>NW_027362761.1:877700440-878900440 GCF_046119375.1 Phyllobates terribilis
AGCAATAATGGGAGAAGAGCCTTTGTGAGAGAGGTAAAGAAGAACCACAAGATCACTGTGGCTGAGCTCCAGAGATGCAGTAGGGAGGTTCGGAGAAAGTTCCACAAAGTTAACTATCACTGCAGCTCTCCACCAGTCGGGCCTTTATGGCAAAGTGGCCCAACGGAAGCCTCTCCTCAGTGCAAGACATTTGAAGAGATTGCTCAAAAACACATGAAGGACTCCCAGACTATGAGAAATAAGATTCTCTGGTCTGATGAGATGAAGATAGAACTTTTTTGGTGATAATTCTAAGCGGCATGTGTGGAGAAAACCAGGCACTGCTCATCACCTGTCCAATACAATCCCAACAGTGAAACATGGTGGTGTCAGCATCATCCTATTTGGGTGTTTTTAAGCTGCAGGGACAGGACGACTGGTTGCAATTGAAGGAAACATGAATGTGGCCAAGTACAGCGATATCCGGTATGAAAACCTCTTCCAGAGTGCTCTGGACCTCAGACTTCGCCGAAGGTTCACCTTCCAGCAAGCAATGACCCTAAGCACACAGCTAAAATAACAAAGGAGTGGCTTCAGAACAACTCCGTGATCATTCTTGACTGTCCCAGCCAGAGCCCTGACCTAAACCCAACTGAGCATCTCTGGAGAGACCTGAAAATGGCTGTCCACCAACGTTCACCATCCAACCTGACGGAACTGGAGAGGATCTGCAAGGAAGAATGGCAGAGGATCCCCAAATCCAGGTGTGAAAAACTAGTTGCATCATTCCCAAGAAGACTCATGGCTGTACTAGCTTAAAAGGGTGCTTCTACTCAATACTGAGCAAAGGGTCTGACTACTTATGACCATGTGATATTTCAATTTTTCTTTTTTAATAAATTTGCAAAAATTTCTACATTTCTTTTTTTTCAGTCGAGATGGGGTGCAGAGTGTACTTTAATGAGGAAAAAAATACCTTTTTAGAATTTACCAAATGGCTGCAATGAAACAGAGTGAAAAATTTAAAGGGGTCTGAATACTTTCTGTACCCACTGTATATATATATATATATATATACAGTATATATATGAGTAGATAGTTACATGATAGATAGAGATAACAATTAAAAGAAAGCAGCACCATAATTGGAAAGTGGTTGCAAATCCCAGAAACTCCAGAGTTCTTCCAAATAGCAGATACAAAAAACAGCAGCACTCCAAATTGCAATATAATAAAGTGGGGTTCTTTATTCACCTTTATGAAACGCAGCGTTTCAGCTTCCACACGAAGACTTTGCTCTTGGCATGTGGGAGCTGAAACATCAGATGGGATCTGGGTGAATAATGTTACCCACTTTTTTTCACAAATAAAAAGCTATACAAGCCATACAGATAGATGGACAGGATTTATTAATAGATATTGTTTTTGTATGCAGTACTGCTAAATATTGTTTTGCATTTTTGCGTTACAGCATTTCATATGCCCAAAATAAGAACTGTTTCATCTAAATATGGTTTTTGGTATCTTCATCATTACTATTCGATCATTGTAATATAGCATGACAATGATAAATGATCTCCGGGCTCTTATTTTTATTTGTTGTTACTTTCTTCAAAGAATTTAATTTCTCAAATTATGTGTAACAATATCCATTTTCTGTAGATAATTGGTTTTGGACATATCTAACATAGCAAACAGTTTGCATTAAAAAAAGATGTGCACGATTAGTCTGACTGATAGCGAAAGCCTGTAGGATAAAGCAAAGCGAGATCTGAGCTGCTGTGGCTTCATGATGAATTTTACACATCTTTCTTAACCTTTTCTGTGTTTTCTGCAGAATTTTCTACATAGTGTTTATTATCTAGAAAATCTAGATGGAAAATCATGATAGTAAGCATATATGTGTAACCCCTTTAGTTCTACATTTTATGTAACATAGGAATCAGCTAAAAACAGACATATTTCTTTCCTTTAAAACTTTAAGCAGATGTTGCCATAGCATACTGGGGACACGATAAGCAACATAAGACTTATGGATGGAGACAGGCTGATCTAAATAAAACTGCTTTACTGGTGTCACAATCCCTTGGACTTTTCTTTCCTTAAATAAACACTTGGTTAAAATGTTTATGGCTTGTGAAAGTATTCAAGAGACGGCGGTGAGATTCAGCTGTAAATATGTTTTTTGGACAACATTCAATATTTAGTCATTTAGTGCAATAAAAGCTATCAACTTCATTCATTGCATTTGTATCACTGTATCTTGTATGGGGATATACAGTACATATTCTATATGATGTTTTTATTATAGACCATATAGTGCCCAAATAGTACAATTGAATAATAATTGCCAGACACTTGTGTGAATAACATTGCAAAATCAATATACCAGGGAATGAAGTCGCTTGTTAAACAGTTGTCTTTCCATAGGTTTGGGCATTAAGAGCAGGATAAGTGATTGAAGTTACTAGAATCCAGGCAGTCAGGTCCAGTGATGCCCCCTTAGTAATGACTGATGGTCAAACACCTCTAAGGCCGATCATCATCTCATAATATTTGCCTTTAGCTGATCGTCCCTCCTGCTCATGTTTATCATGTGTGCTTCAAAATGTAGACATATCAAATTATTATGCCTTTTTGTGCCCTTATTTATTAAGTAAACTGTACAAACATTCAGTCAATAGGAGCTTTGCTATAGCACTTAGATGCTATTGCCTGAAATGACCCAACTTTCTGCCACTCAAAAGGACAATGTACTAGAAATGGAAAGTAAAGATTTTGAATCATAGCTAAAAATGACACTTTTGATTGCAGGAAAGAGATATCCGAATTGTATCACATTCTTCAGAGAAATGCTCATCATCTGTTTAGCATAAAGTAAACCTTGAAATTTTCCTTACTATTTTCACTAGTGATGAGCGAATATGTTCGAAATCCAATCTCAAATGTTAAGTTCGACACGAATGTGGGCACATTCGGATTCATGATTGGAAAGGCGAGCAAAATTTGTTAAATTCGGTAATGTTCGGCGAATTTCCGTGGTTACGTGATTGCGGGGCAACTACTGCATTTTTTACAGTTTTGCTACCATAGCGCTTGCTTATGATGAGTGGGGAGATGTGGCAGATGAGTGGAGGGGCTGGTGATAGCTCAGAACAGGTAAGATCAGTGGCACGCTGTTTTTTTTTCCCTTCCTGTAGGCAGTAACTTTAAGTCAGGAAAGTGCGGCTAGCCAATCAGAGCGCAGGAAGCATCTACAGTGTCCCAGACACAAGGGCTTCTGCAATTGGCTGCTGAAATCACATGTCCTCTCCATATAAAAACCGGCCATTTTATGCATGTCACTGAAGGAGATAGACGCTGCTGAGTGTGCTCTATCCTGTGTAATGAGAGATATTAGCTAGATAGATGGGCGCTTCTGTGGAAGTCAGATAGTGTAGATAAGTCCTGTGCTGTGTATCTGTTCAATCGACCTTGCAGCCCTTTTTTTTGTTTTTGTGCACTTACTGAGATTCTGACAGAAAGAGCAGGGCCTATGCCACAGAACAGTGTTGTGCTACGGTTGTACTGTGCTCCATGCAGGAGTATACCTTCAATCTATTTTTGCTCTTGCTAATGTGATAAAGCAAGCAAGACCTTGTAGGCCAGTTTTTGTTTTTGTGGGGTTGAAATTCAGCTATCTGCAGAGCTTGTCAGTGCAGAGCACAAAAAACTTTTTTTTTTCATTTGCTAATATGATAATGCAAGCTGTGTTAGCCCAGTTTGTCATTTTTTTGGTGGATGAACTTCAGCTTTATGCACAGTAAAACAAATATATTTTTGCTGTTGCTAGCCACAGTCTACCAAAGATTTTTTTGTGTCACAGACATGTTACACTCTGCTATAAGGCACCTAGTGCTTTTAGTGGCCTTGAAATTCAGCTGTATTCAGAGCTTGTGCAGAGTCAAAAAAAATCTATTTTTTGCTGTTGCTAACGTTATACAGCAACTTAGATCTGAGTTTGAAATAGTTTGGAGAATATCTCCTATGTTATACAGGCGTCACTCACAGTTAAAAAATACTTTGGTTCCTAATGTTATACAGCAGGGACATCTCAGTTTGAAATAGTTTGGAGAATATCTCCTATCTTATACAGGCATCAGCCCCAGTAAAAAAAATACTTTGTTCCGTTAGCAATATTATACAGCAAGCCATATCTTACCTTGTCATTTAGTGCCGCTGAAATTCAGGTGTGTGCAGAGCTGTTGCGGAGGAAAAAAAAAAATTTTTGTTTTGCTAATAGCGTGCTCCTACTACAGTATCTTGAGCAACATGAGTGGGAAAAAGAGAGGTCGTGGTGGAAGGGGGAATAGGCTTGGTGTTCAAGGTATAAGTGGGGTAGGTGGTAATGTTAGTGAAAGCACTAGTGAACCAACACTGTCATGTCCTATCCAAAGACAACTGACAACTTCTGTTACTGGACGGGCTACTCCACTCCCTTTCTTTGGCAGCTGTACAGCGATAAGCCTTGTTGATAAGGGCCAGAAAGAGCAAGTGCTCCAGTGGATGGCAAACGCTGCTTCAAGTGGCCTCTCCTCTTCTTCCTCCACCTCAACATCACACACAGTACAGTCCACAGAGGTGGCACCCCAATTACCCTTGCTTCCCCCCATGTCACAACTGTCCAAGCGCCCAACTGACTGTAGCGAACCACAGATGGGCGAGTCTGTAGAACTGAGATAAAAAGTATTCGCGCTGGGATGCTGGATATGAATAAGTAGTTATGAGGGCTAGAATAAAATCAATATTGTTTATTAATTAATACAGTGCTAGGAATAAATATTAAAATGTTATAAAATTAGTAAGTCCTTGTTAAAAAGATGAAGGTCCCGTTGGTAGGTGAATTCACTGAGATGGGTGGTAAGGGTAGAGCAGAAGAAGAGGAAATATTAATAGATAATGCCAACTGAGGAGGTTACAAGGTGTTCTATTATTAGGGATTAGTGATGAATTACCTTGTTTAGGATCCGAGGAGAGATAATCTCAGGACGGAGGCCTGTATTAGGTAAAGGCAGAGTAGAATGTTGGCTGTAAGAGAAGAGTGGAAACGTTAATGATGCTAAAAGGACTATATTGTAGTTGTTGAGAGCTATAAATACCTGGTAGGGTAGAAATAGTAGATCTGTTCCTTTTGGAATTTTTCCGGAGGGATTATGCAGGCAAATAGGCACCTTTATGAGTGATATATGAAGGGGGGAAAATTTAATTTATTATATTGGTGAGAAAAAATAATTTATTATATTATACTGGCCCCTGGGGGACAGTGAGTGGTTAAACCAGGGGCTAATAATTAACTGACGCAGATGGGAAAATATTGACGTCCCTGTAATAGAGGGTAGCTGTAGTGCTGCTGGTGTTGAATCATGCAGGTTGTGTTATCCAGACAGTCCAGGGGGATACACGGAGGGCACCTGCCGGGGATGTCAGAAACGTACCTAGTATTAGTTAAGGCACAAGGAGGGCCTGTGTACAGTGATGAACACCTCTCAAACTAGGACAGGATTACATCCGTGGAAGGTGGATAGAAACCTCTGTGAATGTCATTTCTCTTTGATGGGAGAGATTGCCGTGTCTTGAGCTTCAGTTGAGCAGCGGTATAGTTGGAACCGGTGGCTGTGAGGAGGGATACAGAGACCTAATTCGCAGGTCTTACCGTCTCAGTAGGTGGAGGTTCCGGAGTCAGATGGTGAGCGGTGGGTAGCTCCAGGCTGGAGCGATGGTGTCAGTGGCGGCGTCCCGCTTCTGGTGTGCGGATAAGTGGTATTGTGGTCCTAATCGCGCTCCGTACTACCCCATCAGGTGACACCCACGTGACTGTGACGTCGTGTCAGGTCCTGCCTGCTTCGCCGCATCGCAGCAATGCAAGACCACGAGAGCACGAGTAACTGGCTGGGACTCTGCCCCACAACGCTTATCCGCACACCAGGCTGAGGTTTCTATTTTTAATTTTTTAACTATGTACCAATAAAGTTTTTCAATTTTTATTTTACAATCTGGATGGATATGTCGTTTTTTTTCACCTTTTTTTCATACTATTTGGCTGTAATCACCAGTGAGTGCGGTACTCTCCAGTTGGACTCCAAACAGAACCAAAGCAAGCTTCTCTCAGCGTGGTGAGCTCCTACAAACACCCTCTCCCCTTCACTTCACTTTGGTCAGACATACTGTTAGTGAAGATGCAAGAGCCAATGAACAAATGGAGGAGAAAGAGATGATAGGCAAGCAACTGTCAGAACTGTTGAACGTGGTTGGGAGAAGGGGACGGAGGAAACATGCATCAGTGTTACGCAGCCAACAATAGAGTCTGGCTTTGTACCACCTTGAAGAGCCTGACATATGAGTGCCTTCTTGCTGCACTTTCTGCAACATGATCCCCGTATAGTTAGGATTCGAAATAATGCTGACCACTGGGTTGCCACTCTGTTAGATCCATGTTATAAGAGTAAATTTTGCCAGATGCTTCCCGCCCTGGAAAGGGACATGCTAATGTTGGAGTATCAAAAAAAGCTTTTAAGCAACCTTAATAGAGCTTTTCCCCAAGATAGGAGTGAGGCACACAGTGTGCATCGCAGTTGTAGTCTTTCAACCTCTGGCACGTCAATTCGTCAACGCCAAAACATTAACAGCAGTAGAGAAAGTGGCAGAAGCAATTTCTGTGAGTCCTTTCACCCATTTTTAGACCAGCTTGTGCACCAACACAACAGAGTACAAGTCTGACATGTGGAGAACAACTGGAGAGGATGGTGGAGGACTATCTAGAGCTCAATACGAATACCATCAGTGAGGATTTTGACCCTTTTACATTTTGGTCTTCAAAAATGTATGAATGGCTTGAGCTCGCCTGTCATGCCTTGAAGGTTTTATCATGCCCGGCCGCCAGCGTTCTCTCAGAACGTGTGTTCAGCGCTGCTGGTGGTGTCCTGACGGATAAGCGCACCCGGCACTTTTGCCCCCCAATTGAAGACTGTACAGAGTAGGCGATGTTGTAGTTTTTAGTGTGCTGCATTGATCTTGCGGAATTGCAGTCTGTGATATGGCTTGTGTGCCTGCTCTTGCTGCGGCTGCAGGTTTTAGGTCCTAATTTTTGAAAATGTGGGGAATCCGGATTGGGCTTCCATCTATTGGGCTGGCTGTAGTGGAAGAGGTGTCGGTCCCCATTATACTGCTTATACTCTAGTGAAATTGATGCCACTTTGTTGATTTTAGGCCCAAATGTTTTCAAATGGGAACAGTCCTGATTGGGTCTCCATCTACTGTGTTGGCTGTAGGGGAAGAAGTGTCATTCATAATTGTACAATTTCTACTGTACTGAGATTGATGCCACTTTGTTGGTGTCTGCCAGTAATTTTTGGAAATGTGGGGAATCCTGATTAGTTCTCCATCTATTGGGTTAGCTGTAGTGGAAGAGGTGTCGGTCCCCATTACACTGCTTATACTCTAGTGAAATTGATGCCACTTAAGTGGTTTTAGGCCCAATTGTTTTCAAATGGGAACAGTCCTGATTGGGTCTCCATCCTATGTGTTGGCTGTAGAGGAAGAGGTGTCATTCCTAATTGTACAATTTCTACTGTACTGAAATTGATGCCACTTCAGTGGTATTAGGCCCTAATTTAGGGAAATGTGAACACTCTTGATTGGGTCTCGATGTGCTCGGTTGGCTGCAGTGGAAGAGATTTTGGTCTCCTTTACAATAGTTATACTCCAGTGAAAATAATTTTTTGGTGCAGATATTAATCTCCACACAGGGATACACAGACCTGATAAACCCAACATGGGTATACAAAGCAGAGTGCATCTCAGCTTAAAATTGTTTGGGGCAGATATTCTTCTCTACACAGGGGGAAAAAAAAGGTTGGGTCCGAGCAGCTTCCTGACACTTGACTGTACTGTGCTGTCAGGGCAAGAAGAAGAGGAGGGTGACTTTGAGGGAGAGGAATGGGATAACGCATTGGATGATGATGAGTTTGCACATCCAACTTGGTGTGAACAACTGAATAGCTCATCTGAGGAGGTGGAGGAGGAAGATGAGGAGGTGATGTTGCATCTTATGGAGCAGACACGGAATGATGCAAGCACGAGGAACACTACATCCTTAGCCACAACCGTGGCAGTGACCAGCAGTGGTCGCTGGTCTGCAGCTTGCAGGGGCGGCAAGGGTTGCCTAGTCTGGGCCTTTTTTGAGACAGCAAAGGATGAGCCAACTCACATTATCTGAAAACTTGTGATAAAAAACTCGGTAGAGGGAAAAAGTGCAATAATTTGACTACTACATGCATGAACCTTCACATGCGCAATCAACATGCTTTACTCTGGCAATCTCACTGCGATAAAATGCGGACCAGCGGACCTCAACAACCATTAGCTGCCCCATCAACCGCATCTGCTGTTTCTTCCTCCTCCTCTGTTACCATGCCAAGTATTGGCATGCAGATTTCCCACTGCAGAACCTCTGCTTCTCTACCTGCTTCAGTCAGGCTGAGTGACAGCCCGTCAGCTGTAACGGAAGTGGACATGCATGTTGTATTTGTCTCACCAAGCACACCACACATTTTTCAATCCACCGTAACATGTCCCCCTGCACCTCACTCACAGTCCAGCAGTTTATCCGATTCACCGTACTCCGCCCTCTCTCAGCATCGCAGCCAGCCCTCGGTCCCGCATTTGTGGTCATGTAAAAAATAGTTTCCTTCCACACATGACAAAGCTAAAAGGTGTCAGGCCCTAATTTTTTGATTTGTAAACACTCCAATATGGCTACTTTTTTACTGAGGAGGTAACCGGAGAACCTGAAGGAAACCCCCACAAAAACGGGGAGAACATACAAACTACTTGCAGATGTTGTCCTCTATCATCATAAAGGAGTTAGCTCGTTGTCTTGGAGACCGACCACTGCTCCTGTCTACCTTGTGAACGTTGTGTTGAAGCTTGCAAGGTGTCACAGGTTTACCGTGACAGAGAGGAGCCAGAAGACCGCAGTATCTTATTCCTCCCACTCCTGCAGTCATTAACCCCTTTACAACATCCGGGTCACCAGACAGCAGGAAGATTCTTTGGTCATGTGCAGTGCATGACCAAAGAATCTTCTCCCTGTGCAGCACTGACAGCCTGTATAGCACAGGGATGGTGCTCCATCCCTATGCTATACAGGCGATCAGAATAAAAAAAGTGAAAGTCCCAGAGTGGGACACAGAATAAAAGTCCAAAAAGTGTTAAAAAATGAAAATAAAAATAAAAAAAAAATTGTAAAAATATTTAAAAAAATAAAAGAAAAGAATCCACCAAAAATAAAAATATAATGTACCCATCAATAAATATTATTATGAAAAAAAAACAAAAAAAACAATAAAAGTACACATATTTGGTTGGTATCGCCACGTCCGGAACGACCTGACCTATAAAACTGTCCCACTAGTTAGCCCCTTCAGTGAACACGGTAAAAAAAATAAATAAAAAACGAAGCGAAAAACAATGCTTTATCATTATACCGCCAAACAAAAAATGAAATAACACGCGATCAAACAACGAATATAAATAAAAATGGTACCGCTGAAAACATCATCTTGTCCCACAAAAAACAAGCCGCCATACAGCTCCATCAGCCGAAAAATAAAAAAGTTATAGCTCTCAGAATAAAGCGATGCAAAAAAATATTTTTTTCTATAAAATAGCTTTTATTGTGTAAAAGCGCCAAAACATAGAAAAACTATATAAATGCGGTACCGCTGTAAACGTATTGACCTGAAGAATAACGCTGCCTTATCAATTTTACCACACGCGGAACAGCATAAAAAAAAATTCTGGAATTGCTGGTTTTTGTTTATTCTGCCTCCCAAAAATCGGAATAGAAAGCGATCAAAAAATGTCACGTGCCTGAAAATGGCACCAATAAAAACATCAACTCATCCCGCAAAAAACAAGCCATCACATGGCCAAAATATGGAAAAATTATAGCTCTCAAAATATGGCGATGCAAAAACTAGATTTTGCGAAAAAATGCGTCTTTTAGTGTGTGACAGCTGTCAATCATAAAAGCCCGATATGATTCTAGCATCGCTGTAATCGAACCAACCCGAAGAATAAAGTCGTCTAATCACTTATAACGCACAAGGAACGGCATAAAAAATAAACTCTACGGTTAAGGTTGTGTTAGGGTTAGGGTTGTGATGGGGTTGGGATTTTTTTCAAAAGTAAAAAAAAAAAAGATGACGATATGGTGACTAGTGTTGAGCACAAGTGCTCGCTACTTGAGTTTGCATCGGGTGCTCAGGAATGCACTGACTATCGCGGGTGCTCAAGTGACATGCTCGAGTCTCTGCCCCATATGGTTCGTGGCCAAAAAAACGTCGCGGGGATTGCCTGCCGTGCACGAGCGATCCCCGCATGGTTTTTTTTGGGTGTCTAATAACCATGAAACATGCGAGAGGGGACTCGACTATGTCCCTCAAGCACGCGCGATACATGATGCATGCCCGTGTACCTGATGCAAACTCAAGTAGCGAGCACTTGCGCTCAAGACTAATGACAACTTATTCAATATGATGACCTAATGTTATCAAATTCTGTGTCGTACCTCTGGATTCAAAATGTTCAGTATACCCCTTGATAAAATCCTTGAGGGGTGTAGTTTCCAAAATGGGGTCACTTGTGGGGGGGTTCCACTGTTTAGGCACATCAGGGGCTCTCCAAACGCGGCATGGCGTCCGCTCTCAATTCCAGCCAGTTTTGCGGTCAAAAAGTCACACAAAGCTCCTTCCCTTCTGAACTCTGCCGTGCGCCCAAACACTGTATTTTCCCCACATATGGGGTATTGGCGTACTCAGGAGAAATTGCACAACAGCTTTTGGGGTCCATTTTCTCCTCTTACCCTTGTGAAAATAAACAAATTGGGGCTAAAACATAATTTTTATATTCATGGCTCCATGTTATAAACTTCTGCAAAGCACTTGTGGGGTGCTCACCACACATCTAGATAAGTTCCCCGAGGGGTCTAGTTTCCAAAATGGTGTCACTTGTGGCGTTTTTCCACTGTTTAGGCACATCAGGGGCACATCCGCTAAGTATTCAAGTAAATTTTACATTCAAAAAGTCAAATGCACAAAGCTCCTTCCATTCCGAACCCTGCCGTGTGCCCAAACAGTGGTTTTCCCCCATATATGGGGTATCTGCTTACTCAGGAGAAATTGCAAAACAAACTGCATGGTGCAATTTCTCCTGTTACCCTCATGAAAATGCAAAATTGGAGGCTGAAAAACATTTTTCTTGCAAAAATGTGAAAATTTTATTTTTACGGCTCAATGTTATAAACTTCTGTGAAGCACCTGGGGGTTCAAGGTGCTCACCACGCATCTAGATAAGTTCCCTGAGGGGTCTAGTTTCCAAAATGGTGTCACTTGTGGGGGGTTTCCACTGTTTAGGCACATCAGGGCCTCTCCAAACGTAGCATGGCATCCGTTAATTATTCAAGCAAATTTTACATTCAAAAAGTCAAATGGCGCTCCTTCTCTTCCGAGCTCTGCCGTGCGCCCAAACAGTGTTTTTTCCCCATGTATGGGGTATCTGTGTGCTCAGGGGAAATTGCACAACAAATTTTGGGGTCCATTTTTTCCTGTTACCCCTGCGAAAATAAAAAAATTGGGTCTAAAGTAACATTTTTGTGAAAAAAGTTAAATGTTAATTTTTTTCTTCCACATTCCAAAAATTCCTGTGAAGCACCTGAAGAGTTAATAAAGTTTTTGTATGTGGTTTTGAGCACCTTGAGGGGTGAAGTTTTTAGAATGGTGTCACTTTGAGGGGTCTTTACGACAGAAAATACCCAAAAGTGACTTCAAATGTGATGTGGTCCCTAAAAAAAATGGTTTTGTAAATTTTGTTTTAAAAATGAGAAATCGCTGGTCATCTTTTAACCCTTATAGCTCCCTAATAAAAAAAAATTTTGGTTCCAAAATTGTGCTGATATAAAGTAGACATGTGGTAAATGTTATTTATTAACTATTTTGTGTGACATAACTCTCTGATTGAAGGGCATAAAAATTCAAATTTTGAAAATTTCAAAATTGATATCGAAGAAATTTTACCACTACCATGAAGTACAATATGTCACAAAAAAACATTCTCAGAATCAGCGGGATCCGTTGAAGTGTTCCAGAGTAATTACCTCATAAAGTGACAGTCGTCAGAATTGTAAAAATTGGCCCGGTCATTAACATGCAAAAAAAAATGTTAAAAAAAAATATTTTCACAGGGGTGACAGGAGAAAGTGGACCTCAAAAACTGTTGTCCAATTTATCCTGAGTACGCTGATACCCCATGTGTCGGAAAAAACTACTGTTTGGGCGCATGTCAGGGCACAGAAGGGAAGAAATGACTCTTTGGAATGCAGACTTTGATGGAATTGTCACTTTCTCAGAGCCCCTGATGTGCCTAAACAGTGGAAATGCCCAATGCCCAACAAGTGCCCCCTTTTTGGAACTGATACCTGTTTTTTGAATTCTATAATGTAGTGTCATACGTCAGTTGTGTAGGACAGCTTGACAAACACTACATAACTGACGTATGACAACCTGACGAACACTACGTCTGTTGTGTTGTGTTTGTCAGGTTAGCATATGTCAGAAATTAATTTAGTAGTCCATGGAAGTATGGCACCTTTTGAAGCATTCTTTCATGCACAGGCCAGGTTTGTCGGGGCAGGTGTCACATTGATAAATGGTGTCCTTGCGTATTCCCCTTTCATAACACACTCGACACTTCTTTTGTGACTTACCTTTTCTACTTCTGTGAGGGATCTGCCTGGAAATGCTGGCCTGGTACAATTCGAGGTCCTTCAGTTCCGGAAGTACTGGGGACTGCTCCGTTACTACTGCCAAATATCAAGGGCTTGATCACTACCTCCTGGAAGTGAAGGTACGACATAGAAGTCTGGCCTGCACATTGTGACAGAAGGAAAGCATTGTGCAATGACATCTGTACGATGCACATGGCCAGCTTCTTATACCATACCTTGGTCTTTCTCAAAGCACTGTACTGCTGGAGGACTTGATCAGAGAGATCAACTGTCCCATGTACTTGTTGTACCCCACTACACAGTCTGGTTTGACGACCTGTGTAGTGGAACCTCGTACAGTGCTGATGGTGCTGCCATCACCATGTATGGTGGTCAAGAGAAGGACATCCCTCTTGTCCTTGTACTTGACCACAAACAGGTGGTCGCTACATTGGGCTCTGCTCTCACCCCTTCTGAGCAGCTGCCCAATTAGCGTCTTTGGGAGGCCTCTCTGATTTTTTGCGGACAGTACCGCAGGCTGCGATACCTCACTCAGAGAGGGACACTGGTATAAAAGTTATCCACATACAGGTGATAACCTTTATCTAGCAGTGGGTGCACCAAATCCCACACAATTTTCCCACTCACTCCCAGAACAGGGGGCATTCAGGGGGTTCAATCCGGGAGTCCTTCTGTGTCACCCTGGCCTGGATGCCACAAGTATAATAAAGCTGTGTCTGAGAGCAAGGGGGAGGTTCTCTAGTCAGGGGAACATTAGCATGCAGTACCTCCTGTCTCAGGCCAGTAGGGGGAGCAGGCTGTCCCTATAAAAGCTGGAACTGGGGGCAGGGTTAGAGAGAACTGGACGACCTGTCTCAGGACTGAGACTTGTCCCAGAGCAGAGCAGGGACAGAAAGTTGTATTGCACCTAAGAGGAAGTGTGGCAGTAGAAGAGCCACAAGCCAGAGACAAGAGGCAAAGTGAGCCTGTCTTGGCAGATAAAGGACTTAATTTACCAGACTTTGGTGTCTGAGGCTGGGAGGATTCCACATCCTACAGCAGATAACCAGTCCGCAGGGGACAGTATATTCCTTGGCCTAAGAAGCCTGGAGGCTCTGCCACAACAGAAGGGACCAGCACAGCCGTACCAGGCCGGGAGCAGAAAGGAACCCACGTTGCAGGCCATACATGCGAGAATACACGGAGAGCTCGGACCGTGGGCTGTTACCCTATCAGGAGGAGATAGCCAGAAGGAGCGCAGAGAGCACGGTAGGCCTACACCCTCACCCTGACCAGGGCCAATTTCCCCATTGCTCTCAGACATCCAAGTCCCCTCCTAGCTGGGACTGTTTGTGGGTCAGTTTACCTGTTCTAGTAAAGACCCTGGACTGCAACCTGTTGTCTGCGTGCTCCTTGCTCCTCCAGCACTAACGGTACTGGGACGCCTTACACCATCACCCCCATCTTCCATTATACTGCCCTGGGGCTGTACTCTTCCCGTGGGGAGTCACACTATCCCAGCTGCATACATCATCAGCCCCAGCGGTCTGCTTTGCAGCGGCGGTTCCTAATAACCGCAATCCACGGGTGGCGTAGTCGGACATCTCTTAAAACTTATAAAGAGAATACCATTGGCCTGATCACCCTGAGCCACGGAACCGGGTCGCCACTACTACCCCCATCGTTCCCCTATTGCCCGGATCTGAGTGCCCCACGGCCCAGGGGGCGAGTCAGCTTTGGCGTAGTCGACAGGATTGAGACCATCCCGCCACAAACGGGTATTGCGTGCCTGAAAAAGACTGTGCACCTACCTGAAAAGAGGTTTCCCGCCATCCGGAGCCGCTTCCCGCCATTTCCAGCCGTCTCCCGCCATCTTCCGTCGGTTCCCGCCATCTTCAGCTGTTTTCCCGCCATCGGACGCCATCTTCAGGACGCCGCGCGGGAAGAAGAGGGGTGTGTACGTCCAAACGGTGCGAGACCCGAAGCTCCGCCCCACGCACCGACGCTGCGCAAGGTCCTGGAAGGGAGAAAGAGCGACGCTGACGTCACCAGGAGGCGACGCAAGGTCCTCGCCCGGAGCAGCATCAGCGGAGCCGCGGCCTACAGAAGAGGATCGTCGGAAGGTAGGCCGCGCTTAACTAGGGGGGAGGAAGATGTCGGACACGGAGGCGCCCACTACCACCTGCGCAGCTGCAGCAGCGGTGATGCCCTTTTCCCTGCCCTACATTCCTGGAGCGGCCTGGCTGCCTAAGTATTCAGGGGAGCCCCATGCCCTAACTGACTTTAAGGAAAGGCTGTACAGTTTGTTCCAAGTCTACCCCCTGACAGAGGAACAGAAGGTTAGCATACTAACAGGGCAGTTAACTGGCGCAGCCCAAAGGGAGGTAAAGTCATGGCCCGCTGAGGAGAAAAGGACCGTAAAGGGTATTCTGGCCCGGCTGCGGGGTACCTTTGACACACGTACCACCGCTTAAATTAAAATGAGGTTCTATGGATGTAAGCAGCGGGCACAGGACAGCATCAGAGACTATGTCCTAAATTTGCAGGAAGCCCTGAGGGCCATCCAACAAGCTGACCCAGGCAGCGTGCAGGATACGGATAAGCTCCTAACAGAACATTTAATAGAAGGTCTGCTGTCTAGCACCCACAGGACCCAGCTGCGCCTCATGTTCTTTCAGAACCCTGACCTGACCTTTGCCCAATTCAAGGACAGGGCCATAAGGGTGCTCCGTGAATCCGCAACAAGTGGCGCTATAAACCCCCGGCACCCTGCTCTCACCTACCACCAGGAGGCGGCGCCCTCCTCTATGGACTCGGTGGGGGCTGATGCACAGGCCCTGAACCAAGCCCCGTCGAAAGATCTGCACCACTAAGTCCAGGAGCTGACCAGGAGCATCGCGGCGTTGACAAGGACCGTCCAGGCATTGCAAGTGGACCCATCAAGGCCCATCGAGTTGGCTTCAAGTCCGTAGGATGTCCCGTGGCGTCGACAGAGGAGGATCCCGTCGTTCCGTCGGAGGCCCACAGACCGCTACGCAGAGGATGGACAGCCCATTTGCCGTCGATGCAACCAGCCCGGACACATTTCCAGGTACTGTAATTTAAACGGGTCCAACCTGGGGTAGAGGGCCAACCCCCAGGCATAAGGTCACCAGGCCCTTACAATTGGCGTAATAAGTACGTTGGGGGGCGCCCAGTTTTACCCGTGGTGCTGGACGGTATCCCCATGAGTGCCTTGCTGGATACTGGGTCCAAGTAACCACTATCCCTTATGTACTTTTTAAGCAGTATTGGACTGATGCTGATATCACACGGTATCCAGACAGTAACTTGAGCATCATCGCCAGTAATGGCTTACTCGTGCCGCAGATGGGGTTCAAGGAGATGACCATTAAAATTGGTAAAGTTAAACTGCCGGCACAAGGAGTAATTATTGTGGACATTGACCGTCGTGAAAGTCACCCTAAAATAACTGTGGGTACTAACGTGATTGAAAATTGTCTTTCAGAGGTAATTGTAATGCTACAACAGGTGGCAGTGAATGCTAGTTCCAGCCAACAGAGAGTCCTCAACAAAGAGATAAAAGCCCTGATGAGACGGCAGCAGGTAGAACTGTCTGGTGGTGAGATCGGTAGCGTAAGAATGAGTGACCCATTCCCCATTTCCATGCCTCCCAAAAGTGAAATGATGATCTGGTGTCGGACTGCAATCGGGTTGAGAGGTAGAGACTACCAAGCCATGGTAGAACCCGTGTACTCAGACAGCAGGCCCACCATTTTGACAGTCCGGGGGGTGGTTGATGTCCGTCATGGGAGGGTGCCCGTCCGCATCCTCAACATTGGGGAGAGAGAGGTACACTTACCCAGGTACGCTACACTTGCCAAACTGTTTGTTGTCGAACACAAAGCTATCAGGGCCGTGGAGCCCTTGCCTCCATCTCCACAGGCGGAGGGTAATGGCTCCCAGAAACAAAAGGAGGACTGGTGCCAGAAACTCCATGTGGGTGCTGACTCCACTCCCCTGCACCAAAAACAAGGAGTCTACCGGGTGGTACAGGAGTACGAGAGAGTCTTTAGTAAGCACCCGCTAGACTTCGGCAGAGTAAAAGGGATAGAACACCTAATCCCCACGGGGAGCCATCCACCAATAAAAGAGAGACACAGGCCTGTACCCCCTGCACATTATCAGAACGCCAAGGGTATGCTGCGGGAAATGAAAGAAGCTGGGGTCATTAGAGATAGCTGTAGCCCCTGGGCAGCCCCCCTGGTTCTGGTAAAAAAGAAAGACGGCACCATGAGAATGTGCGTGGACTATAGACAAATCAACCGTATCACCCACAAAGACGCATATCCGCTGCCTAGAATAGAGGAGTCTTTGGCCGCACTAAAATCAGCTAACTTCTTTTCTACTTTGGACCTTACTAGCGGGTACTGGCAGGTTCCTGTGGCAGAGGCTGACAAGGAGAAGACCGCCTTCACCACCCCGATGGGACTGAGTGAGTTCAACTGTATGCCCTTCGGGCTCTGCAATGCACCAGGGACCTTCCAGAGGCTGATGGAATGCTGTCTAGGGCACCGAAACTTCGAGACGGTCCTCCTTTACCTGGACGACGTGATCGTCTATTTGAAGACCTACGAGGACCACCTAAAGCACCTGGCCGAGGTGTTCGAAGCCCTGGCAGGCTATGGCCTGAAGGTGAAACCATCGAAGTGTCACCTGCTGAAACCAAAGGTCCAGTATCTAGGGCACGTGGTAAGTGCGGAAGGAGTAGCCCCCGACCCTGACAAGGTCACGGCAATCAAGAGCTGGCCCAGCCCCTCGAACATTAAAGAAGTAAGGCAGTTCCTCGGGTTGGTAGGCTACTACCGAAGGTTCATCCCCGGGTTCACTAAGATGGCAGCTCCTATGCAGGACCTCCTGATAGGACAGTCTAAGTCCAGAAGTCAAAAGCCACCCTTCAAGTGGGATAAACCGGAAGAGGAGTCCTTCCGCCAGTTGAAGATAGCCCTCACGGGGGATGAGATCCTGGCCTACCCTGACTATGGCCAGCCTTTTATCCTCCACACAGACGCCAGTAATGTGGGACTGGGAGCCGTACTGTCCCAAAACCAACAGGGCAGAGAAAGGGTGATCGCATACGCCAGCCGGAAGCTGAGACCCACCGAGAGGAACCCGGAGACTACAGCTCCTTCAAGCTAGAATTCTTGGCGGTGGTGTGGGCCGTGACGGAATGCTTCAAGCATTACCTGGCCTCCGCAAAGTTCACGGTGTACACGGACAACAACCCGTTAACACACCTAGGCAATGCAAGACTTGGTGCCCTGGAACAGCGGTGGATGGCCCGTCTCTCCAATTTTGACTTCGTGATCAAGTACCGGGCAGGCAAAACCAATGCCAACGCTGACGCCCAATCGAGAATGCCTCACTTACCTGAAGGTGACGAAGACCCAGAAGAGCTGGAGGAGGTAGAACTCCCCGCGTTTCACCGGTATGGAGAAGCTCAATACTCCCACCGCGTGAAGGAGGAGGATCTAACAACCGTGATGATCAATCCCCTACCTCACCACAGCTGGGCCGAGACCCAAGATAGTGACCCTGCCATCCGCCTAGTGAAAGATCTGCTGACCCAGGAAGACGCCCGCATGGATCCGGATGCTCCAGAGGAAGCCAAGCAGCTATGGAAAGAGAAGAGCAAGCTGTTCCTCTACGAAGGCAAGCTGTGCAGAAGAATTGTCAACCACCGGACGCACGAGCTGACCTGGCAAGTCGTGGTTCCAAGGCGGGATGCAGCTATGGTCCTGGGGGCTTACCATGACAGAGCGGGGCACTTCGGTTGGCAGAAACTGGAGTTCCTGCTAAGAGGACTGTTCTTTTGGGTCGGCATGAGAGGGGCTGTAGAGAAGAGGTTCAGAGACTGTGGCCCTTGTCACCTAAGGAGGAAGGACCGTGCCAGCCAGAAGACACCCTTGAGGCCCATCGTCACCACGCAGCCTCTTCAGCTGGTAGCTCTGGACCACGTCAAATTGGCTCCAAGCCGGTCAGGATACATCTATGCCCTGACAATCGTGGACCACTATTCGCGTTTTCTAGTGGTGGTCCCGGTTAAGGACTTGACGGCCAAAACAGCGGCCAGAGCCTTCCAGCAATACTTCTGCCGGCCACACGGGTATCCGGAACAGGTCCTGACAGACCAGGGTCCAACGTTCGAGGCTGAAATCTTCCAAGAGTTCTGCAACCTCTATGGCTGTAAGAAGATTCGGACAACGCCTTACCTCCCACAAACCAACGGGATGTGTGAGAAAATGAACAATATAGTCATTGATCTCCTGAAGACGTTGCCCCTGGAGGAACACAACCTGTGGCCAGAAAAACTGCCGGACCTAATAGACTTGTACAACCATATCCCGGTGAATGCTACAAACTGCACCCCGGCTTACCTGATGCGAGCTAGACCAGGTAAGCTGCCCATAGACCTGGAGATGGGAGTCCTAACACCTGAGGACACCTCCCCGGATGTGGACTGGGATACGGAAAGGCAACTGCAGTACAAGAAGGTACAGGAGAGTGTGGAGAAGAGCCTGGCCCAGGTGAGAGAGAGGCAAGAAAAACTCTTCAACCAACACGCCCCTGCTGGTCCCCTAGAACCTGGTGAGCAGGTCCTGAAGCGAAAGAGAAGGCTTCACAAGTTGGACGACCAGTGGGAAAGGGAACCCTACACCGTACTGCAGTCTGATCACGACAACCCGAAGGTGTGCGTGATCACCAAGGACGGAGGAGAAACCACTAGTACCGTCTCCAGGGACCACCTCAAAAGATGCCCCGAGCAACTCCGTAGTGCAGAAGAGGATCAAAGTGACCTTGAACCCGCAGAGGACAAGGAAGAAATGATCAGCACCATTCTCGGAGAGTTCCCTCAGTCCTGGACTCGGATAAACGATGCCATAGTGGTGCCCGTCCTGCATTTCCTGCAACCGACTGCGCAACAACCTGCACCAGAGCCGGAAGGTGAAGAGGAGCAAGCAGTTCCAGAGGCAGAAGAGCCTGTACCAGCAGCCCAGGAGAGTCAACCCTCTGCTGACAGTGAGCCTGCCATGCCTGCGGTAAGCCAAAGGACCCGCAGACAGCTGCCTGCCCTACCTGTACATCCAGCTGGTAGCTGTACCCCTAACGCTAGTGGGGAAAGCCAGGTCGGTCCACCACCAGACAGTGGGTTAAGGAGATCAACCAGGAGCACAAAGGGGCAGATACCCGCTCGCTGGAGAATATAGAGTGCACTAAAATTGTAAATAACCCTGTTGCCAAATGTTGAAATGTTTGCAAAGTTACATGCATGTTTGGTAATTCTGTGTTTCAGTTTCTTGCAGTTACCGTAAGGACTCAAAGGTTATGGACTTTTTATAACCGGGACCTTTGTATGGACTGCGTTTGGAGCCTAACCCAGGAATGAACTAAGACTGTAAAAGACTTGGGGTAGGACAGACCCCCACCTGGTTAAGGCTCCCCGTTGTATTGGTGACATGGACATCCGGTCACAGACCACACTGTGACCTTAAGAACTCAATCTGTGCGTCGTCTGTCTATTAATGTTTTATGGTTATGCATATTGTCTTTGTTTACTGTTTAGTCCCGGAGTACTAAATTTCACTAGGGGGGAATGTGTCACCCTTGCCTGGATGCCACAAGTATAATAAAGCTGTGTCTGAGAGCAAGGGGGAGGTTCTCTAGTCAGGGGAACATTAGCATGCAGTACCTCCTGTCTCAGACCAGTAGGGGGAGCAGGCTGCCCCTATAAAAGCTGGAACTGGGGGCAGGGTTAGAGAGAACTGGACAACCTGTCTCAGGACTGAGACTTGTCCCAGAGCAGAGCAGGGACAGAAAGTTGTATTGCACCTAAGAGGAAGTGTGGCAGTAGAAGAGCCACAAGCCAGAGACAAGAGGCGAAGTGAGCCTGTCTTGGCAGATAAAGGACTTAATTTACCAGACTTTGGTGTCTGAGGCTGGGAGGATTCCACATCCTACAGCAGATAACCAGTCCGCAGGGGACAGTGTATTCCTTGGCCTAAGAAGCCTGGAGGCTCTGCCACAACAGAAGGGACCAGCACAGCCGTACCAGGCCGGGAGCAGAAAGGAACCCACGTTGCAGGCCATACATGTGAGAATACACGGAGAGCTCGGACCGTGGGCTGTTACCCTATCAGGAGGAGATAGCCAGAAGGAGCGCAGAGAGCACGGTAGGCCTACACCCTCACCCTGACCAGGGCCAATTTCCCCATTGCTCTCAGACATCCAGGTCTCCTCCTAGCCGGGACTGTTTGTGGGTCAGTTTACCTGTTCTAGTAAAGACCCTGGACTGCAACCTGTTGTCTGCGTGCTCCTTGCTCCTCCAGCACTAACGGTATTGGGACGCCCTACACCATCAACCCCATCTTCCATTATATTGCCCTGGGGCCGCACTCTTCCCGTGGGGAGTCATACTATCCCAGCTGCATACATCATCAGCCCCAGCGGTCTGCTTGCAGCGGCAGTTCCTAATAACCGCAATCCACGGGTGGCGTAGTCGGACATCACTTAAAACTTATAAAGAGACTACCATTGGCCTGACCACCCTGAGCCACGGAACCGGGTCACCACTACTACCCCCATCGTTCCCCTATTGCCCGGATCCGAGTGCCCCATGGCCCAGGGGGCGAGTCACTTCCCTTCGTAAACTCTAAACTTGTCAGTGTACCCTGAGGTACTCTCACAAAGTTTATACAGCTTGATCCCGTACCTGGCCCTCTCACTGGGCAGGTACTGCCGGAATGCAAGCCGCCCATGGCGCGGTCTCAGGAGGCGTAACAAAAGATGAAATTCCTCCATTGACATCACATGATCCGGGACACCGCCCCTTCGAGACCGCGTCATCGTCACATGACCGCGGCAACCCGCGCATGCTTACTGGTCACTCTCGGATAGAGTGAGGACCGAGAACAACTCGGAACAGCCAATAATATAGGAGGGAACAATAAGTTAACACCTTCTGTTCATTCAAAAGAGTTACACAGCACATAATTAGTCAAAAAATTCTAACAGTGGAAAGTATAAAAGCAAAGAAAGCACAAACAGATATTTATAACTGACCGGGCATGGAATAAAGCATAGTATAAAACGAGACATTCAAAATGTAGAGGGCCAACCACATTAAGATAAAATGTCCATAATAATATTATAGTTCATATCGTGGTGGCCTATGTTTGCACAGAGAAAACTCTGTTAAGTCCCAGTCCATGAAGAAGGCTTCTTTGCTCCACAGTGAGAAAAGGGTGCACATATACGGGAAACAAGGTGCAAAACAGCTAAAATTAAAATTAAAAACACACACATGTTAAAAAGCAGACTAAACAAAAAGGGCGGCATAATCGAACAAGGGGCTCAGTAGAGTACACGATAGAGTGGGAAACAGCAGGAGGAGTCAAGTAAAGTAAGATTATATATAGGGACTTGAGGGATCACAACTATAAGTCGATCAATGAAAGACCACAATGCACATGTATACAACTATGTGCATATATGGTCAAATAAGAGTCGGAGGGGTGACAAGGAATCAACAGGGTGACAGGAGGGCAACTATAGTGCATTGTGAAAGTACAGTGCCTTGTGAAAGTATTTGGCCCCCTTGAACTTTTCTACCTTTTGCCACATTTCTGGCTTCTAACATAAAGATATAAAATTCTAATTTGTTTGGGAAGAATCAACAACAAGTGGGACACAATCGTGAAGTGGAACGAAATTTATTGGATATTTTAAACTTTTTTAACAAATTCAAAACTGAAAAGTGGGGCGTGCAATATTATTCGGCCCCCTTGAATTAATACTTTGTACCGCCACCTTTTGCTGCGATTACAGCTGCAAGTCGCTTGGGGTATGTCTCTATCAGTTTTGCACATCGAGAGGCTGAAATTCTTGCCCATTCTTCCTTGCAAAACAACTCGAGCGCATTGAGGTTGGATGGAGGGCGTTTGTGAACAGCAGTTTTCAGCTCTTTCCACAGAGTCTCGATTGGATTCAGGTCTGTACTTTGTCTTGGCCATTCTAACACCTGGATACGATTATTTTTGAACCATTCCATTGTAGATTTTGCTTTAGGTTTGGGATCATTGTCTTGTGGAAAGATAAATCTCCGTCCCAGTCTTAGGTCTTTTGCAGACTCCAACAGGTT
This sequence comes from Phyllobates terribilis, assembly GCF_046119375.1. Classification (NCBI taxonomy): domain Eukaryota; kingdom Metazoa; phylum Chordata; class Amphibia; order Anura; family Dendrobatidae; genus Phyllobates; species Phyllobates terribilis. Next base: position 877,723,420 of record NW_027362761.1, read on the forward strand.
TTTCTTTCAGAGTGGTCCTGTATTTGGCTCCGTCCATCTTCCCATCAATTTTAACCATCTTCCCTGTCCCTGCTGAAGAAAAGCAGGCCCAAACCATGATGCTGCCATCACCATGTTTGACAGTGGGCATGGTGTTTTGAGGGTGATGAGCTGTGTTGCTTTTACGCCAAACATATCGTTTTGCTTTGTGGCCAAAAAATTCGATTTTGGTTTCATCTGACCTTATTCCACATGTTTGGTGTGTCTCCCAGGTGGCTTGTGGCAAACTTCAAAAGAGACTTTTTATGGATATCTTTGAGAAATGGCTTTCTTCTTGCCACTCTTCCATAAAGGCCAGATTTGTGCAGTGTACGACTGATTGTTGTCCTATGGACAGACTCTCCCACCTCAGCTGTAGATCTCAGCAGTTCATTCAGAGTGATCATGGGCCTTTTGGCTGCATCTCTGATCAGTCTTCTCCTTGTTCGAGATGAAAGTTTAGAGGGACGGCCGGGTCTTGATAGATTTGCAGTGGTCTGATACTCCTTCCATTTCAATATGATCGCTTGCACAGTGCTCCTTGAGATGTTTAATACTTGGGAAATCTTTTTGTATCCAAATCCAGCTTTAAACTTCGCCACAACAGTATCTCGGACCTGCCTGGTGTGTTCCTTAGTCTTCATGATGCTCTCTGCACTTGAAACAGAACCCTGAGACTATCACAGAGCAGGTGCATTTATACTGAAACTTGATTACACATAGGTGGATTCTATTTATCATTACCAGTCATTTAGGACAACATTGGATCATTCAGAGATCCTCACTGAACTTCTGGAGTGAGTTTGCTACACTGAAAGTAAAGGGGCCGAATAATATTGCACGCCCCACTTTTCAGTTTTGAATTTGTTAAAAAAGTTTAAAATATCAACTTCATGATTGTGTCCCACTTGTTGTTGATTCTTCCCCCAAAAATTAGAATTTTATATCTTTATGTTTGAAGCCAGAAATGTGGCAAAAGGTAGAAAAGTTCAAGGGGGCCAAATACTTTCACAATGCACTGTATGTCCATCCACTGCCGCCCTGATGTACCACCACCAGCTAATGACAGTGAAGCCACATCATCGTAAAGAACAATAAAATACATGGTACCACGAACAGTCCAAAAACTAAGGGGATAAAGGAGATGGGTAAATGATAATTATATATATATATATATATATATATATATATATATAGTACAGACCAAAAGTTTGGACACAACTGCTCATTTAAAGATTTTTCTGTATTTTCATGACTTTGATAATTGTACATTCACACTGAAGGCATCAAAGCTATGAATTAACACATGAGGAATTATATACTTAAAAAAGTGTGAAACAACTAAAAATATGTCTTATATTCTAGGTTCTTCAAAGTAGCCACCTTTTGCTTTGATGACTGCTTTGCACACTCTTGGCATTCTCTTGATGAGCTTCAAGAGGTAGTCACCAGAAATGGTTTTCATTTCACAGGTGTGCCCTGTCAGGTTTAATAAGTGGGATTTCTTGCCTTATAAATGGGGTTGGGACCATCAATTGTGTTGTGCAGAAGTCAGGTGGATACACAGCTGATAGTCCTACTGAATAGACAGTTAGAATTTGTATTATGGAGAGAAAAAAACAGCTAAGTAAAGAAAAATGAGTGGCCATCATTACTTTAAGAAATGAAGGCCAGTCAGTCCTGAAAATTGGGCAAACTTTGAAAGTGTCCCCAAGTGCAGTTGCAAAAACCATCAAGCGCTACAAAGAAACTGGCTTACATGAGGACCGCCCCAGGAAAGGAAGACCAAGAGTCACCTCTGCTTCTGAGGATAAGTTTATCCGAGTCACCAGCCTCAGAAATCACAGGTTAACAGCAGCTCAGATTAGAGACCAGGTCAATGCCACACAGAGTTCTAGCAACAGACACATCTGTACAACAACTGTTAAGAGGAGACTTTGTGCAGCAGACCTTCATGGTAAAATAGCTGCTAGGAAACCACTGCTACGGACAGGCAACAAGCAGAAGAGACTTGTTTGGGCTAAAGAACACAAGGAATGGACATTAGACCAGTGGAAATCTGTGCTTTGGTCTGATGAGTCCAAATTTGAGATCTTTGGTTCCAACCACCGTGTCTTTGTGCGACGCAGAAAAGGTGAACGGATGGATTCTACATGCCTGGTTCCCACTGTGAAGCATGGAGGAGGAGGTGTGATGGTGTGGGGGTGCTTTGCTGGTGACACTGTTGGGGATTTATTCAAAATTGAAGGCATACTGAACCAGCATGGCTACCACAGCATCTTGCAGCGACATGCTATTCCATCCGGTTTGCGTTTAGTTGGACCATCATTTATTTTTCAACAGGACAATGACCCCAAACACACCTCCAGGCTGTATAAGGGCTATTTGACCAAGAAGGAGAGTGATGGGGTGCTACGCCAGATGACCTGGCCTCCATAGTCACCAGACCTGAACCCAATCGAGATGGTTTGGGGTGAGCTGGACCGCAGAGTGAAGGCAAAAGGGCCAACAAGTGCTAAGCATCTCTGGGAACTCCTTCAAGATTGTTGGAAGACCATTTCCGGTGACTACCTCTTGAAGCTCATCAAGAGAATGCCAAGAGTGTGCAAAGCAGTCATCAAAGCAAAAGGTGGCTACTTTGAAGAACCTAGAATATAAGACATATTTTCAGTTGTTTCACACTTTTTTGTTAAGTATATAATTCCACATGTGTTAATTCATAGTTTTGATGCCTTCGGTGTGAATGTACAATTTTCATAGTCATGAAAATACCGAAAAATCTTTAAATGAGAAGGTGTGTCCAAACTTTTGGTCTGTACTGTATATGTATATCAAGTCCATTAACACCAGAAGCAATGTCTAATAGCCAGACCACCCACTGGAGGAACCTATACTAGTCACTAAATGAAAATTACCGGGGGCGGACAGGGCACAAAGTTCTGGCTAAAACTTGGAAAATTGAAAAATTGAAAAAGGCGAGAAGGCGTTGGGGTTAGCCTCTCTTAGAGCGAGTACAAGAGAGAGGAGCACGCGGAGACACAGTGGCTAAAGAAAACAGGAGAAACCTAGTCGCTCATTCAGACCAGCCAGCGACATGGTGCTCAGTCTATAGATCCAACGGCATTCCATCTTGGTGAGTGTCTTTTTTATATCGCCTCCTCTCAGGCCCAAATGTGCCTGGTCAATGCCGCGAACCTGTAGATTACTGGGATCACAATGATGATATTGTTTAAAATGTCGCGGCAAGGTCCGAAGAGACGACATGTCCTCCTCCCCATCAGCCCCAAGAATGTCTCTCACATGCTCCCTATCTCGACTTCTCAACTCTCTGGATGTGAGCCCCACATAAATGAGCCCACACCCACATGTGGCATGGTAAATCACCCCAACGCTACTACAAATTGTACCACCTTATATCAAATTCTCTTTTGCCATCGGCGCTCATAAACGTCTTCGTCCTAACTATATTCCTGCAGGAGCCGCAGGGATAGCAGTCCCATTTGGGGTTGCCAATATTAAAAGGTAGCATAGTTTTGTGCACATAGTGGCTGTGCACTAAGGTATCCCTAAGGCTCCTTCCCCTTCTCGCAGTCATCAAAGGGTGTTCTAGGAGAACCTCTCAAAGGATTGAATCTGTTTTTAAAACTTGTCAGTGCTTGTCGAGGATGCCTCTGATGGCATGCCACTGATTATTAAAAGTAGAAATGAACCTCACCACGGGCTCAGCTGCCGATTTTTGCTGCAGTTTGGATGAGAGTAAATCACATCTGGATGCCGCTCTTGCTCTCCGGTAACCCCGCCTAATGCTCCTGTTGCTATAACCTCTGGAGACAAATCCCTCCCACATGTCTGCCGCGCACCCCTTGAAATCCACGTCATCTAAACAAATATGCCCAAGGTGTAAAAATTGTCCAGTTGGTATTGCACTGATCGTGGATCTGGTGTGAGCGGACGATGCATGCAGGAGTGGGTTAACCAAGGTCTCCTTCCTGAATATACTTGTCCCAACATCACCTCCCGCATGAATCATAATTTTAATATCCAGGAAGTCAATGCTCTCTGGATGATGCTTATAAGTGAGATTGATGTTGAGATCATTAACATTCAGGAAGGAGATGAATTCCTCAAGCTCGGGGACAGATCCACCCCAGACAATCAAAATATCGTCTATATAGCAAAGCCAGCACTACGCATGGGCCGTGGCTGGAACCCCATCGCCGAAAACGTCGCTCTCCCACAATCCTGCACTTTTGCAGGTAGAAACGGTCCTTGAACAGGAAGAAGTTGTGTTTCAATACAAATTCAAGCAAGGCCAGGACCAGGGAGCAGAGCGAAGCATCCAGACTGCTCATCTCCAAGAAATACTTAGCCGGCCCTCAGCCCATGGTTGTGTTCAGTACTAGTGTACAGGGCCTCCATGTCGACTGCCACCAGTGAAACCACACCTTCTTAGGGGAGACCGTCTAATAACCGCAGGACGTCCGACATGTCTCTGACATAGGAGGGCAGTGTCTCCACTAAGGGATGCAAATAATGTTCTATAAATTTGCAAGAACTTGTGGATGGCCTCAAAACTTCTCCGGGTCATGACCATTCGAAACACTGGAGTGTTATACAAAAGGAGGTGGGGGGAGGGAGAGAGGAGGATTGGGGTGGATGAGGGGAGAACAGAGATGGACTTACCAAAGTCTTCTCTGTTCTTCTTTCAGCAGCAGGATCAGCAGCAGGTTCTAGAGGAGGCTCTGGAGCAGGAACCGCAGCAGAAGGACACGGAGAAGGAGAACCAGGACCCAGGAGACTGCAGCAGGACGCCGGAGCAGCAGCAGCTGGAGCAGGTGAGAAGAAGGTCTTGTGGTGTCACAAAAGATTCTGTGGCACTACAAGGCCCATCACAGTGCAGATCAGTGTGACCACTCTGTAGAAATCGTCACCAAGTGTGAGGATCTGCAGGGCGGTCACAGGGGGGATGATAGGGTGGTGACAGCCAAGTCACAGGCCGGTCACCACCTTGGTCACCTCCCGGTCAGGTACTCTGATTGGTGCGATCGATGATGACATCGATCGCACCAATCAGAGAAGGCTGGGGCCTGGACACACACCACAGGGGGGTCACAGGGAGGTGACAGGCAGGTCACAAGCCGGTCACCGCCCTGTGACCGCCCTGTCACCTGTGTTCAGGTACTCTGATTGGAGCGATCGATGTCATCATTGATGGCTCCAATCAGAGCTGGCTGGGGACTCTGCTCACATCACAGGGGGTCATGGGGCGGTGACAGGCAGGTCACAAACTGGTCACCGCACCTTGACCGCCCTGTTACCATGCGGTAGCGCTATGATCGGTGTGATCGATGTGATCGGTGATCGCACCAATCATAGCGGGTTGGGGCCATGACTGGGGACTCCTAGCAACAGCCTAGGATCAGTGCTCTTAGGAGCACTGATCCTAGGCTGCACATCACTGTTTCCGGAAATCTGATTGCCGGAAGCAGTGAGAAATGCTGTGATTGGCTGTTCAGAACTGAACAGCTAATCACAGCGATCATGGGTGCGGGGAGGCGGCAACACCCCCCCTTCGGTAAGATGGCTCAGGAAATTTAATGCGATCACCGCAACCGAAGTCGCGGTGCCGCATTAAAGATAGGCCGTACTAATACGTATCAGGCCCATAAGGTCCAGGGCACAGATACGTATTAGTATGCCCTGGGCCAGAATGGGGTTAAAAAGAAGCCTTTCGCCTTCATATTAATCGGTTCAGGGATTAATCTGTTCAGTTCTGTACTCCTGGAAGCTTAACGTGATTTACTCTCTCTACAGATTTGTCCCGTGCATCTCCCCTACTGTGATAACGCTGTACCCCAACACATCAGACTGTTGCCTACCGTGGAAACCTTAAAAAGAAAGCTGAAGACCCACCTCTTGTGACAAGCATACAATCTGCGGTAACCCTCGCTCCAGCATACCGTTGCATGACTTGCTGTTCCCTGACCTACTGTATCCTCACCCATCCCTTGAAGATTGTTTGTGCGCCCTGGCGGGCAGAGTCCTCTCTCCTCTTGTACCAGTCGGTGACCCCTTTTGACATGTAACTCGACCACAGAATAAATGTCGCTATTACAGTGTCCATTTTAGGACATGATCAGATATCAAAATCAAACATCAGAATGATGTCAGTTTGAGGCTAAATACCCTGTCTGAGAACTGATTTTGATAAGTGATTGTGACAAGTGATCCTGACAAGTGATTCTGACTAGTGACTTTGACAAGTGACTTTGACAAGTGACTTTTACAACTGTAATAATAATAAAAAAAAATGTCACTGTTCGCTGATGGGACTTGAACCCAAAATTCTGTGTTTAGAAGCCAGTGCACTAACCATTGAGCTATAAACTCATTTGAAGAAACTTAGGAGCTCTATTTGGTTATATGATTTTCAGTGCGAACCTGTCTAAAACTGATTGGGACTTTCAGAAATACCTCCTCCAAGCCAAATTCAAATGAGGTTTGATTTTGATGTGTGAGTCTGATGTGTGACTTTCTTCAAACATCAGAATCAGAATCACAATGACTTTTAGCCACCCTGAGTATTTTCATGGTTGATCTCATAAGACAAGAAAAGCCACTAGTCAGTATCACTTGACTGTATTGTGCAATGGGAAGGCATCAGCCTCTGAAACTATGATGTCTTGGTTCAAATCCCACTGGGAATGTTATTTATTTATTTTTTTTCGTAATTATGCCTATTAGGCACGCAAACTACAGGGGTGTTTTACTTTTAATATCTGACATTCTGATTGTCATCCTGATGTGTTAAGAGTTTCAGACACGCTGTCTATTTGCATGGTAAATTACATAGCCAAAGTAAATTGTCACACATCACACATCAGACTCACACATCAAAATCAAACATCATTTGAATTTGGCTTGGGGGAGGTACCGTATTTTTCGGACTATAAGATGCACTTTTTTCCTCCAAAATTTCCTCCAATATTTCCTCCAATATTCCTTACAGTCCGAATACTATCTCCCTGTATATACTGTGGCTCTGCGTGGTAGGAGGTCTGGGGGAGCAGCAGCGGAGGATCAGCGGGGCACAGGAGGCAGTAGCTGACTGCTGCAGCCTGCGCTGTGCCCGCTACTAAAGAAAATAAATATTCCCTGCTCCCCACGCCCAGCAGGGAATATTCATTTTCCTTAATAGCCGACACACTGTACAGCAGCGGGGCTCCTGCTGCGCTTTGTAGTCTGTGTGCCCGCTATTAAAGCTCATGAATATTCCCTACAACCCACTCACATGGGTTTTAGTGAATATCCATGGTCTTTAATAACAGGCACACTGACCACAGAGTGGCAGCAGGAGCCGCGCTGCTGTACAGTATGCGCTCTCTCACACTGTGTGAGGGCGCATGGCAGGGACGCGCTGGAGGAGAGAGGAGGTGAGTATGAGTGTTTATTTTTTTTTGTGGGCAGCAGGATTGGGGCTCAAGGGGTGCCAAGCATACCAGGATGGGTGATCAAGGGGTGTCATGAAAACAAGGATGTGGATCAGGGGGTGCCATGCATACCAGGATGGTAGATCAAAGGGGTGCCATGAATACCAGGATGGGGGCTCAAGGGGTGCCAAGCATACCAGAATGGGGGCTCAAGGGGTGCCAAGCATACCAGGATGGGTGATCAAGGGGTGTCATGAAAACTAGGATGTGGATCAGGGGGTGCCATGCATACCAGGATGGTAGATCAAAGGGGTGCCATGAATACCAGGATGGGGGCTCAAGGGGTGCCAAGCATACCAGGATGGGGGCTCAAGGGGTGCCATGCATACCAGGATGGGTGATCAAGGGGTGCCAAGCATAACAGGATGGGGGCTCAAGGGGTGCCCAGCATACCAGGATGGGGGCTCAAGGGGTGCCATGCATACCAGGATGGGTGATCAAGGGGTGCCAAGCATACCAGGATGGGGGCTCAAAGGGTGCCATGCATACCAGGATGGGTGATCAAGGGGTGCCAAGCATACCAGGATGGGGGCTCAAAGGGTGCCATGCATACCAGGATGAGGGCTCAAGGGGTGCCATGCATACCAGGATGGGGGCTCAAGGGGTGCCAAGCATACCAGGATGGGGGAATCAAGGGGTGCCATGAATACCAGGATGAGGGATAAAGGGGTGCCATGCATACCAGGATGGGTGATCAAGGGGTGCCATGCATACCAGGATGGGGGCTCAAGGGGTGCCATGCATACCAGGATGGGGGCTCAAGGGGTGCCATACATACCAGGATGGGGGCTCAAGGGGTGCCATGTGTAACATCCCTGGCGGCGTGCTTGCATGGCTTACCATCTCCCACCATGCAAGACCGCAATCTTACCTATCAGGCCAGGCTGCACAATTTGCTCCAGTACCTGCTGTTTGTATGTCTCTTGTCTGATGGCTTAGGACGTCGGCACTGTTGCTTCCTGTTTCTTAAAGCTACAGTGTGAGTAGTCCTAATGCATCCCCAGCCTATTGCTGTGAGTCACTGGATACTTAAACCCCCTCCATCCAGTAGGAGGTGCCTGAGCAACACTTTCTTACTGTGTGTTCTGTGCAACTGTGAGTTGCCAGGTCCTGTCCTGACTCTAATCTGTTTCTGCCACCCTGGGGGATGAGTATCCAGGGCCGCTACCTGTATCTCTGACTTCTAGTCTGCTTCCGCCTCCCTGGGGGCTGAGTACCCAGGGCCGCTACCTGTATCTCTGACTTCTTGTCTGTTTCCGCCACCCTGGGGGCTGAGTTCCCAGGCTTGTTCCTGTATCTTGCTCCTGGTTCAGTTCCTGTCTGAACAGTGTCCTAGCCCGTTGCCTGTTTGTCTCTATGTCTGAACCTTCCCTTTTCCTGCAGGGTCTGAACCTGCACCTAAATCCTACTCGTTGTCTCTGTACTTCAGTTTGTGAGTTTTGTGTCCACTCGCTACTTCATTAGAAGTACCTTGTGTGTATCTGGTTCTGCTTGTCCCCTTTCCCTGCCTCCGTATCTACCCCCTGTGTTTTAACTATCTTCCTGTATTTTCCAGTCTGTTCCATGTGAACAGAGCCCTGCCCTGTCTGCCTGTACCTTCTGCTCTGTTCCGCTCTGTTTGCTCACCGCACCTGCGGTTTTGCTCTGCTCTGCTTGTTCACTGCACCTGCGGTTTTGCTCTGCTCTGCTTGTTCACCACATCTGCGGGTTTTGCTCTGCTTTGCTTGTTCACCGCATCTGCGGGTTTTGCTCTGCTTTGCTTGTTCACCGCACCTGCGGCTTTGCTCCGCTCTGCTTGTTCACCACATCTGCAGTTTCGCTCTGCTCTGCTGTCCACCGAACCTGCGGCTCCGTTCCTGTGTCCCAGTCTGTACTGGTCCCTATCCTGCCTGCGTTCCTACCTGCCAGTACCCGCCGGTCTACATACTAGTCGTGCCTGCCAGTGCCCACCTGTCTGCATGCCAGCCATGCCTGCCAGTCCCCACCTGTCTGTATAACAGCCTTTACCTAGACTTATCTATTTCTGTGCCTTTTTGCAACTCTTGAATCACCTTACTGTACAGATGACCCCATGTGGACCCCATGGGTTGCCGCTCTGCTTCTGTGCATTTCCCTCCATTGACCTGCTATTTTTAATATTTAGTCTTGGTTTTATCATGTATGCATAATAAAATTTATGTTTTAGATACATTCTAGCTGTTATTGCTCTAGACTGTTTCTTGGGTAGTATACTCCGTTTTTCCTGAAGGCTGTGTATATATATCAGGAGTACCCACACTGATTGATCACCAATTATGGTCGTAATCCCTTGCCATATAGTTCGGCTCAATTGTTTGCATGTCTGCATACCAGCCGTGCCTGCCAATACCCACCTGTCTTCATACCAGCCATGCCAGCCAGTACCCACCTGCCTGTATGCCAGCCTAACCTGCCTGTTCCTGCATTCCCCGGTGTGGGTCAACAACTGTGACCGGGGTCTGACCTGGAGTAGCACCTGGTCCCTCTGCTCGGTTCCTCCCTGGTTCACGGAGTCGACTGAGCCGCCGTGTGACCTTGGTCGGACCGAGTTGATACTTAGTTACGCCCCTCCAGGAACTCCTCGGTTCATGGTACAGTGGGATCACTAATCAAGCTCACGCCAGTCAGTCCGGGCGCGAGCGTAACACCATGCATACCAGGATGGGAGCTCAAGGAGTGCCATAGATACCAGGATGGGTGATCAAGGGGTGCCATACATACCAGGATGGGGATCAGGGGGTGCCATGCATACCATGATGGGGTATCAAGGGGTGCCATGCATACCAGGATGGGGGAATCAAGGGGTGCCATGCATACCAGAATGGGGATGAGGGGGGCCATACATACCAGGATGTGTGATCAAGGGGTGCCATGCGTTACCTGGATGGGGGCTCAAGGGGTGCCATACATACCAGAATGGGGGATCAAGGGGTGCCATGCATACCAGGATGGGTGATCAAAGGGGTGCCATGAATACCAGGATGGGGGGTCAAGGGGTGCCATGCATTCCAGGGTGGGGATGAGGGCCACGTATACCAAGATGGGATGGGGGCCACGTATACCAGGAAGGAGGGGCCTACATACCAGGATGGAGGATATTAACAGAATTGGGGGACATTACCCCAATACCAGTGTCAGCAGCAGACTTCCTCCCCTATAACAGGGCATCATGACCACATTTTTTGCTTAAATATTTTTTTCCTATTTTCCCCCTCTAAAACGTAGGTGCGTCTTATGGTCCGGTACGTCTTATAGTCCGAAAAATACGGTATTTCTGAAAGTCCCAATCAGTTTCAGACAAGATTTGCACTGAAAATCATATAACCAAATAGAATGCTTAGCATTCCTCAACGAAGTTTATAGCTCAGTGGTTAGTGCACTGGCTTCTAGACGTAGAGTTTTGGGTTCAAGTCCCATCAGCGATCAGTGAATATTTTTTTATTATTATTACAGTTGCAAAAGTCACTTGTCAGGATCACTTGTCAGACTCACTTATGAAAATCAGTTCTCAGACAGGGTATTTAGCCTCAAACTGACATCATTCTGATGTTTTATTTTGATATCTGATCATGTCCTAAAATGGACACTGTACACTGTAATAGTAATAATAATTATAGTACTTGTACTCTGGGTCAATTGATGGCACTTTCCAGGTGTCTACCCCTAATTTGATGTGTTTTGTCAACTTTTGGGCCGGTTTTAAGGTGTTGCATATGCTTTTTTTGTACCCCCATTGAATCATATGGCGCTCGGTAACGTTCGACGAACATTCATAAATCGGCGAATATCGCAAATTCGACGATCGTAATCCGAATCAAATATTGAAACATTCGCTCATCTCTAATTGTCACTTCTCATTTAATGAACTCTCTGTTGTTTAGGGTCTGCAGCTCTGGCTTCACCATTTGTAAAGGGAGGAGTAAGCTTCAAAGATTTAATTTCGGGACAACTGTATTGTAACTTCATTACCTGATTTGTTCCACTTATCTCAATGTACTATACATATCTTTCTGGAATCTTGACCTTGTATGTTAGCCTATGACACCCATCTTGCCCCTAAGGCTATGTGCCCACGATGCAGAAATGCTCCGGATTTTTTCCTGAGCGTTTCTGCATCTCCCTGGCAGTAAAAACGCATGCGGATTGTACATGTGGATTGTACATACGGATTGCACATGCATTTTTCCTGCCAAGGACAAGCAGATGTGAAGCGTTCTTCACATGCATTTCCGCATGCGGGTTGACAAGCGCTTTCCATGCGATTTTAGCATCACCTGGAAAGTGCTTGACAACTTGGTCACACTATATAAATCCATGCAAACGGCATGGATTTATATAGTGTGACCGTAAAGAATGTTAAAAAATAAAAAAATAAATATATACTTACCTTCCGATGGCCCCCGGAGTCTTGCTTCGCTCCGTCCTGGCTTGCCGGCAGCTCGCGGTACAGTGAAGGACCTGCCGACGTCAGCGTCGCGTGACCCATCACATGACTAAATGACATCAGCGCAGGTCCTTCAGTCCACCGCGATCTGCCGGCAAGCACAGACAAGGACTCCGGGGGCCATCAGAAGGTAAATATAATATTTATTTTTTATTTTATTCTTTTTGTTACAGGTTCTATGGTACCCGAGTCCGGAGGAGAGTCTCCTCTTCTCCAGGCCTGGGTACCATCCGCACATTGAACCTTGTGATATCCGCATGTGCAGATGCAGTGATGCGGATGTCACGCGGTCCAATGAAAGTCAACGGCGGCGATTACGCTGCGTGTCCGCAAAATTAATGGACATGCTGAATATTTTTCCGCAATGATAATCCGCAGCGGAAATTTCCGCAGCATGTGTACAGCACATGCGGATTATCATTGGGGACCATGGGGCACGTATTACCAAGCATTTTTTAAGCGTTTTCGCTGGGGAAATTCCGTGGCAAAAACGCTTGAAAAACGCATAGTGGGCACGCAGTCTAACTGCTTTCTTTTGATCATAATCTTTGACCTCATATAGCCTCTGAGCATGCTATCCAAACTATGACCACTGACCCTTCCTTTTGTCTGGCTACACTATTTTCCTGTCACTTTGGTTTTGTTTCCAGATTTCGTCTACCCAGCTATCTATTGTGTAGTTATGAGAATGAAAACCTCTTTATAATGTTGAAACTTTCTTCTAGGCTCTCTGGAAATGAACAAGATGCTCACTAGGCTATTCATCATAGTGCTGACAGCTGCAAACCATGTACTTAATCCAGGGGCAGACACTGACTGCGTGGGGCCCCTGTGCAAGAAATGTGTCTGCCCCCCACACCTTTTATGGTGACAAAGGTACAGATGTATATATAGCCACACACACATATATACCTCTTACATAGCCTCCTTTATTATGTATATTGCCATCCCTTATTACACAGTGCTCTCTCTTGTTATGTACAACTCTGTCCCTTACATATCGGATAATATAGTGCCCTGTTCTTTATTACATAGCGTCCTCTCCTGTTAGATTTATATTGCAATAATGGCTGATGGAGCATGGTACAGCTTCTTTTCTAATGGAGGAGGCAGATGGACTGGTCTTCTGGTCACCGGCTGCTCCATCAGCAGTCATTTTATATCTAACAAGAGAGGACTATGAAATAAAAGAGGGCGCTGTGACTGACCAAAATAACAAGAATACGCTATGTAAGGGACAGCACTGTACATAACAGCAGAGGAAGCTATATAATAAGAGACTGCACCATATATAACTAGAGAGGATGGTACGTAATAAAGGAGGGTGTTATACATAATAAAAGAGGAAACTATATAGCTGTAAGGTGCCCCAGCGAAGTAGTCGTGGACAAGTTGTGGCCCCTGCTCGCTTTGGCACCTTACAGACAATTCGTGTCCTCCCTCTGATGTGTGGCTGTGCATGTGACATTCTTCACTTACTTCACACCATCCGATCACGGCTGTCTCCAGACATTTCTCTTCTGGGACCAGGGCAGTAATAATTTCACAAAGGACACAAAGTTATTAACCATAACTGGGGTTTTACTTGGGGGAAAGGAGTAATTACAATATTTACAGTCTGGTAGATTGGATAAGGCCGAACAGGTTCTTGTCTCCCATACAGGTGCTAAAATCATCTTCAGCCCTGGTGCCCTCTTTAGGTGAAGCATCTCTCTGTTTCTATTCCTTAGCCTAAGAGACAGTTACTCACCAGCGACAATGTGCCCAGATCCTTTATCTCCCTCACGGCTTATCCTGGAGTCCTATTTTCCTCTGCTATCTGCAGACTAGAAGTGGCCCGGGTCCTCAATACCTCCATTGAGTTTCTCCGGCCAGCTAATGGGACTCCTACGTGAGGAGATATTCACACTATGGATTCACTGTCTGAGAGTAGAGAGCCCCCGTCTACCCTAGCAGCCAATTTCCCTGGAAGTCTGCACGTAAGAGTTCCTGTCACGTCCCTCACAGGGCTTCAACTGACTCAAAAATAACGGCTGCAGCTATTTTTAGCACACCCAGAGGCTCCACCAACTAAGCCATCTGCTTAGCAATTGCCTTGCCTCTCACTGACAACTGTGCCCGGCAGTGGCATTTTGTGGCTGATAAAAAGTACTGCAACCCCACAAGGAATTATATCTAACCTCTAGACATGCCCAATATCTATCCCTGTCACTACGTTTCCCCCTTACTCCACTGACTACGCCACTGAAATTAACCCCGTAACTTGACCTAATAGTAGTTCAGAGAGTGCCTAACTATGGGGATATGTAATTCTAACTACTTCAGTCCCAGGGAAAGGGTACACCCTTTCTCACTATTACATAGCTAAGGACGGCGCTATACATAATAAGTGAGTACACTATATACTAAGGGACTGTGCTATACATAATACGGCTACATTCCTGTATCTGTGTGCAGTGTTGGTGTGATGCCCCCTTTTACAGACGCATTGAGCATGTCCTATTCTGATCCTCAAAATCGGATCAGAACAGGACAGTCTCTAACCCTCACAGATCTCATTCTCAGATCCGTGATTTTCATGGATGTCTGAATGGATCTATAAAACTCTACGAGTTCGTGGACCATCCGATAAAAAAATCTGGCAGCACACGGACATTTCACACAAATGTGTGAATGCAGCCTAAGGGATTTTATAGATAACATTATCACTCCAAGTCACACAGTGCAGACACAGAATAATATTTACATCCTGGCACTTACCGCTGATGTCTCATCTGATCAGAGTCAGTTTCTGCTGCTTATTCTCCATCTGGTCAGACCTTCATGTGGACATCTCCCAGGCACGACTCGTCTTGTCACGATGATCTCCAGCCTAAAAAATAACAAGGTCACATATATTGTATATATACATGTGTCTCCCCCACACTGCACCCCTGACTACAGATATGTACCCCCCCATTAATATACTATTAGCCACTTAGTAATCAAAGTTATATATTAACTATAATCTCCACCGGCCAATAATAGAAATTATTCTGTCTCTGTGACTCTCCCCAATTAACTGTAAGGCTATGTGCACACGGAAAATATTCAAGGTTTTACAGTATAAGCAAAGTGAAACCCACATCATTGCTCTCTCCCAGCACCCCCATCATTGCTCTCTCCCAGCAACCCCATCATTGCTCTCTCCCAGCACCCTGTCATTGCTCTCTCCCAGCACCCCCGTCATTGGTCTCTCCCAGCACCGCACCCCCATCATTGCTCTCTCTCAGCAACCCAAGTCATTGCTCTCTCCCAGCACCCCCATCATTGCTCTTCCCAGCCCCACCATCCCCACCATTGCTCTCCTCATCATTGCTCTCCCCATCCCCACCATCCTCATCATTGCTCACCCCATCCCCACCATCCCCATCATTGCTCTCCCCATCATTGCTCTCCCCATCCCCACCATCCTCATTATTGCTCTGCCCATCCCCACCGTCCCCATCATTGCTCTGCCCATCATTGCTCTTCCCATCATTGCTCTGCCCATCACTGCTCTGCCCATCACTGCCCTCCCCATCACTGCACTCCCCATCACTGCTCTGACCATCACTGCTCTGCCCATCACTGCACTCCCCATCACTGCACTCCCCATCACTGCATGCCCCATCATTGTTCAGCCCATCATTGCTCTCCCCATCATTGCTCTCCCCATCACTGCTCTGCCCATCACTGCTCTCCCCATCACTGCTCTCCCCTCACTGCTCTCCCCTTCACTGCTCTCCCCATCACTGCTCTCCCCATCATTGCTCTCCCCATCACTGCTCTTCCCCTCATTGCTCTCCCATCACTGCTCTGCCCATTATTGCTCTCCCCATCATTGCTCTGCCCATCATTGCTCTCCCCATCACTGCTCTGCCCATCATTGCTCTCCCCATCACTGCTCTCCCCATCACTGCTCTGTCATCATTGCTCTGCCCCACCTCCCCTCATTCTCCTGTTCCTCTCCCCAGTGTATCAGTACAAAAAAACCCACAACTTACCTCTCAGCACGCTGCCACAGCATCTTCCTTGTTGCCGGTTACTTTCTCCCTGACACAGGCCGGCGCTGCTTGATGACGTCATCAAGCTGCATGAGTCTGTGTCAGGGTGGAAGCAGAGGATGGATCTCTGCAGCTCCACTGCCATTTTCCTCCTGTCAGCAGTGGAGCTGCAGGGATCACTCCCTGCCCGCCGCACATGAGAGGGCAATCTGGCCATGGGGCCCCCGGAGATTTGGGCTCCGAGAAGCAGGCCAGATTGCCCTCAATATTAGTCCCCCGGCAAGGGCCCCCCTGCACCACCGGGCCCCAGTGCAGCTGCACCGGCGGCAGGTCCGCCCCTGACTTAATCACGGTAGTCACAGACTAGTATGTATGTCAGTTGTTTAGTTATTATATTTGGATATGGTGTTATTGTACATCATTTAGGTCTTTCAATCATTCAGTCTCCACTCCTACCTTGCAAGACAGATAACAGCAGTAATTCATAATGTTTGGGTATAATCCAGCTTCTGCAATAAATAAGAGTAACTCATCTTAGTGTAATATTGCAACATCTTTAATGTCCTGCATAGAGTTTTGACCTTCTAGCAATTAATTTAGGCATTAGAGTGTATACACAACAACTATTCAAAAAAGTATTAGCCTGTTTATACAGGCCAACAAGACTTCAGATTGGTAATAGATCATTCAGTGCATATAAACTGAAATTATTCTCCTGTTTACAAAGAACAATGTGCTGCCAAGAAAGATAATCTTTTGTGCATCAGAATTGACCCAGGAAATGAGTGTTTTTCTCTTTCATCATTTGATCGTCAGCCTGTTACAGTAGAATACAGTACAGACCAAAAGTTTGGACACATCTTCACATTTAAAGATTTTTCTGTATTTTCATGACTATGAAAATTGTACATTCACACTGAAGGCATCAAAACTATGAATTAACACATGTGGAATTATATACTTAACAAAAAAGTGTGAAACAACTGAAAATATCTCTTATAATCTAGGTTCTTCAAAGTAGCCACCTTTTGCTTTGATGACTGCTTTTCACACTCTTGGCATTCTCTTGATGAGCTTCAAGAGGTAGTCACTGGAAATGGTCTTCCAACAATCTTGAAGGTTTCCTGGCAGCTATTTTACCATGAAGGCCTGCTGCACAAAGTCTCCTCTTAACAGTTGTTGAAGAGATGTGTCTGCTGCTAGAACTCTGTGTGGCATTGACCTGGTCTCTAATCTGAGCTGCTGTTAACCTGCGATTTCTGAGGCTGGGACTCGGATAAACTTATCCTCAGAAGCAGAGGTGACTCTTGGTCTTCCTTTCCTGGGGCGGTCCTCATGTGAGCCAGTTTCTTTGTAGGTAGCGCTTGATGGTTTTTTGCAACTGCACTTGGGGACACTTTCAAAGTTTTCCCAATTTTTCGCTCTGACTGACCTTCATTTCTTAAAGTAATGATGGCCACTCGTTTTTCTTTACTTAGCTGCTTTTTTCTTGCCATAATACAAATTCTAACAATCTATTCAGTAGGACTATCAGCTGTGTATCCACCAGACTTCTGCACAACACAACTGATGGTCCCAACCCCATTTATAAGGCAAGAAATCCCACTTATTAAACCTGACAGGGCACACCTGTGAAGTGAAAACCCTTTCCGGTGACTACCTCTTGAAGCTCATCAAGAGAATGCCAAGAGTGTGCAAAGCAGTCATCAAAGCAAAAGGTGGCTACTTTGAAGAACCTAGAATATAAGACATATTTTCAGTTGTTTCACACATTTTTGTTTACTATATAATTCCACATGTGTTAATTCATAGATTTGATGCCTTCAATGTGAATGTACAATTTTCATAGTCATGAAAATACAGAAAAATCTATAAATGAGAAGGTGTGTTCAAACTTTTGGTCAGTACTGTATGTGCGCCAAAATATTCAAGCTGAGATGTGGCGTGCTGTATAACGTTAGTAACAGAAGAAATTAGATAATTTACTGTGGACAAGGCCTGTATACAGTAGAATATATGCACCAAAAAATTTCAAGCTGAGATGTGACCTTCTGTATCATGTTAATAACAGAAGAAATTAGATTCTTTACTTTGGATGAGGCCTGGATACAGTAGAATATGTTCGCCAAAAAAATTCAAGCTGAGATGGGGCCTGCTGTATAAAGTTAGTAACAGAAAAAAATAGATATTTTACTGTGGACGAGGCCTGTATACAACAGAATGTATGCGCCAAAAAATTTGAAGTTGAGATGTGACCTGCTGTATGTATCACAGTAGTAACAGAAAAAAAATGATTTTTTACTGTGGAGCCCTGGATACAGCTGAATCTCAGCGCAAAAGAATTACAAGGTTAGATGTGGCTTGCTTAATGTAGCACGGTAGAAACAGAAAAAAATGGAATTAGACTTACCAGTAATTTGGTTTCTAATAACCAACCACGACAGCACACCTGAGGATGTAACTCCACCCTAATAGGGACAGGACATATGAAGAGATTTAAGTAGCCCCTTCCACATCCTCCCTCCAGCGTTATTACAAAGGACCACAAGAGTATAGATGCTTCAAATTAATTTTTATTTCTACTGATCCGACTGTCGTAGAAACAATAAGTAAAGGAGAGGTAATTATTAGTGCTGAGCGAGCACTAAAATGCTCGGGTGCTCGAAGCTCAGGCCGAGCTCGCCGTGATACTCGGGTGCTCGACCCGAGCAATGAGCCCAATGTTAGTCTATGGGATACTCGAGCATTTTTGCGGTGGCACCCCCGGCAGTCTTTTAAAAGCCTAACAAGTGCCCAAAACGATAGTGACAGTGCTCAAATGACATGGGGACAGCATGGGGATCACCCCAGGAAGCATTTCTGACCCCCAGGTCACTGCTGTCAACAACGTGGTCAGAGGTATTAAGCCACTTTTACGGGCTCACAATAAAACGTTCAAAAACGAAAGTGAAACTTTTTTCCTGTGAAATATGTTAAGGAACATCCTTTCCAGGGAAAAGACTTGTGTATAAGTTAAAATAAATCACCAAAATCAAAAATACTCCTCCACACCTTCGGCTATGTTCACAAGTAGCATTTTTTATGCGTTTTTGCACTTTTGTATTGCTTTCAACTATGACAAATGCATTCACCGGGAAATGTCATTTTAACATTTTACAACCTTATCTGGCCATGTGCTGTGTGACACATGCATAAAGTGCTGAAAAGACATGGGAGCAGCATGGGGAAGACCCCTGGAAGCATCTCTGACTCCCAGGTCACTGTCTAAAAGTGTGCCCATCATAAGTGATCCTTGCCGCATCAGAAGATGCAGACTTGCAACTATCCCCATGCAAGTTCTAGTCCCAGGGCAGTGTTCAATTGTACCTCCCCCATTCCTTGCAATACAAGCGCAAGTATGCAGCCTGCCACCCACCCACCCCCAGGCTGCAATACCATACTGCTTGCTTGCTTGAACTTGAAATTGAGCCTTTTAGGCAAGTGGAGGCGGAATCTGGCCACCACGTTATGGCTGTGTTGGCGGCCTGGAATCCATACTCAGTCCCCAGCCGCCCGGCGGCCGGGTGTCCACACACGGTCCCCAGCCGCCTGGGGGCAGCCGGGTGTCCATAAACGGTCCCCAGTCGCCCCTATTTCTCCTTGGAACATCCCCCCACACACTTTTCTTAGCCCGGCCTGCTTTAGGCAGCATTGGACGAGCCCACCAGAGAACCAGACTCCTCCGGTGGGCCCTGACTTCTCCATCGGTGGAGATGAGAGTGTCAAGGTGAGGAGCATGATGATGATGACAGAAGTTAGCATCTGCTATGTTTTCTTTTAATGCAAGTGTAAGTGTGCAACCTGCCACCCACCCACCCCCAGGCTGCAATACCATACTGCTTGCTTGCTTGCACTTTAAATTGGGCCTTTTAGGCATGTGGAGGTGTAATCTGGCCACCACGCCATGGCTGTGTCAGCGGCCTGATATCCATACTCAGTCCCCAGCCGCCTGGTGGCTGGGTGTCCCCGCTTGCTCCCCAGCCTCCAGGGGGTGGTCCATACTCGGTCCCCAGCCACCCCTATTTGTCCCGGTAACCTTTCCCACACTTTTCTTAGCCTGGCCTGCTTTAGGGCAGCGTTGGCCGAGCCCACCGGACTATCAGACTCTTCCGGTGGGCCCTGGCTTCTCCATCAGGGGAGTTGAGAGTGCCAAGGTGAGGAGCATGATGAGGATGATAGAAGTTAGCATCTGCTTTGTTTTGTTGTAAAGCAAGCGCATGTATGTAGTAGCGGCTAGGCCTGAGGTGGTCAGCATTTTGGCGCATATCCTACCTCCTCCGAGGATTGCTGGATGTTTTCCTGCTACTATCCAAGTTCTGTGACTCCCGTTAAAACAAAGCTTCAGGTGATAAATGATGGATGAAGTAGTGGCAAAGGAGAAAGAGCAGGAGGAACAGGGACCGTTCACATCAATATCAGGCAAGTCAACCAGATATGTCTTGTAGGATATGTTTCTGTAACAAAAGGAGCGGTTCGGCTACACAGTTATAGGGCATACAGTGAGTGCAATGCCTACCAAAAATTTCGAGGCACTCCAATGCCCCTTCGAAATGACATGGAGGTCAGAGGGCGTTAACTAAACCTTTTTTTCCATTTATAGCAACTGGGTCTCCTGTGCACTGTTGGATGAAGCAGTGAATGGAAGGCTTTCCAAAATTATGAGGAACTGCAATGCCCCTTACAAGAGCCATGTGTGGCACCAGAGGGGTCTGGTCACGACAGTAACTGAGATATTACGTCGGAGAGCAAGTGGGAGGTTTCCTGGTCAGGATCCCTTAAACATGCAACATCCTCCTGCCCCAGTCCTGGGAGGGGAGAATTCTGCCCTTATAAACTGGATCTGGGGCGGGGTTGAGTGAGTCAGAGAACAGAGAACAGTCAGAGTCAGAGTGAGAGCAAGGGAAAGTAACAGCAAGGAGCTCTGTAGGAGCTAGGAGCTAAAGGCCAGGGGCTGGAAGCTAAGCAGAGCTCGCCCTGGCAGAAGACAATAGGAACCGGACACAGGAGTCCGAGGCTGTGAGGACTTATATATCCAGCAGCAGAAACCAGCCTGCAGGGGATTTCAGGTCCTCTGGCCATAGAAGCCCGGAGGTTCAGTCACAAGCAAGGGACCAGCACCGCCGTCGTGGAGCGGAGGCTAACAGAAGGCCCCAAGTCACCAGCCATACGGGTGAGCACTACACGATACACTCAGGGACGTGGGCTACTTCTACCCGCTTACAGCAAGGTAGCCAGGAAGAGTGTAGACAGACGGGGAGGCCTACAACTCCACCTGGCCAGGGGAACTCCTGCTTGCTCACAGACTGACCAGGCTTCTTATGCTAGCCAGTACTTCCGGGAGGGTCTACCTTATAATCATCAGTAAAGACCCTGAACTGCACTGCAAAGACTCTGAGTCGTTCCTGCTGCGCTCGTGCACCATCACCCCCATCATCCACACTCACTGCCCTGAGGCTATACTTACTATAAGACTGCCACTGGCTTGACCAGCCTGAGCCACGGGACCGGGTCACCGCCACAGAGACTACAGACCCCAGAGACCCGGCACCGGGTATCCCACACACGTGTACACACGGCCCAGGGGGCGCGTCACATGCAGTACAGCATATTGCAAACATAAGTCCCATTATTGGGGAGTGGGTGTCCCATAGTATTTGCTTATGCCTTGCAAGCAAAAGCTGCCAAAAATTAGGACGGAGCAACTTGCAATGCCCCTTACAAGAGCCATGCAGTACAGCATATTACAAACATAAGTCCCATTATTGGGGAGTGGGTGTCCCATAGTATTTGCTTATGCCTTGCAAGCAAAAGCTGCCAAAAATAAGGACGGAGGAACTTGCAATGCTGGCACCCTGGTGGTATAGTGGTGGTGGAGGCTGAGGATAAGGAGAAGAAGATAAAACAGCCGAAACGAGGAAGCGTATACCCATGTGTGGGTGTGAAGCGGTGCATGTGAATACACCTCCCGAAATAACACAGTGGATTTGACTTTATGTTACTCTGCTGTCATTTGGTGGTGATGAGAAGTCTGGCCCAATCCAGCCCTTGTTCATTTTGATAAGGGTCAGCTTGTCAACATTGTCAGTTGACAGGCGAGTGCGCTTATCAGTTATAATTCCCCCAGCGGCACTAAAAACACGCTCCGATAACACGCTAGCGGCAGGGCAGGCCAGGACCTTCAAGGCGTACAGAGCGAGTTCATTCCAAGTGTCCAGCTTGGATACCCAATAATTAAAAGGCACAGAGGAATCACGGAGGACGCTGGTACGTTCGGCAAGGTACTCCCTCACCATCTTTTGAAACTTTCCACTCCTTGTGAGAGTACCCCGCGCCTAAGGGCCTGTAAGCTGGGCGGGTGTCAGAAAACTGTCCCAGAACGTTGACAGTGTTCCCCTGCCTCTGCTGGATTGGAGTTGCATCTCTCTCGCCTGTACGCCTTGGTTGGGCAATGAACTGTGACCTCTGCCGCTAGCGTGTTCAGATGGGAATTTTTTTAAGAGTTCTGCAGCAAGGGCCTTCTGGTACTGCCCCATTTTTGTAGACCTCTCCACCTCAGGAATAAGAGAGTGAAAGTTCTCCTTGTAGCGGGGGTCTACAAGTGTCACCAACCAGTATTGACTGTCACCCAACATTTTGACAACGCGAGGGTCACGGTTAAGGCTGCGTAACATAAAGTCAGCCATGCGTGCCAGACTGGTAACGGGCAAGATTTCCGTGTCCTCACCAAGATGACGACTGACCATGCTCTCCTCCTCCCCCTCCTCCTCTTCCTCCTCCCCCCTGTCCTCAGGCCACCCACGCTGAACCGACGGTATGACACTTGTACAGGTACTACCGTCTACAACGCATGATAGCAGCTCCTGTTCTTCCTCCTCCTCCTCCTCTCCCTCATTGTCCCCCAATGCACGTTGGGATGAGATGAGGCTGGGCTGTGTGTAATCGCCCGCTACGGCTTCTTGATCCATCTCATCATACTCTGGCTGCAATGCCTCCTCTTTAATTCTCTGCAGAGAGCGTTGCAAAAGACAGACAAGTGGGATGCTGACACTAATGATGGCATCATCGCCACTCACCATCTTGGTGGCCTCCTCAAAGTTTGTCAGGATGGTACATATGTCAGACATCCAGGTCCACTCCTGAGGTCTTATGTGTGGAGTCTGACCTGAATATCGACGGCCTTGTTGCAGCTGGTACTCCACAACTGCTGTCTTCTGCTCACAAATCCTTTGCAACATGTGGAGGGTAGAGTTCCAAAGTGTGGGGACATCACACACCAGTCGGTGTGCCGGAAGCTGCAAACGCTGCTGCAACAAAGGAAGGGCGGTGGAAGCTGTAGCCGACTTGCGAAAATGAGCTGACAGGCGGCGTACTTTCACGAGCAGATCTGGCAACTCGGTGTACGATTTAAGAAACCACTGAACCACGAGGTTAAGCACATGAGCCAGGCATGGTACGTGTGTGATCTCACCTCGCCTCAGAGCCGCCACCAGGTTACGGCCATTGTCACACACGACCATGCCGGGATGTAGGTTCAGCGGTCTCAGCCACAGATCTGCCTGCTCTTTCACAGCTGTCCACAACTCACAAGCAGTGTGAGGTTTATCACCTAAGCTTATGAGTTTCAGCACAGCCTGTTGCCGCTTGGCGGAGGCAGTACTGCAATGCTTCCAGCTTGTAACTGATGTGGTGATATCTGAGATGGAGGCTGAACATGAGGAGGAGGAGGAGGAGGATGCGCAGGAGCTGTACACTGTGGGGGCAACTCTGACTGACATAGGGCCCGCAATCCTCGGTGTGGGGAGGATGTGTTCCATCCCAAGGTCCGACTGGGTCCCGGCTTCCACTATGTTTACCCAGTGTGCCGTCAGAGAGATGTACCGTCCCTGGCCACAAGCACTTGTCCACGTGTCCGTTGTCAGGTGGACCCTCCCAGTAACTGCGTTGTTGAGGGCACGGCAGATGCTTTGGGACACGTGCTTGTGTAGTGCGGGGATGGCACACGGGGCAAAATAGTGTCGGCTGGGGACCGACTACCGAGGGACGGCCACCGCCATAAGATTGCGGAAGGATTCCGTCTCCACCAGCCTAAAAGGCAGCATTTCCAACGCAAGCAGTCGTGAAATGTGCAAATTTAGGACTGCGGCCTGTGGGGCGTTAGCTGCGAATTTCCGCTTTCGTTCAAAGGTCTGGGATATGGACAATTGAACGCTGCGGTGGGACGTGGACGTGGACGTTGATGCTGTTTCTTGAGAAACTGCCATAACAAGTGAAGACTGAGAGGAGGGGGCATCTTTACATGCAGTATGGACAGGGGATTGCCTTGCACACACAACAGGGGGTTCTATTGCACGCACAACAGTGGAAGAAGCAGTGGTGACACCCGCTGATACTGGTCGTGGAGCCTGGGTTTCGCCCCACAAAGTCGGGTGCTTTGCTGCCATGTGCCTGATCATGCTGATGGTGGTCAGGCTGGTAGTTTTGTCACCCCTGCTGATGCTGGCATGGCAGGTGGAACATATGGCCTTTTTGGGGTTATCAGCAGAGTCTTTAAAAAAATTCCAGACTCTGGAAGACCTACCGCTTGTACTGGCAACGTCCTTCGTGTTGGTGTTACGGGGAACGGTTGCCTGCCTTCTGTCTGTGGCCACCACACTGCTTCTTCCTGCCTGTTGGGGTACTCTGCCTCCCTCCCCCTGTGTGCTGCTGGCCTCACTCTGCATGTCCTCCTTCCACGTTGGGTCAGTTACTAGATCATCCACCACTTTCTCTTCTTCCACTTGCGCACCACGATCCTCCTCCTCACTTCCTGGCAATTGTGTCTCGTCATCGTCCACCTCTTGTGACAGATTGCCAACGTCGACTTCCTGTGGCCGTGGCTGTTCAAATATTTGGGCATCGCAACATGGGATCTCCTCTTCCACCACTTCAAGCGTATCAGGCGAGGGGCCCAAATATGGAAATGGACCAGTGAACAGCTCTTCAGAGTGTCCAAGTGTGGGATCACTTGCTGTCTGACGACACTCGGCATGGTGGGAGGAAGGAGCATCAGGGTGAGGAGGAGTATGCGGTCGAGACTCACGGCTACTAAGAGTTGACCGTGTGGAAGACAGACTGGAGGTGGTGGTGCCCAGGTGGTGGTGGTGCCCAGGTAACTGGAAGTGCAAAACAACACTTCTGTTTCTCTAGCCTACACCAGACTATTTTCAACAGTAATATTTGTGTCTGAAAAATCAGAGACATGCTTTTTTTTGGGGGGGGGAGGGACACACCAAAAGGTTAATAAGACGGGTATTTGTACAGTGTGAAGGAGGAAAAAAAGAGGAGGATTTAGATAAAAAAAAAAAGGATTTTTCCTGTCCCCCGACACCTGGTGCTAAGTCCAGCAATTTCAGCAACAGGAGCACACAGGACTGTAATGCAGCTTTTGCTGGTATAACCACTGTGTCTCCTATACAGCCTGCCTGCCTGGTATCTGGGATGGATATTAGTCCTGAAAAGGACTGTTTGTTTGTTCTGGCAGCCTTTACAGACCCTACACTAACTATTTTGCAGTTTATATCTCTCCCTAAATCAGCAGCACTGTCCCTACCCTGTCTAATCCGGAGCGACTGTTTCCAAGATGGCGGTGCCCGGTTTTAAATACTCGAGGTGACGCTGTACGGCCAGCCAATCACTGTAATGCCCACAACCAACATGGCTGCAGCATTACAGTGACTGGCTGGCAATCCCTGCATGTTCATTGGCTCTGTAAAGAGCGCCAAACATGCAGGGCGGAGACCTGAGCTCCCGCCCGAGTAACCCGGAAATGCTCGGTGCTCGCCGAACATCCCGAGTAGCGTGATGCTCGGGCGAGTACCGAGCAGTGTCGAGCATGTTCGCTCAACACTAGTAATTATCCATGCTGTCGTGGTGGGTTATTAGAAACCGAATTACGGGTTAGTCTAATTCTATTGTCTCTAATAACCCCCCACGACAGCACACCGGAGGTATACCAAAGATATACTAGGGAGGGACAACAGCCTGAAGGACTTTCCTTCCAAAGGTTAAATCTCCAACGGACATTAGATCTAGTCTGTAGTGTTTAGAGAAAGTATGAATCGAGGACCACGTAGCAGCTGTGCAAATCTGTTCGATGGCTTTCTCAGCCCAGGAGACAGATATCGCCCTTGTAGAATGGGCCCTGAGCCTTTCCGGAGGAGGCAGATCTTGGATTTGGTAAGCCTCCATAATTGCCCTCTTAATCCAGTTGGCTACTGTGGATTTTGCGGCTTTTTTCCTCTGTTTGGACCTTGTGTATGGACAAATAGGTTCTTGTCTTTCCTTCCTTCCTTCTTCTGTTTCCTGAAGATTGTGCAGTACTATTCTCTGCACATCTAGAGTGTGGAACTCCATTTCTTTCTTGTTTTTTGGGTTGTCACAAAACGATGGAAGAATTATTTCCTGAGATCTGTGGAAATTCGAGACCACTTTAGGTAGAAATGAAGGGTCAAGTCGGAAAATTAGACGATCTTCCAGGATTCTCAAGTAGGGTTCGTTGACCGAAAGGGCCTGTAGTTCACACACTCTCCTGGCTGTAGTTATTGCAACCAGGAAAGCCATTTTCCAGGCCAGCCTGTCAAGTCTTATGGCTGATGAGGGCTCAAAGGGTGGAAGGGTTAACCCCTTCAGGACAATGTTAAGGTCCCAGGGGGGAACCCAGTCTGTTACTCTAGGGTGGATGCAGGTGGCTGCTGTCATAAATCTCTTCACCCACTGATGTTAAGCTAGGCTTTAATCAAAGTACGAGCTTAGCACTGCTACCTGGACCTTAACCCCTTTACAATCCAAGGTGGCTTGCACGTTAACGACCAGGCCATTAAATCAGAGAGATATGTCACACAAAATAGTTAATAAATAACATTTACCACATATCTACTTTACATCAGTTCAATTTTGGAACCAAAATTTTTTTTTATTAGGGAGCTATAAGGGTTAAAAGTTGATCAGCGATTTCTCATTTTTCCAACCAAATTTACAAAACCATGTTTTTAGGGACCACATCACATTTGAAGTCACTTTGAGGGGTCTTTATGACAGAAAATACCCAAAAGTGACACCATTCTAAAACCTGCACCCCTCACGGTGCTCAAAACCACATTTAAGAACTTTTTTAACCCTTCAGGTGCTTCACAGGAATTTTTGGAATGTGGAAGAAAAAAATTAACATTTAACGTTTTTCACAAAAATGTTACTTTAGACCCAATTTTTTTATTTTCACAGGGTTAACAGGAAAAAATGGACCCCAAAATTTGTTGTGCAATTTCTCCTGAGTAAGCAGATACCCCATATGTGGGGGAAAACCACTGGGCGCACTGTAGGGTTCGGAAGGGAAGGAGCGCCATTTGACTTTTTGGTTGTAAAATTTTCTTGAATAATTAGTGGACGCCATGTTGCATTTGAAGAGCCCCTGATGTGCCTAAACAGTGGAAACCCCCCACAAGTGACACCATTCTGGAAACTAGACCCCCTCAGGGAACTTATCTAGATGTGTGGTGAGCACCCTGAACCCCAAGTGCTTTACAGAAGTTTATAACATGGAGCCGTGAAAATAAAAAAATTGAACTTTTTCCACAAAAATTATGTTTAGCCCCAATTTTTTTATTTTCACAAGGGTAAGAGGAGAAAATGGATCCCAAAAACTTTTATGCAATTTCTCCTGAGTACGCAAAAACCCCATATGTGGGGAAAATACAGTGTTTGGGCACATGGCAGATTTCAGAAGGGAAGGAGCACTGTGTGACTTTTTGAACGCAAAATTGGCTGGAATCGAGAGCGGACGCCATGTCGTGTTTGAAGAGCCCCTGATGTGCCTAAGGCTGTGTGCCCACTATGCATTTTTTAAGCGTTTCCGCAGTGGCAATTCCGCTGCAGAAACGCTTAAAAAACGCTTGGTAGAAGGTCTGCTATGTTCCTCAATGATAATCTGCATGTGCTGTGCACATGCTGCGGAAATTTTCTCCGCGGATTATCATTGCGGAAAAATCTGCAGCACTGCCAATTATTTTGCGTAATCTAAAAGGACCTGCCATGACGTCATTTAGTCATGTGACGGGTCACGCGACCGCTGACGTCGGTGGTTGCGTGACCCGTCACATGACTAAATGACGTCATGGCAGGTCCTTTAACACAACCGAGAGACACCGGGAAGACCGGACGCACCGGAGAAGGAGAACGGGGGACATCAGAAGGTAAGTATAATATTTATTTTTTATTTTTTACCATTCTTTTACGGTCACACTATATAAATCCATGCCGGTAGCATGGATTTATATAGTGTGACTAAGTTGTCAAGCACTTTCCAAGTGATGCTAAAATCGCTTGGAAAGCACTTGACAACCCGCATGCGAAATCGCATGATCAAAACGCTTCACTTACGCTTGTCCCTGGCAGGAAAAACGCATGTAAAATCCGCATGCATTTTTTCTGCCAGGGAGATTCAGAAACGCTCAGGAAAAATCCGGAGCATTTCTGCATAGGTCAGGTCGTTCCAGACGCAGCGATACCAAATATGTGTACTTTTATTGTTTTTTGTTTTTTTTCATAATAATATTTATTGATGGGTACATTATATTTTTGTTTTTGGAGGATTATTTATTTATTTATTATATTTTTACAATTTTATTTTTTCTTCATTTTTAAACACTTTTTTTACTTTTATTCTTTGTCCCACTATGGGACTTTCACTTTTTTTATTCTGATCGCCAGTATAGCATAGGGATGGAGCACCATCGAGAGTTGAGCGTTGTTTGACTCGAACTGTTCGCCAATCTCAAATTCGAGTTGTTTTGGGCGGTGTTCGAGCCGTTCGGCGAACACGAACGATTTGAAAAAAATTCAGCTGTTCGAGGTTATGTTTGATAACTGTTCGTGCACCAAAATCATAACTGGATTTTTTCTCAGTAATGATGAAAATTAATGTTAATACGCAGTTTGAGTGTACAGCGGGGCGGGGGGAGGGGCAGGGGATGGATCTCTGCAGGAATAATGAAGATCTCCATTTTTTTTTTCTTTCCTGCATTTACAGTGGGGAGGTGCAATCTGTCAGCCTATCAGCAGAGCACACATGGAGCGAAGTGCTTTTTTTCACACAAGCAAGGGCATGTGTCATTGGCAGTGTATGTCACATGTCCTTGCCCTATAAGACCCAGCCATTTTCCCCGTCGCCACCATTTTCTCACTGCTGCAGCTGCGTGTTAGACGGCACCGCTGTTGCTGTGTGCGCTATACCTTGTTAATTTCAAGCCAATTCTTGCACAAATCTACAGATAGCTTGGGAGTAGGGAATAGTTGTGATTGCAGTCCTTTTAAGGACTAGGTTACAGCATTTCCTACGACTTTTATCACGCAGGTCTGTGCTCTTAAATAGATAGGTTGGGAGCAAAGACTAATTGTAATTGGAGTCCTTTTCAGGACTAAGTTACATCAGTTCCTATCAGTTTTTGCCAGGCAGGTCTGTGCAAGTGCTGTGAAAGTTTTTTTCAAAGCATTTGGCTAAATCTAGCAAAGCTAATCCTTTTTGGCCTATTGCAGAGTGTGTTAGTCAGTGGAGTAGCCTATCTGTGTTGCAAGCTACACCACCTGTGTATAGAATACCAATTTTTTTACTGCACCTAGTTAAGTAAAACCTTTTGGGCATAGCATCATTCTATTAGTCCATCTATACTGACCTCCATCAGGTTGCAAATTGAATATCATTTTTTTCTGCATCTAGCTCTGAAAAAATATTTGGGCTTCTAGCAGTGTGTGGGACTTGTTCTATTAGTCCATCTATACTGACCTCCACCAGGTTGCAAATTGAATATCATTTTTTTCTGCATCTAGCTCTGAAAAAATATTTGGGCTTCTAGCAGTGTGTGGGACTTGTTCTATTAGTCCATCTATACTGACCTCCATCAGGATGCAACTAAAAAATAATTTTTATCTGCATCTGGCTCTGAAAAAATATTTGGGCTTCTAGCAGTGTGTGGGAATTGGTCTATTAGCCCATCTATACTGACCTCCATCAGGTTGCAAATTCAATATAATTTTTTTCTGCATCTAGCTCTGAAAAAATATTTGGGCTTCTAGCAGTGTGTGGGACTTGTTCTATTAGTCCATCTATACTGACCTCCATCAGGTTGCAAATTGAATATAATTTTTTTCTGCATCTAGCTCTGAAAAAATATTTGGGCTTCTAGCAGTGTGTGGGACTTGTTCTATTAGTCCATCTATACTGACCTCCATCAGGTTGCAAATTAAAATAATTTTTATCTGCATCTAGCTCTGAAAAAATATTTGGGCTTCTAGCAGTGTGTGGGACTTGTTCTATTAGTCCATCTAAACTAACCTCCATCAGGTCGCAAATTAAAAATAATTTTTGTCTGCATCTAGCTCTGAAAAAATATTTGGGCTTCTAGCAGTGTGTGGGACTTGGTCTATTAGTCCATCTATACTGACCTCCATCAGGTTGCAAATTGAATATAATTTTTTCTGCATCTAGCTCTGAAAAAATATTTGGGCTTCTAGCAGTGTGTGGGACTTGTTCTATTAGTCCATCTATACTGACCTCCATCAGGTTGCAAATTGAATATAATTTTTTTCTGCATCTAGCTCTGAAAAATATTTGGGCTTCTAGCAGTGTGTGGGACTTGTTCTATTAGTCCATCTATACTAACCTCCACCAGGTTGCAAATTAAAAATAATTTTTATCTGCATCTAGCTCTGAAAAAATATTTGGGCTTCTAGCAGTGTGTGGGACTTGTTCTATTAGTCCATCTATACTGACCTCCATCAGGTTGCAAATTAAAAATAATTTTTATCTGCATCTAGCTCTGAAAAAATATTTGGGCTTCTAGCAGTGTGTGGGACTTGGTCTATTAGTCCATCTATACTGACCTCCATCAGGTTGCAAATTGAATATAATTTTTTTCTGCATCTAGCTCTGAAAAAATATTTGGGCTTCTAGCAGTGTGTGGGACTTGTTCTATTAGTCCATCTATACTGACCTCCATCAGGTTGCAAATTGAATATAATTTTTTTCTGCATCTAGCTCTGAAAAATATTTGGGCTTCTAGCAGTGTGTGGGACTTGTTCTATTAGTCCATCTATACTAACCTCCACCAGGTTGCAAATTAAAAATAATTTTTATCTGCATCTAGCTCTGAAAAAATATTTGGGCTTCTAGCAGTGTGTGGGACTTGTTCTATTACTCCATCTATACTGACCTCCATCAGGTTGCAAATTGAATATAATTTTTTTCTGCATCTAGCTCTGAAAAAATATTTGGGCTTCTAGCAGTGTGTGGGACTTGTTCTATTAGACCATCTATACTGACCTCCATCAGGTTGCAAATTAAAAATAATTTTTATCTGCATCTAGGTCTGAAAAAATGTTTGGGCTTCTAGCAGTGTGTGGGACCTGGTCTATTAGCCGATCTATACTGACCTCCATCAGGTTGTAAATTAAAAATAATTTTTATCTGCATCTAGCTCTGAAAAAATATTTGGGCTTCTAGCAGTGTGTGGGACTTGGTCTATTAGTCCATCTATACTGACCTCCATCAGGTTGCAAATTGAATATAATTTTTTTCTGCATCTAGCTCTGAAAAATATTTGGGCTTCTAGCAGTGTGTGGGACTTGTTCTATTAGTCCATCTATACTAACCTCCACCAGGTTGCAAATTAAAAATAATTTTTATCTGCATCTAGCTCTGAAAAAATATTTCGGCTTCTAGCAGTGTGTGGGACTTGGTCTATTAGTCCATCTATACTGACCTCCATCAGGTTGCAAATTCAATATAATTTTTTTCTGCATCTAGCTCTGAAAAAATATTTGGGCTTCTAGCAGTGTGTGGGACTTGTTCTATTAGTCCATCTATACTGACCTCCATCAGGTTGCAAATTGAATATAATTTTTTTCTGCATCTAGCTCTGAAAAAATATTTGGGCTTCTAGCAGTGTGTGGGACTTGTTCTAATAGTCCATCTATACTGACCTCCATCAGGTTGCAAATTGAATATAAATTTTTTCTGCATCTACCTCTGAAAAAATATTTGGGCTTCTAGCAGTGTGTGGGACTTGGTCTATTAGTCCATCTATACTGACCTCCATCAGGTTGCAAATTGAATATAATTTTTTTCTGCATCTAGCTCTGAAAAAATATTTGGGCTTCTAGCAGTGTGTGGGACTTGTTCTATTAGTCCATCTATACTGACCTCCATCAGGTTGCAAATTGAATATAATTTTTTTCTGCATCTAGCTCTGAAAAATATTTGGGCTTCTAGCAGTGTGTGGGACTTGTTCTATTAGTCCATCTATACTAACCTCCACCAGGTTGCAAATTAAAAATAATTTTTATCTGCATCTAGCTCTGAAAAAATATTTGGGCTTCTAGCAGTGTGTGCGACTTGTTCTATTACTCCATCTATACTGACCTCCATCAGGTTGCAAATTGAATATAATTTTTTTCTGCATCTAGCTCTGAAAAAATATTTGGGCTTCTAGCAGTGTGTGGGACTTGTTCTATTAGACCATCTATACTGACCTCCATCAGGTTGCAAATTAAAAATAATTTTTATCTGCATCTAGGTCTGAAAAAATGTTTGGGCTTCTAGCAGTGTGTGGGACCTGGTCTATTAGCCGATCTATACTGACCTCCATCAGGTTGTAAATTAAAAATAATTTTTATCTGCATCTAGCTCTGAAAAAATATTTGGGCTTCTAGCAGTGTGTGGGCCTTGGTCTATTAGTCCATCTATACTGACCTCCATCAGGTTGCAAATTGAATATAATTTTTTTCTGCATCTAGCTCTGAAAAATATTTGGGTTTCTAGCAGTGTGTGGGACTTGTTCTATTAGTCCATCTCTACTAACCTCCACCAGGTTGCAAATTAAAAATAATTTTTATCTGCATCTAGCTCTGAAAAAATATTTCGGCTTCTAGCAGTGTGTGGGACTTGGTCTATTAGTCCATCTATACTGACCTCCATCAGGTTGCAAATTCAATATAATTTTTTTCTGCATCTAGCTCTGAAAAAATATTTGGGCTTCTAGCTAGTGTTGAGCCACCCCCGTAGTGTTCGAGTTCGGTTCGGTTCGTCGAACACCCGTGTGTTCGCCGAACTGTTCGTCGAGCACCTTCGAACACCGTTAAAACCAATGGCAGGCAAACAAAAACACATAGAAACACATAGAAAACACCTTCAAAGGTGTCCAAAAGCTGACAAACTGCTCAGAAGACATAACTAACACATGGAAAAGTGACAAGTACATATAGTCATGCGAAAATAAAAGAGGTGGAGGAGTAAAAGGAGGGGGAGACACAGATATAGGCATGTCATGCCCTTCTAAAATCCAAAAAGTGAGAAGCCGACACGGCCAGTCCGCTCCTGCCCGTGCCACCTCCGTGTCGCCGGGTTTGTGCCAGAGCCGCGGTGAACCCTGATGGCCAGCCCCCCTCTCCCAATACTGGTGCCTGTCCGCTGGTGGGTCGAGCGAGCCCCCCTGTGGTGGAGGCAGCTCTAAGCTTTTTAATTTAAATTGTCTCTCTAATTTGAATGAATACACTTTAAATCCATTTACAAGGATCTATTGGAGGGCAAGTCTCATGCCAGCAGCCGCGGTAATTCCAGCTCCAGTAGCGTCCACTAAAGCTGCTGCAGTTAAAAAGCTTTTATAAGGATCGAGCTCGGCTGTCCACCGCAAGGCATCCTACTGCCAGTCCCAGCCCCTATGCCTTGGGGTGCCTCCTGATGCTCTTCACTAAGTATCCCATGGTCCCGAAGCATTTCCTTTGAAAAAATTAAGTGTCTAAACTACAGGTGGTGTAGCTTGCTTAACAGCCGGGATAATCCGCTGACTAGCATACACTGCTACTAGGCACAAAGTATTTCCTGGGCTAGATGTAGTTAAAAATTTGTAATTAGATACCCTCGTTGGATGCTGAGAAAGCATTCCATAGAGTCTCCTGGCACGCCATATATGATTCTCTTAAAAAGCTTGGGGTAGGGGTCTAGGGGACCCTTTTATAGCCAAAATCACGGCCCTGTATCGCAATACGTCACCTAGGCTGAAGATAAATGGAACTGTAGCACCCTGAGGGCTCGGTTGGTACAGACGTATTGCACCTCACCCAGAGGTGTGATATCTCACTCTCAGGTAAGGATGGAGTGTGGATCAGGACCCGACACCTGCATGCATTACACCACATTGCCGTGGGGCAGGGCGACCAATATGCCCCTGAGATGGGCACGACAGTCCCTGTCCCTGGCTGGAGTGGGGGGAGGGAACACTGAGGAAGGGGAACCCTGTAGTGCAGGAGCAGGGAGGAAGCAGTTCCTGGGTGCATTGAGAAGGGAGTATAAAAGGTGGGCACCATCTTAGTTCAGTGCAGAGAAGTCTGAGCAGAAGTGGCAGGGAGCAGGGGCTCTGCATGAGCTCTGCTCCGGAGGCGGGCCTAGTAACAGAGGCCCAGGCCTGGAAGAGGGAGGAGGAAGGAAGAGGAGCGGAGAAGGCTCCAGGAGCGAGGAATGAAGGGATCCCAGGGGCGCGGACGGGCGAGTCGCCACCGCACGCCCGAATCCACCTGCGTGGAGGGGTCAGGCCAAAGGGGGAGACCGGTCCCCGAACTAATGGAGGCAGGAAACGACCCTCAGCTAGAAACCGGAGGCTCTGACATTTTATGTGGCGCAGCCCCTCGCTACACCCGCTAGGAAGGCACCACATAGGGTCAGGGAAACTGGCGCCAAGTTTACCAAGAGGAGGCCCGAGGCAGCCGGACAGAAGTGTTGGTAAGAAAGGCCAGACAAAGGACACACAAAGGGGGTCCTGTGAAGTGCTCCAAAGTTATCTGGGAGTTGTCTGAGCCCCTCGCCTGGTGAGCACAGTACGACGTGGGCAGCCGTTACCTGCAGACGTGGTCTGGATAATAAGAACTGTGAGTAAAGGCCCTGGACTGCATCACTGACTCCGTGTCGTTACTGCTGCTGCCCTGCACCATCACCCCCATCCTCCGCATACACTGCCCTGAGGCTATACTCCTCCCGTGGGGAGTTATGCTACGCTCTGCTGCACCCACAACACCAGCCTCAGCGGTCTGCCCTGTAGCGGCGGTTCACTCTGACCGCAATCCACGGGTGGCGTAGTCGGACATTTAAACATCAAAACCACATAAATAGTTCCGCCACTGGTTTGACCGCCCTGAGCCACGGAACCGGGTCGCCGCCACGAAGACTACAACCACCAGCATCCACCAAAAAGGGTCCGGCTCCGGGTGTCCCAAGGCCCAGGGGGTGCGTCAGAACATTTTCATCACCTTTCACAATCACCAATGGGACAAGGCAGGGATGTCCTCTGTCCCCTCTCTTATACATCCTAGTGATGGAGCACCTGCTCTCATCAATTCGCCATAACCCCAATATTAGGTGGATTGAGGTGGGAGGCACCAAGTACAAGTGCTCTCTATTTGCTGATGATGTCCTAGTATATATCACTCAATCACATATATCCATCCCTGCTGTTATGGCTGAAATAGATCACTTTGTTACATGGTAAAATTTTAAAATCAATGCAGCGAAGTCTGAGGCCCTCGATGTCTCCCTCCCCAAATCCATATAGGATTCCATCCAGTCCAACTTTCCCTTTGCCTGGCCCTCACAGGGTATCAAATACTTAGGAATTCCTATTCATAGAGACCTCTCCCATCTATGTTATCTTAATTTTGGGCCCTTTATTGAACAATTCCATACAGACCACGGTTGGCAAGTTAGAACTGTAAGATTCACTACGTGAACCACTGGTGTTTTGTGGAAAAGCACATGTACACTGCGTTCCAAATTATTATGCAAAAAGTGTTTAGGAGTGATAAGGGAAGAATTTGTTTGTTTGTCAGTTCAACTCATTGATGGTGATGTGTGTCAGGGCTCTTTATATCACTGTAAGCAATTGCAGACACCTGTGCTAATTAGTTTGGCAGGTGTGTCCAATGAAAGGCAAGACTACTTAAGAAGGCTCTCTCACATTATTAAGCAGCCTACATTTTCTGCCAAAATGGGAAAGAAAAAGGATGTGTCGGCTGCTGAGAAGCAACAAATTGTGGAGTGTTTAGGTCAAGGCATGACTACAATCAACATTGTGCGATGATCAGGATGAAGTGTCTTGGCAATCAAGAAGTATGTAGCTGATTCACAGTACACACGTGTGCGTGCTGATAAGGGCAAATTGAGGACTCTTTCCTACAGGCAATTACGTCAGGTTGAAAGAGCAGCGGCAAAAAAGCCTTGTCATAGCAGCAGACAAGTTTTTGAAGCTGCTTGTGCCTCCAACGTCCCCCGAACAACAAGATGCAGGGTCCTTCAGAGGTTTGCAGCTGTGCATACGCCATCCTGTTGACCTCCTCTATCCACTTCACACAAGCAGAAACGGCTCCAGTGGGCCAAACATTACATGAAGACTGATTTCAAAACTGTTTTGTTCACGGATGAGTGCCGTGCAGCGCTCGATGGTCCAGATGGATGGAGTGGAGGATGGCTGGTTGATGGACACCCCACGCAAACACGGCTACAGCGCCAACAAGGAGGAGGTGGAGTAATGTTTTGGGCTGGAATCATGGGGAGAAAGATTGTCGGCCCCTTTAGGATCCCTGAAGGCGCTAAAGATGAACTCCATAATGTATGTGGATTTTCTCAAACAGCACTTCCTGCCATGGTTCAAGAAGAAGAACCGTGTATTTCACAGCAAGATCATTTTTCTGCATGATAATGCACCATCTCATGCTGCACATAAAACATCTGCATCTCTGGCTGATATGGGCATAAAAGGGGACAAACTTATGGTGTGACCCCCATGCTCCCCTGACCTCTACCCCATTCAGAACCTTTGGAGCATCATTAAAAGGAGTGTCTATGATGGCGGGAGGCAGTTCACATCTAAGCAACAGCTCTGGGAGGGTATTCTGTCCTCATGCAAAACAATTGAAGCAGAAACCATCCAAAACCTGACAAATTCAATGGACGAGAGAGTTCAGAAGCTCCTTTCGAACAAGGGGTCCTATGTGAAAATGTAACATCACCTAGAATAAAGTTTTGAGTTGAAAACTGTTTGATTTCAGTTTCTAACAACCTGCTAATGCTTATAATTTCAAAAATGACCATTTTTTTGGTCTTTATTAAAATGAAAAGGTTGATCGAAAAGTTTGGGGGATCTAAGAGTGTGGCAACCCAGTAGTCATGATTAGTGTTGAGCCACCCCCGTAGTGTTCGGGTTCGGTTCGGTTCGTCGAACACCGGGATGTTCGAGGAACTGTTCGTCGAACTGTTCGTCGAACACCTTAGAACACCGTCGAACACCGTTAAAACCAATGGCAGGCAAACAAAAACACATAGAAACACATAGAAAACACCTTCAAAGGTGTCCAAAAGCTGACAAACTGCTCAGAAGACGCTTTCTTTAAAAAAGCCGGCCGGCAATTCAGCAGCGGCATACACTGGTACCCGACAATTTAGACAAGAAGGAATAGAGCTTCACACATAGATTAGATAGATAGAAACATGTCAGTCACATATATATGAAGTACAGTGACAGTGTTGCTTACTGTACTTGTCATTTAGTGTAAAGGATTTATTAAAAAATATAATAGTGTTTTCATGCACTGTCTCTTTAAAAAAGCCGGCCGGCAATTCAGCAGCGGTACCCGACAATTTATAACAGACAGAATAGAGATTCACACATAGATTAGATAGATAGAAACATGTCAGTCACATATATATGAAGTACAGTGACAATGTTGCTTACTGTACTTGTCATTTAGTGTAAAGGATTTATTAAAAAAAATAATAGTGTTTTCATGCACCGTCTCTTTAAAAAAGCCGGCCGGCAATTCAGCATCTGTACCCGACAATTTATAACAGACAGAATAGAGCTTCACACATAGATTAGATAGATAGAAACATGTCAGTCACATATATATGAAGTACAGTGATAGTGTTGGTTACTGTACTTGTCATTTAGTATTAAAATAAAGGATTTATTATTAAAAAAAATTGGCGTGGGGTTCCCCTTAATTTTAGTCTCTAGCGGAGGTTAAGCAGACAGCTGGGGCAGATGTTTGAAGCCTGGGAAGGGGGTAATACCCACGGAGCTTCCCAGGCTACTAATATGAGCCCCCAGCTGAATACATAGCCTTTACTAGCTATTAAAATGGGGGACCCCCCCAAAAAAATGACGTGGGGTCCCCCCTAATTTAATAGCTAGCAAAGGCTAGGCAGACAGCTGGGGGCTGATATTAATAGCCCAGGAAGGGAGCCATGAATATTGGCCCCCTCCCAGGCTAGAAACACCAGCCGTCAGCCGCCCCAGAAATGGCGCATTCATAGGATGCGCCAATTCTGGCACTTAGCCTCGCTCTTCCACGCTGCCCTGTAGCGGTGGCAGGGGGTAATATGGCTGGGGTTGATGTCAGCTTATAATGCCAGCTGACATCAAGCCCAGGTTAGTAATGGAGAGGCGTCTATAAGACACCCCCATTACTAACCCCATAGTCAAAGTTAAAAGAAAACACAAACACCCAGAATAAAGTCCTTTAATTGAAATAAAGACACAATCCTTTATTGTTCTAAATTAAACCATACTTACCGTCACGCCCATTCCAGCTGAAGCCAACGATCTCCTGCAATAAAAGAAAAATAATAAAGCAACATCATCCTTATCTTTCCATGGTTCCCACGACAGCTTCAGCTCTGCTACATCGAGATGACAGGCTGGACCGCAGCAGAACGCCGCCATCCAGCCTGTCATCCCGCAGACACTGAGAAGAGCAGGCATGCTTGCGCTCTGCAGTGTCTGGCTGTGACGGCATAAAGATGAGACGAGTTCATGTCCAATGAACTCAGCTCACCTCCTGCACGTCACTGACAGCGTGGGAGAATTCTCCTGCACTCAGCGCTTCAGCGTGAGAATTCTCCCACGCTGAAGCGCTGAGTGCAGGAGAATTTTCCCACGCTGTCAGTGACGTGCATAAGGTGAGCTCATGTCCAATGAA
The DNA here is from genome assembly GCF_046119375.1 of Phyllobates terribilis. NCBI lineage: Eukaryota > Metazoa > Chordata > Amphibia > Anura > Dendrobatidae > Phyllobates > Phyllobates terribilis. The sequence continues at coordinate 877,762,506 of NW_027362761.1, forward strand.
CTCAGCTCACCTCCTGCACGTCACTGACAGCGTGGGAGAATTCTCCTGCACTCAGCGCTTCAGCGTGAGAATTCTCCCACGCTGAAGCGCTGAGTGCAGGAGAATTTTCCCACGCTGTCAGTGACGTGCATGAGGTGAGCCGAGTTCACTGGACATTAACTCGGCTCATCTGGATGCCCTCACAGAGAGACACTGTGGAGCGCAAGCAAGCCTGCGCTTCTCAGTGTCTGCGGGATGACAGGCTGGATGGCAGCGTTCTGCTGCGGTCCAGCCTGTCATCTCGATGTAGCAGAGCTGAAGCTGTCATGGGAACCATGGAAAGGTAAGGATGATGTTGCTTTATTATTTTTCTTTTATTTCAGGAGATCGTTGGCTTCAGCTGGAATGGGCGTGACGGTAAGTATGGTTTAATTTAGAACAATAAAGAATTGTGTGTTTATTTCAATTAAAGGACTTTTTTTCTGGGTGTTGTGTTTTTTTTAAATACTTTACTAGAAATTCATGGTGGTCATGTCTAATATTGGCGTGACCCCATGAATTTTGGGCTTAGGGCCAGCTGATAATGCCAAGCTGGCCCTAACCCCTTTATTACCCAGTGAGCCACCGCATCAGGGCCCTGGATGAGTTGGGTACAGCGCCAGAAGATGGCGCTTCTATGAACGCGCCATTTTCCGGGGTGGCTGCGGACTGCAATTTGCAGCGGGGGTGGCCCAGAAAGCTTGGGCCTCCCTGCGCTGCGGATTCCAGCCCCCAGCTGCCTAGTTGTACCTGGCTGGACACAAAAACAGGGCGAAGCCCCACGTCAATTTTCTTTAAATTATTTCATGAAATAATTAAGAAAAAAAGGGCTTCCCTATATTGATGTGTCCGGCCAGGTACAAAGAGGCAGCTGGTGGTTGGGGGCAGCCCGTTCCTGCCTGCTGCACCTGACTGGACGCAAATATAGTGCGAAGCCCCACTTCAATTTTTTTTAATTATTTCATGAAATTCATGAAATAATTAAGAAAAAAAGGCCTTCCCTATATTGTTGTGTCCGGCCAGGTACAAATAGGCAGCTGGTGGTTGGGGGCAGCCCGTTCCTGCCTGCTGCACCTGACTGGACACAAATATAGTGCGAAGCCCCACGTCAATTTTTTTTTAATTATTTCATGAATTTCCTGAAATAATTTTAAAAAATTGAAGTGGGGCTTCGCACTATATTTGTGTCCAGCCAGGTACAGCAGGCAGGAATGGGCTGCCCCCAACCACCAGCTGCCTATTTGTACCTGGCCGGACACAACACTATAGGGAAGGCCTTTTTTTCTTAATTATTTCATGAATTTCATGAAATAATTAAAAAAAATTGAAGTGGGGCTTCGCACTATATTTGTGTTCAGCCAGGTACAGCAGGCAGGAACGGGCTGCCCCCAACCACCAGCTGACTATTTGTACCTGGCCGGACACAACAATATAGGGAAGGCCTTTTTTTCTTAATTATTTCATGAATTTCATGAAATAATTAAAAAAAAAATACGTGGGGCTTCGCACTATATTTGTGTCCAGCCAGGTACAACTAGGCAGCTGGGGGCTGGAATCTGCAGCGCAGGGAGGCCCAAGCTTTCTGGGCCCCCCCCGCTGCAAATTGCAGTCCGCAGCCACCCCGGAAAATGGCGCGTTCATAGAAGCGCCATCTTCTGGCGCTGTACCCAACTCATCCAGGGCCCTGGTGCGGTGGCTCACTGGGTAATAAAGGGGTTAGGGCCAGCTTGGTATTATCAGCTGGCCCCAAGCCCAAAATTCATGGGGTCACGCCAGTATTAGACATGACCGCCATGAATTTCTAGTAAAGTATTTAAAAAAAACACAACACCCAGAAAAAAGTCCTTTAATTGAAATAAACACACAATTCTTTATTGTTCTAAATTAAACTATACTTACCATCACGCCCATTCCAGCTGAAGCCAACGATCTCCTGCAATAATAGAAAAATAATAAACCAACCTCATCCTTACCTTTCCATGGTTCCCACGACAGCTTCAGCTCTGCTACATCGAGATGACAGGCTGGACCGCAGCAGAACGCTGCCATCCAGCCTGTCATGCCGCAGACACTGAGAAGAGCAGGCATGCTTGCGCTCCTCAGTGTCTCGCTGTGACGGCATCCAGATGAGCCGAGGTCATGTCCAATGAACTCGGCTCACCTCATGCACGTCACTGACAGCGTGGGAAAATTCTCACGCTGAAGTGCTGAGTGCAGGAGAATTCTCCCACGCTGTCAGTGACGTGCATGAGGTGAGCTCATGTCCAATGAACTCAGCTCACCTCATGCACCTCACTGACAGCGTGGGAAAATTCTCCTGCACTCAGCGCTTCAGCGTGAAGGCACTTATGTGTCTTGCGCATCTCGGAGCCCCAAAATTATTTTCCGGGCTGGATGCAGCTAAAAATTATTTTTAATTTTAAATCTGGTGGAGCTTATTATAGATGGCCTAATAGGATCAGTGCTGCACACTGCTACAAAGCCCAAATTATTTTCCAGTCAAGATACAGATAAACATGATTAGTAATTTGAAAGCTTAAAACGGTTGGTAGGGTGATTTTAACCAATCATCAAGCTTTTACTCTCCCCAGGATGACACAGGGGTAGAAAAGTCGTTTCGGATCCATGATTTGTTCATCTTTATGAACGTGAGTCTGTCTACATTATCAGTGGAGAGCCGCGTGCGCTTATCTGTCAGCACACCACCAGCAGCGCTGAACACACGTTCAGACAGAACGCTGGCTGCGGGGCATGACAAGATCTCCAAGGCGTAAGTGGCTAGCTCCGGCCATTTATCCAGATTGGAAGCCCAAAAAGAGCAAGGGTCCAGTGACACAGTCGTGGCTTCAATGTTTACTTGGAGATACTCCTGTATCTAGGCGTTGACTATGTGTCAGACTTCTTGTCTCCTGTGGCCTTGCAAAGGATGGGCTAAAAAAGTGGTGAAATGATTCCGCAAAATTGATGTTACCAGCAGATACTGTGGTTCTGTTACGGTTTGAGTGCTGAACACTTGACGGTCCCACGGTTGGCAAGTTGGAACTGTGAGATTCACTACGTGCACCACTGGTGTTTTGTGGAAAAGCACATGTAAGATTCTGCAACAGTCTCTGCTGATACTCCTGCATGCGTGCATCCCTTTCTATGGCAGGAATAATTTCGGCAAATTTACTTTTGTACCGGGGATCTAACAGTGTGGCAACCCAGTAGTCAGGATTATTTCTAATTCTCACAATTCGAGGGTCATGTTGCAGGTAGTGCAGCAAGAAGGCACTCATGTGTGTTGCGCATCCAGGAGCACCAAGTCCCTGTTGTGTTGGTGGCGAGGTAACAATCATGCTTCCTTCCTCTGTCCTCTCCCCCCAACCTCGCACAACAGAAATGTGATCAAGGTCTCCCTCATCTGATGAGTCTTCCATCAGTTCGTCCTCCACTTCTTCCTGGGCTCCTGCACCTTCCTCACTAGTTTGGCTGCTACCATGCGCCCTGGTAAAACCATCTCCCCCACCCTCACATGCCTGCCGCCTTGGTGCTGCCGACCGTCTGGACCTTGCAGATGTTAGCCCTTCCGCATACAACTCCTCCTCCTCTACTTCCTCCACCTCCTCTTGTGCCACCACCTGACTCCGAATTCTGTTTAACATGTGCTCCAGCATGTAAATCAGCGGAATAGTCATGCTGATAATGGCATCATCAGCACTAAACATCTTCGTCGCCATTTCAAAACTGTGCAGAAGGGTGCATAGGTCCCTGATCTGAGACCACTCCTCCAGCGTGATTTGCCCCACCTCTGGATCTCGTTGGCCCAGGCTATACGTCAGAACGTATTGCACCAGGGCTTGTCGGTGCTGCCACAGTCGCTGCAACATGTGCAGAGTTGAATTCCACCGGGTAGGCACATCGCATTTTAGCCGGTGAAGTGGCAGGCCCAACGACTTCTGTAGAGATGTAAGTCGCTGAGCTGCGGGATGCGAACGGCGGAAGTGAGCACACAGCGACCGTGCCCTCTGCAGAAGGCCATCTAGTCTGGGATAGTGGGCTAAAAATTGCTGGACAACCAGGTTCAACACGTGAGCCATACAAGGCACGTGTGTGACATTGCCCCGGCGAAGGGCCGCACCCAGGTTTGCAGCATTGTCGCACACGGCCTTCCCTGGTTTCAGGTCCAGTGGAGACAGCCATTCATGAAATTGGTTCTCCAGAGCTGACCACAACTCCTCAGCTGTGTGACTCACATTTCCCAGACATTTCAAAGTAAAAACCGCCTGATGACGTTGAGCCCTACTGCCAGCATAGTAAGGAGGTGTGCAGGATCCCTTCTGCGCAGTTAGAAAGCTTGTGGCATGACCAGACAGGCTTTGGGTGCAGGTGGAAGACCGAGAGGAGGTTGAGGAGGCAGAAGCAGTGGAGGAACTTTGACATAAAGAGGATTGACGCACAACTCGTGGGGACGGCAAGACTTGGACAGCAGCCCCTTGTCCTGCTGTCACCATAGTTACCCAGTGCCCAGTCAGCGACATGTAACGCCCCTGTCCATGCCTACTCGTCCAAGTGTCTGTGGTGAAATGCACCCTGTCACACACAGAGTTTCTCAAAGAAGCGGTGATGTTGTGTGCGACATGCTGGTGGAGCGCAGGCACACCTTTCTTTGAGAAGTAGTGCCGACTGGGCATCTGGTACTGGGGCACTGCGACGGACATAAGGTCTCGAAAATCCTCTGTGTCCACCAGGCGGAAAGGCAGCATTTCTGTAGCCAAGAGCTTGCAGATGGTGAAATTCAACCTCTTAGCTTTCTCATGGCTAGGAGGAAATGGTCTTTTACTTGACCACATCTGAGGGACCGAGGGCTGGCTATTGTGCTTAGACGGGGTTGATAAGGGTGTCCCCGGCAAACTGCCGGTCTGTGAGGAAGATGCAGGCGGACATGTTAGGTTGCCTTGATCCAAAGGTGGTGCTATCGATGTCGGACAGCGCTCAACACCAGCTGGTGTTACCACCTCCAAAGAAAATGATGACCTGCCAATCACGCTGGCTGTTGCGGGTAAAGAGGTGGCAGGTCTGCGCCCCAAAACAGGTGTGACTGCTGTCCCCCCAGTCACAGAGGATGAAGAGGCCGCGGATGCACAAGATATGGCAGACGGTGGTTGGCCCGGCCGGCTAGGCCGCATTGTAGCACACTGAGCTTCCCACTGCAACTTATGCTTCATGTCCATGTGCCGGTTCATGCATGAAGTACTCAAACTATGTATTTTTTGGCCTCTACTTAGCTTTTGCTGACAAATGTTACAGATAACACGAGTTGGGTCATCTTTATCGATCTGAAAAAATGCCCAGGCTATGCAAGGCTTAGACTTGTGGTGAGAGGCAGAGTTGTGTTTGAGGATGCAGTTGTTGACGTGCTTCCAGTACTACGTCTCTGTCCAGGAAGGCGCAACCTGACCTCGTCGTCACTAGCATCTTCCTCCACCTCCTCTGCTGACCTCATCTCTTGGCTGACTGTGGGTTGACAGTAAGTGGGATCTCCAACCTCATCATCATCACCCTGTGTGTTATCACACCCGTCGTCCTCAGAGCCAACCTGTTCCTGCCCTGACAAAAAACTAAAGTTGTCGCTCCAATCAGGTATTTGAGTCTTATCATCGTCTTCCTCATTGTCTCCACCAACAGGAGTTACAGTTTGGGAATGAGGGTCTACATTATGGTCAGAACCTTCTGCGTCTGGTCCTGGATCCGACTCATAAAGATTCTGGGCATCAGTGCAGATCATTTCCTCGTCTGGATTCACAGAAGCGCTGGAGTCGACCTATGATTCCCAGGCTATAGTATGAGTAAACAGCTCTGCAGACTCAACCATCTGTTCTACCTCATACTCAGACGGGCAGCTGGAGATTTGGGAGCTGTGAGGAAGCAAGTGCGATTTGGGTGACACCTTTGAGGACTGGAGTATTTGTGATGTTGAAGTTGATGTGGAGGAGAGCCCACTTAAAGGAGCACTTGATATCCGTTGAAGCACCTGCTGTTTTTGTGCCTCATCTGGAATTTGTAGCGATTGGCGTGGCCGTAAGAAAGGGATCTTATCACATTGTCCGCTAAAAGAAGTAGACATTTTAGTTTGGCTGGAAGATGGTCTTTCTTCTGCAGATGTTACTGTTGCTTTAACACCTACCCCACGAACACAACCTTTTTTCCCCTTCCCAACACGCCTATTCCCCTTTCCACCAGCAGCAGGCCTTTTTCCACTCATTTTGGTGGTTAACTAATTCACAACTCTGGAGTTGTTTGCACAAAAAAACAATGGATGGTAACCGAGCAGAGCTGAGTGGCCAAACTGTGGTATTAGGCCAAAACTATTGGCTGGGTTAGATGCAGAAAAAAAATATATTCAATTTGCAACCTGATGGAGGTCAGTATAGATGGACTAATACAACAAGTCCCACACACAGCTAGAAGCCCAATATTTTTTCAGAGGTAGATGCAGAAAAAAATATATTCAGTTTGCAACCTGATGGAGGTCAGTATAGATGGACTAATACAACAAGTCCCACACACAGCTAGAAGCCCAATATTTTTTCAGAGGTAGATGCAGAAAAAAATATATTCAGTTTGCAACCTGATGGAGGTCTGTATAGATGGATTAATAGAACAAGTCCCACACACAGCTAGAAGCCCAATATTTTTTCAGAGGTAGATGCAGAAAAAAATATATTCAGTTTGCAACCTGATGGAGGTCAGTATAGATGGACTAATACAACAAGTCCCACACACAGCTAGAAGCCCAATATTTTTTCAGAGGTAGATGCAGAAAAAAATTATATTCAGTTTGCAACCTGATGGAGGTCTGTATAGATGGATTAATAGAACAAGACCCACACACAGCTAGAAGCCCAATATTTTTTCAGAGGTAGATGCAGAAAAAAATATATTCAGTTTGCAACCTGATGGAGGTCAGTATAGATGGACTAATACAACAAGTCCCACACACAGCTAGAAGCCCAAATATTTTTTCAGAGGTACTGTAGATGCAGATAAAAATTATTTTTAATTTGCAACCTGATGGAGGTCAGTATAGATGGACTAATAGAGAAAGTCCGACACACTGCTAGAAGGCCAAATATTTTTTCAGAGCTAGATGCAGAAAAAAATTAGATTCAGTTTGCAACCTGATGGAGGTCAGTATAGATGGACTAACAGAGAAAGTCCCACACACTGCTAGAAGGCCAAATATTTTTTCAGAGCTAGATGCATACAAAAAATTATTTTGAATTTGCAACCTGATGGAGGTCAGTATAGGTGGACTAATAGAACGAGTCCCACACACTGCTAGAAGGCCAAATATTTTTTCAGAGCTAGATGCAGAAAAAAATTATATTCAGTTTGCAACCTGATGGAGGTCTGTATAGATGGATTAATAGAACAAGACCCACACACAGCTAGAAGCCCAATATTTTTTCAGAGGTAGATGCAGAAAAAAATCTATTCAGTTTGCAACCTGATGGAGGTCAGTATAGATGGACTAATACAACAAGTCCCACACACAGCTAGAAGCCCAATATTTTTTCAGAGGTAGATGCAGAAAAAAATATATTCAGTTTGCAACCTGATGGAGGTCAGTATAGATGGACTAATACAACAAGTCCCACACACAGCTAGAAGCCCAAATATTTTTTCAGAGGTACTGTAGATGCAGATAAAAATTATTTTTGATTTGCAACCTGATGGAGGTCAGTATAGATGGACTAATAGAGAAAGTCCGACACACTACTAGAAGGCCAAATATTTTTTCAGAGCTAGATGCAGAAAAAATTTATATTCAGTTTGCAACCTGATGGAGGTCTGTATAGATGGATTAATAGAACAAGACCCACACACAGCTAGAAGCCGAATATTTTTTCAGAGGTAGATGCAGAAAAAAATATATTCAGTTTGCAACCTGATGGAGGTCAGTATAGATGGACTAATACAACAAGTCCCACACACAGCTAGAAGCCCAATATTTTTTCAGAGGTAGATGCAGAAAAAAATATATTCAGTTTGCAACCTGATGGAGGTCAGTATAGGTCGACTAATAGAACAAGTCCCACACACTGCTAGAAGGCCAAATATTTTTTCAGAGCTAGATGCAGAAAAAAATTTGATTCAGTTTGCAGCCTGATGGAGGTCAGTATAGATGGACTAATAGAATGATGCTATGCCCAAAAGATTTTACTTCACTAGGTGCAGTAAAAAAATTGGTATTCTATACACAGGTGGTATATCTTGCAACACAGATAGGCTACTCCACTGACTAACACACTCTGCAATAGGCCAAAAAGGATTAGCTTTGCTAGATTCAGCCAAATGCTGTGAAAAAAACTTGCACAGCACTGGCACAGACCTGCCTGGCAAAAACTGATAGGAACTGATGTAACCTAGTCCTGAAAAGGACTCCAATTACAATTAGTCTTTACTCCCACAACCTATCTATTTAAGAGCACAGACCTGCCTGATAAAAGTCGTAGGAAATGCTGTAACCTAGTCCTTAAAAGGACTGCAATCACAACTATTCCCTACTCCCAAGCTATCTGTATATTTGTGCGAAAATTGGCTTGAAATTAACAAGGTATAGCGCACACAGCAACAGCGGTGCCGTCTAACACGCAGCTGCAGCAGTGAGAAAATGGTGGCGACGGGGAAAATGGCTTGGTCTTATAGGGCAAGGACATGTGACATACACTGCCAATGACACATGCCCTTGCTTGTGTGAAAAAAAGCACTTCGCTCCGTGTGTGCGCTGCTGATAGGCTGACAGATTGCACCTCCCCACTGTAAATGCGGGAAAGAGAAAAAAAAATGGAGATCTTCATTGTTCCTGCAGAGATCCATCCCCTGCCCCTCCCCCCACCCCGCTGTACACTCAAACTGCGTATTAACATTAATTTTCATCATTAATGAGAAAAAATCCAGTTATGATTTTGGTGCACGAACAGTTATCGAACATAACCTCGAACAGCCGAATTTTTCTCAAATTGTTCGTGTTCGCCGAACGGCTCGAACACCGCCCAAAACAGCTCGAATTTGAGATTGGCGAACAGTTCGAGTAGAACAACGCTCATCTCTACTTCTAGCAGTGTGTGGGACTTGTTCTATTACTCCATCTATACTGACCTCCATCAGGTTGCAAATTGAATATAATTTTTTTCTGCATCTAGCTCTGAAAAAATATTTGGGCTTCTAGCAGTGTGTGGGACTTGTTCTATTAGTCCATCTATACTGACCTCCATCAGGTTGCAAATTAAAAATAATTTTTATCTGCATCTAGGTCTGAAAAAATGTTTGGGCTTCTAGCAGTGTGTGGGACTTGTTCTAATAGTCCATTTATACTGACCTCCATCAGGTTGCAAATTGAATATAATTTTTTTCTGCATCTAGCTCTGAAAAAATATTTGGGCTTCTAGCAGTGTGTGGGACTTGGTCTATTAATCCATTTATACTGACCTTCATCAGGTTGCAAATTCAATATAATTTCTTTCAGCATCTAGCTCTGAAAAAATATTTGGGCTTCTAGCAGTGTGTGGGACTTGTTCTATTACTCCATCTATACTGACCTCCATCAGGTTGCCAATTGAATATAATTTTTTTCTGCATTTAGCTCTGAAAAAATATTTGGGCTTCTAGCAGTGTGTGGGACTTGTTCTATTAGTCCATCTATACTGACCTCCATCAGGTTGCAAATTAAAAATAATTTTTATCTGCATCTAGCTCTGAAAAAATATTTGGGCTTCTAGCAGTGTGTGGGACTTGGTCTATTAGTCCATCTATACTGACCTCCATCAGGTTGCAAATTAAAAATAATTTTTATCTGCATCTAGCTCTGAAAAAATATTTGGGCTTCTAGCAGTGTTTGGAACTTGGTGTATTAGTCCATCTATACTGACCTCCATCATGTTGCAAATTGAATATAATTTTTTTCTGCATCTAGCTCTGAAAAAATATTTGGGCTTCTAGCAGTGTGTGGGACTTCTTCTAATAGTCCATCTATACTGACCTCCATCAGGTTGCAAATTGAATATAATTTTTTTCTGCATCTGGCTCTGAAAGAATATTTGGGCTTCTAGCAGTGTGTGGGACTTGTTCTAATAGTCCATCTATACTGACCTCCATCAGGTTGCAAATTGAATATAATTTTTTTCTGCATCTAGCTCTGAAAAAATATTGGGCTTCTAGCAGTGTGTGGGACTTGGTCTATTAGTCCATCTATACTGACCTCCATCAGCTTGCAAATTGAATATAATTTTTTTCTACATCTAGCTCTGAAAAAATATTTGGGCTTCTAGCAGTGTGTGGGACATGTTCTATTACTCCATCTATACTGACCTCCATCAGGTTGCAAATTGAATATAATTTTTTTCTGCATCTAGCTCTGAAAAAATATTTGGGCTTCTAGCAGTGTGTGGGACTTGTTCTATTAGTCCATCTATACTGACCTCCATCAGGTTGCAAATTAAAAATAATTTATATCTGCATCTAGGTCTGAAAAAATGTTTGGGCTTCTAGCAGTGTGTGGGACCTGGTCTATTAGCCGATCTATACTGACCTCCATCAGGTTGTAAATTAAAAATAATTTTTATCTGCATCTAGCTCTGAAAAAATATTTGGGCTTCTAGCAGTGTGTGGGACTTGGTCTATTAGTCCATCTATACTGACCTCCATCAGGTTGCAAATTGAATATAATTTTTTTCTGCATCTATCTCTGAAAAAATATTTGGGCTTCTAGCAGTGTGTGGGACTTGGTCTATTAGTCCATCTATACTGACCTCCATCAGGTTGCAAATTAAAAATAATTTTTATCTGCATCTAGCTCTGAAAAAATACTTGGGCTTCTAGCAGTGTGTGGGACTTGGTGTATTAGTCCATCTATACTGACCTCCATCAGGTTGCAAATTGAATATAATTTTTTTCTGCATCTAGCTCTGAAAAAATATTTGGGCTTCTAGCAGTGTGTGGGACTTGTTCTATTAGTCCATCTATACTGACCTCCATCAGGTTGCAAATTGAATATAATTTTTTTCTGCATCTAGCTCTGAAAAAATATTTGGGCTTCTAGCAGTGTGTGGGACTTGTTCTAATAGTCCATCTATACTGACCTCCATCAGGTTGCAAATTGAATATAATTTTTTTCTGCATCTAGCTCTGAAAAAATATTGGGCTTCTAGCAGTGTGTGGTACTTGGTCTATTAGTTCATCTATACTGACCTCCATCAGGTTGCAAATTGAATATAATTTTTTTCTGCATCTAGCTCTGAAAAAATATTTGGGCTTCTAGCAGTGTGTGGGACTTGTTCTATTACTCCATCTATACTGACCTCCATCAGGTTGCAAATTGAATATATTTTTTTTCTGCATCTAGCTCTGAAAAATATTTGGGCTTCTAGCAGTGTGTGGGACTTGTTCTATTAGTCCATCTATACTAAACTCCACCAGGTTGCAAATTCAAAATAATTTTTATCTGCATCTAGCTCTGAAAAAATATTTGGGCTTCTAGCAGTGTGTGGGACTTGGTCTATTAGTCCATCTATACTGACCTCCATCAGGTTGCAAATTAAAAATAATTTTTATCTGCATCTAGCTCTGAAAAAATATTTGGGCTTCTAGCAGTGTGTGGGACTTGTTCTATTAGTCCATCTATACTGACCTCCATCAGGTTGCAAATTGAATATAATTTTTTTCTGCATCTAGCTCTGAAAAAATATTTGGGCTTCTAGCAGTGTGTGGGACTTGTTCTATTAGTCCATCTATACTAACCTCCACCAGGTTGCAAATTAAAAATAATTTTTATCTGCATCTAGCTCTGAAAAAATATTTCGGCTTCTAGCAGTGTGTGGGACTTGGTCTATTAGTCCATCTATACTGACCTCCATCAGGTTGCAAATTCAATATAATTTTTTTCTGCATCTAGCTCTGAAAAAGTATTTGGGCTTCTAGCAGTGTGTGGGACTTGTTCTATTAGTCCATCTATACTGACCTCCATCAGGTTGCAAATTGAATATAATTTTTTTCTGCATCTAGCTCTGAAAAAATATTTGGGCTTCTAGCAGTGTGTGGGACTTGTTCTATTAGTCCATCTATACTGACCTCCATCAGGTTGCAAATCAAAATTAATTTTTATCTGCATCTAGGTCTAAAAAAATATTTAGGCTTCTAGCAGTGTGTGAGAACTGGTCTATTAGTCCATCTATACTGACATCCATCAGGATGCAAATTGAATATAAATTTTTTCTGCATCTAGCTCTGAAAAAATATTTGGGCTTCTAGCAGTGTGTGGGACTTGTTCTATTAGTCCATCTATACTGACCTCCATCAGGTTGCAAATTGAATATAATCTTTTTCTGCATCTAGCTTTGAAAAAATATTTGGGCTTCTAGCAGTGTGTGGGACTTGTTCTAATAGTCCATCTATACTGACCTCCATCAGGTTGCAAATTGAATATAATTTTTTTCTGCATCTAGCTCTGAAAAAATATTTGGGCTTCTAGCAGTGTGTGGGGCTTGTTCTATTAGTCCATCTATACTGACCTCCATCAGGTTGCAAATTGAATATAATTTTTTTCTGCATCTAGTTCTGAAAAAATATTTGGGCTTCTAGCAGTGTGTGGGACTTGTTCTATTAGTCCATCTATACTGACCTCCATCAGGTTGCAAATTGAATATACTTTTTTTCTGCATCTAGCTCTGAAAAAAATATTTGGGCTTCTAGCAGTGTGTGGGACTTGTTCTATTAGTCCATCTATACTGACCTCCATCAGGTTGCAAATTGAATATAATTTTTTTCTGCATCTAGCTCTGAAAAATATTTGGGCTTCTAGCAGTGTGTGGGACTTGTTCTATTAGTCCATCTATACTAACCTCCACCAGGTTGAAAATTAAAAATAATTTTTATCTGCATCTAGCTCTGAAAAAATATTTCGGCTTCTAGCAGTGTGTGGGACTTGGTCTATTAGTCCATCTATACTGACCTCCATCAGGTTGAAAATTCAATATCATTTTTTTCTGCATCTAGCTCTGAAAAAATATTTGGGCTTCTAGCAGTGTGTGGGACTTGTTCTATTAGTCCATCTATACTGACCTCCATCAGGTTGCAAATTGAATATAATTTTTTTCTGCATCTAGCTCTGAAAAATATTTGGGCTTCTAGCAGTGTGTGGGACTTGGTCTATTAGTCCATCTATACTAACCTCCACCAGGTTGCAAATTTAAAATAATTTTTATCTGCATCTAGCTCTGAAAAAATATTTCGGCTTCTAGCAGTGTGTGGGATTTGGTCTATTAGTCCATCTATACTGACCTCCATCAGGTTGCAAATTCAATATAATTTTTTTCTGCATCTAGCTCTGAAAAAATATTTGGGCTTCTAGCAGTGTGTGGGACTTGTTCTATTAGTCCATCTATACTGACCTCCATCAGGTTGCAAATTGAATATAATTTTTTTCTGCATCTAGCTCTGAAAAAATATTTGGGCTTCTAGCAGTGTGTGGGACTTGGTCTATTAATCCATTTATACTGACCTTCATCAGGTTGCAAATTCAATATAATTTTTTTCAGCATCTAGCTCTGAAAAAATATTTGGGCTTCTAGCAGTGTGTGGGACTTGTTCTATTACTCCATCTATACTGACCTCCATCAGGTTGCCAATTGAATATAATTTTTTTCTGCATTTAGCTCTGAAAAAATATTTGGGCTTCTAGCAGTGTGTGGGACTTGTTCTATTAGTCCATCTATACTGACCTCCATCAGGTTGCAAATTAAAAATAATTTTTATCTGCATCTAGCTCTGAAAAAATATTTGGGCTTCTAGCAGTGTGTGGGACTTGGTCTATTAGTCCATCTATACTGACCTCCATCAGGTTGCAAATTAAAAATAATTTTTATCTGCATCTAGCTCTGAAAAAATATTTGGGCTTCTAGCAGTGTTTGGAACTTGGTGTATTAGTCCATCTATACTGACCTCCATCAGGTTGCAAATTGAATATAATTTTTTTCTGCATCTAGCTCTGAAAAAAAATTTGGGCTTCTAGCAGTGTGTGGGACTTCTTCTAATAGTCCATCTATACTGACCTCCATCAGGTTGCAAATTGAATATAATTTTTTTCTGCATCTGGCTCTGAAAGAATATTTGGGCTTCTAGCAGTGTGTGGGACTTGTTCTAATAGTCCATCTATACTGACCTCCATCAGGTTGCAAATTGAATATAATTTTTTTCTGCATCTAGCTCTGAAAAAATATTGGGCTTCTAGCAGTGTGTGGGACTTGGTCTATTAGTCCATCTATACTGACCTCCATCAGCTTGCAAATTGAATATAATTTTTTTCTACATCTAGCTCTGAAAAAATATTTGGGCTTCTAGCAGTGTGTGGGACATGTTCTATTACTCCATCTATACTGACCTCCATCAGGTTGCAAATTGAATATAATTTTTTTCTGCATCTAGCTCTGAAAAAATATTTGGGCTTCTAGCAGTGTGTGGGACTTGTTCTATTAGTCCATCTATACTGAGCTCCATCAGGTTGCAAATTAAAAATAATTTATATCTGCATCTAGGTCTGAAAAAATGTTTGGGCTTCTAGCAGTGTGTGGGACCTGGTCTATTAGCCGATCTATACTGACCTCCATCAGGTTGTAAATTAAAAATAATTTTTATCTGCATCTAGCTCTGAAAAAATATTTGGGCTTCTAGCAGTGTGTGGGACTTGGTCTATTAGTCCATCTATACTGACCTCCATCAGGTTGCAAATTGAATATAATTTTTTTCTGCATCTATCTCTGAAAAAATATTTGGGCTTCTAGCAGTGTGTGGGACTTGGTCTATTAGTCCATCTATACTGACCTCCATCAGGTTGCAAATTAAAAATAATTTTTATCTGCATCTAGCTCTGAAAAAATACTTGGGCTTCTAGCAGTGTGTGGGACTTGGTGTATTAGTCCATCTATACTGACCTCCATCAGGTTGCAAATTGAATATAATTTTTTTCTGCATCTAGCTCTGAAAAAATATTTGGGCTTCTAGCAGTGTGTGGGACTTGTTCTATTAGTCCGTCTATACTGACCTCCATCAGGTTGCAAATTGAATATAATTTTTTTCTGCATCTAGCTCTGAAAAAATATTTGGGCTTCTAGCAGTGTGTGGGACTTGTTCTAATAGTCCATCTATACTGACCTCCATCAGGTTGCAAATTGAATATAATTTTTTTCTGCATCTAGCTCTGAAAAAATATTGGGCTTCTAGCAGTGTGTGGTACTTGGTCTATTAGTTCATCTATACTGACCTCCATCAGGTTGCAAATTGAATATAATTTTTTTCTGCATCTAGCTCTGAAAAAATATTTGGGCTTCTAGCAGTGTGTGGGACTTGTTCTATTACTCCATCTATACTGACCTCCATCAGGTTGCAAATTGAATATAATTTTTTTCTGCATCTAGCTCTGAAAAAATATTTGGGCTTCTAGCAGTGTGTGGGACTTGTTCTATTAGTCCATCTATACTGAACTCCATCAGGTTGCAAATTAAAAATAATTTTTATCTGCATCTAGGTCTGAAAAAATGTTTGGGCTTCTAGCAGTGTGTGGGACCTGGTCTATTAGCCGATCTATACTGACCTCCATCAGGTTGCAAATTAAAAATAATTTTTAACTGCATCTAGCTCTGAAAAAATATTTGGGCTTCTAGCAGTGTGTGGGACTTGGTCTATTAGTCCATCTATTCTGACCTCCATCAGGTTGCAAATTGAATATATTTTTTTTCTGCATCTAGCTCTGAAAAATATTTGGGCTTCTAGCAGTGTGTGGGACTTGTTCTATTAGTCCATCTATACTAAACTCCACCAGGTTGCAAATTCAAAATAATTTTTATCTGCATCTAGCTCTGAAAAAATATTTGGGCTTCTAGCAGTGTGTGGGACTTGGTCTATTAGTCCATCTATACTGACCTCCATCAGGTTGCAAATTAAAAATAATTTTTATTTGCATCTAGCTCTGAAAAAATATTTGGGCTTCTAGCAGTGTGTGGGACTTGTTCTATTAGTCCATCTATACTGACCTCCATCAGGTTGCAAATTGAATATAATTTTTTTCTGCATCTAGCTCTGAAAAAATATTTGGGCTTCTAGCAGTGTGTGGGACTTGTTCTATTAGTCCATCTATACTAACCTCCACCAGGTTGCAAATTAAAAATAATTTTTATCTGCATCTAGCTCTGAAAAAATATTTCGGCTTCTAGCAGTGTGTGGGACTTGGTCTATTAGTCCATCTATACTGACCTCCATCAGGTTGCAAATTCAATATAATTTTTTTCTGCATCTAGCTCTGAAAAAGTATTTGGGCTTCTAGCAGTGTGTGGGACTTGTTCTATTAGTCCATCTATACTGACCTCCATCAGGTTGCAAATTGAATATAATTTTTTTCTGCATCTAGCTCTGAAAAAATATTTGGGCTTCTAGCAGTGTGTGGGACTTGTTCTATTAGTCCATCTATACTGACCTCCATCAGGTTGCAAATCAAAATTAATTTTTATCTGCATCTAGGTCTAAAAAAATATTTAGGCTTCTAGCAGTGTGAGAACTGGTCTATTAGTCCATCTATACTGACATCCATCAGGTTGCAAATTGAATATAAATTTTTTCTGCATCTAGCTCTGAAAAAATATTTGGGCTTCTAGCAGTGTGTGGGACTTGTTCTATTAGTCCATCTATACTGACCTCCATCAGGTTGCAAATTGAATATAATCTTTTTCTGCATCTAGCTTTGAAAAAATATTTGGGCTTCTAGCAGTGTGTGGGACTTGTTCTAATAGTCCATCTATACTGACCTCCATCAGGTTGCAAATTGAATATAATTTTTTTCTGCATCTAGCTCTGAAAAAATATTTGGGCTTCTAGCAGTGTGTGGGGCTTGTTCTATTAGTCCATCTATACTGACCTCCATCAGGTTGCAAATTGAATATAATTTTTTTCTGCATCTAGTTCTGAAAAAATATTTGGGCTTCTAGCAGTGTGTGGGACTTGTTCTATTAGTCCATCTATACTGACCTCCATCAGGTTGCAAATTGAATATACTTTTTTTCTGCATCTAGCTCTGAAAAAAATATTTGGGCTTCTAGCAGTGTGTGGGACTTGTTCTATTAGTCCATCTATACTGACCTCCATCAGGTTGCAAATTGAATATAATTTTTTTCTGCATCTAGCTCTGAAAAATATTTGGGCTTCTAGCAGTGTGTGGGACTTGTTCTATTAGTCCATCTATACTAACCTCCACCAGGTTGCAAATTAAAAATAATTTTTATCTGCATCTAGCTCTGAAAAAATATTTCGGCTTCTAGCAGTGTGTGGGACTTGGTCTATTAGTCCATCTATACTGACCTCCATCAGGTTGCAAATTCAATATAATTTTTTTCTGCATCTAGCTCTGAAAAAATATTTGGGCTTCTAGCAGTGTGTGGGACTTGTTCTATTAGTCCATCTATACTGACCTCCATCAGGTTGCAAATTGAATATAATTTTTTTCTGCATCTAGCTCTGAAAAATATTTGGGCTTCTAGCAGTGTGTGGGACTTGGTCTATTAGTCCATCTATACTAACCTCCACCAGGTTGCAAATTTAAAATAATTTTTATCTGCATCTAGCTCTGAAAAAATATTTCGGCTTCTAGCAGTGTGTGGGATTTGGTCTATTAGTCCATCTATACTGACCTCCATCAGGTTGCAAATTCAATATAATTTTTTTCTGCATCTAGCTCTGAAAAAATATTTGGGCTTCTAGCAGTGTGTGGGACTTGTTCTATTAGTCCATCTATACTGACCTCCATCAGGTTGCAAATTGAATATAATTTTTTTCTGCATCTAGCTCTGAAAAAATATTTCGGCTTCTAGCAGTGTGTGGGACTTGTTCTATTAGTCCATCTATACTGACCTCCATCAGGTTGCAAATCAAAATAAATTTTTATCTGCATCTAGGTCTAAAAAAATATTTGGGCTTCTAGCAGTGTGTGAGAACTGGTCTATTAGTCCATCTATACTGACATCCATCAGGTTGCAAATTGAATATAATTTTTTTCTGCATCTAGCTCTGAAAAAATATTTGGGCTTCTAGCAGTGTGTGGGACTTGTTCTATTAGTCCATCTATACTGACCTCCATCAGGTTGCAAATTGAATATAATCTTTTTCTGCATCTAGCTCTGAAAAAATATTTGGGCTTCTAGCAGTGTGTGGGACTTGTTCTAATAGTCCATCTATACTGACCTCCATCAGGTTGCAAATTGAATATAATTTTTTTCTGCATCTAGCTCTGAAAAATATTTGGGCTTCTAGCAGTGTGTGGGGCTTGTTCTATTAGTCCATCTATACTGACCTCCATCAGGTTGCAAATTGAATATAATTTTTTTCTGCATCTAGTTCTGAAAAAATATTTGGGCTTCTAGCAGTGTGTGGGACTTGTTCTATTAGTCCATCTATACTGACCTCCATCAGGTTGCAAATTGAATATACTTTTTTTCTGCATCTAGCTCTGAAAAAAATATTTGGGCTTCTTGCAGTGTGTGGGACTTGTTCTATTAGTCCATCTATACTGACCTCCATCAGGTTGCAAATTAAAAATAATTTTTATCTGCATCTAGGTCTGAAAAAATGTTTGGGCTTCTAGCAGTGTGTGGGACCTGGTCTATTAGCCGATCTATACTGACCTCCATCAGGTTGTAAATTAAAAATAATTTTTATCTGCATCTAGCTCTGAAAAAATATTTGGGCATCTAGCAGTGTGTGGGACTTGGTCTATTAGTCCATCTATACTGACCTCCATCAGGTTGCAAATTGAATATAATTTTTTTCTGCATCTAGCTCTGAAAAATATTTGGGCTTCTAGCAGTGTGTGGGACTTGTTCTATTAGTCCATCTATACTAACCTCCACCAGGTTGCAAATTAAAAATAATTTTTATCTGCATCTAGCTCTGAAAAAATATTTCGGCTTCTAGCAGTGTGTGGGACTTGGTCTATTAGTCCATCTATACTGACCTCCATCAGGTTGCAAATTCAATATAATTTTTTTCTGCATCTAGCTCTGAAAAAATATTTGGGCTTCTAGCAGTGTGTGGGACTTGTTCTATTAGTCCATCTATACTGACCTCCATCAGGTTGCAAATTGAATATAATTTTTTTCTGCATCTAGCTCTGAAAAATATTTGGGCTTCTAGAAGTGTGTGGGACTTGTTCTATTAGTCCATCTATACTAACCTCCACCAGGTTGCAAATTAAAAATAATTTTTATCTGCATGTAGCTCTGAAAAAATATTTCGGCTTCTAGCAGTGTGTGGGACTTGGTCTATTAGTCCATCTATACCGACCTCCATCAGGTTGCAAATTCAATATAATTTTTTTCTGCATCTAGCTCTGAAAAAATATTTGGGCTTCTAGCAGTGTGTGGGACTTGTTCTATTAGTCCATCTATACTGACCTCCATCAGGTTGCAAAGTGAATATAATTTTTTTCTGCATCTAGCTCTGAAAAAATATTTGGGCTTCTAGCAGTGTGTGGGACTTGTTCTATTAGTCCATCTATACTGACCTCCATCAGGTTGCAAATTGAATATAATTTTTTTCTGCATCTAGCTCTGAAAAAAATATTTGGGCTTATTGCAGTGTGTGGGACTTGTTCTATTAGTCCATCTATACTGACCTCCATCAGGTTGCAAATTAAAAATAATTTTTATCTGCATCTAGGTCTGAAAAAATGTTTGGGCTTCTAGCAGTGTGTGGGACCTGGTCTATTAGCCGATCTATACTGACCTCCATCAGGTTGTAAATTAAAAATAATTTTTATCTGCATCTAGCTCTGAAAAAATATTTGGGCTTCTAGCAGTGAGTGGGACTTGGTCTATTAGTCCATCTATACTGACCTCCATCAGGTTGCAAATTGAATATAATTTTTTTCTGCATCTAGCTCTGAAAAATATTTGGGCTTCTAGCAGTGTGTGGGACTTGTTCTATTAGTCCATCTATACTAACCTCCACCAGGTTGCAAATTAAAAAAATTTTTTATCTGCATCTAGCTCTGAAAAAATATTTGGGCTTCTAGCAGTGTGTGGGACTTGGTCTATTAGTCCATCTATACTGACCTCCATCAGGTTGCAAATTCAATATAATTTTTTTCTGCATCTAGCTCTGAAAAAATATTTGGGCTTCTAGCAGTGTGTGGGACTTGTTCTATTAGTCCATCTATACTGACCTCCATCAGGTTGCAAATTGAATATAATTTTTTTCTGCATCTAGCTCTGAAAAATATTTGGGCTTCTAGCAGTGTGTGGGACTTGTTCTATTAGTCCATCTATACTAACCTCCACCAGGTTGCAAATTAAAAATAATTTTTATCTGCATCTAGCTCTGAAAAAATATTTGGGCTTCTAGCAGTGTGTGGGACTTGTTCTATTAGTCCATCTATACTGACCTCCATCAGGTTTCAAATTGAATATAATTTTTTTCTGCATCTAGCTCTGAAAAAATATTTGGGCTTCTAGCAGTGTGTGGGACTTGTTCTATTAGTCCATCTATACTGACCTCCATCATGTTGCAAATTGAATATAATTTTTTTCTGCATCTTGCTCTGAAAAAAATATTTGGGCTTCTTGCAGTGTGTGGGACTTGTTCTATTAGTCCATCTATACTGACCTCCATCAGGTTGCAAATTAAAAATAATTTTTATCTGCATCTAGGTCTGAAAAAATGTTTGGGCTTCTAGCAGTGTGTGGGACCTGGTCTATTAGCCGATCTATACTGACCTCCATCAAGTTGTAAATTAAAAATAATTTTTATCTGCATCTAGCTCTGAAAAAATATTTGGGCTTCTAGCAGTGTGTGGGACTTGGTCTATTAGTCCATCTATACTGACCTCCATCAGGTTGCAAATTGAATATAATTTTTTTCTGCATCTAGCTCTGATAAATATTTGGGCTTCTAGCAGTGTGTGGGACTTGTTCTATTAGTCCATCTATACTAAACTCCACCAGGTTGCAAATTCAAAATAATTTTTATCTGCATCTAGCTCTGAAAAAATATTTGGGCTTCTAGCAGTGTGTGGGACTTGGTCTATTAGTCCATCTATACTGACCTCCATCAGGTTGCAAATTAAAAATAATTTTTATCTGCATCTAGCTATGAAAAAATATTTGGGCTTCTAGCAGTGTGTGGGACTTGTTCTATTAGTCCATCTATACTGACCTCCATCAGGTTGCAAATTGAATAGAATTTTTTTCTGCATCTAGCTCTGAAAAAATATTTGGGCTTCTAGCAGTGTGTGGGACTTGTTCTATTAGTCCATCTATACTAACCTCCACCAGGTTGCAAATTAAAAATAATTTTTATCTGCATCTAGCTCTGAAAAAATATTTCGGCTTCTAGCAGTGTGTGGGACTTGGTCTATTAGTCCATCTATACTGACCTCCATCAGGTTGCAAATTCAATATAATTTTTTTCTGCATCTAGCTCTGAAAAAGTATTTGGGCTTCTAGCAGTATGTGGGACTTGTTCTATTAGTCCATCTATACTGACCTCCATCAGGTTGCAAATTGAATATAATTTTTTTCTGCATCTAGCTCTGAAAAAATATTTGGGCTTCTAGCAGTGTGTGGGACTTGTTCTATTAGTCCATCTATACTGACCTCCATCAGGTTGCAAATCAAAATTAATTTTTATCTGCATCTAGGTCTAAAAAAATATTTAGGCTTCTAGCAGTGTGTGAGAACTGGTCTATTAGTCCATCTATACTGACATCCATCAGGTTGCAAATTGAATATAAATTTTTTCTGCATCTAGCTCTGAAAAAATATTTGGGCTTCTAGCAGTGTGTGGGACTTATTCTATTAGTCCATCTATACTGACCTCCATCAGGTTGCAAATTGAATATAATCTTTTTCTGCATCTAGCTTTGAAAAAATATTTGGGCTTCTAGCAGTGTGTGGGACTTGTTCTAATAGTCCATCTATACTGACCTCCATCAGGTTGCAAATTGAATATAATTTTTTTCTGCATCTAGCTCTGAAAAAATATTTGGGCTTCTAGCAGTGTGTGGGGCTTGTTCTATTAGTCCATCTATACTGACCTCCATCAGGTTGCAAATTGAATATAATTTTTTTCTGCATCTAGTTCTGAAAAAATATTTGGGCTTCTAGCAGTGTGTGGGACTTGTTCTATTAGTCCATCTATACTGACCTCCATCAGGTTGCAAATTGAATATACTTTTTTTCTGCATCTAGCTCTGAAAAAAATATTTGGGCTTCTAGCAGTGTGTGGGACTTGTTCTATTAGTCCATCTATACTGACCTCCATCAGGTTGCAAATTGAATATAATTTTTTTCTGCATCTAGCTCTGAAAAATATTTGGGCTTCTAGCAGTGTGTGGGACTTGTTCTATTAGTCCATCTATACTAACCTCCACCAGGTTGCAAATTAAAAATAATTTTTATCTGCATCTAGCTCTGAAAAAATATTTCGGCTTCTAGCAGTGTGTGGGACTTGGTCTATTAGTCCATCTATACTGACCTCCATCAGGTTGCAAATTCAATATAATTTTTTTCTGCATCTAGCTCTGAAAAAATATTTGGGCTTCTAGCAGTGTGTGGGACTTGTTCTATTAGTCCATCTATACTGACCTCCATCAGGTTGAAAATTGAATATAATTTTTTTCTGCATCTAGCTCTGAAAAATATTTGGGCTTCTAGCAGTGTGTGTGACTTGGTCTATTAGTCCATCTATACTAACCTCCACCAGGTTGCAAATTAAAAATAATTTTTATCTGCATCTAGCTCTGAAAAAATATTTCGGCTTCTAGCAGTGTGTGGGATTTGGTCTATTAGTCCATCTATACTGACCTCCATCAGGTTGCAAATTCAATATAATTTTTTTCTGCATCTAGCTCTGAAAAAATATTTGGGCTTCTAGCAGTGTGTGGGACTTGTTCTATTAGTCCATCTATACTGACCTCCATCAGGTTGCAAATTGAATATAATTTTTTTCTGCATCTAGCTCTGAAAAAATATTTGGGCTTCTAGCAGTGTGTGGGACTTGTTCTATTAGTCCATCTATACTGACCTCCATCAGGTTGCAAATCAAAATAAATTTTTATCTGCATCTAGGTCTAAAAAAATATTTGGGCTTCTAGCAGTGTGTGAGAACTGGTCTTTTAGTCCATCTATACTGACATCCATCAGGTTGCAAATTGAATATAATTTTTTTCTGCATCTAGCTCTGAAAAAATATTTGGGCTTCTAGCAGTGTGTGGGACTTGTTCTATTAGTCCATCTATACTGACCTCCATCAGGTTGCAAATTGAATATAATCTTTTTCTGCATCTAGCTCTGAAAAAATATTTGGGCTTCTAGCAGTGTGTGGGACTTGTTCTAATAGTCCATCTATACTGACCTCCATCAGGTTGCAAATTGAATATAATTTTTTTCTGCATCTAGCTCTGAAAAATATTTGGGCTTCTAGCAGTGTGTGGGGCTTGTTCTATTAGTCCATCTATACTGACCTCCATCAGGTTGCAAATTGAATATAATTTTTTTCTGCATCTAGTTCTGAAAAAATATTTGGGCTTCTAGCAGTGTGTGGGACTTGTTCTATTAGTCCATCTATACTGACCTCCATCAGGTTGCAAATTGAATATACTTTTTTTCTGCATCTAGCTCTGAAAAAAATATTTGGGCTTCTTGCAGTGTGTGGGACTTGTTCTATTAGTCCATCTATACTGACCTCCATCAGGTTGCAAATTAAAAATAATTTTTATCTGCATCTAGGTCTGAAAAAATGTTTGGGCTTCTAGCAGTGTGTGGGACCTGGTCTATTAGCCGATCTATACTGACCTCCATCAGGTTGTAAATTTAAAATAATTTTTATCTGCATCTAGCTCTGAAAAAATATTTGGGCATCTAGCAGTGTGTGGGACTTGGTCTATTAGTCCATCTATACTGACCTCCATCAGGTTGCAAATTGAATATAATTTTTTTCTGCATCTAGCTCTGAAAAATATTTGGGCTTCTAGCAGTGTGTGGGACTTGTTCTATTAGTCCATCTATACTAACCTCCACCAGGTTGCAAATTAAAAATAATTTTTATCTGCATCTAGCTCTGAAAAAATATTTCGGCTTCTAGCAGTGTGTGGGACTTGGTCTATTAGTCCATCTATACTGACCTCCATCAGGTTGCAAATTCAATATAATTTTTTTCTGCATCTAGCTCTGAAAAAATATTTGGGCTTCTAGCAGTGTGTGGGACTTGTTCTATTAGTCCATCTATACTGACCTCCATCAGGTTGCAAATTGAATATAATTTTTTTCTGCATCTAGCTCTGAAAAATATTTGGGCTTCTAGCAGTGTGTGGGACTTGTTCTATTAGTCCATCTATACTAACCTCCACCAGGTTGCAAATTAAAAATAATTTTTATCTGCATGTAGCTCTGAAAAAATATTTCGGCTTCTAGCAGTGTGTGGGACTTGGTCTATTAGTCCATCTATACTGACCTCCATCAGGTTGCAAATTCAATATAATTTTTTTCTGCATCTAGCTCTGAAAAAATATTTGGGCTTCTAGCAGTGTGTGGGACTTGTTCTATTAGTCCATCTATACTGACCTCCATCAGGTTGCAAATTGAATATAATTTTTTTCTGCATCTAGCTCTGAAAAAATATTTGGGCTTCTAGCAGTGTGTGGGACTTGTTCTATTAGTCCATCTATACTGACCTCCATCAGGTTGCAAATTGAATATAATTTTTTTCTGCATCTAGCTCTGAAAAAAATATTTGGGCTTATTGCAGTGTGTGGGACTTGTTCTATTAGTCCATCTATACTGACCTCCATCAGGTTGCAAATTAAAAATAATTTTTATCTGCATCTAGGTCTGAAAAAATGTTTGGGCTTCTAGCAGTGTGTGGGACCTGGTCTATTAGCCGATCTATACTGACCTCCATCAGGTTGTAAATTAAAAATAATTTTTATCTGCATCTAGCTCTGAAAAAATATTTGGGCTTCTAGCAGTGAGTGGGACTTGGTCTATTAGTCCATCTATACTGACCTCCATCAGGTTGCAAATTGAATATAATTTTTTTCTGCATCTAGCTCTGAAAAATATTTGGGCTTCTAGCAGTGTGTGGGACTTGTTCTATTAGTCCATCTATACTAACCTCCACCAGGTTGCAAATTAAAAATAATTTTTATCTGCTTGTAGCTCTGAAAAAATATTTCGGCTTCTAGCAGTGTGTGGGACTTGGTCTATTAGTCCATCTATACCGACCTCCATCAGGTTGCAAATTCAATATAATTTTTTTCTGCATCTAGCTCTGAAAAAATATTTGGGCTTCTAGCAGTGTGTTGGACTTGTTCTATTAGTCCATCTATACTGACCTCCATCAGGTTGCAAATTGAATATAATTTTTTTCTGCATCTAGCTCTGAAAAAATATTTGGGCTTCTAGCAGTGTGTGGGACTTGTTCTATTAGTCCATCTATACTGACCTCCATCAGGTTGCAAATTGAATATAATTTTTTTCTGCATCTAGCTCTGAAAAAAATATTTGGGCTTATTGCAGTGTGTGGGACTTGTTCTATTAGTCCATCTATACTGACCTCCATCAGGTTGCAAATTAAAAATAATTTTTATCTGCATCTAGGTCTGAAAAAATGTTTGGGCTTCTAGCAGTGTGTGGGACCTGGTCTATTAGCCGATCTATACTGACCTCCATCAGGTTGTAAATTAAAAATAATTTTTATCTGCATCTAGCTCTGAAAAAATATTTGGGCTTCTAGCAGTGAGTGGGACTTGGTCTATTAGTCCATCTATACTGACCTCCATCAGGTTGCAAATTCAATATAATTTTTTTCTGCATCTAGCTCTGAAAAAATATTTGGGCTTCTAGCAGTGTGTGGGACTTGTTCTATTAGTCCATCTATACTGACCTCCATCAGGTTGCAAATTGAATATAATTTTTTTCTGCATCTAGCTCTGAAAAAATATTTGGGCTTCTAGCAGTGTGTGGGACTTGTTCTATTAGTCCATCTATACTGACCTCCATCAGGTTGCAAATCAAAATAAATTTTTATCTGCATCTAGGTCTAAAAAAATATTTGGGCTTCTAGCAGTGTGTGAGAACTGGTCTATTAGTCCATCTATACTGACATCCATCAGGTTGCAAATTGAATATAATTTTTTTCTGCATCTAGCTCTGAAAAAATATTTGGGCTTCTAACAGTGTGTGGGACTTGTTCTATTAGTCCATGTATACTGACCTCCATCAGGTTGCAAATTGAATATAATCTTTTTCTGCATCTAGCTCTGAAAAAATATTTGGGCTTCTAGCAGTGTGTGGGACTTGTTCTAATAGTCCATCTATACTGACCTCCATCAGGTTGCAAATTGAATATAATTTTTTTCTGCATCTAGCTCTGAAAAATATTTGGGCTTCTAGCAGTGTGTGGGGCTTGTTCTATTAGTCCATCTATACTGACCTCCATCAGGTTGCAAATTGAATATAATTTTTTTCTGCATCTAGTTCTGAAAAAATATTTGGGCTTCTAGCAGTGTGTGGGACTTGTTCTATTAGTCCATCTATACTGACCTCCATCAGGTTGCAAATTGAATATACTTTTTTTCTGCATCTAGCTCTGAAAAAAATATTTGGGCTTCTTGCAGTGTGTGGGACTTGTTCTATTAGTCCATCTATACTGACCTCCATCAGGTTGCAAATTAAAAATAATTTTTATCTGCATCTAGGTCTGAAAAAATGTTTGGGCTTCTAGCAGTGTGTGGGACCTGGTCTATTAGCCGATCTATACTGACCTCCATCAGGTTGTAAATTAAAAATAATTTTTATCTGCATCTAGCTCTGAAAAAATATTTGGGCATCTAGCAGTGTGTGGGACTTGGTCTATTAGTCCATCTATACTGACCTCCATCAGGTTGCAAATTGAATATAATTTTTTTCTGCATCTAGCTCTGAAAAATATTTGGGCTTCTAGCAGTGTGTGGGACTTGTTCTATTAGTCCATCTATACTAACCTCCACCAGGTTGCAAATTAAAAATAATTTTTATCTGCATCTAGCTCTGAAAAAATATTTCGGCTTCTAGCAGTGTGTGGGACTTGGTCTATTAGTCCATCTATACTGACCTCCATCAGGTTGCAAATTCAATATAATTTTTTTCTGCATCTAGCTCTGAAAAAATATTTGGGCTTCTAGCAGTGTGTGGGACTTGTTCTATTAGTCCATCTATACTGACCTCCATCAGGTTGCAAATTGAATATAATTTTTTTCTGCATCTAGCTCTGAAAAATATTTGGGCTTCTAGCAGTGTGTGGGACTTGTTCTATTAGTCCATCTATACTAACCTCCACCAGGTTGCAAATTAAAAATAATTTTTATCTGCATGTAGCTCTGAAAAAATATTTCGGCTTCTAGCAGTGTGTGGGACTTGGTCTATTAGTCCATCTATACCGACCTCCATCAGGTTGCAAATTCAATATAATTTTTTTCTGCATCTAGCTCTGAAAAAATATTTGGGCTTCTAGCAGTGTGTGGGACTTGTTCTATTAGTCCATCTATACTGACCTCCATCAGGTTGCAAATTGAATATAATTTTTTTCTGCATCTAGCTCTGAAAAAATATTTGGGCTTCTAGCAGTGTGTGGGACTTGTTCTATTAGTCCATCTATACTGACCTCCATCAGGTTGCAAATTGAATATAATTTTTTTCTGCATCTAGCTCTGAAAAAAATATTTGGGCTTATTGCAGTGTGTGGGACTTGTTCTATTAGTCCATCTATACTGACCTCCATCAGGTTGCAAATTAAAAATAATTTTTATCTGCATCTAGGTCTGAAAAAATGTTTGGGCTTCTAGCAGTGTGTGGGACCTGGTCTATTAGCCGATCTATACTGACCTCCATCAGGTTGTAAATTAAAAATAATTTTTATCTGCATCTAGCTCTGAAAAAATATTTGGGCTTCTAGCAGTGAGTGGGACTTGGTCTATTAGTCCATCTATACTGACCTCCATCAGGTTGCAAATTGAATATAATTTTTTTCTGCATCTAGCTCTGAAAAATATTTGGGCTTCTAGCAGTGTGTGGGACTTGTTCTATTAGTCCATCTATACTAACCTCCACCAGGTTGCAAATTAAAAATAATTTTTATCTGCATGTAGCTCTGAAAAAATATTTCGGCTTCTAGCAGTGTGTGGGACTTGGTCTATTAGTCCATCTATACCGACCTCCATCAGGTTGCAAATTCAATATAATTTTTTTCTGCATCTAGCTCTGAAAAAATATTTGGGCTTCTAGCAGTGTGTTGGACTTGTTCTATTAGTCCATCTATACTGACCTCCATCAGGTTGCAAATTGAATATAATTTTTTTCTGCATCTAGCTCTGAAAAAATATTTGGGCTTCTAGCAGTGTGTGGGACTTGTTCTATTAGTCCATCTATACTGACCTCCATCAGGTTGCAAATTGAATATAATTTTTTTCTGCATCTAGCTCTGAAAAAAATATTTGGGCTTATTGCAGTGTGTGGGACTTGTTCTATTAGTCCATCTATACTGACCTCCATCAGGTTGCAAATTAAAAATAATTTTTATCTGCATCTAGGTCTGAAAAAATGTTTGGGCTTCTAGCAGTGTGTGGGACCTGGTCTATTAGCCGATCTATACTGACCTCCATCAGGTTGTAAATTAAAAATAATTTTTATCTGCATCTAGCTCTGAAAAAATATTTGGGCTTCTAGCAGTGAGTGGGACTTGGTCTATTAGTCCATCTATACTGACCTCCATCAGGTTGCAAATTGAATATAATTTTTTTCTACATCTAGCTCTGAAAAATATTTGGGCTTCTAGCAGTGTGTGGGACTTGTTCTATTAGTCCATCTATACTAACCTCCACCAGGTTGCAAATTAAAAAAATTTTTTATCTGCATCTAGCTCTGAAAAAATATTTGGGCTTCTAGCAGTGTGTGGGACTTGGTCTATTAGTCCATCTATACTGACCTCCATCAGGTTGCAAATTCAATATAATTTTTTTCTGCATCTAGCTCTGAAAAAATATTTGGGCTTCTAGCAGTGTGTGGGACTTGTTCTATTAGTCCATCTATACTGACCTCCATCAGGTTGCAAATTGAATATAATTTTTTTCTGCATCTAGCTCTGAAAAATATTTGGGCTTCTAGCAGTGTGTGGGACTTGTTCTATTAGTCCATCTATACTAACCTCCACCAGGTTGCAAATTAAAAATAATTTTTATCTGCATCTAGCTCTGAAAAAATATTTGGGCTTCTAGCAGTGTGTGGGACTTGTTCTATTAGTCCATCTATACTGACCTCCATCAGGTTTCAAATTGAATATAATTTTTTTCTGCATCTAGCTCTGAAAAAATATTTGGGCTTCTAGCAGTGTGTGGGACTTGTTCTATTAGTCCATCTATACTGACCTCCATCATGTTGCAAATTGAATATAATTTTTTTCTGCATCTAGCTCTGAAAAAAATATTTGGGCTTCTTGCAGTGTGTGGGACTTGTTCTATTAGTCCATCTATACTGACCTCCATCAGGTTGCAAATTAAAAATAATTTTTATCTGCATCTAGGTCTGAAAAAATGTTTGGGCTTCTAGCAGTGTGTGGGACCTGGTCTATTAGCCGATCTATACTGACCTCCATCAAGTTGTAAATTAAAAATAATTTTTATCTGCATCTAGCTCTGAAAAAATATTTGGGCTTCTAGCAGTGTGTGGGACTTGGTCTATTAGTCCATCTATACTGACCTCCATCAGGTTGCAAATTGAATATAATTTTTTTCTGCATCTAGCTCTGAAAAATATTTGGGCTTCTAGCAGTGTGTGGGACTTGTTCTATTAGTCCATCTGTTATTTTCTGCTACCAGAGCTAAGGAAAGAGTGGAGATCTGTCCCTACGATAGAACTCAGCTTTATCCCTACGATGTAACAGGGGACCTGATCCTGCGATCAGACCTGCTAAAGTCCTAAGCTAGTCTGTACGGAGACTTATAGATGTGGGGAAGGAATCCCTACAAGTACTAAGGACTGGGAGGAAAATGGGACACCTCCTAACAGAAATAGTAGCAGACAGACAAACAAACAAAATATATAGAACACTGAGGTCCGTAGACCAAGCAAACTAACAGAGTTAGATACAGAGCACAGGCTAGCTAGAAAGTAGTTATACAATGAAGTCCAGCAAAGCCAGAAGGGCGGAGCAGGATTAAATAGGCCAACAAGGTCATGTGACCAGCAAAGGAAAAAACCTAAGAGCAAGGTTCTAACAGTACCCCCCCTTCTAAGAGGATCCTCCGGATCCCCTAGGACCAGGCTTATCAGGAAATCTCCTGTGAAACGCTCTGATAAGTCTGGACGCGGAAACATCATCTGACCTCACCCAAGAGTTATCCTCGGGTCCGAAACCTTTCCAGGCCACAAGATACTGCAAACTACCTCTATACCGTCTAGAGTTAAGGATGCGAGAAATTTCATATTCCCCGTCCTCCACCACCGGAGGAACAGAGGCAGAGGCGTCACCATCCGACACAACAGCTTTTTTTAACAGAGAGACATGAAATACCGGATTAATTCTCCAGGAGGTAGGAACCTCCAACCTAACAGCAGATTGGTTGACAACCTGAAGCACCTTAAAGGGCCCTACAAACTTGGGACCCAATTTCTTAGAAGGAATCCTCAACCGCAGATTCCTAGAGGACAACCAAACCATGTCACCAACAGCGAACAAAACCTCCTGTCGTTTCCTATCAAAGTAGTCTTTAGATTTTCTGTTGGCCTCCTGAAGATTACCACGCACATCCGTCCAAACTCTCTCCAAATCACCGGAAAAATTCTCCTCCTCAGGCACGGCAGATCCCAACTTGGAGAACGACCCAAATGACGGATGTCTCCCAGAACAACAAAAAAAAGGCGAACAACCAGCAGAAGAAGATGTATGATTGTTCAGAGCAAATTCAGCAAGTGGCAGAAACTCAGACCACCCCTCTTGATTGTCTGCCACAAAACAACGCAAGAACTGCTCAACATCCTGGTTTTTCCTTTCTGTCTGGCCATTAGATTCAGGATGATATCCGGACGAGAACGACAAATGAACTCCCAACCTGTCACAAAAGGCACGCCAAAAACGAGCCACGAACTGAGGACCCCTATCAGAAACAATGTCAGTAGGAACGCCATGAAGTCTGACAATTTCCTTGACAAAGGCCTTAGCGAGAGTTTTAGCGCAGGGCAGTTTGACGAAGGGAACCAAGTGACACATCTTGCTAAAACGGTCCACGACCACCCAGATGACAGTAAAACCCTCAGAGGGGGGAAGGTCAGTTATAAAGTCCATAGCCAAATGTGTCCAAGGAGCACTGGGAACCTCCAAAGGACAAAGCAACCCCGCAGCAGGAGTATGTGAGGACTTAGATCTAGCACATATAGTACATTGACGCACCCACTTAATGACTTCCTTCTGCCATCCAGGCCACCAAAAACTGCGACCCACCAGTCTCTTGGTCTCAGAGATTCCGGGATGACCTGCCAACCGAGATTCGTGACACTCAACAAACAAATCTCTCCTAAAGGTCCCAGGCACAAACAACCTCCCATGGGGAGTGTTAGATGGGCCATTCTCCTGTGCTTTAAGAATCTCATCTTCCAAAACGGAGTCCAAAGCAGCTATCACAACACCTTCTTGTAAAATGTTCTCCTCTTTCTCAGCACCGACTATGGGAGAAAAACTGCGAGACAAGGCATCCGCCTTAACATTCTTAGTACCAGGGATGTAAGTAACGGAGAAATTAAACCGCGAGAAAAACAGTGCCCACCTAGCCTGACGGGCATTCAGGCGCTTGGCAGCATCAAGATAAATCAGATTTTTATGATCCGTAAGAACCTGAACGGGAAATTCCGCACCTTCCAAGAAGTGGCGCCAGTGTTCAAATGAGAGTTTAATAGCCAATAATTCCCGATTACCAATATCGTAATTCAGTTCAGTCTCCGAAAATTTTTTTGAAAAAAAGGCACAGGGATGTAATCCATCCCCGTTATCCTGAGACAATACTGCGCCAACCCCCACAGAGGAAGCATCAACCTCAACCAAAAACGGCTTAGTCACATCAGGCTGCATAAGGATGGGAGCAGAGGTGAACCTCTCCTTGAGATACACAAAAGCTTCAATGGCCTCAGAAGACCACTGAACCGCATCAGCACCTTTCCTGGTGAGATCGGTCAGAGGTTTGACAATACTAGAAAAATTTTTTATGAATTTTCTGTAATAATTGGCGAAACCTAAAAACCTCTGTATCGATTTCAAACCAATAGGCCTAGGCCATTCCTGTACAGCTTGAACTTTAACCGGGTCCATCTCAAAACCTTCGCTGGAGATAATGTAACCCAAAAAACTAATTCTCTGTACAGCGAACTCACATTTCTCCAGCTTAGCAAAAAGCGAATTGTCCATTAACAACTGTAATACCTGACGTACGCTCCGCCAATGAGACTCCAGATCCGGCGAATATATCAAAATGTCATCCAAATACACAACCACATTTTTGCCGATCAAAGGTCTTAGGATGTCATTAATAAGATTCTGAAAAAATGCAGGAGCATTAGTAAGACCAAAAGGCATAACCAGATTCTCAAAATGACCCACAGGAGTGTTAAAAGCAGTCTTCCATTCGTCACCCTCCTTCATGCGCAACAGATTGTATGCCCCCTTAAGGTCAATTTTAGAGAACCACTTGGCCCCCATTAACTGGTTAAACAGGTCAGGAATCAATGGCAGTGGGTAAGGATTGCGTACAGTAATTTTGTTAATCTCACGAAAATCCAGACAAGGACGTAAACCGCCGTCCTTTTTTTTTACAAAAAAAAATCCAACCGCCACAGGAGACTTAGAGGGCCTAATGTGACCGGCGGCCAAACTTGTCTGTATGTATTCCTCCAAAGCTTTCCTCTCAGGAATGGTAAGGTTAAATAAACGACTTTTAGGAAGAGTCGCTCCAGGGACAAATTCAATAGAACAATCATAGTCTCTATGGGGAGGCAAAACCTGCGATTCCTTCTCAGAAAAAACTCTCCAAAAATCCTGAATAGGAACAGGCAATTCTCCCCTATCCAAAGCTGCAATACGCCCGTTACAACACTTGTCATAACATTTATGGCTCCAGGATTTAATTTCACTGGTAGACCAATCCAGTACAGGATTGTGAAATTTTAACCAGGGCAATCCCAATATTACTGGAGAAGGCAAGTTATTCAAAACTACCAAATCCAATTTCTCATGGTGAACACCATTAATAGTGAGAGGAAATTCACAGACCTTGAGAGTAATATTCTTCAAAGGGGAACCATCCACAGAAACCACAGCAATGGGGGATGATAAAGGTTCGGGTTTTAAATTGAGTCTTTCCAAGAATCCCCCATCAATTACATTCAGAGTAGACCCACAATCAACAAACACCCGAAATTCCATTAATTTTTCCTGAGCAATCGTGGAAGCAGCTAAAAATACACCCTTGGAATTTAAACAGGCAATACGGGCATGACTGACCATTTTTTTTTCTTTCTTCATACGAAGCTCACAGCCTTTAATCAAATGACCAGATTTTCCGCAATAGAAACACAAGCCTTCAGAAAATCTGCGATCTTTTTCTTGAGAGCGAGGTGCCACCGATCCAATCTCCATCGGTTCACGACTGTTAGTACACACATTCTCATAACCAGAAACTGACATAGCAGAGGATTTGCTCTCATTAACCCTTGCACGCAGTCTCCTATCCACCCGTATAGCTAATTGCATAGCCTGTTGCAAATCTTCAGGTGTAGGATAAGCAATTAGCAGGTCTTTAACCCTTTCATTGAGCCCAGCAAGAAATAGACTTTTCAGAGCAGAATCGTTCCACCCTGTTTGAGTAGACCAACGACGGAAATGAGTACAATATTTTTCCACATTACCTGATCCCTGTTTCAAACGTCTCAACTCAGTCTCAGCTGATGCGACACGGTCAGGATCATAATATAATAGCCCCAAAGCAGAAAAAAAACTATCCACTGATCTGAAGCATGTATCACTAGGTTGCAAAGAAAAGGCCCACTCCTGAGGCTCTTTGCGCAAAAGTGACATTATGAACCCTATGCGCTGGGATTCATCCCCAGAGGACTTGGGTCTCAAACGAAAATACAATAAGCAAGCATTTTTAAATGGAAAAAATTCTCGGTGTTCACCAAAAAATAAATCCGGCAAACATACCTTAGGCTCCAAGAAATGTGCTCCAGGACAGTTACTCACGTGCTGACGGAGCTCGGCCACCTCCAGAGAGAGTCCCTGCAGGCGTTTAGACAAATCCAGAACCGACACCATGATGGAACAGAAAAATCTTTCCTTAGAGAATTTGCAGGCTGGACTTACTGTTATGTTCTGCTACCAGAGCTAAGGAAAGAGAGGAGATCTGTCCCTATGATAGAACTCAGCTTTATCCCTACGATGTAACAGGGGACCTGATCCTGCGATCAGACCTGCTAAAGTCCTAAGCTAGTCTGTACGGAGACCTATAGATGTGGGGAAGGAATCCCTACAAGTACTAAGGACTGGGAGGAAAATGGGACACCTCCTAACAGAAATAGTAGCAGACAGACAAACAAACAAAATATTTAGAACACTGAGGTCCGTAGACCAAGCAAACTAACAGAGTTAGATACAGAGCACAGGCTAGCTAGAAAGTAGTTATACAATGAAGTCCAGCAAAGCCAGAAGGGCGGAGCAGGATTAAATAGGCCAACAAGGTCATGTGACCAGCAAAGGAAAAAACCTAAGAGCAAGGTTCTAACACCATCTATACTAACCTCCACCAGGTTGCAAATTAAAAATAATTTTTATCTGCATCTAGCTCTGAAAAAATATTTCGGCTTCTAGCAGTGTGTGGGACTTGGTCTATTAGTCCATCTATACTGACCTCCATCAGGTTGCAAATTAAAAATAATTTTTATCTGCATCTAGGTCTGAAAAAATGTTTGGGCTTCTAGCAGTGTGTGGGACCTGGTCTATTAGCCGATCTATACTGACCTCCATCAGGTTGTAAATTAAAAATAATTTTTATATGCATCTAGCTCTGAAAAAATATTTGGGCTTCTTGCAGTGTGTGGGACTTGGTCTATTAGTCCATCTATACTGACCTCCATCAGGTTGCAAATTGAATATAATTTTTTCTGCATCTAGCTCTGAAAAATATTTGGGCTTCTAGCAGTGTGTGGGACTTGTTCTATTAGTCCATCTATAGTAACCTCCACCAGGTTGCAAATTAAAAATAATTTTTATCTGCATCTAGCTCTGAAAAAATATTTCGGCTTCAAGCAGTGTGTGGGACTTGGTCTATTAGTCCATCTATACTGACCTCCATCAGGTTGCAAATTCAATATAATTTTTTTCTGCATCTAGCTCTGAAAAAATATTTGGGCTTCTAGCAGTGTGTGGGACTTGTTCTATTAGTCCATCTATACTGACCTCCATCAGGTTGCAAATTGAATATAATTTATTTCTACATCTAGCTCTGAAAAATATTTGGGCTTCTAGCAGTGTGTGGGACTTGTTCTATTAGTCCATCTATACTAACCTCCACCAGGTTGCAAATTAAAATTAATTTTTATCTGCATCTAGCTCTGAAAAAATATTTCGGCTTCTAGCAGTGTGTGAGACTTGGTCTATTAGTCCATCTATACCGACCTCCATCAGGTTGCAAATTCAATATAATTTTTTTCTGCATCTAGCTCTGAAAAAATATTTGGGCTTCTAGCAGTGTGTGGGACTTGTTCTATTAGTCCATCTATACTGACCTCCATCAGGTTGCAAATTGAATATAATTTTTTTCTGCATCTAGCTCTGAAAAAATATTTGGGCTTCTAGCAGTGTGTGGGACTTGTTCTATTAGTCCATCTATACTGACCTCCATCAGGTTGCAAATTGAATATAATTTTTTCCGGCATCTAGCTCTGAAAAAAATATTTGGGCTTCTTGCAGTGTGTGGGACTTGTTCTATTAGTCCATCTATACTGACCTCCATCAGGTTGCAAATTAAAAATAATTTTTATCTGCATCTAGGTCTGAAAAAATGTTTGGGCTTCTAGCAGTGTGTGGTACCTGGTCTATTAGCCGATCTATACTGACCTCCATCAGGTTGTAAATTAAAAATAATTTTTATCTGCATCTAGCTCTGAAAAAATATTTGGGCTTCTAGCAGTGTGTGGGACTTGGTCTATTAGTCCATCTATACTGACCTCCATCAGGTTGCAAATTGAATATAATTTTTTTCTGCATCTAGCTCTGAAAAATATTTGGGCTTCTAGCAGTGTGTGGGACTTGTTCTATTAGTCCATCTATACTAACCTCCACCAGGTTGCAAATTAAAAATAATTTTTATCTGCATCTAGCTCTGAAAAAATATTTCGGCTTCTAGCAGTGTGTGGGACTTGGTCTATTAGTCCATCTATACTGACCTCCATCAGGTTGCAAATTCAATATAATTTTTTTCTGCATCTAGCTCTGAAAAAATATTTGGGCTTCTAGCAGTGTGTGGGACTTGTTCTATTAGTCCATCTATACTGACCTCCATCAGGTTGCAAATTGAATATAATTTTTTTCTGCATCTAAATCTGAAAAATATTTGGGCTTCTAGCAGTGTGTGGGACTTGTTCTATTAGTCCATCTATACTAACCTCCACCAGGTTGCAATTTAAAAATAATTTTTATCTGCATCTAGCTCTGAAAAAATATTTCAGCTTCTAGCAGTGTGTGGGACTTGGTCTATTAGTCCATCTATACCAACCTCCACCAGGTTGCAAATTCAATATAATTTTTTTCTGCATCTAGCTCTGAAAAAATATTTGGGCTTCTAGCAGTGTGTGGGACTTGTTCTATTAGTCCATCTATACTGACCTCCATCAGGTTGCAAATTGAATATAATTTTTTTCTGCATCTAGCTCTGAAAAAATATTTGGGCTTCTAGCAGTGTGTGGGACTTGTTCTATTAGTCCATCTATACTGACCTCAATCAAGTTGCAAATTAAAAATAATTTTTATCTGCATCTAGCTCTGAAAAAATATTTGGACTTCTAGCAGTGTGTGGGACTTGGTCTATTAGTCCATCTATACTGACCTCCATCAGGTTGCAAATTAAAAACAATTTTTATCTGCATCTAGCTCCGAAAAAATATTTGGGCTTCTAGCAGTGTGTGGGACTTGTTCTATTAGTCCATCTATACTGACCTCCATCAGGTTGCAAATTGAATATAATTTTTTTCTGCATCTAGCTCTGAAAAAATATTTGGGCTTCTAGCAGTGTGTGGGACTTGTTCTAATAGTCCATCTATACTGACCTCCATCAGGTTGCAAATTGAATATAATTTTTTTCTCCATTTAGCTCTGAAAAATTATTCGGCTTCTAGCAGTCTGCGGGACTTGGTCTATTAGTCCATCTATACTGACCTCCATCAGGTTGCAAATTGAATATAATTTTTTTCTGCATCTAGCTCTGAAAAAATATTTGGGCTTCTAGCAGTGTGTGGGACTTGTTCTATTAGTCCATATATACTGACCTCCATCAGGTTGCAAATTGAATATAATTTTTTTCTGCATCTAGCTCTGAAAAAATATTTGGGCTTCTAGCAGTGTGTGGGACTTGTTCTATTAGTCCATCTATACTGACCTCCATCAGGTTGCAAATCAAAATTAATTTTTATCTACATCTAGGTCTAAAAAAATATTTGGGCTTCTAGCAGTGTGTGGGAACTGGTCTATTAGTCCATCTATACTGACATCCATCAGGTTGCAAATTGAATATAATTTTTTTCTGCATCTAGCTCTGAAAAAATATTTGGGCTTCTAGCAGTGTGTGGGACTTGTTCTATTAGTCCATCTATACTGACCTTCATCAGGTTGAAAATTGAATATAATCTTTTTCTGCATCTAGCTCTGAAAAAATATTTGGGCTTCTAGCAGTGTGTGGGACTTGTTCTAATAGTCCATCCATACTGACCTCCATCAGGTTGCAAATTGAATATAATTTTTTTCTGCATCTAGCTCTGAAAAAATATTTGGGCTTCTAGCAGTGTGTGGGGCTTGTTCTATTAGTCGATCTATACTGACCTCCATCAGGTTGCAAATTGAATATAATTTTTTTCTGCATCTAGCTCTGAAAAAATATTTGGGCTTCTAGCAGTGTGTGGGACTTGTTCTATTAGTCCATCTATACTGACCTCCATCAGGTTGCAAATTGAATATAATTTTTTTCTGCATCTAGCTCTGAAAAAAATATTTGGGCTTCTTGCAGTGTGTGGGACTTGTTCTATTAGTCCATCTATACTGACCTCCATCAGGTTGCAAATTAAAAATAATTTTTATCTGCATCTAGCTCTGAAAAAATATTTGGGCTTCTAGCAGTGTGTGGGACTTGGTCTGTTAGTCCATCTATACTGACCTCCATCAGGTTGCAAATTGAATATAATTTTTTTCTGCATCTAGCTCTGAAAAAATATTTGGACTTCTAGCAGTGTGTGGGACTTGTTCTAATAGTCCATTTATACTGACCTCCATCAGGTTGCAAATTGAATATAATTTTTTTCTGCATCTAGCTCTGAAAAAATATTTGGGCTTCTAGCAGTGTGTGGGACTTGGTCTATTAGTCCATTTATACTGACCTTCATCAGGTTGCAAATTCAATATAATTTTTTTCTGCTTCTAGCTTTGAAAAAATATTTGGGCTTCTAGCAGTGTGTGGGACTTGTTCTATTAGTCCATCTATACTGTCCTCCATCAGGTTGCAAATTGAATATAATTTTTTTCTGCATCTAGCTCTGAAAAAATATTTGGGCTTCTAGCAGTGTGTGGGACTTGTTATATTAGTCCATCTATACTGACCTCCATCAGGTTGCAAATTGAATATAATTTTTTTCTGCATCTAGCTCTGAAAAAAATATTTGGGCTTCTTGCAGTGTGTGGGACTTGTTCTATTAGTCCATCTATACTGACCTCCATCAGGTTGCAAATTAAAAATAATTTTTATCTGCATCTAGCTCTGAAAAAATATTTGGGCTTCTAGCAGTGTGTGGGACTTGGTCTATTAGTCCATCTATACTGACCTCCATCAGGTTGCAAATTAAAAATAATTTTTATCTGCATCTAGCTCAAATATTTGGGCTTCTAGCAGTGTATGGGACTTGGACTATTAGTCCATCTATACTGACCTCCATCAGGTTGCAAATTGAATATAATTTTTTTCTGCATCTAGCTCTGAGAAAATATTTAGGACTCTAGCAGTGTGTGGGACTTGGTCTGTTAGTCCATCTATACTGACCTCCATCAGGTTGCAAATTGAATATAATTTTTTTCTGCATCTAGCTCTGAAAAAATATTTGGACTTCTAGCAGTGTGTGGGACTTGTTCTAATAGTCCATTTATACTGACCTCCATCAGGTTGCAAATTGAATATAATTTTTTTCTGCATCTAGCTCTGAAAAAATATTTGGGCTTCTAGCAGTGTGTGGGACTTGGTCTATTAGTCCATTTATACTGACCTTCATCAGGTTGCAAATTCAATATAATTTTTTTCTGCTTCTAGCTTTGAAAAAATATTTGGGCTTCTAGCAGTGTGTGGGACTTGTTCTATTAGTCCATCTATACTGTCCTCCATCAGGTTGCAAATTGAAAATAATTTTTATCAGCATCTAGCTCTGAAAAAATATTTGGGCTTCTAGCAGTGTGTGGGACTTGTTCTATTAGTCCATCTATACTGACCTCCATCAGGTTGCAAATTAAAAATAATTTTTATCTGCATCTAGCTCTGAAAAAATATTTGGGCTTCTAGCAGTGTGTGGGACTTTGTCTATTAGTCCATCTATACTGACCTCCATCAGGTTGCAAATTAAAAATAATTTTTATCTGCATCTAGCTCTGAAAAAATATTTGGGCTTCTAGCAGTGTGTGGGACTTGTTCTATTAGTCCATCTATACTGACCTCCATCAGGTTGCAAATTGATTATAATTTTTTTCTGCATCTAGCTCTGAAAAAATATTTGGGCTTCTAGCAGTGTGTGGGACTTGTTATATTAGTCCATCTATACTGACCTCCATCAGGTTGCAAATTGAATATAATTTTTTTCTGCATCTAGCTCTGAAAAAAATATTTGGGCTTCTTGCAGTGTGTGGGACTTGTTCTATTAGTCCATCTATACTGACCTCCATCAGGTTGCAAATTAAAAATAATTTTTATCTGCATCTAGCTCTGAAAAAATATTTGGGCTTCTAGCAGTGTGTGGGACTTGGTCTATTAGTCCATCTATACTGACCTCCATCAGGTTGCAAATTAAAAATAATTTTTATCTGCATCTAGCTCAAATATTTGGGCTTCTAGCAGTGTATGGGACTTGGACTATTAGTCCATCTATACTGACCTCCATCAGGTTGCAAATTGAATATAATTTTTTTCTGCATCTAGCTCTGAGAAAATATTTAGGACTCTAGCAGTGTGTGGGACTTGGTCTGTTAGTCCATCTATACTGACCTCCATCAGGTTGCAAATTGAATATAATTTTTTTCTGCATCTAGCTCTGAAAAAATATTTGGACTTCTAGCAGTGTGTGGGACTTGTTCTAATAGTCCATTTATACTGACCTCCATCAGGTTGCAAATTGAATATAATTTTTTTCTGCATCTAGCTCTGAAAAAATATTTGGGCTTCTAGCAGTGTGTGGGACTTGGTCTATTAGTCCATTTATACTGACCTTCATCAGGTTGCAAATTCAATATAATTTTTTTCTGCTTCTAGCTTTGAAAAAATATTTGGGCTTCTAGCAGTGTGTGGGACTTGTTCTATTAGTCCATCTATACTGTCCTCCATCAGGTTGCAAATTGAAAATAATTTTTATCAGCATCTAGCTCTGAAAAAATATTTGGGCTTCTAGCAGTGTGTGGGACTTGTTCTATTAGTCCATCTATACTGACCTCCATCAGGTTGCAAATTAAAAATAATTTTTATCTGCATCTAGCTCTGAAAAAATATTTGGGCTTCTAGCAGTGTGTGGGACTTTGTCTATTAGTCCATCTATACTGACCTCCATCAGGTTGCAAATTAAAAATAATTTTTATCTGCATCTAGCTCTGAAAAAATATTTGGGCTTCTAGCAGTGTGTGGGACTTGTTCTATTAGTCCATCTATACTGACCTCCATCAGGTTGCAAATTGATTATAATTTTTTTCTGCATCTAGCTCTGAAAAAATATTTGGGCTTCTAGCAGTGTGTGTGACTTGTTCTATTAGTCCATCTATACTGACCTCCATCAGGTTGCAAATTAAATATAATTTTTTTCTGCATCTAGCTCTGAAAAAATATTTGGGCTTCTAGCAGTGTTTGGGACTTGTTCTAATAGTCCATCTATACTGACCTCCATCAGGTTGCAAATAGAATATAATTTTTTTCTGCATCTAGCTCTGAAAAAATATTGAGCTTCTA
Source organism: Phyllobates terribilis (assembly GCF_046119375.1). Lineage (NCBI taxonomy): Eukaryota > Metazoa > Chordata > Amphibia > Anura > Dendrobatidae > Phyllobates > Phyllobates terribilis. Next base: position 877,804,069 of record NW_027362761.1, read on the forward strand.
GCAGTGTGTGGTACTTGGTCTATTAGTCCATCTATACTGACCTCCATCAGGTTGCAAATTGAATATAATTTTTTTCTGCATCTAGCTCTGAAAAAATATTTGGGCTTCTAGCAGTGTGTGGGACTTGTTCTATTAGTCCATCTATACTGACCTCCATCAGGTTGCAAATTTAATATAATTTTTTTCTGCATCTAGCTCTGAAAAAATATTTGGGCTTCTAGCAGTGTGTGGGACTTGTTCTATTAGTCCATCTATACTGACCTCCATCAGTTTGCAAATTAAAAATAATTTTTATCTGCATCTAGCTCTGAAAAAATATTTGGGCTTCTAGCAGTGTGTGGGACTTGGTCTATTAGTCCATCTATACTGACCTCCATCAGGTTGCAAATTGAATATAATTTTTTTCTACATCTAGCTCTGAAAAAATATCTGGGCTTCTAGCAGTGTGTGGGACTTGTTCTATTAGTCCATCTATACTGACCTCCATCAGGTTGCAAATTAAAAATAATTTTTATCTGCATCTAGCTCTGAAAAAATATTTGGGCTTCTAGCAGTGTGTGGGTCTTGGTCTATTAGTCCATCTATACTGACCTCCATCAGGTTGCAAATTGAATATAATTTTTTTCTACATCTAGCTCTGAAAAAATATTTGGACTTCTAGCAGTGTGTGGGACTTGTTCTATTAGTCCATCTATACTGTCCTCCATCAGGTTGCAAATTGAATATAATTTTTTTCTGCATCTAGCTCTGAAAAAATTTTTTGGCTTCTAGCAGTGTGTGGGACTTGTTCTATTAGTCCATCTATACTGACCTCCATCAGGTTGCAAATTAAAAATAATTTTTATCTGCATCTAGCTGTGAAAAAATATTTGGGCTTCTAGCAGTGTGTGGGACTTTGTCTATTAGTCCTTCTATACTGACCTCCATCAGGTTGCAAATTAAAAATAATTTTTATCTGCATCTAGCTCTGAAAAAATATTTGGGCTTCTAGCAGTGTGTGGGACTTGTTCTATTAGTCCATCTATACTGACCTCCATCAGGTTGCAAATTGATTATAATTTTTTTCTGCATCTAGCTCTGAAAAAATATTTGGGCTTCTAGCAGTGTGTGTGACTTGTTCTATTAGTCCATCTATACTGACCTCCATCAGGTTGCAAATTAAATATAATTTTTTTCTGCATCTAGCTCTGAAAAAATATTTGGGCTTCTAGCAGTGTTTGGGACTTGTTCTAATAGTCCATCTATACTGACCTCCATCAGGTTGCAAATAGAATATAATTTTTTTCTGCATCTAGCTCTGAAAAAATATTGAGCTTCTAGCAGTGTGTGGTACTTGGTCTATTAGTCCATCTATACTGACCTCCATCAGGTTGCAAATTGAATATAATTTTTTTCTGCATCTAGCTCTGAAAAAATATTTGGGCTTCTAGCAGTGTGTGGGACTTGTTCTATAAGTCCATCTATACTGACCTCCATCAGGTTGCAAATTGAATATAATTTTTTTCTGCATCTAGCTCTGAAAAAATATTTGGGCTTCTAGCAGTGTGTGGGACTTGTTCTATTAGTCCATCTATACAGACCTCCATCAGGTTGCAAATTAAAAATAATTTTTATCTGCATCTAGGTCTGAAAAAATGTTTGGGCTTCTAGCAGTGTGTGGGACCGAGTCTATTAGCTCATCTATACTGACCTCCATCAGGTTGCAAATTAAAAATAATTTTTATCTGCATCTAGCTCTGAAAAAATATTTGGGCTTCTAGCAGTGTGTGGGACTTGGTCTATTAGTCCATCTATACTGACCTCCATCAGGTTGCAAATTAAAAATAATTTTTATCTGCATCTAGCTCTGAAAAAAAATTTGGGCTTCTAGCAGTGTGTGGGACTTGGTCTATTAGTCCATCTATACTGACCTCCATCAGGTTGCAAATTGAATATAATTTTTTTCTGCATCTAGCTCTGAAAAAATATTTGGGCTTCAAGCAGTGTGTGGGACTTGTTCTACTAGTCCATCTATACTGAACTCCATCAGGTTGCAAATTGAATATAATTTTTTTCTGCATCTAGCTCTGAAAAAATATTTGGGCTTCTAGCAGTGTGTGGGACTTGTTCTAATAGTCCATCTATACTGACCTCCATCAGGTTGTAAATTGAATATAATTTTTTTCTGCATCTAGCTCTGAAAAAATATTGGGCTTCTAGCAGTGTGTGGGACTTGGTCTATTAGTACATCTATACTGACCTCCATCAGGTTACAAATTGAATATAATTTTTTTCTACATCTAGCTCTGAAAATATATTTGGGCTTCTAGCAGTGTGTGGGACTTGTTCTATTAGTCCATCTATACTGACCTCCATCAGGTTGCAAATTGAATATAATTTTTTTATGCATCTAGCTCTAAAAAAATATTTGGGCTTCTAGCAGTGTGTGGGACTTGTTCTATTAGTCCATCTATACTGACCTCCATCAGGTTGCAAATTAAAAATAATTTTTATCTGCATCTAGCTCTGAAAAAATATTTGGGCTTCTAGCAGTGTGTGGGACTTGGTCTATTAGTCCATCTATACTGACCTCCATCAGGTTGCAAATTGAATATAATTTTTTTCTACATCTAGCTCTGAAAAAATATTTGGGCTTATAGCAGTGTGTGGGACTTGTTCTATTAGTCCATCTATACTGACCTCCATCAGGTTGCAAATTAAAAATAATTTTTATCTGCATCTAGCTCTGAAAAAATATTTGGGCTTCTAGCAGTGTGTGGGACTTGGTCTATTGGTCCATCTATACTGACCTCCATCAGGTTGCAATTTGAATATAATTTTTTTCTGCATCTAGCTCTAAAAAAATATTTGGGCTTCTAGCAGTGTGTGGAACTTGTTCTAATAGTCCATCTATACTGACCTCCATCAGGTTGCAAATTGAATATAATTTTTTTCTGCATCTAGCTCTGAAAAAATATTTGGACTTCTAGCAGTGTGTTGGACTTGGTCTATTAGTCCATCTATACTGACCTCCATCAGGTTGCAAATTGAATATAATTTTTTTCTGCAACTAGCTCTGAAAAAATATTTGGGCTTCTAGCAGTGTGTGGGACTTGTTCTAATAGTCTATCTATACTGACCTCCGTCAGGTTGCAAATTGAATATAATTTTTTTCTGCATCTAGCTCTGAAAAAATATTTGGGCTTCTAGCAGTGTGTGGGACTTGGTCTATTAGTCCATCTATACTGACCTCCATCAGGTTGCAAATTGAATATAATTTTTTCTGCATCTAAGCCAGCCAATAGTTTTGGCCTAATACCACAGTTTGGCCACTCAGCTCTGCTCGGTTACCATCCATTGTTTTTTGTGTGCAAACAACTCCAGAGTTGTGAATTAGTTAACCACCAAAATGAGTGGAAAAAGGCCTGCTGCTGGTGGAAAGGGGAATAGGCGTGTTGGGAAGGGGAAAAAAGGTTGTGTCCGTGGGGTAGGTGTTAAAGCTACAGTAACATCTGCAGAAGAAAGACCATCTTCCAGCCAAACTAAAATGTCTACTTCTTTTAGCGAACAATGTGATAAGATCCCTTTCTTACGGCCACGCCAATTACTACAAATTCCAGATGAGGCACAAAAACAGCAGGTGCTTCAACGGATATCAAGCGCTCCTTTAAGTGGGCTCTCCTCCACATCAACTTCAACATCACAAATACTCCAGTCCTCAAAGGTGTCACCCAAATCGCACTTGCTTCCTCACAGCTCCCAAATCTCCAGCTGCCCGTCTGAGTATGAGGTAGAACAGATGGTTGAGTCTGCAGAGCTGTTTACTCATACTATAGCCTGGGAATCGGAGGTCGGCTCCAGCGCTTCTGTGAATCCAGATGAGGAAATGATCTGCACTGATGCCCAGAATCTTTATGAGTCGGATCCAGGACAAGACGCAGAAGGTTCTGACCATAATGTAGACCCTCATTCCCAAACTGTAACACCTGTTGGTGGAGACAATGAGGAAGACGATGATGAGACTCAAATACCTGATTGGGGCGACAACTTTTGTTTTTTGTCAGGACAGGAACAGGTTGACTCTGAGGACGACAGGTGTGATAACACACAGGGTGATGATGATGAGGTTGGAGATTCCACTTACTGTCAACCCACAGTCAGCCAAGAGATGAGGTCAGCAGAGGAGGTGGAGGAGAATGCTAGTGACGACGAGGTCAGGTTGCGCCTTCCTGGACAGAGACGTAGTACTGGAAGCACGTAAACAACTGCATCCTCAAACACAACTCTGCCTCTGACCACAAGTCGTGGTGGCTCTTCAGGTCACATGGATGCTAAGCCTTGCATAACCTGGGCAATTTTTCAGATCGATAAAGATGACCCAACTCGTGTTATCTGTAACATTTGTCAGCAAAAGCTAAGTAGAGGCCAAAAAATACATAGTTTGAGTACTTCATGCATGAACCGGCACATGGAAATCAAGCATAAGTTGCAGTGGGAAGCCAACCGCCATCTGCCACATCTTGTGCATCCGCGGCCTCTTCATCCTCTGTGACTGGGGGGACAGCAGTCACACCTGTTTTGGGACGCAGACCTGCCACCTCTTTACCCGCAACAGCCAGCGTGATTGGCAGGTCATCATTTTCTTTGGAGGTGGTAACACCAGCTGGTGTTGAGCGCTGTCCGACATCGATAGCACCACCTTTGGATCAAGGCAACCTAACATGTCCGCCTGCATCTTCCTCACAGACCGGCAGTTTGCCGGGGACACCCTTATCAACCCCGTCTAAGCACAACAGCCAGCCCTCGGTCCCTCAGATGTGGACAAGTAAAAGACCATTTTCTCCTAGCCATGAGAAAGCTAAGAGGTTGAATTTCACCATCTGCAAGCTCTTGGCTACAGAAATGCTGCCTTTCCGCCTGGTGGACACAGAGGATTTTCGAGACCTTATGTCCGTCGCAGTGCCCCAGTACCAGATGCCCAGTCGGCACTACTTCTCAAAGAAAGGTGTGCCAGCGCTCCACCAGCATGTCGCACACAACATCACCGCTTCTTTGAGAAACTCTGTGTGTGACAGGGTGCATTTCACCACAGACACTTGGACGAGTAGGCATGGACAGGGGCTTTACATGTCGCTAACTGGGCACTGGGTAACTATGGTGACAGCAGGACAAGGGGCTGCTGTCCAAGTCTTGCCGTCCCCACGAGTTGTGCGTCAATCCTCTTTATCTCAAAGTTCCTCCACTGCTTCTGCCTCCTCAACCTCCTCTCGGTCCTCCACCTGCACCCAAAGCCTGTCTGGTCATGCCACAAGCTTTCTAACTGCGCAGAAGGGATCCTGCACACCTCCTTACTATGCTGGCAGTAGGGCTCAACGTCATCAGGCGGTTTTTACTTTGAAATGTCTGGGAAATGTGAGTCACACAGCTGAGGAGTTGTGGTCAGCTCTGGAGAACCAATTTCATGAATGGTTGTCTCCACTGGACCTGAAACCAGGGAAGGCCGTGTGCGACAATGCTGCAAACCTGGGTGCGGCCCTTCGCCGGGGCAATGTCACACACGTGCCTTGTATGGCTCACGTGTTGAACCTGGTTGTCCAGCAATTTTTAGCCCACTATACCGGACTAGATGGCCTTCTGCAGAGGGCACGGTCGCTGTGTGCTCACTTCCGCCGTTCGCATCCCGCAGCTCAGCGACTTACATCTCTACAGAAGTCGTTGGGCCTGCCACTTCACCGGCTAAAATGCTATGTGCCTACCCGGTGGAATTCCACTCTGCACATGTTGCAGCGACTGTGGCAGCACCGACAAGCCCTGGTGCAATACGTTCTGACGTATAGCCTGGGCCAACGAGATCCAGAGGTGGGGAAAATCACGCTGGAGGAGTGGTCTCAGATCAGGGACCTATGCACCCTTCTGCACAGTTTTGAAATGGCGACGAAGATGTTTAGTGCTGACGATGCCATTATCAGCATGACTATTCCGGTGATTTACATGCTGGAGCACATGTTAAACAGAATTCGGAGTCAGGTGGTGGCACAAGAGGAGGTGGAGGAAGCAGAGGAGGAGGAGTTGTATGCGGAAGGGCTAACATCTGCAAGGTCCAGACGGTCGGCAGCACCAAGGCGGCAGGCATGTGAGGGTGGGGGAGATGGTTTTACCAGGGCGCATGGTAGCAGCCAAACTAGTGAGGAAGGAGCAGGAGCCCAGGAAGAAGTGGAGGATGAACTGATGGAAGACTCATCAGATGAGGGAGACCTTGATCACATTTCTGTTGTGCGAAGTTGGGGGGAGAGGACAGTGGAAGGAAGCATGATTGTTACCTCGCCACCAACACAACAGGGACTTGGTGCTCCTGGATGCGCAAGACACATGAGTGCCTTCTAGCTGCACTACCTGCAACATGACCCTCGAATTGTGAGAATTAGAAATAATCCTGACTACTGGGTTGCCACACTGTTAAATCCCCAGTACAAAAGTAAATTTGCAGAAATTATTCCTGCCATAGAAAGGGATGCACGCATGCAGGAGTATCAGCAGAGACTGTTGCAGAATCTTACATGTGCTTTTCCACAAAACACCAGTGGTGCACGTAGTGAATCTCACAGTTCCAACTTGCCAACCATGGGACCGTCGAGTGTTCAGCACTCAAACCGTAACAGAAACACAGTATCTGCTGGCAACATCAATTTTGCGGAATCATTTCACCACTTTTTTAGCCCATCCTTTGCAAGGCCACAGGAGACAAGAAGTCTGACACATAGTCAACGCCTAGAGACGATGGTACAGGAGTATCTCCAAGTAAACATTGAAGCCATGATTGTGTCACTGGACCCTTGCTCTTTTTAGGCTTCCAATCTGGATAAATGGCCGGAGCTAGGCACTTACGCCTTGGAGATATTGTCATGCCCCGCAGCCAGCGTTCTGTCTGAACGTGTGTTCAGCGCTGCTGGTGGTGTGCTGACAGATAAGCGCACGCGGCTCTCCACTGAGAATGTAGACAGACTCACGTTCATAAAGATGAACAAATCATGGATCCGAAACTACTTTTCTACCCCTGTGTCATCCTGGGGAGAGTAAAAGCTTGATGATTGGTTAAAATCACCTCACCAACCATTTTAAGCTTTCAAATTACTAATCATGTTTATCTGTATCTTGGCTGGAAAATAATTTGGGCTTTGTAGCAGTGTGCAGTACTGATTCTATTAGGCCATCTATACTAAGCTCCACCAGATTTAAAATTACTAATCATGTTTATCTGTATCTTGGCTGGAAAATAACTTGGGCTTTGTAGCAGTGTGCAGTACTGATTCTATTAGGCCATCTATACTAAGCTCCACCAGATTTAAAATTACTAATCATGTTTATCTGTATCTTGGCTGGAAAATAATTTGGGCTTTGTAGCAGTGTGCAGTACTGATTCTATTAGGCCATCTATACTAAGCTCCACCAGATTTAAAATTAATAATAATTTTTAGCTGCATCTAGCCCGGAAAATAATTTTGGGGCTTCGAGATGCGCAAGACACATAAGTGCCTTCTTGCTGCACTACCTGCAACATGACCCTCAGATTGTCAGAATTCGAAGTAATCCTGACTACTGGGTTGCCACACTCTTAGATCCCCCACACTCTTCGATCAACCTTTTCATTTTAATAAAGACCAAAAAAATGGTCATTTTTGAAATTATAAGCATTAGCAGGTTATTAGAAACTGACATCAAACAGTTTTCAACTCAAAACTTTATTCTAGGTGATGTTACATTTGCACATAGGACCACTTGTTCGAAAGGAGCTTCTGAACTCTCTCGTCCATTGAATTTGTCAGGTTTTGGATGGTTTCTGCTTCAATTGTTTTGCATGAGGACAGAATACCCTCCCAGAGCTGTTGCCTAGATGTGAACTGCCTCCCGCCATCATAGACACTCCTTTTGATGATGCTCCAGAGGTTCTGAATGGGGTAGAGGTCAGGGGAGCATGGGGGTCACACCATAAGTTTGTCCCCTTTTATGCCCATATCAGCCAGAGATGCAGATGTTTTATGTGCAGCATGAGACGGTGCATTATCATGCATGAAAATGATCTTGCAGTGGAATACACGGTTCTTCATCTTGAACCATGGCAGGAAGTGCTGTTTGAGAAACTCCACATACATTATGGAGTTCATCTTTACCCCTTCAGGGATCCTAAAGGGGCCGACAATCTCTCTCCCCATGATTCCAGCCCAAAACATTACTCCACCTCCTCCTTGTTGGCGCTGTAGCCATGTTAGCGTGGGGTGTCCATCAACCAGCCATCTTCCACTCCATCCATCTGGACCATCGAGCGTTGCACGGCACTCATCCGTGAACAAAACAGTTTTGAAATCAGTCTTCATGTAATGTTTGGCCCACTGGAGCCGTTTCTGCTTGTGTGAAGTGGATAGAGGAGGTCGACAGGATGGCATAAGCACAGCTGCAAACCTCTGAAGGACCCTGCATCTTGTTGTTCGGGGAACGTTGGAGGCACCAGCAGCTTCAAAAACTTGTCTGCTGCTATGACAGGGCTTTTTTGCCGCTGCTCTTTTAACCTGACGTAATTGCCTGTAGGAAAGAGTCCTCAATTTGCCCTTATCAGCACGCACACGCGTGTACTGTGAATCAACTACATACTTCTTGATTGCCAAGACACTTCATCCTGATCATCGCACAATGTTGATTGCAGTCATGCCTTGACCTAAACACTCCACAATTTGTTGCTACTCAGCAGCCGACACATCCTTTTTCTTTCCCATTTTGGCAGAAAATGTAGGCTGCTTAATAATGTTGGACAGCCTTCTTAAGTAGTCTTGCCTTTCATTGGACACACCTGCCAAACTAATTAGCACAGGTGTCTGCAATTGATTACAGTGATATAAAGAGCCCTGACACACATCACCATCAATGAGTTTAACTGACAAACAAACAAATTCTTCCCTTATCACTCCTAAACACTTTTTGCATAATAATTTGGAACACAGTGTACATGTGCTTTTCCACAAAACACCAGTGGTTCACGTAGTGAATCTTACAGTTCTAACTTGCCAACCGTGGTCTGTATGGAGTTGTTCAATAAAGGTCCCAAAATTAAGATAACATAGATGGGAGAGGTCTCTATGAATAGGAATTCCTAAGTATTTGATACCCTGTGAGGGCCAGGCAAAGGGAAAGTTGGACTGGATGGAATCCTGTATGGATTTGGGGAGGGAGACATCGAGGGCCTCAGACTTCGCTGCATTGATTTTAAAATTTGACCATGTAACAAAGTGATCTATTTCAGCCATAACTGCAGGGATGGATATATGTGATTGAGTGATATATACTTGGACACCATCAGCAAATAGAGAGCACTTGTACTCGGTGCCTCCCACCTCAATCCACCTAATATTGGGGTTATGACGAATTGATGAGAGCAGGTGCTCCGTCACTAGGATGTATAAGAGAGGGGACAGAGGACATCCCTGCCTTGTCCCATTGGTGATTATGAAAGGTGATGAAAATGTTCTGACGCGCCCCCTGGGCCTTGGGACACCCGGAGCCGGACCCTTTTTGGTGGATGCTGGTGGTTGTAGTCTCCGTGGCGGCGACCCGGTTCCGTGGCTCAGGGCGGTCAAACCAGTGGCGGAACTATTTATGTGGTTTTGATGTTTAAACGTCCGACTACGCCACCCGTGGATTGCGGTCAGAGTGAACCGCCGCTGCAGGGCAGACCGCTGAGGCTGGTGTTGTGGGTGCAGCAGAGCGTAGCATAACTCACTACGGGAGGAGTATAGCCTCAGGGCAGTGTATGCGAAGGATGGGGGTGATGGTGCAGGGCAGCAGCAGTAACGACACGGAGTCAGTGATGCAGTCCAGGGCCTTTACTCACAGTTCTTATTATCCAGACCACTTCTGCAGGTAACGGCTGCCCTCGTCGTACTGTGCTCACCAGGTGAGGGGCTCAGACAACTCCCAGATAACTTTGGAGCGCTTCACAGGACCCCCTTTGTGTGTCCTTTGTCTGGCCTTTCTTACCAACCCTTCTGTCCGGCTGCCTCGGGCCTCCTCTTGGTAAACTTGGCGCCAGTTTCCCTGAACCTATGTGTTGCCTTCCTAGCGGGTGTAGCGAGGGGCTGCGCTACATAAAATGTCACAGCCTCCGGTTTCTAGCTGAGGGTCATTTCCCGCCTCCACTAGTTTCGGGGACCGGTCTCCCCCTTTGGCCTGACCCCTCCACGCAGGTGGATTCGGGCGTGCGGTGGCGACTCACCCGTCCGCACCCCTGGGATCCCTTCGTTCCTCGTTCCCGGAGCCTTCTCCGCTCCTCTTCCTTCCTTCTCCCTCTTCCATGCCTGGGCCTCTGTTACTAGGCCCGCCTCCGGAGCAGAGCTCATGCAGAGCCCCTGCTCCCTGTGACTTCTGCTCAGACTTCTCTGCACTGAACTAAGATGGTGCCCACCTTTTATACTCCCTTCTCAATGCACCCTGCAACTGCTTCCTCCCTGCTCCTGCACTACAGGGTTCCCTTTCCTCAGTGTTCCCTCCCCCCACTCCAGCCAGGGACAGGGACTGTCGTGCCCATCTCAGGGGCATATTGGTCACCCTGCCCCAAGGCAATGTGGTGTAATGCATGCAGGTGTCGGGTCCTGATCCACACTCCATCCTTATCTGAGAGTGAGATATCACACCTCTGGGTGAAGTGCAATACCTCTGTAGCAACCGAGCCCTCAGGGTGCTACAGTTCCATTTATCTTCAGCCTAGGTGACGTATTGCGATACAGGGCCATGATTTGGGCTATAAAAGGGTCCCCTAGACCCCTACCCCAAGCTTTTTAAGACAATAATATATGGCGTGTCAGGAGACTCTATGGAATGCTTTCTCAGCATCCAACGAGAGTATCTAATTACAAATTTTTAACTGCATCTAGCCCAGGAAATATTTTGTGCCTAGTAGCAGTGTCTGCTAGTCAGCGGATTATCCCGGCTGTTAAGCAAGCTACACCACCTGTAGTTTGGACACTTAATTTTTTCAAAGGAAATGCTTCGGGACCACGGGATACTAATTGAAGAGCATCAGGAGGCACCCCAAGGCATAGAGGCTGGGACTGGCGGTAGGATGCCTTGCGGTGGACAGCCGAGCTCGATCCTTATAAAAGCTTTTTAACTGCAGCAGCTTTAGTGGACGCTACTGGAGCTGGAATTACGCAGCTGCTGGCATGAGACTTGCCCTCCAATAGATCCTTGTAAAAGGATTTAAAGTGTATTCATTCAAATTAGAGAGACAATTTAAATTAAAAAGCTTAGAGCTGCCTCCACCACAGGGGGGCTCGCTCGACCCACCAGCGGACAGGCACCAGTATTGGGAGAGGGGGGCTGGCCGTCAGGGTCCACCGCGGCTCTGGCACAAACCCGGTGACACGGAGTTGGCACGGGCAGGAATGAACTGGCCGTGTCGGCTTCTCAGTTTTTGGACTTTAGAAGGGCATGACATGCCTATATCTGTTTCTCCCCCTCCTTTTACTCCTCCACCTCTTTTCTTTTTGCATGACTATATGTACTTGTCACTTTTCCATGTGTTAGTTATGTCTTCTGAGCAGTTTGTCAGCTTTTGGACACCTTTGAAGGTGTTTTCTATGTGTTTCTATGTGTTTTTGTTTGCCTGCCATTGGTTTTAACAGTGTTCGAAGGTGTTCGACGAACAGTTCGACGAACAGTTCGGCAAACACACGGGTGTTCGACGAACCGAACCGAACTCGAACACTACGGGGGTGGCTCAACACTAGCTTCATCCCTGTGCTATACAGGCTGTCAGCGCTGCAGATGCAGAAGATACTTTGGTCATGCACTGCGAATGACCAAAAAATCTTCCTGCTGTCTGGTGTCCCGGATGTTGTCATAACGACATTGGGTCGTCATGGCAACATCCGGGAAGCCGCGCAGACATCGCTGGACGCCGGCAGGAGTGGTGAGTATTCCGATCACTTCCCCTTGCCACCGCAATGCTGTGATCGACTTCGATCTCAGCATTGCAGGGGTTAATGTGCCAGAAGTGGTGCGGGACTGCTCCCAGCACATAGCACCGGGTGTCATCTGTGACAATCAGCTGACACCCAGCGGCGATCGTGCCTGCACAGCCTGTGTGCGGGCGCGATCGCAAAGATGTACTAATACGTATAAGGCTCTTAAGTCCCAGGGCGCACTTAATTACTTGGGCTTTAAAGGGGATAAGGGTACTAGGTCTGAGGCCTTGGTCCAGACCTTCTTGTAGGAAATCCAGAATTTGTGCTACATCGGCCCTATGAGGGTCTGGGTGACTAGGCGCACACCACTTTAAGAAGGTCTTCCAGATCTTATGGTAAATTGTGTTTGTTGCAGGTTTCCTGCTCTTCTGGAGAGTTTTGATGACTTTTGTCTGAGAGGCCTCTTGTTTTTAATATCAGGAATTCAGAAGCCAGGCAGCCAGGTGTAGTCTCTCGGAGTCCGGATGGTGAATCGGTCTCTGGAGAAGAAGATCTCTGATGGGAGGAAGGATTAGAGGGCCCTCCACACTCAGACTGTCTAACATACCGAACCAACTTCTTTTTGGCCAGAGAGGAGCCACTAGGATTACTCTGGTCCCTTCGGTCCTTATCTTTTGCAAGGTTTTTGAAAGGATAGGCAGCGGGGGAAAGGCATACGCTAGTTTGAATTCCCATTTGTGAGCTAATGGGTCTATGCCCATGCAAGGGTCGTTTGGATCCAGGGAGAAATATTGAGGTACCCTCGCGTTCTGGTGTTCGGCGAACATCTGGAAGAGGTCTGGGTTTTGACTCCACTCTCCTGGATGAATCTTTGTTCTGCTTAAGAAATCGGCCTGGACGTTGACTGAACCTTTGATATGAAGAGCCGACAGGGATAGAAGATGTTCTTCGGCCCAGGAAAATATTCTCGCAGAGACTGCTTTTAAGCTTTCGTGTCTTGTGCCCACCTAATGACGAAGGTGGGCTACTGTGGTGATATTGTCTGAAAATATCTGTATGTTCGTTTTCTGGACCAGAGGCTCTGCTGCTCTGAGGACTTCCTCTACGGCCTTTAATTCTCTAAAATTTGATGAGCTCAGGCTCACCTCTTTGGACCATATACCCTGGAATAGCTCCTGGGAGACTATGGCTCCCCATCCCTTCCTGCTGGCATCCACTCTTATGGTTACTAGTGGATTCTGGATCCATGGAACTCCTCTGTTTAGATTCTTCATGCTCAGACACCAAAATAGAGAGGTTTTTACCCATGGTGGTATAGTAATTCTCCTGTACAGAGACCGTGGAGATACGTCCCAATTCATAAGGATGTGGGTCTGTAATGTTCAGGTATGTTCCTGAGCCCAGGTCACCATCTGGATACAGGATGTCATAGATCCGAGGACAGACATGGCATTTCTCAATGATACCAATCTCCTGCTTCTTAGGACATTGATCTTTGCTTTTAGCATGACCTGTTTTTCTTTGGGCAGAAACGACATCTGGCTGTGGGAATCCAATAGTACTCCTAGAAACGTTTTTGTCATGGAGGGAACCATTTCCGATTTTTTGTGGTTCACTAACCAGCCCTGAGAAGATAGGATCTGAGTGGTCAACTGTATATGCTCTTGGAGCAATGGTACTGAGGGGCCGATTAATAACAGGTCGTCGAGGTATGGTACTATTGAAACATTCTGACCCCTGATATAAGCCATGACTTCTGCCATGACCTTTGTAAATATTCGTGGGGCTGATGATATCCCGAATGGGAGGACATTGAACTGGTAGTGGACTATCTGTTCCCCCTGAGCGACTGCGAATCTTAAGAACTTTCTGTAAAGTGGATGTATGGGGATGTGGTAGTATGCATCCTGGAGATCGATTGTGGCCATGACATGTTCCTGTCCTATCAGAGGGACCGTCGATCTGATGGATTCCACCTTGAATCTCTGGTAGTAGATATACTGAGTCAGTGGTTTTAGATTGATTATAATCCGATGCGAGCCATTTGGTTTTTTTATTAGGTGAGATTAGAATAATGTCTGCTTATCTCCCCTGTAGGAACTAGGCATATCACCCCTGAGGATAATAGGTCTGTTAGACTGGATGTCAGGATGGCCTGCAGACTTTGAGAAGAGAGCTGCGTTAACTTTACTCTCTGTGGAGGATAGGAGGAGAATTCCATTATTACTCCAAACTTGACTGCTCTCTGGACCCATGGGTCTGAGCAGATTTCTGTCCATTGAGGGATAAAGTTCGAGATGCAGCCCCCGACTGTCCTGACATCATGGTTGTTCTGACGTTGATTTTGGGAGAGAAAAATATTTTTGCCGCCTCTTCCTTTTGGGTAGCTCCACTGACCTGTTTTCCCTTTCCCCCTATATTGAGGGGTCTGCGCCTGGGAAGGACGATAGGGCCTTTTCCTTACATTTATAGGTTCTGTGAGGGCTTTCTTCTTGTCTGAGGCTTTCTCGAGAAGATCATCTAGGGCTGGCCCAAACATTTATTTCCCTTTAAAGGGGATGGGACACAATTTCATCTTTAATGCCACATCACCGCTACAGGATTTTAACCATAGGGCCCGTCTCATGGAGTTTGATAACCCAGATGCTCTTGCCGCCACACTCACCGATTCTGCAGAAGCATCTGCTAAAAATACCGTAGCTTTCTGGAGAAGCAGTAGGGATGCTAAGATGTCTTCTCTGGGGGTGCCCGAGACTAGGTGTTCCTCCAGTTGATCTAGCCAATGAGCCATTGATCGAGCTACACCCGTAGAGACAATTCTGGTGCTTAATAGGGCTGCCGAGGTCTTCCAGGACTCCTGAGTAGTCCCTCCATCTTGCGTTCCAAGGCGTCCTTTAGCTGAGAGTAATGTGGTCTTCTTTGCCACTCGTGCAATCTGGATATCCACTCTTGGGACTTTGGACCAGCATTCTGCTGTCTTGTTGTCTACAGGAAATCTATCCTTTAACTCCGTAGGGGTATTCAACTTCTTTTCCGGAGACTCCTATTCCTCTAGGACTAAGTCCCTAATACTCTGGTGTATAGGGAACACCAATTTCTTCCTGGAATGAAGCCCCCCAAACATCTGATCCTGTACTGTCTGGGGAACCTTTTCTTCCTTGACCTCCATGGTTCTCCTTACCGCCATAAGGAATTCTCCCAAGCTATCTGATGGAAAGTAATATCTTATTTGCTGAGAGTTATGAGATGTTGGACTCAGTTCACCTTCCTCTGGAAGATCTTCTGAGATATATATCTCATCTTGAGAGTCTTCCTCACTTCCCTCTGGCGGGCTGATCTTCCTCTTTTTGGCTGCTGGGGAAGTAAACGTAGTATCCTGACTAGGTGAGGGCGTAGGGAGAGCGACTGAGGCTAAGGAGGATTTGATTTCTTGATTTACAATCTCCTTTATTTCTTCCATTAAGGAAGGCTGTTCCTGCCTTATAATTTTCTCTGTACAGTCCTTGCATTGGAGCTTTCTATGGGAGGACGATAGCTTTTTTGTACAGATGGGACATCTGCGTGACGGTTTAGCTTTGTCTCCAGATGCAGGTTCCTTGTCCCACTACAAGAGAGGGTCACTGGCTAAAAGTGTGCCCACCATAAGTGATCCTTGGCGCATGAGAAAATGCCTCCCGCCATGCACCTGTCGTTGCAGACTTGCAACAATCACCGTCCACATCCTTGTCCAAGTGCAGCGTTCAGTTGTCCCTACCCCATTACTTGGAATGCAAGCGCAAGTATGCAGGCAGCCACCCACCCACAGGCTGCAATACTATACTGCCAAATTTTTGACAGCTACTTGCACTTGAAATGTGGCCTTTTAAGCTCGTGGAGGAGGAAGCTTTTCACAACCACATGCCGGCTGCGGCCTGGTGTCCATACTTGGTCCCCAGCCGCCACTATATTTCCCGGTATCGCCTCCGCCTTCCACAAGTACGGGTCCCACAACATTACCCGTGCCCTCCCCAGTGCACTAACTGGGAAGGACTGCCTAACCACAAACACGTGGAAAGGTGAATGTGGCCAGGGACGGTACGGAGCCAGTCCACAACTTTGTTTTGCTAAGAGTTGCATTTAGCTCGGTGAAAGGACTGGCATACAGGGAAACCCTATCTACCCTGCGTGTCATTTCTCCCAGGAAGTCCTGTAATTGAGCTTGTTGCAGAAGCAATGGCAGCCCGTCCAACATCAACTCGCACTTGTCGGTGGTGCTTTGACACACACACATTTTTCTTTGCGCATTTAATTTCTTGAATACAGAGTTGGACAATGGCCTGATCTGTAATGCGGTTTGAGAAAGAACATGCATAAGCATGGCCGATCCACATTAAAAAAAGCAGCCATAGAGTGTCCAGGAACCTTCCCCCACACTTTTCTTAGTCAGGGCTGCTTTTCGGCAGGGTTGGACGGGCCCACCAGAGAACCGGAGACTCCTCCGGCAGGCCCTGGCTTCTGCTTCAGGAGAGTTCATAGTGCCGAGGTGAGGCCATGATGATGATAGAGGCCACCATCTGCTTAGTTTTCTGTTACTTGGAATGCAAGTGCAAGTATGCAGCCAGACACCCACCCACCCACAGGCCGCAACACTAAACTGCCAGATTTCTGGTCAGCTCTTTGCACTTGAAATATGGCCTTTTAAGCTTGTGGAGGCGGAAGCTTTCCACAACCTCATGCCGGCGGCGGCCGGGTGTCCATACTCGGTCCCCAGCCGCCACTATATTTCCCGGTATCGCCTCCGCCTTCCACAAGCACGGGTCTCACAACATTACCCGTGCCCTCCCCAGTGCACTTACTGGGAAGGACAGCCTAACCACAAACATGTGGACAGGTGAATGTGGCCAGGGATGGTACGGAGACAGTCCACAACTTTTTTTGCTAAGAGTTGTATTTAGCTCGGTGAAAGGACTGAGTGGCTGCCCAAATATATTTTCTCACAAAGGAGCTGAAGATAGGGTGGCAGTAGGTGCAAGTTTCTCCAGCCTGTTAGATATTAGAGGGCGAACAGCAGCACATTGGATCAGTGGTTAGCACTGAAGCCTTGCAGCGCTGGGATCCTGGGTTCAAATCCCAGCAAGGACAACATCTGCAAGGACTTTGTATGTTCTCCCTGTGTTTGCGTGTGTTTGCCATATTCTTTAGCTCAGTGAAAGGACTGGCATAGAGGGAAACCGTATCTATCCCGGCTGTCATTTCTCCGTCACCAGGTTCCTCCCATTGTCACACACGACCATGCCTGGCTGTATGTTCAGCGGTGAGAGCCACAGATCAGGCTGCTGTGTTACAGCTTTCAACTACTCTGCAGCGCTGAGCGGTTTGTCAATTAAGCATTAAGCATGTTATCTTCAGCACAGCCTGTTGCCACTTGGCCAAGGCAGTGCTGCAGTGCTGTCAGCTTGTGACTGATGTGGTCATTTCGGATATGAAGGAGGAGGAGCATGAGCTGAACAATGTGATTACATTGAGGTTAAATTGGTGACGCTGTTTTTTATACTAAAGAAAGATCCTATTGTTTTGTTTTTTTTTACGTTATTTTTTAAGACAAATGCATTCACCGGGAAATGTCATTTTAACATTTTACAACCTTATCTGGCAATGTGGTGTGTGACAAATCATCAAACACATCTTTTTTTATTTATGATGGAGGGACTCTGAAAGTCATAAAGCCTATTTTTATAGGGACATCAGACGGCCCTTATTATTCTTAAAAGGCCAGCAGTCGGCCCTAGCTATTGTTAGAGAGCTATCAGCCGGCTTTGCTTTGTTGTTCCCATTGGAGACAAGTGGGTCTCCTATACTGTTATTGCGTATCCAGGGACTGCAAGGGCTGACAAAAATTTGGACGCAACGCAATACCCCTTTGAAGAGACATAGAGGAGTGTCTCAGTAAAAAAAATGTTCCCATTATAAAGGCGCGGGTAATTCCCATGCTGTGACTGCAAGACCTGACAAAATTTGGGAAAAGCCCCACTAAGAATTTAAAGACACATAGAGCAGGGCCACCGCACCGTAAAGGTATGACATGTTCCCATTTGAAAGGAAAGGGTCTGCTATACAGTTATAGGGTATGCAGTGAGTCCAACGGCTGACCAATTTTAGTAAAAACACCACTAAGAATTTAAAGACACATGGAGCAAGGTCACAGTAACAAGGTATGACATGTTCCCATTAGAAAGGAGAGTGTCTGCTATACAGTTATAGGGTATGCAGTGAGTCTAACGGCTGACCAATTTTAGTAAAAACACCACTAAGAATTGAAAGACACATGGAGCAGGGCCACAGTAACAAGGTATGACATGTTCCCGTTAGAAAGGAGAGGGTCTGCTATACAGTTATAGGGTATGCAGTGAGTCCAATGGCTGACCAATTTTAGGAAAAACCCCACTAAGAATTTAAAGACACATAGAGCAGGGCCACAGTATTGACAAATTCCCATTAGAAAGGAGAGAGTCTTCCATAGTGTTGGCCTATGCAGTGAATGCAAGGGCTGTCAAAAATTTGGAGGCACTTCAATGCCCCTTGGAAGAGACTTTGAGGAGGGCCTCATAAAAAAATGTTCCCATTAGAAAGGAGCGGGCATCCTATACTTGTAATGCCCATGCAAGTGTATGGGTTGACAAACATTTACCCCTAAGGGGTATACTTGAACATACTGTATAATTTTTTTTTTATGGGCATCATAAACACCCTTTAAAAAAATTATGTGGGTGTTGCATCACGGACCACGGTCACCCTGGTGATATGATGGTGGAGGATGAGGAGAAGGAGGAGGACAAGAGCAAATAGCCAATATCAGGAAGTGTATACCCATTTGTGGGTTTGAAAAGGTGCATGGGAATACAACTCCCAAGAAAAGACACTGGATTTGAGTTTATGTTACGCTGCTATCATTCGGTGGTGTTGAGAAGTCTGGCCCAATCCAGCCCTTGTTCATTTTTATAAGAGTCAGCCTGTCAGAATTTTCATTTGACAGGCGGATGCGCTTATCAGTTATAATTCCCCCAGCGGCACTAAATATCCGCTCTGATAAAACCCCGGCGGCAGGGCAGGCCAGGACCTCCAAGGCATAGAGAGCCAGTTCATTCCATGTATCCAGCTTGGATACCCAATAATTATAAGGCACAGAGGAATCATGGAGGACGTTGGTACGGTGGCAAGGTACTCCCTCAGCATCTTCCCAAACTTTGCACTCCTTGTGAGAGTACCCCGCGCCTCAGGGCCTGTGCGATTGGAGGGTCTGAGAAAACTCTCCCAGAACTTTGACAGTGTTCCCCTGCCTCTGCTGGATTGAAGTTGTGTCTCTCTTACTTGTACTCCTTGGTTGTCCAACAAAGTGTGCCCTCTGCCGCGAACGTTTTCAGATGGGAATTTTTTTAATAGTTCCGCAACAAGGGGCTTCTGGTACTGCCCCATTTTTGTCCTCCTGTCCACCTCAGGAATAAGAGATATAAAGTTCTCCTTGTAGCGTGGGTCTAGAAGTGTCACCAACCAGTAATTACTGTCACCCAAAATTTTGAGAACGCGAGGGTCATGGGAAAGGCAGTGTAACATAAACTCAGCCATGCGTGCCAGACTACTAACAGGTAAGACTTCCGTGTCCTCACAAAGACGATGTCTGACCATGCTCTCCTCCTCCTCTCTGTCCTCTGGCCATCCACACTGAACAGACGGTATGACAGCTGTGCAGGTAGTACCATCTATAGTGCATGAAACTAGCTCCTGTCCTTCCTCCTCCTCCTCCTCCTCTTTCTCATTGTCACCCAATCCACGTTGGGATGAGATGAGGCTTGGCGGTGTGTAATCACCCTGCATGGTTCCTTGCTCCATCTCATCGTGCTCCGCCTGCAATGCATCCTCTTTGATTGTAAGCAGAGAGCGTTTCAGAAGACAGAGAAGCAGGATGGTGACGCTAATTATGGCATCATTGCCGCTCACCATCTTGGTGGAGTCCTCAAAGTTTTGGAGGATGGTACATATGTCTGACATCCATGTCCACTCCTGAGGTCTTATGTGTGGAGTCTGAACTGAATACCGATGGCCTTGTTGATGCTGGTACTCAACGACTGCCCTCTTCTACTCACAAATCCTTCCCACCATCTGCAGTGTAGAGTTCCAACGCGTGGGGACATCACACACCAGTCTGTGAGCCGGAAGCTGCAAATGCTGCTGAAACACTGCAAGGGCGGCGGAAGCTGTAGCCGACTTTCTAAAATGGGCATACAGGCGGCGTGCTATACCAAGCAGATCCAGCAGCTCCGGGTAGGATTTGAGAAACCGCTGAACCACGAGGTTAAGCACATGGGCCAGGCATGGTACATGTGTGAGCTCGCCTCGCCTCAGAGCCGCCACCAGGTTCCGGCCATTGTCACACACGACCATGCCTGGCTGTAGGTTCAGTGGTGTGGGCCACAGATCTGCCCGATCTTTCAGAGCTGTCCACAACTTTTCAGCATTGTGCGGTTTTTCACCTAAGCATATTAGCTTCAGCACAGCCTGTTGCCGCTTGGCCGAGGCAGTGCTGCAGTGCTTCCAGCTTGTGACTGATGTGGTCATTTCGGAGATGGAGGCTGAAGAGGAGGAGGAGGCTGAGGAGGATGAGGTGCAGGAGCTGTAGACCGTGGGGGCAACCTTGATCGACCTAGGGCCCGCAATCCTTGGCGTCGGGAGGATGTGTTCCGTCCCAAGGTCCGACTGGGTCCCGGCTTCCACTATGTTAACCCAGTATGCCGTCAGCGAGATGTACCGTCCCTGCCCACAAGCACTTGTCCACGTGTCCGTGGTTAGGTGGACTTTACCGGTAACTGCGTTGTTGAGAGCACGGTTAATGTTTTGGGACACGTGCTTGTGTAATGCGGGGACGGCACACCAGGAGAAATAGTGGCGGCTGTGGACCGAGTACCAAGGGCCGGCCGCCGACATCAGGTTGCGGAATCCTTCCGTCTCCACGAGCCTAAAAGGCAACATTTCGACGGCAAGCAGTCGTGAAATGTGAGAATTTAGTAGTGTGGCCTGTGGGGCGTTGGCTGCATATTTGCACTTGTGTTCCAAGGACTGGGGTATGGACAACTGAGCGCTGCGCTGGGACAAGGACAAGGACGTGCTTCCTGATGCTGCTACTTGAGAGTGTGCAACGACAGGTGCAGGGCAGGAGACATCTTCGCATGCACCATGGACAGGGCATTGGCTGCGGAAGAAGCAATGGTGCCACCCGCAGACACTGTTCCTGGACCCTGGGGTTCGGCCCACAAAGTTGGGTGCTTTGCTGCCATGTGCCTTATCATGCTGGTGGTGGTCAGGCTGGTCGTTTTGCCACCCCTGCTGATGCTGGCCTGGCAGGTGGTGCAAATGGCCTTTTTGGGGCTATCGGCAGTCTTTAAAAAACAACCAGACTCGAGAAGACCTAACAGTTGTACTGGCAACTTCCTTCCTGTTGGTGTTACGGCGAACGGTTGCCTGCCTTCTGTTTGCGGCCACCACACTGCTTCTTCCTGCCTGCTGGGGTGCTCTGCCTCCCTCCCCTTGTGTGCTGCTATCCTCGCTCTGCATGTCCTCCTGCCAGGTTGGGTCAGTTACTATATCATCCACCACCTCGTCTTCCACTTCCGCACCCTGGTCCTCCTCCTGACTTTCTGGCAATTGCGTCTCATCATCATCCACTTCTTGTGACACTTTCCCACCGTTGCCTACGTGTGACCGTGGCTGCTCAAATATCTGGGCATCGCTACACGCGATCTCCTCTTGCCCCGCTTCAAGTGGACCGGGCGAGAGGCCCAAATCTATAAATGGAAAAGTGAACAGAGTGATCAAGTGTGGGATCAGTTGTCTCTGGGAACTCAGCATGGTGGAAGGAAGGAGGATCGGGGTGAGGAATATGCAGTCCAGACTCACGGCTACTGCGACTTGACCGTGTGGGAGACAGGGTGGTGGTGGTGGTGGCTAAGTGACTGGAAGCATTATCCGCTATCCAACCAACAACCTTTTGACACTGTTCTGGGTTCAATAGTGGTGTGCTGCGGTCCCATAGAAATTGGGACAGGAAGGTCAGGCGAGAAGATGTGGGTGTTTGTTGTGGCACAATTTCGTCTTGTCCTCGGCCTCTGCATGCACCATTAGCATCACGTCCAGTTCCCCATACCTTGCCACGTGCCTTGCCCATTTTAAATGGAGGACAGACACTACAAATGACTACGTTTGGAGTGAACTTATATGTGATCCATGTGATGGAGAAAACAGAGTTTTAAATACCTGGCCTGTAGGTCAGTAGTTTGAACAGCAAACTGCGGTGAATTGCTTCACTGACACACTAAAGGAAATTTTTAATGGAGGCAAGAAATGGCAATATTTTCTGACAACGTATATGTGATCCGTTTAAAGGAGAAAACAGTTTTAAATAGCTGGATTTCTAGAGCTCTAATATGGAAAGGACCTGGCTGTATTCTGCAGTACCAACAAGCAAATGGCGCAGAAAAAATGGTGTTCTCTGGATTACTTTTTAAGCAAATAATGAGCATTAAGATCCAAAAAAAAAGTATTCCCGGCCCCTGAGACCTGGGCCTTTGTATAGAAATGTCTAACAGCAGCAGAAGGCAGAATTGGAATGGAGCCTCTCGTGCTATATGCACTGCAGTCTGCTATATACACTGCCTGCCTATACACCCTACCTGCCTGATATCTCTGCAGATGGATTAGTCCTCAGAAGGACTGTCTGTTAAGATGGATATGTGTAATGTACGGGTTTTCTCCCTACACTACCTAATACACGATCAAATCTCTCCCTGACACAGCAGCAGCTATCCCTACACTGTCTGATCCGGAGTGACTGTGACGAGCATGGCGGAGCCAGGTCTGATATAGCCCTGATGACGCTGTGCGGCCAGCCAATCACTGTAATGCCCACAACCAACATGGCTACAGCATTCCAGTGCATGGCAGGCAATCCCTGCATGTTCATTGGCTCTCTAAAGAGCGCCAAACATGCAGGGAGGGGACCCGAGTACCCGCCCGAGCAACCCGGGCAAGCACCGAGCAGTAGTGAGCATGCTCGCTCATCACTATTTAACACGGTAATTGTTGCATTACAGTGTTATGTAAAACTTACAAAAAGCCTTGACAAACATTTATGGATTAGATTACTCATCCATAGAGTATTATATGCTTTCTGTCACATTTTGATGGTATATAATACTCCATGAAAGCATCTAAAAAATTAGGCTTGTTTACATTTCTTACCCACACACTATTCTGGTGTGGGGTAAATTTCTGTGATCTGTAAAGCTAAAATAAAGTGTTTAAAAATTTTGCAGGCTTAAATTTCACAGCCATACAGTATTCTGTGTTCTGGGGTACATTTTGTTGGTATATAACCCTCAAAAAACTTGTTGAAAACTTTATCCTTATTATATTACTCATATATAGTCTTTTCCGTGGTCTGGAGTACATTTTGGTGGAATATAACCCTCAAAAAACTTGTTGAAAACTTTTTCCTTATTATATTTCTCATGAATAGATTATTCGTAGTCTGGAGTACATTTCCGTAGCATATAACCCTCAAAACACTTGTTAAATTTCGTTGGTATATAACCCTCAAATGTGCATAGACTTTATGAGTCTAGGAATACAGGAATACCACTATGTAACATACCTGGCGGCGTCCTTGCATAGTTGTCCATCTCCCACTGTGCAAGAGCGCGCACTTGATTTCCAGTCCAGACTATCACTCTGGCTTTCCTCCATGCTGTCTGCTTGCCTCTGTTTCTTCTGCTTAAAGGAGGCGCCCGATCACTTCCTGCTTCTTGTAGCTGCTGCGGGCACACCCCTTGTGCGTCCTCAGCCTATTGCTGTCTGTCACCTGGTATTTAACCCAGCTCTTTCCTGGAATCCTTGCCTGAGCATCTTGTTCTGTCAGTTGGCCTTTGGTCGCTGACGTGCCAGGTCCTTCCCTGTTCCCTGCCTTACGGTATCAGTTCCCGTGTCTGAACTGTGTCCTGTCTGAGCACTCTAGCCAGCTACCTGTCTGAACACGCTCTTTGCCTGTTCATCCTGCCTTCTAGGGGCTGCATACCTAGATCTGTTTCTGTGTTTGTTTGCCTGTCTGTCCGCCTTCCTGAGGCTGTATTTCTAGGCCAGTCTGAACACGCTCCTTGCCTGTTCGTCCCGCCTCTCTGGGGGCCGCATACCCAGTCTCGCTCCTGTCTCTCGCTGCAGTGTCGGTTTCTGTCCGAACACTCAGTTCCTGTCTGAACACTCTCCTACCTTTTACCTGTTTTGTTTATATGTCCGTCCCTTCCCTTTTTCTGCAGAGTCTGTACCTGCTCCTAACTCCTACTCGTAGTCGCTGCACTTTCGTTTGTGAGTTTAGTGTCCACTCGCTACTTCATTGCAAGTATCTAGTGTGTATCTGGTTCTACCTTTCCCTTCCTGTCTGTTCCATGTGAACAGAGCCCTGTCCCCTCTGCTCCGCCTTGCTCACCGCTCCTGCGGTTTCCGCTCTGCTCCGCCTTGCTCACCGCTCCTGCGGTTTCTGCTCTGCTCCGCCTTGCTCACCCCTCCTGCGGTTTCCGCTCTGCTCCGCCTTGCTCACCGCTCCTGCTGTTTCCGCTCTGCTCCGTCTTGCTCACCGCTCCTGCGGTTTCCGCTCTGCTCCGCCTTGCTCACCCCTCCTGCGGTTTCCGCTCTGCTCCGCCTTGCTGACTGCTCCTGCGGTTTCCGCTCTGCTCCGCCTTGCTCACCGCTCCTGCAATTTCCGCTCATCTCCGCCTTGCTCACCGCTCCTGCGGTTTCCGCTCTGCTCTGCCTTGCTCACCGCTCCTGTGGTTTCCGCTCTGCTCCGCCTTGCTCACCGCTCCTGAGGTTTCCGCTCTGCTCTGACCCTTTGCTCGCTGCTCCGGCAGCCTCGCTCTGCTCTGACCCTTTGCTCGCTGCTCCGGCAGCCTCGCTCTGCTCTGACCCTTTGCTCGCTGCTCCGGCAGCCTCGCTCTGCTCTGACACTTTGCTCGGTGCTCCAGCAGTCTCGCTCTGCTCTGACCCTTTGCTCGCTGCTCTGGCAGTCTCTCTCTGCTCTTACCCTTTGCTCACTGCTCTGGCAGCCTCGCTCTGCTCTGTCCCTTTGCTCGCTGCTCCAGCAGTCTCGCTCTGCTCTGACCCTTTGCTCGCTGCTCCGGCAGTCTCGCTCTGCTCTGACCCTTTGCTTGCTGCTCCGGCAGTCTCGCTCTGCTCTGACCCTTTGCTGGCTGCTCCGGCAGTCTCGCTCTGCTCTGACCCTTTGCTCGCTGCTCCGGCAGTCTTGCTCTGCTCTGACCCTTTGCTCGCTGCTCCGGCAGTCTCACTCTGCTTTGACCCTTTGCTCACCGCTCCTGGCGGTCTCGTCTTGCTCTGCTCTTGCTCGCCTCTCCGGGCAGCCTCACTCTACTGTGTTTGTCCACCGCATCTGCGGTTCTGTTTATGAGTCCCAGTCTGTACTGGGTCCTATCCACTCTGTGCTCCAATCTGTTGAACCTGCCAGTACCTCCCTGCCTGCATACCAGTCGTGCTTACCAACATCCACCTGCCTGCATACCGGCCGTACCTGCCAGTACCTCCCTGTTTGCATACCAGTCGTGCTTGCGAGCATCCACCCGTCTGCATACCTGCCGTGTCTGCCTGTACCCACCAGTCTGTGTGCCAGCCTAACCTGCCTGTTCCTGTATTCCCCGGTGTGGGTCAACAGCCGTGTACGGGGTCTGACCTGGAGTAGCACCTGGTCCCTCTGCTCGGTCCCTCCTTGGTGCACTGGCGTCATATGCCGTCGTGCGACCTTGGTCGGATCGGGTGGATACTTAGTTACGCCCCTCCAGGCATTCACTCTCCGATACGGTCCAGTGGAATCACTACATATACACGCACACACCAGTCAGTCCAGGCATGTGCATTACAGCATGCTCAGGCCATGGTTCCCGGTGAGCCCCACGGCCTTTGCTTTCTGAGACGTTTTCTAGCAAATACGTGCTTCTAGAAGAAATTTATTTTTTTTTGCTACCAGCTGAGTTTCAGGCGAATTACGCACCCGTCCAGATGGATCTATCAGCACTCGTTCCTGCTGATCCGCCACGGTTCTATGGGGATCCAAGACTGAGTCGTGCATTTGTGGAGCAATGCTTGCTACACTTCCCAATGTCCCGGAGCAGCCCCGATGGGTGATGTGTGTGGGTAGCGCACTAGTCCTCCTGCCCAAGAGACTACTGCCCACCCTGAATCCACACAGGATGACTACGCTCTCCGGAATACTTCTCCCAACCTCAAGAGGCAGTCCAGACGTGCTAGGCATAGAGGCAAGCCGTCACGCCAGGGTCTGTCCTCCCAAAGACCTCCTGATCCCAACCTTGAAGTCCCTGCTGAAGCTTCATTTCCCTGTATCCCGGAGCAGCCCCGACGGGTAATGTGCGTGGGTAGCGCACCAGTTCTCCTGCCCGAAGAGACTACTGCCAACCTAGAATCCACACAGGAGGACTTCCTGCACCCGGTATCTGATACCTCACCCACTTTAACCAGTGAGCCTGTCCAAGGGTGCTCCGAAGCAGTGATTACCTCCGAGTCTGTGCACCTCTACTACCTGGCAGAGGACCCCCTGTTGCCTCCTGAATCCTCCGGGATACCACTTGATGACAAATGGAGAGAGACTTCCCTACACCCGGTACCCGATACTTCGTCCGCTCTGTCCTGTGAGCTTGACAATGGATACCTCAAAGCGGTAGTTACCCCCGAGTCTCTACACCCCTCCGACCAGGCGGAGGACCTCTAGTTGTCTTTAGAACCCTTCGGGGTGCTACCTAGTAGCGAATGGACAGAGACTTTTCTACACTCTGTACCTGATACCTCGGCTGCTTCATCCAATGAGTCCGACCTAGTGTACTCCGAAGCAGAAGTTACCCCCGAGTCTCTACACCCCTCCGACTAGGCGGAGGACCTCCAGTTGTCTCCAGAACCCTTCGGGGTACTACCTGGTAGTGAATGGACAGAGACTTTCCTATACTCGGTACCTGATCCCTCGCCTGCTTCGTCCAGTGAGTCCGACCTAGTGTACTCCGAAGCAGAGGTTACCCCCGAGTCTCTGCACCCCTCCGACCAGGCGGAGGACTTTCAGTCGTCTCCAAAACCCTTCGGGGTGCTACCTGGTAGTGAATGGACAGAGACTTTCCTACACTCTGTACCTGATACCTCGGCTGCTTCATCCAGTGAGTCCGACCTAGTGTACTCCGAAGCAGAAGTTACCCTCGAGTCTCTGCACTCTTCCGACCCGGCGAAGGAACTCCAGTTGTTTCCTGAATCCTCCGGGGTACCACCAGATAACAAAGGGACAGTGACTTTTCTTCATCTTGTACCTGATACCCCGCCCATTTCTTCCTGTGAGCTTGACAATATGTACCCCGAAGCAGAGGTTACCCCCGAGTCTCTGCCCCCCTCCAACCTGGCGGAGGACTTCCAGTTGTCTCCTGTACCCTCTGGGGTGCCACCTAAAAATATGTGGAGAGAGACTTCCTTGTGTGCTGTTCCTGGTACTCCACCCGTTTCGTCTGTTGCTGAGGATGGCTGGATAGGAGGTAGCATCCTAGCTACCAGATGAGACCAGTTTTTCCTGTGGACAGCAGAAGTAATCTCCTTGAAGTGAAGGATTGGCCCTCGAATTAACTGCGGAAGATTCTGGCAGGCCTAAAGAAGAGGGGGCGTAAGGGGGGGTACTGTAACATACCTGGCGGCGTCCTTGCATAGTGGTCCATCTCCCACTGTGCAAGAGCGCGCACTTGATTTCCAGTCCAGACTATCACTCAAGCTTTCCTCCATGCTGTCTGCTTGCCTCTGTTTCTTCTGCTTAAGGTCGGTGCCCGATCACTTCCTGCTTCTTGTAGCTGCTGCGGGCACACCCCTTGTGCGTCCTCAGCCTATTGCTCTCTGTCACCTGGTATTTAACCCAGCTCTTTCCTGGAATCCTTGCCTGAGCATCTTGTTCTGTCAGTTGGCCTTTGGTCGCTGACGTGCCAGGTCCTTCCCTGTTCCCTGCCTTACGGTATCAGTTCCCGTGTCTGAACTGTGTCCTGTCTGAGCACTCTAGCCAGCTACCTGTCTGAACACGCTCTTTGCCTGTTCATCCTGCCTTCTAGGGGCTGCATACCTAGATCTGTTTCTGTGTTTGTTTGCCTGTCTGTCCGCCTTCCTGAGGCTGTATTTCTAGGCCAGTCTGAACATGCTCCTTGCCTGTTCGTCCCGCCTCTCTGGGGGCCGCATACCCAGTCTCATTCCTGTCTCTCGCTGCAGTGTCGGTTTCTGTCCGAACACTCAGTTCCTGTCTGAACACTCTCCTACCTTTTACCTGTTTTGTTTATATGTCCGTCCCTTCCCTTTTTCTGCAGAGTCTGTACCTGCTCCTAACTCCTACTCGTAGTTGCTGTACTTTCGTTTGTGAGTTTAGTGTCCACTCGCTACTTCATTGCAAGTATCTAGTGTGTATCTGGTTCTGCCTTTCCCTTCCTGCCTGTTCCGTGTGAACAGAGCCCTGTCCCCTCTGCTCCACCTTTCTCACCGCTCCTGCGGTTTCCGCTCTGCTCCGCCTTTCTCACCGCACCTGCGGTTTCCGCTCTGCTCCGCCTAGCTCACCGCTCCTGCGGTTTCCGCTCTGCTCCGCCTTGCTCACCGCTCCTGCGGTTTCCGCTCTGCTCCGCCTTGCTCACCGCTCCTGCGGTTTCTGCTCTGCTCCGCCTTGCTCACCGCTCCTGCGGTTTCCGCTCTGCTCCGCCTTGCTCACCGCTCCTGCGGTTTCCGCTCTGCTCCGCCTTGCTCACCGCTCCTGCGGTTTCCGCTCTGCTCTGCCTTGCTCACCGCTCCTGCGGTTTCCGCTCTGCTCTGCCTTGCTCACCGCTCCTGCGGTCTCCGCTCTGCTCCGCCTTGCTCACCGCTCCTGCGGTTTCCGCTCTGCTCCGCCTTGCTCACCGCTCCTGCGGTTTCCGCTCTGCTCTCACCCTTTGCTCGCCGCTCCGGCAGCCTCGCTCTGCTCTGACCCTTTGCTCGCCGCTCCGGCAGCCTCGCTCTGCTCTGACCCTTTGCTCGCTGCTCCGGCAGCCTCGCTCTGCTTTGATCATTTGCTCGCTGCTCCGGCAGCCTCGCTCTGCTCTGACACTTTGCTCGCTGCTCCAGCAGCCTCGCTCTGCTCTGACCCTTTGCTCGCTGCTCCGGCAGTCTCGCTCTGCTCTGACCCTTTGCTCGCTGCTCCAGCAGTCTTGCTCTGCTCTGACCCTTTGCTCGCTGCTCCGGCAGTCTCGCTCTGCTCTGACCCTTTGCTCGCTGCTCCGGCAGTCTCGCTCTGCTCTGACCTTTTGCTCGCTGCTCCGGCAGTCTCGCTCTGCTCTGACCCTTTGCTCGCTGCTCCGGCAGTCTCGCTCTGCTCTGACCCTTTGCTCGCTGCTCCGGCAGTCTCGCTCTGCTCTGACCCTTTGCTCGCTGCTCCGGCAGTCTCGCTCTGCTCTGACCCTTTGCTCGCTGCTCCGGCAGTCTCGCTCTGCTCTGACCCTTTGCTCACTGCTCCAGGCGGCCTCGTCCTGCTCTACTCTCGCTCACCGCTCCTGGCGATCTCGTCTTGCTCTGCTCTTGCTCGCCGCTTCGGGCGACCTCACTCTGCTGTGTTTGTCCACCGCATCTGCGGTTCTGTTCCTGAGTCCCAGTCTGTACTGGGTCCTATCCACTCTGTGCTCCAACCTGCCGCACCTGCCAGTACCTCCCTGCCTGCATACCAGTCGTGCTTACCAACATCCACCTGCCTGCATACCGGCCATACCTGCCAGTACCTCCCTGTTTGCATACCAGTCGTGCTTGCCAGCATCCACCCGTCTGCATTCCTGCCGTGTCTGCCTGTACCCACCAGTCTGTGTGCCAGCCTAAACTTCCTGTTCCTGTATTCCCCGGTGTGGGTCAACAGCCGTGTCCGGGGTCTGACCTGGAGTAGCACCTGGTCCCTCTGCTCGGTCCCTCCTTGGTGCACTGGCGTCGTATGCCGTCGTGCGACCTTGGTCGGATCGGGTGGATACTTAGTTACGCCCCTCCAGGCATTCACTCTCCGTTACGGTCCAGTGGAATCACTACATATACACGCACACGCCAGTCAGTCCGGGCGTGTGCATTACACACTACATGACAATTTGAACAGAATGTGTATGAGGGCCTCCTTTATGTCTAATACAGGGTGTATACGAGTCCCTAATTTTTGGCAGTTCTTGCATTCTTCATAAATGAAACTGAAATTTGCTATTTTTTAATAAAAAAAAATTTGGTTTAATTAAATTATAATTGTTTGTAAATCCTTTTTAAATTTGGCCACGTATACAAGTCATTATACAGGAAAAAAAGTTTCTTAACATTTTTATTCCTGTAAAATGCAATTTCTTGTCGGTTTGGAATGCTTTATTGTCAGTCCTTAAAATGGAGTAAAAGTGTGAGAGCATTGTTCTCAGCTGCGATCTGGGAGTCAGAGATGTTTTCAGGGGTCTTCCCCATGTTGTTCTCCTTTCATTCAGCACTTTTCCCATCCATTGGAACATTTTCACTGCCCCCAGACCTCTTTGTAGAGTCCATTATACAAATTACTCGTAACTAGTGTTGAGCGATACCTTCTGATATCGGGAAATATCGGATCGGATTGGATCGGACCGATCCCGAAAAAGTATCGGATATCGCCGATTCCGATACCGGAAACCAATGCAAGTCAATGGGACAGAAATATCGGAATGAAAATAAACCCTTTCTTTCCTTGTAGGTTAATTCTACATGAAGGAAAACAACTAAGAATAATGTAGAATGTATTGGGGGAGGTGGGGGAGACAATAAAGGCATAGAGGTTTAGCCCAATCAAATGGAATAGCAGGAATTAATATTTTTTTTAAGACGTTCTGAGTTACGGAAATATTGACTATGTTAAGTATTTTTATATTTTGTCAGATATTTATGTTTCACTACTTCCATGCTCTTCACCTTCTTTTTTACTTCTCCCACACTTTCTCCTTCATCATCCTCAGCATCTTTTTCATCCACTTCTTCTTCACCTTCTTCATCTTCTTCTTCTTCACCTTCTTCGTATTATTCTTTTTTTTTACATTCTTCATATTCTACTTCTTCATATTCTTCTTCTTCATCATATTCTTATTTGTGACAGGCATTCCTGTAGTTGTTATCTATAAAAGTTTGGACATTACACCTTTCGTTCTGCCCGTCACAAAAGATTTACAACAGGATTTGTCCGCATTCAGTTTGGCCTGCAGCAGCAGGTCTTTTCCAGGGGCAACACGAGGAGGAACGGACTCACCCCCATACACTGCTTAGTCATCTTCTGCTTATAATTTAGATATTATCTTTTGCTCTGATTTTTAGTCTTATGCTTAATGTTCTTCCGCTTTTTGTTCTGCAGCTTCTTGTACTTCTGCTTCTTGGTTTTCTGTCTCTTGTTCTTCTGTATCTTGGTGGTTGTCTTCTCTTCTTCGTCCTCTTGGTCAACTTCTTCAGGGTCATCTTCTTGGTCTGCTTCGGGGTGGTCTTCAGGGTCGTCATCTTTGGGGGTTCTCGTCTTCGGGGTCCTCGTCTTCTTCGGGGTCCTCGTCTTCTTCGGGTTGGTCTTCAGGGTCCTCGTCTTCTTCAGGGTTGTCTTCAGGGTCCTCGTCTCCAGGGTCGTCATCTTCGGGGTCCTCGTCTTCTTCGGGTTGGTCTTCAGGGTCCTCGTCTTCAGGGTCCTCGTCAGGGAGATCCAGAGTGATTACCAAGAACCATTTCAAAAAGCTTGAACTTGGAAATGTAGCAGAAGGTACAAGAAGGCTGAGGAACTACCGAGGACCAGCTGACGGTACTGGAACCCGGATGGGTAGCAGAAGGTACAAGAGCCAATGGAACTACCGAGGACCAGCTGATGGTACTGGAACTCAGTTACTAAGCAGGAGGTAACTGTGCCAGAAAGCACTACCAAGGACCAGCAGACGTTGGTGGAACTTGGATACCAAGAAGGAGGCACCTAATCCAAAGGCACTGCCGAGAACCAGCTGACGGTACTGGAACCCGGATGGGTAGCAGAAGGTACAAGAGCCAATGGAACTACCGAGGACCAGCTGACGGTACTGGAACTCGGTTACTAAGCAGGAGGTACCTGTGCCAGAAAGCACTACCAAGGACCAGCAGACGTTGGTGGAACTTGGATACCGAGAAGGAGGCACCTAATCCAAAGGCACTGCCGAGAACCAGCTGACGGTACTGGAACCCGGATGGGTAGCAGAAGGTACAAGAGCAAATGGAACTACCGAGGACCAGCTGACGGTACTGGAACCCGGATGGGTAGCAGAAGGTATAAGAGCCAATGGAGTTAGCGAGGACCAGCTGACGGTACTGGAACTTGGTTACTAAGCAGGAGGTACCTGTGCCAGAAAGCACTACCAAGGACCAGCAGACATTGTTGGAGCTTGGATACCGAGAAGGAGGCACCTAATCCAAAGGCACTGCCGAGAACCAACTGACGGTACTGGAACCCGGATGGGTAGCAGAAGTTACCCATGTAAAAAAAAGTTTCAAGGCCGCGAGCCGGCCGCAGTTACCAAAACCCACAGTCCTACAGGGAGTGCTTGTCCTATTGGCACTATGAAACCAGCCTTCATTGCCAGATCCCGCAGCCCACATAGGAGTCACCTAAACTGCAGGCACCATAGAGTCGGCTAACCCGACCGCAACACGACAGGACAACGCATTGGAGGCAAAGTGACGTTGACACTACCCGGAAACAGCTGGCGTGCTGGAACCAGGCTGGGCAGGAGGGAGTACCCGTGCCAAAGACACTGCCGAGAACCAGCTGACGGTACTGGAACCCGGATGGGTAGTAGAAGGTACAAGGGCAAATGGAACTACCGAGGACCAGCTGACGGTACTGGAACCAGGATGGGTAGCAGAAGGTACAAGAGCCAATGGAACTGCCGAAGACCAGCTGACGGTACTGGAACATGGTTACGAAGCTGGAGGTACCTGTGCCAGAAAGCACTACCAAGGACCAGCATGCGTTGGTGGAACTTGGATACCGAGAAGGAGGCACCTAATTCAAAGGCTCTGCCGAGAACCAGCTGACGGTACTGGAACCTGGATGGGCAGCAGAAGGTACTCATGTAAAAAAAGTTTCAAGGCCGCGAGCCGGCCGCAGTTACCAAAACCCACAGTCCTGCAGGTGGTGCTTGTCCTATTGGCACTATGGAACCAGCCTTCATTGCCAGATCCCGCAGCCCACATAGTCACCTAAACTGCAGGCACCATAGAGTCGGCTAACCCGACCGCAACACGACAGGACAACGCATTGGAGGCAAAGTGACATTGACACTACCCGGAAACAGCTGGCGTGCTGGAACCCAGGGTAAATACTAAAAACAGAGTGGAGCCAGAGGCGTAATTGGAGCAACTTTATAATCTATAGTAGTGTGAATGTGGACAGAGCAGGAGAATTTGCCGGACACACAGCAGGGGAAGAGCTGACGTTACTGAACCCCAATAACACTGGAGCAAGCGTTGACTGTGCAGACGGCACTTCTAAGCAGCAACAAGCGGTATTGGAGCCCAGGGTAAATACTAAAAACAGAGGAGCCAGAGGTGTATTTGGAGGAGGTTTTAAATCAGTAGTACAGTGGATGTGGACAAAGCAGGAGAATTTGCCGGACACACAGCTGGGGATCAGCTGACGTGACTGAACACCAATAACACTGGAGCAAGCGTTGACTGTGCAGACGGCACTTCTGAGCAGCAACTAGCGGTATTGGAGCCCAGGGTAAATACTAAAAACTGAGGAGCCAGAGGTGTATTTGGAGGAGGTTTTAAATCAGTTGTACAGTGGATGTGGACAAAGCAGGAGAATTTGCCGGACACACAGCTGGGGATCAGCTGACGTTACTGAACCCCAATAACACTGGAGCAAGCGTTGACTCTGCAGACGGCACTTCTGAGCAGCAACTAGCGGTATTGGAGCCCAGGATAAATACTAAAAACAGAGGAGCCAGAGGTGTATTTGGAGGAGGTTTTAAATCAGTAGTACAGTGGATGTGGACAAGGCAGGAGAATTTGCCGGACACACAGCTGGGGATCAGCTGACGTTACTGAACCCCAATAACACTGGAGCAAGCGTTGACTGTGCAGACGGCACTTCTGAGCAGCAACTAGCGGTATTGGAGCCCAGGGTAAATACTAAAAACAGAGGAGCCAGAGGTGTATTTGGAGGAGGTTTTAAATCAGTAGTACAGTGGATGTGGACAAAGCAGGAGAATTTGCCGGACACACAGCTGGGGATCAGCTGACATTACTGAACCCCAATAACACTGGAGCAAGCGTTGACTGTGCAGACGGCACTTCTGAGCAGCAATAGCGGTATTGGAGCCCAGGGTAAATACTAAAAACAGAGGAGCCAGAGGTGTATTTGGAGGAGGTTTTAAATCAGTAGTACAGTGGATGTGGACAAAGCAGGAGAAATTGCCGTCCGCACAGCAGGGGAACAGCTGACGTTACTGAACCCCAATAACACGGCAGCAAGTGTTGACTGTGCAGATGGCACTTCCGAGCGCCAACTGGCGGTGTTGGAGCTCAGGGATAATACTGAAAACAGAGGAGCCAGAGGAGTAATTGGAGCAACTTTAAAATCTGTAGTAGTGAGAATGTGGACAGAGCAGGAGAAATTGCCGTCCGCATAGCAGGGGAACAGCTGACGTTACTGAACCCCAATAACACGGCAGCAAGTGCTGACTGTGCAGATGGCACTTCCGAGCGCCAACTGGCGGTGTTGGAGCTCAGGGATAATAATGAATACAGAGGAGCCAGAGGTGTAATTGGAGCAATTTTAAAATCTGTAGTAGTGAGAATGTGGACAGAGCAGGAGAAATTGCCGTCCGCACAGCAGGGGAACAGCTGACGTTACTGAACCCCAATAACACGGCAGCAAGTGTTGACTGTGCAGACGGCACTTCCGAGCGCCAACTGGCGGTGTTGGAGCTCAGGGATAATACTGAAAACAGAGGAGCCAGAGGTGTAATTGGAGCAACTTTAAAATCTGTAGTTGTGAGAATGTGGACAGAGCAGGAGAAATTGCCGTCCGCACAGCAGGGGAACAGCTGACGTTACTGAACCCCAATAACACGGCAGCAAGTGTTGACTGTGCAGACGGCACTTCCGAGCGCCAACTGTCGATGTTGGAGCTCAGGGATAATACTGAAAACAGAGGAGCCAGAGGTGTAATTGGAGCAACTTTAAAATCTGTAGTAGTGAGAATGTGGACAGAGCAGGAGAAATTGCCGTCCGCACAGCAGGGGAACAGCTGACGTTACTGAACCCCAATAACACGGCAGCAAGTGTTGACTGTGCAGACGGCACTTCCGAGCGCCAACTGGCGGTGTTGGAGCTCTGGGATAATACTGAAAACAGAGGAGCCAGAGGTGTAATTGGAGCAACTTTAAAATCTGTAGTAGTGAGAATGTGGACAGAGCAGGAGAAATTGCCGTCCGCACAGCAGGGGAACAGCTGACGTTACTGAACCCCAATAACACGGCAGCAAGTGTTGACTGTGCAGACAGCACTTCCGAGCGCCAACTGGCGGTGTTGGAGCTCAGGTATTACAGTTCAGGTGGTAGAAACATGAACACAACAGGAGACCTGGATACAGTTGCCAAACCAATTATTTATTCTGGAAGAGGACTGGCAAATTCATGAAAGATCCAGGCCTTGTTCATTTTGAGAAAAGTAAGCCGGTCAACGTTATCGGAGGATAGTCGCATGCGACGGTCTGTTAGTACACCACCTGCGGCACTAAAGACGGGTTCCGATAATACACTAGCAGCAGGGCAAGCTAGCACCTCCAATGCAACTGACTAAGCTCTGGCCATGTATCCAGCTTACAGACCCAAAACTTGAAGGGAGAAGAGCCGTCTGGGAGTACACTAAGAGGGCAAGACATGTAGTCTGTCACCATCTGACGGAAACGTTGCCTCCTGCTGACTGGAGCCGTCTGTGATGGTGTAGACATTTGTGGCGGCGGGGACACAAAACTTTGCCACATTTCGGCCATACTGGTCTTGCCTTGTGCTGAGGCGCTGCTTCTGCTCCCTCTTTGTGCAGAGCTTCCTCCACTGCCTCGACGCACTGAGCTGCTTTGTAAAGCACTAGCAGCACTGCTCTCGGTTGGAATGGAGAAGATGATGGAATGCACCAGTGCGTCTTGGTACTCCCGCATTTTACGCTCCCGGTTCAACGGTGTTGTAACGGGTCTGGGAGGCGGAACCTCTGAGCAACTATACAAGGGGGCGGTCCTTGAAAGGAAGCGGGTGGCTCC
Source organism: Phyllobates terribilis (assembly GCF_046119375.1). Taxonomy (NCBI): domain Eukaryota; kingdom Metazoa; phylum Chordata; class Amphibia; order Anura; family Dendrobatidae; genus Phyllobates; species Phyllobates terribilis. Next base: position 877,840,381 of record NW_027362761.1, read on the forward strand.
CAGGGAAGACGGGCACGTAATCACGGCAAGCGACAGGGACAGTCTCTGGGTAGAAGGGCAGGTAGTCACGGCAAGTGACAGGGACAGTCTCTGGCTAGAAGGGCAGGTAGTCACGGCAAGTGACAGGGACAGTCTCTGGGTAGAAGGACGGGTACTCACGGCAAGTGACAGGGACAGTCTCTGGACAGGCAGGTGGTCACGGCTAGTGACGGCAGAGCCTCCAGGTAGGCTAGCAGGCAGGTAGCAGGTGAGTGCTCCTAGGTGAGCAGGCGAGAGTCTCTGGACAGGCAGGTGGTCACGGCAAATGACGGCGGAGCCTCCAGGTAGGCTAGCAGGCAGGTAGCAGATGAGCGCTCCCAGGTGAGCAGACAAGAGTCTCTGGACAGGCAGGTGGTCACGGCAAGTGACGGCGGGGCCTCCAGGTAGGCTAGCAGGCAGGTAGCAGATGAGCGCTCCCAGGTGAGCAGACAAGAGTCTCTTGACAGGCAGGTGGTCACGGCAAGTGACGGCGGAGCCTCCAGGTAGGCTAGCAGGCAGGTAGCAGAGGAGCGCTCCCAGGTGAGCGGGCAGGCTGGTCCATAGACAGACTGACAGGTGTTGGAAGGCAGACCATCGGACCGCAGGCTTGCAAGCAGGTAAATGGATATCTGGCAGGTATCAAACAGGAATCTGGCAGGTGACTGGCAGGTAACAGGCAGGAATCTGGCAGGTGACTGGCAGGTAACAGGCTGGAATCTGGCAGGTGACTGGCAGGTAACAGGCCGGAATCTGGCAGGTGACTGGCAGGTAACTGGAAACGGAACCTGAGGGCTGAAGCAGAGTGAAGGCTTTGCAACAACATTGCTCGGGCACCTCCATTTTGGAGGAGGTGCCTTATATATGGTGAAGTCCTCCGGCCATTGGCCGGGGACTCCTTAGGACGATGCGCGCGGCCCCTTTAAGAGAGGGGGAGCGCGCGCGCGCCCTAAGCACCGTGGCTGGGAAGCAGCGCGCGCTGCCAGCAGAGCGGGAGGAAGACGCCGGGCACAGAGCGGAGAGGTGAGGGGAACAGCGTCCCTGCCTAGCAGGAAGCAGGGACGCCACGCTACAGGTGTTATGAGGCTTTGTAAGTTGTCCCGGTAGCGAGGATCTAGGAGGGTGGACACCCAATAATCAGCCGTGTTGAGAATGTGGGCGATGCGGCGGTCGTTTCTCAGGCACTGCAGCATGAAATCAACCATGTGCTGCAGACTGCCAACTGGCCAAGAAACGCTGTCCCCTGCTTGAGGCGTGATCTCTGCCTGCTCTGCATCACCCCACCCTCGCTCTAGATACTGACTACTAGAGCATTGTGTACCTCCCTCCTCTGGACAGATGTCTTCCTCATCCATTGACTTCTCCTCATCCTCCTCACAAAGTGTCCCCTGCCTAGGCCTTTGTGAGGAACCACGTTGCGCAGACTGTAGAGAAGCAGATGGCATTTGTGACTCCTCATCCTCCACCTCTTCCAAAACCTCGTCACTTAGTGCTTGCAGTGTTTTTTCAAGCAGGCAGAAAAGGGGGATAGTCATGCTGGCTAGTGCATCATCTGCACTCGCCATCCGCGTGGAATAATCGAAGGCACGCAAAACGTGGCAGATGTCCTTCATAGAGGCCCACTCAGTGGTGGTGAAGTGTGAACGGCGCGCACTGCGACTTGTTTGCGCCTGCTGCTGCTGGTACTCCATTACTGCTGCCTGCTGCTCACACAACCTCTCCAACATATGTAACGTTGAATTCCACCTGGTGGGTAGGTCACATATGATGCGATGTTCCAGAAGACGTAATCGGCGCTGCAGAGCTGCAATGCGTGATCTTGCGTTGCTGGAACGCCGCAAGTGAGCGCACTCTATGCGGACCTTGTGAAGCAGTGCATCAAGATCCGGATAGTCCCTCAAAAAACTCTGCACGACCAAGTTGAGCACATGTGCCAGACATGGGATGTGAGTGAGGTTGCCTAGGCCCAGAGCTGCCACCAGATTTCGGCCATTGTCACACACTACCATGCCTGGCTGGAGATTCGCTGGCACAAACCACATGTCGCTCTGCTGCTTGATGGCATTCCAGAGCTCCTGCGCTGTGTGGCTTCGATTCCCCAAATAAATTAATTTTAATACGACCTGTTGACGTTTGGCCACGGCTGTGCTCATATCGGTCATCATAACAGGTAACCGTTCACGGGTTGATGTTGAGGTAGACCGTGACGGCTCCTGCAGCGCTGATTCAGAGGAACTGGAGTATGAGGAGGAGTCAATGTGTACAGACTGGATTCCTGCAATCCTTGGAGTTGGCAGAACACGTACAGCGCCACTCTCAAGATCTGTACCCGGCTCCACAACATTTACCCAATGGGCAATGAGGGAAAGGTATCATCCCTGTCCATGCTTACTGGTCCACGCATCGGTGGTCAGGTGGACCTTGCTACTGACGGTGTTTTGTAGCGCATGTTTAATTTTTCCCTCCACATGATGTTGCAGGGCAGGGACGGCTTGCCTGCTGAAATAAAAGCGGCTGGGCACGTTGTATTGTGGGACTGCCAATGCCATAAAGTTACGAAAGGTGTCAGTCTCCACCAGCCTGAATGATAGCATTTCAAGGGCCAGTAGTTTAGCAATGCCAGCATTCAGAGCCTGTGCTCGGGGGTGGTTTGCCGAGTATGGGCGCCTTTTCTCCCATGCCTGTGCTAACGATGGCTGTAGACTGGCCTGGGAGTGTGAGGATGACTGGGAAAGTGGTGCTGTGGGTGGAATTACACTGTGTCTCTGTACAACAGTGCCAGAGATTCTTCCATGGCGATCCTGTGAGGAAGCCGAACCAGCTGTGTGTGAGCCGGAGGAAGAGGCTACAACACGAGCTGAAGAGGTGGTAGGTGGCGCTGTAGGTTGGCCTAGGTCTTCAGTGTGTTTTTGTAACTCCACCACGTGCTTGGTCCGCACATGTTTCCACATATTTGTGGTATTGAGGTTGCTGACACTTTTCCCTCTTTTCACCTTCTGATTACACAGCTTGCATTTGACAAAGCAAATGTCATCTGCAACTGTGTCAAAAAAGGACCAGGCACTGCAAGTCTTGGGAGCGCCCGCTTTGGATTTTGGAAGAGCCATGCTCCTAATGGGTGCCGAAGTGGAGGCTACAGGCAACCAAGTCTGCCCCCTCCCTCTCCCTCCTTTTTGGGCTGTTCGGGGAATCTCTTCCTCAGAGCTGCTCCCACCACCTTCCTGTCCCTCATGCCATGATGGGTCAAGGACCTCATCATCTACACCACCCTCTTCAAACAACTGCTTCTCCTGGGTAGTCTCGACAGCACAGTACGCACCAGAAAGTGGCACCTGAGTCTCATCATCAGATGCGTACTGAGGTGTGCTGCTGACCATAGGCACTGGCCCACCCGCCTCTTCAGATTCAGAGAGACAAAACGGTTGCGCATCACTGCATACTACCTCTTCTTCAAATTCTCGAATTCTGCTTGGCTGGCCCCCTCTTTCCAAGCCAAGAGATTCAGAGAACAGAAGTAGAGATGGCTCCTGTCCAGGGCTCTCTGACTGCCTGGGCAATTTGGCAGGTGGTGAAGAGACAGATGGGTGCTCTTCAGTGCTCAGGACCTGAGAGGATCTGGAACTAATTGAAGTCGATGCGTTAGCTGCCATCAATCCGACAACGGCTTCAATTTGGTCCTCCCGCAGCAGTGGGGTACGGCTAGCTCCTACAAAGCTGCGCATAAAGGACTGTTCCCTGGTAAAACTGGGGGATGCTGAGTCACTGGTGCCCGCAGCTGGCACAGAATCCCCACGTCCTCTCCCTGCAGGCACAGAATCCTCATGTCCTCTCCCTGCAGAAACTCCACGCCCACGACCACGACCACGACCACATGCCTTACTCCCTGCCTTCTTCATCTTGGTAGACTGATAAAGATAGGCAGAAAAGTACTAAGGGCTTAGTGTGCTTATTCCTGAACAGCTGCTAACAGGTATAAGAAAGACTAATTTTATAAAGTGTGGACTAGACTTTAATATGAGCTAATGTGGCCTACACAACTGTAAAGTGGAGTGTTTGGTGAACTTTATTTAGGTTTTTTTTGTCACAAAAAGACACTGGATGTGCCTAAAGATGTAATACCGATAGTATCACAAACTTTTTGTAGCTATTACAATGTAGGAAGGTAACCTACAATGCAATAGATGAGGCTAGAAAAAATAGGCTAATACTAATCTGGCTGGGGCTGCAGGGCCCAATGCTGCAGAAAGTCTCCTCTAATTACTCCTATATAGTGTGTTTGGAACCAATTTAGCTGAATACGGAAGGAACCACCACACTAATAGGAGAAATCAGGAAAAATTATGAATTGGCAAAAAAGGACAATGTATGAGGCAGTGACACACACTGAGTGCACTACAACCAGACATGGCTGAAGCACACACTACAGGGTGAGCTGCACTCACACACACAGACCTTGCAGACAGCGGTGAACAGTACAGATGCAGAGCACTGTGCACTAGCGCTGCAAGACCAAAAAAATTTCTCTATCTACTCCTATATAGTGTGTTTGGAACCAATTTAGCTGAATACGGATGGAACCACCACACTAATAGGAGATATCAGGAAAAATTTTGAATTGGCAAAAAAGGACAATGTATGAGGCAGTGACACACACTGAGTGCACTACAACAAGACGTGGCTGAAGTACACACTACAGGGTGAGCTGCACTCACACACACAGACCTTGCAGACAGCGGTGAACAGTACAGATGCAGAGCACTGTGCACTAGTGCTGCAAGACCAAAAAAATTTCTCTATCTACTCCTATATAGTGTGTTTGGAACCAATTTAGCTGAATACGGATGGAACCACCACACTAATAGGAGATATCAGGAAAAATTATGAATTGGCAAAAAAGGACAATGTATGAGGCAGTGACACACACTGAGTGCACTACAACCAGACGTGGTTGAAGCACACACTACAGGGTGAGCTGCACTCACACACACAGACCTTGCAGAAAGCGGTGAACAGCACAGAGAACTGTGCACTAGCGCTGCAAGGCACAGCGATTTATAAAGTAGCTTGGGTAAAGCAGAATAGACCAAATAGGTAGCTAAAACTGTCCCTCAGAACAACAGCGTCCTATCCCTAACTGAATTCACAGCAGAGTGAGTTCAAAATGGCGGCGGCGACTTTTATAGTGCATCATGACATCATTTCAGCAGCCAATCACAGCCATGCCATTAGTTAAGATGCCTACATGCCTAACAGGATGTGCCCACACTTCTTAGGATCCTCATTGGCTGAATAAAATGAAACTGGCTCATTGAATTATGGGAACTTCCGATTCCGGTATACGATATTGCAAAAGTATCGGAATTAAGTATCGGAATTCCGATACCGCGAATATCGACCGATACCCGATATTTCAGTATCGGAATGCTCAACACTACTCGTAACAAGCATTTGAGTATTAGGAATTGCTCGGTTCGATCAGCGAGCACCCGAGCATTTTAGTGCTCGTTCAAGTCTACTTAAGACATGTTAGAATTGTACAACAATCATTCTGCATGTGCAGTAATGCATCAACAATGTTTGCAAGAGTGCAAATGATTTCTCATGTTAAAGGTATTAGAATTATCAATCACTGCAGGAAATATGAATGCTCTTTGGATTGGGACAATTAGATCCATGCTTATACAGTGGGTACGGAAAGTATTCAGACCCCTTTAAATTTTTCACTCTTTGTTTCATCGCAGCCATTTGATAAATTCTTCATTTTTTTTTCTCATTAAAGTACACTCTCCACTCCATCTTGACTGAAAAAAAACAGAAATGTAGACATTTTTGCTAACTTATCAAAAAAGAAAAAAAAAACTGAAATATCACATGGTCATAAGTATTCAGACCCTTTGCTCAGTATTGAGTAGCAGCACCCTTTTGAGCTAGTACAGCCAGTCGTCCTGTCCCTGCAGCTGAAAAACACCCCCATAGCATGATTCTGCTACCACCATGTTTCACTGTTGGGATTGTATTGGGCAGGTGATGAGCAGTGCCTGGTTTTCTCCACACATACCGCTTATAATTATCACCAAAAAGTTCTATCTTGATCTTATCAGACCAGAGAATCTTATTTCTCATAGTCTGGGAGTCCTTCATGTATTTTTGAGCAAACTCTATGTGGGCTTTCATATGTCTTGCACTGAGGAGGGGCTTCTGTTGGGCCACTCTGCCATAAAGGCCCGACTGGTGGAGGGCTGCAGTGATTACTGACTTTGTGGAACTTTCTCCCATCTCCCTACTGCATCCCTGGAGCTCAGCCACAGTGATCTTGGGGTTCTTCTTTACCTCTCTCACCAAGGCTCTTCTCCCACGATTGCTCAGTTTGGCTGGACGGCCTGGTCTAGGAAGACTTCTGGTGGTCCCAAACTTCTTCCATTTAAGGATTATGGAGTCCACTGTGCTCTTAGGAACCTTGAGTAATGCAGAAATTCTTTTGTAACCTTGGCCAGATCTGTGCCTTGCCACTATTCTGTCTCTGAGCTCCTTGGGCATTTCCTTTGAGCTCATGATTCACATTTGGTTTGACATGCACTGTGAGCTGTGAGGTCTTATATATAGACAGGCGTGTGTCTTTCCAAATCAAGTCCTATCAGTTTAATTAAACACAGCTGGACTCAAATGAAGGAGTAGAACCATCTCAAGGAGGATCACAAGGAAATGGACAGCATGTGACTTAAATATGAGTGTCTGAGCAAAGGGTCTGAATACTTATGAGCATGTGATATTTCAGTTTTTCTTTTTAATAAATTTGCAAACATTTCTACATTTCTGTTTTTTCATTCAAGATGGGGTGCAGAGTGTACTTTAATGAGAAAAAAAATAAACTCTTTAGAATTTACCAAATGGTTGCAAAGAAACAAAGAGTGAAAAATTTAAAGGGGTCTGAATACTTTCCGTACCCACTGTATATTAGTTTACCATTAATGGTAAATTCTTTATAAATAAAAATCTGTTAAGATCTAAAAAAAATCTATTAAAATAGCAGAATTCTGGTTACATGAACTTTATCTATTACTTTTCCATTACTAGACACTGGTGACAGTGACTCTCCTGGTCAGTAAGATTAGCTCTTGCACTTCTAATATGTTTTACTAGCTTAATAAACTTGCTCCACTGTCTTTAGAAATGTCTTTATTTGATTCTACCCAAATATGTCTGGAAAACATTTGGAATAGAATACATACACTCTGGGAAAAGTAGTTTGTTTTGTGAATTTAAGAATTTGCTTTTGTAAAGAGCATAACGATAGAATAATGTTTTATTTTTAGATATTATGGAAAATGTCTTGAGTCTGGTATTTATTATGAAGAATAGTTTTTAAATATGAGAATATTCTGTGATACTTAACCATGTATACCCAGACAAATCATAGAAACATAAACACGAAGAAGACATGCATTCAACTTTGCCCATCGCTTTACTTAACAATAACGAGTTTATCATTGGCTTCGATGCATTATTAAACATAGAGATGAGCAGACAGATTTGTAGGACCCTGGTCCAACCAGCCAGTTCAGTAGTCCATGGCCGCTGGACTAGATCCCTGCAAACATCCTCCTACTTGCATTCTTCCTGGCACAATGTTATTGATGCGTGATGCATGCATGATGTCTCACCTGACCAACTAATCAGAAGCACTAGGATGTAGCAGACTGCGTTCTGGAAATCTTTTTCCTCAACTATACAGTAATTACAAAGAAGTCATACTATATCATAATGTAGTTTTTGGACATCTCATTGCAAGTCAATGGCCAATAGTATGATTTTGGACTCTATTCTATGGCTATAACACTCCTACTTCTTTGCAACATATTTTCTAGTGTGTCTGTGGGAATTTGTGTCCCTTCAGTCAAAAGAGCCTGAAAAAACAAATGTAAAAAACACAGTTGCGTTTTTGAGTGTAGAATCAAAGTTTTTCTGTATTAAAAAAAACAACATATTTAACCCCTTCATAATATTTGACCTATCTATACTTCATGGTCGGATAGGGGTTCCCGACATATAACGTATAGGTATGTCATGGCGATCGTGTGTGGCAAAGGAGCTGTGTCCATGCAACTGCCACCAGAAACTCGGCCTACATGACAGCCGATCCCTGCCGGTCACAGCACCACCTCTGGCTGTTTAACCCCCTAAATGCCACAATCGATATTGATTGCAACATTTTGGAGGCTAGGAGAGAATAGGGCTTCCTCTCCCTTACAATCCGTACCCCTGCGATGTCAACGTGAGGACCTGATGGTTGTCATGGCATACTGAGGTCGTCATGACAACCTCTGGGTCTGCTAGCTATGGTAACGTAGTAATGATGGACTGCTCTGCTGCGTTCCAACTCCTGAAGACAACAATCGTGCTGTGTGTATAATGTTATGCGGTTTTACATGTAATGTGACTGGTGATGTTCGTCTGATATACTGTATTTTGGTAATGTACAGCATGTACTGTAAGTAATGTAAAGTGTTAAAGTGTAATCTTGATAGTGCATAGTGCAGGGTGGGCACAGGATTAAATTAGGGATAAGATAAGTACTGTTTATAAGTGGTTTAGCAAAGGTATAAGGCATAGGATAAAAACAATGGGTTTAGCCTATAGGATAGGGCATAGTTAATGATAGAACTAGCTCAGTGGATGGGAACTAGTGTTAATAAAAGGTGGACATTTCATGATAGTGAGAGCAAGAGAAGTGTAGTAACACGTGCAAGTTCATGTACAGTGGGCTGCTAGGGTCAGCATGTGTCTACCATTCAAGGCAGTGGGACACCATACTAGAATCCCGAGCAGACTCTTCTATCGCACCCGGAGCCCAAGGTCTGCCATGGGGGCTGCCGGGCGCATCGTGTCCTTTGGCATACAAGGGAAGCTGGACAGGGACACGCCAAGACGGAAGGTAATGGATTCCGGGTGCACTGCCGAACAGGAAGGGAGATCCCTGGGTCTAACAGAACCAGTGGGTGAAGGGATGCTCAAGGAGGAATGAATAGTAGGGCTGAAGATGTGTTGTGCTAAGCAAGTAAGGAATATGAAGTGCTGTGCCTTATACCACGTATTATCACTTGACGAACTTGAACTGACAGGTAAACTTTTGATTGTTGGAAAGAAACTGGAGCAAGTTCAGAGAAGAGCTACCAGGATGGTGACCGGTCTGCAAACAATGTCCTATGAGGAACGATTAGAGGATATGAGAATGTTTAGCTTGCAAAAAAGAAGGCTAAGAGGAGACTTAATAGATGTCTACAAATATCTGAAGGGATGTCACAGTATAGAGGGATCATCCTTATTCTCATCTGCACAATGAAACACGAGAAGCAATGGGATGAAACTGAAAGAGAGAAGATACAGATTAGATATTAGAAAAAACTTTTTGACAGTTAGGGTGATCAATGAATGCAACAGAGGTGGTGCGTTCTCCTTCAATGGAAATCTTCAAACAGAGGCCGGACAGACATTTGATTGACATGGTTTAGTGAAGATGGTTTAGTTAATCCTGCATTGAGCAGGGGGTTGGACACGATGACCCTGGAGGTCCCTTCCATCTCTAACATTCTATGATTCTATGAACTTAGTGTCCCCAGAATTGTGTGCGGTGGCTCCTGAGGATGGGGGCATGGAGACAGCAGAGATCTGCGACCTACAAGTGAGTGTGATGCATCCCACACGTGACAGCACACTGGGACTGGGACACTGTTTGTCTGTAAAGTGCCAGAGCATAACCAGACAGCTGCACGGTCATGACTACTGCTCTTGCGCACTTTACAATAGTCTGCTTAGTCAATGCCAGGAGCATGGTCTAAGAGGCTTCTGTCAGTGCAATACTGACATTTATAATGCCTTGCAATGCATTATACGAGCGATCAGAGACATTAAAATTAAAGTCCTATAGAGTAACTAAGTGAAAAAAGTAAAGAAAAAATGTAAAAATATTTTTTCAAAAGTCACAAAATAATAAAAGAAAAAAGAAAAAATATTATAGCCATAAATACGTATATTTATCTAAAAAAAAATAAACAAAAAAAGTGCACAATTTGGTATAGCCGCACCTGGAACAACTGATCTATAAAACTGTCACATTAGTTAACTCCTTCACTGAACATCGTAAAAAAAAAAATGTGGCAAAAAACTATGCTTTTTCATAATATTGCCGAACAAAAAGTGGAATAAAATGCTATCAAAAAGGTAAAGTAAATAAAAATGATATTGCTGAAAACTTCATCTTATCCCGCAAAAAACAAGACACCATACTGCTCCATTAGCAGAGAAATAAAAAAGCTCTCAGACTACAGCGATGCAAAAACAATTATTTTTTCTATAAAATAGTTTTTATTTTGTAAAAGCAGCAAAACATAAAAAAACTGATATAAATGTGGTATAACTGTAATCGTATTGACCCCAAAATAAAGCTGTCTAAGGGTATGTGCACACGATGCAGAAATGCTCAGGATTTTTTCCTGAGCGTTTCTGCATCTCTCTGGCAGGAAAAAACGCATGCGGATTGTACATGCGGTTTCCTGCCAGGGACATGCGGAAATGAAGCGGTTTTCACTTTCATTTCCGCATGCGGGTTGACAAGCGCTTCCCAAGCGATTTTAGCATCACTTGGAAAGTGCTTGTCAACTTCACACTATATAAATCCATGCAACCGGCATGGATTTATATAGTGTGTGATGTCAAAAAATAAAAAATAAATCTATACGTTACCATCTGATGGCCCCCGGTGTCCTGCTTCATCGGTCCCGGCTGCCGGCAGTGAAGACTGTAGGACCTTCCGACGTCAGCGTCACGTGACCCGTCACATGACTCTGACGTCAGCGAAGGTCCTTCATTCAACCGCGAAGTGCACGGGAAGCCGGCAGGATGCAGCGCGGGCCGTCAGAAGGTGAGAATATATATATTTTTTATTTTATTCTTTTTTTTTTAATGGTACCTGGGTCTGGATGAGAGTCCTCTCATCCACACCCGGGTACCATCCGCACATTAGACCGCATGAAAAGCGCATCAACATATACAGTGATGCGGATTCCATGCGGTCTAATGCAAGTCAATGGCGGCAAAAGAGCAGCGTTTCCGCAAAATTAATTGACATGCTGCGGATTTTTGACCGCAGCGTTTACGCTGCGGAAAAATCCGCATCATGGGCACAGCACATGCGGATTTCCATTGGGGAACATTGCTGCCCTTCTACCATGCGTTTTTCATGCGTTTCCGCGGCGTTTACGCAACTGCAAAAACGCCGCGGAAACGCATGAAAAACGCATCGTGTGAACTCAGCCTTACCACACGGTGAACGGCATAGAAAAACACCAAAACAATCCCTGAATTGCTGGTTCTTGTTCATTCTGCCTCCCAAAAATCAGAATAGAAAGCAATCAAAAAATGTCATGTGCCTGAACATGGTTCCAATAAAATCATCAACTTGTCCTGCAAAAAAAAAGCACAGAAATGATTCTGTTGACAGATATATTGAATAATTATAGCTTTAAAAATATGGTGACAAAAAAACTGTTTTTTTTTATTTAAAAAAAGCTTCATTTAGTGTTTGACAGAAGCCAAACATAAAAAACAATATTAATCTCTTATCTCTGTAATCGCACCGACCAGAAGAATAGTCTAATCACTTATACTGCACAAGGAGCAGCTTAAAAAAATAAATAAAACAAATTCTTGACCTGTTGTTGATTTGTTTATTTTGTCTCCCAAAGATTACAGTATGGCTCGGCTCACATTTATCCTGTGGTCTCCGCTGAGCGCTTACACCAGATTTTTGGTGTACATCTCTGAAATTAGTGATTCACATGGAACCCCAGCGGAAGATGCCCTATAATGAGGCAGATGGAGACAATGTGGACGTCGTCTGGCCTATGATCCAGCAGCATCTGTCTTTTTAAGCGTGAACATGAGGGCGTTTAGGCCACAGTTTTGCTATTTCTGGAAAGAAGGATACCGCTTAACAGAGGCCAGACAGAGTCCAGAGCAATGCTGCCTCATTATAGTGATTGTATCCATTAGGGGTTTCATCTGAATCATGTCAATCGGAGATTTAGATGGAAACCTCGATGCAAGTGCTCATTGTAGAGTGCAGGATAAATGTGATCCAAAATGTTATATAAAATGTTCCCAATAAAAGCTTCAAATCAATCCACAAAAAAAGTAAGTCCCCACTCAGGTCTGTCATCTGTCAATGGAAATATAGGGGGCTTCCATGTTATTGGTAGCACAAAGGCTCTGGAAAACTGCTATGGCTCCTCGCCCTCCAAAAGAAATCCAGTGAATTTTGAGCTTCAAAATTCAAATGCTTCCCTCCCTTCTGAGACTCACAGTGTGCCTAAACCATATTTAGTGTCCACATGTTTGGCATTTCTGTAGCGATGAGAGCCTGCTGAATTTATGGGTGCGTGTCTCCAGAAGCTCAAGCTAGGCATAATGTACTGGGCACTGCAATGTACTGGGCACTACAATGTATGGGCACTACAATGGCAGATTTCACATTTTCAACATATATTGCTGCATGTTTCTGGAAGACACTCATGGAGTTAAATTCATCACTAAACCTGTATATAAAATTCCCAGCGGTGTAAGTTCCATAATGAGGTCACTTGAGGGGGATTCTGTTCTTCTGGAACTCAGGGGCTCTGTATATGGAGTCCGCAAATTATTCTAGTAAAATCTGTGCTCTAAAAGTCAAATAGCGTACTGTAGAGCTACATATGGGGTTTTTCCATGTTCAGAAGAAATTGTGTAACAAATTTCGGTGCCTTTTTTTAAGCATTTCCCAGTGTGAAAATGTAAAATCTGGGACTAAAACAAAATTTCTGCAGTAAAAATTTAAATATTTTTTCTTCATTGCCCAATGGTATAAAATTCTGTGACACATCAGTGGTGTCAATATGATCACTACACCATTAGATGAGTTCATTGACAGTTGTAGTTTGTAAAGGATGGGGTCACTTATGTGGGGTTCTTCTGTTCTGGCCCCTCATGGGCTCTTCCAGTGGCTCATGGCATCCAAACCATAACAGCAAAATCTGCACTTTAATATGGTGCTCCTTCCCTTCTGAGCTTTGCATTGTGTCTGAAAAGTAGTTCCAGATTATATGTAGGGTATTGGCACATTAAGCACAAATTGCACAACAAACTGTGAGGTCCATTTTTTCCTGTTAGCCCTTATAAGAATTAAAAATTTGGGGCTAAAACAATATTTTAGTGGTAAAAATGTACTTATTTTTTCTTAACTGTTCAATGGTATAAAATTTGGTGAGTCACAAGTGGTGTCAACATGCCCACTGTACCCCTAGATTAATTCATTAGGGGGTTGTAGTTTGTAAAATGGGATCACTTATGGAGGGTTCCGCTGCTCCCTCACCTCAGGGGCTCTGCCAATGTGACATTGCACCCTCAAACGATTCTAGCAAAAACTGAACTCCAATATGGCGCTTCTTTCTTTCTGAGTTTTGCACTGTGCATCAAAAGTAGTTTTCAACCACATATGGGATATTGGCGTACTCAGGAATAATTGCATAATAAATAATACCGTTAATTTTCTCCTATTATCCCTTGAAAATTATAAACTTGGGGCCAAAGCTACATTTTAGTGGAAAAAATTGTAATTTTCCATTGACTCAGCCCAATGATATACAATTCTGTGAATCGCCTGAGGGTTTAAAATGCTCACTACACCCCTAGATGAATTTCTCAAGAGATGTAATTTCCAAAATGGGGTCACTTGTGTGGGTTTCTGCTGTTTCGCCATGTCAGGGACTCTTCAAATATGACATAGCATCCGCAATCTATTTCAGCCAAAATTGCGCTCCAGAATTCAATTGGCGCTCCTCCCCTTCCGAGCCATGCCGTGCGCCCAAATAGTAGTTTTCCACACATATTGGGTATCCGTGTACTCAGGAGAAATTGCACAACAAATTGTATGGTCCATTTTCTTCTGCTATCCTTGTGAAAATGAAAAATTTGCTCCTGAAGCAAATTTACTGCTGGAGAAATGTATTTTTTTCATTTTTACGGCTTAACGTTATAACAAGTGTTGAGCATTCCGATACTGAAATATCGGGTATCGGTCGATATTCGCGGTATCGGAATTCCGATACTTAATTCCGATACTTTTGCAATATCGTATACCGGAATCGGAAGTTCCCATAATGCAATGAGCCAGTTTCATTTTATTCAGCCAATGAGGATCCTAAGAAGTGTGGGCACATCCTGTTAGGCATGTAGGCATCTTAACTAATGGCATGGCTGTGATTGGCTGCTGAAATGATGTCATGATGCACTATAAAAGCCGCCGCCGCCATTTTGAGCTCACTCTGCTGTGAATTCAGTTAGGGATAGGACGCTGTTGTTCTGAGGGACAGTTTTAGCTACCTATTTGGTCTATTCTGCTTTACCCAAGCTACTTTATAAATCGCTGTGCCTTGCAGCGCTAGTGCACAGTTCTCTGTGCTGTTCACCACTTTCTGGAAGGTGTGTGAGTGCAGCTCACTCTGTAGTGTGTGCTTCAACCACGTCTGGTTGTAGTGCACTCAGTGTGTGTCACTGCCTCATACATTGTCCTTTTTTTGCCAATTCATAATTTTTCCTGATATCTCCTATTAGTGTGGTGGTTCCATCCGTATTCAGCTAAATTGGTTCCAAACACACTATATAGGAGTAGATAGAGAAATTTTTTTGGTCTTGCAGCGCTAGTGCACAGTGCTCTGCATCTGTACTGTTCACCGCTGTCTGCAAGGTCTGTGTGTGTGAGTGCAGCTCACCCTGTAGTGTGTGCTTCAGCCATGTCTGGTTGTAGTGCACTCAGTGTGTGTCACTGCCTCATACATTGTCCTTTTTTGCCAATTCATAATTTTTCCTGATTTCTCCTATTAGTGTGGTGGTTCCTTCCGTATTCAGCTAAATTGGTTCCAAACACACTATATAGGAGTAGTTAGAGGAGACTTTCTGCAGCATTGGGCCCTGCAGCCCCAGCCAGATTAGTATTAGCCTATTTTTTCTAGCCTCATCTATTGCATTGTAGGTTACCTTCCTACATTGTAATAGCTACAAAAAGTTTGTGATACTATCGGTATTACATCTTTAGGCACATCCAGTGTCTTTTTGTGACAAAAAAACCTAAATAAAGTTCACCAAACACTCCACTTTACAGTTGTGTAGCCCACATTAGCTCATATTAAAGTCTAGTCCACACTTTATAAAATTAGTGTTTCTTATACCTGTTAGCAGCTGTTCAGGAATAAGCACACTAAGCCCTTGGTACTTTTCTGCCTATCTTTATCAGTCTACCAAGATGAAAAAGGCAGGGAGTAAGGCATGTGGTCGTGGTCGTGGGCGTGGAGTTTCTGCAGGGAGAGGATGTGAGGTTCTGTGCCTGCAGGGAGAGGACGTGGGGATTCTGTGCCTGCTGCGGGCACCAGTGACTCAGCATCCCCCAGTTTTACCAGGGAACAGTCCTTTATGCGCAGCTTTGTAGGAGCTAGCCGTTCCCCACTGCTGCGGGAGGACCAAATTGAAGCTGTTGTCGGATGGATGGCAGCTAACGCATCGACTTCAATTAGTTCCAGATCCTCTCAGGTCCTGAGCACTGAAGAGCACCCATCTGTCTCTTCACCACCTGCCAAATTGCCCAGGCAGTCAGAGAGCCCTGGACAGGAGCCATCTCTACTTCTGTTCTCTGAATCTCTTGGCTTGGAAAGAGGGGGCCAGCCAAGCAGAATTCGAGAATTTGAAGAAGAGGTAGTATGCAGTGATGCGCAACCGTTTTGTCTCTCTGAATCTGAAGAGGCGGGTGGGCCAGTGCCTATGGTCAGCAGAACACCTCAGTACGCATCTGATGATGAGACTCAGGTGCCACTTTCTGGTGCGTACTGTGCTGTCGAGACTACCCAGGAGAAGCAGTTGTTTGAAGAGGGTGGTGTAGATGATGAGGTCCTTGACCCATCATGGCGTGAGGGACAGGAAGGTGGTGGGAGCAGCTCTGAGGAAGAGATTCCCCGAACAGCCCAAAAAGGAGGGAGAGGGAGGGGGCAGACTTGGTTGCCTGTAGCCTCCACTTCGGCACCCATTAGGAGCATGGCTCTTCCAAAATCCAAAGCGGGCGCTCCCAAGACTTGCAGTGCCTGGTCCTTTTTTGACACAGTTGCAGATGACATTTGCTTTGTCAAATGCAAGCTGTGTAATCAGAAGGTGAAAAGAGGGAAAAGTGTCAGCAACCTCAATACCACAAATATGTGGAAACATGTGCGGACCAAGCACGTGGTGGAGTTACAAAAACACACTGAAGACCTAGGCCAACCTGCAGCGCCACCTACCACCTCTTCAGCTCGTGTTGTAGCCTCTTCCTCCAGCTCACACACAGCTGGTTCGGCTTCCTCACAGGATCGCCATGGAAGAATCTCTGGCACTGTTGTACAGAGACACAGTGTAATTCCACCCACAGCACCACTTTCCCAGTCATCCTCACACTCCCAGGCCAGTCTACAGCCATCGTTAGCACAGGCATGGGAGAAAAGGCGCCCATACTCGGCAAACCACCCCCGAGCACAGACTCTGAATGCTGGCATTGCTAAACTACTGGCCCTTGAAATGCTATCATTCAGGCTGGTGGAGACTGACATCTTCCGTAACTTTATGGCATTGGCAGTCCCACAATACAATGTGCCCAGCCGCTTTTATTTCAGCAGGCAAGCCGTCACTGCCCTGCAACATCATGTGGAGGGAAAAATTAAACATGCGCTACAAAACGCCGTCAGTAGCAAGGTCCACCTGACCACCGATGCGTGGACCAGTAAGCATGGACAGGGACGATACCTTTCCCTCACTGCCCATTGGGTAAATGTTGTGGAACCGGGTACAGATCTTGAGAGTGGCTCTGTACGTGTTCTGCCAACTCCAAGGATTGCAGGAATCCAGTCTATACACATTGACTCCTCCTCATACTCCAGTTCCTCTGAATCAGTGCTGCAGGAGCCGTCACGGTCTACCTCCACATCAACCCGTGAACGGATACCTGTTATGATGACCGATATGAGCACAGCCGTGGCCAAACGTCAACAGGCCGTATTAAAATTAATTTATTTGGGGAATCGAAGCCACACAGCGCAGGAGCTCTGGAATGCCATCAAGCAGCAGAGCGACGTGTGGTTTGTGCCAGCGAATCTCCAGCCAGGCATGGTACTGTGTGACAATGGCCGAAATCTGGTGGCAGCTCTGGGCCTAGGCAACCTCACTCACATCCCATGTCTGGCACATGTGCTTAACTTGGTCGTGCAGAGTTTTTTGAGGGACTATCCGGATCTTGATGCACTGCCTCACAGGTCCGCATAGAGTGCGCTCACTTGCGGCGTTCCAGCAACGCAAGATCGCGCATTGCATCTCTGCAGCGCCGATTACGTCTTCCGAAACATCGCATCATATGTGACCTACCCACCAGGTGGAATTCAAAGTTACATATGTTAGAGAGGTTGTGTGAGCAGCAGGCAGCAGTAATGGAGTACCAGCTGCAGCAGGCGCAAACAAGTCGCAGTGCGCGCCGTTCACACTTCACCACCACTGAGTGGGCCTCTATGAAGGACATTTGCCACGTTTTGCGTGCCTTCGATTATTCCACGCGGATGGCGAGTGCAGATGATGCACTATTCAGCATGACTATCCCCCTTATCTGCCTGCTTGAAAAAACACTGCAAGCACTAAGGGACGAGGTTTTGGAAGAGGTGGAGGATGAGGAGTCACAAATGCCATCTGCTTCTCTACAGTCTGCGCAACGTGGTTCCTCACAAAGGCCTAGGCAGGGGACACTTTGTGAGGAGGATGAGGAGGAGTCAATGGATGAGGAAGACATCTGTCCAGAGGAGGGAGGTACACAATGCTCTAGTAGTCAGTATCTAGAGTGAGGGTGGGGTGATGCAGAGCAGGCAGAGATCACGCCTCAAGCAGGGGACAGCGTTTCTTGGCCAGTTGGCAGTCTGCAGCACATGGTTGATTTCATGCTGCAGTGCCTGAGAAACGACCGCCGCATCGCCCACATTCTCAACACGGCTGATTATTGGGTGTCCACCCTCCTAGATCCTCGCTACCGGGACAACTTACAAAGCCTCATAACACCGTTGAACCGGGAGCATAAAATGCGGGAGTACCAAGACGCACTGGTGCATTCCATCATGTTCTCCATTCCAAACGAGAGCAGTGCTGCTAGTGCTTTACAAAGCAGCTCAGTGCGTCGAGGCAGTGGAGGAAGCTCTGCACAAAGAGGGAGCAGAAGCAGCGCCTCAGCACAAGGCAAGACCAGTATGGCCGAAATGTGGCAAAGTTTTGTGTCCCTGCCGCCACAAATGTCTACACCATCACAGACGGCTCCAGTCAGCAGGAGGCAACGTTTCCGTCAGATGGTGACAGACTACATGTCTTGCCCTCTTAGTGTACTCCCAGACGGCTCTTCTCCCTTCAAGTTTTGGGTCTGTAAGCTGGATACATGGCCAGAGCTTAGTCAGTATGCATTGGAGGTGCTAGCTTGCCCTGCTGCTAGTGTATTATCGGAACGCGTCTTTAGTGCCACAGGTGGTGTACTAACAGACCGTCGCATGCGAATATCCTCCGATAACATTGACCGGCTTACTTTTCTCAAAATGAACAAGGCCTGGATCTCTCATGAATTTGCCAGTCCTCTTCCAGAATAAATAATTGGTTGGCAACAGTATCCAGGTCTCCTGTTGTGTTCATGTTTCTGACGCGCCCCCTGGGACATATTCCTTTTTGAGGGGAATACCCGGCACCGGATCAGATGGGGGGTTGTAGTCTCCGAGCGGCTGTGACCCGGCCCGTGCCCAGGGCGTCAAACTCAGTGTTATGTGGCAGTCCTACAGATGTTATTAAGAGTTCTTTTGTGTCGACTACGCCACCCGTTGTGATGCGGTCACTGTGGCCGCCGCTGCAGCAGGGTCCGCTGAGGCTGATGGTGGGTGCGCAGCTTGGTGGGATAACCCCCAACGGGAGGGGTATAGCCTCAGGGGGGACAGGTGCAGAGGATGGGGGTTGTGGTGGTGCAGTGCAGACGGCAATGAAGACAGAGTCGGGTTGTGCAGTTAAGGGTGTTTACTTACTGCAGATGTTGTACTGGTCACTCCAGCTTCGAGTGACCACCCGAGCCGTGCTGCGTCCACCAGGTCCTGGATCCAGCCAACCCCCAAACAAGTCCGGAGCGTGGCCCTGAGCTCTCCTTCTGTCCCGTTCTCTGGCCGTCCCCACCAGTGATCCACCTAGGTCCAGCTCCCTCGGGCCTTCTGTTGGGACACCCTTGGCCTTGGGTTCCCTGACCCTTCATGTGGTGTGCCTTCGGGGTGGATGTGATGGGTGGCCGTGGCAGATGCTGCCCACGGCCTCCGGTCTCTGGCTAGGGTGTGTTTTCTGCCCCCGCCAGTTTGGGATCCGGTACCCTGTGCCGACTCTTCACCCGGGGATTTAATTTGGGTTCTTGGAGTCCTCTTTTCTGTTTCCCCCTCTGGGTCTCTCTTCTCCTCTCTCACTCTGGGTCTCTCTTCTCCTCTGCTTGCTGACTTGTTCTCTGCATCTGACCCTGTTCTTAGTTGGTGCCCACCTTATATACACCCTCTATGTGTGAGCTCAGGTGACCAGCACCCAATGAGCTCCTATCTTTACCCAGGCTGCTCCCCCTATCTGCCCCTACACTACTTGGGATGTACCACCCCCCTCCCACTCCAGCCAGGAACAGACTCGGTCGTACCTGCACATTTCTAAGTGGGAGTACCGTCGGTCTGCTCCTCGGAAATGGGATGTGTGTAGTGCATGCAGCCTACCGAGCTCAGTTCCACTCTCCATCCTTGCCCGGGAGTGGAATATCACACCTCTGGGTTGAGGTGCAATACCCCTGTAGCAGCCGAATCCTCAGGGTGCTACATTCCCCCCTGGTAAATCACAGCACGTCCTCGGGCTGTAAGACATAACACCAAAAACATACATTTTTTTTTTTTTTTCATAAACAACAACATAGTAAAAACATATAAAATAGCATACATTAGCAGCAAAACATTCTCGTCGCCTCTGGCTCCTCCTCCGGTCACTGTGCAACGTGTGACCGGGTAAAGTGCGACAGTCTCTCTAGAAAACTGGTTTTCCTATAAAACCGGTAGGGGGCGCTTTAGGAAGCGCAACTATATACAGGGGAAGTTGGCCGCTCTCAGTCCTCGGCCAGGTAAAGGGAAGGGAATGGCTGCTCACAGTCCTCAGCCTGGTATGGATACGGAATAACGGGTAAACAGTTCACTCATGCTGGTCCCAACGGGGACTATATATGTAGCAACAGTTTCTTTATACCCCGATCGGGTAACTATTTACATCTACTGCTCTGCCGCACTCAACGGCGTCTTCCTCCTGCTCTTTGCTTGTAGCTGGTTGTAACTTCAGACCCGTCCGGGTCCTCTTGCTTCTCCTCCTCGCACCGCAACTCCTCCTCCGTCAGGCGGTGTACGTGGAGGGCGTAAGGTCCTTTGGCACACTTGTGCCGGGTGAAGGTGACCTCGTCTCCGATGTAAAGGTCACGACCTCTGTGCCCCTCCGGCAGATGGGACTCCACGTCTCTGCGCGTGACAAAGACGTCGCCGGGGGTGTTGTTGTCTCGGATGAAGCCCCACCCATGCTGCTGGTTGAACTTGATCACTGTCCCGATGGTGCGGGGACAATGCGCTGCACGGGGGTCCCTCCTGGTCCGGCTCTTCTGCTCGGCACTCCGTACTTGGGCCTGCTGTTCCCGGACCCGCCTCTCTCTCCGCTCCCTCGCAAACTCTTCGAGCTGCTGTCGGCAACACTCAGCACGCTCCGCTGCAGCTGCCCTGGTTTCCTGAGTGAACCCCATTAGGTCTTCTCCGGTGGGGTCCCACTCAAATTGGGCCTCTTCAAGCGGGGGCGAGATCCGTGCCACGGGCTTCGGAGCCGGAATCAGGGGCTCACACAAGGGCCCTAGTCTCTGCTGCCGTTCCAGCTCATGGAATTCTTCGGGCCAGATGAAGGGCCGCCCGTCCGGCCATGTGAGCTGGCTGAACAAGTCCTCCCCCAGGTGTGGCACCCTTGGTTTTACGGGCGCGGGCGCGGTGGTGGTGGCGCCCGGGTTGCCCAGGCCTTGCGGCCAGGCCTGGGGCACCTGGAAGGTGAAGGGCACCGTTAGGACGGCGGCGCCCTGGGCTACCTGGCCTTGCGGCCAGGCCGGAGGCTCCGCGGAGGTAGGGGGCGCTGTTGGTGATGCGGCGCCCGGAGGTACTAGGCCTTGCGACCAGGCTGGTGGTATTTCCTGCTTTGTCACGCTCCGGGTCGAGGCGCGTGACGTCACAGGGGTCGCTGCGGCGGCTTCCGGTTGGGGCCTAGTCCATAGCGGTGACATGGCGGCTACGGGCACAGCAGGGGGACTTTCGGGCTCTGCGACGGGGAGCGGGGGCAGGTGGGCGGTTTCCCGGCTTGGGGTATAGGCGTCCCCTTTACCTGCCTCCTTGCGTCCGGCTCCCTTCTCGGCGCCGTCTCCGGCCTTTGGTCCTCCCGCGCCATCCTCAGAGGCGGTCTGTCTCCTCATCTTGGCTGGCGTGCTCCGGGTCTTGATTTGCTGGGCCATCTCTCGGCTCCACTCCGCCAATGTCTCTCGCTGTACCCGGGCCATCCTCCGTGCGAGGCCCTCCAGGGCAGTCTGTGCACACTCCCGGTCTCGGGGGAGCTGTGCAAGGACCTCCACTAGGCCTAGTGGGGTCGTGGTTTCTAGCAGGCTCCTGACCAACGGGTCGGTGCTGCTCTGCTCTTCTTCCAGCAGGCTCCTGGCCAACGGGCCGGTGCTGCTCTGCTCTCCTTCCTCGGTCTCTAGCAGACTCCTGGCCAGCGGGCCGGTGCTGCTCTGCTCTCCTTCCTCGGTCTCTAGCAGACTCCTGGCCAGCGGGCCGGTGCTGTTCTGCTTTCTCTCCATCTCCGGGTAAGCTCCTCCGCTACTCCTCTCCAGGCTTCTTGCCTCCGGGTGCGCTCGCTCCAGACTCCTCGTTAGACTTCTTGTCTCCGGGTGCGCTCGCTCCAGACTGCTCCAGGCGGCACCCATCTTCGTTCTTTTCTTTCGTCTCCTCCCACTTCGAGGGCGGTCCCGGGGCCACTGGGTGACTGTCAGCTCCAGGGGCGGTTCTTTCACGCTGACAGACACCTCTAGCATCACAGTCTCTGTTGGTGGGGGCGGTTTCCACTTTTGGCGCCATTTTCTGTCCTGGCCCACGATGGGAGGCGGCCTCTTGCCCTCCTTTGGCACGCCCATAATGGCGTCCGCTGCTCTTCCAAGGCGGGAAATCTTCGGATTTGGCGGGAAGCGTCGCCCAGTGGCGGGAAACTCTGCAGATGGCGGGAACAAGCTGGAAATGGCGGACAATCGGCGGGAAACGACCTGTGATGGGGTCCGATGGCGTGGACCCTCCGGAACCGGCGGGAGACTTCTTTCTGAGGTAAACTTGCACTTTTCTTCAGGCACGCAGTACCCGGGTGTTGCGGGCACGTAATCCTGCCGACTACGCCAAAGTTGACGCGCCCCTGGGCCTGTGTCGCGCTGCGGTGCGCACGCGGGAGCTTACCTGGAGCCGGATCCGTGGAGGGTTGTAATCTCGTGGTGGTGACCCGGTCCGTGCCCAGGGAGTCAAACTAGACGGCAGTCTATTAGTAGTAAATAGTTGATGACTACGCCACCCGTTGAGTGCAGCCAGGAAGCTGCTGCTGCAGGGCAGACCGCTGAGGCCGGTGGTAGGATTGTGCAGCGTGATAGTATAACCCCCAACGGGAGGGGTATGGCCTCAGGGCAGCCGACGTGGATGATGGGGGTAGCAGGAACCACTCAGAGACGGTACGGTGTAGTTCAGGGTCTTTACTGGTAACAACGACAGACCCTCCCGGAGTACTTGCTAGCAAACGGGGCCTGGTCAGTCTTTGAGCAGATGGGATCTCCCCTGGCCAGGCGTAGTTGTAGGCCTCCCAAACTGACTGTACTCTTCTGGCTACCTTGCTAGAAGCTGATGTAAGTAGCCCACGTCCCTGAGTGTACCGTGTGGTGCTCACCCGTATGGCCGGTGACTCGGGGCCTTCTAATGGCTTCCGCTCCACGATGGCGGTGCTGGTCCCACGCGTGTGACCGTGCCTTCGGGCTTCTGGGCCAGAGGACCTGAAATCCCCTGCCCGACGGATTCTGCTGCTGGGTAGGAGTTAGTCCCCACAGCCTCGGACTCCGGGTCCGGTAAAGAATCTTCTTAGTCAGGGCGAGCTCTGTAGCTGCCAGCCCCTGACTCCTTGTAACTCTGCTGTTTCCTATGCTGCTTCTCTTCTCCACTCTCCTTGTCTGACTCACCCTGCCTCAGCCCCGGGTTTATACAGGGGAAGTTCTTCCCCTCCCAAGACTGGGCAGGAGGTGTGGCATGCACAGGATCCCTGACCAAAGGACCTCCCACCTGCTCTCAGACATAATATCTCTATCACTGTGGCAACCAGACCCCTGGGGTGTCACATTTCTACCACCTGAACTGTAATCCCTGAGCTCCAACACAGCCAGTTGGCGCTCGGAAGTGCCGTCTGCACAGTCAACACTTGCTGCCGTGTTATTGGAGTTCAGTAACGTCAGCTGTTCCCCTGCTGTGCGGACGGCAATTTCTCCTGCTCTGTCCACATTCTCACTACTACAGATTTTAAAGTTGCTCCAATTACACCTCTGGCTCCTCTGTTTTGAGTATTATCCCTGAGCTCCAACACCGCCAGTTGGCGCTCGGAAGTGCCGTCTGCACAGTCAACACTTGCTGCCGTGTAATTGGGGTTCAGTAACGTCAGCTGTTTCCCTGCTGTGCGGACGGCAATTTCTCCTGCTCTGTCCACATTCTCACTACTACAGATTTTAAAGTTGCTCCAATTACACCTCTGGCTCCTCTGTTTTCAGTATTATCCCTGAGCTCCAACACCGCCAGTTGGCGCTCGGAAGTGCTGTCTGCACAGTCAACACTTGCTGCCGTGTTATTGGGGTTCAGTAACGTCAGCTGTTCCCCTGCTGTGTGGACGGCAATTTCTCCTGCTCTGTCCACATTCTCACTACTACAGATTTAAAAGTTGCTTCAATTACACCTCTGGCTCCTCTGTTTTCAGTATTATCACTGAGCTCCAACACCGCCAGTTGGCACTCGGAAGTGCCGTCTGCACAGTCAACACTTGCTGCCGTGTTATTGGGGTTGAGTAACGTCAGCTGTTCCCCTGCTGTGTGGACGGCAATTTCTCCTGCTCTGTCCACATTCTCACTACTACAGATTTTAAAGTTGCTCCAATTACACCTCTGGCTCCTCTGTTTTCAGTATTATCCCTGAGCTCCAACACCGCTAGTTGGCGCTCGGAAGTGCAGTCTGCACAGTCAACACTTGCTACCGTGTTATTGGGGTTCAGTAACGTCAGCTGTTCCCCTGCTGTGCAGACGGCAATTTCTCCTGCTTTGTCCACATCCAATGTACTACTGATTTAAAACCTCCTCCAAATACTCCTCTGGCTCCTCTGTTTTTAGTATTTACCCTGGGCTCCAATACCGCTAGTTGCTGCTCGGAAGTGCCGTCTGCACAGTCAACGCTTGCTCCAGTGTTATTGTGATTCAGTAACGTCAGCTGATTCCCAGCTGTGTGTCCGGCAAATTCTCCTGCTTTGTCCACATCCACTGTACTACTGATTTAAAACCTCCTCCAAATACACCTCTGGCTCCTCTGTTTTTAGTATTTACCCTTGGCTCCAATACCGCTAGTTGCTGCTCAGAAGTGCCGTCTGCACAGTCAGCGCTTGCTCCAGTGTTATTGGGGTTCAGTAACGTCAGCTGATCCCCAGCTGTGTGTCCGGCAAATTCTCCTGCTTTGTCCACATCCACTGTACTACTGATTTAAAACCTCCTCCAAATACACCTCTGGCTCCTCTGTTTTTAGTATTTACCCTGGGCTCCAATACCGCTAGTTGCTGCTCAGAAGTGCCGTCTGCACAGTCAACGCTTGCTCCAGTGTTATTGGGGTTCAGTAACGTCAGCTGATCCCCAGCTGTGTGTCCGGCAAATTCTCCTGCTTTGCCCACATCCACTGTACTACTGATTTAAAACCTCCTCCAAATACACCTCTGGCTCCTCTGTTTTTAGTATTTACCCTGGGCTCCAATACCGCTAGTTGCTGCTCAGAAGTGCCGTCTGCACAGTCAACGCTTGCTCCAGTGTTATTGGGGTTCAGTAACGTCAGCTGATCCCCAGCTGTGTGTCCGGCAAATTCTCCTGCTTTGTCCACATCCACTGTACTACTGATTTAAAACCTCCTCCAAATACACCTCTGGCTCCTCTGTTTTTAGTATTTACCCTGGGCTCCAATACCGCTAGTTGCTGCTCAGAAGTGCCGTCTGCACAGTCAACGCTTGCTCCAGTGTTATTGGGGTTCAGTAACGTCAGCTGTTCCCCTGCTGTGTGTCCGGCAAATTCTCCTGCTCTGTCCACATTCACACTACTACAGATTTTAAAGTTGCTCCAATTACGCCTCTGGCTCCACTCTGTTTTTAGTATTTACCCTGGGTTCCAGCACCACCAGCTGTTTCCTCGCAGTGTCTTAGGCACGGGTACTCCCTCCTGCCCAGCCTGGTTCCGGGTAGTGTCAACGTCACTTTGCCTCCAATGCGTTGTCCTGTCGTGTTGCGGTCGGGTTAGCCGACTCTATGGTGCCTGCAGTTTAGGTGACTCCTATGTGGGCTGCGGGATCTGGCAATGAAGGCTGGCTCCATAGTGCCAATAGGACAAGCACCCCCTGTAGGACTGTGGGTTTTGGTAACTGCGGCCGGCTCGCGGCCTTGAAACTTTTTTTTACATGGGTACCTTCTGCTACCCATCCGGGTTCCAGTACCGTCAGCTGGTTCTCGGCAGTGCCTTTGGATTAGGTGCATCCTTCTCGGTATCCAAGTTCCACCAACATCTGCTGGTCCTTGGTAGTGCTTTCTGGCACAGGTACCTCCTGCTTCGTAACCGAGTTCCAGTACCGTCAGCTGGGCTTCGGTAGTTCCATTGGCTCTTGTACCTTCTACTACCCATCCGGGTTCCAGTACCGTCAGCTGGTCCTCGGTAGTTCCATTTGCTCTTGTACCTTCTACTACCCATCCGGGTTCCAGTACCGTCAGCTGGTTCTCGGCAGTGTCTTTGGCACGGGTACTCCCTCCTGCCCAGCCTGGTTGCAGCACGCCAGCTGTTTCCGGGTAGTGTCAACGTCACTTTGCCTCCAATGCGTTGTCCTGTCGTGTTGCGGTCGCGTTAGCCGACTCTATGGTGCCTGCAGTTTAGGTGACTCCTATGTGGGCTGCGGGATCTGGCAATGAAGGCTGGTTCCATAGTGCCAATAGGACAAGCATCCCCTGTAGGACTGTGGGTTTTGGTAACTGCGGCCGGCTCGCGGCCTTGAAACTTTTTTTTACATGGGTATCTTCTGCTACCCATCCGGGTTCCAGTACCGTCAGCTAGTTCTCGGCAGGGCCTTTGGATTAGGTGCCTCCTTCTTGGTATCCAAGTTCCACCAACATCTGCTGGTCCTTGGTAGTGCTTTCTGGCACAGGTACCTCCTGCTTAGTAACCGAGTTCCAGTACCGTCAGCTGGTCCTCGGTAGTTCCATTGGCACTTGTACCGTCTGCTACCCATCCGGGTTCCAGTACCGTCAGCTGGTCCTCGGTAGTTCCATTTGCTCTTGTACCTTCTGCTACCCATCCGGGTTCCAGTACCGTCAGATGGTTCTCGGCAGTGCCTTTGGATTAGGTGCCTCCTTCTCGGTATCCAAGTTCCACCAACGTCTGCTTGTCCTTGGTAGTGCTTTCTAGCACAGGTACCTCCTGCTTCGTAACCGAGTTCCCGTACTGTCAGCTGGTCTTCGGCAGTTCCATTGGCTCTTGTACCTTCTACTACCCATCCGGGTTCCAGTACCGTCAGCTGGTCCTCGGTAGTTCCATTTGCTCTTGTACCTTCTGCTACCCATTCAGGTTCCAGTACCGTCAGCTGGTTCTCGGCAGTGTCTTTGGCACGGGTAATCCCTCCTGCCCAGCCTGGTTCCAGCACGCCAGCTGTTTCCGGGTAGTGTCAACGTCACTTTACCTCCAATGCATTGTCCTGTCGTGTTGGGGTCGGGTTAGCCGACTCTATGGTGCCTGCAGTTTAGGTGACTCCTATGTGGGCTGTGGGATCTGGCAATGAAGGCTGGTTCCAAAGTGCCAATAGGACAAGCACCCCCTGTAGGACTGTGGGTTTTGGTAACTGCGGCTGGCTCATGGCCTTGAAACTTTTTTTTACATGGGTACCTTCTGCTACCCATCCGGGTTCCAGTACCGTCAGCTGGTTCTCGGCAGTGCCTTTGGATAAGGTGCCTCCTTCTCGGTATCCAAGTTCCACCAATGTCTGCTGGACCTTGGTAGTGCTTTCTGGCACAGGTACCTCCTGCTTAGTAACCGAGTTCCAGTACCATCAGCTGGTCCTCGATAGTTCCATTGGCTCTTGTACCTTCTGCTACCCATCCAGGTTCCAGTACCGTCAGCTGGTTCTCGGCAGTGCCTTTGGATTAGGTGCCTCCTTCTCGGTATCCAAGTTCCACTAACATCTGCTGGTCCTTGGTAGTGCTTTCTGGCACAGGTACCTCCTGCTTAGTAACCGAGTTCCAGTACTGTCAGCTGGTGCTCGGTAGTTCCATTGGCTCTTGTACCTTCTGCTACCCATCCGGGTTCCAGTACCGTCAGCTGGTCCTCGGTAGTTCCATTTGCTCTTGTACCTTCTACTACCCATCCGGGTTCCAGTACCGTCAGCTGGTTCTCAGCAGTGTCTTTGGCACGGGTACTCCCTCCTGCCCAGCCTGGTTCCAGCACGCCAGCTGTTTCCGGGTAGTGTCAACATCACTTTGCCTCCAATGCGTTGTCCTGTCATGTTGCGGTCGGGTTAGCCGACTCTATGGTGCCTGCAGTTTAGGTGACTCCTATGTGGGCTGCGGGATCTGGCAATGAAGGCTGGTTCCACAGTGCCAATAGGACAAGCACCCCCTGTAGGACTGTGGTCTTGGTAACTGCGGCCGGCTCGCGGCCTTGAAACTTTTTTTTTACATGGGTACCTTCTGTTACCAATCCGGGTTCCAGTACCGTCAGCTGGTTCTTGGCAGTGCCTTTGGATTAGGTGCCTCCTTCTTGGTATCCAAGTTCCACCAACGTCTGCTGGTCCTTGGTAGTGCTTTCTGGCACAGGTACCTCCTGCTTAGTGACCGAGTTCCAGTACCATCAGCTGGTCCTCGGTAGTTCCATTGGCTCTTGTATCTTCTGCTACCCATCCGGGTTCCAGTACCGTCAGCTGGTTCTCGGCAGTGCCTTTGGATTAGGTGCCTCCTTCTCGGTATCCAAGTTCCACCAACATCTGCTGGTCCTTGGTAGTGCTTTCTGGCACAGGTACCTCCTGCTTAGTGACCGAGTTCCAGTACCGTCAGCTGGTCCTCGGTAGTTCCATTTGCTCTTGTACCTTCTACTACCCATCCGGGTTCCAGTACCGCCAGCAGGTTCTCGGCAGTGTCTTTGGCACGGGTACTCCCTCCAGTCCAGCCTGGTTCCAGCACGCCAGCTGTTTCCGGGTAGAGTCAACGTCACTTTGCCTCCAATGCGTTGTCCTGTCGTGTTGCGGTCGGGTTAGCCGACTCTATGGTGCCTGCAGTTTAGGTGACTCCTATGTGGGCTGCGGGATCTGGCAGTGGATGCTTGTTCTATAGTGCCAATAGGACAAGCACCCCCTGTAGGACTGTGGGTTTTGGTAACTGCGGCCGGCTCGCGGCCTTGAAACTTTTTTTTACATGGGTACCTTCTGCTACCCATCCGGGTTCCAGTACGGTCAGCTGGTTCTCGGCGGTGCCTTTGGATTAGGTGCCTCCTTCTCGGTATCCAAGTTCCACCAACATCTGCTGGTCCTTGGTAGTGCTTTCTGGCACAGGTACCTCCTGCTTAGTAACCGAGTTCCAGTACCATCAGCTGGTCCTCGGTAGTTCCATTGGCTCTTGTACCTTCTGCTACCCAACCGGGTTCCAGTACCGTCAGCTGGTTCTCGGCAGTGCCTTTGGATTAGGTGCCTCCTTCTCGGTATCCAAGTTCCACTAACATCTGCTGGTCCTTAGTAGTGCTTTCTGGCACAGGTACCTCCTGCTTAGTAACCGAGTTCCAGTACCGTCAGCTGGTCCTCGGTAGTTCCATTTGCTCTTTTACCTTCTACTACCCATCCGGGTTCCAGTACCGTCAGCTGGTTCTCGGCAGTGTCTTTGGCACGGGTACTCCCTCCTGCCCAGCCTGGTTCCAGCATGCCAGCTGTTTCCGGGTAGTGTCAACGTCACTTTGCCTCCAATGTGTTGTCCTGTCGTGTTGCAGTCGGGTTAGCCGACTCTTTGGTGCCTGCAGTTTAGGTGACTCCTATGTGGGCTGCGGGATCTGGCAATAAAGGCTGGTTCCATAGTTCCAATAGGACAAGCACCCCCTGTAGGACTGTGGGTTTTGGTAACTGCGGCCGGCTCGCGGCCTTGAAACTTTTTTTTACATGGTTACCTTCTGCTACCCATCCGAGTTCCAGTTCAGTCAGCTGGTTCTCGGCAGTGCCTTTGGATTAGGTGCCTCCTTCTCGGTATCCAAGTTCCACCAACGTCTGCTGGTCCTTGGTAGTACCTTCTGGCACAGGTACCTCCTGCTTAGTAACCAAGTTCCAGTACCATCAGCTAGTCCTCTGTAGTTCCATTGGCTTTTGTACCTTCTGCTACCCATCCGGGTTCCAGTACCGTCAGCTGGTTCTCGGCAGTGCCTTTGGATTAGGTCCCTCCTTCTCGGTATCCAAGTTTCACTAACATCTGCTGGTCCTTGGTAGTGCTTTCTGGCACAGGTACCTCCTGCTTAGTAACCGAGTTCCAGTACTGTCAGCTGGTGCTCGGTAGTTCTATTGGCTCTTGTACCTTCTGCTACCCATCCAGGTTCCAGTACCATCAGCTGGTCCTCGGTAGTTCCATTTGCTCTTGTACCTTCTGCTACCCATCCGGTTCCAGTACCGTCAGCTGGTCCTCGTTAGTTCCATTTGCTCTTGTACCTTCTACTAACCATCCGGGTTCCAGTACCGTCAGCTGGTTCTCGGCAGTTTCTTTGGCACGGGTACTCCCTCCTGCCCAGCCTGGTTCCAGCACGCCAGCTGTTTCCGGGTAGTGTCAACGTCACTTTGCCTCCAATGTGTTGTCCTGTCGTGTTGCGGTCGGGTTAGCCGACTCTATGGTGCCTGCAGTTTAGGTGACTCCTATGTGGGCTGCGGGATCTGGCAATGAATGCTGGTTCCATAGTGCCAATAGGACAAGCACCCCCTGTAGGACTGTGGGTTTTGGTAACTGCGGACGGTTCGCGGCCTTGAAACTTTTTTTTACATGGATACCTTCTGCTACCCATCCGGGTTCCAGTACCGTCAGCTGGTTCTCGGCAGTGCCTTTGGATTAGGTGCCTCCTTCTCGGTATCCAAGTTCCACCAACGTCTGCTGGTCCTTGGTAGTGCTTTCTGGCACAGGTACCTCCTGCTTAGTAACCGAGTTCCAGTACCATCAGCTGGTCCTCGGTAGTTCAATTGGCTCTTGTACCTTCTGCTACCCATCCGGGTTCCAGTACCGTCAGCTGGTTCTCGGCAGTGCCTTTGGATTAGGTGCCTCCTTCTCGGTATCCAAGTTCCACTAACGTCTGCTGGTCCTTGGTAGTGCTTTCTGGCACAGGTACCTCCTGCTTAGTAACCGAGTTCCAGTACCGTCAGCTGGTCCTCAGTAGTTCCATTTGCTCTTGTACCTTCTACTACCCATCTGGGTTCCAGTACCGTCAGCTGGTTCTCGGCAGTGTCTTTGGCATGGGTACTCCCTCCTGCCCAGCCTGGTTCCAGCACGCCAGCTGTTTCCGGGTAGTGTCAACGTCACTTTGCCTCCAATGCGTTGTCCTGTAGTGTTGCGGTCGGGTTAGCCGACTCTATGGTGCCTGCAGTTTATGTGTCTCCTATGTGGGCTGCGGGATCTGGCAATGAAGGCTGGTTCCATAGTGCCAATAGGACAAGCACCCCCTGTAGGACTGTGGGTTTTGGTATCTGCGGCCGGCTCGCGGCCTTGAAACTTTTTTTTACATGGGTACCTTCTGCTACCCATTCGGGTTTCAGTACTGTCAGCTGGTTCGCGGCAGTGCCTTTGGATTAGGTGCCTCCTTCTCGGTATCCAAGTTCCACCAACGTCTGCTGGTCCTTGGTAGTGCTTTCTGGCACAGATACCTCCTGCTTAGCAACCGAGTTCCAGTACCATCAGCTGGTCCTCGGTAGTTCCATTGGCTCTTGTACCTTCTGCTACCCATCCGGGTTCCAGTACCGTCAGCTGGTTCTCGGCAGTGCCTTTGGATTAGGTGCCTCCTTCTCGGTATCCAAGTTCCACCAACGTCTGCTGGTCTTTGGTAGTGCTTTCTGGCACAGGTGCCTCCTGTTTAGTAACCGAGTTCCAGTACCATCAGCTGGTCCTCGGTAGTTCCATTGGCTCTTGTACCTTCTACTACCCATCCGGGTTCCAGTACCGTCTGCTGGTCCTCGGTAGTTCCATTTGCACTTGTACCTTCTGCTACCCATCCGGGTTCCAGTACCGTCAGCTGGTTCTCGGCAGTGTCTTTGGCACGGGTACTCCCTCCTGCCCAGCCTGGTTCCAGCACGCCAGCTGTTTCCAGGTAGTGTCAACGTCACTTTGCCTCCAATGCGTTGTACTGTCGTGTTGCGGTCGGGTTAGCCGAATCTATGGTGCCTGCAGTTTAGGTGACTCCTATGTGGGCTGCGGGATCTGGCAATGAAGGCTGGTTCCATAGTGCCAATAGGACAAGCATCCCCTGTAGGACTGTGGGTTTTGGTAACTGCGGCCGGCTCGCGGCCTTGAAACTTTTTTTTACATGGGTACCTTCTGCTACCCATCCGGATTCCAGTACCGTCAGCTGGTTCTCGGCAGTGCCTTTGGATTAGGTGCCTCCTTCTCGGTATCCAAGTTCCACCAACGTCTGCTGGTCCTTGGTAGTGCTTTCTGGCACAGGTACCTCCTGCTTAGTAACCGAGTTCCAGTACCGTCAGCTGGTCCTCGGTAGTTCCATTGGCTCTTGTACCTTCTGCTACCCATCCGGGTTTCAGTACCATCAGCTGGTCCTCGGTAGTTCCATTTTCTCTTGTACCTTCTGCTACCCATCCGGGTTCCAGTTCAGTCAGCTGGTTCTCGGCAGTGCCTTTGGATTAGGTGCCTCCTTCTCGGTATGCAAGTTCCACCAACGTCTGCTTGTCCTTTGTAGTGCTTTCTGGCACAGGTATCTCCTGCTTCGTAACCGAGTTCCAGTACCGTCAGCTGGTCTTCGGCAGTTCCATTGGCTTTTGTACCTTCTACTACCCATCCGGGTTCCAGTACCGTCAGCTGGTCCTCGGTAGTTCCATTTGCTCTTGTACCTTCTACTATCCATCTGGGTTCCAGTACCGTCAGCTGGTTCTCGGCAGTGTCTTTGGCACGGGTACTCCCTCCTGCCCAGCCTGGTTCAAGCACGCCAGCTGTTTCCGGGTAGTGTCTACGTCACTTTGCCTCCAATGCGTTGTCCTGTCGTGTTGCGGTCGGGTTAGCCGACTCTATGGTGCCTGCAGTTTAGGTGACTCCTATGTGGGCTGCGGGATCTGGCAATGAAGGCTGGTTCCATAGTGCCAATAGGACAAGCACCCCCTGTAGGAATGTGGGTTTTGGTAACTGCGGCCGGCTCGCGGCCTTGAAACTTTTTTTTACATGGGTACCTTCTGTTACCCATCCGTGTTCCAGTACCGTCAGCTGGTTCTCGGCAGTGCCTTTGGATAAGGTGCCTCCTTCTCGGTATCCAAGTTCCACCAACGTCTGCTGGTCCCTGGTAGTGCTTTCTGGCACAGGTACCTCCTGCTTAGTAACCGAGTTCCAGTACCATCAGCTGGTCCTCTGTAGTTCCATTGGCTCTTGTACCTTCTGCTACCCATCCGGGTTCCAGTACAGTCAGCTGGTTCTCGGCAGTGCCTTTGGATTAGGTGTCTCCTTCTCGGTATCCAAGTTCCACCAACGTCTGCTGGTCCTTGGTAGTGCTTTCTGGCACAGGTTCCTCCTGTTTAGTAACCGAGTACCAGTACCGTCAGCTGGTCCTCGGTAGTTCCATTGGCTCTTGTACCTTCTGCTACCCATCCGGGTTCCAGTACCGTCAGCTGGTCCTCGGTAGTTCCATTTGCTCTTGTACCTTCTACTACCCATCCGGGTTCCAGTACCATCAGCTGGTTCTCGGCAGTGTCTTTGGCACGGGTACTCCCTCCTGCCCAGCCTGGTTCCAGCACGCCAGCTGTTTCCGGGTAGTGTCAACATCACTTTGCCTCCAATGCGTTGTCCTGTCGTGTTGCGGTCGGGTTAGCCGAATCTATGGTGCCTGCAGTTTAGGTGACCCCTATGTGGGCTGCGGAATTTGGCATTGAAGGCTGGTTCCATAGTGCCAATAGGACAAGCACCCCCTGTAGGACTGTGGGTTTTGGTAACTGCGGCCGGCTCGCGGCCTTGAAACTTTTTTTTACATGGGTACCTTTTGCTACCCATCCGGGTTCCAGTATCATCAGCTGGTTCTCGGCAGTGCCTTTGGATTAGGTGCCTCCTTCTCGGTATCCAAGTTCCACCAACGTCTGCTGGTCCTTGGTAGTTCTTTCTGGCACAGGTACCTCCTGCTTAGTAACCGAGTTCCCGTACCGTCAGCTGGTCCTCGGTAGTTCCATTGGCTCTTGTACCTTCTGCTACCCATCCGGGTTCCAGTACTGTCAGCTGGTTCTCAGCAGTGCCTTTGGATTAGGTGCCTCCTTCTTGGTATCCAAGTTCCACCAACGTCTGCTGGTCCTTTGTAGTGCTTTCTGGCACAGGTACCTCCTGCTTAGTAACCGAGTTCCAGAACCGTCAGCTGGTCCTCGGTAGTTCCATTGGCTCTTGTACCTTCTGCTACCCATCCGGGTTCCAGTACCGTCAGCTGGTCCTCGGTAGTTCCATTTGCTCTTGTACCTTCTACTTCCCATCCTAGTTCCAGTACCGTCAGCTGGTTCTCGGCAGTGTCTTTGGCACGGGTACTCCCTCCTGCCCAGCCTGGCTCCAGCACGCCAGCTGTTTCCGGTTAGTGTCAACGTCACTTTGCCTCCAATGCGTTGTCCTGTCGTGTTGCGGTCGGGTTAGCCGACTCTATGGTGCCTGCAGTTTAGGTGACTCCTATGTGGGCTGCGGGATCTGGCAATGAAGGCTGGTTCCATAGTGCCAATAGGACAAGCACCCCCTGTAGGACTGTGGGTTTTGGTAACTGCGTCCGGCTCGCGGCCTTGAAAGTTTTTTTAACATGGGTACCTTCTGCTACCCATCCGGGTTCCAGTACCGTCAGCTGGTTCTCGGCAGTGCCTTTGGATAAGGTGCCTCCTTCTCGGTATCCAAGTTCCACCAACGTCTGCTGGTCCTTGGTAGTGCTTTCTGGCACAGGTACCTCCTGCTTAGTAACCGAGTTCCAGTACCATCAGCTGGTCCTCGGTAGTTCCATTGGCTCTTGTACCTTCTGCTACCCATCCGGGTTCCAGTACCGTCAGCTGGTTCTCGGCAGTGCCTTTGGATTAGGTGTCTCCTTCTCGGTATCCAAGTTCCACCAACGTCTGCTGGTCCTTGGTAGTGCTTTCTGGCACAGGTACCTCCTGCTTAGTAACTGAGTTCCAGTACCGTCAGCTGGTCCTCGGTAGTTCCATTGGCTCTTGTACCTTCTGCTACCCATCCGGGTTCCAGTACCGTCAGCTGGTCCTCGGTAGTTCCATTTGCTCTTGTACCTTCTACTACCCATCCGGGTTCCAGTACCGTCAGCTGGTTCTCGTCAGTGTCTTTGGCAGGGGTACTCCCTCCTGCCCAGCCTGGTTCCAGCACGCCAGCTGTTTCCGGGTAGTGTCAACATCACTTTGCCTCCAATGAGTTGTCCTGTCGTGTTGCGGTCGGGTTAGGCGAATCTATGGTTCCTGCAGTTTAGGTGACTCCTATGTGGGCTGCGGGATCTGGCAATGAAGGCTGGTTCCATAGTGCCAATAGGACAAGCACCCCCTGTAGGACTGTGGGTTTTGGTAACTGCGGCCGGCTCGCGGCCTTGAAACTTTTTTTTACATGGGTACCTTCTGCTACCCATCCGGGTTCAAGTACCGTCAGCTCGTTCTCGGCAGTGCCTTTGGATTAGGTGCCTCCTTCTCGGTATCCAAGTTCCACCAACGTCTGCTGGTCCTTGGTAGTGCTTTCTGGCACAGGTACCTCCTGCTTAGTAACCGAGTTCCAGTACCGTCAGCTGGTCCTCGGTAGTTCCATTGGCTCTTGTACCTTCTGCTACCCATCCGGGTTCCAGTACTGTCAGCTGGTTGTCAGCAGTGCCTTTGGATTAGGTGCCTCCTTCTTGGTATCCAAGTTCCACCAACGTCTGCTGGTCCTTTGTAGTGCTTTCTGGCACAGGTACCTCCTGCTTAGTAACCGAGTTCCAGTACCGTCAGCTGGTCCTCGGTAGTTCCATTGGCTCTTGTACCTTCTGCTACCCATCTGGGTTCCAGTACCGTCAGCTGGTCCTCGGTAGTTCCATTTGCTCTTGTACCTTCTACTACCCATCCTAGTTCCAGTACCGTCAGCTGGTTCTTGGCAGTGTCTTTGGCACGGGTACTCCCTCCCGCCCAGCCTGGTTCCAGCACGCCAGCTGTTTCCGGGTAGTGTCAACGTCACTTTGCCTCCAATGCGTTGTCCTGTCGTGTTGCGGTCGGGTTAGCCGACTCTATGGTTCCTGCAGTTTAGGTGACTCCTATGTGGGCTGCGGGATCTGGCAATGAAGGCTGTTTCCATAGTGCCAATAGGACAAGCACCCCCTGTAGGACTGTTGGTTTTGGTAACTGCGGCCGGCTCGCGGCCTTGAAAGTTTTTTTTACATGGGTACCTTCTGCTACCCATCCGGGTTCCAGTACCATCAGCTGGTTCTCGGCAGTGCCTTTGGATAAGGTGCCTCCTTCTCGGTATCCAAGTTCCACCAACGTCTGCTGGTCCCTGGTAGTGCTTTCTGGCACAGGTACCTCCTGCTTAGTAACCGAGTTCCAGTACCATCAGCTGGTCCTCGGTAGTTCCATTGGCTCTTGTACCTTCTGCTACCCATCCGGGTTCCAGTACCGTCAGCTGGTCCTCGGTAGTTCCTCAGCCTTCTTGTACCTTCTGCTACATTTCCAAGTTCAAGCTTTTTGAAATGGTTCTTGGTAATCACTCTGGATCTCCCTGACGAGGACCCTGAAGACGAGGACCCTGAAGACCAACCCGAAGAAGACGAGGACCCCGAAGAGGACGAGGACCCCGAAGACGAGGACCCCCGAAGACGACGACCCTGAAGACCACCCCGAAGAAGACCAAGAAGTTGACCCTGAAGAAGTTGACCAAGAGGACAAAGAAGAGAAGACAACCACCAAGATACAGAAGAACAAGAGACAGAAAACCAAGAAGCAGAAGTACAAGAAGCTGCAGAACAAAAAGCAGAAGAACATTAACCATAAGACTAAAAATCAGAGCAAAAGATAATATCTAAATTATAAGCAGAAGATGACTAAGCAGTGTATGGGGTTGAATCCGTTCCTCATCGTGGTGCCCCTGGAAAAGACCTGCTGCTGCAGGCCAAACTGAACGCGGACAAATCCTGTTGTAAATCTTTTGTGACGGGCAGAACGAAAGCTGTAATGTCCAAACTTTTATAGATAACAACTACAGGAATGCCTGTCACAAATAAGAATATGATGAAGAAGAAGAATATGAAGACGATGAAGAAGTAGAATATGAAGAATGTAAAAAATAAGAATAATACGAAGAAGGTGAAGAAGAAGAAGATGAAGAAGGTGAAGAAGAAGTGGATGAAAAAGATGCTGAGGATGATGAAGGAGAAAGTGTGGGAGAAGTAAAAAAGAAGGTGAAGAGCATGGAAGTAGTGAAACATAAATATCTGACAAAATATAAAAATACTTAAAATAGTCAATATTTCCGTAACTCAGAACGTCTTAAAAAAAATTAATTCCTGCTATTCCATTTGATTGGGCTAAACCTCTACGCCTTTATTGTCTCCCGCACCTCCCCCAATACATTCTACATTATTCTTAGTTGTTTTCCTTCATGTAGAATTAACCTACAAGGAAAGAAAGGGTTTATTTTCATTCCGATATTTCTGTCCCATTGACTTGCATTGGTTTCCGGTATCGGAATCGGCGATATCCGATACTTTTTCGGTATCGGTCCAATCCAATCCGATCCGATATTTCCCGATATCGGAAGGTATCGCTCAACACTAGTTATAACATTTTGTTGGAAATATTAGAAATTACTGATAAACTTTTAACGCTTCTAACAAAAAAAAATGTTTCAAACATGTTGCTGTAAAGTAGACATATGGTAAATGTTATGTATTAAATAGTTTATGTGACATAACCGTCTAGAATACGGGCAAAACAATTAAAAGTTTGAAAATTGTGAAATTTTCAAAATTTTCAGCAAAATTCTGTTATTTTCACAATTAGACGCAAAAAATATCGGCCTAAATTTACCACTAACATGAAGTACAATGTGTAAAAAAAAACTGTCTCAGAATCACTGGGATATGTTGAAGTGTTCCAGAGTTATTACCTCATAAAGTGACACTGGTCAGAATTGTAAAATTGACCTGGTCAGGAAGGTTAAAACAGGCTGGGTGTAAAGGCTTTAAAAATGCTGCCTCAAATCTGCACCAAAATCGCATAAAATAAATAGGTAAACGGAGGCAAAAAAGCAATAAACAGAGAAGATTGTTATTGCACATTTTGATACCGACACCTGCTGAAAACCTGTGGAAAAAAGCAGCAGGAAAAAAAGCAGCTATATGTGAACATGGCCTAAAGCACAGAAAGGCTTCAGCACTCAAAGGCCCTCTGTTTTTGTACTTTGCTGCTTTGTGGCTGAACTGTTTTGACTTATAAATGCTTCTACTTCATACTAATAGCACTTATGGGTGGCCAGAGCAGAATTAGTAGATCAGATATTTCACAAAGTCACTTGTGGCAATGGTAGCTCATACTGAGCACTTCAGCGTGTGTCTGCAGTGATTGTATTCCTGTGTTCTTGATTATATGCACTGTTTTTTGCAATCTATGTAGTTAAAACACCAGAAGAACAATAGTTTATAGGGTTTCTACTTACTTCTGACCATATAGTACATGAATCAATGAAAAGAAATCTGCTAATAAATATAAAATAATTTCATGATCCACTGTATGAATATTCTAAATGTATATATATGAATTAAGTGACGCATACTACATGAAGCTGTTTTATAAGAATCAATAGATATTATTTTCTTTTTTGTGAGATTTTTTTTTAATTAAATTGGAAGCTAGACATCCTGTAATCACTGGTATTTATAACATGTTTTAGCCAAATTTAAAACACCATTTCAATTCATTACACTTTGGAGATGTAGCTTTTAGCAATCTGGCAATATATCTCTCATTATGAAGAAATGTTATGACATTGCAGTATGCTGTATTTAATCACTGATCATTCTAATTGGTATTCAGTGTAAAATAATCAGTCAAATCCAGTATGTCATTATGTAATGTTCCTCTGGATGAAGCCAGATGTTCAATGATAACAGAGGATGATATTGTTCAATTTACAGCACTTTATTTTCTTTAGAACTACTTTATGGACATTCAGTTGAATGTAGGGCACTGGAGGACAACAAATCCCAGCAGATTGGCATACCAGAAGCTGAAGCTTCAATGGCAGCAGAATGAAGATCATGAAGTAAAGCTGACATTATTCCATATATGCCAAGCACATCATATTACATGTCATGAGAGATTAGCAAAAACGCAGATTCAAATTCATCAGATTGGTAAAATTTGACAAATTCAATGCAAATCGAATGATGTTTATTATGTGCTGGTGTATTTCTAGACCCCCAGAGCATAACAACATGGGTTGTAAAAAAAAAAATCGCTGCCAACAGTCCGCTGTCCAGTCCTCCGCTCTGTCCAGCCTCTTCTTTCCTCCTGGCATACAACATTCACTTTTTGCCTCTCTGGGCTTCCAGAACTGAGTAGACTTGACGTAATGCCGTAACGAAGTGCATCGCCCGAGGTTGCTATTTTGCTGAATTTATAGGAAAAAAAAACAGCAAATAGAAGTGCAAGCCAAATTGTAATAAGAAAAATCATTTCATTTAATGCATAAAAAAGACCAAAAATACACATACAATAATATTGGAACATCACAGGTAAATGAAAGGAAATGGAGACACCTGGTAACCTGACTTGTTAATAGTAAACTGAGTATATACAGTATGTAAATTCAGAAGAGTAATAAACATATATACTGCATATGTTTGGAAAGTAAGGCAAGGAGTAGATCACCAAGTTCAGTTCAAGTATGTCATCCAAGAAAAAAACACACACATTCAGAGGTGTGAAAAAGTGTTTGCCCCTTCCTGATTTCTTATTCTTTTACATGTCTGTCACACTTAAATGTTTCAGATCACAAAACAAATTAAAAAATTAAAAAAAGATAACAAGTAAACAAAAAATGTAGTTTTTAAATGAAGTTCATTATTAATAAGGGAAAAAGAAATCCAAACCTACAAGGTCCTGTGTGAAAAAGTGATTGCCCCACCCCCCTTAAACATAAATTAACTGTGGTTTATCACATCTTTGATAAACTGAATTCAATTTCCCTAGCCACACACAGGCCTGATTACTGCCACATCTGTTCTCAATAAAGAAAGCACTTAAATAGGATCTGCCCGACAAAGTAAGTAGACCAAAAGATCCTAAAAAGCTATACATCATGCTGCGACCCAAATAAATTCAGGAACAAATGAGAAACAAATTAATTGAGATCTATAAGTCTGAAAAGGTTACAAAGCCATTTCAAAAGCGTTGGGACTCTAGCAAACCACAGTGAGAGCCATTATCCACAAATGGCAAAAACATGCAACAGTGGTGAACCTTCCCAGGAGTGGCCAGACAACCAAAATTACCCTAAGAGCA
This sequence comes from Phyllobates terribilis, assembly GCF_046119375.1. Taxonomy (NCBI): domain Eukaryota; kingdom Metazoa; phylum Chordata; class Amphibia; order Anura; family Dendrobatidae; genus Phyllobates; species Phyllobates terribilis. The sequence continues at coordinate 877,880,586 of NW_027362761.1, forward strand.
CAGTGACAACTCATCCAAGAGGTCACAAAAGACCCCACAACAACATCCAAAGAACTGAAGGCCTCACTTGCCTCAGTTAAGGTCAGTGTTCATGAGTCCACCATAAGAAAGAGACAAAAATGGCATGCTTGGCAGATTTCCAAGGCAAAAACCACTGCTGAGCAAAAAAAAATAAAGGCTCGTCTCAGTTTTGCCAGAAAACATCTTGATGATCGCCAAGACTTTTGGAAGAATATTCTGTGGACGGACGAGACAAAAGCTGAACTTTTTGGAAGGTGTATGTCCCATTTCATCTGGCATAGAAGTAACACAGCATTTCAGAAAAGGAAAATCATACCAACAGTAAAATATGGTGGTGGTAGTGTGATGGTCTGGGGCAGTTCTTTTGCTTCAGGACCTGGAAGACTTGCTGTGGTAAATGGAACTATGAATTCTGCTGTCTACCAAAAAATCCTGAAGGAGAATGTCCGGCCATGTGTTCGTGACCTCAAGCTGAAGCGCACTCGGGTTATGCAGCAGGACCAAGACCCAAAACACACCAGGAAGTCCACCTCTGTATGGCTTAAGAAAAACAAAATTAAGACTTTGGAGTGGCCTAGTCAAAGTCCTGACCTTAATCCGATTGAGATGCTGTGGCATGACCTTAAAAAGGCGGTCCATATTCGGAAACCCTTCAGGGTGGCTAAATTACACTAATTCTGCAAAGGTGAGTGAGCCAAAATTCCTCTCGAGCATGGTAAAAGACTCAATGCCAGTTATCGTAAATGTTTGATTTCAGTTGTTGCTGCTAATGGTGGCTCAACCAATTATTAGGTTTAGGGGGCAATCATTTTTTCACACAGGGACCTGTAGGTTTGGATTTTTCTTTTTCCCTTAATAATTAAGACCTTCATTTAAAAATTGCATTTTGTATTTACTTGTGTTATCTTTGTCTAATATGTTAACTTGTTTTGTGATCTGAAACATTTAAGTGTGACAAACATGTAAAAGAATAAGAAATCAGGAAGGGGGTAATCATTTTTTCATACCACTTTATATGTACAGTATATATAAATACACAGTGGCTTGTAAAAGTATTCACCTCCTTTGAATTTTACCTATTTTGCTACATTGCAACCTGTGTTTAAATAGTTTTGTAATCCGATTTGTGTGTGATACATCAGTACTAAATAGTCTAAGTTGATGAAGTGAGAAAGATATAGACATAAATTAAATTTATGGGATAAAATAACTAAAAATTTGAATGTGCATATGTACAGTGGGTACGGAAAGTATTCAGAACCCTTTAAAATTTTCACTCTTTGTTTCATTGCAGCCATTTGGTAAATTCTAAAAAATTCATTTTTTTTCTCATTAAAGTACACTCTGCACCCCATCTTGACTGAAAAAAACAGAAATGTAGAAATTTTTGCAAATTTAGTAAAAAAGAAAAACTGAAATATCACATGCTCATAAGTATTCAGACCCTTTGCTCAGACACTCATATTTAAGTCACATGCTGTCCATTTCCTTGTGATTCTCCTTGAGATGGTTCTACTCCTTTATTGGAGTCCAGCTGTGTTTAATTAAACTGATAGGACTTGATTTGGAAAGGCACACACCTGTCTATATAATACCTCACAGCTCACAGTGCATGTCAGACCAAATGAGAATCATGAGCTCAAAAGGAACTGCCCAAGGAGCTCAGAGACAGAATTGTGGCAAGGCACAGATGTGGCTAAGGTTACAAAAAAGTTTCTGCATTACTCAAGGTTCCTAAGAGAACAGTGGCCTCCATAATCCTTACATGGAAGAAGTTTGGGACCACCAGAAGTCTCCCTAAACCTGGCCACCCAGCCAAACTGAGCAATCGTGGGAGAAGAGCCTTGGTGAGAGAGGTAAAGAAGAACCCCAAGATCAGTGTGGCTGAGCTCCAGAGATGCAGTAGGGAGATGGGAGAAAGTTCCACAAAGTCAACTATCACTGCAGCCCTCCACCAGTCCAGTCTTTTTGGCAGAGTCACCAGACGGAAGCCTCTCCTCAGTGCAAGACATATGAAAGCCCGCATAGAGTTTGCTCAAAAACAAGTGAAGGACTCCCAGACTATGAGAAATAAGATTCTCTGGTTTGATGAGACGAAGATAGAACTTTTTGGTGATAATTCTAAGCGGTATGCGTGGAGAAAACCAGGCACTGCTCATCACCTGCTAAATACAATCCCAACAGTGAAACATTTTGGTGGCAGCTTTGGGGATGTTTTTCAGCTGCAGGGACAGGATAACTGGTTGCAATTGAAGGAAACATGAATGTGGTCAAGTACAGAGATATCCTGGATGAAAACCTCTTCCAGAGTGCTCTGGACCTCAGACTTGGCCGAAGGTTCACCCTCCAACAAGACAATGACCCTAAGCACACAGCTAAAATAACAAAGAAGTGGCTTCAGAACAACTCTGTGACCATTCTTGACTGGGCCAGCCAGAGCCCTGACCTAAACCCAATTGAGCATCTCTGGAGAGACCTGAAAATGGCTATCCACCAACGTTCACCATCCAACCTGACGGAACTGGAGAGGATCTGCAAGGAAGAATGGCAGTGGATCCCCAAATCCAGGTGTGAAAAACTTGTTGCATCATTCCCAAGAAGACTTGTGGCTGTACAAGTTCAAAAGGGTGCTTCTATTCAATACTGAGCAAAGGGTCCGAATACTTATCACCATGTGATATTTAAGTTTTTCTTTTTTAATAAATTTGCAAAAATTTTTACATTTCTGTTTTTTTCAATCAAGATGGGATGCAGAGTGTACTTTAATGAGAAAAGAAAAAGAACTTTTTAGAATTTACCAAATGGCTGCAATGAAACAAAGAGTGAAAAATTTAAAGGGGTCTGAATACTTTCCGTACCCACTGTGTTCATTCATTTTGCCATGAAGCCAGTAAAAATTTCTGGTGCAAGAAATTACCTTCATAAGACACAAGCTTAGTGAAAGGAAGTCAACCTGTGTGCAATGTAAGTGTTACATGGTCTGTCAATATATACACACCTTTTCTGAAAGGCCACAGAGGCTGTAACACTACTAAGCAAGAGGCACCACTAACCAAACAACATCATGAAGACCAAGGAGATCTCCAAACAAGTTAGTGACAAAGTTGTTGAGAAGTACAAGTCAGGGTTGGGTTCTAAAAATATATCTCTATCTCTGATGATCGATCCCCCGGGGCACCATCAAATCCACTATCATCAAATGGAAAGAACATGGTACCACAACAAACCTGCCAAAAGAGGGCCTCCCACCACAAATCTTAGCCTGCGCAAGAAAGGCATTAATCAAAGAGACAGCACAGAGACCAAAGGTAACCCTGAAGGAGCTGCAGAGTTCCCAAGCAGAGACTGGAGTATCTGTCCATATGACCACAATAAGCTATACACTCCATACAGGTGGCCTTTATGAAAGATTGGGCAGAAAAAAAACTTTTCTTACACAAAAATTGTAAGGCTTGTTTTGAGTTTACCAAAAGACATGTGGGAGACTGCAATTGTATGGAGAAAGGTGCTGTGATCAGATGAGACCAAAATTAAATTTTTTGGCCACCAAGGTAAACGCTATGTCTGGCGCCAAACCAACACAGCTCGTCACCCCAAGAACACCATCCCCACAGTGAAACATGGTGGTGGCAGGATCATGCTGTGGGGTGTTTTTTTGGCAGCAGGGACAGTAAAAAAAATGGTCCAATTTGAGGGGAAGATGGATGATGCAACATACAGGGATATTCTTGAGCAAAACCTGTTTCAGTCTGTCTGTAATTTGCGACTGGGAAGGAGATTCACCTTTCAAGAAGACAATGACCCAAAGCATAATGCTAAAGCAACACTCGAATGGTTTAAGGGGAAACATATAAATATTTTGGAGTTGCCTAATCAAAGCCCAGACCTTAATCCAATTGAGAATCTGTGATCATACTTGAAGATTGCTGTTCACCAGAGGAAACCATCTAACTCAGTGTTTCCCAAACTCCAGTCCTCATGGACCCTAGCAGGTCATTGTAACATAACTGGCGGCGTCCTTGCATAGTGGTCCATCTCCCACTGTGCAAGAGCGCGCACTTGATCTCCAGTTCAGTCTGCTAGCCTGGCTTCCCTCCATGCTGTTTGCTTGCCTCTGTTTCTGCTGCTTAAGGGCGGCGCCCGATCACTTCCTGTTTGTTGTACCTGCTGCGGGCACACCCCTTATGCGTCCTCAGCCTATTGCTGTCTGTCACCTGGTATTTAACCCAGCTCCTCACAGGAAACCCTGCCTGAACATTGTGTTCTGTCAGTTGGCTTCCAGTCACTGATGTGCCAGGTCCTGTCTATGTTTCCTGCCTTGCGGTATCAGTTCCCGTGTCTGAACTGTGTCCTGTCTGAACTATCTTCTAGCCTGTTGTCTTCTGCCTATCCTGGAGGCTGTATTTCCAGGCCTGTCTGAACACGCTCCTAGCCTGTTCCTTCCGCCTTCTAAGGGCTACATACCTAGACCCGCTCCTGTATCTTGTCTGTCCTGTCTGAACACGCTCCTAGCCTGTTCCTTCCGCCTTCTAGGGGCTGCATACCTAGACCCGCTCCTGTATCTTGCTACTGTGTCTGTTCTTGTCTGAATACTCTTCTAGCCTGTTTCCTGTTTTTCTCTATGTCCGTACCTTTCCTTTTTCTGCAGAGTCCGAACTCGTATCTAACTCCTGTTCGTTGTCACTGTACTCCCGTTTGTAAGTTTGTGGTCCACTCACTACTTCGCTGCAAGTACCCTGTGGGTATCTGGTTCTGCCTTTCCCTTCCTGTCTGTTCCGTGTGAACAGAGCCCTGTCCCCTCTGCCCTGCCTCGCTCTCCGCTCCTGCGGTTCTCGCCCCGCTCTGACCCTTTGCTCGCTGCTCCAGCAGTCTCGCTCTGCTCTGACTCTTTGCTCGCTGCCCCAGCAGTCTCGGTCTGCTCTGACCCTTTGCTCGCTGCTCCAGCAGTCTCGCTCTGCTCTGACCCTTTGCTCGCTGCTCCGGCAGTCTCGCTCTGCTCTGACCCTTTGCTCGCTGCTCCGGCAGTCTCGCTCTGCTCTGACCCTTTGCTCGCTGCTCCGGCAGTCTCACTCTGCTCTGACCCTTTGCTCACCGCTCCAGGCGGTCTTGTCCTGCTCTACTGTTGCTCACCGCTCCAGGCGGCCTCGTCCTGCTCTACTCTTGCTCACCGCTCCAGACGGCCTCGTCCTGCTCTACTCTTGCTCACCGCTCCAGGCGGTCTCGTCCTGCTCTACTCTTGCTCACCGCTCCAGGCGGCCTCGTCCTGCTCTACTCTCGCTCACCGCTCCAGGCGGCCTCGTTCTGCTCTTCTCTCGCTCACCGCTCTAGGCGGTCTCGTCTTGCCATGCTCTCGCTCACCACTCTGGGCGACCTCACTCTGCTGTGTTTGTCCGCCACGTCTGTGGTTCTGTTCCTGAGTCCCAGTGTGTACTGGGTCCTATCCCGCCTGTGTTCCTACCTGCTAGTGCCTCCCTGTCTGCACTCTAGCTGTGCTTGCCTGTACCCCCCTGCCTGCATACCCGCCTGCCTGCATACCAGTCGTGCCTGCCTATACCCACCAGTCTGTGTGCCAGCCTAGCCTGTCTGTTCCTGTGTTCCCCGATGTGGGTCAACAGCCATGTCTGGGGTCTGTCCTGGAGTAGCACCTGGTCCCTTTGCTCGGTTCCTCCTTGGTGCACTGGCATCGTATGCCGTCATGCGACCCTGATCGGATCGGGTGAATACTTAGTTACACCCCTCCAGGCATTCACTCTCCGGCACGGTCCAGTGGAATCACTACATATACACGCACACGCCGCTCAGCCCGGGCGTGTGCATTACAGTCATGTTTTCAGGATTTCCTTAGTGTTGCACAAGTGGTGGAAGTATCATGAAGGCATCAGCATTTTTTTCACTCCTGCAACACTATGGAAATCCTGAAAGCATGACCTGTGGGGGGCCGTGAGGACTGGAGTTTGGGAAACACTGATCTAACTTGAAGGAGCTGGAGCAGTTTTGCTTTGGGGAATGGGCAAAAATCCCAGTGGAAAGATGTGGAAAGCTCATAGAGACTTATCAAAAGTGACTTGCAGCTGTAATTGCTGCAAAAGGAGGGTCTACAAATTACTTACATTTGGGGGTGAATAGTTATGCACACTAAAGTTTTCAGTTATTTTGTCCTATTTGTTTGCGTCTCAAAAAAGAAAAAAAACAAATGGTCACAGTTGTAGGCATATGCTTTACATGAACTGATGCAAACCCTAAAAAAAAAAACCTGTGAAATTTCAGGTTGTGAGGTAGCAAAAGACGAAAATGCCATGGGAGTGATTACTTTCGCAAGCCACTGTTTGTCTGCAAACTTTCCAGTAGTAATAGATAAAAGAAAATATGTAGCTCAGAAAAAGACTTTTGTTTCTAGGTTACAGCAGCGGTTTACCTATAGAAGTATTGTAAGGCAATAAACCCGGCTTATTTGCCTCTAATCCAAAACTATCCCTCCTCCACCAACCATGCCTACACCGAATACAGATAATAGTAGTTTTACTAGAGAAAGGACAGTATGTAGCCCTGAAAAGGACTTTTGTTTTAATGGCGCAATATCAATATTAAACATTGCTTATATGCCTGCTGTGACGCGAGTCACTACAGAAATAACAGTCTCAGAAGAGGAGAGAAGAGACTAATATTGCTGAAAGAAATATTATGTAAGTGCTACTTACTGGATAAATAGAGGGAGGTCAAACAATCCAAAGTCAAGTCCAGGAAAATGGCGCAGTACAAAGGGAGCAGACAAAAGAGTAGTCAGATAACAGGCAAATGGTCAAAATCCAGGTAAGGGAAAATAGTCAGACTGGGTCAGGCACAGAGCACAGAGAGATCAGTCCTACACAGGCAACAGCAAGTGTATAATTGACACTGGGTGAAGGAGCTAGCATGCTTAAGTAGAAGACTAATCAAGGGAAGTGAACACAAATGATTGCAGAAACGACCCAACAAAACCAAAACAGACTGACAGCCTCCACACAATAGTAACATAGCAGACAAGGAAAGTGTGGAAAAAGTAACAGTACCCCCTCTTCAAAGGGGGGCCACCGGACCCCCAGGTCTCCCAGGAAACCGCCGATGAAAGGCCCGGACCAACCAATCAGCCCTCACAGAATGAGCCGGAACCCAGGACCATTCTTCGGGTCCATACCCCTTCCAATGTACAAGATATTGAAGGGAATTCCAGACCATACGGGAATCAATGATCTTTTGTACCTCATATTCTAAGCTTCCCTCAATAGACACCGGAGGAGGTGGGGGCGAGGGAGACAGAACAGGGGGAGTAAATTCCTTCAACAAAGACTTGTGGAACACATTAGGAATGCGGAAAGACTGAGGGAGTCATAATCGGAAGGAAACCGAATTGACCACCTCCAGAATCTCATATGGACCAATGATTCTAGGACCCAACTTCAGCGAGGGTATCTTCAATCTAATATTCTTCGAGGATAGCCATACCTTATCTCCCACCTGGAAGGCGGCACCTGACGAGCGTCTCCTATCGGCCTTTTGTTTCTGCCGATGCTGAGCCACCCTAATATTCTTTTTAACCTCCCTCCAGACATCCCCCAACTCTTGAATGGTTACATCTACCCCAGGACACCCAGATCTTATCCTGGAGAACTCACCAAAATGAGGATGAAACACATAATTACAGAAAAATGGCAAAGTTCCCTTGGACTGATTAACCCGCCTGTTAAAGGCAAACTCAGCCAGAGGAAGAAAGGATGACCAATTCTCCTGCTGATCGGCGACAAAACATCTTAAAATTTGTTCCAAAGACTGATTTGTCCTTTCAGTCTGACCATTAGTTTCAGGATGATAAGCAGAGCAAAAGGACAAATCAATCCCCAACCTTCTGCAGAAAGCCTTCCAAAATCTAGAGACGAATTGTACTCCCCTATCAGATATAATATTAAGAGGAATCCCATGCAGTCGTACCACATGAGTAAAAAACAGTTTGGAGAGAGTCTCGGAATTGGAACGAAATGAGTCTGTTTGCTGAATCGATCGACTACCACCCAAATAGCCATCATCCCCCCAGACAGAGGTAAATCGGAAATGAAATCCATGGACAAATGGAATGGGCAAAGGAGCCAATTCCCCAGCCGGCCGGCAATGTTGCACTTTTGCACGTGCACAAGTTTCACAAGCAGACACAAAATCTTTAATGTCCCTACGCATAGAAGACCACCAAAAGAGTCTAGCAACTGCCTTCTGGGTGGCAGTAACTCCAGGATGACCACTCAACACAGAAACATGGAATTCTTGCAAAAGGCATAAACTGAGATACACAGGGACAAACAACTTGCATTCAGAAATATTGGAAGGAGCCAAAGACTGAGCAGTACGAATTTCCGCTTCCAGCTCAGAGGAAACCATGGCCACAACTATACCCTGAGGAAGAATGGAGGAAGGAGGCTCTGGAGGAGACACAGAATCAAGGCTACGAGACAGGGCATCCGCCCTCACTTTCTTAACCCCAATTCTGAACGTAATAGAAAAATTAAATCTTGAAAAAAATAAAGACCATCTGGCCTGTCTAGGTGTCAACCACTTAGCAGATTCGATATACGCTAGATTCTTGTGATCTGTCACCACGGTGACCAGATGAACGTCTCCTTCCAAAAAATGCCTCCATTCTTCAAAAGCCAATTTGACAGCAAGTAACTCTCGATTACCCACATCATAGTTTCTTTCAGCAGGAGAAAATTTCTTAGAGAAAAAGGCACATGGTCGCAGATTAGTTAAAGTCTTAGGACCTAGAGACAATACAGCCCCCACCCCAACCTCAGAAGCATCCACCTCCACAATGAACAGCCTCTGGAGGTCTGGTTGAACAAGTACAGGAGCAGATATAAAACATTTATTCAAGTTTTCAAAAGCCCTGACTGCTTCTGACGACCAAACCTTTAGCTCCGCCCCTTTGTGAGTGAGGTCCGTAAGAGGCTTGACGATCTGAGAAAAACCTTTAATAAATTTTCTGCAATAATTTGCAAACCCTAAAAAGCGCTGCAAAGCCTTAAGGTCGCTGGGTTGAACCCAATCAATGATGGCCTGAACCTTCCCAGGATCCATCTTAAACCCGGAGGCTGACACAATGAAGCCCAAGAATGATATTTCTTGAACAGAAAAGGTACATTTTTCAATCTTGGCAAACAAACAATTATCTCTTAACCTTTGCAGAACCAAACGGACATGTTTATAATGAATATCCAGGTGAAAAAATTAGAATATCATCTAAATAAACCACAATAAATCTCCCAATATAATCGGAGAGAATATCATTCATAAAATTCTGAAAGACCGCTGGTGCATTTGTTAGCCCAAAAGGCATGACGAGGTTTTCAAAAAGACCTTCAGAAGTTAAAAACGCTGTCTTCCACTCATCACCCTCACGAATACGTATCAGATTATATGCCCCTCTGAGATCCAGTTTGGAAAAACATTTTTGGCCCCCGAAAGCTGATTATATAGATCGGGGATAAGTGGAAGCGGATAAGTATTTTTAACCGTTGTTTAATTCTCGGAAATCGAGGCAAGGACGGAGACCTCCATCTTTTTTTGTAACAAAAAAGAATCCGGCGACAATCGGCGATGAGGAAGGACGAATATGACCTTTCCGTAAACTTCCGTTAATTTAAGCCTTCATGGATGCCTGCTCAGGGGCAGACAAGTTATACAAGCGAGCTTTGGAGTTAGGAATGAGACTAATAGCACAGTCATAGGGACGGTGAGGAGGTAAGATCTCAGACTCTACTTCCGAAAAAACATCTCCGAAGTCCTTCAGGTATTTCAGAAGACCCTCCAGACTAATGGAGGAAACATGCACAGATTTAAGACATTTTTCAATACAATGAGGGTCCCATTTGACAATATCTTTCTGATACCAGTCAATGATCGGATTATGCATGCGCATCCAAGGAAGACCCAACACAATCCCAGCAGGTAAATTGTCCAAGACATAACAGGAGATTAATTCTGTATGAAGTGACCCCACCTTGAGTGTGAACTCCACCGTAACTAACTGAACCAGATTTTTTAGCAATGGTGTTTTATCAATAGCCACAATTTGAATAGAGTCTTCTAGCTTAACTGTCCCTAATCCTAACTTCTGAGCAAGTCCCGAATCAATGAAATTAGCCGCGGCTCCACAGTCAATAAAGGCAAATGTTGATAGACACTGTTTTTGAAACAGAAGTTCAGCATTCAACAACACTTTATCGGAGGAGTAAAAGGGTACCTGTAAGTCTGGGTGACCTCCTCGACAATCACCTAGACCTAGGCGTTTCCCGACGGCTTATTCGTTGCAGGTCGTGCCAGGCAATCCCTTAAGAGATGTCCAGTTTGGCCTCAATACAGACAAAGCCCAAGTTCCAGATGGCATCTCCTTAACCCTTGAGCTGGCAGCTCCAACCTCCATAGGTTCTACCTCTGGTAAATGACCGGTGGACAAAATAGAACCTCCTTTTGAACCTTGCGTCTCTCCCGCATCCTCCGATCCATGCGGATAGCCTGAGTCATGGCCTCAACCAAACAACCAGGTGGAGCATGCAGAGCCAGAGTGTCCTCTGGAGACTCCGAAAGACCCCTGAGGAATTGGCACCAGAGACGCGTCATTCCAGAGAACCTCAGTAGACCACTGACGAAACTCAGAACAGTAGTCTTCCGCTGTGTGGTTCCCCTGTGTCAGGTTCATGATCCTTGTCTCTGCCACCTTGACCCTGTCAGGTTCGTCATAGATCTGTCCTAAAGCGTCAAAGGAAGCGTCCATAGAAAGACGTTCAGGAGCAAAAGGGGGTAGAGAAAATGCCCAAGTCTGGGGACCCCCCCCACAGAAGTGACATTATAATTCCCACCCGCTGACAAGGAAAGTGTGGAGACCATGACACCTGCTCTATAGTAAGCTCTTCAGCCTAAAACAACTGTCCCTGAACCCAAACATGGCTACGGCATTACCGTGTATGGCAGGCAATCCCCACATGTTTATTGGCTGGCTAACAGCTGTGAAACATGTGGGGTGGGGACTTGAGTATGCCCGAGCGTGCCCGAGCACCTAGATGCGCGATCGAGTAACGAGCAGTGGCAAGCATGCTTGCTCATCACTAGTAGAGATGAGCGTTGTTCTACTCGAACTGTTCGCCAATCTCAAATTCGAGCTGTTTTGGGCGGTGTTCGAGCCGTTCGGCGAACACGAACAATTTGAGAAAAATTCGGCTGTTCGAGGTTATGTTCGATAACTGTTCGTGCACCAAGATCATAACTGGATTTTTTCTCAGTAATGATGAAAATTAATGTTAATACGCAGTTTGAGTGTACAGCGGGGTGGGAGGAGGGGCAGGGGATGGATCTCTGCAGGAACAATGAAGATCTCCATTTTTTTTTCTCTTTCCCGCATTTACAGTGGGGAGGTGCAATCTGTCAGCCTATCAGCAGCGCACACACGGAGCGAAGTGCTTTTTTTCACACAAGCAAGGGCATGTGTCATTGGCAGTGTATGTCACATGTCCTTGCCCTATAAGACCAAGCCATTTTCCCCATCGCCACCATTTTCTCACTGCTGCAGCTGCGTGTTAGACGGCACCGCTGTTGCTGTGTGCGCTATACCTTGTTAATTTCAAGCCAATTTTCGCACAAATATACAGATAGCTTGGGAGTAGGGAATAGTTGTGATTGCAGTCCTTTTAAGGACTAGGTTACAGCATTTCCTACGACTTTTATCAGGCAGGTCTGTGCTCTTAAATAGATAGGTTGTGGGAGTAAAGACTAATTGTAATTGGAGTCCTTTTCAGGACTAGGTTACATCAGTTCCTATCAGTTGTTGCCAGGCAGGTCTGTGCCAGTGCTGTGCAAGTTTTTTTCACAGCATTTGGCTGAATCTAGCAAAGCTAATCCTTTTTGGCCTATTGCAGAGTGTGTTAGTCAGTGGAGTAGCCTATCTGTGTTGCAAGATATACCACCTGTGTATAGAATACCAATTTTTTTACTGCACCTAGTGAAGTAAAATCTTTTGGGCATAGCATCATTCTATTAGTCCATCTATACTGACCTCCATCAGGTTGCAAACTGAATCTAATTTTTTTCTGCATCTAGCTCTGAAAAAATATTTGGCCTTCTAGCAGTGTGTGGGACTTGTTCTATTAGTCCACCTATACTGACCTCCATCAGGTTGCAAACTGAATATATTTTTTTCTGCATCTACCTCTGAAAAAATATTGGGCTTCTAGCTGTGTGTGGGACTTGTTGTATTAGTCCATCTATACTGACCTCCATCAGGTTGCAAACTGAATATATTTTTTTCTGCATCTACCTCTGAAAAAATATTGGGCTTCTAGCTGTGTGTGGGTCTTGTTCTATTAATCCATCTATACAGACCTCCATCAGGTTGCAAACTAAATATAATTTTTTTCTGCATCTAGCTCTGAAAAAATATTTGGCCTTCTAGTAGTGTGTGGGACTTTCTCTGTTAGTCCATCTATACTGACCTCCATCAGGTTGCAAACTGAATATATTTTTTTCTGCATCTACCTCTGAAAAAATATTGGGCTTCTAGCTGTGTGTGGGTCTTGTTCTATTAATCCATCTATACTGACCTCCATCAGGTTGCAAACTGAATATAATTTTTTTCTGCATCTAGCTCTGAAAAAATATTTGGCCTTCTAGTAGTGTGTCGGACTTTCTCTATTAGTCCATCTATACTGACCTCCATCAGGTTGCAAATTAAAAATAATTTTTATCTGCATCTACAGTACCTCTGAAAAAATATTTGGGCTTCTAGCTGTGTGTGGGACTTGTTGTATTAGTCCATCTATACTGACCTCCATCAGGTTGCAAACTGAATATATTTTTTTCTGCATCTACCTCTGAAAAAATATTTGGCCTTCTAGCAGTGTGTGGGACTTGTTCTATTAGTCCACCTATACTGACCTCCATCAGGTTGCAAATTCAAAATATTTTTTTGTATGCATCTAGCTCTGAAAAAATATTTGGCCTTCTAGCAGTGTGTGGGACTTTCTCTGTTAGTCCATCTATACTGACCTCCATCAGGTTGCAAACTGAATCTAATTTTTTTCTGCATCTAGCTCTGAAAAAATATTTGGCCTTCTAGCAGTGTGTCGGACTTTCTCTATTAGTCCATCTATACTGACCTCCATCAGGTTGCAAATTAAAAATAATTTTTATCTGCATCTACAGTACCTCTGAAAAAATATTTGGGCTTCTAGCTGTGTGTGGGACTTGTTGTATTAGTCCATCTATACTGACCTCCATCAGGTTGCAAACTGAATATATTTTTTTCTGCATCTACCTCTGAAAATATATTGGGCTTCTAGCTGTGTGTGGGTCTTGTTCTATTAATCCATCTATACAGACCTCCATCAGGTTGCAAACTGAATATAATTTTTTTCTGCATCTACCTCTGAAAAAATATTGGGCTTCTAGCTGTGTGTGGGACTTGTTGTATTAGTCCATCTATACTGACCTCCATCAGGTTGCAAACTGAATATATTTTTTTCTGCATCTACCTCTGAAAAAATATTGGGCTTCTAGCTGTGTGTGGGACTTGTTCTATTAATCCATCTATACAGACCTCCATCAGGTTGCAAACTGAATATATTTTTTTCTGCATTTACCTCTGAAAAAATATTGGGCTTCTAGCTGTGTGTGGGACTTGTTGTATTAGTCCATCTATACTGACCTCCATCAGGTTGCAAACTGAATATATTTTTTTCTGCATCTACCTCTGAAAAAATATTGGGCTTCTAGCTGTTTTGGGACTTGTTGTATTAGTCCATCTATACTGACCTCCATCAGGTTGCAAATTGAATATAATTTTTTTCTGCATCTAACCCAGCCAATAGTTTTGGCCTAATACCACAGTTTGGCCACTCAGCTCTGCTCGGTTACCATCCATTGTTTTTTTGTGTGCAAACAACTCCAGAGTTGTGAATTAGTTAACCACCAAAATGAGTGGAAAAAGGCCTGCTGCTGGTGGAAAGGGGAATAGGCGTGTTGGGAAGGGGAAAAAAGGTTGTGTCCGTGGGGTAGGTGTTAAAGCAACAGTAACATCTGCAGAAGAAAGACCATCTTTCAGCCAAACTAAAATGTCTACTTCTTTTAGCGGACAATGTGATAAGATCCCTTTCTTACGGCCACGCCAATCGCTACAAATTCCAGATGAGGCACAAAAACAGCAGGTGCTTCAACGGATATCAAGTGCTCCTTTAACTGGGCTCTCCTCCACATCAACTTCAACATCACAAATACTCCAGTCCTCAAAGGTGTCACCCAAATCGCACTTGCTTCCTCACAGCTCCCAAATCTCCAGCTGCCCGTCTGAGTATGAGGTAGAACAGATGGTTGAGTCTGCAGAGCTGTTTACTCATACTATAGCCTGGGAATCAGAGGTCGACTCCAGCGCTTCTGTGAATCCAGACGAGGAAATGATCTGCACTGATGCCCAGAATCTTTATGAGTCGGATCCAGGACCAGACGCAGAAGGTTCTGACCATAATGTAGACCCTCATTCCTAAACTGTAACTCCTGTTGGTGGAGACAATGAGGAAGACGATGATAAGACTCAAATACCTGATTGGAGCGACAACTTTAGTTTTTTGTCAGGGCAGGAACAGGTTGGCTCTGAGGACGACGGGTGTGATAACACACAGGGTGATGATGATGAGGTTGGAGATCCCACTTACTGTCAACCCACAGTCAGCCAAGAGATGAGGTCAGCAGAGGAGGTGGAGGAAGATGCTAGTGACGACGAGGTCAGGTTGCGCCTTCCTGGACAGAGAGGTAGTACTGGAAGCACGTCAACAACTGCATCCTCAAACACAACTCTGCCTCTCACCACAAGTCGTGGTGGCTCTTCAGGTCGCATGGGTGCTAAGCCTTGCATAGCCTGGGCATTTTTTCAGATCGATAAAGATGACCCAACTCGTGTTATCTGTAACATTTGTCAGCAAAAGCTAAGTAGAGGCCAAAAAATACATAGTTTGAGTACTTCATGCATGAACCGGCACATGGACATGAAGCATAAGTTGCAGTGGGAAGCTCAGTGTGCTACAATGCGGCCTAGCCGGCCGGGCCAACCACCGTCTGCCATATCTTGTGCATCCGCGGCCTCTTCATCCTCTGTGACTGGGGGGACAGCAGTCACACCTGTTTTGAGGCGCAGACCTGCCACCTCTTTACCCGCAACAGCCAGCGTGATTGGCAGGTCATCATTTTCTTTGGAGGTGGTAACACCAGCTGGTGTTGAGCGCTGTCCGACATCGATAGCACCACCTTTGGATCAAGGCAACCTAACATGTCCGCCTGCATCTTCCTCACAGACCGGCAGTTTGCCGGGGACACCCTTATCAACCCCGTCTAAGCACAATAGCCAGCCCTCGGTCCCTCAGATGTGGACAAGTAAAAGACCATTTCCTCCTAGCCATGAGAAAGCTAAGAGGTTGAATTTCACCATCTGCAAGCTCTTGGCTACAGAAATGCTGCCTTTCCGCCTGGTGGACACAGAGGATTTTCGAGACCTTATGTCCGTCGCAGTGCCCCAGTACCAGATGCCCAGTCGGCACTACTTCTCAAAGAAAGGTGTGCCTGCGCTCCACCAGCATGTCGCACACAACATCACCGCTTCTTTGAGAAACTCTGTGTGTGACAGGGTGCATTTCACCACAGACACTTGGACGAGTAGGCATGGACAGGGGCGTTACATGTCGCTGACTGGGCACTGGGTAACTATGGTGACAGCAGGACAAGGGGCTGCTGTCCAAGTCTTGCCGTCCCCACGAGTTGTGCGTCAATCCTCTTTATGTCAAAGTTCCTCCACTGCTTCTGCCTCCTCAACCTCCTCTCGGTCTTCCACCTGCACCCAAAGCCTGTCTGGTCATGCCACAAGCTTTCTAACTGCGCAGAAGGGATCCTGCACACCTCCTTACTATGCTGGCAGTAGGGCTCAACGTCATCAGGCGGTTTTTACTTTGAAATGTCTGGGAAATGTGAGTCACACAGCTGAGGAGTTGTGGTCAGCTCTGGAGAACCAATTTCATGAATGGCTGTCTCCACTGGACCTGAAACCAGGGAAGGCCATGTGCGACAATGCTGCAAACCTGGGTGCGGCCCTTCGCCGGGGCAATGTCACACATGTGCCTTGTATGGCTCACGTGTTGAACCTGGTTGTCCAGCAATTTTTAGCCCACTATCCCAGACTAGATGGCCTTCTGCAGAGGGCACGGTGGCTGTGTGCTCACTTCCGCCGTTCGCATCCCGCAGCTCAGCGACTTACATCTCTACAGAAGTCGTTGGGCCTGCCACTTCACCGGCTAAAATGCGATGTGCCTACCCGGTGGAATTCAACTCTGCACATGTTGCAGCGACTGTGGCAGCACCGACAAGCCCTGGTGCAATACGTTCTGACGTATAGCCTGGGCCAACGAGATCCAGAGGTGGGGCAAGTCACGCTGGAGGAGTGGTCTCAGATCAGGGACCTATGCACCCTTCTGCACAGTTTTGAAATGGCGACGAAGATGTTTAGTGCTGATGATGCCATTATCAGCATGACTATTCCGGTGATTTACATGCTGGAGCACATGTTAAACAGAATTCGGAGTCAGGTGGTGGCACAAGAGGAGGTGGAGGAAGTAGAGGAGGAGGAGTTGTATGCGGAAGGGCTAACATCTGCAAGGTCCAGACGGTCGGCAGCACCAAGGCGGCAGGCATGTGAGGGTAGGGGAGATGGTTTTACCAGGGCGCATGGTAGCAGCCAAACTAGTGAGGAAGGTGCAGGAGCCCAGGAAGAAGTGGAGGACGAACTGATGGAAGACTCATCAGATGAGGGAGACCTTGATCACATTTCTGTTGTGCGAGGTTGGGGGGAGAGGACAGAGGAAGGAAGCATGATTGTTACCTCGCCACCAACACAACAGGGACTTGGTGCTCCTGGATGCGCAACACACATGAGTGCCTTCTTGCTGCACTACCTGCAACATGACCCTCGAATTGTGAGAATTAGAAATAATCCTGACTACTGGGTTGCCACACTGTTAGATCCCCGGTACAAAAGTAAATTTGCCGAAATTATTCCTGCCATAGAAAGGGATGCACGCATGCAGGAGTATCAACAGAGACTGTTGCAGAATCTTACATGTGCTTTTCCACAAAACACCAGTGGTGCACGTAGTGAATCTCACAGTTCCAACTTGCCAACCGTGGGACCGTCAAGTGTTCAGCACTCAAACCGTAACAGAACCACAGTATCTTCTGGTAACATCAATTTTGCGGAATCATTTCACCACTTTTTTAGCCCATCCTTTGCAAGGCCACAGGAGACAAGAAGTCTGACACATAGTCAACGCCTAGAGACGATGGTACAGGAGTATCTCCAAGTAAACATTGAAGCCACGACTGTGTCACTGGACCCTTGCTCTTTTGGGCTTCCAATCTGGATAAATGGCCGGAGCTAGCCACTTACGCCTTGGAGATCTTGTCATGCCCCGCAGCCAGCGTTCTGTCTGAACGTGTGTTCAGCGCTGCTGGTGGTGTGCTGACAGATAAGCGCACGCGGCTCTCCACTGATAATGTAGACAGACTCACGTTCATAAAGATGAACAAATCATGGATCCGAAATGACTTTTCTACCCCTGTGTCATCCTGGGGAGAGTAAAAGCTTGATGATTGGTTAAAATCACCCTACCAACCGTTTTAAGCTTTCAAATTACTAATCATGTTTATCTGTATCTTGACTGGAAAATAATTTGGGCTTTGTAGTAGTGTGCAGCACTGATCCTATTAGGCCATCTATAATAAGCTCCACCAGATTTAAAATTAAAAATAATTTTTAGCTGCATCTAGCCCGGAAAATAATTTTGGGGCTCCGAGATGCGCAAGACACATAAGTGCCTTCTTGCTGCACTACCTGCAGCATGACCCTCATATTGTCAGAATTCGAAGTAATCATGACTACTGGGTTGCCACACTCTTAGATCCCCCAAACTTTTCGATCAACCTTTTCATTTTAATAAAGACCAAAAAAATGGTCATTTTTGAAATTATAAGCATTAGCAGGTTGTTAGAAACTGAAATCAAACAGTTTTCAACTCAAAACTTTATTCTAGGTGATGTTACATTTTCACATAGGACCCCTTGTTCGAAAGGAGCTTCTGAACTCTCTCGTCCATTGAATTTGTCAGGTTTTGGATGGTTTCTGCTTCAATTGTTTTGCATGAGGACAGAATACCCTCCCAGAGCTGTTGCTTAGATGTGAACTGCCTCCCGCCATCATAGACACTCCTTTTAATGATGCTCCAAAGGTTCTGAATGGGGTAGAGGTCAGGGGAGCATGGGGGTCACACCATAAGTTTGTCCCCTTTTATGCCCATATCAGCCAGAGATGCAGATGTTTTATGTGCAGCATGAGATGGTGCATTATCATGCAGAAAAATGATCTTGCTGTGAAATACACGGTTCTTCTTCTTGAACCATGGCAGGAAGTGCTGTTTGAGAAAATCCACATACATTATGGAGTTCATCTTTAGCGCCTTCAGGGATCCTAAAGGGGCCGACAATATCTCTCCCCATGATTCCAGCCCAAAACATTACTCCACCTCCTCCTTGTTGGCGCTGTAGCCGTGTTTGCGTGGGGTGTCCATCAACCAGCCATCCTCCACTCCATCCATCTGGACCATCGAGCGCTGCACGGCACTCATCCGTGAACAAAACAGTTTTGAAATCAGTCTTCATGTAATGTTTGGCCCACTGGAGCCGTTTCTGCTTGTGTGAAGTGGATAGAGGAGGTCGACAGGATGGCGTATGCACAGCTGCAAACCTCTGAAGGACCCTGCATCTTGTTGTTCGGGGGACGTTGGAGGCACAAGCAGCTTCAAAAACTTGTCTGCTGCTATGACAAGGCTTTTTTGCCGCTGCTCTTTCAACCTGACGTAATTGCCTGTAGGAAAGAGTCCTCAATTTGCCCTTATCAGCACGCACACGTGTGTACTGTGAATCAGCTACATACTTCTTGATTGCCAAGACACTTCATCCTGATCATCGCACAATGTTGATTGTAGTCATGCCTTGACCTAAACACTCCACAATTTGTTGCTTCTCAGCAGCCGACACATTCTTTTTCTTTCCCATTTTGGCAGAAAATGTAGGCTGCTTAATAATGTGAGAGAGCCTTCTTAAGTAGTCTTGCCTTTCATTGGACACACCTGCCAAACTAATTAGCACAGGTGTCTGCAATTGCTTACAGTGATATAAAGAGCCCTGACACACATCACCATCAATGAGTTTAACTGACAAACAAACAAATTCTTCCCTTATCACTCCTAAACACTTTTTGCATAATAATTTGGAACGCAGTGTACATGTGCTTTTCCACAAAACACCAGTGGTTCACGTAGTGAATCTTACAGTTCTAACTTGCCAACCGTGGTCTGTATGGAATTGTTCAATAAAGGGCCCAAAATTAAGATAACATAGATGGGAGAGGTCTCTATGAATAGGAATTCCTAAGTATTTGATACCCTGTGAGGGCCAGGCAAAGGGAAAGTTGGACTGGATGGAATCCTATATGGATTTGGGGAGGGAGACATCGAGGGCCTCAGACGTCGCTGCATTGATTTTAAAATTTTACCATGTAACAAAGTGATCTATTTCAGCCATAACAGCAGGGATGGATATATGTGATTGAGTGATATATACTAGGACATCATCAGCAAATAGAGAGCACTTGTACTCGGTGCCTCCCACCTCAATCCACCTAATATTGGGGTTATGGCGAATTGATGAGAGCAGGTGCTCCATCACTAGGATGTATAAGAGAGGGGACAGAGGACATCCCTGCCTTGTCCCATTGGTGATTGTGAAAGGTGATGAAAATGTTCTGACGCACCCCCTGGGCCTTGGGACACCCGGAGCCGGACCCTTTTTGGTGGATGCTGGTGGTCGTAGTCTTCGTGGCGGCGACCCGGTTCCGTGGCTCAGGGCGGTCAAACCAGTGGCGGAACTATTTATGTGGTTTTGATGTTTAAATGTCCGACTACGCCACCCGTGGATTGCGGTCAGAGTGAACCGCCGCTACAGGGCAGACCGCTGAGGCTGGTGTTGTGGGTGCAGCAGAGCGTAGCATAACTCCCCACGGGAGGAGTATAGCCTCAGGGCAGTGTATGCGGAGGATGGGGGTGATGGTGCAGGGCAGCAGCAGTAACGACACGGAGTCAGTGATGCAGTCCAGGGCCTTTACTCACAGTTCTTATTATCCAGACCACGTCTGCAGGTAACGGCTGCCCACGTCGTACTGTGCTCACCAGGTGAGGGGCTCAGACAACTCCCAGATAACTTTGGAGCACTTCACAGGACCCCCTTTGTGTGTCCTTTGTCTGGCCTTTCTTACCAACACTTCTGTCCGGCTGCCTCGGGCCTCCTCTTGGTAAACTTGGCGCCAGTTTCCCTGACCCTATGTGGTGCCTTCCTAGCGAGTGTAGCGAGGGGCTGCGCCACATAAAATGTCAGAGCCTCCGGTTTCTAGCTGAGGGTCGTTTCCTGCCTCCACTAGTTCGGGGACCGGTCTCCCCCTTTGGCCTGACCCCTCCACGCAGGTGGATTCGGGCGTGCGGTGGCGACTCGCCCGTCCGCACCCCTGGGATCCCTTCATTCCTCGTTCCTGGAGCCTTCTCCGCTCCTCTTCCTTCCTTCTCCCTCTTCCAGGCCTGGGCCTCTGTTACTAGGCCCGCCTCCGGAGCAGAGCTCATGCAGAGCCCCTGCTCCCTGCCACTTCTGCTCAGACTTCTCTGCACTGAACTAAGATGGTGCCCACCTTTTATACTCCCTTCTCAATGCACCCAGGAACTGCTTCCTCCCTGCTCCTGCACTACAGGGTTCCCCTTCCTCAGTGTTCCCTCCCCCCACTCCAGCCAGGGACAGGGACTGTCGTGCCCATCTCAGGGGCATATTGGTCGCCCTGCCCCACGGCAATGTGGTGTAATGCATGCAGGTGTCGGGTCCTGATCCACACTCCATCCTTACCTGAGAGTGAGATATCACACCTCTGGGTGAGGTGCAATACGTCTGTAGCAACCGAGCCCTCAGGGTGCTACAGTTCCGTGATTTTGGCTATAAAAGGGTCCCCTAGACCCCTACCCCAAACTTTTTAAGAGAATCATATATGGCGTGCCAGGAGACTCTATGGAATGCTTTCTCAGCATCCAACGAGAGTATCTAATTACAAATTTTTAACTGCATCTAGCCCAGGAAATACTTTGTGCCTAGTAGCAGTGTCTGCTAGTCAGCGGATTAAGCTGTTAAGCAAGCTACACCACCTGTAGTTTAGACACTTAATTTTTTCAAAGGAAATGCTTCGGGACCATGGGATACTTAGTGAAGAGCATCAGGAGGCACCCCAAGGCATAGGGGCTGGGACTGGCAGTAGGATGCCTTGCGGTGGACAGCCGAGCTCGATCCTTATAAAATCTTTTTAACTGCAGCAGCTTTAGTGGACGCTACTGGAGCTGGAATTACCGCGGCTGCTGGCATGAGACTTGCCCTCCAATAGATCCTTGTAAATGGATTTAAAGTGTATTCATTCAAATTAGAGAGACAATTTAAATTAAAAAGCTTAGAGCTGCCTCCACCACAGGGGGGCTCGCTCGACCCACCAGCGGACAGGCACCAGTATTGGGAGAGGGAGGCTGGCCGTCAGGGTTCACCGCGGCTCTGGCACAAACCCGGCGACACGGAGGTGGCACGGGCAGGAGCGGACTGGCCGTGTCGGCTTCTCACTTTTTGGATTTTAGAAGGGCATGACATGCCTATATCTGTGTCTCCCCCTCCTTTTACTCCTCCACCTCTTTTATTTTCGCATGACTATATGTACTTGTCACTTTTCCATGTGTTAGTTATGTCTTCTGAGCAGTTTGTCAGCTTTTGGACACCTTTGAAGGTGTTTTCTATGTGTTTCTATGTGTTTTTGTTTGCCTGCCATTGGTTTTAACGGTGTTCAAAGGTGTTCGACGAACAGTTCGGCGAACACACGGGTGTTCGACGAACCGAACCGAACTCGAACACTACGGGGGTGGCTCAACACTAATCACTAGTAAGGATGGTAAAATAACATGATGACATCAAAAAGCTTAATATAAATAAACTACACACTGACATCCCACCTTTCCTGGATGAAGCATTTCTATGTGAAATGTACTGTATGTCTGGTGTGGTGGGAGTTTGTTAGCCTCCTGTTGGGTCTGCTGCTGCTGGACTAATTGCTTAACAAGCTCCTCCATGCTTTCAGAATGTGTTCGCAATGCTGTAGCTACCTTTACCCAGGACATTTAATTTTTAGGCTGTGAGCCCACTATGCATTTTTTAAGCATTTCCCCAGCGGCAGTTCCGCTGCAGAAATGCTTAAAAAACGCTTGGTAGAAGGTCTGCCATGTTCCCCAATGATAATCCGCATATGCTGTGCACATACTGCGGAAATTTCCGCTGCGGATTATCATTGCGGAAAAATCCGCAGCACTACCAATTATGTTGCGGAATTGCGGCGTTTTCAACGCCATTGACTTGCATTGGACCGCATGACATCTGGATCACAGCATCTGCACATGCGGATATCATACGGATATCATGCGGTTCAATGTGCGGATGGTACTGGGTTTGGAGAAGAGGAGACTCTCCTCCAGACCCGGGTATCATAGTACCAGTAAAAAAAAGAATAAAATAAAAAATAAATATTATACTTACCTTCTGATGGTCCCCGGTGTCCTTAGCGATCCATCCTGGCTTGCCGGCAGCTCGTGATGATCTAAAAAGGACCTGCCATGATTTTATTTAGTCATGTGACGGGTCACGCGACCGCTGACGTCGGCGGTCGCGTGACCCATCACATGACTAATTGGTGTCATTGCAGGTCCTTTTAGACCACCGCGAGTTGCCGGCAAGCCAGGCCGGATCGCTAAGGATACCGGGGGCCATCAGAAGGTAAGTATAATATTTATTTTTTATTTTTTACAATTCTTTTACGGTCACACTATATAAATCCATGCCGTTTGCATGGATTTAAATAGTGTGACCAAGTTGTCAAGCACTTTCCAAGTGATGCTAAAATCGCTTGGAAAGCGCTTGACAACCCACATGCGGAAATGCATGTGAAAAACGCTTCACTTCCACTTGTCCCTGGCAGGAAAAATGCATGTAAAATCCGCATGCGTTTTTTCTGCCAGGGAGATGCAGAAACGCTCTGGAAAAATCCAGAGCATTTCTGCATCGTGGGCACATAGCCTTATACTGTAATTGCCTGGCTCTCTGGGGCTTCACATCCGCATTACATCTATATACTGTAGGGATTCACTCTCTCTGGTAGGCATTAAGCATTAGGCCTTAGACCTTAGGTAGTGTTCACACAGGCAATGCAGTTTTGGTCCAAACACGTGCAGTTTTTATTGCTTTCCATAGGTTGCACAGCACCAAAACAAACTCCTAAACATAAATCCATAGCCGTGGTGCTAGCTAAACAGAATAGACTCTGGCTACTCACACTTATCCCAGCTCAGTCAAACACAACAGCTGTTGTTCATAGCAACCACTGATACTTAAGGTTCTCTGCACAATGCCTGTGCAGACTCTTCTCAAAGATATTCCAGTCCTGTCTCTCTCTTTAGTTCCAAGACACATCCAATCTGGTCAGCTTACCTGGGTTGACTGACTAAAGAAAACATGTAGGCTAGTTATATGCAGAGATAGTGAGGTAATCTAATCAGATCCTGTTGAGCTCAGATTTAACCCTAGCTCACCTGGCTTTACTACAATATATATACAGTGGCAACCAAAAGTTTTGCATTTTTTTTTAAAGTGTGATTACTTCTGTCCTATTGTTGTGATGCTATTTTCCTGATGATTTTAGTAAACAGGATGCAAATGGCTGTCAGCTATAAGGACGAAAATTGTGCTAGACATTGTTTACCCCTTTATGTGTTACTTTTCCTTACTTGCTGGGCCAAATGTTTTGCACATTTTGTCATGGGTAGTTGAATTTTGCCTAAATGTTTTATTTTTTATTTTTTATTTGTGTGTTTTTAGGTTAAAACAAGGCAAAGACAAAGACAAATTTATCACCTGATGTCAGGAAGCTTATTATTCTGAGAGTGAAGTCAGGCAAAAGACAAAAAGAGGTAGGTATGGAATTCAACTGTTCAACTGTTTTCAAAGTCACGTATATTAAAGAAAGAAAAAGAAGGTTATGGAACAGCTGACAAACCTAGAAGTGGACGACCATGGAAAACGTCCTCCAAAGTTGATCACATTATTAAGAAAAAGTCAATATTTGATGTCCATAAAAGTGCTGTACAGATTTTGCACGAAATGAATGAAGATTAAGGGGTCAAAGTGAGTTGCCAAACTGTGATGCGATGGCTAAGAGCAGTAGGGTTGAATCCACGAGTTCAAGTCAAGAAGCCTTTTATGTCTGCAAAGAAATGGAAGGTCTGACTTGAGTTTGTCAAAGAACACAGCCAATGGAAGGAGACAGATTGGTTTAAAGAGTTGTGGTCGGATGAATCTAAGTTCAATCTGTTTGGTAGTGATGGCAAGAACTATATATATTGGAAAATGTAATGATGTAAGGTACCAAACACCTACAGTGAAACATGGTGGTGGCATTGTCATGGTTTGGTGCTGCATTTCTGCATCTGCCATTGGCCCTCTGCATAGAATTGATGGAAATATGAATACTACCATGTACAAGATATACTGGACAATGTAATGCTGTCACATGGTAAAACCAAGGTAGGCCGGGGATGGAAATTCCACCAAGACAATTATCCTAAGCACCCATCCAATTTAGTCAAAAATTTGTTAGCAAAGAAAGATGTTCACCTGTTGCAATGGCCCAGCCAGTCACCTGATTTAAACCCTATAAACACCTTTGGAATGAGTTAGGGCATCGAGTTGGGGCCCGTACCCATAGCAATAAAGATTAATTGTTTGCAGATTTGCAAATTACTGTCAGTGTAGTGCCGTAATTAAAGCAAGAGGTTGTGCTACAAAATACTAAGTTATGGCATTGTAAACAATAAATGTTGTGATCAATAAAGAGTAGTGTTGATCGAGCACTAAAATGCTCGGGTGCTCGAAGCTCGGGCAGAGCTCACCGTGATACTAGGGTGCTCGACCCGAGCAACGAGCCCAATGTTAGTCTATGGGAGACCCGAGCATTTTTGCGGCGGCACCCCCGGCAGTCTGTAGAAAGCCTAAAAAGTGCCCAAAACAATAGTGACAGTGCTCAAATGACATGGGGACATCATGGGGATCGCACCAGGAAGCATTTCTGACCCCCAGGTCACTGCTGTCAACAACGTGGTCAGAGGTATTAAGCCACTTTTACGGGCTCACAATAAAACATACAAAAGCGAAACTGAAACTGTTTTCCTGTGAAATATGTTAAGGAACATCCTTTCCAGGGTAAAGACTTGTGTATAAGGTAAAATACATAACCAAAAACAAAAATACTCCTCCACACCTTGGGCTATGTTCACAAGTAGCATTTTTAATGCGTTTTTGCACTTTTGTATTGCTTTCAACCATGACAAATGCATTCACTGGGAAATGTCATTTTAACATTTTACAACCTTATCTGGCCATGCACTGTGTGACACATGCATGCAATGCTGAAAAGACATGGGAACAGCATGGGGAAGACCCCTGGAAGCACCTCTGACACCCAGGTCACTGCAGGTCACTGCCTAAAAGTGTGCCCATCAGAAGTGATCCTTGCCGCCTCAGAAGATGCAGACTTGCAACTATCCCCGTGCAAGTCCTTGTCCCAGGGCAGTGTTCAATTGTACCTCCCCCATTCCTTGCAATGCAAGCGCAAGTATGCAGCCTGCCACCCACCCACCCCCAGGCTGCAATACCATACTGCTTGCTTGCACTTGAAATTGGGCCTTTTAGGCATGTGGAGGCGGAATCTGGCCACCACGTCATGGTTACGTCGGTGGCCTGGTATCCATACTCGGTCCCCAGCTGCCCCGCGGCCGGGTGCCCACACACGGTCCCCAACCGCCTGGGGGCGGCCGGGTGTCCATAAATGGTCGCCACCTGCCCCTATTTGTCCTGGTGCGCCTTATACACAAGCGCGCATACCAAAACATTACCTGTGCCCTCCCCAGTGCATTTAATGGGAAGGACAGCCTAACCACAAACACGTGGACAAATGAATGTGGCCAGGGATGGTCCATCTCACTGACGCCTTCACACTGGGTTAATATTGTGGAAGCCGGGACACAGTTGGACACTGGGATGTGTAACATACCTGGCGGCGTCCTTGCATAGTGGTCCATCTCCCACTGTGCAAGAGCGCGCACTTGATTTCCAGTCCAGACTATCACTCTGGCTTTCCTCCATGCTGTCTGCTTGCCTCTGTTTCTTCTGCTTAAGGGCGGCACCCGATCACTTCCTGCTTCTTGTAGCTGCTGCGGGCACACGCCTTGTGCGTCCTCAGCCTATTGCTATCTGTCACCTGGTATTTAACCCAGCTCTTTCCTGCAATCCTTGCCTGAGCATCTTGTTCTGTCAGTTGGCCTTTGGTCGCTGACGTGCCAGGTCCTTCCCTGTTCCCTGCCTTGCAAGTATCTAGTGTGTATCTGGTTCTGCCTTTCCCTTCCTGTCTGTTCCATGTGAACAGAGCCCTGCCCCCTCTGCTCCGCCTTGCTCACCGCTCCTGCGGTTTCCGCTCTGCTCCGCCTTTCTCACCGCTCCTCCGGTTTCCGCTCTGCTCCGCCTTGCTCACCGCTTCTGCGGTTTCCGCTCTGCTCTGACCCTTTTCTCGCTGCTCCAAAAGTCTCGCTCTGCTCTGACCCTTTGCTCGCTGCTCCGGCAGCCTCGCTCTGCTCTGACCCTTTGCTTGCTGCTCCGGCAGTCTTGCTCTGCTCTTGCCCGCCGCTCCGGGCGGTCTCACCCTGCTGTGTTTGTCCACCGTATCTGCGGTTCTGTTCTGGAAGTCCCAGTCTGTACTGGGTCCTATCCACTCTGTGCTCCAGCCTGTCGTGCCTGCCAGTACCTCCCTGCCTGCATACCAGTCATGCTTACCAGCATCCACCTGCCTGCATTCCGGCTGTACCAGCCAGCACCTCTCTGCCTGCATACCAGTCGTGCTTACCAGCGTCCACCCATCTGCATACCAGCCGTGTCTGCCTATACCCCCAGTCTGTGTTCCAGCCTTACCTTCCAGTTCCTGTATTCCCTGGTGTGGGCCAACAGCCGTGTCCGGAGTCTGACCTGGAGGAGACCCTGGTCCCTCTGCTCGGTTCCTCCCTGGTGCACTGGCGTCGTATGCCGTCGTGCGACCTTGGTCGGATCGGGCAGATACTTAGTTACGCCCCTCCAGGCACTCTTCGGTTCATGGCCCAGTGGAACTACTAAACACGCACACGCCAGTCAGTCCGGGCGTGTGCATTACAGCATGCTCAGGCCATGGTTCCCGTTAAGCCCCACGGCCTTCACTCTCTGAGACGTTTTCCAGCGAATACGTGCTTCTAGAAAAAATTTATTTTTTTTGCTACCAGCTGAGTTTCAGGCGAATTACGCACCCGTCCAGATGGATCAATCAGCACTCGTTCCTACGGATCCGCCACGGTACTATGGGGATCCAAGACTGAGTCGTGCATTTGTAGAGCAATGCATGCTACACTTCAAGTTCTACCCTCTTTGTTTTCCCACCGATCAGGTTAAGGTGGGATTCATGATGTCTTACCTAATGGGTGATGCCTTGGAATGGATCAACCACTTATGGGAAGCACAGGATCCTATCCTCCTGGACCTTCAGGCCTTCCTGGTGGCCTTTCTAATGGTCTTCGATGACCCTAACTCGGAGACCCCTGCTGAAGCTTCACTTCCCAATGTCCCAGAGCAGCCCCGATGGGTGATGTGTGTGGGTAGCGCACTAGTCCTCCTGCCCGAAGAGACTACTGCCCACCCAGAATCCACACAGGATGACTACGCTCTCCGGAATACTTCTCCCAACCTCAAGAGGCAGTCCAGACGTGCTAGGCATAGAGGCAAGCCGTCACGCCAGGGTCTGTCCTCCCAAAGACCTCCTGATCCCAACCTTGAAGTCCCTGCTGAAGCTTCATTTCCCTGTATCCCGGAGCAGCCCCGACGGGTAATGTGCATGTGTAGCGCACCAGTTCTCCTGCCCGAAGAGACTACTGCCCACCCAGAATCCACACAGGAGGACTTCCTGCACCCGGTATCTGATACCTCACCCACTTTAACCAGTGAGCCTGTCCAAGGGTGCTCCGAAGCAGTGATTACCTCCGAGTCTGTGCACCTCTACTACCTGGCAGAGGACCCCCTGTTGCCTCCTAAATCCTCCGGGATACCACTTGATGACAAATGGAGAGAGACTTCCCTACACCCGGAACCCGATACTTCGTCCGCTCTGTCCTGTGAGCTTGACAATAGGTACCTCAAAGCGGTAGTTACCCCCGAGTCTCTACACCCCTCCGACCAGGTGGAGGACCTCTAGTTGTCTCCAGAACCCTTCGGGGTGCTACCTGGTAGCGAATGGACAGAGACTTTTCTACATTCTGTACCTGATACCTCGGCAGCTTCATCCAGTGAGTCCGACCTAGTGTACTCCGAAGCAGAAGTTACCCCCGAGTCTCTACACCCCTCCGACCAGGCGGAGGACCTCCAGTTGTCTCCAGAACCCTTCGGGGTACTACCTGGTAGTAAATGGACAGAGACTTTCCTATACTCGGTACCTGATACCTCGCCCGCTTCGTCCAGTGAGTCTGACCTAGTGTACTCCGAAGCAGAGGTTACCCTCGAGTCTCTGCACTCTTCCGACCAGGCGGAGGACCTCCAGTTGTTTCCTGAATCCTCCGGGGTACCACCAGATAACAAAGGGACAGTGACTTTTCTTCATCTTGTACCTGATACAACGCCCATTTCTTCCTGTGAGCTTGACAAGATGTACCCCGAAGCAGAGGTTACCCCCGAGTCTCTGCCCCCCTCCAACCTGGCGGAGGACTTCCAGTTGTCTCCTGTACCCTCTGGGGTGCCACCTGAAAATATGTGGAGAGAGACTTCCTTGTGTGATGTTCCTGGTACTCCACCCTTTTCGCCTGTTGCTGAGGATGGCTGGATAGGAGGTAGCATCCTAGCTACCCAGATGAGACCAGTTTTTCCTGTGGACAGTGGGAGTGATCTCCTTGAAGTGAAGGATTGGCCCTCAAATTCCCTGCGGAAGATTCTGGCAGGCCTGAAGAAGAGGGGGCGTAAGGGGAGGGTACTGTAACATACCTGTCGGCGTCCTTGCCTCTGTTTCTTCTGCTTAAGGGCGGCGCCCGATCACTTCCTGCTTCTTGTAGCTGCTGCGGGCACACCCCTTGTGCGTCCTCAGCATATTGCTGTCTGTCACCTGGTATTTAACCCAGCTCTTTCCAGGAATCCTTGCCTGAGCATCTTGTTCTGTCAGTTGGCCTTTGGTCGCTGACGTGCCAGGTCCTTCCCTGTTCCCTGCCTTACGGTATCAGTTCCCGTGTCTGAACTGTGTCCTGTCTGTGCACTCTAGCCAGCTATCTGTCTGAACACGTTCTTAGCCTGTTCATCCTGCCTTCTAGGGGCTGCATACCTAGATCTGTTTCTGTGTTTGTTTGCCTGTCTGTCCGCCTTCCTGAGGCTGTATTTCTAGGCCAGTCTGAACACGCTCCTTTCCTGTTCGTCCCGCCTCTCTGGGGGCCGCATACCCAGACTCGCTCCTGTCTCTCGCTGCAGTGTCGGTTTCAGTCCGAACACTCAGTTCCTGTCTGAACACTCTCCTACCTTTTACCTGTTTTGTTTAAATGTCCGTCCCTTCCCTTTTTCTGCAGAGTCTGTACCTGCTCCTAACTCCTACTCATAGTCGCTGTACTTTCATTTGTGAGTTTAGTGTCCACTCGCTACTTCATTGCAAGTATCTAGTGTGTATCTGGTTCTGCCTTTCCCTTCCTGTCTGTTCCGTGTGAACAGAGCCCTGTCCGCTCTGCTCCGCCTTTCTCACCGCTCCTGCGGTTTCCGCTCTGCTCCGCCTTGCTCACCGCTCCTGCGGTTTCCGCTCTGCTCCGCCTTGCTCACCGCTCCTGCGGTTTCCGCTCTGCTCCGCCTTGCTCACCGCTCCTGCGGTTTCCGCTCTGCTCCGCCTTGCTCATCGCTCCTGCGGTTTCCGCTCTGCTCAGCCTTGCTCACCGCTCCTGCGGTTTCCGCTTTGCTCTGACCCTTTGCTCGCTGCTCCGGCAGCCTCGCTCTGCTCTGACCCTTTGCTCGCTGCTCCGACAGTCTCGCTCTGCTCTGACCCTTTGCTCGCTGCTCCGGCAGCCTCGCTCTGCTCTAACCCTTTGCTCGCTGCTCCGGCAGTCTTGCTCTGTTCTTGCCCGCCGCTCCGGGCGGTCTCACCCTGCTGTGTTTGTCCACCACATCTGCGGTTCTGTTCTGGAAGTCCCAGTTTGTACTGGGTCCTATCCACTCTGTGCTCCAGCCTGTCGTGCCTGCCAGTACCTCCCTGCCTGCATACCAGTCGTGCTTACCAGCATCCACCTGCCTGTATTCTGGCCGTACCTGCCAGCACCTCTCTGCCTGCATACCAGTCGTGCTTACCATCGTCCACCCGTCTGCATACCAGCCGTGTCTGCCTATACCCCCAGTCTGTGTTCCAGCCTTACCTTCCAGTTTCTGTATTCCCCGGTGTGGGCCAACAGCCGTGTCCGGAGTCTGACCTGGAGTAGACCCTGGTCCCTCTGGTCGGTTCCTCCCTGGTACACTGGCATCGTATGCCGTCGTGCGACCTTGGTTGGATCGGGCAGATACTTAGTTACGCTCCTCCAGGCACTCTCCGGTTCATGGCCCAGTGGAACTACTAAACACGCACACGCCAGTCAGTCCGGGCGTGTGCATTACAGGATGCAACACGTCCTCCAGACATAGAGGATTGCGGGTCCTGGGTCAATCAGGCTTCAACACAAAGTTCAGAAGGTAGACAGCAGCAGTGGTTGTCCTCCTACACAACGAGTAAATTATTCATGATCATGAGGACATCCATCTCCTTAGCTTTCTGTTCCTTGGAATGCAAGCGCATGTATGTAGTAGCGGCTAGGCCTGAGGTGGTCAGCGTTTTGGCGCATATCCTACCTCCTCCAAGGATTGCTGGATGTTTTCCTACTGCTATCCCAGTTCTATGACTCCCGTTAAAACAAAGCTTCAGGTGATGAATGATGGATGAGGTGGTGGCAAAGGAGAAAGAGCAGGAGGAACAGGGACCATTCACATCAGGATCAGGCCAGTCAACCACACATGTCTTGTAGGATATGTTTCTGTACAAAAAGGAGGGGTTTGGCTACACAGTTATAGGGCATACAGTGAGTACCAAAAATATCGAGACACTCCAATGCCCCTTGGAAGTGACATGGAGGTCAGAGGGCATTAACTAAACTGTTTTTTCCATTTATAGCAACTAGGTCTCCTGTATACTGTTGGCATAAGCAGTGAATGATGGAAATATTATGAGGAACAGCAATGCCCCTTGAAACAGACGTGGATTACAGCGTACTAAAAACCTTCTACCCGTTATTGGGGAGTGGGTTTCCCTTAGTGTTCGTCTATGCATTGAAAAGCTAAAGCTGACTAAAATTAGGAGGAAATGCAATGCCCATTGGAAAAGTCATGGAGGTTAGAGATAATTAAAAACAACATTTCAATGCCCCTTGGAAGAGCTGTGGAGTTCAGAGTGATTTAACAAGATGGGTTTAATGCCCCTTGGAAGAGACGTGGAGGTCACAGTAGCTTAACAAGACGGTTTTAATGCCCCTTGGAAGAGATGTGGAGTTCAGAGTGGTTTAACAAGATGGAGGTCCCAGTGGAATAAAAAGACAATATCAATGCCCCTTGGAAGAGTGGTGGAGGTCCCAGTGGAATAAAAAGACAATATCAATGCCCCTTGGAAGAGTGGTGGAGGTTACAGTGGAATAAAAAACAATATCAATGCCCCTTGGAAGAGTGGTGGAGGTCGCAGTGGAATAAAAAGACAATATCAATGCCCTTTGGAAGAGTGGTGGAGGTCGCAGTGGAATAAAAAGACAATATCAATGCCCCTTGGAAGAGACGTGGAGGTCACAGTAGCTTAACAAGATGATTTTAATGCCCCTTGGAAGAAATGTGGAGTTCAGAGTGGTTTAACAAGACGGTTTTAATGCCCCTTGGAAGAGACATGGAGGTCACAGTAGCTTAACAAGACGGTTTTAATGTCCCTTGGAAGAGACGTGGAGTTCAGAGTGGTTTAACAAGACGGTTTTAATGCCCCTTGGAAGAGACGTGGAGGTCACAGCAGCATAACAAGACGGTTTTAATGCCCCTTGGAAGAGACGTGGAGTTCAGAGTGGCTTAACAAGACGGTTTTAATGCCCCTTGGAAGAGACGTGGAGTTCAGAGTGGTTTAACAAGACGGTTTTAATGCCCCTTGGAAGAGACGTGGAGGTCACAATAGCTTAACAAGACGGTTTTAATGCCCCCTGGAAGAGATGTGGAGTTCAGACTGGTTTAACAAGACGATTTAAATGGCCCTTGGAAGAGACGTGGAGGTCCCAGTGGAATAAAAAGACAATATCAATGCCCCTTGGATGAGTGGTGGAGGTCCCAGTGGAATAAAAAGACAATATTAATGCCCCTTGGAAGAGTGGTGGAGGTTACAGTGGAATAAAAAGACAATATCAATGAGCCTTGGAAGAGATGTGGAGGTCACAGTAGCTTAACAAGACGATTTTAATGCCCCTTACAAGAGCCATGCAGTACAGCATATTTAAAACATTATTCCCATTATTGGGGAGTGGGTCTCCCATAGTCTTTGCCTATGCTTTCCAAGCAAATGCTGCCAAAAATTAGGACGGAGGAACTTGCAATGCCCTGTACAAGAGCCATGCAGTACAGCATATTAAAAACATTATTCCCATTATTAGGGAGTTGGTCTCCCATAGTCTTTGCCTATGCCTTCCAAGCAAAAGCTGCCAAAAATTAGGACGGAGGAACTTGCAATGCCCCTTACAAGAGCCATGGAGTACAGCATATTAAAAACATTATTCCCATTATTTGGGAGTGGGTCTCCCATAGTCTTTGCCTATGCCTTCCAAGCAAAAGCTGCCAAAAATTAGGACGGAGGAACTTGCAATGCTGGCAACACGGACCACGGTTACCCTGGTGGTATAGTGGTGGTGGAGGCTGAGGATAAGGAGAAGAGCAAAAAACAGCCGAAATGAGGAAGCGTATCCCATGTGTGGGTGTGAAGTGGTGCATGGGAATACACCTCCCAAAATAATACAGTGGATTTGACTTTATGTTACTCTGCTGTCATTTGCTGATGATGAGAAGCCTGGCCCAATCCAGCCCTTGTTCATTTTGATAAGGGTCAGCTTGTCAGCATTGTCAGTTGACAGGCGAGTGCACTTATCAGTTATAATTCCCCCAGCAGCACTAAAAACACGCTCCGATAACACGCTAGCGGCAGAGCAGGCCAGGACCTCCAAGGCGTACAGAGCAAGTTCATTCCAATTGTCCAGCTTGGATACCCAATAATTAAAAGGCACAGAGGAATCACGGAGGACTCTGGTACGGTCGACAAGGTACTCCCTCACCATCTTTTGAAACTTTCCACTCCTTGTGAGAGTACCCCGCGCCTCAGGGCATGTAAGCTGGGCGGGTCTCAGAAAACTGTCCCAGAACGTTGACAGTGTTCCCCTGCCTCTGCTCGATTGGAGTTGCGTCTCTCTCGCCTGTACGCCTTGGTTGGGCAACGAACTGTGACCTCTGCCGCTAGCGTGTTCAGATGGGAATTTTTTAACAGTTCTGCAGCAAGGGCCTTCTGGTACTGCCCCATTTTTGTAGACCTCTCCACCTCAGGAATAAGAGAGTGAAAGTTCTCCTTGTAGCGGGGGTCTACAAGTGTCACCAACCAGTAATGACTGTCACCCAACATTTTGACAATGCGAGGGTAACGGTTAAGCCAGCGTAACATAAAGTCAGCCATGCGTGCCAGACTGGTAATTGGCAAGACTTCCGTGTCCTCACCAAGATGACGACTGACCATGCTCTCCTCCTCCTCCCCCCTGTCCTCAGGTCACCCACACTGAACCGACGGTATGACAGTTGTGCAGGTACTACCGTCTACAGCGCATGATACCAGCTCCTTTTCTTCCTCCTCCTCCTCCTCCTCTCCCTCATTTTCCCCCAATGCACGTTGGGATGAGATGAGGCTGGGCTGTGTGTAATTGCCCGCTGCAGCTTCTTAATTCATCTCATCATACTCTGGCTGCAATGCCTCCTCTTTAATTCTCTGCAGAGAGCGTTGCAGAAGACAGACAAGTGGGATGCTGACTCTAATGATGGCGTCATCTTGGTGGACTCCTCAAAGTTTGTCAGGATGGTACATATGTCAGACATCCAGGTCCACTCCTGAGGTCTTATGTGTTGAGTCTGACCTGAATTTCAACGACCTTGTTGCAGCTGGAACTCCACAACTGCTCACAAATCCTTTGCAACATGTGGAGGGTAGAGATCCAATGTGTGGGGACATCACACACCAGTCAGTGTGCCGGAAGCTGCAAACGCTGCTGCAACACTGCAAAGGCGGCAGAAGCTGTAGCCGACTTCCAAAAATGAGCTGACAGGCGGCATACTTTGACGAGCAGATCTGGCAACTCGGGGTACGATTTAAGAAACCGCTGAACCACGAGGTTAATACACATGAGCCAGGCATGGTACGTGTGTGATCTCGCCTCGCCTCAGAGCCGCCACCAGGTTACGGCCATTGTCACACACGACCATGCCTGGATGTAGGTTCAGCGGTCTCAGCCACAGATCTGCCTGCTCTTTCACAGCTGTCCACAACTCACAAGCAGTGTGAGGTTTATCACCTAAGCTTATGAGTTTCAGTACAGCCTGTTGCCGCTTGGCTGAGGCAGTACTGCAGTGCTTCCAGCTTGTAACTGATGTGGTGATATCTGAGATGGAGGCTGAACATGAGGAGGAGGAGGATGATGCGCAGGAGCTGTACACTGTGGGGGCAACTCTGACTGACATAGGGCCCACAATCCTCGGTGTGAGGAGGATGTGTTCCGTCCCAAGGTCCGACTGGGTCCCGGCTTCCACTATGTTTACCCATTGTGCCGTCAGGGAGATGTACGGTCCCTGGCAACAAGCACTTGTCCACGTGTCCGTTGTCAGGTGAACTCTCACAGTAACTGCGCTGTTGAGGGCACGGCAGATGTTTTGGGACACGTGCTTGTGTAGTGCGGGGATGGCACAACGGGCAAAATACCCATGTCGGCTGGGGACCGAGTACCGAGGGACGGTCAGCGCCAAAAGGTTGCGGAAGGATTCCGTCTCCACCAGCCTAAAAGGCAGCATTTCCAATGCAAGCAGTCGTGAAATGTGCGAATTTAGGACTGTGGCCTGTGGGGCGTTGGCTACGAATTTGCGCTTTCGTTCAAAGGTCTGGGATATGGACAATTGAACGCTGCTGTGGGACGTGGACGTTGATGCTGTTTCTTGAGAAACTGCCATAACAAGTGAAGACTGAGAGGAGGGGGCATCTTTGCATGCAGTATGGACAGGGGATTGCCTTGCACGCACAACAGGGGGTTCTCTTACACGCACAACAGCGGAAGAAGCAGTGGTGACACCTGCTGACACTGGTCGTGGACCCTGAGGATCGCCCCAAAAAGTCGGGTGCTTTGCTGACATGTTCCTGATCATGCTGGTGGTGGTCAGGCTGGTAGTTTTGTCACCCCTGCTAATGCCGGCATGGCAGGTGGAACAAATGGCCTTTTTGGGGTTATCAGCAGAGTCTTTAAAAAAATTCCAGACTCTGGAAGACCTACCGGTTGTACTGGCAACGTCCCTCGTGTTGGTGTTATGGGGAACGGTTGCCCGCCTTGTGTCTACGGCCACCACACTGCTTCTTCCTGCCTGTTGGGGTACCCTGCCTCCCTCCCCCTGTGTGCTGCTGGTCTCGCTCTGCGTGTCCTCCTGCCACATTCGGTCAGTTACTAGATCATCCACCACCTCCTCCTCTTCCACTTCCGCACCACGGTCCTCCTCCTCACTTCGTGGCAATTGTGTCTCGTCATCATCCACCTCTTGTGACAAATTGCCAGCGTCGCCTTCCTGTGGCCGTGGCTGTTCAAATATTTGGCCATCGTTACATGGGATCTCCTCTTCCACCACTTCAAGCGGAGCAGGCGAGGGGCCCAAATATGGAAATGGACCAGTGAACAGCTCTTCAGAGTGTCCAACTGTGGGATCAGTTGCTGTCTGACGACACTCGGCATGGTGGGAGGAAGGAACATCAGGGTGAGCAGAAATATGCGGTCGAGACTCACGGCTACTAACACTTGACCGCGTGGAAGACAGACCGGAGGTGGTGGTGCCCAGGTGACTGGAAGTATTATCTGCTATCCAATTAATAACCTGTTCACACTGATCTGTTTGCAATAGTGGTGCTGTTGTGTGCTTCCCTAGTAATTCGGTCAAGAAGTGGTAGCGAGAAGATGTGGCTGTTGGTTGTGGCACATTTTCACCTTGGCCCCGGCCCCGTCCTCTGCATGCACCATCATCAGAATGTCCAGTTCCACGTCCCTTGCCACGCGCCTTGCCCATTGAAAATGAAGTAAAATAGCTTACACTCGCACTATCAATGGCAAAAGGGTAATAAAAGGAGATTTGAACCATGAAAGAGGAAAACCACAGTTCTATTTCTCTGACCTACACTAGAATCTTTTAAACAGATATATTTGTGTCTGAACAGTCAGCGAGACACTGAAACAGTTTTTTTTTATGCAAAAAAGGCAAAAAGGTGGATTACACCCAGAGTTGAACCGTGGAAGAGGAAAACCACAGTTCTAGTTCTCTGGCCTACACCAGAATCTTTTAAACAGATATATTTGTGTCTGAACAGTCAACGAGACACTGAAACTGTTTTTTTTTTATGCAAAAAAGACAAAAAGGTGGATTACACCCAGATTTGAACAGTGGAAGAGGAAAACCACAGTTCTAGTTCTCTGGCCTACACCAGAATCTTTTAAACAGATATATTTGTGTCTGAACAGTCAGCGAGACACTGAAACAGTTTTTTTTTTATGCAAAAAGGTGGATTACACCCAGA
Organism: Phyllobates terribilis; assembly: GCF_046119375.1. NCBI lineage: Eukaryota > Metazoa > Chordata > Amphibia > Anura > Dendrobatidae > Phyllobates > Phyllobates terribilis. Next base: position 877,917,811 of record NW_027362761.1, read on the forward strand.
TTTGAACCGTGGAAGAGGAAAACCACAGTTCTAGCTCTCTGGCCTACACCAGAATCTTTTAAACAGATATATTTGTGTCTGAACAGTCAGCGAGACACTGAAACAGTTTTTTTTATGCAAAAAGGTGGATTACACCCAGATTTGAACCGTGGAAGAGGAAAACCACAGTTCTAGTTCTCTGGCCTACACCAGAATCTTTTAAACATATATATTTGTGTCTGAACATACAGCAAAACAATGAAACTGTTTTTTTATGCAAAAAGGTGGATTACACCCAGATTTGAACTGTGGAAGAGGAAAACCACAGTTCTAGTTCTCTGGCCTACACCAGAATCTTTTAAACAGATATATTTGTGTCTGAACAGTCAGCGAGACACTGAAACTGTTTTTTTTATGCAAAAAGGTGGATTACACCCAGATTTGAACCGTGGAAGAGGAAAACCACAGTTCTAGTTCTCTGGCCTACACCAGAATCTTTTAAACAGATATATTTGTGTCTGAACAGTCAGCGAGACACTCAAACTGTTTTTTTTATGCAAAAAGGTTGAACCGTGGGAGAGGAAAACCACAGTTCTAGCTCTCTGGCCTACACCAGAATCTTTTAAACAGATATATTTGTGTCTGAACAGTCAGCGAGACACTCAAACTGTTTTTTTCATGGAAAAAAAGGCAAAAAAGTGGATAATACAGAGATTTGAACCATGGAACTGCAAAACCACAGTTCTAGTTATCTGGCCTACACCAGACTCTTTTAAACAGATATATTTGTGTCTGAACACTCACAGACACACTCAATTTTTTTTTGGGGGGAGGGAATACCAAAATGTTAATAAGACGGGTATTTGTACAGTCTGACTGAGGAAAAAAAAAAAAAGAGGATTTAGATGAAAAAAAAAAGGATTTTTCCTGGCCCCTGACACCTGGGGCCAAGTCTAGCAATTTGCAAAGCAGCACACAGGACTGTAATGCAGTGTTTGTTGGTATAACCACTGCATCTCCTATACAGCCTGCCTGCCTGCCTGCCTGATATCTGGGATGGATATTAGTCCTGAGAAGGACTGTTTGTTTGATTGTGCAGGCTTTAGAGAACCTACACTACCTATTTTGCAGTATAAATCTCTCCCTAGCTCAGCAGCACTCTCCCTACACCATCTGATCCGGAGCGACTGTGTCCAAGATGGCGGCGCCCGGTTTTAAATACTCGAGGTGACGCTGTACGGCCAGCCAATCACTGTAATGCCCACAACCAACATGGCTGCGGCATTACAATGACTGGCTGGCAATCCCTGCATGTTCATTGGCTCTGTAAATAGCGCCAAACGTGCAGGGCGGAGACCCAAGCTCCCGCCCGAGTAACCCGAAAATGCTCGGTGCTCGTCGAATATACCGAGTAGTGAGATGCTCGGGCGAGTACCGAACAGTGTCGAGCATGCTCGCTCAGCACTAATAAACAGTAGATGCAAAACTTTTGGCCATCAGTTTTCTTTAATTAATTGACCATACCTATATTCAAAAGCATTTTGGTTAAAATTAAGGTCTCGCATGATGACAACTTCATGCACTTTCATTTCATTACCAGGGAAATTATATCACAGCAACCAGACAGAAGTGAACACATTTAAAAAAAAAATACAAAACTTTTGGTTGCCACTGTATTTGGGATTCGGATCCGGGGTCAAGTTTGGGTCAAGTTCTGGTACCCGAGCCAAATTTTGGACTAAAGTTCGGCCGAACCCGACAAACCCGAATTTCCACGGGTTCGCTCATCCCTAGTTGTGACATTGTAACATTGTATATACAGTACAGACCAAAAGTTTGGACACACCTTCTCATTTAAAGATTTTTCTGTATTTTCATGACTATGAAAATTGTACATTCACACTGAAGGCATCAAAACTATGAATTAACACATGTGGAATTATATACTTAACAAAAAAGTGTGAAACAACTGAAAATATGTCTTATATTCTAGGTTCTTCAAAGTAGCCACCTTTTGCTTTGATGACAGCTTTGCACACTCTTGGCATTCTCTTGATGAGCTTCAAGAGGTAGTAACCGGAAATGGTTTTCACTTCACAGGTGTGCCCTGTCAGGTTTAATAATTGGGATTTCTTGCCTTATAAATGGGGTTGGGACCATCAGTTGTGTTGTGCAGAAGTCTGGTGGATACACAGCTGATAGTCCTACTGAATAGACTGTTAGAATTTGTATTATGGCAAGAAAAAAGCAGCTAAATAAAGAAAAACGAGTGGCCATCATTACTTTAAGTAATGAAGGTCAGTCAGTCCGAAAAATTGGGAAAACTTTGAAAGTGTCCCCAAGTGCAGTTGCAAAAAACATCAAGCGCTACAAAGAAGCTGTCTCACATGAGGACCGCCCCAGGACAGGAAGACCTAGAATCACCCCTGCTTCTGAGGATAAGTTTATTCGAGTCACCAGCCTCAGAAATTGCAGGTTAACAGCAGCTCAGATTAGAGACCAGGTCAATGCCACACAGAGTTCTAGCAGCAGACACATCTCTACAACAACTATTAAGAGGAGACTTTGTGCAGCAGGCCTTCATGGTAAAATAACTGCTAGGAAACCACTTCTAAGGACAGGCAACAAGCAGAAGAGACTTGTTTGGGCCAAGGAACACAAGGAATGGACATTAGACCAGTGGAAATCTGTGCTTTGGTCTGATGAGTCAAAATTTGAGATCTTTGGTTCCAACCATCGTGTCTTTGTGAGGCGCAGAAAAGGTGAACGGATGGACTCTACATGCCTGGTTCCCACCGTGAAGCATGGAGGAGGAGGCATGATGGTGTGAGGGTGCTTTGCTGGTGACACCGTTGGGGATTTATTCAAAATTGAAGGCATACTGAACCAGCATGGCTACCACAGCATCTTGCAGCGGCATGCTATTCCATCCGGTTTGCGTTTAGTTGGACCATCATTTATTTTTCAACAGGACAATGACCCCAAACACACCTCCAGGCTGTGTAAGGGCTATTTGACCAAGAGTGAGAGTGATGGGGTGCTACGCCAGATGACCTGGCCTCCAGTCACCAGACCTGAACCCAATCAAGATGGTTTGGGGTGAGCTGGACCGCAGAGTGAAGGCAAAAGGGCCAACAAGTGCTAAGCATCTCTGGGAAGTCCTTCAAGATTGTTGGAAGACCATTTCCGGTGACTACCTCTTGAAGCTCATCAAGAGAATGCCAAGAGTGTGCAAAGCAGTCATCAAAGCAAAAGGTGGCTACTTTGAAGAACCTAGAATATAAGACATATTTTCAGTTGTTTCACACTTTTTTGTTAAGTATATAATTCCACATGTGTTAATTCATAGTTTTGATGCCTTCAGTGTGAATGTACAATTTTCATAGTCATGAAAATAGAGAAAAAATCTTTAAATGAGAAGGTGTGTCCAAACTTTTGGTCTGTACTGTAGATATAGATATGTAGACAGTTGAAGAAAATCATCCTATCTAGAGATGAGCAAAGCTTCCAAAATTCAGTTTGGGCAGATTCGATTCTTTCAAAATTAAATTCAGTCTGAATTACAAGTTTCCCACTTGCTGTGAAAAGTCTTTTATTATTCTCTGAGGTTTCGCTAGACCCCAGAGAATAACATATGAAGAGGAGGGAAAAGGTGCAAAAATAATTTAACACATTATACTCACCTGTCCTAGATCCTTGCTTGACTCTGTACACTGCATCCAATTTTTCTCATATGTCCTCCTCATGGGTCTCTTCAGTTCTTGTGGTGCTGAGGTTCACGTGGTGGGAGGCAATACATGTCAATGACATCAATGATGTGGATGGCCCACCATGTGACTACATGGACCTCACTGCAAGAAGAACTAAATACATCCTCAAGGAGGAATAGGTTGCTGTGGTGGAGACAGTGAAAGTGGTCAGGGGATGGCCTGGGACTGCCATTCTTGTTTGTTCAAATTTCTGCAGAATGTGTTATGGATAGTGTTGAGCATACCGATACTGAAATATCGGGTATCGACCGATATTCGCAGTATCGGAGTTCCGATACTGAGTTCCGATACTTTTAGAATATCGAATACCGGAATCGGAAGTTCCCATAATGCCTGCGCTCTGCAGTGTCTCTGAAGGATGACAAGCCGGATGGCAGTGCTCAGCTTACTGTACTTGTCATTTAGTGTAAAGGATTTATTAAAAAAATAATAATATTTTCATGCGCCGTCTCTTAAAAAAAGCAGGCCGGCAATTCAGCAGCGGCATTCACCGGTACCCGACAATTTAGAATAGAAAGAATAGAGAATCACACATAGATTATATAGATAAAAACATGTCAGTCACATATATATATGAAGTACAGTGACAGTGTTGCTTACTGTACTTGTCATTTAGTGTAAAGGATTTATTTACAAAAATAATAGCGTTTTCATGCGCCGTCTCTTTAAAAAAGCCAGCCGGCAATTCAGCATCGGTACCCGACAATTTACAACAGAAAGAATAGAGCATCACACATAGATTAGATAGATATAAACATGTCAGTCACATTTAGTGTTAAAATAAAGGATTTATTTAAAAAAAATTGGCGTGGGGTTCCCCGTAATTTTAGGCTCTAGCGGAGGTTAAGCAGACAGCTGGGGCAGATGTTTGAAGCCTGGGAAGGGGATAATACCCACGGAGCTTCCCAGGCTACTGATATCAGCCGCCAGCTGAATACCTAGCCTTTACTAGCTATTAAAATGGGGGACCCCCCCAAAAAAATGACGTGGGGTCCCCCCTATTTTAATAGCTAGCAAAGGCTAGGCAGACAGCTGGGGGCTGATATTAATAGCTCAGGAAGGGTGCCATGAATATTGGCCCCCTCCCAGGCTAGAAACACCAGCCGTCAGCCGCCCCAGTGACGTGTCAGTGACGTGCATGAGGTGAGCTGAGATCATTGGACATGACCTCGGCTCATCTGGATGCCGTCACAGCGAGACACTGAGGAGCGCAAGCATGCCTGCGCTTCTCAGTGTCTGTGGGATGACAGGCTGGATGGCAGCTTTCTGCAGCGATCCAGCCTGTCATGTGAATGTAGCAGAGCTGAAGCTGTCGTGGGAACCATGGAAAGGTAAGGATGATGTTGCTTTATTATTTTACTTTTATTGCAGGAGATCGTTGGCTTCAGCTGGAATGGGTGTGATGGTAAGTATGGTTTAATTTAGAACAATAAGAATTGTGTGTTTATTTCAATTAAAGGACTTTTTTCTGGGTGTTGTGTTTTTTTTAAATACTTTACTAGAAATTCATGGCGGTCATGTCTAATATTGGCGTGACCCCATGAATTTCGGGCTTAGGGCCAGCTGATAATACCAAGCTGGCCCTAACCCCTTTATTACCCAGTGAGCCACTGCACCAGGGCCCTGGATGAGTTGGGTACAGCGCCAGAAGATGGCGCTTCTATGAACGCGCCATTTTCCGGGGTGGCTGCGGACTGCAATTTGCAGCGGGGGGGGGGGGGCCAGAAAGCTTGAGCCTCCCTGCGCTGCAGATTCCAGCCCCCAGCTGCCTAGTTGTACCTGGCTGGACACAAAAATAGGGCGAAGCCCCACGTATTTTTTTTTAAATTATTTCATGAAATTCATTAAATAATTAAGAAAAAAAGGGCTTCCCTATATTGTTGTGTCCGGCCAGGTACAAATAGGCAGCTGGTTGTTGAAGGCAGCCCGTTCCTGCCTGCAGTACCTGACTGGACACAAATATCGTGCAAAGCCCCACGTCAATTTTTTTTTAATTATTTCATGAATTTCCTGAAATAATTTAAAAAAAAAAGTGACGTGGGGCTTCGCACTATATTTGTGTCCAGCCAGGTACAGCAGGCAGGAACGGGCTGCCCCCAACCACTAGCTGCCTATTTGTACCTGGCCGGACACAACAATATAGGGAAGCCCTTTTTTTTTAATTATTTCATTAAATAATTAAAAAAAAATTGAAGTGGGGCTTCGCACTATACTTGTGTCCAGCCAGGTACAAATAGGCAGCTAGTAGTTGGGGGCAGCCCGTTCCTGCCTGCTGTACCTGGCTGGACACAAATATAGTGCGAAGCCCCACGTCACTTTTTTTTAAATTATTTCAGGAAATTCATGAAATAATTAAAAAAAAATTGACGTGGGGCTTTGCACGATATTTGTGTCCAGTCAGGTGCAGCAGGCAGGAACGGGCTGCCCCCAACCACCAGCTGCCTATTTGTACCTGGCCGGACACAACAATATAGGGAAGCGCTTTTTTTTTAAATTATTTCATTAAATAATTTAAAAAAAATTGACGTGGGGCTTCGCACTATATTTGTGTCCAGCCAGGTACAGCAGGCAGGAACGGGCTGCCCCCAACCACCAGCTGCCTATTTGTACCTGGCCGGACACAACAATATAGGGAAGCCCTTTTTTTTTAAATTATTTCATGAAATAATTTTAAAAAAATTGACGTGGGGCTTCGCACTATATTTGTGTCCAGCCAGGTACAGCAGGCAGTAACGGGCTGCCCCCAACCACCAGCTGCCTATTTGTACCTGGCCGGACACAACAATATAGGGAAGCCCTTTTTTTCTTAATTATTTCATGAATTTCATGAAATAATTAAAAAAAAAAAATACGTGGGGCTTCGCCCTATTTTTGTGTCCAGCCAGGCACAACTAGGCAGCTGGGGGCTGGAATCCGCAGCGCAGGGAGGCCCAATCTTTCTGGGGCCCCCTTCCCCGCTGCAAATTGCAGTCCGCAGCCAGCCCAGAAAATGGCGCGTTCATAGAAGCGCCATCTTCTGGCGCTGTACCCAACTCATCCAGGGCCCTGGTGCGATGGCTCACTAGGTAATAAAGGTGTTAAGCCCGAAATTCATGGGGTCACGCCAATATTAGACATGACCGCCATGAATTTCTAGTAAAGTATTTAAAAAAAACACAACACCCAGAAAAAAGTCCTTTAATTGAAATAAACACACAATTCTTTATTGTTCTAAATTAAACCATACTTACCATCACGCCCATTCCAGCTGAAGCCAACGATCTCCTGTAATAAAAGAAAAATAATAAAGCAACATCATCCTTACCTTTCCATGGTTCCCACGACAGCTTCAGCTCTGCTACATCGAGATGACAGGCTGGACCGCAGCAGAAAGCTGCCATCCAGCCTGTCATCCCGCAGACACTGAGAAGCACAGGCATGCTTGCGCTCTGCAGTGTCTGGCTGCAGTGTCTATGGATGCGCCATTTCTGGGGCGGTTGACGGCTGGTGTTTCTAGCCTGGGAGGGGGCCAATATTCATGGCACCCTTCCTGGGCTATTAATATCAGCCCCCAGCTGTCTGCCTAGCCTTTGCTAGCTATTAAAATAGGGGGGACCCCACGTCATTTTTTCTGGGGGTCCCCCATTTTAATAGCTAGTAAAGGCTAGGTATTCAGCTGGGGGCTTATATTAGTAGCCTGGGAAGCTCCGTGGGTATTACCCCCTTCCCAGACTTCAAACGTCTGCCCCAGCCGTCTGCTTAACCTCCGCTAGAGACTAAAATTACGGCGAACCCCACGCCAATTTTTTTTTTAATAAATCCTTTATTTTAACACTAAATGACAAGTACAGTAACAAACACTGTCACTGTACTTATTATATATGTGACTGACATGTTTCTCTCTATCTAATCTATATGTGATGCTCTATCTTTCTGTTCTAAATTGTCGGGTACCGCTGCTGAATTGCCGGCCGGCTTTTTTAAAGAGACGGTGCATGAAAACACGAATATTTTTTTAAATAAATCCTTTACACTAAATGACAAGTACAGTAAGCAACACTGTCACTGTACTTATTATATATGTGACTGACATGTTTCTATCTAATCTATGTGTGATTCTCTATTCTTTCTATTCTAAATTGTCGGGTACCGCAGCTGAATTGCCGGCCGGCTTTTTTAAAGAGACGGTGCATGAAAACACTGTTACTTTTTTTAATAAATCCTTTAAACTAAATGACAAGTACAGTAAGCAACACTGTCACTGTACTTCATATATATGTGACTGACATGTTTCTATCTATCTAATCTATGTGTGATGCTCTATTCTTTCTGTTCTAAATTGTCGGGTACTGGTGCATGTCGCTGCTGAATTGCCGGCTTTTCATGTTTCACTGTGAGCACTGTTCCCATCGATTTGGGCAACCACCTCCCCCAATACATTCTACATTATTGTTAGTTGTTTTCCTTAATGTAGAATTAACCTACAAGGAAAGAAAGGGTTTATTTTCATTCCGATATTTGTGTCCCATTGACTTGCATTGGTTTCCGGTATCGTAATCAGCGATATTTTTGGGTATCGGCCCGATCCAATCCGATCCGATATTTCCTGATATCGGAAGATATCGCTCAACACTAGTTATGGATCAATCCACTCATAATTTTATGCTATTTTTTTTATGGTTTATTGGATTCGTTTCTTAGATGAAACTGTACGAATGGATAAGACCTAAAATGAAGTTGTGAATTGTTGACAACTATCTTAAAAGCATATGTATAGTACCGGTAATTTTATTTTTTCTTTTGTATGAAGCAGTAGTACATGTAATTACAGATATATAATTACAGATAATTACAGATATGTACATTGTTATGGAAATATCTCTTGAAAAAATGAAATACACTATAACAGCATTCTAGAAGAACTCATCGAAATGCATATGAAAACCACTGGGCAGTTACATATAGAAATGCTTAGCATAAACATTATAGAATGAAATTATAGAATTAAATACTGACTTACTTTTTGCAGTTGTGCCAATAATGTTGCCTTTATCGGTTTGTTTCTTGTGCCTCTGATCAATGGGTTTAATTTTCCATGTTACAATCAATAAGACACCATCAGCTACTCTACTATCATTATTACTAGTAGTAGTAATATTTATTTTATTTATTGAGAGTAGAAGCTGTGTATGTTGGGTTATTATAGGTTCTAGGATTACAATAAAAAGTGAGTTTTCAGGTAGCATGTCAAGGTTTTAAAGGTGGGGAGAATTCAACCAGTTTAGATATATTTTCCAGAGTATGGGGGATGCACAAAAAAAATCTTGAACATGTACAATACAGACCAAAAGTTTGGACACATCTTTTCATTTAAAGATTTTTCTGTATTTTCTTGACTATGAAAATTGTACATTCACACTGAAGGCATCAAAACTATAAATTAACACATGTGGAAATATATACTTAACAAAAAAGAGTGAAACAACTGAAAATATGTCTGTGGTAGCCATGCTGGTTCAGTATGCCTTCAATTTTGAATAAATCCCCAACAGTGTCACCAGCAAAGCACCCCCACACCATCACACCTCCTCCTCCATGCTTCATGGTGGGAACCAGGCATGAGTCGATCCGTTCACCTTTTCTGCGTCGCACAAAGACACGGTGGTTGGAACCAAAGATCTCAAATTTGGACTCATCAGACCAAAGCGCATATTTCCACTGGTCTAATGTCCATTCCTTGTGTTCTTTAGCCCAAATAAGTCTCTTCTGCTTGTTGCCTGTCCTTAGCAGTGGTTTCCTAGCAGCTATTTTACTATGAAGGCCTGCTGCACAAAGTCTCCTTTTAACAGTTATTGAAGAGATGTGTCTGCTGCTAGAACTCTGTGTGGCATTGACCTGGTCTCTAATCTGAGCTGCTGTTAACCTGCGATTTCTGAGGATGGTGACTCGGATAAACTTATCCTCAGAAGCAGAGGTGACTCTTGGTCTTCCTTTCCTGGGGCGGTCCTCATGTGAGCCAGTTTCTTTGTAGCGCTTGATGGTTTTTGCAACTGCACTTGGGGACACTTTCAAAGTTTTCCCAATTTTTCAGACTGACTGACCTTCATTTCTTAAAGTAATGATGACCACTCATTTTTCTTTACTTAGCTGCTTTTTTTTTTCCCATAATACAAATTCTACAGTCTATTCAGTGGGACTATCAGCTGTGTATCCACCAGACTTCTGCACAACACAACTGATGGTCCCAACCCCATTTATAAGGCAAGAAATTCCACTTATTAAACCTGACAACCTGACAGGGCACACCTGTGAAGTGAAAACCATTTCCAGTGACTACCTCTTCAAGCTCATCAAGAGAATGCCAAGAGTGTGCAAAGCAGTAATCAAAGCAAAAGGTGGCTACTTTGAAGAACCTAAAATATAAGACATATTTTCAGTTGTTTCATGCTTTTTTGTTAAGTATATAATTCCACATGTGTTAATTCATAGTTTTGATGCCTTCAGTGTGAACGTACAATTTTCATAGTAATGAAAATACAGAAAAATCTTTAAATGAGAAGGTGTGTCCAAACTTTTGGTCTGTACTGTATATTATAGAAAACATTAAGATTCATAGACCTCTCCAGGAAGGGGGCATTCCCCCCTTCCCCCACACTGGTCTCTCACACAGAATTTCCTGTAGGAAAAAGAGCTGGTAATTAGTGATGAGCGAGCACTAAAATGCTCGGGTACTTGTTGCTCGGGTCGAGCAAATTGGAATACTCGGGTGCTCAACCCGAGCAACGAACCCAATGTAAGCCTATCGGAAACTCGAGTATTTTTCAGGCGGTTCCCCCCGGCGGTCTGCAGAGGGCCTAAAAATTGCCCAAATTGATGGGAACAGTGCTCAAATGACATGGGAACAGCATGGGGAAGACCCCTGGAAGCAACTCTGACTCCCAGATCACTGCTGTCAACAACATTGTCAGAGTAGTATGCCACTTTTATGGACTCACAATAAAACATACAAAAAAAGAAACCAAAATGGATTTTCCTGGAAATATGTTAAGGAACATCCTTTCCAGGGTAATGACTTGTATATAAGGCAAAATAAATAACCAAAAACAAAAATAGTCCTCCACACCTTGGGCTATGTTCACACGTAGCGTTTTTGATGTGGTTTTGCACTTTTGCATTACTTTCAACCAGGACAAATGCATTCACCAGGAAATGTCATTTTAACATTTTACAACCTTATCTGGCCATGTGGTGCATGACACATCATCAGACACATGCATACAGTGCTGAAAAGACATGGGAACAGCATGGGGAAGACCTCTGGAAGCATCTCTGACTCCCAGGTCACTGCCTAAAAGTGCACCCATCATAAGTGATCCTTGGCACATGCAAAGATACCTCCCACCATGCACCTGTCGTTGAAGACTTGCAACAATCACCGTCCACGTCCTTGTCCCAGTGCAGCATTCAGTTGTCCCTACCCCATTCCTTGGAATGCAAGCGCAAGTATGCAGCCAGCCACCCACCTACCCACAGGCTGCAATACTATACTGCCAAATTTTTGACAGCTGCTTGAACTTGAAATGTGGCCTTTTAGGCTCGTGGAGGCGGAAGCTTTTTATAGCCTCAGGCCGGCGGTGGCCAGATGTCCATACTCGGTCCCCAGCCGCCACTGTTTCTCCTGGTGTCGTCTCCGCCTTCCACAAGCATGGGTCCCACAACATTACCCGTGACCTCCCCATTGCACTTACTGGGAAGGACCGCCTAACCACAAACAGGTGGACAGGTGAATGTGGCCAGGGACAGTACAAAGCCAGTCCACAGCTTTTTTTGCTGAATTGTATTTCACCACAGCCATATTCTTTATCTTGGTGAAAGGACTTGGGAAACCATAGCTACCCAGCTGTCATTTCTCTCAGGAAGTCCTCTAAAGCTGCTTTCACTTGAAATGTGACCTTTTAGGCTTGTGGAGGCAGAAGCTTTTCATAACCTCATGCCAGTGGTGACCGGGTGTCCATACTCGGTCCCCAGTCGCCACTGTTTCTCCCGGTGTCGCCTCCGTCTTCCACAAGCACGGGTCCCACAACATTAAACGTGCCCTCCCCAGTGCACTTACTGGGAAGGACCGCCTAACCACAAACACGTGGACAGGTGAATGTGGCCAGGGATGGTACGGCGCCAGTCCACAGCTTTTTTTGCTGAGTTATTTTTCACCACAGCCATATTCTTTAGCTTGGTGAAAGGACTTGGGAAACCATATCTACCCAGATGTCATTTCTCCCAGAAAGTCCTCTCAAGCTGCTTTCACTTGAAATGTGGTCTTTTAGGCTCGTGGAGGCAGAAGCTTTTCACAACCTCATGCCTTGTGTCCATACTCGGTCTCAAGCCGCCACTATTTCTCCCGGTGTTGTCTCCGCCTTCTACAAGCACGGGTCCCTAACCATTACTGGTACTTTTCTGTAGGAATCTGCTTGCCTCCTACCAGCCTGGAATATTTCCAGTAAATTATGGTACAACGCCATAGTATTAGCACTGCCCCCATTACCAGTAGCGAAGCCTTCCCAAATTTCCTTATCAGGAATTTTATTTGGTAGACTGAGTGGCTGCCCAAACACATTAGTTTCTCACAAAGGAGCTGAAGATAGAATGGCAGTAGGTGGAAGTTTCTCCAGCCTGTTAGATATCAGAGGGTGAATGGCAGCACATTGGATCAGTAGTTAGCACTGAAGCCTTGCAGCGCTGGGATCCTGGGTTCAAATCCCAGCAAGGACAACATCTGAAAGGATTTTGTATGTCCCCCCCGTGTTTGCGTTGGTTTCCACCTCAGTAAAAAAGAAGACATATAGTGTCCGGGAACCTTCCCACACACTTTTATTAGCCAGGACTGCTTCTCGGCAGGGTTGGACGGTCCCACCAGAGAATCCACTGATAGAGCTAACTTTGCAACTGCTATGGGGCTCTTGAGCGGGGGAGAAAGATGAGCCCTCAGAATCAAATCCTCTGGTGGGCCCAATGTTTTTCAATCTTAAACAGCTTCTCAGTGGGAGTTGTATTTCACAACAGCCATATTCTTTAGCTCAGTGTAAGGACTGGCATAGAGGGAAATAGTATCTACTCCGGCTGTCATTTCTCCATCACCATGTTCCGCCCATTGTCACACACGACCATGCATGGCTGTATGTTCAGCGGTGAGAGCCACAGATCAAGCTGCTGTGTTTAGCTTTCAACAACTCTGTAGTGCTGGGCGGTTTGTCACCTAAGCATTAAGCATGTTATCTTCAGCACAGCCTGTTGCCGCTTGGCCAAGGCAGTGCTACAGTGCTTTCAGCTTGTGACTGATGTGGTCATTTCGGAGAAGGAGGAGGAGGTGCATGAGCTGAACAATGTGATTACATTGAGGTTACATTGGCGACTCTGTTTTTATACTAAAGAAAAATCCTACTGTTTTTTTTTTTTACGTTATTTTTTAAGACAAATGCATTCACCGGGAAATGTCATTTTACGACCTTATCTGGCAATGTGGTGTGTGACACATCATCAGACACATCATGTTTCATTGATGATGGAGGGACTCTGAAAGACACATAGAGCAGGGACACAGTAACGAGTACGACATGTTCCCATTAGAAAGGAGAGGGTCTGCTATACAGTTATAGGGTATGCAGTGAGTCCAACGGCTGACCAAATTTAAGAAAAACCCCACTAAGAAATTAAAGACACAAAGAGCAGGGCCACAGTAATGACAAATTCCCATTAGAAAGGAGAGAGTCTGTTATACAGTTAAAGGGTATGCAGTGAGTCTAACGGCTGACCAAATTTAGCAAAAAAACCCACTAAGAATTTAAAGACACAGAGAGCAGAGCCACAGTAACAAGTACGACATGTTCCCATTAGAAAGGAGAGGGTCTGCTATACAGATATAGGGTATGCAGTGAGTCCAATGGGTTACCAAATTTAGGAAACACCCCACTAAGAAGTTAAAAACACATAGAGTAGAGCCACAGTAACGACAAATTCCCATTAGAAAGGAGAGAGTCTGCTATACAGTTAAAGGGTATGCAGTGAGTCTAACGGCTGACCAAATTTAGGAAAAACCCCACTAAGAATTTAAAGACACATAGAGCAGGGCCACAGTAACAAGTACGACATGTTCCCATTAGAAAGGAGAGGGTCTGCTATACAGTTGTAGGGTATGCAGTGAGTCCAACGGCTGACCAAATTTAGGAAAAACCCCACTAAGAAATTAAAGACACATAGAGCAGGGCCACAGTAACAAGCATGACATGTTCCCATTAGAAAGGAGAGGGTCTGCTATACAGTTATAGGGTATGCAGTGAGTCCAACGGCTGACCAAATTTAGGAAAACCCCCACTAAGAATTTAAAGACACATAGAGCAGGGCCACAGTAACAAGTACGACATGTTCACATTAGAAAGGAGAGGGTCTGCTGTACAGTTATAGGGAATGCAGTGAGTCCAACGGCTGACCAAATTTAGGAAAAAGCCCACTAAGAATTTAAAGACACATAGAGCAAGGCCACAGTAACCACAAATTCCCATTAGAAAGGAGAGAGTCTGCTATACAGTTATAGAGTGTGCAGTGAGTCTAACGGCTGACCAAATTTAGGAAAAACCCAACTAACAATTTAAAGAGACATAGAGCAGGGCCACAGTAACGACAAATTCCCATTAGAAAGGAAAGAGCCTCCCATAGTGTTGGCCTATGCAGTGAATGCAAGGGCTGCCAATAATTTGGAGGCACTTCAATGCCCCTTGGAAGAGTCGCGAAGGAGGGCCTCATAAGAAAATGTTCCCATTGGAAAGGAGCGGGCGTCCTATACTTGTAATGCCCATGCACTAAGTGTATGGGCTGACAAACATTTACCCCTGGGGGATATACATGAACATACTGTATCAAAATTTTTTTTAACGGGCATCATAAACACCCTTTAAAAAAATTATGTGGGTGTTGCGTCACGGACCACGGTCACCCTGGTGATATGGTGGTTTAGGATGAGGAGAAGGAGGAGGACAAGAGCAAACAGCCAAAATCAGGAAGCGTATACCCATGTGTGGGTGTGAAAAGGTGCATGGGAATACACCTCCCAAGAAAAGACACTGGATTTGAGTTTATATTACGCTGCTATCATTCGGTGGTGTTGAGAAGTCTGGCCCAATCCAGCCCTTGTTCATTTTTATAAGAGTCAGCCTGTCAGCATTTTCAGTTGAGGGGCGGATGCGCTTATCAGTTATAATTCCACCTGTGCGATGGGAGGGTCTGAGAAAACTCTCCCAGAAATTTGAGTGTTCCCCTGCCTCTGCTGGATTGAAGTTGTGTCTCTCTCGCATGTACTCCTTGGTTGTCCAACGAAGTGTGCCCTCTACTGCCAGCGTTTTCAGATGGGAATTTTTTTAATAGTTCCGCAACAAGGGCCTTCTGGTACAGCCCCATTTTTGTAGACCTGTTCGCCTCAGGAATAAGAGATATAAAGTTCTCTTTGTAGCATGGGTCTAGAAGTGTCACCAACCAGTAATGACTGTCACCCAAAATTTTGAGAACGCGACGGTCATGGGAAAGGCAGCATAACATAAACTCAGCCATGCGTGCCAGACTACTAACAGGCAAGACTTCCGTGTCTTCACCAAGAGGATGACTGACCATGCTCTCCTCTTCCTCCTCATCCTCCTCTCTGTCCTCTGGCCATCCACGCTGAACAGACGGTATGACAGCTGTGCAGGTCGTACCGTCTACAGTGCATGAAAGTAGCTCCTGTCCTTCCTCCTCCTCCTCTTCCTCATTGTCACCCAATCCACGTTGGGATGAGATGAGGCTTGGCTGTGTGTAATCACCCTGTATGGTTTCTGGCTCCATCTCAATGCATGCTCTTTGATTGTGAGCAGAGAGCGTTTCAGAAGACAGAGAAGTGGGATGGTGATGCTAATTATGGCGTCATCGCCGCTCACCATCTTGGTGGAGTCCTCAAAGTTTTGGAGGATGGTACATATGTCTGACATCCATGTCCACTCCTGAGGTCTTATGTGTGGAGTCTGAACTGAATACCGACGGCCTTGCTGATGCTGGTACTCAACAACTGCCCTCTTCTGTTCACAAATCCTTCCCACCATCTGCAGTGTAGAGTTCCAACTCGTGGGGACATCACACACCAGTCTGTGAACTGGAAGCTGCAAACGCTGCTGAAACACGGCAAGGGCGGCGGAAGCTAAAGCTGACTTTCTAAAATGGGCACAAAGGCGGCGTACTTTAAAAGTAGATCCAGCAGCTCCGGGTAGGATTTGAGAAACCTCTGAACCACGAGGTTAAGCACATGAGCCAGGCATGGTACGTGTGTGAGCTCGCCTCGCCTCAGAGCCGCCACCAGGTTCCGGCCATTGTCACATACGACCATGCCTGGCTGTAGGTTCAGCGGTGTGAGCCACAGATCTGCGTGCTCTTTTAGAGCTGTCCACAACTCTTCAGCACTGTGCGGTTTGTTACCTAAGCATATTAGCTTCAGCACAGCCTGTTGCCGCTTGGCCGAGGCAGTGCTGCAGTGCTTCCAGCTTGTGACTGATGTGGTCATTTCGGAGATGGAGGCTGAAGAGGAGGAGGAGGCTGAGGAGGATGAGGTGCAGGAGCTGTAGACTGTGGGGGCAACCCTGATTGACCTAGGGCCCGCAATCCTTGGCGTCGGGAGGACGTGTTCCATCCCAAGGTCTGACTGGGTCCCGGTTTCGACTATGTTAACCCAGTGTGCCGTCAGCGAGATGTACCGTCCCTGCCCTCAAGCACTTGTCCACGTATCCGTGGTTGGGAGGACTTTCCCGGTAACTGCTTTGTTGAGGGCACGGCTAATGTTTTGGGACGCGTGCTTGTGTAATGCAGGGACGCAACACCGGGAGAAATAGTGGCGGCTGGAGACCGAGTACCGAGGGACGGCCACCGCCATTAGTTTGCGGAATGCTTCCATCTCCAGGAGCCTAAAAGGCAACATTTCGAGCGCAAGCAGTCATGAAATGTGAGAATTTATTTGTGTGGCCTGTGGGTCGTTGGCTGCATATTTGCACTTGCATTCCAAGGACTGGGGTATGGACAACTGAACGCTGCGCTGGGACAAGGACATGGACGTGCTTCTTGATGCTGCTACTTCAGAATGCGCAACGACAGGTGCAGGGCAGGAGGCATCTTCGCATGCACCATGGACAGGGGATTGTCTTGCAAGCACAACAGCAGAAGAAGCAATGGTGCCACCCGCAGACACTGTTCCTGGACCCTGGGGTTCAGCACACAAAGTCGGGTGCTTTGCTGCCATGTGCCTGATCATGCTGGTGGTGGTCAGGCTGGTCGTTTTGCCACCCCTGCTGATACTGGCCTGGCAGGTGGTGCAAATGGCCTTATTGGGGTTATCGGCAGAGTCTTTAAAAAACAACCAGACTCAGGAAGACCTAACAGTTGTACTGGCAACTTGGTGTTGGTGTTATGAGGAATGGTTGCCTGCCTTCTGTCTGCAGCCACTACACTGCTTCTTCCTGCCTGTTGGGGTGCTCTGCCTCCCTCGCCGTGTGTGCTGCTGTCCTCGCTCTGCATGTCCTCCTGCCAGGTTGGGTCAGTTACTATATCTTCCACCACCTCGTCTTCCACTTCCGCACCCTGGTCCTCCTCCTGACTTTCTGGCAATTGTGTCTCATCATCGTCCACCTCTTGTGACACTTTCCCACCGTCGCGTTCGTGTGACCATGGCTGCTCAAATATTTGGGCATCACTACACGCAATTTCCTCTTACCCTGCTTCAAGTGGACCGGGTGAGAGGCCCGAATCTATAAATGGAAAAGCGAACAGCTCTTCAGAGTGTCCAAGTGTGGGATCAGTTGTCTGCAGGGAGGAAGGAGGATCAGGATGAGGAATATGCAATCCAGACTCACGGCTACTGAGACTTGACCGTGTGGAAGACAGGGTGGTGGTGGTGGTTAAGTGACTGGAAACATTATCCGCTATCCAAGCAACAACTTTTTGACACTGCTCTGGGTTCAATAGTGGTGTGCTGCGGTACCCTAGAAATTGGGACAGGAAGGTCAGGCGAGAAGATGTGGGTGTTTATTGTGGCACAATTTCAGCTTGCCCACGGGCTTGTTCTCGGCCTCTGCATGCACCACACCATCACCATCACATCCAGTTCCCCATCCCGTGCCACGTGCCTTGCTCATTTTAAATGGAGGACAGTATCTTCCACGCTCACTACAAATGACTGAGTTTGGAGTGAACTTATATGTGATTCGTGTGATGGAGAAAACAGAGTTTTAAATACCTGGCCTGTAGGTAAGTAGTTTGAACAGCAAACTGGTGTGAATTAGTGATGAGCGAACGCGCTCGCCACTACTCGGTGCTCGCCCGAGCATCATGGTGCTCAAGATGCTCAGCGCTCGCCGAGTATTTCCGGGTTGCTCGAGCGGGAACTCGGGTCCCCTCCCTGCATGTTTGGAGCTCTGTAGAGAGGCAATGAACATGCAGGGATTGCCTGTCATGCAGTGTAATGCCGTAGCCATGTTGGTTGTGGGCATTACAGTGATTGGCTGCAGCACAACGTCATCAGGTCTATATAAGACCTGGCGCCGCCATGCTCGTCACCGTCGCTCCGGATCAGACAGTGTAGGGAGACCTGCTGCTGTGTCAGGGAGAGATTTAATCGCGTATTAGGTAGTGTAGGGAGAAAAACCGTACATTACACTTATCCATTTTAATAAACAGTCCTTATGAGGACTAACTAATCCATCTGCAGATATATCAGGCAGGCAGTGTATATAGGCAGGCAGGCAGGGTATAAAACAGACTGCAGTGCACATAGGACAAGAGGCTCCATTCCAGTTCTGCCTTCTGCGCCATTTGCTTGTTGGCACTGCAGAATACATCAAGGTCCTTTCCATATTACAGCGCTAAAAATCCAACAATTTAAAACTGTGTTTTCTCCGTCACACGGATCACATATACATTTTCAGAAAATACTGCCATTTCTGGCCTGCATTAAATTTTTTTTCAGTTTGTCAGCAAAGTTTTTGACACTGATTTGCTGTTCAAAACAGTTACTTACAGGCCAGGTATTTAAAACTGTGTTTTCTCCGTCATACGGATTACATATATGTTTTCAGAAAATGCTGCCATTTCTGGCCTCCATTAAAAAAAAATTTCAGTGTGTCAGTGAAGCAATTGACACCAGATTGCTGTTCAAAATAGTTACCTACAGGCCAGGTATTTAAAATTGTGTTGTCTCCGTCATACGGCTCACATATACGTTGTCAGAAAATGCTGCCATTTCTGGCCTCATTTAAAAAAAATTTCAGTGTGTCAGTGAAGCAATTGACACCAGATTGCTGTTCAAAATAGTTACCTACAGGCCAGGTATTTAAAACTGTGTTTTCTCTGTCACACGGATTACATATACGTTTTCACAAAATACTGCCATTTCTGGCCTCCATTAAAAAAAAATTTCAGTGTGTCAGTGAAGCAATTCACAGCAGTTAGCTGTTCAAACTACTTACCTACAGACCAGGTATTTAAAACTGTGTTTTCTCTGTCAAACGGCTCACATATAAGTTCACTCCAAACTAAGTTATTTGTAGTGAGCGTGGAAGATACTGTCCTCCATTTAAAATGGGCAAGGCATGTGGCAAGGGATGGGGAACTGGACGTGATGGTAATGGTGCATGCAGAGGCCGAGGACAAGGCCGTGGGCAAGAGGAAATTGTGCCACAACAAACACCCACATCTTCTCGCCTGACCTTCCTGTCCCAATTTCTAGGGGACCGCAGCACACCACTATTGAACCCAGAGCAGTGTCAAAAGGTTGTTGGTTGGATAGCGGATAATGCTTCCAGTCACTTAGCCACCACCACCACCACCACCCTGTCTTCCACACGGTCAAGTCTCAGTAGCAGTGAGTCTGGACCGCATATTCCTCACCCTGATCCTCCTTCCTCCCACCATGCCGAGTACCCAGAGACAACTGATACCACACTTGGACACTCTGAAGAGCTGTTCACTTTTCCATTTATAGATTCGGGCCTCTTGCCCGGTCCACTTGAAGCGGGGCAAGAGGAGATCGCGTGTAGCGATGCCCAAATATTTGAGCAGCCACGGTCACATGAAGTGTGAAAGTGTTACAAGTAGTGTTGAGCCACCCCCGTAGTGTTCGAGTTCGGTTCAGTTCGTCGAACACCCATGTGTTCGCCGAACTGCTCGTCGAACTGTTCGTCGAACACCTTCGAACACCGTTAAAACCAATGGCAGGCAAACAAAAACACATAGAAACACATAGAAAACACCTTCAAAGGTGTCCAAAAGCTGACAAACTGCTCAGAAGACACAACTAACACATGGAAAAGTGACAAGTACATATAGTCATGAGAAAAGAAAAGAGGTGGAGGAGTAAAAGGAGGGGGAGACACAGATATAGGCATGTCATGCCCTTCTAAAATCCAAAAAGTGAGAAGCCGACACGTTCAGTCCGCTCCTGCCCGTGCCACCTCCGTGTCGCCGGGTTTGTGCCAGAGCCGCGGTGAACCCTGACGGCCAGCCCCCCTCTCCCAATACTGGTGCCTGTCCGCTGGTGGGTCGAGCGAGCCCCCCTGTGGTGGAGGCAGCTCTAAGCTTTTTAATTTAAATTGTCTCTCTAATTTGAATGAATACACTTTAAATCCATTTACAAGGATCTATTGGAGGGCAAGTCTCATGCCAGCAGCCGCGTAATTCCAGCTCCAGTAGCGTTCACTAAAGCTGCTGCAGTTAAAAAGCTTTTATAAGGATCGAGCTCGGCTGTCCACCGCAAGGCATCCTACTGCCAGTCCCAGCCCCTATGCCTTGGGGTGCCTCCTGATGCTCTTCACTGAGTATCCCGTGGTCCCGAAGCATTTCCTTTGAAAAAATTAAGTGTCCAAACTACAGGTGGTGTAGCTTGCTTAACAGCCGGGATAATCCGCTGACTAGCAGACACTGCTACTAGGCACAAAGTATTTCCTGGGCTAGATGCAGTTAAAAATTTGTAATTAGATACTCTCGTTGGATGCTGAGAAAGCATTCCATAGAGTCTCCTGGCACGCCATATATGATTCTCTTAAAAAGCTTGGGGTAGGGGTCTAGGGGACCCTTTTATAGCCAAAATCACGGCCCTGTATCGCAATACGTCACCTAGGCTGAAGATAAATGGAACTGTAGCACCCTGAGGGCTCGGTTGCTACAGAGGTATTGCACCTCACCCAGAGGTGTGATATCTCACTCTCAGGTAAGGATGGAGTGTGGATCAGGACGCGACACCTGCATGCATTACACCACATTGCCGTGGGGCAGGGCGACCAATATGCCCCTGAGATGGGCACGACCGTCCCTGTCCCTGGCTGGAGTGGGGGGAGGGAACACTGAGGAAGGGGAACCCTGTAGTGCAGGAGCAGGGAGGAAGCAGTTCCTGGGTGCATTGAGAAGGGAGTATAAAAGGTGGGCACCATCTTAGTTCAGTGCAGAGAAGTCTGAGCAGAAGTGGCAGGGAGCAGGGGCTCTGCATGAGCTCTGCTCCGGAGGCGGGCCTAGTAACAGAGGCCCAGGCCTGGAAGAGGGAGAAGGAAGGAAGAGGAGCGGAGAAGGCTTCAGGAACGAGGAACGAAGGGATCCCAGGGGTGCGGACGGGCGAGTCGCCACCGCACGCCCGAATCCACCTGCATGGAGGGGTCAGGCCAAAGGGGGAGACCGGTCCCCGAAACTAGTGGAGGCAGGAAACGACCCTCAGCTAGAAACCGGAGGCTGTGACATTTTATGTGGCGCAGCCCCTCGCTACACCCGCTAGGAGGGCAGCACATAGGGTCAGGGAAACTGGCGCCAAGTTTACCAAGAGGAGGCCCGAGGCAGCCGGACAGAAGGGTTGGTAAGAAAGGCCAGACAAAGGACACACAAAGGGGGTCCTGTGAAGCGCTCCAAAGTTATCTGGGAGTTGTCTGAGCCCCTCACCTGGTGAGCACAGTACGACGTGGGCAGCCGTTACCTGCAGACGTGGTCTGGATAATAAGAACTGTGAGTAAAGGCCCTGGACTGCATCACTGACTCCGTGTCGTTACTGCTGCTGCCCTGCACCATCACCCCCATCCTCCGCATACACTGCCCTGAGGCTATACTCCTCCCGTGGGGAGTTATGCTATGCTCTGCTGCACCCACAACACCAGCCTCAGCGGTCTGCCCTGCAGCGGCGGTTCACTCTGACCGCAATCCACGGGTGGCGTAGTCGGACATTTAAACATCAAAACCACATAAATAGTTCCGCCACTGGTTTGACCACCCTGATCCACGGAACCGGGTCGCCGCCACGAAGACTACAACCACCAGCATCCACCAAAAAGGGTCCGGCTCCGGGTGTCCCAAGGCCCAGGGGGTGCATCAGAACATTTTCATCACCTTTCACAATCACCAATGGGACAAGGCAGGGATGTCCTCTGTCCCCTCTCTTATACATCCTTGTGACGGAGCACCTGCTCTCATCAATTCGCCATAACCCCAATATTAGGTGGATTGAGGTGGGAGGCACCGAGTACAAGTGCTCTCTATTTGCTGATGATGTCCTAGTATATATCACTCAATCACATATATCCATCCCTGCTGTTATGGCTGAAATAGATCACTTTGTTACATGGTAAAATTTTAAAATCAATGCAGCGAAGTCTGAGGCCCTCGATGTCTCCCTCCCTAAATCCATATAGGATTCCATCCAGTCCAACTTTCCCTTTGCCTGGCCCTCACAGGGTATCAAATACTTAGGAATTCCTATTCATAGAGACCTCTCCCATCTATGTTATCTTAATTTTGGGCCCTTTATTGAACAATTCCATACAGACCACGGTTGGCAAGTTAGAACTGTAAGATTCACTACGTGAACCACTGGTGTTTTGTGGAAAAGCACATGTACACCGCGTTCCAAATTATTATGCAAAAAGTGTTAGGAGTGATAAGGGAAGAATTTGTTTGTTTGTCAGTTAAACTCATTGATGGTGATGTGTGTCAGGGCTCTTTATATCACTGTAAGCAATTGCAGACACCTGTGCTAATTAGTTTGGCAGGTGTGTCCAATGAAAGGCAAGACTACTTAAGAAGGCTCTCTCACATTATTAAGCAGCCTACATTTTCTGCCAAAATGGGAAAGAAAAAGGATGTGTCGGCTGCTGAGAAGCAACAAATTGTGGAGTGTTTAGGTCAAGGCATGACTACAATCAACATTGTGCGATGATCAGGATGAAGTGTCTTGGCAATCAAGAAGTATGTAGCTGATTCACAGTACACACGTGTGCGTGCTGATAAGGGCAAATTGAGGACTCTTTCCTACAGGCAATTACGTCAGGTTGAAACAGCAGCGGCAAAAAAGCCTTGTCATAGCAGCAGACAAGTTTTTGAAGCTGCTTGTGCCTCCAACGTCCCCCGAACAACAAGATGCAGGGTCCTTCAGAGGTTTGCAGCTGTGCATATGCCATCCTGTCGACCTCCTCTATCCACTTCACACAAGCAGAAACGGCTCCAGTGGGCCAAACATTACATGAAGACTGATTTCAAAACTGTTTTGTTCACGGATGAGTGCCGTGCAGCGCTCGATGGTCCAGATGAATGGAGTGGAGGATGGCTGGTTGATGGACACCCCACGCAAACACGGCTACAGCGCCAACAAGGAGGAGGTGGAGTAATGTTTTGGGCTGGAATCATGGGGAGAGAGATTGTCGGCCCCTTTAGGATCCCTGAAGGCGCTAAAGATGAACTCCATAATGTATGTGGATTTTCTCAAACAGCACTTCCTGCCATGGTTCAAGAAGAAGAACCGTGTATTTCACAGCAAGATCATTTTTCTGCATGATAATGCACCATCTCATGCTGCACATAAAACATCTGCATCTCTGGCTGATATGGGCATAAAAGGGGACAAACTTATGGTGTGACCCCCATGCTCCCCTGACCTCTACCCCATTCAGAACCTTTGGAGCATCATTAAAAGGAGTGTCTATGATGGCGGGAGGCAGTTCACATCTAAGCAACAGCTCTGGGAGGGTATTCTGTCCTCATGCAAAACAATTGAAGCAGAAACCATCCAAAACCTGACAAATTCAATGGACGAGAGAGTTCAGAAGCTCCTTTCGAACAAGGGGTCCTATGTGAAAATGTAACATCACCTAGAATAAAGTTTTGAGTTGAAAACTGTTTGATTTCAGTTTCTAACAACCTGCTAATGCTTATAATTTCAAAAATGACCATTTTTTTGGTCTTTATTAAAATGAAAAGGTTGATCGAAAAGTTTGGGGGATCTAAGAGTGTGGCAACCCAGTAGTCATGATTACTTCGAATTCTGACAATATGGGGGTCATGCTGCAGGTAGTGCAGCAAGAAGGCACTTATGTGTCTTGCGCATCTCGGAGCCCCAAAATTATTTTCCGGGCTAGATGCAGCTAAAAATTATTTTTAATTTTAAATCTGGTGAAGCTTATTATAGATGGCCTAATAGGATCAGTGCTGCACACTGCTACAAAGCCCAAATTATTTTCCAGTCAAGATACAGATAAACATGATTAGTAATTTGAAAGCTTAAAACGGTTGGTAGGGTGATATTAACCAATCATCAAGCTTCTACTCTCCCCAGGATGACACAGGGGTAGAAAAGTCATTTCGGATCCATGATTTGTTCATCTTTATGAACGTGAGTCTGTCTACATTATCAGTGGAGAGCCGCGTGCGCTTATCTGTCAGCACACCACCAGCAGCGCTGAACACACGTTCAGACAGAACGCTGGCTGCGGGGCATGACAAGATCTCCAAGGCGTAAGTGGCTAGCTCCGGCCATTTATCCAGATTGGAAGCCCAAAAAGAGCAAGGGTCCAGTGACACAGTCGTGGCTTCAATGTTTACTTGGAGATACTCCTGTACCATCGTCTCTAGGCGTTGACTATGTGTCAGACTTCTTGTCTCCTGTGGCCTTGCAAAGGATGGGCTAAAAAAGTGGTGAAATGATTCCGCAAAATTGATGTTACCAGCAGATACTGTGGTTCTGTTACGGTTTGAGTGCTGAACACTTGACGGTCCCACGGTTGGCAAGTTGGAACTGTGAGATTCACTACGTGCACCACTGGTATTTTGTGGAAAAGCACATGTAAGATTCTGCAACAGTCTCTGCTGATACTCCTGCATGCGTGCATCCCTTTCTATGGCAGGAATAATTTCTGCAAATTTACTTTTGTACCGGGGATCTAACAGTGTGGCAACCCAGTAGTCAGGATTATTTCTAATTCTCACAATTCGAGGGTCATGTTGCAGGTAGTGCAGCAAGAAGGCACTCATGTGTGTTGCGCATCCAGGAGCACCAAGTCCCTGTTGTGTTGGTGGCGAGGTAACAATCATGCTTCCTTCCTCTGTCCTCTCCCCCCAACCTCGCACAACAGAAATGTGATCAAGGTCTCCCTCATCTGATGAGTCTTCCATCAGTTCGTCCTCCACTTCTTCCTGGGCTCCTGCACCTTCCTCACTAGTTTGGCTGCTACCATGCGCCCTGGTAAAACCATCTCCCCCACCCTCACATGCCTGCCGCCTTGGTGCTGCCGACCGTCTGGACCTTGCAGATGTTAGCCCTTCCGCATACAACTCCTCCTCCTCTACTTCCTCCACCTCCTCTTGTGCCACCACCTGCTCCGAATTCTGTTTAACATGTGCTCCAGCATGTAAATCACCGGAATAGTCATGCTGATAATGGCATCGTCAGCACTAAACATCTTCGTCGCCATTTCAAAACTGTGCAGAAGGGTGCATAGGTTCCTGATCTGAGACCACTCCTCCAGCGTGATTTGCCCCACCTCTGAATCTCGTTGGCCCAGGCTATACGTCAGAACGTATTGCACCAGGGCTTGTCGGTGCTGCCACAGTCGCTGCAACATGTGCAGAGTTGAATTCCACCGGGTAGGCACATCGCATTTTAGCCGGTGAAGTGGCAGGCCCAACGACTTCTGTAGAGATGTAAGTCGCTGAGCTGCGGGATGCGAACGGCAGAAGTGAGCACACAGCGACCGTGCCCTCTGCAGAAGGCCATCTAGTCTGGGATAGTGGGCTAAAAATTGCTGGACAACCAGGTTCAACACGTGAGCCATACAAGGCACGTGTGTGACATTGCCCCGGCGAAGGGCCGCACCCAGGTTTGCAGCATTGTCGCACACGGCCTTCCCTGGTTTCAGGTCCAGTGGAGACAACCATTCATGAAATTGGTTCTCCAGAGCTGACCACAACTCCTCAGCTGTGTGACTCACATTTCCCAGACATTTCAATGTAAAAACCGCCTGATGACGTTGAGCCCTACTGCCAGCATAGTAAGGAGGTGTGCAGGATCCCTTCTGCGCAGTTAGAAAGCTTGTGGCATGACCAGACAGGCTTTGGGTGCAGGTGGAAGACCGAGAGGAGGTTGAGGAGGCAGAAGCAGTGGAGGAACTTTGACATAAAGAGGATTGACGCACAACTCGTGGGGACGGCAAGACTTGGACAGCAGCCCCTTGTCCTGCTGTCACCATAGTTACCCAGTGCCCAGTCAGCGACATGTAACGCCCCTGTCCATGCCTACTCGTCCAAGTGTCTGTGGTGAAATGCACCCTGTCACACACAGAGTTTCTCAAAGAAGCGGTGATGTTGTGTGCGACATGCTGGTGGAGCGCAGGCACACCTTTCTTTGAGAAGTAGTGCCGACTGGGCATCTGGTACTGGGGCACTGCGACGGACATAAGGTCTCGAAAATCCTCTGTGTCCACCAGGCGGAAAGGCAGCATTTCTGTAGCCAAGAGCTTGCAGATGGTGAAATTCAACCTCTTAGCTTTCTCATGGCTAGGAGGAAATGGTCTTTTACTTGTCCACATCTGAGGGACCGAGGGCTGGCTATTGTGCTTAGACGGGGTTGATAAGGGTGTCCCCGGCAAACTGCCGGTCTGTGAGGAAGATGCAGGCGGACATGTTAGGTTGCCTTGATCCAAAGGTGGTGCTATCGATGTCGGACAGCGCTCAACACCAGCTGGTGTTACCACCTCCAAAGAAAATGATGACCTGCCAATCACGCTGGCTGTTGCGGGTAAAGAGGTGGCAGGTCTGCGCCCCAAAACAGGTGTGACTGCTGTCCCCCCAGTCACAGAGGATGAAGAGGCCGCGGATGCACAAGACATGGCAGACGGTGATTGGCCCGGCCGGCTAGGCCGCATTGTAGCACACTGAGCTTCCCACTGCAACTTATGCTTCATGTCCATGTGCCGGTTCATGCATGAAGTACTCAAACTATGTATTTTTTGGCCTCTACTTAGCTTTTGCTGACAAATGTTACAGATAACACGAGTTGGGTCATCTTTATCGATCTGAAAAAATGCCCAGGCTATGCAAGGCTTAGCACCCATGCGACCTGAAGAGCCACCACGACTTGTGGTGAGAGGCAGAGTTGTGTTTGAGGATGCAGTTGTTGACGTGCTTCCAGTACTACGTCTCTGTCCAGGAAGGCGCAACCTGACCTCGTCGTCACTAGCATCTTCCTCCACCTCCTCTGCTGACCTCATCTCTTGGCTGACTGTGGGTTGACAGTAAGTGGGATCTCCGACCTCATCATCATCACCCTGTGCGTTATCACACCCGTCGTCCTCAGAGCCAACCTGTTCCTGCCCTGACAAAAAACTAAAGTTGTCGCTCCAATCAGGTATTTGAGTCTTATCATCGTCTTCCTCATTGTCTCCACCAACAGGAGTTACAGTTTGGGAAT
Organism: Phyllobates terribilis; assembly: GCF_046119375.1. Classification (NCBI taxonomy): domain Eukaryota; kingdom Metazoa; phylum Chordata; class Amphibia; order Anura; family Dendrobatidae; genus Phyllobates; species Phyllobates terribilis. Next base: position 877,945,309 of record NW_027362761.1, read on the forward strand.
GAGGGTCTACATTATGGTCAGAACCTTCTGCGTCTGGTCCTGGATCCGACTCATAAAGATTCTGGGCATCAGTGCAGATCATTTCCTCGTCTGGATTCACAGAAGCGCTGGAGTCGACCTCTGATTCCCAGGCTATAGTATGAGTAAACAGCTCTGCAGACTCAACCATCTGTTCTACCTCATACTCAGACGGGCAGCTGGAGATTTGGGAGCTGTGAGGAAGCAAGTGCGATTTGGGTGACACCTTTGAGGACTGGAGTATTTGTGATGTTGAAGTTGATGTGGAGGAGAGCCCACTTAAAGGAGCACTTGATATCCGTTGAAGCACCTGCTGTTTTTGTGCCTCATCTGGAATTTGTAGCGATTGGCGTGGCCGTAAGAAAGGGATCTTATCACATTGTCCGCTAAAAGAAGTAGACATTTTAGTTTGGCTGGAAGATGGTCTTTCTTCTGCACCTACCCCACGGACACAACCTTTTTTCCCCTTCCCAACACGCCTATTCCCCTTTCCACCAGCAGCAGGCCTTTTTCCACTCATTTTGGTGGTTAACTAATTCACAACTCCGGAGTTGTTTGCACAAAAAAACAATGGATGGTAACCGAGCAGAGCTGAGTGGCCAAACTGTGGTATTAGGCCAAAACTATTGGCTGGGCTAGATGCAGAAAAAAATTATTTTTAATTTGCAACCTGATGGAGGTCAGTATAGATGGACTAATAGAACAAGTCCCACACGCTGCTAGAAGCCCAAATATTTTTTCAGAGATAAATGAAGAAAAAAATTATTTTTAATTTGCAACCTGATGGAGGTCAGTATAGATGGACTAATAGACCAAGTCCCACACACTGCTAGAAGCCCAAATATTTTTTCAGAGCTAGATGCAGAAAAAAATTATTTTTAATTTGCAACCTGATGGAGGTCAGTATAGATGGACTAATAGACCAAGTCCCACACACCGCTAGAAGCCCAAACATTTTTTCAGAGCTAGATGCAGAAATTTTTTTTATTCAATTTGCAACCTGATGGAGGTCAGTATAGATGGACTAATAGACCAAGTCCCACACACTGCTAGAAGCCCAAATATTTTTTCAGAGCTAGATGCAGAAAATTTTTTTATTCAATTTGCAAATTGATGGAGGTCAGTATAGATGGACTAATAGACCAAGTCCCACACACTGCTAGAAGCCCAAATATTTTTTCAGAGCTAGATGCAGAAAAAAATTATTTTTAATTTGCAACCTGATGGAGGTCAGTATAGATGGACTAATAGACCAAGTCCCACACACTGCTAGAAGCCCAAATATTTTTTCAGAGCTAGATGCAGAAAAAAATTATTTTTAATTTGCAACCTGATGGAGGTCAGTATAGATGGACTAATAGAACAAGTCCCACACGCTGCTAGAAGCCCAAATATTTTTTCAGAGATAAATGAAGAAAAAAATTATTTTTAATTTGCAACCTGATGGAGGTCAGTATAGATGGACTAATAGAACAAGTCCCACACGCTGCTAGAAGCCCAAATATTTTTTCAGAGATAAATGAAGAAAAAATTATTTTTAATTTGCAACCTGATGGAGGTCAGTATAGATGGACTAATAGACCAAGTCCCACACACTGCTAGAAGCCCAAATATTTTTTCAGAGCTAGATGCAGAAAAAAATTATTTTTAATTTGCAACCTGATGGAGGTCAGTATAGATGGACTAATAGAACAAGTCCCACACGCTGCTAGAAGCCCAAATATTTTTTCAGAGATAAATGAAGAAAAAAATTATTTTTAATTTGCAACCTGATGGAGGTCAGTATAGATGGACTAATAGACCAAGTCCCACACACTGCTAGAAGCCCAAATATTTTTTCAGAGCTAGATGCAGAAAAAAATTATTTTTAATTTGCAACCTGATGGAGGTCAGTATAGATGGACTAATAGACCAAGTCCCACACACTGCTAGAAGCCCAAATATTTTTTCAGAGCTAAATGCAGAAAAAAATTATTTTTAATTTGCAACCTGATGGAGGTCAGTATAGATGGACTAATAGACCAAGTCCCACACACCGCTAGAAGCCCAAATATTTTTTCAGAGCTAGATGCAGAAAAAAATTATATTCAGTTTGCAACCTGATGGAGGTCAGTATAGATGGACTAATAGAATGATGCTATGCCCAAAAGATTTTACTTCACTAGGTGCAGTAAAAAAATTGGTATTCTATACACAGGTGGTATATCTTGCAACACAGATAGGCTACTCCACTGACTAACACACTCTGCAATAGGCCAAAAAGGATTAGCTTTGCTAGATTCAGCCAAATGCTGTGAAAAAAACTTGCACAGCACTGGCACAGACCTGCCTGGCAAAAACTGATAGGAACTGATGTAACCTAGTCCTGAAAAGGACTCCAATTACAATTAGTCTTTACTCCCACAATCTATCTATTTAAGAGCACAGACCTGCCTGATAAAAGTCGTAGGAAATGCTGTAACCTAGTCCTTAAAAGGACTGCAATCACAACTATTCCCTACTCCCAAGCTATCTGTATAGTTGTGCGAAAATTGGCTTGAAATTAACAAGGTATAGCGCACACAGCAACAGCGGTGCCGTCTAACACGCAGCTGCAGCAGTGAGAAAATGGTGGCGACGGGGAAAATGGCTTGGTCTTATAGGGCAAGGACATGTGACATACACTGCCAATCACACATGCCCTTGCTTGTGTGGAAAAAAGCACTTCGCTCCGTGTGTGCGCTGCTGATAGGCTGACAGATTGCACCTCCCCACTGCAAATGCGGGAAAGAGAAAAAAAAATGGAGATCTTCATTGTTCCTGCAGAGATCCATCCCCTGCCCCTCCCCCCGCCCCGCTGTACACTCAAACTGCGTATTAACATTAATTTTCATCATTACTGAGAAAAAATCCAGTTATGATTTTGGTGCACGAACAGTTATCGAACATAACCTCGAACAGCCGAATTTTTCTCAAATTGTTCGTGTTCGCCGACCGGCTCGAACACCGCCCAAAACAGCTCGAATTTGAGATTGGCGAACAGTTCGAGTAGAACAACGCTCATCTCTAATAGAGAGCACTTGTACTCGGTGCCTCCCACCTCAATCCACCTAATATTGGGGTTATGGCGAATTGATGAGAGCAGGTGCTCCGTCACTAGGATGTATAAGAGAGGGGACAGAGGACATCCCTGCCTTGTCCCATTGGTGATTGTGAAAGGTGATGAAAATGTTCTGATGCACCCCCTGGGCCTTGGGACACCCGGAGCCGGACCCTTTTTGGTGGATGCTGGTGGTTGTAGTCTTCGTGGCGGCGACCCGGTTCCGTGGCTCAGGGTGGTCAAACCAGTGGCGGAACTATTTATGTGGTTTTGATGTTTAAATGTCCGACTACGCCACCCGTGGATTGCGGTCAGAGTGAACCTCCGCTGCAGGGCAGACCGCTGAGGCTGGTGTTGTGGGTGCAGCAGAGCGTAGCATAACTCCCCACGGGAGGAGTATAGCCTCAGGGCAGTGTATGCGGAGAATGGGGGTGATGGTGCAGGGCAGCAGCAGTAACAACACGGAGTCAGTGATGCAGTCCAGGGCCTTTACTCACAGTTCTTATTATCCAGACCACGTCTGCAGGTAACGGCTGCCCACGTCGTACTGTGCTCACCAGGTGAGGGGCTCAGACAACTCCCAGATAACTTTGGAGCGCTTCACAGGACCCCCTTTGTGTGTCCTTTGTCTGGCCTTTCTTACCAACCCTTCTGTCCGGCTGCCTCGGGCCTCCTCTTGGTAAACTTGGCGCCAGTTTCCCTGACCCTATGTGGTGCCTTCCTAGCGGGTGTAGTGAGGGGCTGCGCAACATAAAATGTCAGAGCCTCCGGTTTCTAGCTGAGGGTCGTTTCCTGCCTCCACTAGTTTTGGGGACCGGTCTCCCCCTTTGGCCTGACCCCTCCACGCAGGTGGATTCGGGCATGCGGTGGCGACTCGCCCGTCCGCACCCCTGGGATCCCTTTATTCTTCGTTCCTGGAGCCTTCTCCGCTCCTCTTCCTTCCTTCTCCCTCTTCCAGGCCTGGGCCTCTGTTACTAGGCCCGCCTCCGGAGCAGAGCTCATGAAGAGCCCCTGCTCCCTGCCACTTCTGCTCAGACTTCTCTGCACTGAACTAAGATGGTGCCCACCTTTTATACTCCCTTCTCAATGCACCCAGGAACTGCTTCCTCCCTGCTCCTGCACTACAGGGTTCCCCTTCCTCAGTGTTCCCTCCCCCCACTCCAGCCAGGGACAGGGACTGTCGTGCCCATCTCAGAGGCATATTGGTCGCCCTGCCCCACGGCAATGTGGTGTAATGCATGCAGGTATCGGGTCCTGATCCACACTCCATCCTTACCTGAGAGTGAGATATCACACCTCTGGGTGAGGTGCAATACCTCTGTAGCAACCGAGCCCTCAGGGTGCTAGAGTTCCATTTATCTTCAGCCTAGGTGACGTATTGTGATACAGGGCCGTGATTTTGGCTATAAAAGGGTCCCCTAGACCCCTACCCCAAGCTTTTTAAGAGAATCATATATGGCGTGCCAGGAGACTCTATGGAATGCTTTCTCAGCATCCAACGAGAGTATCTAATTACAAATTTTTAACTGCATCTAGCCCAGGAAATACTTTGTGCCTAGTAGCAGTGTCTGCTAGTCAGCGGATTATCCCGGCTGTTAAGCAAGCTACACCACCTGAAGTTTGGACACTTAATTTTTTCAAAGGAAATGCTTCGGGACCACGGGATACTCAGTGAAGAGCATCAGGAGGCACCCCAAGGCATAGGGGCTGCGACTGGCAGTAGGATGCCTTGCGGTGGACAGCCGAGCTCGATCCTTATAAAAGCTTTTTAACTGCAGCAGCTTTAGTGGACGCTACTGGAGCTGGAATTACGCGGCTGCTGGCATGAGACTTGCCCTCCAATAGATCCTTGTAAATGGATTTAAAGTGTATTCATTCAAATTAGAGAGACAATTTAAATTAAAAAGCTTAGAGCTGCCTCCACCACAGGGGGGCTCGCTCGACCCACCAGCGGACAGGCACCAGTATTGGGAGAGGGGGGCTGGCCGTCAGGGTTCACCGCGGATCTGGCACAAACCCGGCGACACGGAGGTGGCACGGGCAGGAGCGGACTGAACGTGTCGGCTTCTCACTTTTTGGATTTTAGAAGGGCATGACATGCCTATATTTGTGTCTCCCCCTCCTTTTACTCCTCCACCTCTTTTCTTTTCGCATGACTATATGTACTTGTCACTTTTCCATGTGTTAGTTGTGTCTTCTGAGCAGTTTCTCAGCTTTTGGACACCTTTGAAGGTGTTTTCTATGTGTTTCTATGTGTTTTTTGTTTGCCTGCCATTGGTTTTAACGGTGTTCGAAGGTGTTCGACGAACAGTTCGACGAACAGTCCGGCGAACACACGGGTGTTCGATGAACCGAACCGAACTCGAACACTACGGGGGTGGCTCAACACTACTTATCACATTGTCCGCTAAAAGAAGTAGACATTTTAGTTTGGCTGGAAGATGGTCTTTCTTCTGCAGATGTTACTGTTGCTTTAACACCTACCCCACGGACACAACCTTTTTTCCCCTTCCCAACACGCCTATTCCCCTTTCCACCAGCAGCAGGCCTTTTTCCACTCATTTTGGTGGTTAACTAATTCACAACTCTGTAGTTGTTTGCACAAAAAAACAATGGATGGGAACCGAGCAGAGCTGAGTGGCCAAACTGTGGTATTAGGCCAAAACTATTGGCTGGGTTAGATGCAGAAAAAAAATTATATTCAATTTGCAACCTGATGGAGGTCAGTATAGATGGACTAATAGACCAAGTCCCACACACTGCTAGAAGCCCAAATATTTTTTCAGAGCTAGATGCAGATACAAATTATTTTTAATTTGCAACCTGATGGAGGTCAGTATAGATGGACTAATAGAACAAGTCCCACATACTGTTAGAAGCCAAAATATTTTTTCAGAGCTAGATGCAGAAAAAAATTATATTCAATTTGCAACCTGGTGGAGGTCAGTATAGATGGACTAATAGAACAAGTCCCACACACTGCTAGAAGCCCAAATATTTTTTCAGAGCTAGATGCAGATAAAAATTATTTTTAATTTGCAACCTGATGGAGGTCAGTATAGGTGGACTAATAGAACAAGTCCCACATACTGTTAGAAGCCAAAATATTTTTTCAGAGCTAGATGCAGAAAAAAATTATATTCAATTTGCAACCTGGTGGAGGTCAGTATAGATGGACTAATAGAACAAGTCCCACACACTGCTAGAAGCCCAAATATTTTTTCAGAGCTAGATGCAGATAAAAATTATTTTTAATTTGCAACCTGATGGAGGTCAGTATAGGTGGACTAATAGACCAAGTCCCACACACTGCTAGAAGCCCAAATATTTTTTCAGAGCTAGATGCAGATACAAATTATTTTTAATTTGCAACCTGATGGAGGTCAGTATAGATGGACTAATAGAACAAGTCCCACATACTGCTAGAAGCCAAAATATTTTTTCAGAGCTAGATGCAGAAAAAAATTATATTCAATTTGCAACCTGGTGGAGGTCAGTATAGATGGACTAATAGAACAAGTCCCACACACTGCTAGAAGCCCAAATATTTTTTCAGAGCTAGATGCAGATAAAAATTATTTTTAATTTGCAAACTGATGGAGGTCAGTATAGGTGGACTAATAGACCAAGTCCCACACACTGCTAGAAGCCCAAATATTTTTTCAGAGCTAGATGCAGAAAAAAATTATATTCAATTTGCATCCTGATGGAGGTCAGTATAGATGGACAAATAGAACAAGTCCCACACACTGCTAGAAGCCAAAATATTTTTTCAGAGCTAGATGCAGAAAAAAATTACATTCAATTTGCAACCTGGTGGAGGTCAGTATAGATGGACTAATAGAACAAGTCCCACACACTGCTAGAAGCCCAAATATTTTTTCAGAGCTAGATGCAGATAAAAATTATTTTTAATTTGCAACCTGATGGAGGTCAGTATAGATGGACTAATAGAACAAGTCCCAAACACTGCTAGAAGCCCAAATATTTTTTCAGAGCTAGATGCAGAAAAAAATTATATTCAATTTGCAACCTGATGGAGGTCAGTATAGATGGACTAATAGACCAAGTCCCACACGCTGCTAGAAGCCCAAATATTTTTTCAGAGCTAGATGCAGATAAAAATTATTTTTAATTTGCAACCTGATGGAGGTCAGTATAGATGGACTAATAGACCAAGTCCCACACACTGCTAGAAGCCCAAATATTTTTTCAGAGCTAGATGCAGATAAAAATTATTTTTAATTTGCAACCTGATGGAGGTCAGTATAGATGGACTAATAGACCAAGTCCCACACACTGCTAGAAGCCGAAATATTTTTTCAGAGCTAGATGCAGAAAAAAATTATATTCAATTTGCAACCTGGTGGAGGTCAGTATAGATGGACTAATAGACCAAGTCCCACACACTGCTAGAAGCCCAAATATTTTTTCAGAGCTAGATACAGAAAAAAATTATATTCAATTTGCAACCTGATGGAGGTCAGTATAGATGGACTAATAGAATGATGCTATGCCCAAAAGGTTTTACCTCACTAGGTGCAGTAAAAAAATTGGTATTCTATACACAGGTGGTGAAGCTTGCAACACAGATAGGCTACTCCACTGACTAACACACTCTGCAATAGGCCAAAAAGGATTAGCTTTGCTAGATTTAGCCAAATGCTGTGAAAAAAACTTGCACAACACTGGCACAGACCTGCCTGGCAAAAACTGATAGGAACTGAAGTAACTTAGTCCTGAAAAGGACTGCAATTACAATTAGTCTTTACTCCCAACCTATCTATTTAAGAGCACAGACCTGCCTGATAAAAGTCGTAGGAAATGCTGTAACCTAGTCCTTAAAAGGACTGCAATCACAACTATTCCCTACTCCCCGGCTCTCTGTAGATTTGTGCGAAAATTGGCTTGAAATTAACAAGGTGTAGCGCACACAGCAACAGCGGTGCCGTCTAACATGCAGCTGCAGCAGTGAGAAAATGGTGGCGACGGGGAAAATGGCTGGGTCTTATAGGGCAAGGACATGTGACATACACTGCCAATGACACATGCCCTTGCTTGTGTGAAAAAAAGCACTTCGCTCCGTGTGCGCACTGCCGATAGGCTGACAGATTGCACCTCGAAACACCGCCCAAAACAGCTCGAATTTGAGATTGGCAAACAGTTCGAGTCGAACAACGCTCATCTCTAATCATGTCCTCACCTCGGCACTAAGAACTCTCCTGAAGGAGAAGCCAGGGCCCGCCGGAGGAGTCTCCCATTCTCTGGTGGGCCTGTCCAACCCTGCCGAAAAGAGCGCCAAACATGCAGGGAGGGGACCCGAGCTCCCGCCAAGCAACCCTGGAAATACTCGGCGAGAGCCGAGCATCTCGAGCAGTGAGATGCTCCGGCGAGCACCGAGCAGTAGCGAGCATGCTCGCTCATCACTACTGGTAATCTAAACCTCTTTTTATGTACAATTACACAGTTAACATATGCTTTTGTGAGGAATCCTAATTAAAATGCAAAGATCCAGCTTTGAACTTATTTTGAAGTAGAGGACCCCTGCAGTGCCAAAGAGGATGTCTATTATGAGGAAGACTGAGATTTATAAATTGGACAAGTGATTAAACCAGGATACCTATTGTGCTCTCCAGGGTGAACTATTATTCCTCCAGGACAAGCTACTATGATGAAATAACTTTCCCAGGCTTTGTGTCTCCTATGGAAAGTAATGAATATTGGGGTTTGTACAGATCAGTTATTGATGGAACATACATTTTCAACTTCAGGACTAATCGAGGAAGAATATGCATATTTTTTTATAACTGTGATACCTGCCTATAAGCCCCAAATCAATAGTTACCAGATAGCTGACACCAGCCATGTCATATTTACTAGCTATGGAAAGGTAAAATCCCGATAAAAAATATGGCAATGATCTCAAAGTTCTGCAGTCATCAAGAGTGAAGACATTGTTAATGTTGGGAATTTCATAAAATCCTGAAGGGCTGATAGCATCCCACAACCTTGCCCACATGAGGTCATCTAGGGGGGTGTGGGTGTAACTTAAGTGCAAATAAAAGGTCAAGGTGAACTATATCTGTGATTAACCAGATGTTTTCAATCAGATAGCTTCTATCCTCTAAGCTGAGCCATCTCTGTGATCAGCATAGTAACTTTCTTTATTAGTCATGTTTATTTTATGTAATTGTATATTCCGTATTGTTTTGTCCTCTTTGTAAAATTTTTTGTACATTTTTTTTATAAACACTGCCTATCATTCTGGATTAAATGTAAAATGTAATAGTTCTGTTCCTTTTGTTCTGTAAATCGCACCCCTTAGCCATATGCTACCAGAAATCAGGAGTCCAGTCCGCCTGGATAAAAACGAGTAGTCTTGGGTTATCTCGGCGTTAGCAGTGACGTACCAGGGGTATATACACACATTCCATGCGTTGGAATCTGAGGTACAGTATATATACCATATGCTCACTGTTAGTTTCCCAATAACCGGCCTATTCGTGGAAACAGCCTGCGGCCTCCTCCGTTGATCGTCGGTCAATCGCGTAAATGTCCAGATAATAGGGGGCAGCAGAGATCTTTTCGTGACAAAAAGATAACAGAGGGTGGATCTGTGCGACCTACCCGGCTGTGATCTTTGACAATGTACAAGAGGAAGGCAAATAAAATAGTCTGGTAAGGACTAGAGATTAAATGTTAGTGAAATATCAGGAGATTAGATCAGAGATGTATGAAAAGGATAGGATGATGAAAGTGATAAGACTGAAACTCCAACCATGACCTTAGAGGTATTATTGATGACTAGTGTTGAGCCACCCCCGTAGTGTTCGAGTTCGGTTCGGTTCGTCGAACACCCGTGTGTTCGCCGAACTGTTCGTCGAACTGTTCGTCGAACACCTTCGAACACCGTTAAAAACAATGGCAGGCAAACAAAAACACATAGAAACACATAGAAAACACCTTCAAAGGTGTCCAAAAGCTGACAAACTGCTCAGAAGACATAACTAACACATGGAAAAGTGACAAGTACATATAGTCATGCGAAAATAAAAGAGGTGGAGGAGTAAAAGGAGGGGGAGACACAGATATAGGCATGTCATGCCCTTCTAAAATCCAAAAAGTGAGAAGCCGACACGGCCAGTCCGCTCCTGCCCGTGCCACCTCCGTGTCGCCGGGTTTGTGCCAGAGCCGCGGTGAACCCTGATGGCCAGCCCCCCTCTCCCAATACTGGTGCCTGTCTGCTGGTGGGTCGAGCGAGCCCCCCTGTGGTGGAGGCAGCTCTAAGCTTTTTAATTTAAATTGTCTCTCTAATTTAAATGAATACACTTTAAATCCATTTACAAGGATCTATTGGAGGGCAAGTCTCATGCCAGCAGCCGCGTAATTCCAGCTCCAGTAGCGTCCACTAAAGCTGCTGCAGTTAAAAAGCTTTTATAAGGATCGAGCTCGGCTGTCCACCGCAAGGCATCCTAATGCCAGTCCCAGCCCCTATGCCTTGGGGTGCCTCCTGATGCTCTTCACTAAGTATCCCATGGTCCCGAATCATTTCCTTTGAAAAAATTAAGTGTCTAAACTACAGGTGGTGTAGCTTGCTTAACAGCAGGGATAATCTGCTGACTAGCAGACACTGCTACTAGGCACAATGTATTTCCTGGGCTAGATGCAGTTAAAAATTTGTAATTAGATACTCTCGTTGGATGCTGAGAAAGCATTCCATAGAGTCTCCTGGCACGCCATATATGATTCTCTTAAAAAGCTTGGGGTAGGGGTCTAGGGGACCCTTTTATAGCCAAAATCACGGCCCTGTATCGCAATACGTCACCTAGGCTGAAGATAAATGGAACTGTAGCACCCTGAGGGCTCGGTTGCTACAGACGTATTGCACCTCACCCAGAGGTGTGGTATCTCACTCTCAGGTAAGGATGGAGTGTGGATCAGGACCCGACACCTGCATGCATTACACCACATTGCCGTGGGGCAGGGCGACCAATATGCCCCTGAGATGGGCACGACAGTCCCTGTCCCTGGCTGGAGTGGGGGGAGGGAACACTGAGGAAGGGGAACCCTGTAGTGCAGGAGCAGGGAGGAAGCAGTTCCTGGGTGCATTGAGAAGGGAGTATAAAAGGTGGGCACCATCTTAGTTCAGTGCAGAGAAGTCTGAGCAGAAGTGGCAGGGAGCAGGGGCTCTGCATGAGCTCTGCTCCGGAGGCGGGCCTAGTAACAGAGGCCCAGGCCTGGAAGAGGGAGAAAGAAGGAAGAGGAGCGGAGAAGGCTCCAGGAATGAGGAATGAAGGGATCCCAGGGGTGCGGACGGGCGAGTCGCCACCGCACGCCGGAATCCACCTGCGTGGAGGGGTCAGGCCAAAGGGGGAGACCGGTCCCCGAACTAGTGGAGGCAGGAAACGACCCTCAGCTAGAAACCGGAGGCTCTGACATTTTATGTGGCGCAGCCCCTCGCTACACCCGCTAGGAAGGCACCACATAGGGTCAGGGAAACTGGCGCCAAGTTTACCAAGAGGAGGCCCGAGGCAGCCGGACAGAAGTGTTGGTAAGAAAGGCCAGACAAAGGACACACAAAGGGGGTCCTGTGAAGTGCTCCAAAGTTATCTGGGAGTTGTCTGAGCCCCTCACCTGGTGAGCACAGTACGACGTGGGCAGCCGTTACCTGCAGACGTGGTCTGGATAATAAGAACTGTGAGTAAAGGCCCTGGACTGCATCACTGACTCCGTGTCGTTACTGCTGCTGCCCTGCACCATCACCCCCATCCTCCGCATACACTGCCCTGAGGCTATACTCCTCCCGTGGGGAGTTATGCTACGCTCTGCTGCACCCACAACACCAGCCTCAGCGGTCTGCCCTGGAGCGGCGGTTCACTCTGACCGCAATCCACGGGTGGCGTAGTCGTACATTTAAACATCAAAACCACATAAATAGTTCCGCCACTGGTTTGACCGCCCTGAGCCACGGAACCGGGTTGCCGCCACGGAGACTACAACCACCAGCATCCACCAAAAAGGGTCCGGCTCCGGGTGTCCCAAGGCCCAGGGGGCGCGTCAGAACATTTTCATCACCTTTCACAATCACCAATGGGACAAGGCAGGGATGTTCTCTGTCCCCTCTCTTATACATCCTAGTGACGGAGCACCTGCTCTCATCAATTCGCCATAACCCCAATATTAGGTGGATTGAGGTGGGAGGCACCGAGTACAAGTGCTCTCTATTTGCTGATGATGTCCTAGTATATATCACTCAATCACATATATCCATCCCTGCTGTTATGGCTGAAATAGATCACTTTGTTACATGGTCAAATTTTAAAATCAATGCAGCGAAGTCTGAGGCCCTCGATGTCTCCCTCCCCAAATCCATATAGGATTCCATCCAGTCCAACTTTCCCTTTGCCTGTCCCTCACAGGGTATCAAATACTTAGGAATTCCTATTCATAGAGACCTCTCCCATCTATGTTATCTTAATTTTGGGCCCTTTATTGAACAACTCCATACAGACCACGGTTGGCAAGTTAGAACTGTAAGATTCACTACGTGAACCGCTGTTGTTTTGTGGAAAAGCACATGTACACTGCGTTCCAAATTATTATGCAAAAAGTGTTTAGGAGTGATAAGGGAAGAATTTGTTTGTTTGTCAGTTAAACTCATTGATGGTGATGTGTGTCAGGGCTCTTTATATCACTGTAAGCAATTGCAGACACCTGTGCTAATTAGTTTGGCAGGTGTGTCCAATGAAAGGCAAGACTACTTAAGAAGGCTCTCTCACATTATTAAGCAACCTACATTTTCTGCCAAAATGGGAAAGAAAAACGATGTGTCGGCTGCTGAGAAGCAACAAATTGTGGAGTGTTTAGGTCAAGGCATGACTACAATCAACATTGTGCGATGATCAGGATGAAGTGTCTTGGCAATCAAGAAGTATGTAGCTGATTCACAGTACACACGTGTGCGTGCTGATAAGGGCAAATTGAGGACTCTTTCCTACAGGCAATTGCGTCAGGTTGAAAGAGCAGCGGCCAAAAAGCCTTGTCATAGCAGCAGACAAGTTTTTGAAGCTGCTTGTGCCTCCAACGTCCCCCGAACAACAAGATGCAGGGTCCTTCAGAGGTTTGCAGCTGTGCATACGCCATCCTGTCGACCTCCTCTATCCACTTCACACAAGCAGAAACGGCTCCAGTGGGCCAAACATTACATGAAGACTGATTTCAAAACAGTTTTGTTCACGGATGAGTGCCGTGCAGCGCTCGATGGTCCAGATGGATGGAGTGGAGGATGGCTGGTTGATGGACACCCCACGCAAACACGGCTACAGCGCCAACAAGGAGGAGGTGGAGTAATGTTTTGGGCTGGAATCATGGGGAGAGAGATTGTCGGCCCCTTTAGGATCCCTGAAGGCGCTAAAGATGAACTCCATAATGTATGTGGATTTTCTCAAACAGCACTTCCTGCCATGGTTCAAGAAGAAGAACCGTGTATTTCACAGCAAGATCATTTTTCTGCATGATAATGCACCATCTCATGCTGCACATAAAACATCTGCATCTCTGGCTGATATGGGCATAAAAGGGGACAAACTTATGGTGTGACCCCCATGCTCCCCTGACCTCTACCCCATTCAGAACCTTTGGAGCATCATTAAAAGGAGTGTCTATGATGGCGGGAGGCAGTTCACATCTAAGCAACAGCTCTGGGAGGGTATTCTGTCCTCATGCAAAACAATTGAAGCAGAAACCATCCAAAACCTGACAAATTCAATGGACGAGAGAGTTCAGAAGCTCCTTTCGAACAAGGGGTCCTATGTGAAAATGTAACATCACCTAGAATAAAGTTTTGAGTTGAAAACTGTTTGATTTCAGTTTCTAACAACCTGCTAATGCTTATAATTTCAAAAATGACCATTTTTTTGGTCTTTATTAAAATGAAAAGGTTGATCGAAAAGTTTGGGGGATCTAAGAGTGTGGCAACCCAGTAGTCATGATTACTTCGAATTCTGACAATATGAGGGTCATGCTGCAGGTAGTGCAGCAAGAAGGCACTTATGTGTCTTGCGCATCTCGGAGCCCCAAAATTATTTTCCGGGCTAGATGCAGCTAAAAATTATTTTAAATTTTAAATCTGGTGAAGCTTTAGTATAGATGGCCTAATAGGATCAGTGCTGCACACTGCTACAAAGCCCAAATTATTTTCCAGTCAAGATACAGATAAACATGATTAGTAATTTGAAAGCTTAAAACGGTTGGTAGGGTGATTTTAACCAATCATCAAGCTTTTACTCTCCCCAGGATGACACAGGGGTAGAAAAGTCGTTTCGGATCCATGATTTGTTCATCTTTATGAACGTGAGTCTGTCTACATTATCAGTGGAGAGCCGCGTGCGCTTATCTGTCAGCACACCACCAGCAGCGCTGAACACACGTTCAGACAGAACGCTGGCTGCGGGGCATGACAAGATCTCCAAGGCGTAAGTGGCTAGCTCCGGCCATTTATCCAGATTGGAAGCCCAAAAAGAGCAAGGGTCCAGTGACACAGTCGTGGCTTCAATGTTTACTTGGAGATACTCCTGTACCATCGTCTCTAGGCGTTGACTATGTGTCAGACTTCTTGTCTCCTGTGGCCTTGCAAAGGATGGGCTAAAAAAGTGGTGAAATGATTCCGCAAAATTGATGTTACCAGCAGATACTGTGGTTCTGTCACGGTTTGAGTGCTGAACACTTGACGGTCCCACGGTTGGCAAGTTGGAACTGTGAGATTCAATACGTGCACCACTGGTATTTTGTGGAAAAGCACATGTAAGATTCTGCAACAGTCTCTGCTGATACTCCTGCATGCGTGCATCCCTTTCTATGGCAGGAATAATTTCTGCAAATTTACTTTTGTACCGGGGATCTAACAGTGTGGCAACCCAGTAGTCAGGATTATTTCTAATTCTCACAATTCGAGGGTCATGTTGCAGGTAGTGCAGCAAGAAGGCACTCATGTGTGTTGCGCATCCAGGAGCACCAAGTCCCTGTTGTGTTGGTGGCGAGGTAACAATCATGCTTCCTTCCTCTGTCCTCTCCCCCCAACCTCGCACAACAGAAATGTGATCAAGGTCTCCCTCATCTGATGAGTCTTCCATCAGTTCGTCCTCCACTTCTTCCTGGGCTCCTGCACCTTCCTCACTAGTTTGGCTGCTACCATGCGCCCTGGTAAAACCATCTCCCCCACCCTCACATGCCTGCCGCCTTGGTGCTGCCGACCGTCTGGACCTTGCAGATGTTAGCCCTTCCGCATACAACTCCTCCTCCTCTACTTCCTCCACCTCCTCTTGTGCCACCACCTGACTCCGAATTCTGTTTAACATGTGCTCCAGCATGTAAATCACCGGAATAGTCATGCTGATAATGGCATCGTCAGCACTAAACATCTTCGTCGCCATTTCAAAACTGTGCAGAAGGGTGCATAGGTCCCTGATCTGAGACCACTCCTCCAGCGTGATTTGCCCCACCTCTGAATCTCGTTGGCCCAGGCTATACGTCAGAACGTATTGCACCAGGGCTTGTCGGTGCTGCCACAGTCGCTGCAACATGTGCAGAGTTGAATTCCACCGGGTAGGCACATCGCATTTTAGCCGGTGAAGTGGCAGGCCCAACGACTTCTGTAGAGATGTAAGTCGCTGAGCTGCGGGATGCGAACGGCGGAAGTGAGCACACAGCGACCGTGCCCTCTGCAGAAGGCCATCTAGTCTGGGATAGTGGGCTAAAAATTGCTGGACAACCAGGTTCAACACGTGAGCCATACAAGGCACGTGTGTGACATTGCTCCGGCGAAGGGCCGCACCCAGGTTTGCAGCATTGTCGCACACGGCCTTCCCTGGTTTCAGGTCCAGTGGAGACAACCATTCATGAAATTGGTTCTCCAGAGCTGACCACAACTCCTCAGCTGTGTGACTCACATTTCCCAGACATTTCAATGTAAAAACCACCTGATGACGTTGAGCCCTACTGCCAGCATAGTAAGGAGGTGTGCAGGATCCCTTCGCGCAGTTAGAAAGCTTGTGGCATGACCAGACAGGCTTTGGGTGCAGGTGGAAGACCGAGAGGAGGTTGAGGAGGCAGAAGCAGTGGAGGAACTTTGACATAAAGAGGATGGACGCACAACTCGTGGGGACGGCAAGACTTGGACAGCAGCCCCTTGTCCTGCTGTCACCATAGTTACCCAGTGCCCAGTCAGCGACATGTAACGCCCCTGTCCATGCCTACTCATCCAAGTGTCTGTGGTGAAAAGCACCCTGTCACACACAGAGTTTCTCAAAGAAGCGGTGATGTTGTGTGCGACATGCTGGTGGAGCGCAGGCACACCTTTCTTTGAGAAGTAGTGCCGACTGGGCATCTGGTACTGGGGCACTGCGACGGACATAAGGTCTCGAAAATCCTCTGTGTCCACCAGGCGGAAAGGCAGCATTTCTGTAGCCAAGAGCTTGCAGATGGTGAAATTCAACCTCTTAGCTTTCTCATGGCTAGGAGGAAATGGTCTTTTACTTGTCGACATCTGAGGGACCGAGGGCTGGCTATTGTGCTTAGACGGGGTTGATAAGGGTGTCCCCGGCAAACTGCCGGTCTGTGAGGAAGATGCAGGCGGACATGTTAGGTTGCCTTGATCCAAAGGTGGTGCTATCGATGTCGGACAGCGCTCAACACCAGCTGGTGTTCCCACCTCCAAAGAAAATGATGACCTGCCAATCACGCTGGCTGTTGCGGGTAAAGAGGTGGCAGGTCTGCGCCCCAAAACAGGTGTGACTGCTGTCCCCCCAGTCACAGAGGATGAAGAGGCCGCGGATGCACAAGATATGGCAGACGGTGGTTGGCCCGGCCGGCTAGGCCGCATTGTAGCACACTGAGCTTCCCACTGCAACTTATGCTTCATGTCCATGTGCCGGTTCATGCATGAAGTACTCAAACTATGTATTTTTTGGCCTCTACTTAGCTTTTGCTGACAAATGTTACAGATAACATGAGTTGGGTCATCTTTATCGATCTGAAAAAATGCCCAGGCTATGCAAGGCTTAGCACCCATGCGACCTGAAGAGCCACCACGACTTGTGGTGAGAGGCAGAGTTGTGTTTGAGGATGCAGTTGTTGACGTGCTTCCAGTACTACGTCTCTGTCCAGGAAGGCGCAACCTGACCTCGTCGTCACTAGCATCTTCCTCCACCTCCTCTGCTGACCTCATCTCTTGGCTGACTGTGGGTTGACAGTAAGTGGGATCTCCAACCTCATCATCATCACCCTGTGTGTTATCACACCCGTCGTCCTCAGAGCCAACCTGTTCCTGCCCTGACAAAAAACTAAAGTTGTCGCTCCAATCAGGTATTTGAGTCTTATCATCGTCTTCCTCATTGTCTCCACCAACAGGAGTTACAGTTTGGGAATGAGGGTCTACATTATGGTCAGAACCTTCTGCGTCTGGTCCTGGATCCGACTCATAAAGATTCTGGGCATCAGTGCAGATCATTTCCTCGTCTGGATTCACAGAAGCGCTGGAGTCGACCTCTGATTCCCAGGCTATAGTATGAGTAAACAGCTCTGCAGACTCAACCATCTGTTCTACCTCATACTCAGATGGGCACCTGGAGATTTGGGAGCTGTGAGGAAGCAAGTGCGATTTGGGTGACACCTTTGAGGAGTGGAGTATTTGTGATGTTGAAGTTGATGTGGAGGAGAGCCCACTTAAAGGAGCACTTGATATCCGTTGAAGCACCTGCTGTTTTTGTGCCTCATCTGGAATTTGTAGCGATTGGCGTGGCCGTAAGAAAGGGATCTTATCACATTGTCCGCTAAAAGAAGTAGACATTTTAGTTTGGCTGGAAGATGGTCTTTCTTCTGCAGATGTTACTGTTGCTTTAACACCTACCCCACGGACACAACCTTTTTTCCCCTTCCCAACACGCCTATTCCCCTTTCCACCAGCAGCAGGCCTTTTTCCACTCATTTTGGTGGTTAACTAATTCACAACTCTGGAGTTGTTTGCACAAAACAACAATGGATGGTAACCGAGCAGAGCTGAGTGGCCAAACTGTGGTATTAGGCCAAAACTATTGGCTGGGTTAGATGCAGAAAAAAATTATATTCAATTTGCAACCTGATGGAGGTCAGTATAGATGGACTAATACAACAAGTCCCACACACAGCTAGAAGCCCAATATTTTTTCAGAGGTAGATGCAGAAAAAAATATATTCAGTTTGCAACTTGATGGAGGTCAGTATAGGTGGACTAATAGAACAAGTCCCACACACTGCTAGAAGGCCAAATATTTTTTCAGAGCTAGATGCAGAAAAAAATTATATTCAGTTTGCAACCTGATGGAGGTCAGTATAGATGGATTAATAGAACAAGACCCACACACAGCTAGAAGCCCAATATTTTTTCAGAGGTAGATGCAGAAAAAAATATATTCAGTTTGCAACCTGATGGAGGTCAGTATAGATGGACTAATACAACAAGTCCCACACACAGCTAGAAGCCCAATATTTTTTCAGAGGTAGATGCAGAAAAAAATATATTCAGTTTGCAACCTGATGGAGGTCAGTATAGATGGACAAATACAACAAGTCCCACACACAGCTAGAAGCCCAATATTTTTTCAGAGGTAGATGCAGAAAAAAATATATTCAGTTTGCAATCTGATGGAGGTCAGTATAGGTGGACTAATAGAACAAGTCCCACACACTGCTAGAAGGCCAAATATTTTTTCAGAGCTAGATGCAGAAAAAAATTATATTCAGTTTGCAACCTGATGGAGGTCAGTATAGATGGATTAATAGAACAAGACCCACACACAGCTAGAAGCCCAATATTTTTTCAGAGCTAGATGCAGAAAAAAATTATATTCAGTTTGCAACCTGATGGAGGTCAGTATAGATGGATTAATAGAACAGGACCCACACACAGCTAGAAGCCCAATATTTTTTCAGAGCTAGATGCAGAAAAAAATTATATTCAGTTTGCAACCTGATGGAGGTCAGTATAGATGGATTAATAGAACAAGACCCACACACAGCTAGAAGCCCAATATTTTTTCAGAGGTAGATGCAGAAAAAAATATATTCAGTTTGCAACCTGATGGAGGTCAGTATAGATGGACTAATACAACAAGTCCCACACACAGCTAGAAGCCCAATATTTTTTCAGAGGTAGATGCAGAAAAAAATATATTCAGTTTGCAACCTGATGGAGGTCAGTATAGGTGGACTAATAGAACAAGTCCCACACACTGCTAGAAGGCCAAATATTTTTTCAGAGCTAGATGCAGAAAAAAATTATATTCAGTTTGCAACCTGATGGAGGTCAGTATAGATGGATTAATAGAACAAGACCCACACACAGCTAGAAGCCCAATATTTTTTCAGAGCTAGATGCAGAAAAAAATTATATTCAGTTTGCAACCTGATGGAGGTCAGTATAGATGGATTAATAGAACAAGACCCACACACAGCTAGAAGCCCAATATTTTTTCAGAGCTAGATGCAGAAAAAAATTAGATTCAGTTTGCAACCTGATGGAGGTCAGTATAGATGGATTAATAGAACAAGACCCACACACCGCTAGAAGCCCAATATTTTTTCAGAGCTAGATGCAGAAAAAAATTAGATTCAGTTTGCAACCTGATGGAGGTCAGTATAGATGGATTAATAGAACAAGACCCACACACAGCTAGAAGCCCAATATTTTTTCAGAGGTAGATGCAGAAAAAAATATATTCAGTTTGCAACCTGATGGAGGTCAGTATAGATGGACTAATACAACAAGTCCCACACACAGCTAGAAGCCCAATATTTTTTCAGAGGTAGATGCAGAAAAAAATATATTCAGTTTGCAACCTGATGGAGGTCAGTATAGGTGGACTAATAGAACAAGTCCCACACACTGCTAGAAGCCCAATATTTTTTCAGAGCTAGATGCAGAAAAAAATTATATTCAGTTTGCAACCTGATGGAGGTCAGTATAGATGGATTAATAGAACAAGACCCACACACAGCTAGAAGCCCAATATTTTTTCAGAGCTAGATGCAGAAAAAAATTAGATTCAGTTTGCAACCTGATGGAGGTCAGTATAGATGGACTAATAGAATGATGCTATGCCCAAAAGATTTTACTTCACTAGGTGCAGTAAAAAAATTGGTATTCTATACACAGGTGGTATATCTTGCAACACAGATAGGCTACTCCACTGACTAACACACTCTGCAATAGGCCAAAAAGGATTAGCTTTGCTAGATTCAGCCAAATGCTGTGAAAAAAACTTGCACAGCACTGGCACAGACCTGCCTGGCAAAAACTGATAGGAACTGATGTAACCTAGTCCTGAAAAGGACTCCAATTACAATTAGTCTTTACTCCCACAACCTATCTACTTAAGAGCACAGACCTGCCTGATAAAAGTCGTAGGAAATGCTGTAACCTAGTCCTTAAAAGGACTGCAATCACAACTATTCCCTACTCCCAAGCTATCTGTATATTTGTGCGAAAATTGGCTTGAAATTAACAAGGTATAGCGCACACAGCAACAGCGGTGCCGTCTAACACGCAGCTGCAGCAGTGAGAAAATGGTGGCGACGGGGAAAATGGCTTGGTCTTATAGGGCAAGGACATGTGACATACACTGCCAATGACACATGCCCTTGCTTGTGTGAAAAAAAGCACTTCGCTCCGTGTGTGCGCTGCTGATAGGCTGACAGATTGCACCTCCCCACTGTAAATGCGGGAAAGAGAAAAAAAAATGGAGATCTTCATTGTTCCTGCAGAGATCCATCCCCTGCCCCTCCCCCCACCCCGCTGTACACTCAAACTGCGTATTAACATTAATTTTCATCATTACTGAGAAAAAATCCAGTTATGATTTTGGTGCACGAACAGTTATCGAACATAACCTCGAACAGCCGAATTTTTCTCAAATTGTTCGTGTTCGCCGAACGGCTCGAACACCGCCCAAAACAGCTCGAATTTGAGATTGGCGAACAGTTCGAGTAGAACAACGCTCATCTCTATTGATGACATCAACCACACAAAGTTCCAGTAGATTATATGCTAGAAACATACACACTGTAGGATCAACTTCATAGCAAGCCAGAATGTTTTAGTACCCAAAGGAAATCCACACAAATAAGGGGAGAAGATACAAACTCCATGTAGGATTATTAGCCTAAAGTATTTTATGTAAAAATCACAGTATTTATGATAATCGCCTCTCATTTACCAATGGCTGAGGTTTTATTTATCTCTTCCATGATATCATTGTAATCTTTGGCTTACACTGCTGCTCACAACTGAACTTTAACATTGAGAATTAATTAGAGATGCATATTTAGAGCAGACATTTGTTATAAATTTAATTGAGTATCTGGAAATTTGACTAAGTGTTTCCAGGGATAGCAATCATGATTGTGTGCTGCATTTCACAGATATCACAAGCATACAGGTTTCCCTGGAAAGATTGATGAGAAGCCTCTATAGAGCTTGGCTGTTCTGTACACAGATGAGGATAGGTCCATGATAATAATATTCAAGAATTTTGTCAATGTGTATACAAACCACAATCCCAACCTATTATTGGCAGATATGATAATTGAGAACAGACACATAGTTTATGATGCAATTAATAGTGCTAACATCACACAGGCAGTTTTTCAAGAAGAACAAGCATTTACCACCAGAAAAGAAATGATAATTTCATGAAACATAAAATTAATTGTGCGCTGTAAATCGTATTTTCATGCAAAAAGAAAAACTTTCCCAGGATTTGCATGTTGAGTTTGTGTTAGGATCATCGTTGGAGGTAAAAAATAAAAAGCAATTATTAAAGCCTGAGTAACTGTGTTTCCAATTGTGCACAAGTTCATATGTGACGCCGGGCCCTGAGCGGCGGGGTTACTCGGAGCCGGGTCAGTGTAGGGGGTTGCGGGAGGGATGCAGTCGTGGCCTAGACCAGCTCCATGCCCAAGGCTGTCACATAAAAGATATTTGGGCCTTCAAGGATGAGTGGTATTTTCGACTACGCCACCTACGGTTTCCGGTGATGGACACCAGCACTGCTACAGTCCACTGAGGCTGGTGTTACGGGCAGCTAAGATGGGACGTCTCCCCGCAGGTGAAGCAGGCCTCAGGGCAGTGTGAGAAGGAATGGTGGGTGCAGTGCCGCGCAGGAAATAACAGGCTGAGGCGGTGTGTGAAGTCATCTGGGTCTTTACTCACTTTTAGATGAACTTTCAGCCGCAAAGCTTCTCTCTGCTACACGCGGCGTACTGCGGCCACCGGGAAGGGGCTCAGCACTTCCCAGGTAGATCAGGAGTACCTTTCGAGACCCCTCTGGTGTGTGTTCGTGTGTTCTTCTCTTTGTTAAGTTCTCCCACTAAGCCTTCTCCTGACTGTGTGTGGTACGAACATGGTGTAAGGCCAGGTCCCACTAGATAAATGCAGTGTGAGGGATACAGGTGGCGACTCCGCTCCATCCGTACCCCCCTGGGATCCACTAGGCCTCCGGGCTTTTCTGACTGAGACGTGAAGTAACAAAGTCAGATATCGGAGGCCGGTTACCCCTCTTGCAGCAGGAATCCCTCTGACTAGGCCAGAGTAAAGAATACAGGTGGCGACTCCGCTCCGTCCGTATCCCCCTGGGATCCAAGGCCTTCTTAGGTCAGGACCTTGACTGGGTAGAGACAGTAGTTAACTCTGACCCGCTCCTCGTCTCAAGGCCAGAGTATGAGGACCGTGTATCTTCAGTCAGCTGCAGACTTTTGCTGGACTCTGGCAGAAGACCACAATCAAAGACCTTGAACTAAAGATGGCCATATATTATATATGATTCTATAAGTGCTTCCTGTAAGTGTTTCCTCCACCCTCACCCATTACTTGGTTCCCCCTATTTTTGGTCCCCTTCCCATCTCCTCTATCCCAGGCTGGGGCAGCACCCTGGTGCATTTAGGCCCCCTACAGGACAGGAGTGGTGTAGTGTTGAGTGGTGAAGTGGGGTCCTGAGAAATGCTCCATCCTTACCTTGAAGAGGAGATACCACACCTCAAGCTGAGGTGCAGTACCCCTGTGGCGACTGAACCCTCAGGGGCGCCACACATACAACAGATACTGTTTATTATTAAACTTCAGGATTTGGATTGATTTATTATTCAGATTTCCTTTTATGACATATAGAGTTGAATGAGTTTGTTCGAGGCCAATTGAATTTTCCTCGAATTGAGCAAAACATTTGCTTTATCCCGAGTTAATTTTTAAAAAAAAATTAGCTTCCTACAAATTCAGTGAACACCTATGGTCACAATCCATATATATAAAGGCTTATACCATAAATTATTAATTAAAACCACAACAAATAGAAGTCCAAGCCAAAATGTCATAAGAGAAATCATTTTTATTTAATGTATAAAAAAAAAGATGAAAAATACACATACAATAATATTGAAACATTACAGGTAAGTAAAAACAAACTGGGACACCTGGTAACCTGACTTGTTAATAGTAAACTGGGTATATACGGTATGTAAAATCAGAAGAATAATAAATATATATACATGTTTGGAAAGTAAGGCAAAGAGTAGGTAACCAAGTCCAGTTCAAGTATACCATCCAAGAAAAATAAACACATACAGTGGGGAAAAAAGTATTTAGTCAGCCATCAATTGTGCAAGTTCTCCCACTTAAAAAGATGAGAGAGACCTGTAATTGTAACAAGTTCAAACAGATGCCAGTACTACAGGTAATGACTGGAGGACAGAAAGAAGAAGTTACAGGTCTGTGAGAGCC
Source organism: Phyllobates terribilis (assembly GCF_046119375.1). Classification (NCBI taxonomy): domain Eukaryota; kingdom Metazoa; phylum Chordata; class Amphibia; order Anura; family Dendrobatidae; genus Phyllobates; species Phyllobates terribilis. The sequence goes on from NW_027362761.1 coordinate 877,969,212, forward strand.
AGAAATCTTGCTTGTTTGTAATTGACCAAATACTTATTTTCCACCAAAATTTGAAAAAAAATTCTTTCAAAATCAGACAATGTGATTTTCAGGATTTGTTTTCTCATTTTGTCTCTCATAGTTGACATCTACCTATGATGTCAATTACAGGTCTCTCTCATCTTTTTAAGTGGGAGAACTTGCACAATTGGTGGCTGACTAAATACTTTTTTAAATTTATTCCATGGCGCTTTACATGTGAAAAAGGGGGTATACATAGCAAAAACACAGTAATCTTAACAAAATGAGTCAGCGACTGGTACAGGAGGAGAGAGGACCCTGCCCGTGAGGGCTCACAATCCACAAGGGATGGGTGAGGATACAGTAGGTGAGGGTAGAGCTGGTCGTGCAGCGGTATGGTGGAGCGGTGGTTACTGCAGGTTGTAGGCTTGTCAGAAGAGGTAGGTCTTGAGGTTTCTTTTGAAGGTTTCCATGGTAAGAGAGAGTCTGATATGTTGGGGTAGATAGTTCCAGAGTACGGGGGATACACAGGAGAAATCTTGTATGTGATTTTGGGAAGAGGAGATAAGAAGGGAGTAGAGAAGGAGTTCTTGTGAGGATCGGAGGTTGCGTGCAGGTAAGTACCGGGAGACTAGGTCACAGATGTATGGGGAAGACAGGTTGTGGATGGCTTTGAGTGCCAGGGTTAGGATTTTGAACTTGAGTCTTTGGGCAATGGGGAGCCAGTGAAGGGATTGACAAAGGGGAGAGGCCGGGGAATAGCGGGGTAACAGGTGGATTCATTGGGCAGCAGAGTTTAAGATAGATTGGAGGGGTGCGAGAGTGTTAGAAGGGAGGCCACAGAGCAGGTGGTTGCAGTAGTCGAGGTGGGAGATGATGAGGGCATGCACTAGTGTTTTGCAAAGTCTTTGCTGAGTAATGTGCAGATGCGGGAGATATTTTTGAGTTGGAGTCGGCAGGAAGTAGAAAGGGCTTGGATATGTGGTTTGAAGGAGAGATCATAGTCCAGGGTTACCCCGAGGCAGCGAGCTTGTGGGACTGGGGAGAGCGGGCAGCCATTAACTTTGATGGATAGGTCAGATGTGGGGAGGTCGAGTGTGGTGGGGGAAAGATGATGAATTCAGGTTTTTCCATGTTAAGTTTTAGAAATCTAGCGAGAAGGATGAAATAGCCGACAGATATTGTGGGATTCTGGTTAGTAAGGAGTTGATATCGGGTCCAGAGAGGTAGATCTGTGTGTCATCAGCATAGAGGTGGTACTGAAAGCCGTGAAACTCTATGAGCTGTCCCAGGCCAAAGGTGTTGATGGAGAAGAGCAGGACCCCTAGAACTGAACCTTGGGGGACACCAACAGATAAAAGGTGAGATGAGGAGGTGGTGTGTGAGTGGGAGACGCTGAATGACTGGTCTGTTAGGTATGAAAAGATCCAAGATAGGGCCAAGTCCATGATGCCAAGAGATGAGAGAGTCTGTAGTAAGAGGAAGTGTTTAACTGTGTCGAAGGTAGATGACAGATCCAGGAGGAGGAGGAAGGAGTAGAGTCGCTAGGATTTGGCGGTTAGTAGGTCGTTGGTGAATTTAGTCAGGGCAGTTTCAGTGGAGTGATGCGGTCAGAAGCCAGATTGTAAGCAGGCAAAGAGGGAACATGAGAGGTGGGAGGACAGTTCAAAGTGGACGTGTTGTTCCAGTAGTTTTGAGGCATAGGGGAGAAGTGATATGGGGCGACAGCTAGTCGGAGAGGATGGGTCAAGGGAGGGCATTTTGAGGATGGCTGTGATTAAGGCATGTTTGAAACATGAGGGGAAGACACCGGTTGTTAGTGACAGGTCGAAGAGGTGGGTTAGGGTTGGGATGAAGACTGTAGTAAGGTTAGGGATGAGTTGGGATGGGATTGGGTCAAGTTCACAGGTGGTGAGGTGGGATTTGGAGAGTAAAGAGGAGACTTGATCTTCTGTAATGGAGGGAAAGTTGGGTTTGGAGGAGGAAGGTTGAGTAGATATGAGGAGGGGCTGTGGGAACTTTAGGTAAAAGCTTTGTCTGATGTTGTCAATCTTCTGCTTGAAGAATGAGACAAACTCTTGAGATGAGTTGAGAGGAGAGGGAGGAGGCGCTGGGGGACAGAGGAGAGAATTGAAAGTGTTGAATAGCTGTTTAGGGTTGTGAGACAGGGAGGATATGAGAGATGAGAAGTAGGTTTGTTTTGCTGCTGTGAGAGTGAACTTGAAAATAGTGAGGGATTGTTATATGTTATAACATAGAGAGTAATTCATTGTTTACAATGCCATAACTTAATATTTTGTAGCATAACCTCTTGCTTTAATTACTGCAAGTGTAAGGGGGAAGACCGGGGTGTAAGTACTTTCAGAACAAAGGATGCAGAACTGCCGGGGCTGTGCCTCTTGTTGCAGGGGGAAGACAGACTGGAAAACAGGAGTCATGTGACCGGAAAGCTGGGGGAGTGTCCTGAGGGAGAGCTGAGGAGTGAGGTGACCCTGCAGCTGGGGTCATGTCTAGGAAGAGGGTGGAAAAGGAGTTTTTGCATGGGAAAGCAGGCAGTTGACAGTTGGAGTCAAGCCCAACTAGAAGGAGAAGAGACTGGAGCCGAGCAAGTGAGGTGCACTGTTATAAACTAGGGGCTCAGCGGGTCAAACCGGAGACCGTCCGCTGCCGCCAGAAGATGGAGCATTGTTTAGGTGGGGAAGCCAGAAGAAAGCAACACCGGCATCAGCCGGCAACTGCCTTGTGAGGAGCAAGAGTCAGCTAAATGTAAAACTGTCGATTACAACCGTTTCAACTCTGCTACATCTAGCCAAACTGTGGATTGTCGGTTATAACATTTTACCTGCTACTTCCCTTGTTGTCCCGATATTTTCCCTGTTTCTCCCTGTGTGGAGATTGACCCTGTTACAGTAAATTCCCCTTGTTTATTAACCCTGTACTAGCTGCTCTGTGTTTCTGTGTCACTGCATCTAAAGTACCTGTGTCACACACCACACTGACGGGGCATTGAAGAAACTAGGGTATTCAAGACATCTAGAGGGATCTTACTCCATTCCATTTGCAAATCTGCAAACAATTCATCTGTATTGCTATGGGTAGGGGCCCCAACACGTCGCCCTAACTCATCCCAAAGGTGCACTATAGAGTTTAAATCAGGTGATTGGCTGGGCCATTGCAACAGGGGAACATTTTTCTTTGCAAACCAATTTTTGACTAAATTGGATGTGTGCTTAGGATAATTGTCTTTCTGGAATTTCCATGCCCTGCCTACTTTGTTTTTACCATGTGGCAGCATTACAAATTTCCAGTATATCCTTGTACAAGGCTGCATTCATATTTCCATCAATTTTATGCAGAGGGCCAATGGCAGATGCAGAAATGCAGCACTAAACCATGACAATGCCACCACCATGTTTCACTGTAGGTGTTTGGTACCTTACATCATTACATTTTCCAATTGGCCGGTATATATAGTTCTTGCCATTCATCCGACCACAACACCTTAGACCAATCTGTTTCTTTCGATTGGCTGTGTTCTTTGGCAAACTCAAGTCGGACAATCTGTTTCTTTGCAGAGATGAAAGGTATCTTGACTTGAACTCGTGCATTCAACTCTGCTCTTAGCCCTCGCACCACAGTTTGGCAACTCACTTTAACCCCATAATCTTCATTCATTTCATGCAAAATCTGTACAGCACTTTTACGGACATCAAATATTGACATTTTCTTAACCTCTTACTGGCCTGGGGTGTATTAGTACGCCCCTGGCCATCACCCCCAGTTCAGTGAGGGCTCCGGCGCTGAGCCCGCACTGAACCGGGCACATGTCAGCTGATTCTTACAGCTGACATGTGCCGCAACAGCCGTGGGTGGAATCGAAATCCACCCGCGGCTGTTAACCAGTTAAATGCCGCTGTCAATCTCTGACAGCGGCATTTAACATCGTGGCGCCGGAAGCGCGGCATTAGCCCTGCCCATCGGTGACCCCATCACGTGATCTCGGGTCACCGATGCGTGGGCATGACGACCCTTGGTCTGCAGCAGACCCCTGTGGCTGTCATGTCTCGCTAGCTATGAGTGCCACCTAGTGGTCGGCACTAATAGCACATGAGCATTTCTGCTACACAGAGGCGATCTGCTCATGTAGCAGAGGCGATCAGACAACTGCTGCTTCTAGTCTCCTACAGAGACTATTGAAGCATACAGAAAGTGGAAAAAAAATGTTTTTCAAAATATGAAAAAAAAATATATATAAAAGTTTAAATCACCCCCCTTTCGCCCCATTCAAAATAAAAAAAAAAAACACATACACATATTTGGTATCGCCACATTTAGAATCGCCCAATCTATCAATATAAAAAAAGAATTAATCCGATCAGTAAACGGCGTAACGAGCAAAAAATTTGAAACGCCAGAATTACATTTTTTGCCATCGCAACATTGAAATAAAGTGCAATAACGGGCGATCAAAACATCACATCTGCCCCAAAATAGTATCAATAAAAACGTCAGCTCGACACGCAAAAAATACACCCTCATTTGGCCCCAGATCTCGAAAAATGGAGACGCTACGAGTCTCTGAAAATGGCGCCATTTTATTTATTTATTTTTTTAGCAAACTTTGGATTTTTTTTTCACCACTTAAATGAAAAAGAACCTATACATGTTTGGTGTCTCCAAACTCGTAATGACCTGGAGAATAATAATGGCAAGTCAGTTTTAGCATTCAGTGAACGTGGTAAAAAAAACAAACAAACGTGGAATTGCATTTTTTTTTTGCAATTTCACCTCACTTGGAATTTTTTCTCATTTTCCAGTACACGATATGGTAAAACTAGTGATGGAGTTTAAAAGTACTTGTCCCGCAAAAAATAAGCCCTCACATGGCCATATTGAACAAAAAATAAAACGGCTGTGGCTCTGGGAAGAAGGGGAGCAAAAAGTGAAAACGCAAAAATGGAAAATGCTCCGGTCATTTAATAATGTGATCAACTGTGGAGGAAGTTTTCCGTGGTCATCCACTTCTAGGTTTGTCAGCTGTTCCATAACCTTTTCTTTCTTTCTTTAATATACGTGACATGTGACTTTGAGAACAGTTGAGCAGTTGAATTCCTTAGGTACTTCTTTTTGGCTTTTACCTGACTTCGCTCTCAGAATAATTAGCTTCCTAACATCTGGTGATAAATTTGGCTTTGCCTTTGCCATGTATTAACTTAAAAACACACACCTAAAACATAAAAAATGTAGGCAAAATTCGACTACCCATGACAAAATATGCGAAACATTTGGCCCAGCAAGTGTTGAAAACTAACGCCTAAAGGGATAAAACAACGTCAAGCACAATTTTCATCCTTATAGCTGACAACCATTTGCTTCCAGCTTACTAAAATCACCAGGAAAATGGTATCACAACAACTAGACAGAAGTAATCACACTTTAAAAAAAAAAAGCAAAACTTTTGTTTGCCACTGTAAGTCAATGGAGACCCGAACTTTGGTGCTGTAAATGGCTGTAAAATGGTTGTAGTAAGGGCTAGGGGGCTGCAAAGGAAGTAAAATGGGGGTCAGAGCAGGACAATTGCCCTGCAAACAAAAGTGGATAGGAAAATTACTTAAAATAACATAAAAAAGAATAAAAAATAAACTTGAACCAGGCTGTCCAAGTGGAAATGTAGAGAAGTGCCTTGTGTGAATAGTTAAATAAATAAATGAAAAAAACAATGTGTGGTCCCCCCTATTTTTAATAGCCAGCCAAGGGAAAGCAGACAGCTGTTAGCTGGTCTTATTATGCTGGGAAGGGGTCAATATCCATTAGCCTTCCCAGCCTAGTAATATCAGCCCCCAACTGTCTGCTTTGACTTTGCTGGTTATTAAAAATGGGGGGACCCTAAAAAATGATATGGGGCCCCTCTATTTTTAATAACTAGCTAAGGCAAAGCATACAGCTGGGGGCTGATATTAATAGGCTGGGAAGGGCCCCTTCCCAGCTTAGTAAGACCAGCCCTCAGCCACCCCAGAAATGGCACGAGACCTGGCAGAGCACAGCATGAGACCTGGCAGTGGCTGCTGCTCCAGTCTACAGAGCCCCATTCTCTGAATGGGGCTCCATATACTGCAAGATGGAGACAGGGATTTCGTGGGACATCAACCCCACAATCCCATTACCTCGACTGCCAAAGCACCAGGGCAATCAGGAAGAGCCAACGCTAGGTGCCACAATTGGCACATCTAATGGATGCGCCATTTCTGGGTTGGCTGAGGACTAGCCTTATTAGACTGGGAAGGGGCCAATATCCATGACCCTTCCCAGCCTATTAATATCAGCCTCCAGCTGTCTGCTTTGCCTTAGCTCATTATTAAATTAGGGGGGACCCCACGTAATTTTTTTAGGGTCCCCCCATTTTTAATAGCCAGCAAAGGCAAAGCAGACAGCTGGAGGCTGATATTCATAGGCTGGCAAGTCATGGATATTGGCCCCTTCCCAGCATAAAAAGACCAGCTCACAGCTGTCTGCTTTCCCTTGGATGGTTATTAAAATACGAGGGAACCCACAATTTTTTTACATTTATTTATTTTACATGGTCCCTCACTTGAGCAGCGTCGCCACCCATGATCTGGTAGTAATACAGGCTGGGTCACAAGTGGTGCTGGCCAATGACAGCCATGCCAAATATTGTGATGGCTTCGGAAGTGCCGACAACTTAAAAGCTTGTTGGTTGGCTGTGCATCAGCCTTTCAACAAGCTTAATTAAGCAACTGAGCTCCGAACAGTAACACGAACTTCTGGGAGAAGTCCGTGTTCAGAATTCAGCACTGGACACAAGGTGTCTGGTATGAACCCCGAACTTTACAGTTCGTGTTCATCCCTAGTCACAGCATAAATGGTAAATATATTTCTTTGTCCAGGGCTAGGTGATGAACAGATTTCATACAATCATTGATTAACAGCTGTATTATTATACCTTAGAGAAATACCATATGTACCTGCCAAGGCCTACATTCCAATGGCACCTGCGAAAAGATGATATTCAAAAGAAATATTTTGGTCTTTTGACACATAAGTACTTGGAGAAGATTTTTACCTGTGTTGTAAAATCAAGTAAGAACATTCTGCCAAGAAGTGCTCAATCCATCAGAATGTCAAAAGGAATCACATTGTTCATTGCTTCAATGTTGAAATGTTTTTCATTGGAATGGGATATATAGGTCCCATGGAGGCTAACCACTAAACACAAGAAAGGGGAAGCATTGTCTGATGATTTTAGCAGAGTGTGTGATTATCTTTCTTATCCGCTGAATAAACAGTCCTATGGTAGCCACAGTTTTATGAGCTGTTGTCAGATTCCTGACAGCCTGGACTTCCAACATTGCCAAACAAAGACTAGATAGGATGAGCTTGGACAGACTAGCAAAATTATAAAGTGCAAATACTGAAGAATCATTCTTTTTAGAATTATTCTAGCAAACAAAGAAAAAAAGAATCTGTTTATTGGCATATATCATAAAATATAATTTTTGCAAAATGTATTACCTCCCACTTACGTTCCTCCCATTTTCGGCTAGACCAACAAAGAATCTTCTCAAGAATGGCAGGGGCTCACATGTTCTTGGCAGACTCCCCAGATCTCTCTTCAGAGCTAAAGTCCTTAATTTCAAACACATCCGAGGGAACCACAGGGACAGGAGGAACCGATAGAGGCAGAAGGGACCCAGCTGACTTGTTTCTGGAGGGCTTGCGTATGTCCACATGGCCGGCCAGCTCGTATTCCTGTCCCTCAGACAGACTTCTACTCCTCCTAGCTGAAGGAACAAAGATTTTACCTGGAGAACTGTCCCTTTGAAGAACAGAAGCAGCTATCTCAACCTTAGCCGGGTAAGGGATGTGTTGTGGTTCCTCCTCTGAAACAGTCATATCGAAGGATCAGGACAAGACACAAGTTTCAGGCAGGACAAAGGGAAACACCTAGCCACAGGGTGGAGAGGAAAGGCCTGAAGGCATGGAAGGTGGAATCTTGGGCACGACCTTGTCAAGGCAGTTGGTAGTACAATACGATCCTCATTGAAATACCTGGTCGGTGGACCAGTCAACAACCGGCGAATGTCGACCCATCCATTGGAGACCTAGAAAAACCGAGTTTACAGTCTTAGGTAGTACGTAGAAAGAAATTTTTTTGGAGTTCCGATTTGCAGGGTGACTGGCATTGTGATATAACGAATAGGTTCTGCCAGGAGTGGTCTTTAAATGGATGCAATAGACAGGGGTTGATCCAGCAGTTGTATAGGGAGCTGAAGTGGACGGACCAGATCCAGATGGAAGAAGTTGCCCTTGGAGCCGGAATCCAGATAGGCATGTACCGAGATGGACTTCTCCTGCCAGGACAGGGTAACTTCGGTCACCAGTTTTGGAGAGCAATATCTCTTACCTAGGGTCAACTCTCTAACCAACCCAAGAAGCGGGAGGGTTCTCTTGGCTTCACTGGCCACTGACGAATATAATGGCCTTAACTACCACAGTACATGCACACATTGTAACAATACCTTCACTATCGGTCTTGTACAGAGAGTTTTTTCTCGCTCTACCAGCATCGACTCTATAACAGGAGGTGGCGTTTGCGGCAACAATGGTTACTGAAAGGTTGGAATCGACCTGGGAGGTTCCCTGAAGGGAGAAGACACTTGAGCCTATTCCAGAACTTGCTCATTAAAACAGAGATCAATCCTAGTAGTGAGGTGTATCAGGGCATCCAGGGAGGATGGTAGATCTCTGCCTGCCAACTTATCTTTAACTCGACCGGACAGACCCTGTCAGAAGGTCGCCGCCAGGGCCTCTTCATTCCAGTCCAGCACCGCAGCCAGAGTGTCCAAGCATAAGGCATACTGATCTATTATATCCATGCCCTGTCTTAGTCAGCAGGGATGAGGCAGAAGATGATGTGCGGCCAGGTTCATTGAATACTGCCCAGAACATCTCCAAGAATCTCCCAGCATCGTGAGTCTTGGGAACACAATGCTCCCAAAATGGGTTTGCCCAATCCGGGCTCATACAGACAGCATAGAGACCATGAACACAGTCTTGGTCTGGTTTGTAGGAAAAAGATGAGCGTAGAGAGTGAAGGAGATCTGTTATTGGTTTATGAAGCCATGGCTTTCCTTGGGGTCTCCATTAAATTGGGATGTAAGTAGAAGCTGAAGTGTAGCTGCTCCACAAGTCACTGGAACTACAGTTGGCTCCCCTGGAGATAATGTCGGTGCTGTGGAAGCAAGACCTATCATAGTTGAGGCCCAGGGTGGAGTGGACACAGAGGTGGACAAATACTGTAGCTGATTTGCCATCACTTTAAACGCCTGCATCAGCTGTGTAACAAACCTGGTGGCGTCTTTGCATAGTGGTCCATCTCCCACTGTGCAAGAGTGCGCACTTGATCTCCAATCCAGAATGTCTCTCTGGCTTCCCTCCATGCTGTCTGTTTGCTTCTCTTTCTGCTGCTTAAGGGCGGCACCCGATCACTTCCTGCTTTTTGTACCTGCTGCAGGCACACCCCTTGTGCGTCCTCAGCCTATTGCTGTCTGTCACCTGGTATTTAACCCAGCTGCTCCAATTAACCCATGCCTGAGCATTGTGTTTCATTCAGTGTGGTCTTTCACTCTGAATGTGCCAGGTCCCCTTCTGTGTTCTCTTGTCTGCCTATCCTGGAGGCTGTATTTCCAGGCATGTCTGAACACGCTCCTTGCCTGTTCGTCTCGCCTTCTAGGGGCTGCATACCTAGACCCGCACCTGTATCTTGTCTGTCCTGTCTGAACACGCTCCTGGCCTGTTCCTCCCGCCTTCTAGGGGCTGCATTCCTAGACCCGCTCCTGTATCTAGTCTGTCCTGTCTGAACACGCTCCTGGCCTGTTCCTCCTGCCTTCTAGGGGCTGCATTCCTAGACCCTCTCCTGTATCTTGCTACTGTGTCTGTTCTTGTCTGTATACTCTTCCAGCCTGATTTTCCCGTGTTTCTCTATGTCCGTACCTTTCCTTTTTCTGCAGAGTCTGAACTCGTACCTAACTCCTGCTCATTGTCACTGTACTCCCGTTTGTGAGTTTGTGGTCCACTCGCTACTTCACTGCAAGTACCCTGTGGGTATCTGGTTCTGCCTTTCCCTTCTTGTCTGTTCCGTGTGAACAGAGCCCTGACCCCCTGCTCTGCCTTGCTCACCGCTCCGGCGGTTCTAGCCTGCTCTGCCTTTGATCACCGCTCCGGCGGTTCTAGCCTGCTCTGCCTTTGCTCACCGCTCCGGCAGTTCTAGCCTGCTCTGCCTTTGCTCACCGCTCCGGCGGTTCTAGCCTGCTCTGCCTTTGCTCACCGCTCCGGCGGTTCTAGCCTGCTCTGCCTTTGCTCACCGCTTCGGCGGTTCTAGCCTGCTCTGCCTTTGCTCACCGCTCCGGCGGTTCTAGCCTGCTCTGCCTTTGCTCACCGCTCCGGCGGTTCTAACCTGCTCTGCGTTTGCTCACCGCGTCGGCGGTTCTAGCCTGCTCTGCCTTTGCTCACCGCTCCGGTGGTTCTAGCCTGCTCTGCCTTTGCTCACCGCTCCGGCGGTTCTAACCTGCTCTGCCTTTGCTCACCGCTCCGGCGGTTCTAACCTGCTCTGCCTTTGCTCACCGCGTCGGCGGTTCTAGCCTGCTCTGCCTTTGCTCACCGCTCCGGCGGTTCTAGCCTGCTCTGCCTTTGCTCACCACTCCGGCGGTTCTAGCCTGCTCTTCCTTTGCTCACTGCTCCAGCGGTTCTAGCCTGCTCTTCCTTTGCTCACCGCTCCGGCTCTAGCCTGCTCTGCCTTTGCTCACCGCTCCGGCGGTTCTAGCCTGCTCTGCCTTTGCTCACCGCTCCGGCAGTTCTAGCCTGCTCTGCCTTTGCTCACCGCTCCGGCGGTTCTAGCCTGCTCTGCCTTTGCTCACTGCTCCGGCGGTTCTAGCCTGCTCTGCCTTTGCTCACCGCTCCGGCGGTTCTAGCCTGCTCTGCCTTTGCTCACCGCTCCGGCGGTTCTAGCCTGCTCTGCCTTTGCTCACCGCTCCGGCGGTTCTAGCCTGCTCTGCCTTTGCTCACCACTCCGGCGGTTCTAGCCTGCTCTCCCTTTGCTCACCACTCCAGGTGGCCTTGTCCTGCTCTTCTCTTGCTCACCGCTCCAGGCGGCCTTGTCCTGCTCTCCTCTTGCTCACCGCTCCAGGCGGTCTCGTCCTGCTCTACTCTTGCTCACCGCTCTAGGCGGTCTTGTCCTGCCCTGCTCTCGCTCACCTCTCTGGGCGGCCTCACTCTGCTGTGTTTGTCCGCCACATCTGTGGTTCTGTTCCTGAGTCCCAGTGTATACTAGGTTCTATCCCGCCTGTGTTCCTACCTGCTAGCGCCTCCCTGTCTGCACTGTAGCCGTGCTTGCCTGTACCCCCCTGCCTGCATACCCACCTGCCTGCATACCAGTCGTGCCTGCCTATACCCACCAGTCTGTGTGCCAGCCTAACCAGTCTGTTCCTGTATTCCCCTGTGTGGGTCAACAGCCGTGTCCGGGGTCTGTCCTGGAGTAGCACCTGGTCCCTCTGCTCGGTTCCTCCTTGGTGCACTGGCGTCGTACGCCGTCGTGCGACCCTGGTCGGATCGGGTGAATACCTAGTTACGCCCCTCCAGGCATTCACTCTCCGGCACGGTCCAGTGGAATCACATGCACACACCGCTCAGCCCGGGCGTGTGCATTACAGCATGCTCAGGCCATGATTCCCATTGAGCCCCACGGCCTTCGCTCTCTGAGACGTTTTCCAGCGAATACGTGCATTAAAAATAAATAAAAAATATATATTTTTTTTTCTTTAGCTGAGTTCCAGGTGAATTACGCACCCGTCCAGATGGATCTTTCTGCACTCGTTGCTGCGGATCCGCCACGGTACTATGGGGATCCAAGACAGAGTTGTGCATTTGTGGAGCAATGCTTGCTACACTTCAAGTTCTACCCTCTTTGTTTTCCCACCGATCGGGTTAAGGTGGGATTCATTATATCTAACCTAGCTGGTGATGCCTTGGAATGGATCAACCCCCTATGGGAAACACAGGATCCTATCGTCCTGGACATAATGACCTTCCTGGTGGCCTTTCTTATGGTCTTCGATGATCCTAACCCGGAGGCTCCTGCTGAAGCTTCACTTCCCAATATCCCGGAGCAGCCCCGATGGGTAATGTGTGTGGGTAGCGCAATATTCCTCCAGCCCAATGAGACTACTGCCCACCCAGAATCCTCACAGGGTGACTACGCTCTCCGGAATACTTCTCCCAACCTCAAGAGGCAGTCCAGATGTGCTAGACGTAGAGGCAAGCCGTCACGCCAGGGTCTGTCCTCCCTGAGACCTCCTGACCCCAACCTTGAAGTCCCTACTAAAGCTTCATCTCCCTGTATCCCGGAGAAGCCCCAACGGGTAATGTGCGTGGGTAGTGCACCAGTTCTCCTGCCCGAAGAGACTACTGCCCATCCAGACTCCACACAGGAGAACTTCCTGCACTCGGCATCAGATACTTCACCCACTTTAACCAGTGTGCATGTCCAAGGATGCTCCGAAGCTGTGATTACCTCTGAGTCTGTGCACCTCTACTACCTGGCGGAGGACCCCCTGTTGCCTCCTGAATCCTCCGGGATACCACTCGATGACAAATGGAGAGAGACTTCTCTACACCCGGTACTCGATACTTTGTCCGCTTTCTTCCTGTGAGCCTGACAATGGGTACCCCAAAGTGGTAGTTACCCCCGAGTCTCTACACCCCTCCGACCAGGCGGAGGACCTCCAGTTGTCTCCAGAACCCTTCGGGGTCCTACCTGGTAGCGAAAGGACAGAGACTCTCCTATACTCTGTACCTGATACCTCGCTCGCTTCGTTCAGTGAGTCCAACCTAGTGTACTCCGAAGCAGAGGTTACTCCCGAGTCTCTACACCCCTCCGACCAGGCGGAGGACCTCCAGTTGTCTCCAGAACCCTTCGGGGTGCCACCTGGTGGTAAATGGACAGAGACTTTCCTATATCCTGGATCTGATACCTCGCTTGCTTCGTCCAGTGAGTCTGACCTAGTGTACTCTGAAGCAGAGGTTACCCATAAGTCTCTATACCCCTCTGACCAGGCGGAGGACCTCCAGTTGTCTCCAGAACCCTTCGGGATGCCACCTGGTGGTGAATGGACAGAGACTTTCCTATACTCGGCACCCGATACCTCGCCTGCTTCGTCCAGTGAGTCCGACCTAGAGTACTCTGAGGCAGATGTTTTCCCCGACCCACTGCACTCTTCTGACTGAGCGGAGGACCTCCAGTTGTTTCCTGAATCCTCCGGGGTACCATCAGATAACAAAGAGACAGTGACTTTTTCTCACCCTGTACCTGATAACCCGTCTATTTCTTCCTGTGAGTTTGACAAGATGTACCTCGAAGCAGAGATTACCCCCAAGTCTCTGCTCCACTCCAACCCGGTGGAGGACTTTCAGTTGTCTCCTGTACCCTCTGGGGTGCCACCTGAAAATATATGGAGAGAGACTTCCTTGTGTGCTGTTCCTGGTACTCCACCCATTTCGTCTGTTGCTGAGGATGGCTGGATAGGAGGTAGCATCCTAGCTACCCAGAGGAGACCAGTTTTTCCAGTGGACAGTGGAAGTGATCTCCTTGAAGTGAAGGATTGGCCCTCGAATTCCCTGCGGAAGATTCTGGCAGGCCTGAAGAAGAGGGGGGGTAAGGAGGGGGGTACTGTAACATACCTGGCGGCGTCTTTGCATTGTGGTCCATCTCCCACTGTGCAAGAGCGCGCACTTGATCTCCAATCCAGAATGTCTCTCTGGCTTCCTCCATGCTGTCTGTTTGCTTCTCTTTCTGCTGCTTAAGGGCGTTGCCCGATCACTTCCTGTTTTTTTTGTACCTGCTGCAGGCACACCCATTGTGTGTCCTCAGCCTATTGCTGTCTGTCACCTGGTATTTAACCCAGGTGCTCCAATTAACCCATGCCTGAGCATTGTGTTTCATTCAGTGTGGTCTTTCACTCTGAATGTGCCAGGTCCCCTTCTGTGTTCTCTTGTCTGCCTATCCTGGAGGCTGTATTTCCAGGCCTGTCTGAGCACACTCCTTGCCTGTTCGTCTCGCCTTCTAGGGGCCGCATACCTAGACCCGCTCCTGTATCTTGTCTGTCCTGTCTGAACACGCTCCTGGCCTGTTCCTCCCGCCTTCTAGGGGCTGCATTCCTAGACCCGCTCCGGTATCTAGTCTGTCCTGTCTGAACACGCTCCTGGCCTGTTCCTCCTGCCTTCTAGGGGCTGCATTCCTAGACCCCCTCCTGTATCTTGCTACTGTGTCTGTTCTTGTCTGTATACTCTTCTAGCCTGATTTTCCCGTGTTTCTCTATGTCCGTACCTTTCCTTTTTCTGCAGAGTCTGAACTCGTACCTAACTCCTGCTCGTTGTCACTGTACTCCCGTTTGTGAGTTTGTGGTCCACTCGCTACTTCACTGCAAGTACCCTGCGGGTATCTGGCTCTGCCTTTCCCTTCTTGTCTGTTCCGTGTGAACAGAGCCCAGTCCCCCCTGCTCTGTCTTGCTCACTGCTCCAGCGGTTCTAGCCTGCTCTGCCTTTGCTCACCGCTCCGGCGGTTCTAGCCTGCTCGGCCTTTGCTCACCGCTCCGGCGGTTCTAGCCTGCTCTGCCTTTGCTCACCGCTCCGGCGGTTCTAGCCCTGCTCTGCCTTTGCTCACCGCTCCGGCGGTTCTACCCTGCTCTGTCTTTGCTCACCGCTCCGGCGGTTCTAGCCTGCTCTGCCTTTGCTCACCGCTCCGGCGGTTCTAGCCTGCTCTGCCTTTGCTCACCGCTCCGGCGGTTCTAGCCTGCTCTGCCTTTGCTCACCGCTCCGGCGGTTCTAGCCTGCTCTGCCTTTGCTCACCGCTCCGGCGGTTCTAGCCTGCTCTGCCTTTGCTCACCACTCCGGCAGTTCTAGCCTGCTCTCCCTTTGCTCACCGCTCCAGGCAGCCTTGTCCTGCTCTACTCTTGCTCACCGCTCCAGGCGGCCTTGTCCTGCTCTACTCTTGCTCACCGCTCCAGGCGGCCTTGTCCTGCTCTACTCTTGCTCACCGCTCCAGGCGGCCTTGTCCTGCTCTACTCTTGCTCACCGCTCCAGGCGGTCTCGTCCTGCTCTACTCTTGCTCACCGCTCTAGGCGGTGTTGTCCTGCCCTGCTCTCGCTCACCTCTCTGGGCGGACTCACTCTGCTGTGTTTGTCCGCCACAGCTGTGGTTCTGTTCCTGAGTCCCAGTGTGTACTGGATCCTATCCCGCCTGTGTTCCTACCTGCTAGCGCCTCCCTGTCTGCACTCTAGCCGTGCTTGACTGTACCGCCCTGCGTGCATACCCGCCTGTCTGCATACCAGTCGTGCCTGCCTATACCCACCAGTCTGTGTGCCAGCCTAACCAGTCTGTTCCTGTATTCCCCTGTGTGGGTCAACAGCCGTGTCCGGGGTCTGTCCTGGAGTAGCACCTGGTCCCTCTGCTCGGTTCCTCCTTGGTGCACTGGCGTCGTATGCCGTCGTGCGACCCTGGTCGGATCGGGCGAATAGCTAGTTACGTCCCTCCAGGCATTCACTCTCCGGCACGGTCCAGAGGAATCACACGCACACGCCGCTCAGCCCGGGCGTGTGCATTACAAGCTGGTCTTGACAATCACATTGCATCCAAACCTCCTCACACAGGACTTGCACAAGAGACTTGGAGTTTCTAGATCCTGTCTTGTTAATGGGGTCTATGGCCTGATCTGTAACCGTAACGCTGGTGGGTGTGGACTCACTGCGCCACGGGCCAGGTTTACCCTGGAGGGGCGTAACTAAAGGGTATTTACTACAGCCTCTTATGGTGAAGATAGGCTTTGCCACTGGTAATCACTGTGTACCACTTCAGGGCCATCCCCAGGTCTGCAGCTGACCAGAGGGTCAGAGACATGGGTACAAGGTACAGGTGGACTGAGGCAAAGACATGGTCATACAATCAGGGGTAAGGGCAGGCAGCATGGGTTAAATGTATGCAGTTGAGGTCAGGAACGGAGATGTCAAATGGGACAGGTAGGCAAGCTGGGTCAGAAAATTGGAGAGACAATACAAGAGAGCACCTTATAGGAATCTAGATAGAGACTGAACTAAAACCTTAGATCAGGTGAGCAGTGGAGAGAGATACTGCCTAATATAGCACCTGCTGGTTGGTGATTGGCTGGGGAATCCAAACCCTGCAGAACACAGCAGGGTTACATTTCTTCAGGAACTGGCCGATCCCCTTATAGCCATGTTGATACAATAAGGATATGCAGCAGAGTTGGAAGTGCTGCATGAACTCAGAGTAAAGTGACAGATGCAGGGGTGGGAACACAGGCGAGATACTGCCGTGACACTCACATAGGCGGTCCAAATTGTATAATAGCCCTCACAAAGTCCTCCAAATAATACAATAAGCCCCACATAGCCCTGCAACTGTATAATGGCCCATACATAGCTCTTCAAACAGTATAAGCTCTGAAAAGAGTATCACTCTGAAAACTGTATAAGGACCCCGACATAGCTTAGAAAACCGTATAATGGCCCACACATAACCCTCCAAACAGTGTAATGACCCCAAATAGCCTTGCAAGCTGTACAAAGGCTCCAACATAGCTCTGAAAACTGTATAATGACCCACATAAATCCCTGCAAACTGTATAAGGGTTTTCATATAGCACTTCAAACTATATAATGGGCGCCAAATAGCCCTGCAGCCTGTATAAGGACCCCTACATAGCCATTGATTTAAAAAAAACAAACTATAAACCTCTCCTCGTTCCCCCACTACTCCGGTTTCTGCAGCATGTGTTCTGAAGTTCTGAGCTGTGCAAAGTAGGTGGGATGTAGTGACATCATCGCACCTGCTACGCTGATACGTCAGAGCTCAGAGAATGATGGAGGAGGGAACTGATGGCTCCCTGCTCCATCATTTCTTTCAATTGTATCGAAACTCAGGCTGCTGGGAGGTCTATTAGCGATACCCCAATGTATATGACGCGCCCCCTGGGCCTGTGCTGTGCAGGGGAACCCGGAACCGGGCCTGTTGTAGAATGCTGGGGGTTGTAGTCTCCGTGTGGCGGTGACCCGGTCCGTGCCCAGGGTGGTCAAACCAGTGGCAGTCTATTTGTATTGGAATAAGTGTCCGACTACGCCACCCGTGGATTGCGGTCAGTGGGGACCGCCGCTGCGCTGCAGACCGCTGAGGCTGATGTTGTTCGCGCAGCCGAGTATGGGATAACTCCCCACGGGAGAAGTATTGCCTCAGGGCAGCTAATGTGGAAGATGATGGGAGTGATGGTGTGAGGGTCCCAGTGCTAATGGTGCAGGAGCGGTAAGGAATCACAGAGACGTGTGGTGCAGTTCAGGGTCTTTACTGATGGTACAAGGCAGACCCTCCCGGGAGTACTGGCTAGTATAAGGGGCCTGGTCAGTCTGCGAGCAAGCAGGAGTTCCCCTGGCCAGGTGGAGTTGTAGGCCTCCCTGTTAATCTGCACTCTTCCTGGCTACCTTGCTGTCAGCGGTTACAAGTAGCCCACGTCCCTGAGTATACCGTGTGGTGCTCACCCGTATGGCTGGTGACTTGGGGCCTTCTGTTAGCCTCCGCTCCTGGATGGCGGCGCTGGTCCCTTCTCTGTGACTGAGCCTCCGGGCTTCTATGGCCAGAGGACCTGGAATCCCCTGCCGGCTGGTTTCTGCTGCTGGGTGTATATCAGTCCCCACAGCCTCGGACTCCTGTGTCCGGCTTTAGTATCTTCGTCCAGGGCGAACTCTGCTCAGCTCCAGCCCCTGGACTTCTGCTACTGCTCCTACAGAGCTCCTGTTCTTGCTTTCCCTGTGTCTGGAACTGTCTGCAGCTCCACTCTGACTCTGACTACTCTAATCCCGCCCCAGACCCAGTTTTTAAGGGCAGATTCCTCCCCTCCCAGGTCTGGGTGGGCCGTGTAGCATGTTTAGGGCTCCTGACCAGAGAAACCTCCCACTTGCTCTCAGACATAATATCTCTATTACTGTGGCAACCAGACCCCTGGGGTGTCACATTCCCCCCTAGTAAATTTTAGTACTCCGGAACTAAACACATTTTTTTAAAGAAACATAAATACAAGGTATAACAATAATACAATAACATATTCACAAGAAACTTTAGTCTGTAGAGGTCACGGCGTTTCCGTGACCGGGTGTCCATATCACCCAAGGTGATGTTTATGAAACAAAGGGGGTGTCCATGTCACCCAATCAAGACGAAGTCTTGGCACAGAATAGGGGACCTGTCCAAAGCAAACCCCTTGCGTTGTCCTTGGGCGTGGCTGCAAGGGTAGAGCTAGCTACTTTGGGCCGCAAGTAGGCCACGCCAGACAGGTTTTCTCTTCTGCGACCGTCTTCGCAAGAGGCACCAAGGTGCAACTATCTACAAGAATTGTTCCGGTTATCCAGTGTCCATAACCTGTTAGTCCAAATAAATCTGCAGGGTAACTGAGAAACATAATTAGTAACAGGCAACAAACATAAACCATAAACATTTTTCAATAAACAGTCAACTTTACAGTGCATTGGTTTAGATTCTCCAGCGAGCGGGCATCTGACCTCTAGTGACTCTAGTGGACCTACGGAGCTCACTAACTGGTTCTGCACTACAGGGTGTAGGAGGTGTTATGGGCAAGCTGGGCAGCTTTCTGCGCACTCTTTGGCTCACTAGGGGCACAGCAGGCTCACTACTAGCAGAGGGTTGATCCTCCTGTACTGCTGGTGTGGACTCTTCTGCCTCTTGGGCCGGCTGCTCTTCCAGCTCTACCGGTTCCTCTGTAGGCACTTGCGGGGCTGGCTGGAGAAAGGTGAGGACGGGTACCACGACAGCGCCGTTTACTTGTGTCCAAGACCGGGGGAAGTCTCCTAGTACGGTACTGATCATTTCTTCCCTTTCCTCTGCGGGTTGAGGGTTTTCTTGATCTTCTTCAGGGCTTTGCAGCTGCTCGGGACACTTCTTCAGGTGGTCTCTGGAGACAATGATTGTGGTTTCTCCTCCATCCTTACTGATTACGCAGATTTTTGGGTTCTCATGGCTTGATGGCAGTACGGTGTACGGGTCCTTCTCCCACTGGTCGTCCAACTTGTGGAGCCGCCTCTTCCTCTTCAAGACCTGCTCTCCAGGTACCAGGGGAACAGCGGGAGCATACTGGTTATAAGCCTTCTCTTGCCTTTCTCTAGCTTGAGACAGACTTCGCTCGACGCTCTCCTGTACTTTCCTATACTGCTGCTGCCGTTCTGTATCCAAGTCTGCCTCTGGCGAGGTGTCCTCAGGCGTCAGGACTCCCATATCCAGGTCAATAGGCAGCTTACCAGGTCTTGCTCTCATTAGGTAAGCCGGGGTACAGTTGGTGGAACCTACAGGGATGTGGTTATACAGGTCCACCAGATCGGGCAGTTTCTCAGGCCACAGACTGCGTTCTTCCAGGGGCAGTGTTTTTAGCAGTTCTATCACCACCTGGTTCATCTTCTCGCAGAGTCCATTGGTTTGAGGGTGATAGGGCGTTGTTCTTATCTTCTTGCAACCATACAGGTTGCAGAACTCCTGGAAGACCTCCGCTTCGAAGGCTGGTCCTTGGTCTGTCAACACTTGGTCCGGGTACCCGTGTGGACGGCAGAAGTGCTGCTGGAAGGCTCTAGCTGCTGTTTGAGCCGTTAAGTCCTTGACCGGGACCACCACCAGGAACCGGGAGTAATGATCTACGATTGTGAGGGCGTAGACATACCCAGATCTGCTTGGAGCCAGTTTCACATGGTCCAGGGCTACCAGTTCCAGTGGCTGTCTGGTGATGATGGGCTGCAAGGGAGTCTTCTGGCTGGCACGGTCCTTTCTTCTCAGGTGGCACGGGCCACAGTCTCTGCACCACCTCTCGATGGCTCCTCTCATGCCTACCCAGTAGAACCGTTCACGCAACAAGAACTCCAGCTTCTTCCATCCGAAATGCCCTGCTCCGTTGTGGTATGCCTCCAGAACCATAGCCGCGTCTCGTCTTGGGACCACTACCTGCCAGGTCAACTCATGCGTTCGAGAGTTAACCATTCTCCGGCACAGCTTCTCCCTGTAGAGGAACAGCTTACTTTTCTCCTTCCACAGTTGCTTGGTCTCCTCTGGAGCATCTGGGTCAAGACGGGCATCGGCCTGGGTCAGCATTTCCTTCAACAAATGGACTGCGGGATCACTGTCTTGCGTCTCCGCCCAGTTGTAGTGGGGCAAGGGATTGAACGTCACGGAGCGCCTGTCCTTCACACGGTGGGAATACAGGGTAATCCCATGACGGTGGAAAGCAGGGAGCTCAACTTCTTCCAGATCTTCTGGATCTTCCCCTACATCCGGTAAGTTCGGCATTCTAGACAGGGCATCCGCGTTGGCATTTGAGCGTCCTGCCCGGTATTTGATGGTGAATTCAAAGTTGGACAGGAGGGCCATCCATCTCTGTTCCAGGGCACCGAGCCTTGCAGTGTCCAGGTGTGTCAACGGGTTGTTATCCGTGTACACGGTGAATTTGGAGGAGGCAAGGTAATGCTTGAAACGTTCGGTCACTGCCCACACTACTGCCAGGAACTCCAGCTTGAATGAGCTATAATTCTCAGGGTTCCTCTCCGTGGGCCGTAGCTTTCGGCTGGCGTAAGCGATTACCCGTTCTTTCCCCTGCTGGATCTGGGACAGTACGGCTCCTAGCCCGATGTTGCTTGCGTCCGTGTGGAGGATAAAGGGCTGGCTGTAGTCTGGATATGCCAGGATTTCATCCCCCGTGAGGGCCATCTTCAGCTGGCAGAAGGACTCCTCTTCCAGCTTTTCCCACCTAAAGGGCGGCTTCTGGTTTTTGGCTTTCCGAGATTGACCTATCAGGAGGTCCTGCATAGGGGCTGCCATTTTGGTGAAACCGGGAATGAATCTTCGGTAGTAGCCTACCAACCCGAGGAACTGCCGCACTTCCTTTATGCTGGAGGGTCTTGGCCAGTCCTTAATCACGGTGATCTTATCAGGGTCAGGAGCCACTCCGTCAGCACTCACCACGTGTCCCAGGCATTGCACCTTTGGTTTCAGGAGGTGACACTTGGAGGGTTTCACCTTTAGGCCGTAGTTTGCCAGAGCTTCGAACACTTCTGCCAGGTGTTTCAGGTGGTCCTCGTAGGTCTTGGAATAGACGATGACATCGTCCAGGTATAACAGGACCGTCTCGAAGTTCCGGTGTCCTAGACAGCATTCCATCAACCGTTGGAAGGTTCCTGGTGGTTGCAGAGCCCGAACGGCATACAGTTAAATTCGCTGAGACCCATCGGGGTGGTGAATGCGGTCTTCTCCCAGTCCGCCTCTGCTACAGGAACCTGCCAGTACCCGCTAGTGAGATCCAAAGTAGAGAAGAAGTTAGCAGATTTTAAGGCAGCTAAGGACTCTTCTATCCTTGGTAACGGGTACGCATCTTTGTGTGTGATACGGTTGACCTTCCTGTAATCTACACACATTCTCATGGTGTTGTCTTTCTTTTTCACTAAGACTAGTGGAGCTGCCCAGGGGCTACAGCTGTCCCTGATTACCCCAGCCTCCTTCATGTCTCTAAGCATCCCCTTGGCGTGTTGGTAGTGTGCCGGGGGTACGGGTCGGTATCTCTCCTTTATGGGAGGATGGTCTCCCGTGGGGATGTGGTGTTCTACCCCATTTACTCGCCCGAAGTCTAGCGGGTGTTTACTAAACACTCTCTCGTACTCTCGAACCACCCGATAGACTCCCTGTTTCTGGTGTGAGGGAGTGGAGTCAGTACCCAAATGCAGTTGCTGACATCAGTCCTCCATTGGTTTCTTAGAGCCGTTACCTTCCTCTGGTTGAGATGGAGGCAAGGGTTCCACGGCCTGTACAGAATTCTGGTTTATGGTGAACAATTTGGCTAGCGTGGCATACCGGAGCAGGTATACTTCTCTCTCCCCGATATTTATGATGCGAAAGGGCACCATCCCATGGCGTACATCGACCACCCCCCGTGCTGTCAAAATGGTGGGCCTACTGTCTGAGTAGACGGGTTCAACCATTGCTTGGTAGTCTCTACCTCTTAGACCAATAGCTGCCCGGCACCAAATCATCATCTCACTTTTTGGGGGCATGGCAATAGGGAACGGGTCACACATTCTCACGCTACCTATCTCACCACCAGATAGTTCCACCTGTTGCTGCTTCATCAGTGCCCGGATCTCTTTTTGGAGCACACGCTGCTGGCCGGAACTGGCGTTCTTGGAAACCTGCTGTAAAATGAGAATCACCTCTGCAAGACAATTTTCAATCACATTAGTTCCCAAGGTTATTCTAGGGTGACTCTCATGACGGTCTATGTCCACTATAATCAGTCCTTGTGCCGCCAGTTCGACTTTACCGATCTTAATGGTCACCTCTTTGAATCCCACCTGTGGCACGGGCTGACCATTGCTGGCGATGATACTCAGGTCGTCATCTGGGTAGCGGGTTATGTCCGAGTCATTCCAGTACTGTTTAAAGAGCACGTACGGGATGGTGGTCACCTGTGACCCAGTGTCTAGTAGGGCACTCATAGGAATGCCATCCAGTACCACAGGCAAGATTGGACGTCCCCCTACGTATTTATCACGCCAGTTTGATGGGCCTGATGGTCTTATGCCTGGGGGTTGTCCCTCTACCCCAGGTTGTGCCCGTTTAAATGACAGTACCTTGCCACATGTCCGGGTTGATTGCAGCGGCGGCAGATGGGTCGTCCGTCCTCGTTGTATCTGTCGCTGGGTCTTCCTCTGGCCGGTGGGGTCCACCTCAGTCGGCGCCACGGGACGTCCTCCGGTCCGGATGCCAGCTGGATCTTTCCTGGAGAAGAGACCTGTAAAGACTGCACAGTTCTGGTTAGCGCGGCAACGCTCTTAGTCAGCTCTTGGACCTGATGGTGCAGGTCTGTAGCCGGGTCACTGTTTAAAGCCTGCGCATCAGCTCCCACAGGCCCTGCAGACAAGGGCGCCGTCTCCTGGTGGTAAGTGATAGCAGGGCGCCTGTGGGTCACAGCGCCACCAGGTGCCGGTTCTCGGAGCACCCGGATGGCTCTGTCCTTGAAATGTGCAAAGTCCAGGTCAGGGTCCTGTAAGGCCATTGCCCGCAACTGGGTTCGGTGGGCATTGCACAGTAGACCCTCAATAAATTGTTCAGTCAACAGCTTATCTTCATTTCCCACGCTGTCAGGGTCTGCCTGCTTAATGGCTCTCAGGGCCTCTTGTAGGTTTAGAGCATAGTCTCTTATACTCTCATGTGCCCGTTGTTTGCACCCATAAAATCTTAGTTTTATTTCGGCTGAGGTGCGGGTATCAAATGTGTCTTTCAGCCGGGTTAGTATGTCTCTGACAGTCCTCTTCCTCCCAGGTGGCCAGGACTTTACCTCCCTTTGGGCTGCCCCGATTAATTGGGCCACCAGGATGCTCACTTTTTGCTCTTCTGTGAGGGGGTACACCTGGAAGAGGCTATCCAGTCTTTCTCTAAAGTCATTTAGAGTATGTGACTCCCCTGAGTACTGGGGTAGCCAGGTTGCCCCCGGGATATAGGGCATGGTGAATGGCATGACTGTTGCAGCGGTTGCACTGGCGGTGGCCGTGGCAGTGGAGCTCCCCTCGGTGTCCGGCATCCTCCTCCCCCCTAGTGGACCGTGGCCTACCTTGAGATGCTCTTCTTCCGTAGGCCGCGGCTCCGCAGTCGATCGTCGGGGTTGAGGACCTGGCGTCGCGCTCCGATGACGTCAGCGTCGCTCTTCCTCCCTTCCAGGACCTTGCGCAGCGTCAGAGCGTGGGGCGGAGCGTGGGGCGGAGCTTCGGATCTCACGCGCTTTCAGCGTCCACGCCCCTCTTCTTCCCGTGCGGCGTCCCGAAGATGGCGTCCGAAGGCGGGAAGCAGCTGCGGATGGCGGGAAGAAGGCAGAAGACGGCGGGAAACGGTCCAAGATGGCATTTGATGGCGGGAATCGGCTCCGGATGGCGGGAAACGACTCCGGACGGCGGGAAACTTCACCACAGGTAAGTATAAAAGTCTCTTTTTCAGGCACGCAGTACCCGGTGGTTGCGGGCACGAAATCCTGCCGACTACGCCAAAGTTGACGCGCCCCCTGGGCCTGTGCTGTGCAGGGGAACCCGGAACCGGGCCTGTTGTAGAATGCTGGGGGTTGTAGTCTCCGTGTGGCGGTGACCCGGTCCGTGCCCAGGGTGGTCAAACCAGTGGCAGTCTATTTGTATTGGAATAAGTGTCCGACTACGCCACCCGTGGATTGCGGTCAGTGGGGACCGCCGCTGCGCTGCAGACCGCTGAGGCTGATGTTGTTCGCGCAGCCGAGTATGGGATAACTCCCCACGGGAGAAGTATTGCCTCAGGGCAGCTAATGTGGAAGATGATGGAAGTGATGGTGTGAGGGTCCCAGTGCTAATGGTGCAGGAGCGGCAAGGAATCACAGAGACGTGTGGTGCAGTTCAGGGTCTTTACTGATGGTACAAGGCAGACCCTCCCGGGAGTACTGGCTAGTATAAGGGGCCTGGTCAGTCTGCGAGCAAGCAGGAGTTCCCCTGGCCAGGTGGAGTTGTAGGCCTCCCCGTTAATCTGCACTCTTCCTGGCTACCTTGCTGTCAGCGGTTACAAGTAGCGGTTACAAGTTAGCCTCCGCTTCTGGATGGCGGCGCTGGTCCCTTCTCTGTGACTGAGCCTCCGGGCTTCTATGACCAGAGGACCTGGAATCCCCTGCCGGCTGGTTTCTGCTGCTGGGTGTATATCAGTCCCCACAGCCTCGGACTCCTGTGTCCGGCTTTAGTATCTTCATCCAGGGCGAACTCTGCTCAGCTCCAGCCCCTGGACTTCTGCTACTGCTCCTACAGAGCTCCTGTTCTTGCTTTCCCTGTGTCTGGAACTGTCTGCAGCTCCACTCTGACTCTGACTACTCTAATCCCGCCCCAGAACCAGTTTTTAAGGGCAGATTCCTCCCCTCCCAGGTCTGGGTGGGCCGTGTTGCATGTTTAGGGCTCCTGACCAGAGAAACCTCCCACTTGCTCTCAGACATAATATCTCTATTACTGTGGCAACCAGACCCCTGGGGTGTCACATATATATGTATAAATATGTACACTACAGTATATATAGTGCCTTGAAAACCTATTCATACCCTCTGAACTTTTCTATATTTTCACGTTACACCCACAAATTTAATTGTATTTTATTTGGATTTTATATGGTATACCAAAAGAAAATAACACATATTTGTGAAGTGTAACTGAAGTGATACATGGTTTTCTAATTATTTTAAAAATATAAATCTGAAAATTATGACATGCATTTGTATTTAACTCCCTGTAGTCTGATATTCTTAAGTAAAATACCGAGTGACCAATCGCCTCCAGAAGTCACAAAATTAGTAAGTTGAGTGCACCTGTGCATAATTTAGTCTCAGTATAAGTACAGCTGTTCTGTGAAGACCTCAGAGATTTGTTTGAAAACATTAGGGATCAAAGAACATCATGAAAACCAAGGAACACACCAGACAGGTCAGGGGTAAAGTTGTGGAGAAGAGTAAAGCAGTGTTAGGTTATAAAAAAAATATCTCAAGCTCTGAACATCTTACGGAGCACTGTTCAATCCATCATCCAAGAATGTAAAGAGAATGGCATAACTGCAAACTTACCAAGACATGGCAATCCACCTAAATTGAGATCCAAAGCAAGGAGAGAACTAATTAGAGAAGCAGCCAAGAGGCCCATTGTCAGAGGCGTATCTAGGGGAGGGCAGGCGGGGTATTTGCCTAATGCGGCCGTCCAAAGTGACAACCCCGGCGGCTGCATTTTGCCCCCCCCTGGACTGAGAGTAAGCCATTCAGTGAGCCGGACAGCCCGCTCAAAGAACGTGCAGTGTGCCGAATGGGGAGATTTAGTGTGTGGAGGAGATTTATTGTGGTGGGAGTGGTGGGAGAGATTTAGTGTAACAGGGGTGGGGAAGATTTGAGGACACAGTTTGGGGAGCAAGGAAGAGACAGGTGCCCACATAATATGGGGAGTGGGAGAAATCTGAAGACAGTATGAGGAGCAAGGGGGAATAAGGGAGGCATGTATGATGAAACGGTATGGGGATGGGTGAAAACACAGTATGGTGAGTGGGATGATGGGTGCAGACACAGTATGGTGAGTGGGGTGATGGTGTGGACACAGTATAATGAGTGAGGGGATGGTGCGGACACAGTATGAGAAGCAAGGGGGATAGGTGCAGACACAGTATGGTGAGTGGGGGGATTGGTGTAGACACAGAATGAGGAGGATGGGTGCAAACGCAGTATGGGGAGTGAAGGGGGAATGTATGAGGACACAGTATGGGGAGTGAGGGATGATGCGGACACAGTATGAGAAGCAAGGGGGACATAGGTGCAGACACGGTATGATGTGTGGGGGGATTGATGCTGATACAGAATGGGGAGGATGGGTGTGGACACAGTATGAGTAGCGAGGGTAAAAATGTATGCAGACACAGTATGGGGAGCGAGCGTGATGGAATGTGTGCAGACACAGTATGGGGAGCCGGGGGATATGTGAGGGGGCAGTATGGAGAGTGAGGAGGTAAATATATGAGGAGACAGTATGGTTAGCAGGGGGGATGTGAGAGGAGACAGTATGAGGAGGGAGGGAGAAACGTGTGAGGAGACTATTGAGGTGGATAGTGGGAAGAGGTAGTATAGGGGGAGAAAAGTGTGAGTGAGAACAGAATAGAGACTGAGTTGTTTGGGGGGGTAGCATGAGAAGACAATGTAAGGTCACAATCAGGAGGGGACAGTATGCCAAGGAGGGGGAGTGTGATGAGGGGACACAGTATAAAGACTGGGCTTTATAGGTGGGACACAGCGTGAGAGGACAGTGTGAAGAGGGGGCCCAATATGGAAAGGAGCTGGCAGTGTGGAGGGCATGTACAATAAGAGGGTCAGTGTGAGAGTCATATTTTGTGCAGGGAATACAGTAAGGGGCAATTATTTATTCAGGGGCTCAGCATAGGGCAGATATTTTTATTCAGGAGCAATATAATGACACTGCTGTTTTTAAGGACATCGTGTGGGGATGTGCTGCACAAGACCAGTGAAGATGGAAGTCTGCAGACATGAGCTGTGGATGAGAAAAGTCATCATGGAGTCTGGACAACATAAAGAAAATAAAGAGAATGACTCCAGTCAGAGACAGCCTCATTTATAAGGTTCCTGGATGTAAATGTTTTTTTGTGATACTGACTGATTCTTATATTTTTATTTATGTTAGGAGCAGTAGAGAGGTTGTCCAAGTTTGTGATGAGTCTGCAGTTATTCATGTGACTGCAGACTTCTGAATTCTCACAGTGCGCACTGCGCCCTGTCAGGATTCTCTGGTGCTGCCGATTTGCTTACATGTGGTCTTGTGCAGACTAGACATGCGTGGCCACACTGAAAATAAATTGAGTGAGGCCGGACATGTCTAGTCTGAATGTGGCCAGAAGTATACAAATTGCATACTTGTGCCGACATGACCGTCCACTCTTGCCACCGGCAAGGGAGAATCCTAAAAGTGTACAGTGCATGTGCTGTGAAAATTCCAAAGCCTGCAGTCACATAGAATGACTACAGACTTTCATCTGAAACCTGGACAAGCCTTTTAATTATAAAATGAAGCACTGTAGCATGCCAATCCTAACAGCGTGTAATATACTCACTGTCAGGATTCAACTCTGTTTGCAGATTCCACCACTCATCACATGGCCAATTCACTCATATGCAATCTTCATACTTATGTTCATGTGACAACTAGCTTTTCTTCCTGCTTTTCTCAGTTTTTCAGTGAACCCTGACATAGTTAGGGAGAGCAACTCGTCGGCACCTGTCTGTAAGTGTGCAAATCGCATACAGTACAGACCAAAAGTTTGGACACACCTTCTCATTTAAAGATTTTTCTGTATTTTCATGTCTATGAAAATTGTACATTCACACTGAAGGCATCAAAACTATGAATTAACACATGTGGAATTATATACTTAACAAAAAAGTGTGAAACAACTGAAAATATGTCTTATATTCTAGGTTCTTCACAGTAGCCACCTTTTGCTTTGATGACTGCTTTGCACACTCTTGGCATTCTCTTGATGAGCTTCAAGAGGTAGTCACCAGAAAAGATCTTCCAACAATCTTGAAGGAGTTCCCAGAGATGCTTAGCACTTGTTGGCCCTTTTACCTTCACTCTGCGGTCCAACTCACCCCAAACCATCTCGATTGGGTTCAGGTCCGGTGGCTGTGGAGCCCAGGTCATCTGGCATAGCACCCCATCACTCTCCTTCTTGGTCAAGTAGCCCTTACACAGCCTGGAGGTGTGTTTGGGGTCATTGTCCTGTTGAAAAATAAATGATGGTCCAACTAAACGCAAACCGGATGGAATAGCATGCTGCTGGAAGATGCTGTGGTAGCCATGCTGGTTCAGTATGCCTTCAATTTTGAATAAATCCCCAACAGTGTCACCAGCAAAGCACCCCCACACCATCACACCTCCTCCTCCATGCTTCACGGTGGGAATCAGGCATGTAGAGTCCATCCGTTCACCTTTTCTGTGTCGCACAAAGACACGGTGGTTGGAACCAAAGATCTCAAATTTGGACTCATCAGACCAAAGCACAGATTTCCACTGGTCTAATGTCCATTCCTTGTGTTCTTTAGCCCAAACTTGTCTCTTCTGCTTGTTGCCTGTCCTTAGCAGTGGTTTCCTAGCAGCTATTTTACCATGAAGGCCTGCTGCACAAAGTCTCCTCTTAACAGTTGTTGTAGAGATGTGTCTGCTGCTAGAACTCTGTGTGGCATTGACCTGGTCTCTAATCTGAGCTGCTGTTAACCTGCAATTTCTGAGGCTGGTGACTCGGATAAACTTATCCTCAGAAGCAGAGGTGACTCTCGGTCTTCCTTTCCTGGGGCGGTCCTCATGTGAGCCAGTTTCTTTGTAGCGCTTGATGGTTTTTGCAACTGCACTTGGGGACACATTCAAAGTTTGCCCAATTTTTCGGACTGACTGACCTTCATTTCTTAAAGTAATGATGGCCACTCATTTTTCTTTACTTAGCTGCTTTTTTCTTCCCATAATACAAATTCTAACAGTCTATTCAGTAGGACTATCAGCTGTGCATCCTCCAGACTTCTGCACAACACAACTGATGGTCACAACTCCATTTATAAGGCAAGAAATCCCACTTATTAAACCTGACAGGGCACACCTGTGAAGTGAAAACCTTTTCCGGTGACTACCTCTTGAAGCTCATCAAGAGAATGCCAAGAGTGTGCAAAGCAGTCATCAAAGCAAAAGGTGGCTACTTTGAAGAACCTAGAATATAAGACATATTTTCAGTTGTTTCACACTTTTTTGTTAAGTATATAATTCCACATGTGTTAATTCATAGTTTTGATGCCTTCAGTGTGAATTACAATTTTCATAGTCATGAAAATACAGAAAAATCTTTAAATGCGAAGGTGTGTCCAAACTTTTGGTCTGTACTGTATATGCTTGGATGAAGGGGGGTGCCAAACTGAATTCTTGCCCCGGGTGCCAGAAAACCTAGATACACATCTGCCCTTGGTCATTCTGGAGGAGCTGCAGACATCCACAGCTCAGATGAGATAATCTGTCCACAGGACAACCATAAGTCGTATACTCCAGAATCTGGCCTTCATAGAATAGCGGCAAGAAGAAAGCCATTTTTGAAAGCAAGCATTTGAAAGAAGCCGCATTTGTCATTTGCAAAAAGCCACGTAAGGGACACAACTTGCATGTGGAAGAACATGCTCTGGTCACATAAGATCAAATAGACCTTTTTGGGCTAAATGGAAAACGCTTTATATGATGGAAAATTAACACTGCACATCATCCCCACCGTCAAACATGATGGTGGCAGCATCATGCTGTGGGGATGCTTTTCTTCAGCAGGAACAGAAACGCTGGTCATACTTGATGGGAAGATAGATGGAGAAAAATATAGGACAATCCTGGAAGAAAACTTGTTAGTGGCTGTAAAACTTTGCAACTGGGGGGTAGGATCACTTTCCAGCAGGAAAACAACTCCACACATACTACCAGAGCGAAAATTGAATGGTTTAGATCAAAGCATATTCAAGTGTTTGAATGGCCCAGTCAAAGTCCGGACCAAAATCACATTGAGAATCTGTGGCAAGACTTGAAAATTGCTGTTCACAGATGCTCTCCATCCAGTCTCACTGAGCAAGAGCTAGTTTACAAAGAAGAATGGGCAAAAATTTCAGCCTCTA
This sequence comes from Phyllobates terribilis, assembly GCF_046119375.1. Lineage (NCBI taxonomy): Eukaryota > Metazoa > Chordata > Amphibia > Anura > Dendrobatidae > Phyllobates > Phyllobates terribilis. The sequence continues at coordinate 877,999,564 of NW_027362761.1, forward strand.
GATGTGTAAATCTGGTAGAGACATACCCTAAAAGACTTGCAGCAGGAATTGCAGTGAAAGGTGGTCCTACAAAGTATTGACTCAGGGAGGATGAATAAAAATAGACGTCACAATTGTCAGTTTTATTTTTAAAATAATTAGAAAACCATGCATCATTTCCTTCACACTTCACAAATACATGCTACTTTTTGTTGATATATCACGTAAAATCCCAATAGAATACATTTAAGTTTGTGGGTGTAATGAAATGAGTCACTAAACAGTCAGTAACACTCTCTGTTTTGGTTCTTCTTGTTCCCTTTACAGGTTCAGACCAACAGTATTGGCACTAACACCTTCCCTCTCTGCCTCAAATCTAACAGACGAGGGATCCCAAGATTCTCATGATGTGGCACCCAAAGTATCTGGACAAATGACCTCCAAAGAATTTTGGAAATCCATCCAAACCACGGTCAGAAACTGTTAGCTGCAGTAAAGAAATTTACTTAGCAACTGGCAGATATATAACAATGTACCATGGATCTCGAAAGGCGCATTGATGACACCCTGGAGTGTGATGAAGAGCAGTTGCAGGATCATATGTCCCGTATAGAATATCTAGAACTCAAATTTGAGGACATGGAAAACTGCTCAAGAAGAGGAAGCATTCAAACTAACAAATTACTTGAATCCACTACAGCTTTAAAGAAGACAGGTACCAATCTTAGGAATTTTTCAACAAGTGGATCTCTCCATACTACGCATAACCAGCATTCATAGAGCCCTGGGTAGACCGAGGTCAGATTCCATACCAAGAGATGATGTTCTCAAACTCCACCATGAGGATTCCAAAGATCTGATCCTAAATGCTGCATGGGATTGTCCACTCCTCCCAGGACTTCTAGGTGCTGTCATCTTTATTTTCAGATATTAGTCCTGCAACTCTGGTGAAACAGAGAGGCACGAAAGTGGTTATCACAGTTCTTAATATAGCGCATATAAAATACAAATGGGGTTTTCCTTTTGCCCTCCTGTTTTCTCACAATAATATCAGCTATATGGAGAGATTGTTGAAAGAAGGAAAGTTCTCTACAAGGCTGGAATCCCCTCTCTACTTCAGCGATCAAGATCATGCAGTTCTAGGAATATTTCTATCCTGGAACAAATCCTGTTATAGGCTCCAAAAGACTTGAGACTGTGGTGTAGGTTCACCTTGCAGCAGGACAACGACCCTAAACATATTGCCAGAGCTACAATGGAATGGTTTAGATCAAAGGATATTCATCTGTTTGAATGGCTCAGTCAATGTCCAGACATAAATCCCATTGAGGATCTGTGGAAAGACTTGAAAATTGCTGTTCACAGACACTCTCCATCCAATCTCATTGAGCTAAAGCTAGTTTGCAAAGTAGAATGGGCAAGATCTAGATCTGCAAAACTGGTAGAGACATACCAGAAAAAACATTCAGTGAAAGGTGGCCCTACAAAGCATTGACTCATGTGGGTTAAATACAAATGCATGTCACCATTTTTAAATTTATATTTTTAAAGTAATTAGAAAACCATGCATCATTTCCTTTACATTTCACAAATACTTGCTACTTTGTGTTGGTATATCACATAAAATCCCAATAAAATACATTTACGTTTGGGGTTGTTACATGAAAAATTGTGGAAAAGTTCACGGGGTATGAATATTTTTTTCAAGGCACTGTAGTATAGTATATATGACATGTTTGACCAGACTTTTTGTCTGCCGCTGCACCAACCTAATGTACCTCAGCAAACAGAATTGCACTGTCTGTACAGCTATGTACAGCTAGGTTCAGACTTACCTGCACTGTGTTCTATTATCTGGCATATACACTAAGACCTGATCTCAAGAACTTCTGAGTCAGCATATTGGACTAGTATCAAGGACTGGCCAAGTTTGGTATAGTCGTATTGTCATGTCGAGCCTCCATTGTGATGTCAGAGAGGTTATTTTGTGCGACTAGTGGCTTTGTGACATCCGAACAGACCAGGTTATACGACTCAAGTGTGGAGAACTTTACATTTATCAAAATAAATCAGTAGATCAATGCTGACTTTTATGAACCTACAGCTGATTCTTCCTGAATCTGCATTGTCTGTCTTCTACATCATTCTGATGTCGCCAGTGCTGACGTCCCATGTTAAGCCTGGCATCTAATCTCGTCCCATAATCTTTTCTACATTGCAGTACTGCTACGGACGGGAGTGTCGTTGCTGTCCCTACACTGCTCAATATGTTGCCTGTTCCATTCTAAATCTCCATTGTGCAACTTCTGCCAGTGCAACTGCATAGCCACACCATTCACATATCTGCCTGCTCACTGTGTTTTATGGTGCTAGATTGTACTGCTGTTGCCGGGGATATGTGGCTGCCAGACATCTCTTTGCCTACCTGTCCTAATGCTCTACTCTACAGCTTCTGCCACCACTATGAACCACGCCAGATACACATCTGGATGCACACTGTGTTTTATAGTGATAGACTGTACTGCTGATGTGAAACTTACTCTCTTTAGGGTACACAAATATCAAACAGCTCATAAAATAGGGCTATTTTTAAAAAGACATGTTGACAATAAGCCATTGCTTCTTCACTTTAAAACCAGCCAGCCTATTCTTGCTCCATAAAAATGGAGTATTGTTTGGAAAGCTTGATAAAAAGCCTTTGTAATTGTTTTGAGAATAGCAAACCTTTTGCAGATCCCAAATAAGGGATAATTTTTACACTAGTAGTTGAGAAGCCATTACTTTCAAAAGTGCTGAGCATATTTGCTTTTACTGCTTAAATAAAAGGATAATTATTTTACGTCTTGTAAAAAAAAGCTTTTACTTCTTCATTTAGCAAAGAAAAAAGCTCCTGAAACTCCTCAAGCAGGAATAATGTTTGCACCACCCCTTGTAAAAAAGTGACGGCTTCTTCTATTTGTGTATAAATACCAGGACGACAGGTATCTGCCTCCAAGATGGGGTACATTTTGGATTATTTCTACAATTTAAGTAGCCTAACAAGTCTGATACTGCAATGTGTTATTAAATAGTCTGTTATTTACCACCAGTTACCATTAGTTTCCACCTGGTCAGAAAGGTTGAGTTAATTTGAACATTAATATGGCTGTGTTTCCAAAAGGGTTCATTTCAGTCCTAGGAGACCTCCAAGTGTTAGACACATATTTTCAAGACAATTAAAGGCTTTGCAGTATTGCAATTAGAATTGAATTACATGGGAATACTCATCGAAGCCAACAAATTTGAATTTCAAAATATTCAATCATCTTTATTCTCTAGAGATCTTTGATGAACTCTCAAGTAACAGATTTTTTAAGAAATGCATGCATAAAAAATGTGCAAAAAAATAATAAAAAGTAGAGTCCCCAAGTAAAAAAAATGTTTTTGTAAAATCATATTTTTTTTTATATAAAAATCAGTTTATTATATACAAGAAGGAAAAAAAACACAAAAACTTACACGTTAGTTATCTACATGACATAATAACCTGTAAAATTATATCAGCAGGTTATTTAGTATGAAAAATGAACAGTAAATAATCTAAACAAACTATTCAAAAATATTTTTTTTATGTTTGCGTCTCAAGAAGAATATAAATATAAATTGTACAATCATTTATATTCACCCCAAAGCACTGTTAACCCCTTCACGACATATGATGTAAACTTATATCGTATGTGTTGTGTCCCTGACTTTAATGCTGGCTCTGACGCTGAGCCTGCATCTTTCCCCGCATGTGCCTTTAACAGTAGAGATGAGCGTTGTTCTACTCGAACTGTTCGCCAATCTCAAATTCGAGCTGTTTTGGGCGGTGTTCGAGCCGTTCGGCGAACACGAACAATTTGAGAAAAATTCGGCTGTTCGAGGCTATGTTCGATAACTGTTCGTGCACCAAAATCATAACTGGATTTTTTTTCAGTAATGATGAAAATTAATGTTAATACGCAGTTTGAGTGTACAGCGGGGTGGGGGGAGGGGCAGGGGATGGATCTCTGCAGGAAAAATGAAGATCTCCATTTTTTTTTTCTCTTTCCCGCATTTACAGTGGGGAGGTGCAATCTGTCAGCCTATCAGCAGCGCACACACGGAGCGAACTGCTTTTTTTCACACAAGCAAGGGCATGTGTCATTGGCAGTGTATGTCACATGTCCTTGCCCTATAAGACCAAGCCATTTTCCCCGTCGCCACCATTTTCTCACTGCTGCAGCTGCGTGTTAGACGGCACCGCTGTTGCTGTGTGCGCTATACCTTGTTAATTTCAAGCCAATTTTCGCACAAATCTACAGATAGCTTGGGAGTAGGGAATAGTTGTGATTGCAGTCCTTTTAAGGACTAGGTTACAGCATTTCCTATGACTTTTATCAGGCAGGTCTGTGCTCTTAAATAGATAGGTTGTGGGAGTAAAGACTAATTGTAATTGGAGTCCTTTTCAGGACTAGGTTACATCAGTTCCTATCAGTTTTTGCCAGGCAGGTCTGTGCCAGTGCTGTGCAAGTTTTTTTCACAGCATTTGCTGAATCTAGCAAAGCTAATCCTTTTTGGCCTATTGCAGAGTGTGTTAGTCAGTGGAGTAGCCTATCTGTGTTGCAAGATATACCACCTGTGTATAGATTACCAATTTTTTTACTGCACCTAGTGAAGTAAAATCTTTTGGGCATAGCATCATTCTATTACTCCATCTATACTGACCTCCATCAGGTTGCAAATTGAATATAATTTTTTTCTGCATCTAGCTCTGAAAAAATATTGGGCTTCTAGCTGTGTGTGGGACTTGATGTATTAGTCCATCTATACTGACCTCCATCAGGTTGCAAACTGAATATATTTTTTTCTGCATCTACCTCTGAAAAAATATTGGGCTTCTAGCTGTGTGTGGGATTGTTCTATTAATCCATCTATACAGACCTCCATCAGGTTGCAAACTGAATATATTTTTTTCTGCATCTACCTCTGAAAAAATATTGGGCTTCTAGCTGTGTGTGGGACTTGTTGTATTAGTCCATCTATACTGACCTCCATCAGGTTGCAAATTAAAAATAATTTTTATCTGCATCTACAGTACCTCTGAAAAAATATTTGGGCTTCTAGCTGTGTGTGGGACTTGTTCTATTAGTCCATCTATACTGACCTCCATCAGGTTGCAAATTGAATATAATTTTTATCTGCATCTAGCTCTGAAAAAATATTTGGCCTTCTAGCAGTGTGTGGGACTTTCTCTATTAGTCCATCTATACTGACCTCCATCAGGTTGCAAATTAAAAATAATTTTTATCTGCATCTACCTCTGAAAAAATATTTGGGCTTCTAGCTGTGTGTGGGACTTGTTCTATTAATCCATCTATACAGACCTCCATCAGGTTGCAAACTGAATATATTTTTTTCTGCATCTACCTCTGAAAAAATATTGGGCTTCTAGCTGTGTGTGGGACTTGTTGTATTAGTCCATCTATACTGACTTCCATCAGGTTGCAAACTGAATATATTTTTTTCTGCATCTACCTCTGAAAAAATATTGGGCTTCTAGCTGTGTGTGGGACTTGTTGTATTAGTCCATCTATACTGACCTCCATCAGGTTGCAAACTGAATATATTTTTTGTCTGCATCTACCTCTGAAAAAAATATGTGGCCTTCTAGCAGTGTGTGGGACTTTCTCTATTAGTCCATCTATACTGACCTCTATCAGGTTGCAAACTGAATATAATTTTTTTCTGCATCTAGCTCTGAAAAAATATTTGGCCTTCTAGCAGTGTGTGGGACTTTCTCTATTAGTCCATCTATACTGACCTACATCAGGTTGCAATTTCAAAATAATTTTTTGTCTGCATCTAGCTCTGAAAAAATATTGGGCTTCTAGCTGTGTGTGGGACTTGTTGTATTAGTCCATCTATACTGACCTCCATCAGGTTGCAAATTAAAAATAATTTTTATCTGCATCTACAGTACCTCTGAAAAAATATTTGGGCTTCTAGCTGTGTGTGGGACTTGTTCTATTAGTCCATTTATACTGACCTCCATCAGGTTGCAAATTGAATATAATTTTTATCTGCATCTAGCTCTGAAAAAATATTTGGGCTTCTAGCTGTGTGTGGGACTTGTTCTATTAATCCATCTATACAGACCTCCATCAGGTTGCAAACTGAATATAATTTTTTTCTGCATCTAGCTCTGAAAAAATATTTGGCCTTCTAGCAGTGTGTGGAACTTTCACTATTAGTCCATCTATACTGACCTACATCAGGTTGCAAATTCAAAATAATTTTTTGTCTGCATCTAGCTCTGAAAAAATATTGGGCTTCTAGCTGTGTGTGGGACTTGTTGTATTAGTCCATCTATACTGACCTCCATCAGGTTGCAAATTAAAAATAATTTTTATCTGAATCTACAGTACCTCTGAAAAAATATTTGGGCTTCTAGCTGTGTGTGGGACTTGTTCTATTAGTCCATCTATACTGACCTCCATCAGGTTGCAAATTGAATATAATTTTTATCTGCATCTAGCTCTGAAAAAATATTTGGCCTTCTAGCAGTGTGTGGGACTTTCTCTATTAGTCCATCTATACTGACCTCCATCAGGTTGCAAATTAAAAATAATTTTTATCTGCATCTACCTCTGAAAAAATATTTGGGCTTCTAGCTGTGTGTGGGACTTGTTCTATTAATCCATCTATACAGACCTCCATCAGGTTGCAAACTGAATATATTTTTTTCTGCATCTACCTCTGAAAAAATATTGGGCTTCTAGCTGTGTGTGGGACTTGTTGTATTAGTCCATCTATACTGACCTCCATCAGGTTGCAAACTGAATATATTTTTTTCTGCATCTACCTCTGAAAAAATATTGGGCTTCTAGCTGTGTGTGGGACTTGTTCTATTAATCCATCTATACAGACCTCCATCAGGTTGCAAACTGAATATATTTTTTTCTTCATCTAGCTCTGAAAAAATATGTGGCCTTCTAGCAGTGTGTGGGACTTTCTCTATTTGTCCATCTATACTGACCTCCATCAGGTTGCAAATTCAAAATAATTATTTGTCTGCATCTAGCTCTGAAAAAATATTGGGCTTCTAGCTGTGTGTGGGACTTGTTGTATTAGTCCATCTATACTGACCTCCATCAGGTTGCAAACTGAATATATTTTTTTCTGCATCTACCGCTGAAAAAATATTGGCCTTCTAGCTGTGTGTGGGACTTGTTCTATTAATCCATCTATACAGACCTCCATCAGTTTGCAAACTGAATATATTTTTTTCTGCATCTACCTCTGAAAAAATATTGGGCTTCTAGCTGTGTGTGGGACTTGTTATATTAATCCATCTATACAGACCTCCATCAGGTTGCAAACTGAATATATTTTTTTCTGCATCTACCTCTGAAAAAATATTGGGCTTCTAGCTGTGTGTGGGACTTGTTCTATTAATCCATCTATACAGACCTCCATCAGGTTGCAAACTGAATATATTTTTTTCTGCATCTACCTCTGAAAAAATATTGGGCTTCTATCTGTGTGTGGGACTTGTTCTATTAATCCATCTATACAGACCTCCATCAGGTTGCAAACTGAATATATTTTTTCTGCATCTACCTCTGAAAAAATATTGGGCTTCTAGCTGTGTGTGGGACTTGTTGTATAAGTCCATCTATACTGACCTCCATCAGGTTGCAAACTGAATATATTTTTTTCTGCATCTACCTCTGAAAAAATATTGGGCCTTCTAGCAGTGTGTGGGACTTTCTCTATTAGTCCATCTATACTGACCTCCATCAGGTTGCAAATTCAAAATAATTTTTTGTCTGCATCTAGCTCTGAAAAAATATTGGGCTTCTAGCTGTGTGTGGGACTTGTTGTATTAGTCCATCTATACTGACCTCCATCAGGTTGCAAACTGAATATATTTTTTTCTGCATCTACCTCTGAAAAAATATTGGGCCTTCTAGCAGTGTGTGGGACTTTCTCTATTAGTCCATCTATACTGACCTCCATCAGGTTGCAAATTCAAAATAATTTTTTGTCTGCATCTAGCTCTGAAAAAATATTGGGCTTCTAGCTGTGTGTGGGACTTGTTGTATTAGTCCATCTATACTGACCTCCATCAGGTTGCAAACTGAATATATTTTTTTCTGCATCTACCGCTGAAAAAATATTGGGCTTCTAGCTGTGTGTGGGACTTGTTATATTAATCCATCTATACAGACCTCCATCAGGTTGCAAACTGAATATATTTTTTTCTGCATCTACCTCTGAAAAAATATTGGGCTTCTAGCTGTGTGTGGGACTTGCTCTATTAATCCATCTATACAGACCTCCATCAGGTTGCAAACTGAATATATTTTTTTCTGCATCTACCTCTGAAAAAATATTGGGCTTCTAGCTGTGTGTGGGACTTGTTCTATTAATCCATCTATACAGACCTCCATCAGGTTGCAAACTGAATATATTTTTTTCTGCATCTACCTCTGAAAAAATATTGGGCTTCTAGCTGTGTGTGGGACTTGTTCTATTAATCCATCTATACAGACCTCCATCAGGTTGCAAACTGAATATATTTTTTTCTGCATCTACCTCTGAAAAAATATTGGGCTTCTAGCTGTGTGTGGGACTTGTTGTATTAGTCCATCTATACTGACCTCCATCAGGTTGCAAACTGAATATATTTTTTTCTGCATCTACCTCTGAAAAAATATTGGGCCTTCTAGCAGTGTGTGGGACTTTCTCTATTAGTCCATCTATACTGACCTCCATCAGGTTGCAAATTCAAAATAATTTTTTGTCTGCATCTAGCTCTGAAAAAATATTGGGCTTCTAGCTGTGTGTGGGACTTGTTGTATTAGTCCATCTATACTGACCTCCATCAGGTTGCAAACTGAATATATTTTTTTCTGCATCTACCTCTGAAAAAATATTGGGCCTTCTAGCAGTGTGTGGGACTTTCTCTATTAGTCCATCTATACTGACCTCCATCAGGTTGCAAATTCAAAATAATTTTTTGTCTGCATCTAGCTCTGAAAAAATATTGGGCTTCTAGCTGTGTGTGGGACTTGTTGTATTAGTCCATCTATACTGACCTCCATCAGGTTGCAAATTAAAAATAATTTTTATCTGCATCTACAGTACCTCTGAAAAAATATTTGGGCTTCTAGCTGTGTGTGGGACTTGTTCTATTAGTACATCTATACTGACCTCCATCAGGTTGCAAATTGAATATAATTTTTATCTGCATCTAGCTCTGAAAAAATATGTGGCCTTCTAGCAGTGTGTGGGACTTTCTCTATTAGTCCATCTATACTGACCTCCATCAGGTTGTAAATTAAAAATAATTTTTATCTGCATCTACCTCTGAAAAAATATTTGGGCTTCAAGCAGTGTGTGGTACTTGTTCTATTAATCCATCTATACAGACCTCCATCAGGTTGCAAACTGAATATATTTTTTTGTGCATCTACCTCTGAAAAAATATTGGGCTTCTAGCTGTGTGTGGGACTTGTTCTATTAATCCATCTATACAGACCTCCATCAGGTTGCAAACTGAATATATTTTTTTGTGCATCTACCTCTGAAAAAATATTGGGCTTCTAGCTGTGTGTGGGACTTGTTCTATTAATCCATCTATACAGACCTCCATCAGGTTGCAAACTGAATATATTTTTTTCTGCATCTACCTCTGAAAAAATATTGGGCTTCTAGCTGTGTGTGGGACTTGTTGTATTAATCCATCTATACAGACCTCCATCAGGTTGCAAACTGAATATATTTTTTTCTGCATCTACCTCTGAAAAAATATTGGGCTTCTAGCTGTGTGTGGGACTTGTTGTATTAATCCATCTATACTGACCTCCATCAGGTTGCAAACTGAATATATCTTTTTCTGCATCTACCCCTGAAAAAATATTGGGCCTTCTAGCAGTGTGTGGGACTTTCTCTATTAGTCCATCTATACTGACCTCCATCAGGTTGCAAATTCAAAATAATTTTTTGTCTGCATCTAGCTCTGAAAAAATATTGGGCTTCTAGCTGTGTGTGGGACTTGTTGTATTAGTCCATCTATACTGACCTCCATCAGGTTGCAAACTGAATATATTTTTTTCTGCATCTACCTCTGAAAAAATATTGGGCCTTCTAGCAGTGTGTGGGACTTTCTCTATTAGTCCATCTATACTGACCTCCATCAGGTTGCAAATTCAAAATAATTTTTTGTCTGCATCTAGCTCTGAAAAAATATTGGGCTTCTAGCTGTGTGTGGGACTTGTTGTATTAGTCCATCTATACTGACCTCCATCAGGTTGCAAATTAAAAATAATTTTTATCTGCATCTACAGTACCTCTGAAAAAATATTTGGGCTTCTAGCTGTGTGTGGGACTTGTTCTATTAATCCATCTATACTGACCTCCATCAGGTTGCAAATTGAATATTATTTTTATCTGCATCTAGCTCTGAAAAAATATTTGGCCTTCTAGCAGTGTGTGGGACTTTCTCTATTAGTCCATCTATACTGACCTCCATCAGGTTGAAAATTAAAAATAATTTTTATCTGCATCTACCTCTGAAAAAATATTTGGGCTTCAAGCAGTGTGTGGGACTCATTGTATTAGGCCATCTATACCAAGCTCCACCAGCTTTGAAATTAATAATAATTTTTAGCTGCATCTAGCCCTGAAAATAATTTTTCCCAATAGTGGTAGCAATAGAAATATGGGGCGCGCGCCTGGCTAACAAAAATATACGCTTCATAACACAAAACACCAGCCTAGCGCACTGCATTAATAAGATGGCATCATCGTCTCTCCCAGTGCTAGGCCTACTACGCAGGCTAGTATTCCTGTGCCTAAAACACAATGTATGGGTCCGTGCTAGCCACTATGCTGAGGGGTATAAAGCTGCTGCTAACGCTTTATAACAATTGGCAGATTTTCACAGAGCTCTTCCACAACGCCCACCCATCGGGCAACAGTTGCCCACCCTCCCTATGGGATCTAGTGGCGAATAGTTGATGCCATTAATCAGAGCGTCAGTTGCCCCGTCAACGTGGCAAGCATACGGTAAGGCATGGGAAGAGTGGACACGACTAGTAGCAGGCAGACGGGTTGACCAATGTGAACAAGCCAGATCACAAGTCACCATAGAATTTATCCACCAGCTAATGATGAGGGGCATATCAGGGGCGTCAGCGCAGCGGTGTCTGACCGGAGTAGCATTTCACTTCCAACTACTGAATTGGGGAGATGTGACAAAGATTCATCATCAGACAATCCATAAAAGGGTGGAAAAGGGGTCAGCCAAGTCAGGAATGTAGACGTCCCGTCCCGTGTCACTAAAACTGATTTCTCACATCTTATCCCTAACACCATTAACATGACACTCACAATTTGAAGCAACACTAATGTCTACTGCATTTGTGATCGCCTTCTTCGGGGCGCTATGTATAAGCGAATTAGTCCCTCAATCCAAAATTACCACCAGTGGACGCTTATTACACCAGGAAGTAGTCATAGCCAATAATGCAATACGTGTACGCATACACCAATCGAAAACGTTTCCAGCGGGCAGGGGTACTTGGGTACTTCTACAACCCACAAACGGTACACTGAGTCGGGTAACAATAGTAAAAACATATCTAACCATCAGATCACAAAGTAATTTCTTCGTATCACACATTGATGGAACGCCATTATCAAGATACCTGTTCCAAGCTATATTTAATAAATGCATAACATCGGCAGGGAACCACCCCAAAGATTACGGGACACACTCATTCCGCATAGGTGCGGCCACGGAAGCAGCAAGAGCAGGACTGTCAGAAACGGAAGTTCAGAGGATAGGGAGATGGCGATCCACGTGTTTGGCGAGATACATAACACCGGACTTGTTATCCTAACGTGGTTTGTTTCTTTTACAGGTGACGCTAAGCCAACAGTGTGAGTGATAGGCCACTCGTATATATATTGGGCACAAAAAAGGGAGAAAGTCCGCCCAGGCGGGAGGAAATTAGAGTTTCATAACACATATTTCAACTGGAGAGGTATTAGAGGCCTGCTATGGCCACAGGTACTAATGGAGGTAATCAAGGTAGGGAGAGAGGCAAGAGGTCCGGTCATCTTAGTTATACAGGCTGGGGGAAACAACCTAGGTCATCACAAGAGCGCATAACTAATGGCAATAATGAAACTAGACACTGAGCGCTTCAGAGAATTTTTCACAAAATTAGCTATAGTATGGTCAGAGATTGTGCCGATAGCGGTATGGCAAGGTGCGCGAGACATCACGGCCATCGAATGGACAAGGCGGGTAATAAATATTCGGATGGCAAAATTTAGAAGAGACAGAGGCGGTGTAGTGATACGACACCGACAACTGGAAGGAGATAAAGCAGGCCTCATACGGCCCGACGGTGTTCACTTAATAGATATTGGACTGGACATATTCCTGTCAGGACTCCAGGATGGAGTGGAACAAGCGTTAAGAGTGATGGGTGGGGGTCAGAGTCCTGCATACGAGTACGCTGGATCCTCCGTGGCCTGGAAATAGAAAGGACATGTTGGAGAGTTACACTTGTTGGCCAACTTGCCGGAGTGGGGACCCAGGGCATGCTGCAACAAGCTGAATTATTTTAGAAATAAAATGCCTTTCTAATGGAATGAGTATAAAGAGTTAATAAAGCTGTGACCGATCCTAACCCATCCAGTTGTAAGAGTTACATTATTGGGTTATCCATGAAAGGGGGGCGGTAGGGGGGCTGAGCATCTGGGTTTGGTTGGGGGTCCCCACAGTCTGCCTAGGCTAGATTAATTTAAAAATTCTTATTAGATACACAGGCGGTGCAGCTTGCTTCGCAGCTGGGCTACTACGCCCAAAGTATTGCCTAGGCTAGATGCAGTTAAAAATTCTACGCTGACTAGCAGACACTGAAGATTTGGAGCAGACCTCTGAGTAAACAGCTCTTCAGACTCAACCATCTGTGTTACCCCAAGCCATAGTGTATGTAGTTTCTTACAGTTAAAAGGGGGGGGTGCGACCCAACCCACCTGGAATTGACGATGCCAACGTCACGCAAGACACAGCAAGGGGACTCCCAAAATTGTGGCACAGACACCACTTAACCCTAGAACGCATACCTGTGGCCTTGCAGGCCCGCCCAGTTAATTGTTTTCTATTTTCTGCAAGATTGCTTTAGTTAGAATTTTGAAACTCTAGGTATTCTTCATGTATATAGTTGTTTGTCATTTGAGTTTGAGTTATTCCATGTTATTTGCACACGGGCCTAAAGGGCCCCAGGTATGTGAAAGTGTAGATTTTTATGGTCATGCGTTCTAGGGTTAAGTGGCATCAATTGCCCCACTGTTGCTTAAAACGGTTGGTGAGGTGATTTTACCAAATCCCCAAGCTTTTAGTCTCCCAAGGATGACACAGGGGTAGAAATGTCCTTGCGAATCCATGATTTGATCATCTTTATGAACGTGAGTCTGTCTACATTCTCAGTGGACAGCCGCGTGCGCTTATCTGTCAGCACACCACCAGCAGCGCTGAACACACGTTCAGAGAGAACGCTGGCTGCATGGCATGACAAGATCTCCAAGGCGTGAGTGGCGAGCTCCGGCGATTTTTCAAGATTGGAATACCAAAATGAGCAAGGGTCCAGTGACACAGTCATGGCTTCGATGTTCACTTGGAGATTCTCCTGTACCATCCTCTCTAGGCATTGACTATGTGTCAGACTTCTTGTCTCCTGTGGCCTTGCAAAGGATGGTCTAAAAAAGTGGTGAAACGATTCCACAAAATTGCTGTTACCAGCAGATACTGTGTTACTGTTACTGTTTGAGTGATGAAGACTCGACAGTCCCACCGTTGGCAAGTTAGAACTGTGAGATTCACTACGTGCACCACTGGTGTTTTGTGGAAAAGCACATGTAAGATTCTGCAACAGATACTCCTGCATTCGTCAATACCTTTTTATGGCAGTAATTATTTCGGCAAATATACTTTTGTACCGGGGATCTAAGAGTGTGGCAACCCAGTAGTCGGGATTACTTCGAATTCTGACAATCCGGGGGTCATGTTGCAGGTAGTGCAGCAAGAAGGCACTCATGTGTCTTGCGCATCCAGAAGGACCAAGTCCTTGTTGTGTTGGTAGCGAGGTAAGAATCATGCTTCCTTCCTCTGCCCTCTCCCTCCAACCTCGCACAACAGAAATGTGATCAAGGTCTCCCTCATCTGATGAGTCTTCCATGCCCATTGCCAGTTCGTCCTCCACTTCTTCCTCGGCTCCTGCACCTTCCTCAACAGTTTGGCTGCTACCATGCGCCCTGGTTAATCCCTCTCCCCCACCCTCCCATGCCTGCCGCCTTGGTGCTGCCAACCGTCTGGACCTTGGAGATGTTATCCCTTCCGCATACGACTCCTCCTCTACTTCCTCCACCTCCTCTTGTCCCACCACCTGACTCCAAATTCTGTTTAACATGTGCTCCAGCATGTAAATCACCGTAATAGTCATGCTGATAATGGCATCGTCAGCACTAAACATCTTCGTCGCTATTTCAAGACTGTGCAGAAGGGTGCATAGGTCCCTGATCTGAGACCACTCCTCCAGCGTGATTTGCCCCACCTCTGGATCTCGTTGGCCCAGGCTATACGTCAGAACGTATTGCACCAGGGCTTGTCGGTGCTGCCACAGTCGCTGCAACATGTGCAGAGTTGAATTCCACCGTGTCGGCACATCGCATTTCAGCCGGTGAACTGGCAGGCCCAACGACTTCTGTAGAGATGTAAGTCGTTGAACTGCGGGATGCGAACGGCGGAAGTGAGCACACAGCGACCGTGCACTCTGCAGAAGGCCATCTAGTCCGGGATAGTGGGCTAAAAATTGCTGGACAACCAGCTTCAACACGTGAGCCATACAAGGCACGTGTGTGACATTGCCCCGGCGAAGTGCCGCACCCAGGTTTGCAGCATTGTCGCACATGGCCTTCCCTGGTTGCAGGTCCAGTGGAGACAACCTTTCATGAAACTGGGTCTCCAGAGCTGACCAAAACTCCTTAGCTGTGTGACTCACATTTCCCAGACATTTCAAAGTAAACACTGATGCGTTGAGCCCTGCTGCCAGCATAGTAAGGAGGTGTGCAGGATTCCTTCTGCGCAGTTAGAAAGCAGGTGGCATTACCAGACAGGCTTTGGGTGCAGGTGGAGGACCGAGAGGAGGTTGAGGAGGCAGAAGCAGTGGAGGAAGTTCGAGATAAAGAGGATTAACACACAACTCGTGGGGACGGTAAGACTTGGACAGCAGCCCCTTGTCCTGCTGTCACCATAGTTACCCAGTGCCCAGTCAGCGACATGTAACGCCCCTGTCCATGCCTTCTCGTCCAAGTGTCTGTGGTGAAGTGCACCCTGTCACACACAGAGTTTCTCAAAGAAGCGGTGATGTTGTGTGCGACATGCTAGTGGAGCGCAGGCACACCTTTCTTTGAGAAGTAGTGCCGACTGGGCATCTGGTACTGGGGCACTGTGACGGACATAAGGTCTTGAAAATCCTCTGTGTCCTCCAGGTGGAAAGGCAGCATTTCTGTAGCCAACAGCTTGCAGATGGTGAAATTCAACCTCTTAGCTTTCTCATGGCTAGGAGGAAATGGTCTTTTACTTTTCCACATCTGAGGGACCGAGGGCTGGCTGTTGTGCTTAGACGGTGTTGAGTAGGGTGTCCCCGGCAACTGCCAGTCTGTGAGGAAGATGCAGGCGGACATGTTAGGTTGCCTTGATCCAAAGGTGGTGCTCTCGATGTCGGAGAGCGCTCAACACTAGCAGGTGTTTCCACTTCCCAATGAACTGACGACGGGTAAAGAGGTGGCAGGTCTGCGTCCAAAAACATGTGTGACTGCTGTCCCCCCAGTCACAGAGGATGAAGAGGCTGCGGATGCACAAGATGGGGCAGACGGTGGTTGGCCCAGCCGGCTAGGCCGCATTGTAGCACAGTGAGCTTCCCACTGCAACTTATGCTTCATATCCATGTGACGGTACATGCATGAAGTACTCAAACTATGTATTTTTTGGCCTCTACTTAGCTTTTGCTGACAAATATTACAGATAACACGAGTTGGGTCATCCTTATCGATCTGAATAAATGCCCAGGCTATGCAAGGCTTAGAGCCCATGTGACCTGAAGAGCCACTACGACTTGTGGTCAGAGGCAGAGTTGTGGTTGAGGATGCAGTTGTTGACGTGCTTCCAGTACTCTGTCTCTGTTCAGGAAGGCGCAACCTAACCTCGTCGTCAATAGCATCTGTGATGCCCCGCTGCGCTTGGTATCACAGATCCTACAAGAGTGCATTGATGGAATCCTCCACAAGAGGCCCCCATAAACATTCACACATCTCCACCTTCCACCTCAGACCAGCAGAGGGAGCCCGTTAGGGATATAAATAGGGAAGGTGGAGCTAGGCAGTTCAGTTCCTCTGAAGAGTTCCTGCAGTAGAGAAGCCTAAGAGAGGTCAGTCTGCAGTGGAGCTCAGTCTAGTCTAGAGAACGCAGTTAATAGTTCAGCAGTGGAGCACGAGGCTCCTGCTTGCTAGATTCAGGGAGCCCAGATAGAGCTTAAGGTGTGCCGGTGCCGTAAGATCAGTGAAGCGCGGCAAGCTGCCGTTAGTGTGTATAGCCTAGTGAGGGCCCGAGTAGGCCGAAGGCGAGTGGCGAGTTAGTACATAAGGGGCAGAGGAGCTTAACCAGCTCACCCCGAAGCATTTACCGGACACAGGATCCGAGCTTACTGGTATCTCTATGACCCAGTAAGGCATAACCGGAATCCCTGGAGAACTACAAGTCCCAGGATCGCTAAGGTGCTGATATGTAACAGAGCCAGGAGACGCTTAGGCCCCGCATACTGGGAGCGTGAACTCCAAGAGAAGGCCCTACCACAAGGTCAGCCAGCGCAGGACAGAGACAAAGTTAGGCCTAGCTCCAGGCAGGTCAGAAACTTACTACGCAGAGGCAAGAAACAGTAGGCCCTACACCCGCTCATTGGGGAGGATCCTGATATGCACCCTTCACCCTACAGTGCTCCGGGATGTGCCTGAATTTCCACCAGTAAAAGGTACTGAAGTGACTACCGTGTCCGTTCCCGTTCTTGCTCTGACCCAGCTGGGTCTCGCCTGTCCTGCATTCCCCCTGCATACGCTGCCCTGAGACCTAGCTCCACCTGTGGGGAGCTATACCATAGAGCTGCCTTATCACCGGCCTCAGTGGACTGCTGCAGCGCTGGTGCTTGTCACCAGATACCACAGGTGGCGTCATGAACTCTTATAAAATTAACAATTATCCACCCTTTTAAAGAGAGACCCCAGGGTACGGGCCAGGGAGCCGACCACCGCGACATCCCCAAGGCCAGGCAAATGCCCGGGTACCGAGTCATCCCCATCCCCAGGGCTAGTCACATCCTCCTCCACCTCCTCTGCTGACCTCATCGACTGTCTGACTGTGGGTTGACAGTAAGTGGGATCTCCAACCTCGTCATCATCACCCTGTGTGTTATCACACCCGTCGCCCTCAGAGCCAACCTCTTCCTGCCCTGACCGAAAAGTCAAGTTGTCGCTCCAATCAGGTATTTGAGTCTCATCATCGTCTTCATCATTGTCTCCACCAACAGGAGTTACAGTTTGGGAACAAGGGTCTACATTATGCTCAGAACCTTCTTCATCTGGTCCTGGATCCAACTTATAAAGATTCTGGGCATCGGATCAGATCATTTCCTCATCTGGATTAACAGAAGCTCTGGAGCAGACCTCCGTTTCCCAGGCTATAGTATGAGTAAACAGCTGGGCAGACTCAGCCATCTGTGTTACCCCATACTCAGACGGGCAGCTGGAGACTTGGGAGCTGTGAGGAAGCAAGTGCGATTGGGGTGACACCTCTGAGGACTGGAGTATTTGTGATGTTGAAATTGAGGTGATGGAGAGCCCACTTGAAGGAGCACTTGATATCCGTTGAAGCACCTGCTGTTTTTGTGCCTCATCTAGAATTTGTAGCGATGGGCGTGTCCGTAAGGATGGGATCGTATCACATTGTCCACGAAAAGAAGTCGACATCTTAGTTTGGCTGGAAGATGGTCTTTCTTCTGCAGATGTTACTCCCCCCCCCACCGTGGGGGGCCTCGACCCACCGGTGGACAGGCGCCAGTATTGGGAAAGGGGGGCTGGCCGTCAGGGTCCACCGCGGATCTGGCACAAACCCGGCGACACAGAGGTGGCACAGGCAGGAACGGACAGTCCGTGTCGGCTTCTCACTTTTTGGATTTTAGAAGGGCATGACATGCCTATATCTGTGTCTCTCCCTCCTTTTACTCCTCCACCTCTTTTCTTTTCGCATGACTATATGTACTTGTCACTTTTCCATGTGTTAGTTGTGTCTTCTGAGCAGTTTGTCAGCTTTTGGACACCTTTGAAGGTGTTTTCTATGTGTTTCTATGTGTTTTTGTTTGCCTGCCATTGGTTTTAACGGTGTTCGAAGGTGTTCGACGAACAGTTCGACGAACAGTTCGGCGAACACACGGGTGTTCGACGAACCGAACCGAACTCGAACACTACGGGGGTGGCTCAACACTATTTAACAGCTGCGGGTGGATTGGAGCTCCACACAGCTGTTAACTAGTTAAATCCCGCTGTCAATCTCTGATAGTGGGATTTAACATGCGCCAGCAGGAAGCGCACCATTCTGTTGATCCATTAGCGCTCCATCACGTGATCGCAGGGTGCCAATGGGTTTTCATGACAGCCAGTGGTCTGCAGAAGACCCCTGTGCCTGTCATTGTGATAGGAGATCGTGATTTTTTTCTATAGCAAAGGTGATTGGATGATGGCAGCTTCAAATCTCGTAAGGGGACTATGCATTAAAAAGTGAAAATTTTTTAAAAAACTAAAATATGAATTTTTTTTTAAAAACACACAAAAGTTCAAATCACCCCCTTTTTGCCCCATTGAAAATAAAACAATTAAAAAAAAACACATATTCGGTATCGCCAAGTTCAGAAATGTCCGATCTATCAAAATAAAATAAATAAATCAGATAAACAACGTAACGAGAAAAAAATCGAAATGCCAGAATTATGTTATTTTGGCTGCCGCAATAATATGGAATAAGAGGGGATTAAAACATTGTATCTATCCCAAAATTGTATATAAAAAAAGTCAGTTTAGGGTGTAAAGAATAAACCATTACACAGAACCATATCCCAAATAATGGAAACGCTACATGTCTAGGAAAATGGCAACAAACGCAAAAAATATTTTTGCCAACAAATTTTGGAACTTTTTTCACCACTTAAATAAAAAACAAACTATACATGTTTGGAATCTGCGTATTTGTTCTGACCTGGGGAATCATATTGCCAGGTCAGTATTACCATGCAGTGAACATGGTAAATAAAAACCCCAAAAAGCAATTGTGGAATTGCACTTTTTATTTGCAATTTCACCGCACTTGGAATTGTTCCCCGTTTTCCAGTACACTATATGGTAAAATCAATAGTGCCATTCCACTGAAAAGTACAACTCATCCCCCAAAAAACACGCCCTCATATGGCTATATTGACGAAATATAAAAAAGTTATGGCTCTTGGAAGAAGGGGATTAAAAAAAAAAAAAAAAAAAAAAAAAACAGAAAATGGTCATGGCATGAAAGGTTTAACCCCTTTAAAGCCCATGACTAGTGTTGAGCCACCCCCGTAGTGTTCGGGTTCGGTTCGGTTCGTCGAACACCGGGATGTTCGAGGAACTGTTCGTCGAACTGTTCGTCGAACACCTTAGAACACCGTCGAACACCGTTAAAACCAATGGCAGGCAAACAAAAACACATAGGAACACATAGAAAACACCTTCAAAGGTGTCCAAAAGCTGACAAACTGCTCAGAAGACGCTTTCTTTAAAAAAGCCAGCCGGCAATTCAGCAGCGGCATACACCGGTACCCGACAATTTAGACATGAAGGAATAGAGCATCACACATAGATTAGATAGATAGAAACATGTCAGTCACATATATATGAAGTACAGTGACAGTGTTGCTTACTGTACTTGTCATTTAGTGTAAAGGATTTATTAAAAAATATAATAGTGTTTTCGTGCACCGTCTCTTTAAAAAAGCCGGCTGGCAATTCAGCAGCGGTACCCAACAATTTATAACAGACAGAATAGAGCTTCACACATAGATTAGATAGATAGAAACATGTCAGTCACATATATATGAAGTACTGTGACAGTGTTGCTTACTGTACTTGTCATTTACTGCAAAGGATTTATTAAAAAAAATAATAGTGTTTTCATGCACCGTCTCTTTAAAAAAGCCGGCCGGCAATTCAGCATCTGTACCCGACAATTTAGAATAGAAGGAATAGAGAATCACACATAGATTAGATAGATAGAAACATGTCAGCCACATATATACGAAGTACAGTGACAGTGTTGCTTACTGTACTTGTCATTTAGTGTAAAGGATTTATTAAAAAATATAATAGTGTTTTCGTGCACCGTCTCTTTAAAAAAGCCGGCCGGCAATTCAGCAGCGGTACCCGACAATTTATAACAGACAGAATAGAGCTTCAAACATAGATTAGATAGATAGAAACATGTCAGTCACATATATATGAAGTACAGTGACAGTGTTGCTTACTGTACTTGTCATTTACTGCAAAGGATTTATTAAAAAAAATAATAGTGTTTTCATGCACCGTCTCTTTAAAAAAGCCGGCCGGCAATTCAGCATCTGTACCCGACAATTTATAACAGACAGAATAGAGCTTCACACATAGATTAGATAGATAGAAACATGTCAGTCACATATATAATAAGTACAGTGACAGTGTTGGTTACTGTACTTGTCATTTAGTATTAAAATAAAGGATTTATTATTAAAAAAAATTGGCGTGGGGTTCCCCGTAATTTTAGTCTCTAGCGGAGGTTAAGCAGACAGCTGGGGCAGATGTTTGAAGCCTGGGAAGGGGGTAATACCCACGGAGCTTCCCAGGCTACTAATATCAGCCCCCAGCTGAATACCTAGCCTTTACTAGCTATTAAAATGGAGGACCCCCCCCAAAAAAATGACGTGGGGTCCCCCCTAATTTAATAGCTAGCAAAGGCTAGGCAGACAGCTGGGGGCTGATATTAATAGCCCAGGAAGGGAGCCATGAATATTGGTCCCCTCCCAGGCTAGAAACACCAGCCGTCAGCCGCCCCAGAAATGGCGCATCCATAGGATGCGCCAATTCTGGCACTTAGCCTCGCTCTTCCACGCTGCCCTGGTGCGGTGGCAGGGGGTAATAGGGTTGGGGTTGATGTCAGCTTATAATGCCAGCTGACATCAAGCCCAGGTTAGTAATGGAGAGGCGTCTATAAGACACCCCCATTACTAACCCCATAGTCAAAGTTAAAAAAAAAACACAAACACCCAGAATAAAGTCCTTTAATTGAAATAAAGACACAATTCTTTATTGTTCTAAATTAAACCATACTTACCATCACGCCCATTCCAGCTGAAGCCAACGATCTCCTGCAATAAAAGAAAAATAATAAAGCAACCTCATCCTTACCTTTCCATGGTTCCCAGGACAGCTTCAGCTCTGCTACATCGAGATGACAGGCTGGACCGCAGCAGAACGCTGCCATCCAGCCTGTCATCCCGCAGACACTGAGAAGCGCAGGCATGCTTGCGCTCCTCAGTGTCTGACTGTGACGGCATCCAGATGAGCCGACAATGAACTCGGCTCACCTCATGTACGTCACTGACAGCGTGGGAAAATTCTCCTGCACTCAGCGCTTCAGCATGAGAATTTTCCCACGCTGTCAGTGACGTGCATGAGGTGAGCCGAGTTCATTGGACATGACCTCGGCTCATCTGGATGCCGTCACAGCCAGACACTGAGTAGCGCAAGCAAGCCTGCGCTTCTCAGTGTCCGCGGGATGACAGGCTGGATGGCAGCGTTCTGCTGCGGTCCAGCCTGTCATCTCGATGTAGCAGAGCTGAAGCTGTCGTGGGAACCATGGAAAGGTAAGGATGAGGTTGCTTAATTATTTTACTTTTATTGCAGAAGACATTGGCTTCAGCTGGAATGGGCGTGACGGTAAGTATGGTTTAATTTAGAACAATAAAGAATTGTGTGTTTATTTCAATTAAAGGACTTTATTCTGGGTGTTGTGTTTTTTTAAATACTTTACTAGAAATTCATGGTGGTCATGTCTAATATTGGCGTGACCCCATGAATTTCAGGCTTAGGGCCAGCTGAAAATGCCAAGCTGGCCTTAACCCCTTTATTACCCAGTGAGCCACCGCACCAGGGCCCTGGATGAGTTGGGTACAGCGCCAGAAGATGGCGCTTCTATGAACGCTCCATTTTCTGGGGCGGCTGCGGACTGTGCGGGCGCGATCGCCGCCGGGTGTCAGCTGATTGTCACAGCTGACACCCGGTACTATGTGCAGGGAGCGGTCCCGCACCGCTCCCGGCACATTAACCCCCGCAATGCTGCAATCGAAGTCGATTGCAGCATTACGGTGGCTGAGGGGAGGTGATCGCAATACTCACCTCCTCTTCTGGCCTCCAGCGCTGTCTGCCGCGGCTTCCCGGGTGTTGCCATGATGACCCGATGTCGTCATGACAACATCCGGGTTACCAGACAGCAGGAAGATTGTTTGGTCATGTGCAGTGCATGACCAACAATCTTCTCACTGTGCAGCGCTGACTGCCTGCATAGCACAGGGATGGTGCTCCATCCCTATGCTATGCAGGAGATCAAAATAAAAAAGTGAAAGTCCCAGAGTGGGACAAAGTAAAAAAGTAAAAAAAAACTTTCAGAAAGTGAAAAAAAAAAAAAAATTGTAAAAATATTAAAAATAAATAAATAATCCACCAAAAATAAAAATATAATGTACCCATCAATAAATATTATTATGAAAAAACAAAAACTAACAATAAAAGTGCACATATTTTGTATTGCCGCGTCCGTAACGACCTGACCTATAAAACTGTCCCACTAGTTAACCCCTTAAGTGAACACGGTAAAAAAAAAAAAAAAAGCAAAAAACAATGCTTTATCATCATACCACCAAGCAAAAAATGGAATAACACGCGATCAAAAAGACGAATATAAATAAAAATGGTAAAAACATAATCTTGTCCCACAAAAAACAAGCCACCATACAGCTCCATCATCCGAAAAATCAAAAAGTTATAGCTCTCAGAATAAAGCGATGCAAAAAAATATTTTTTTCTATAAAATAGCTTTTATTGTGTAAAAGCGCCAAAACATAGAAAAACAATATAAATGTGGTACCGCTGTAAACTTACTGACCCGAAGAATAAAGCTACCTTATCAATTTTACCACACGCGGAGTAGAATAAAAAGATTAAAAAAAAAAAACAATTCAATTCCTGAATTGTTGGTTTTTGTTTATTCTGCTTCCGAACAGCTGGAATAGAAAGCGATCAAAAAATATCACGTGCCTGAAAATGGCACCAATAAAAACATCAACTCATCCCGCAAAAAACAAGCCATCACATGACTCTGTCGGCCAAAATATGGAAAAATTATAGCTCTCAAAATATGGCGATGCAAAAACTAGATTTTACAAAATATGTGTCTTTTAGTGTGTGACAGCTGTCAATCATAAAAGCCCGATATTATTCTGGTATCTCTGTAGTAGCACCGACCCGAAGAATAAGGTCATCTAATCACTTATACCGCACTAGGAACGGCGTAAAAAATAAACGCTAGGGCTGGGGTTGGGGTTAGGGTTGTGCAAATGTTAGGGTTGGGGTTAGGGTTGTTGTTTTTTTCAAAAGTAAAAAAAAAAAAGATGACGATATGGCAACTAGTGTTGAACGCAAGTGCTCGCTACTTGAGTTTGCATCGGGTGCTCGGGTATGCATTGAGTATCTCAGGTGCTCGAGTCTCCGCCCCATATGCTTCGCGGCCAAAAAAACTTGCGGGGATTGCCTGCCATGCACGAGCGATCCCCGCATGTTTTTTTGGGGTGTCTAATAACCGTGAAACATGCGGGCGGGGACTCGAGAATTTCACTTGAGCACCCATGATATATGGTGCATACCTGAGTACCCGATGCAAAGTAGCGAGCACTTGCGCTCAAGACTAATGACGACTTATTCAATATGATGACCTAATGTCATCAAATTCTGTGTCGTACCTCTGGGTTCAAAATGTTCACTATACCCCTTGATAAAATCCTTGAGGGGTGTAGTTTCCAAAGTGGGGTAACTTGTGGGGGCTTTCAACTATTTAGGCACATCAGGGGCACTCCAAACGCGACATGACGTCCGCTCTCAATTCCAGCAGATTTTGCGTTCGAAAAGTCACACAGTGCTCCTTCCCTTCTGAACTCTGCCGTGCGCCCAAGCACTGTATTTTCTCCACATATGGGGTATTGACGTACTCAGGAGAAATTGCACAAAAGTTTTTGGGGTCCATTTTCTCCTCTTACCCTTGTGAAAATAAAAAAATTGGGGCTAAGCATCATTTTTGTGGAAAAAGTCACATTTTTTTATTTTCACGGCTCCATGTTATAAACTTCTGTAAAGGAGTTGGGGGTTCAAGGTGCTCACAACACATCTAGATAAGTTCCCTGAGGGGTCTAGTTTCCAAAATGGTGTCACTTGTGGGGGGTTTCCACTGTTTAGGCACATCAGAGGCACATCCGCTAATTATTCAAGCAAATTTTACATTCAAAAAGTCAAATGGCTCTCCTTCCCTTCCGAACCCTGCCGTGCGCCCAAACAGTGGTTTTCCCCCACATATAGGGTATCTGCTTACTCAGGAGAAACTGTAAATCAAATTTTGGGGTCCATTTTTTCCTGTTACCCCTGCAAAAATAAAAAAAATTGGGTCTAAAATAACATTTTTGTGAAAAAAGTTAAATGTTAATTTTTTTCTTCCACATTCCAAAAAGTCCTGTGAAGCACCTGAAGGGTTAATAAAGTTCTTCAATGTGGTTTTGAGCACCTTGAGGGGTGCAGTTTTTAGAATGGTGTCACTTTTGGGTATTTTCTGTCATAAAGACCCCTCAAAGTGGCTTTAAATATGATGTGGTCCCTAAAAAAATGGTTTTGTAAATTTTGTTGGAAAAATTAGAACTCGCTGGTCAACTTTAAACCCTCATAGCTCCACAACAAAAAAAAAATTTGGTTCCAAAATTGTGTTGGTATAAAGTAGACATGTGGGAAATGTTATTTATTAACTATTTTGTGTGACATATCTCTCTGATTTAAGGACATACAAATTCAAATTTTGAAAATTGCTAAATTTTCTAAATTTTCGCCAAATTTCCATTTTTTTCACAAATAAACGCAAGTTATATCGAAGAAATTTTACCACTATCATGAAGTACAATATGTCACAAAAAACAATCTCAGAATCAGGGGGATCCGTTGAAGCGTTCCAGAGTAATTACCTCATAAAGTGACATTGGTCAGAATTGTAAAAATTGCCTGGTCATTAACGTGCAAACCACCTTGCGTTGTAAAGGGGTTAAAAATATAATACAATTTGTCCTGCATAAATCAAAACCTTAAGCACCAATAATTAATTACTGTGTGTATTTGGACTGATTAAATTCTATAATCAACACACACAATACCATTTTTACTTAAGTCTGTACTTTATTACCGCTATTGAGATTGTAAATATGCATGAGACAATAAAGGTGGTAGACCTATATTACTACATAGCCAATTAAAATGTTATTCTTATAACTCATGCTTGAACAGTGAACCAACATTAAGGCTATGTTACTTAATTATCTGTTTGTGGCAGTAACAGATGTTTCAGTTCTCATATCTGTTAAGGTTGAAACAAGGCACAGATCCACCGTGTTCAACCTATAATCCTAACGTGTTGATCCAGAAGAAGGCCAAAACTACATTAAGCCAATGGTAATTGTTTCATATTAGGGGAAAAACTCCTTCCTGACTTCATATATGGCAACCTTAAATATTTTCTTCATTGTGGTTTAGATAGAATTATAAGAAACCTGTGCTGGATAATGTTGGAAGATCATCATTGCATGTAATGACTTTCTAGTGGGCTTCCAAGAGATTTTGACAGAGGGGGGAAATGTGGACTTGTGTTTATCAATAACAAACTTCATAAGCAGAACTGCAGTGTTGAAAATGGGAAACTCACAATGAAGACATCATTGATCTTAACCTTTGTCATTACAAATTAAAGCGATTGGACGTGTGACTCCTGCAGATTACACTAATCTAGAATCAATGACCGCATACCAACATATCGCAAACAATGAATGAATGTTTTGCAAGTTCATCACCTCATTGATAGCCAGTTTACAAGGGCTACTATTCACCAATGAGCATTGCTCTGAAAGCTTGTTCGCCAATTGTGGATTTGTCTAAATGTGTTATAACATTTGTCCCCATTAAAGTGGTTGTCTGGTCCAAATCCATAAGTCTGCAGTCACTCTGTGTGACTGCAGACTTATGAATCCCCCCAGAGAACGCACTGTGCGCTGTGGGGATTCGCCAGTTTTTGAGCTGGGACCGGAGGGTATGTATCAGTTATACATACTCCGGCCAGAGACCGTCCAGTGGACGCGGCCACTCTCCTTAAACTTGTATGGAGTGAGGCCACGCCCCCTAGTTGCCCACGCCCATTGGATAGCCGCATCACTAGTCGGGGTGCTGTCTCGTTCTATACAAATGTATGGCGCGAGGCCACGCCCACTGTACGTGCTCTGGGGGGATTCATAAGTCTGCAATCACACAGAGTGACTGCAGACTTATCGATTTGAACCAGAAAACCCTTTAATCTGAAAATTGTTAGAAATCTTAGTTGAAGCCCCACAAATGAAGAAGTGATAGTATAGCCCAATGACACACCATCACTTTCTTTAGTGGTAAAAACCCATTTAATTAAACGAAAAAGGGTAGTACATAAAGAGTAGTTTTCGGTACATGGTACAGTATGTATCTTATAGCTTTTCTGAACATAAGGCTACTTGAGATTCTTCCCAATCTGGCATTAAGTGAAGAGAGATGCATGGAACATGACGTACTGTTGCCAAAGCTATCATGTAATTTTACAGTTGTTTCAGAACATCATGCAACATTAGAATATAATACTGAATTAAATTATTAAGGTATAAATCTTTTCTAAAAATGAGACAAACAGATGCAGCGAGGCTTTGCGCATGCATGAATATGCGAGCGTGCTTACATCTCCCCTTACTCATTCTGTAGATGTTTATTTGTGTTTAACATTATCTGCTAAAGTACACATGTCATATAAAGTAGCATGCAAAAACCACATACAAGTGAAAAAACACAGCTGCTCAAATAAAGTGCATATGAACCAATAATATGAGTTTATTTTTCCTTCCTGTGTGTTTGGTAGGAAATTGAAGGAGAGGAAAAAATTAATCATCACACAACTTTCTCCTCGTGTTTGTAAGTGTTAACATGCTGACAAAACTTATTCACACACTTTCCTGTCACATCATGTACCACCTTGATGTCTATTGCAATCTCAACCAACTTAGGCCACCCATGCTTCACACCAGGGATAGAAAGAGAATTTTGTTCTATTCAGCAAGTTCAGCTTGCATTTCTTTCTTCTATGGGTTTGCAGAAATGTCATCTTTTCCTGCTTGTAATCGTTAATTTTTATTGGACCGTGCTTCTGAGATGTTAACGGAATATGTGAAAAGAACATGGCATGTTTTTGAAGTTCCGAGCTATGTAATGCAATTCCCAGGGACTGGAAATATGTTATATCATTCAATTTCATTTTCAATACTGATGGGAAATCAACTTTTTGTTTGAAAGGTCTCCAAACCACACCTGCAGCTTTCCCATTTCAGCAGAGTTTAGCACCCAACTGTGACTCAGTATTGATCTAGTGCCATGGCTTTAGTGTTTTAGAAATGATTTGGAAATATCTAATGTATCACTTCCTAGTTATTTAGATAATGGGTACGCTCCTGCTTCATTTACTATTAAAAATATTACATCACATGTAAAAGTACAGGGGGGTCGTTCATGTTGATGGCCACAAAAACCTTTCTTGTGCTTCATTCATAAGACCCAGCATACACCGCCAAGATATTAAAGCAGAGAATTCAGTTCCAGCACATTACACGGGACACAAAATAATCTGATTACGCAAACACCAACTGACCGCTAGTTAACCTTCCATTGTCTAATGGGATCTTGAGATGATCATACAATTTATTTCATTGAATGTGTAGCTATGGGATCACAAACATATCAATAAGTTACATTCTATTTAGAGATGAGCAAATAAATTTGAGTGGAATTGAATTCTACTCGAATTTTACATAAATCTGCATTTACCACAATGCAAATTTTTTATAATTTGCTTCTTCCTGGATTTGGTAAAATGGATGCTGCTGGCCACCATTTTTATGGAATATTAAAAGGACATCAAAATGTAAAAAAAAACAACTTATACTCACCTCTCTGGTCGCTCCACTCTTCACTGCCACCTATCCGGTCCTTGTCGCATCTTTGGATCGGTGTCAGCTGCAGTGAAATTCCTAGGTCAAGGTTGCCAGTCTGGGGCTACAGGGTTTGCTAGGTCCAGGAGGGTCCTGCACATGTGTTCTCAAAGGTCGTGGCACATGCTGAAAAGTATGATGACACTGCTTGTGCCGCGACCTTTATAGGGGCATGCGCACAGCCCTCCCGGACCTGGGAAACCCAGAAACCTCGGCCTGGCAACTGAAGCCCAGGGATTTCACCATTGATCCGGAAATGTGACAAGGACCCAACAAGTGGCAGAGAGTAGCTGAGGGGTCAGCTGTGAGGTGAATATAATGATTTTTTTTTATACATATGACATTTATTATACTCTAGGGCAGTGGTTCTCAACTCCAGTTCTCAAGACCCACCAACAGATCAGGTTTTCAGGATTATCTTAGTTTTGCACAGGTGATGGAATTATTACCTGTGCAATACTAAGGAAATCCTGAAAACATGATCTGTTGGTGGGTTTTGAGGACTGGAGTTGAGAACCACTGCTCTAGGGTCTGGAGAGACCCTAGAACATAATAAGGGACATTCAATTTCCTGGGAAAAATGAGTGAACAGGTAAATTTGAATTATTCCTGATCCGCTCATCTCTAGTTCTACGTACCAAAAAATTAAAGCATTGGTCATAAAGTGCAAAAGTAATACTAGTTAGTGTAGGTCTGTGAAGGGGTTATTGACTTAGGGCTAACTCTGTCCATATGCCACTGCCTTTTCCAACCTTGCTTCAAATAAAATGTAGTAAATTAAAATGTCAGAAGATATAAAGAACAACTGCTTCTAAAACGTCAATCTTCGGTCTCATAATTACTGTTTTGGTTACATGTCCTTCATTCACATGACCGATTATTACTGGTCTGACCAATTATGACTGCATGTATGGTATTGGAGAGACAGGGGATTGAATTGGTGTGTAGTGGTGAGTAATGTATTTCTAAGGTATTTTATAATGGTTGCGTTACACTCCTGTCCTGGGTATTCCGGGTTCGGCTTCCTTCTTTTGGATCTGCTGCCCTCTGTTGTGCTCCACGCTGGGTTTTGCAAGTTGCTCAATCACATCATCTCCCTATGCCTATTTAAGGCCCACTAAGACACACACCTGAGTTTTAAGATTAAGACTAGTGCATTGTGTAAGGAACCCTTATTCTGCAATCTCTGAATTTATCCATCGGTTGCAACAAACAAACATGATCACTATGGAGAAGAAATTAGTGTGTGAACTAAAAACCTGGTGGGATCTTACCACAATGAATAGCTATGTGGAAAAGAAAATGATACCGAGAGGGTTAAGATTAAAGAAAGTTCCTACTACAGTGTATTCAGAATCATTTGTGGAAGACTGGAATATATTTTTATCTGAATGTTCCTTGAGATTAATGTCATTAATTATTAAACATGAAGAGGATTCCCTAAAGAAGGTTAAGAGGGATATTAAGTCGCTGCAGGATAAGCTGTTACCTTTTAAAAACAACCGGGATTTAAAAGACTTGAATGATAAAATCAAGAAAAATATTCAAAAACTGGAAGACAAGATTATTGCAACAAAGGAACGGAAATTTAAGAGAGATAAGACTGACTATGATTGTAAATGTGTTTATGAATGGGGAAGATGGGATCGAGGGTATTTTACTCCAAAGTCTATCCTCAAAAACAGGATTGGCAACAGCAATAATAAGAATAAAAACCGAGATCATTCACCATATGAATTTCAGCGCTCTAGACAACGTCAAAGGGTTAACTTCAGCTCTACAGAAATAGAAAGTTCTGAGGGTGTTTCAAATCAAGAAGAAGGAGAATCAGATGTGGAGGAGGAGAGTGTGGATACTCCGCTTTCGTACTATTCAAGACCTCCCAGAACAAGACCACGAAAAAATTGGAAAGGAGAGGGGGCAGGAGGCACAGGAAGAAGATACCCCCTGAGGAAAAAGAAGTAGAGGACTTTATAATGTTGTTAATTTATCTTCCTATATTAGAATCATAGAATCATAGAATGGTAGAGTTGGAAGGGACCTCCTGGGTCATCTGGTCCAACCCCATGCTCAAAGCAGGATTCACTAGATCATCTCAGACAGATGTCTGTCCAGCCTCTGTTTGAAGACGTCCATTGAAGGGGAACTCACCACCTCTCGTGGCAGCCTGTTCCACTCATTAATCACCCTAACTGTCAAAAAGTTTTTTCTAATATCTAATCTGTGTCTCCTCCCATTTAGTTTCATCCCATTGCTTCTAGTCTTTCCTTGTGCAAATGAGAATAAAGATGATCCTTCTACAATGTGACAGCCCTTGACATATTTGTAGACAGCTATTAAGTCTCCTCTCAGTCTTCTTTTTTGCAAGCTAAACATTCCCAAATCCTGCAACAGTTCCTCATAGGACATGGTTTGCAGACCAGTCACCATTCTGTTCGCTCTTCTCTGAACTTGCTCCAGTTTGTCTATGTCTTTTTTAAAATGTGGTGCCCAAAACTGTACACAGTATTCCAGATGAGGTCTGACCAAAGAGGAGTAAAGACCGATAATGACTTCACGTGATCTAGACTGTATGCTTCTGTTAATACATCCCAGAATTGTATTTGCCTTTTTTGCTGCTGCATCACACTGTTGACTCATGTTCAGTCTATGATCTATTAGTATACCTAAGTCTTTTTCACATGTACTGTTGCTTAGCTCTATTCCTCCCATTCTGTATATGCTTTTTTCATTTTTATTGCCCAGATGTAGTACTTTGCATTTTTCCCTGTTAAAAACATTCTGTTGGTTGCTGCCCACTGCTCCAGTTTATTTAGGTCTTTTTGAATCCTCTCTCTCTCTTCTCTAGTATTAGCTATCCCTCCTAGCTTTGTGTCATCAGCAAATTTAATCAGTTTACCCTCAATTCCTTCATCTAAATCATTGATAAAGATGTTGAACAATACAGGTCCCAGGACGGAGCCCTGTGGTACCCCACTTGAGACATTCATCCAGCTGGATGTGAAGCTATTTACAACCACCCTTTGAGTCCGATCACTAAGCCAGTTATGAATCCACCTAACAGTTGCCTGGTCCATTGCATACTTGGTCATTTTTTCAATAAGGATGGTGTGAGATACTTTGTCAAATGCTTTGCTGAAGTCAAGATATACTATATCTACAGCATTTCCCTGATCCACCCAGTCAGTGATTCTGTCATAGAAGGAAATTAAGTTAGTCTGACATGACTTGTTAGTTACAAACCCATGCTGACTCTGGTTAATCACTTCATTCTTATCCATGTACTTACATACATGTTGTTTAATAATTTGTTCAAAGATCTTTCCTGGTATAGAAGTCAGACTCACCGGCCTATAGTTCCCTGGGTCCACCTTCTTCCCTTTTTGAAGATAGGAACAACATTTGCTCTTCTCCAGTCTTCTGGGACTTCTCCTGTTCTCCAAGAATTTTCAAAGATTATGGAGAGTGGTTCTAAAATTTCTTCTACGATCTCCTTCAGTACTCTGGGGTGTAATTCATCTGGACCTGGAGACTTGAACTCATTTATGTTAGCTAAATATTCCCTCACAATCTTTCTGTTTACAGATAACTTGGATTCCTCTATTCCTTTAAAAGGACAGTGAAGATCAGTTGATGTTACATTTTCTTTCTGAGAGAAAACAGATGCAAAATAGGAATTAAAAAGTTCGGCCTTCTCAACATCCTCTCTTACCATTTCTCCATTTTCATCCTGTAAAAATCCTATAGCATCTTTGACTTTTCTTTTACTTTTGACATACCCCCAAAATCCTTTTTAATTGCTTTTGACATCTCTTGCAAGCCTTAATTCATTGTCAGCTTTAGCTAACCTGATACGTGCCCTGCAGGATCTGCAGACTGCATTATAATCTTCTTTAGATATGCCTCCCTCTTTCCATTTAATAAACATTTCTTTCTTTCTTTTTAGCATGTGTTTAAATTCTGTGTTCATCCATCCTGGTTTCCTTAAATGCTTCCCATTCTTCCTACTTTTCGGGATTGTTAATGATTGTGCTTTGAGAATCTCATTTTTAAAAATTTCCTATCCTTCCTGGACATTTTTGTCCTTAAGGACATCCAGCCATTGGATCCCTCCTATTCTCTTTGTGAGTCTCTTAAAATCTGCCTTTCTAAAATCTAACCTTGAAGTTTGAGTCTTCACATGTCTTCCTCCTCTAGTTATCCAAAATTCTATAATAGCATGATCGCTGCCTCCTAGGGTCCCAGCCACCTTTACCTCCTCAACCATTTCCTCCCTGTTTATAAGGATTAGATCCAAAGTAGCAGATCCCCTTGTTTTCTCCCCTACCTTTTAGAAGATAAAGTTGTCAGCAAGAGAGGATAAGAATTTGCTTGACCTGTTAGTTTTACTTGAGAGAGATTCCCAACAAATGTCTGGATAGTTGAAATCTCCCATGACCACTACGTCATATTTTTTGGAGAACTTGGTCATTTGATACATAAAGAGTTCATCCATATCTTCAGCTTGCCCAGGTGGCCTGTAGTAAATGCCTACAATGGTGTCCTTTCCGTTGTTCTCTCCTTGTATTCTTACCCAAACAGTTTCCACAGAACTCCCAGTCTCTGAAGCTTCAATCTCTGTGCAGATATACGCTTTTCTAACATACAATGCAACACCTCCTCCTCGTTTATCAAGTCTGTTTCTTGCAAATAAGTTGTATCCTTTTAGCCTTTTATTCCAATCATGTGTATCGTCCCACCAAGTTTCAGTGATTCCAATGACATCATATTCCTTTTCCTGCATTAGTAGTTCCAATTCTCCTTGTTTGTTGCCCATGCTTTGTGCATTTGTATAAAAACATTTTAGTTTGTGATTGGTTTCTCTTCCTCCCATATTTTTATTATTTAAATTGTTTTGTCTTTGTTCTTCCTTTCCACTTCCAGTAGCAGAGATCTCAATAGTATTTGTCAGCTGTATGGCTTTTTCTGGCCTTTTGCTTCCCTTCCCACATTGTTCTAGTTTAAAGCTCTTCTGATGAGTGTAGCAAGGCGACTTCCAAATACATGTTTTCCAGTCTTCGTAAGGTGCACCCCATCTCTAGCAAGTAGTCCATCGTATAGGTAATTCATTCCGTGATCCAGAAATCCAAATCCTTGTTGACGGCACCATCGACGTAGCCAGTTGTTCACCTGTAGAATCTTATTCCACCTCATTGTTCCATGGCCATCCACTGGGAGGATGGATGAGAAGACCACCTGCGCTCCCAATTCTTTCACTTTCTTGCCTAAGTCTTCAAAGTCACTGCAGATGGTTTCCAGGTCCTTTCTTGCAGTGTCATTTGTCCCCACATGTATTAGCAGGAATGGGTAGTGATCTGTAGGTCTGAAGAGTCTTGATATCCTGTCAGACACATCTTTAATTTTTGCTCCTGGAAGACAGCACATTTCTCTTGAGGTTATGTCTGGTCTGCAGATAGCGGCCTCTGTTCCTCTTAACAGGGAATCCCCCATGACCACCACTCTCCGTTTTTTCTTCACAACATTCTTCTTTCTCCATCCAGGAGGATTCTGAGGGCTTACAAGGTTACTCATTGCTGGCAAAGTCTTATTTTGCTGTATTTCTTCATGGTTCTCCTGCGTGAGAGCCTGGTACTGGTTCCTGAGCAGTATGGGTGCTGACTGCCTCTCGATCCTCCTGCTTCTGTGGGTCACATGCTTCCATTCCTCTGTTTCGTCAGGTGCAGTTCGAATTTCTTCTCTTTCTGAATCATGAAGAGATAATTCTGCTCTGTCTAAGAACTCTTCACCTTCCTTAATGATTTTCAAGGTAGTTAACCTCTCTTCTAGATTTCGCAACTTTTCCTCCAACAGGGACACAAGCTTGCATTTCTGGCATGTGAAGTTTGGCTTTTCCACTGGCAAGTCTGTGAACATGTAGCAGGATATGCAGCTCACCAAATGGCTCCTGGACTCTTCCATGTTCTTATTGTTAATGTTCTGAAAACAGTGAAAAAAGCTTAAAAAAAAAGTGCGCGGTTTACCGATGTCCTCTTTTCAGCTCCAACAGCCAAAATCCAGTGTTCTTTGAGTTCGCGGAGACTCTTCACTTACCCCAAAATGCAGTGGGAATATGCAAATTATCTCCTCAGGACTCCTCCCCTGGTTTACCGATGTCCTCTTTTCAGCTCCAACAGCCAAAATCCAGTGTTCTTTGAGCTCGCGGAGACTCTTCACTTACCCCAAAATGCAGTGGGATATGCAAATTATCTCCTCAGGACTCCTCCCCTGGTTTGTACGTCAATCACAAATTTCAGTGTTATCGAGGGGGTTAAGCTTTGCACCGACACATCATTTTGATTTATATGAGACTATCTTAGATGTCAATCGTTTTGTAAGGGCTATAACTGTAAAAAAACATTTTTTACAGGAACAGAATTCAGAGTGTAATGAAAGTAGCTTGGTAGAGGGCATTAGTAGATCGGTTTCTTCTGATAATGATAACATGATGGTATGTAATTTTCAGGATCAGATCGTGTGTAGGAATCTTAGTCTTTTAGACAGGGAAATTCAGAGAGGAAATAATAATGAAATCAATAGCTCAGAGAGTTGTAGGGTTAAAAATCCATCTTTTTATCCTATTCAAACTAGGTCTAAAGTAATGGATAATTTTCAGGAGATGGTACAAAAGGAATTAATCAAATTACATGGTGAAGTAAGCAGTAAATATTTTGGTAATATTTCTACAGTGGAAAAGAGAGCTATATATGATTTAGAAAAGCATCCGGACCTTACTGTAAGAGCGGTGGATAAGGGGTGTTCGGTTGTGCTTTTAGATACGGGTTTGTACACCATATTGAATAAAAATATATTTTTAATGATGATGTAACATATGCATTATTGTCTAATGACCCTACAATTGTTTTTCAGAAGGAATTATTTGATCTATTGATGGAAGGTATATGACTTTCGGTAATCTCTAAAAAAAACAGTTTGATTATCTATATGTTGTTAACCCTGTGGTGCCTGTGTTCCATTCTCTCCCCAAGCTTCAAAAGAACCGATTCCCACATCCTATGAGACCTATAGTGGCGGGTATTGGTTGTTTGAATGAGAATCTATGTCAGTGGGTGGATTCATTGCTTCAACCATTATTATTAATCTGTCCTGGTTATTTACGTGATACAAAGCAGGTTTTTAACAGTGTTGCCTCTATTTCGTGGAGTTTGGATTTTATGTGGATCAGCTGTGATGTAGAGTCCTTATATTAGTGCATTCCCCATGAATTGGGAGTGCAAGCAATGTCAGGATTTTTGGATAGATATTCCTTATATAGTGAAGATCTGAAGAATTTCATCCTTAAGGCCCTGCAATTTTTGTTAAAACATAATTATTTTCTATTTATGGATAAATATTATTTACAAACTGTGGGAGCCCCTATGGGTGCGAAACACTCACCATCTTTTGCGTGTTTATATGTTGCAGTTTGGGAAGAAAAATATATTTTTTCAAGTACTAATCCTTTTGCAGATAGAATTCAGTGGTTCGCAAGATATTTGGATGATATTACTATCTGGAACGGTGAGGTTTCTGAGATTTGAGAATTTGTGGATTATTTGAACTATAATGAATTTTCTTTAAAATTTACATATAAGTTGGATCTAAGATGTCTGGAATTCCTGGATCTAATACTGATAGGTGATGTTCAGAAAAAATCTGTTATTACCCAGACATTTAGGAAGGAGATAGTAGGAAATACTGTTCTAAATGCAAGATCATGCCACTCCATCTATACAATCAAAGGGGTGCCTGTAGGTGAATTAATAAGGGCACGCAGGAATTGTTCTGAGGCAGATTTATATGAAAAAGAGAAAAAATCTGTTTGTAATAGACTTAGCAAGCGGGGATACCAAGATTGGATGCTTAAACGAGCGATTGACAAGGTGGAAAAAATCCCTAGGGAGGATTTGCTGAAGGATAGACCAGGAAAAACAGCCCGTAATTCTGTGAGTTTTATCACTACTTTCAGTGCTGAATATAACAAAGTGAAAGCAATTGTTAATAGACATTTAACTATTTTGTTGCAGGATGAATTAATTTATAAAATCATGTCGGTTGGCTGTGGATTTTCAGCTAGAGGTGCACCTACACTGGGTAATATATTATCACCATCTATGTTAATGGTTAAGAATACTGGGAGACCAACTTGGCTCAGTGTGAAAGGGTTCCACAAATG
Source organism: Phyllobates terribilis (assembly GCF_046119375.1). Classification (NCBI taxonomy): domain Eukaryota; kingdom Metazoa; phylum Chordata; class Amphibia; order Anura; family Dendrobatidae; genus Phyllobates; species Phyllobates terribilis. The sequence goes on from NW_027362761.1 coordinate 878,036,299, forward strand.
TGGCTTTTTAAAATGTCCTTGCTGTAAATATGCCCAGAAAACTATATAATTTCATAATGGCATAAATCATGAGTTGGCATTTATTAAGCAGTTTGTTAATTGTAACTCTAACTATGTTGTGTATCAAGCACCATGTACAGCCTGTGAGGTATCATATATTGGATGTACAACTAGAAAAGTGAAACAAAGAATGAGGGAACATATACGTGATGCTGGTAATCCGGATGCAAATAATCCCTCTAACCTTTCTAAACAATTTTTTCAGGTGCATTTCGGAGATCTTTCCACACTAATTTTTTATGTCATTGGGGAGACCACGTAAGGGGCAGAGATTGGAGAAGAGCATTATTAAACATAGAAGCGTACAGGATTCTTATGATGAATACTTCGAACCCATATGGGTTGAATAAGCGCACTGATTTAATCTTGCATTATTGATTCTGGAGAGAAAGAAAGGAAAAAAGAAAGGAAAACATTTTTCATTCATTTTTTTTTTCCTCTCCGTTCTTATATGCCCCATTGCATTTACTTGTACTTACTGATTTGTTCACCTGTAGTATTTGAGCTCCACCCTATGTGAGGAGGTATCTGTTTGTGGTTTAGGTTTTTCCCTATAAAAGTTCATGCAATATGTTTTGTATTCAGGTAGAGACTAAGGGCCTGAGGGCCAGAAACGAGTAACCTGTGTTTCTTTCCTATGTGATTTTATGTGCACACTGCTTGGTGTTTTATACTCTCGTACAAAGAATTCAACAATAAATCTATGGACTTTATTGCAAGCCCTTCTGCTGGTCAATTTTTTTGGACTAACAAACAAACAAACTTCTGCTGGACTCCGTTCATATTGCATTGAACCTTGCTTTGTTCCACTCCACCTGTACTACAGGTCCTGAGCTCCTGCGTGTGCAAGTCCTCACTTCCCACATGCCTTCCTGCCTGTCGCAACAATGCCCGTGGTCTGTGTGCCCACTTGAACCTGAGACTTAGTAGATACTCACAAGATGAGCCTGACAGGTTGTTTCTTTAATTCTTGCTTTATTCTTTGACACTAGTTGTTTATTTAGAATTGTTTTCTGACAATAGATTTTATCGACGTGTCAGGTATTCATAAAATACATACTGGGGGGAAAATCGCTACTTTTTGGAAAATGAGAAATTCTCTTACTACATTTTCCACATACAGTATACTATATATTCAGCGTCCAGTGGCATGAAAGTATGGCAAGATTTTTTTTTCAATAGGAGCTTTTCGCCGTTATATTTTCTTGATACACATATTGTGTCTAAAGCAGGAGAATGTTTGGCTGCATATGTTACTTGCACATATTATGAAATAGAATTTTTGGAGTCACGTACCGCAGATAAGCTGTTTAATAGGATTCTCTAGTATACTAATTAGGTCCTTGTCAGAAATACATTATTATAGTTGACCACCACAGTTTCAACATTAAAATTAATAAATACTATACAACTCATCACAGGGATCCAAAAACTGACCCGAGTCTTTATATACTTTGAATTCTATTAATCTCAAAGGAATTATAAATAAGTATGCCACAGAAGAAGATCAGCACACTGATCAGTTCGAAATAAGGAAAATTTACAAATGAAGAATGGTTTTGTGTGTGTGAGTCTGTGTCCCAATTCATTACAATTACATGTCCTGTCTCTTACTTCGCAAATTCATTTTAATAATATCCCCCCTATTCATTGCAATGACATGTCTGCTCTCCCACTACCTCTCAATTCAATAAAATTACATGTCGTCTCCCCCAATGTACAATTACATGTCTACCCCCCAATTTATTACAATTTCATGTCCTCTCTCCCACCCCTAGTTCATTACTATTCTGTCTTCTCCCCATTACAATTCATTACAATTCCATGTCCTCTTTCCTAACCCCCATTTCATTACAATTACATGTCATCTCTCCCAAACCATTCCTAATTCATTACAATTTCATCTCTTTCCACCAATTCATTACAAAGCCATGTCCACTCACCCCCAATTTATTACCATTATTTGTCCTCTCTCCCATCCCCAATTCATTACAATTTCATGCCTTCTTTACTACCCTCCCAATACATTACAATTATATATCCTTTCCCCTACTTATCTCTCCAAACCATCCATTACAGCACTGCTTACATCCTATTCTTGGTATCTGCTAAATGATGTATCTCTGAGCCATATGAGAAGAGCCAGGAATGACTTCATGCAGCTACTCTGTGACTTGCTATTGGCAGCAGCGGAGATGCAGACATTCTCACTGCCTGGCAATGTGTGCTGCTGAGGGTCGTGAAATAGACTAAAATGAGGGCAATTTGGCCAATGGCCTGAAAGAAAATGGAAAGGCTTTCTTTGTTCTGTCTCAAGTATTCATGATAAATTTGGTCCCACTTATGGACAATCTGAAGAATAAGGCTCCCCTGTCCTACACAGTAAGGTGGCCACATCCAAGTGGAAAATCAATTGGGAGGTGGCCAAGCATGGTTTGGTGAACCCCCTGTCTCCACACAAGTTTTCCAGACGGGGGACCTGCATATTTCAGACATTTATAACATATACTGTGGATATATCAAAAATGTCCAAGATGGAAGTACTGTAAACCTTTAAGAGAAAAGAATTAAAGGAAATGAACACTTCATCTTTATCGTAACAAATGTGATTTTTATATTATAGCAAGAACCACAAAATTATGTAAGTATTGCAGGTTCTCACATGTTAAAGCAGCCTTAATCACAGACTGCACAGCTCTCAAGATGGCTCCTTGAAGAGGGGCATGTGATCAGACCTGTCCATCAGCCCCTGTTAATGGAATCACATGGGAAACCTGTTTTTCAAATTCAGTATACTGAATGGTGGGTCTGGTCACATGCTACTCCGCCAGGATTTTGTGGACAGGAGAGCTGTGCAGTCTTTGAGGAAGACGGGGAACCTATAATACTTATTTGTTCGTAAGTGCCACATAATTCCCCGAGACATCTCTTACAATAAAAATAACATGACCAAAGCCTTTAAGTACTTTACATAAACTTAGAGAAGATAGGGGAAACAAAGTGAAAGATTATTCATTATATCACTCAAAAGAAACCAATATGGTTTGAGGCAAGAGGAGAAAGAATAGGTTAATTTATTAGCTTTCTCAAACTATGCAAACAACTTTGGACAATGTACTTCATTTTAAACAAAGACTAATGTTAGTGGGCAAGAAAGGAAAAAATGGTTGCTGTCCCAACATAACGTATCCACCAAAACTATGTACTGTTGTACACAGAGTGCCTATATTCCCCCAAAGCCTCCTCCTCAGACTCTTGCAGTGCATGAGATTTTAATTAACAAAAAAAAAAAAATCTTTGGAGACTGTTTTTTAATGTACTGTATAAAACATTATTGATTTATTCACAAAATGTAAAGCACTTACTATGTAAGTGAACATTAGTCATTCATCAGGTTAACATACAAAAACAAATTTGTCCTTTTTATACAATGCACATATGAGTCAGCTGTGTGACAAGTGCAAATGATGTTGAGGGTGGGTTGATTGAAGTTGTCCTTTTCCAGAAAATCCTAATCTGTGTACTTCAGAACTGAACATGTTAATCTGAAATATAACGATCTATCCAGCAGAAAATATCTGTCATTGTTGATATGGGTACTCTTTATAGGGTAATGTTCTATCTTGACAAACTTTCAGTTTCTTATAACTCGTATAGTAAAGAATTGGAGGTTGTTGAAAGACAGAAATACCCCAGAGTGTGCAAGAATCCAGCAGCATCTGGTATTATTCATGTAGAAAACTTAACTAAAAATACGAGCCAAGGTTTTTTTTTGGAAGATCATACAGTATATTTTGTGTAGATCAAAAATTTAACAATGATCCTAAGTGTAGGATGATTTTATGTACAAAAGAACATTTAGAATAGTTTCCTATTGAAAAACACAGTTTAACTTAATTTTATAAAGTAAGAAAATAGTAAAATAAAATCAGAAATATTTGAAAGAAAAGTTTGAATTTTTGGTGGTTTGGGGATCCAAAACAAGTTAGAACTAACAAGAAAATAAAGGACTAATTTAAAATATTCATAAATTTACTTGTATATTCCATTCATATTTATATGGATAAATATGAACGGAGTGATAGTATGTATACGTGACCACCATTCCATTCATTTCCCTAGGTCTGCAGGGCCAGTACTACACAAGCATGTTCACATCTCCACAGAGAATTGAGTTAATGTCAAAATGCCTGAAATTCACAGTCTCATGAATTTGAACATTTTGAAAATCAATTCGCGGTTTGAAATTTTTTTTTACAAAACTACAAAAAACTTGAGTTCCTGCGTGGACTTCCCCATAATGTGTTGCAGCTATAACATCTTACGGATTGTCATATCTTGTATAGTGGTGGAAAATTCAAATAGAAATTTGACAATGCCGCACCTACTAGCTTCCATAAGAAATCCTGCACAGACTTAACACCCGGGTTGCCAGAACGCATCGTACCGGAGACCGGGGGACATCAGAAGGTGAGTATAATGTTTGTTTTTTTATTTTTTACCATTTTTATTCTTTTATTTAACTATTAACTTGGTCACACTATATAAATCCATGCCGGTTGAATCGATTTATATAGTGTGACCAAGTTTTCAAGCACTTTTCCAAGTGATGCTAAAATCGCTTGGAAAAGCGCTTGATAACCCGCATGCAGAAATACATGCAAAAACGCCTGACAAACGCTTCTACCTGGCAGGAAAAACGCATGTCATATCCGCATGCATTTTTCCTGCCAGGGAGATGCATAAAAAATCTACAGCATTTCTGCATCGTGGGCACTTAGCTTTAGTCATAGCATGTCATAGCATGTGGCTCACAATGAGAAATTATGTTATACAGTTGTAGTCAGTATCTGAGCTATCACAGATCAGTTGTTTCCAGTGGAGCACAGTTTTTGTGGCACAGTCATGTTCCATTTCCAGAGTCATTGTGTAACTTTTTTGATCAGCAGGGTCTATCTCCTCTTCTTATGAAGAGAGCAAGCTTTTATGGTCAGCGGGGTCCTCTCTCATCTGTAGAATAAAAGTTCTTATGATCAGTGGGGTCCTCTCTGGTCTGTAGAGTGTAAATGCTTACTGTCAGCAGGGTTCTCTCTCTCCTCTCCCTACTGTCTATTTTCTGAGTAATTACAAGCTTTCCAGTAGGAATTTTTTGGAAAAAAATTGGCGAAGTCTGTGAATTTCAAAAGATACGTTCATCTTTAATTATTAATCATACTAAAAATATATAAAAATAAAAACAAACCATAAATTTAAAAAGAATGGAAGAGAAAGGGACAATGAAGCATAGAAAGCTGACTTTCCACATATGTATCTAGCCTTACCGTAGAGAACAAGAGGGCTCATAAAATAAAGCCATTGATAGCATTCACACATACTTATGGTAGCATTTAAGAGCGTCTCAGAACTAGAGATGTTTGACATAAAGGAGAGATCATGGGGGTGGGGGCAGAGCCGATATCTTCAAGGTTTCTACATAATAAACCTATTGAACAACAAAATAGTTGAGCATCCAGGTCTTTAAGGTTTGAAGTGTTTGCATTAAACTTTTGTGATCTTTATCAGCTAAGGATTTTCATTTAGTGACAATAGAAAAAAAATAGCACTAGATAAAATGGAAATATATGAATTAGGCACATCTGACTCCAGCAAACCACTTCATGGAGACTGAACAATGGCAGTCTAGATGAATTGAGGCCTATGTGCTTGGAATGATAAAGATTTGTACATTTATCAAACAGAAATCTGGCTACACTATTGAATAGAATATGAGTCTGATCAACTTATTAAAGATGCCAAAAACTTTATGAATCTATTTGTTTTCTTTATTAAAGAAATATGTGACTCTTAATATTGATGTAATTTTAATGCTCAATTTGTCAATTCTGCTCTTAAAAAGAGCCAGTCAGCACATTTTACATTTCCTTAGCTAAATCTCTGGTCACTTCAAGATTTGAAGAATGCCCATTGGACACTTTACTAGAAGGAATAATAATGAAAACACTGATTCATTAACCCTTTAAGGACCAGGGAATTTTTCATTGTTGTGCTTTCGTTTTTCCTTGCTTTCTTTCAAGACCCATAACTTTTTTACTTTTCCTTTGGTATAGCTGTACCATATGTGGGCTTGTTTTTGCAAGACGAGTTGTTGTAGTATTGAATGGCACCATTCATTTTACCATATTATTTACAGAAATGCGATAAAAAATTCAATTGTGAAGAAATGGTGAAAAAAAGAAATTCACAATTCCACCATGAAGTTAACTTATATGCAATTTCGCCATTTTTAAGGGGTTTTGTTGTTTATGGGGCTGATTGTGCAGTAAAAATGACCTGGAAACACAATTCCCAACATCAGTCCAATTATGGCGATACTAAACATGCATCAATTTTATTTTGCTTTGTGGTGCTATTTTTATTTTTCTGTTGATGAGGCTGAGTGAGGGCTCGTGTTTTGCACCGTGAGCTAACGTTTTTATTGATATCAATTTTATGTACATAGGGTTCTTTGTTTGCGTATTATTCAATTTTTTAGGGAAGTTAAATGCCAGAATTTTTTTGGTCACCTAACTTTTTTTCTCTTTACAGCGTTTTCCAATCTGGCTAATTAATTCTATATTTTTGCTGATCAGACCTTTACAAATGCAGCCAAATATAACAAATATGTTTGTTTTATTTTTTTTCCTTTCTTTATTTTTAGCGAGGAAAATGGTGGGTCCAGAAGAAGCATGTGTGATGCTTGCTGTGAGGATTCATTCAGACGTCTATAATATCATAGATTGACTGCAGACTTTTAGCATAAGACTGGACAACATCTACAACTGGACCGAGCCCTCATTATAATGCGGGCTCTGCCTGTGAGCGCGCTACATACACTCATTCCCGATTTCCCCCATACATGTATGATGAATATCAGGGGTTAAAGTAAACATAATACCTGACAACATATCGGGCTCTCGCCTACTGTGGAAACCTTCATAAGGAACCTGAAGACCCACCTCTTCCGACAAACCTACAACCTGCAGTAGCCCTCGCTCCACCACACCGCGGCATGACCAACTCTGCCCCCACCTACTGTTTCCTCACCCATTCCATGTAGACTGTGAGCCCTCGCGCCAGGGTCCTCGCTCCTCCTGTACCAGTCGCCGTCACGTTTTGTTCAAGATTATTGTAATTGTTCATGTATGTATACCCCTTTTTCACATGTAAAGCGCCATGGAATAAATGGCACTATAATAATAAATAATAATGATAATAATGGATGTGGGGACTAGTTTTGGGTGGGATAAAATAGGGTTTTTATTGGTAACATTTTGGGGTACATAATATATTTTGGACCGCTTCCAGAATAAGGCTGGATCATCTTCCTGTGTTCAATGCTGAGCACTTACCTCGGTGTTTCCAAGTAAATTCCACAAAAATGCAATTCAGGCAAAACCCCTGACAGACCCACCCACCTTAATGAGGCAGATGGAGACACTTTGGACTCCGTTTGCCGTCTGCTCCAGGGGTATGAATCTTTTTAGATGTTACCGGAACGGTGGTCGTCCACGCTTATGTGATAAAAAGATGCCTAAAATAATGGGACGCCGCCGGAACACAGACCAGTTCAAAGCGACTCCATCGGCCTCATAAGTGAGTGGTTCCATCAGGGGTTTTGTCTGAATCGGGTTTTTTGGGATTTACACAGAAACCCCGATGTAAGCGCTCAGTGGAGAGCGCAGGATAGGAGCTGAGCCTTATTCCGATTTTTGGGAGGTAGAATGAACAAAAAGACAGCAGTACAAGAATAGTTCTTAATTTTATTTTTGCATGATTCACCATGCGGCATATGTTATAATGCGGATTTATTCTTCGGGTCAGTGCAATTACAGTGATACCAGATTTATATATTTTTTTTTTATGCTTTGCTACTTCTACACACTAAAAAACAATATTTTACAAAAATTGTGGTGTGTCTTATAGTCCCTGCATCTTATAGTTTACCGGGGATGGCGGCTGCGGTGGAGTGGGGTTCCAGGGTGGCTGTAGCAGCTGGGTCGATGTTGTGAGCCCCAGGCTGGGTGGAGGGGGTGTTCGGAGGTTCGATGCTGTGACTGCTCAGCAGTGCAGGAGCTCCGCCGCCATTTTGAGAGAGCCCGGAGCCCCCGCACTTACATTGTGTACAATGCAGTGGAATCCGGGAAAATGGCCGTCATGGATGGTACATACGCAGATTGAGATCTCGTCCCCGAGATCTCCAGACAGGACCTCGATCTGCGCAAGCGCCGCCCTAGGCGACCAATTTCCCGGAGTCCACCGCATTGTGCACAATGTAAGTGCGGGGCTCCAGGCTTTCTCAAAATGGCGCCGGAGCTCCAGCATCGCCGAGCACCTGCAGCATCGCACTTCCAGACACCCCCTCCTCTCAGCCTACCTCCGCCGCCAGCTTCCTTCAGCAGTGACTGTGGCACCCCGCTCCACCACAGCTGGTAAGGTGATTTCGCTTTGTCAGTCACACCCCTATTTTCCCCCAAAATATGGGGCGAAAAAAGTGTGTCTTATAAAGTGAAAAATACAATAACTTCTTTTTACTTTTTCACTGTGTCTCACTGTGGGACATGAATATTTTTACTTTGATCGCTGGTCGTACATTGCAATCATTATATGACCTCAGGGTACCATGGTAACGATCAGCACCCGCGATTAAGATCGTAGGCCCTGGGCGTGGCTGCAGGGCATAGCTGATCCACTCATTAGACCACGTCTTCGGCCACGCCAAACGGGTTTTTGTTTAGTTGTTTTATAAAACCAACAAGGAGCGCCACTACTGAACTGCATTAGTTAAAAGGTGAAAAACTGTAAATAGTTACCCGGAAGGTTATTGATATAATCTATGTGTGAAAAGTTTTTGTTCAAGTTGTGCATACCCGATTAAGAAAAGGACTTATAGGTTGTGGACAGTGAACAGCCAGAACTTTTATTTGTACAAAGTTAGCACTTGTTAAGGATCTCACTACAGTCTGCTAAAAAAAAATGTTTTATGTGTGAAAGAATGTTATTAAAAATAGTTTTATATTGTTTTATATACCTGATAGTAATATGTAACGCTTAAGAAAAAGTGCCTCCCATAAAGGGAAGAAAAGTTATTTATTTCCTGTTCTTCTATGTGAATGCATTCTAAAAATGTTGCATGTCTTAAGTACTTGTTTTTACTCTGTTCCAGCCCACGGACGTGCTGTGTTTAACAGGGGGGGGGGGATGTGGCGCCCCTGCGGGTCCAGTTGCCACAAAGGTACTGCATCTCATCCAGAGGTGTGGTACCCCACTCATTAGACCACGTCTTCGGCCACGCCAAACGGGTTTTTGTTTAGTTGTTTTATAAAACCAACAAGGAGCGCCACTACTGAACTGCATTAGTTAAAAGGTGAAAAACTGTAAATAGTTACCCGGAAGGTTATTGATATAATTTATGTGTGAAAATTTTTTGTTCAAGTTGTGCATACCCGATTAAGAAAAGGACTTATAGGTTGTGGACAGTGAACAGCCAGAACTTTTATTTGTACAAAGTTAGCACTTCTTAAGGATCTCACTACAGTTTGCTAAAAAAAAATGTTTTATGTGTGAAAGAATGTTATTAAAAATGGTTTTATATTGTTTTATATACCTGATAGTAATATGTAACGCTTAAGAAAAAGTGCTTCCCATAAAGGGAAGAAAAGTTATTTATTTCCTGTTCTTCTATGTGAATGCATTCTAAAAATGTTGCATGTCTTAAATACTTGTTTTTACTCTGTTCCAGCCCACGGACGTGCTGTGTTTAACAGGGGGGGTGGGGATGTGGCGCCCTGCGGGTCCAGTTGCCACAAAGGTACTGCATCTCATCCAGAGGTGTGGTACCCCACTCTCAGGTAAGGTGGGAGCACTACCCGGAACCCACAAACCCACATCCAACACTACATCACTTCATAAGGGAAGGGTGAGATTGCTCCTGAGGGAGAGCACAGTCTCTGGTCCCTGTCTGGAGGGTGGAACTAAGTAGAGGAGGTGGGTGGAGAAAGTAATTTAGGGGAGCACTGAAATAGGAGTATAAAAGGAAGATAGAAAGATCTAGAACGAGTTCTGCTTTGGGAGCAAGGATGGTAGTTCAGTCTAGTCTCCTGTTCCAGGGCTAGGAGCAGGAGTACAGTTCAGAGAGGCCCAAGTGAAGAGTGAGGAGAGAAGACCGAAGCAGTGAGGAGAGCTCCAGAGAGAGAGAAAGAAGGAATCCCAGGGGCACAGCGAGTGCATCTAAGTAAAGAAAAACAAGTGGCCATCATTACTTTAAGAAATGAAGGTCAGTCAGTCCGAAAAATTGGGCAAACTTTGAAAGTGTCCCCAAGTGCAGTTGCAAAAACCATCAAGCGCTACAAAGAAACTGGCTCACATGAGGACCGCCCCAGGAAAGGAAGACCAAGAGTCACCTCTGCTTCTGAGGATAAGTTTGTCCGAGTCACCAGCCTCAGAAATCGAAGGTTAACAGCCACTCAGATTAGAGACCAGGTCAATGCCACACAGAGTTCTAGCAGCAGACACATCTCTACAACAACTGTTAAGAGGAGACTTTGTGCAGCAGGCCTTCATGGTAAAATAGCTGCTAGGAAACCACTGCTAAGGACAGGCAACAAGAAGAGACTTGTTTGGGCTAAAGAACGCAAGGAATGGACATTAGACCAGTGGAAATCTGTGCTTTGGTCTGATGAGTCCAAATTTGAGATCTTTGGCTCCAACCACCGTGTCTTTGTGCGACGCAGAAAAGGTGAACGGATGGACTCTACATGCCTGGTTCCCATTGTGAAGCATGGAGGAGGAGGTGTGATGGTGTGGGGGTGCTTTGCTGGTGACACTGTTGGGGATTTATACAAAATTGAAGGCATACTGAACCAGCATGGCTACCACAGCATCTTGCAGCGGCATGCTATTCCATCCGGTTTGCGTTTAGTTGGACCATCATTTATTTTTTCAACAGGACTATGACCCCAAACACACCTCCAGGCTGTGTAAGGGCTATTTGACCAAGAAGGAGAGCGATGGGGTGCTACGCCAGATGACCTAGCCTCCACAGTCACCAGACCTGAACCCAATCAAGATGGTTTGGGGTGAGCTGGACCGTAGAGTGAAGGCAAAAGGGCCAACAAATGCTAAGCATCTTTCGGAACTTCTTCAAGATTGTTGGAAAACCATTTCCGGTGACTACCTCTTGAAGCTCATTAAGAGAATGGCAAGAGTGTGCAAAGCAGTCATCAAAGCAAAAGGTGGCTACTTTGAAGAACCTAGAATATAAGACATATTTTCAGTTGTTTCACACTTTTTTGTTAAGTATATAATTCCACATGTATTAATTCATAGTTTTGATGCCTTCAGTGTGAATGTACAATTTTCATAGTTATGAAAATATAGAAAAATATTTAAATGAGAAGGTGTGTCCAAACTTTTGGTCTGTACTGTATATATATATATATACACACAATGATATACACACTCATATATAAACAATGATATACACACTCATATATACACACACAATGATATACACACTCATATAAATACACATACAATGATATACACTCATACACAGAAAAACACACTCATATAGATACATACTCACCTCCTAAATTAGACCTAAAGCAGAGCTGTCATGCTGGGCATGACACAAAGCCTCCTGCCTCATCCTCTGGAGCTCTGCTCTCCTGTGCCCTCAGCCCCTTTCCCTCCTGAGCCGACACTAGAGGCTGCACTGTATGGCACACACTTCCTTGACTCTCCTAGAGGCTGCACTGTATGGCACACACTTCCTCCTCTCTCCTAGAGGCTGCACTGTATGGCACACGCTTCCTCCTCTCTCCTAGAGGCTGCACTGTATGGCACACACTTCCTCCTCTCTCCTAGAGGCTGCACTGTATGGCACACACTTCCTCCTCTCTCCTAAAGGCTGTACTGTACGGCACACACTTCCTCCTCTCTCCTAGAGGCTGCACTGTATGGCACACACTTCCTCCTCTCTCCTAGAGGCTGCACTGTATGGCACACACTTCCTCCTCTCTCCTAGAGGCTGCACTGTATGACACACACTTCCTCCTCTCTCCTAAAGGCTACACTGTAAGGCACACATTTCCTCCTCTCTCCTAGAGGCTGCACTGTACGGCACACATTTCCTCCTCTCTCCTAGAGGCTGCACTGTACGGCACACATTTCCTCCTCTCTCCTAGAGGCTGTACTGTACGGCACATGTTTCCTCCTCTCTCCTAGAGGCTGCGCTGTACGGCACATGTTTCCTCCTCTCTCCTAGAGGCTGCGCTGTACGGCACACACTTCCTCCTCTCTCCTAGAGGCTGCGCTGTACGGCACATGCTTCCTACTCTCTCCTAGAGGCTGCGCTGTACGGCACATGCTTCCTACTCTCTCCTAGAGGCTGCGCTGTACGGCACATGCTTCCTCCTCTCTCCTAGAGGCTGCGCTGTACGGCACATGCTTCCTACTCTCTCCTAGAGGCTGCGCTGTACGGCACACACTTCCTCCTCTCTCCTAGAGGCTGCGCTGTACGGCATATGTTTCCTCCTCTCTTCTAGAGGCTGCACTGTACGGCACATGTTTCCTCCTCTCTCCTAGAGGCTGCGCTGTACGGCACACACTTCCTCCTCTCTCCTAGAGGCTGCGCTGTATGGCACATGTTTCCTCCTCTCTTCTAGAGGCTGCACTGTACGGCACATGTTTCCTCCTCTCTCCTAGAGGCTGCGCTGTACGGCACATGTTTCCTCCTCTCTCCTAGAGGCTGCGCTGTACGGCACACACTTCCTCCTCTCTCCTAGAGGCTGCGCTGTACGGCACATGCTTCCTACTCTCTCCTAGAGGCTGCACACGCTTCCTCATCTCTCCTAGAGGCTGCACTGTATGGCACTTCCTTTTTCTGACTTGCTAATAAAAAGGATCCCTGTCATTATCGGCTGCACACAGGCTCTGAACACAAAAACGTGTGTATATTGTCTCCCCGACCAGTCGATGCCTTAAATTGGTCAAACGTGCAAGACCCCTTGTGTCTTCCCCAAAAGCTCTCCCTGGAGAGGGGTTTTCCACGACATCTTAAAAAGACAATTTTAATATCAACTAGCCATGATGTATGTATGAGTGTGTCTGTGTTGTCGTGACGTGAGTGACGACGTACTGTATGTATGAGAGCATCTGTGTACATTGTGACTAGTGATGACTAGTACTGCAATATTCGTAATCGCTATACTCGTAACGAGTACTTTGTAATAATCGCGTATTCATTCCGAATAGCGAGTACAATGTAAGTCAATGGGAAATGCAAGTAATTTTCTGCTGGACCCTACAAAAGGGTCTGGGGGCCTGAGGAAAAAACTGAAATGGATGGGAAAGTGATGAAACAGAATGGGAAGAGCCTGGAGAATGTGCCTGCATGCATTTCTGACTCACATATGGTTTCTGAGAATAAGTTTGTCGCAGTATTATGCCACTTTTACAGACACACAAGAACAACTACCAAACCTAAACTAAATTGCATTTAACAGGCCAAAAAGGTTAAACAGTTTTTCCTGCACAATCACTTGTTTATAAGGCTAAATAAACCAGAGAAACCCAAAAATATCCTTTTTAGCGTTTGTTCACACATACTCGCCTTTTACAATTCGGAGTAGACTTATACATTTTGTAGGTCCCTCTGTCATACATCATTTTTAGTTCGCTATTCCTCAGCACTTTACAAGCACAGCTAGAATGTACTAATAGGTATGTTGATCTTTGACCTGAGAGGCCTCAGGTGGCTCTGTAACATGCGTTTTGGAGGGACAGCTGTTATTTAGACATTTGGGCGGTCCCTCCATCATTGGCACTCAGATAGTGGAATACATATTTTATAGCAGTTTACAATGTGCCCATTGTAGTGTTGGGCTTGACCCTCTCTTCCTCCTCCTCCTCCTCCACCACCATGTGATACTGCGGCCCTAAATTCAAATGTTCAGAGGGCCTGCAGTAGGCAGGAAAGCTGAGTTTTGTGAGAGCCCTTGTGTGGCCCTGTAACATACATTTTGAAGTGTCCTCCTCTAGAAATTTTGAAGGTGCCTCTTGTGTACATTTGAGAGTGCCCTCTCTTATTCATATAGTAAGGCCCTCACTATTATTTAACTAATTTAAGGGCAGAGACTACAGAGAAAATAGACATGGAGTACTAGAAAGTAGCAGTAAGTGCGGCCTACGATTCTCAGGTATGGCTGAACTCTGTTAACTGGAAAAATAAAGCAGCACTAGTCAACTGGATGACGAGCTCAAATATATCACTTGTGCTAGTCAATGGACAAAGGATATATTGTGCCCCCCTCCTGGATGGGTTGGAGAAGCTTCTCCAAATGGCTTAGAGATTATATAGCAAGAGAAGACTTCTTGATATTGTACTACTTGGTCCAGTGCAGAATGTGCATTGTATTTCCAAAAATTACTCCTGGGGCTGGGGGCTGTGTCATAGGTGCAGAAATATTCCATGACTTGGGCCTCCCTTGACAAACATTATCTACGATAGAGTACTGTTGTAGTTGTGGCCCTCAATTCAAGTTTACAGTCGGTCATCAACTGTGTACATTTCTATTGAATATGTATCCCCTATCTCAGTCACAATGTGACACAACCTGTGACAAGAGCCTCCAATGACAAATATTAGTTTGGTAGGACTACTGTACATTTCAGATTTGTCCACTGCACAATGTGCATAGGGTTTGTGAAAATTAGCCCTATGGGCTGAGTCATGGTTGATGCAGGAAGTCCCCATCCCAAGGGCCTCCAATCACAAATAGTAGTTAGGCTGGAGTAGCAATACTGTCTTGGTTTGTCCACTGCACAATGTGCATAGGATTTGTAAAAGTTAGCCTTATGGGCTGTGTCATGGTTGATTCATTATTTTGGCTGTGCCTGTGACAGCTAGCTTGGCTTGTGCCATCAACATCTTAAAATCAGTCAACAAAACCCAAAATGCCAAAAAAGCCTGTTGTTAAGGGACGTGGACGTGGTGTTGTCAGTGGTGCACGAGAAGGCACTCAGTCTGTGTCAGGTCAGAAGGAGCTTGATGCATCCACTATGTTCCAGGGAAAAGTTCTCGGTCTGGAACGTAAATGTGTGTGGAAGCCAGAAGAGCGAGAGCAGATTCTGTCTTGGATAGCAGACAAGGCCTCTACGCATTTGTCAAGCAGCAACAAATCTTCCATGACCACACAGTCTACTGTGGATACACAAAAGGCATGCCCTTCCAATCCTGAAGCTGGTTCTCCTTCCTCCTGCCATTATCAGTCACAGGAGACATATGACCCCAAGCTTGGCCACTCCGAGGATCTGTTTGGTATGTATCCTTTGGTTGGCTCTGGCCTATCACCGTGCAGCATTGAAGAGGGACAAGAGGAGGTGGCGTGCATTGATGCTCAAGTATTTGAGGACCTACGGCCAGAAGAAAGCCACTTCGAGGAATGTCATTTACTGTCTCCAGAGGTGGAGGCTGATGATGATGAGACACAGTTGCCATCAGGTCAGCCTACAATGTCAACCGGGAAGGAGGATGAGATAGAAGATGAGATGGTCGATGATGAGTCCACTGATCCGACCTGGACCGTTGGCATGCATAGCCATGACGGCAACACAGAGGAAGATGGATATGTAGCACCAACACAGGCACCAAGGGGTCGTGGTTTGCCCAGAGTGAGAACTGGGTCAACTATTCCCAATAGCACCCCCGCTATGCGCCAAGTCAGGGCTACTGAAAGTCCTTCAGAGAAAAACATTGTTGTCTGTAGCATCTGCCATACCGAGTTGAGCAGAGGCCAGGGCAAAGGTAACCCGAGCACCACCAATATGAGAAACCACATGGCAGCCAAGAAGCCCAGTAGGTGGGCGGAACACCAGGGTACCAAATCTGCGTCTACGGGTCAAACCAATAATAATAATAATAATAATAATAATACTCTTTATTTATATAGTGCCAACCTATTCCGCAGCGCTTTACAATTCAGAGGTTCATATTCAACAGTCATAAGTAGTGATGGGGGTGCACTAAAATGTCAAGCACATTGGAATACTTGGGTGCTCGACCCGAGCAACGAGCGCAATGTAAGTCTATGGGAAACTCAAGCATTTTTCAGGCGGCTCCCTTCGGGCGGTCTGCAGAGGGCCTAAAAATTGCCCAAATCAATGGGAGCAGTGCTCAAATGGCATGGGAACAGCATGGGGAAGACCCCTGGAAGCATTTCTGACTCCCAGGTCACTGCTGTCAACAATGTTGTCAGAGGTATTATGCCACTTTTACGGACTCACAATAAAACATACAAAAACAAAGCCAAAATGGCATTTCCTGGGAAATATGTTAATGAACATCCTTTCCAGGGTAATGACTTGTATATAAGGCAAAATAAATAACCAAAAACAAAAATACTCCTCCACACCTTGGGCTCTGTTCACACGTAGCATTTTTCATGCGTTTTTGCACTTTTGCATTGCTTTCAACTGTGACAAATGCATTCACCGGGAAATGTCATTTTAACATTTTACATCCTCATCTGGCCATGTGGTGTATGAGACATGATCAGATACATCCTGTTTCATTTATGAAGGAGAGACTCTGAAAGTTGCAAAGCCTACTTTTATAGGGCCAGCAGTCGGCCCTCGCTATTCTTAGAGAGCCATCCGCCGGCTATGCTTTGTTGTTCCCATTACTAAAGATTGGGTCTCCTATACTGTTATTGCATATGCAGTGAGTGGCAGGTTTGCCTAAAATTTGGACACACCCCAATACCCTTTTGAAGAGATTTAGAGGAGGGCCTCCTAAAAACAATGTTCCCATTATTAGGAAGTGGGTCTCCCATACTGTTTGCCTATGCAGTGAATTCAAGGGCTGCCCAAAATTTGGACTTACTCCAATGCCCCTTGGAAGAGACGTAGAGGAGGGCCTCCTGAAAAAAAAATGTTCCCATTATTAGGAAGTGGGTCTCCCATTGTGTTTGCCTATGCAGTGAATGTAAGGGTTGCCAAAAATTGTGAGGCACTCCAATGCCCCTTGGAAAAGACGTGGAGGTCAGAGGGCCTCTTGAAAACAATGTTCCCATTATTAGGAAGTGGGTCTCCCATAGTGTTGGTCTATGCAGTGAATGCAAGGGCAGAAAAAAAATTGGGAGGCACTCCAATGCCCTTTGGAAGAAACGTAGAGGTCAGAGGGCCTCCTGAAAACAATGTTCCCATTATTAGAAAGTGGGTCTCCTATTGTGTTTGCCTAGGCAGTGAATGCAAGGGTTGCTAAAAATTGGGACTTACTCCAATGCCCCTTGGAAGAGACATAGAGGGCCTCATGAAAATATGTTCCTGTTATTAGGAATTGGTTTTCCCATAGTGTTGGCCTATGCAGTGAATGCAAGGGCTGAAAAAAAGATTGTGAGGCACTCCAATGCCCCTTGAAAGACACATGGAGGTCAGAGGGCCTCCTGAAAACAATGTTCCCATTATTAGTAAGTGGGTCTCCCATAGTGTTGGCCTATGCAGTGAATGCAAGGGTTGAAAAAAAAATTGTGAGGCACTCCAATGCCCCTTGGAAGAGACGTGGAGGTCAGAGGGCCTCCTGAAAACAGTGTTCCCATTATTAGGAAGTGGGTCTCCCATTGTGTTTGCCTATGCAGTGAATGCAAGGGTTGCCAAAAATTTAGAGGCACTCCAATGCCCCTTGGAAGAGACGTGGAGATCAGAGGGCCTCCTGAAAACAATGTTCCCATTATTAGGAAGTGGGTCTCCCATTGTGTTTGCCTATGCAGTGAATGCAAGGGTTATCATAAATTGGGAGGCACTCCAATGCCCCTTGGAAGAGACGTAGAGGGCCTCATGAAAAAATGTTCCCATTATTAAGAAGTGGGTCTCCCATAGTGTTGACCTATGCAGTGAATGCAAGGGTTGCCAAAAATTGGGAGCCACTCCAATGCCCCTTGGAAGAGATGTAGAGGGCCTCATGAAAATTTTTTCCCAATATTAGGAAGTGGGTCTACCATAGTGTTGGCCTATGCAGTGAATGCAAGGGATGCCAAAAATTGAAGGCACTCCAATGCCCCTTGGAAGAGATGTGGAGGAGGGCCTCATAAAAAATGTTCCCATTAGAAAGGAACGGGTCTCCTATACTTGTAATGCCCATGCCCTAAAAATTTTTTTTATAGGCATCATAAAGACCCTTTAAAAAAATTATGTGGGTGTTGCATCACGGGCCACGGTCACCCTGGTGATATGGTGGTGGACGATGAGGATGAGGGGAAGGAGGAGGAATAGAGCAAATAGCCAAAATCAGGAAGAGTATACCCATGTGTGGGTATGAAAAGGTGCATGGGAATAGACCTCCCAAAAAAAGACACAGGACTTGAGTTTATGTTATGCTGCTATCATTCGGTGGTGTTAAGAAGTCTGGCCCAATCCAGCCCTTGTTCATTTTTATAAGAGTCAGCCTGTCAGCATTTCCAGTTGACAGGCGGATGCGCTTAACAGTTATAATTCCACCAGCGGCACTAAAAACCCGTTCTGATAAAACGCTAGCGGCAGGGCAGGCCAAGACCTCCAAGGCGTAGAGAGCCAGTTCATTCCACGTATCCAGCTTGGATACCCAATAATTATAAGGCACAGAGGAATCATGGAGGATGTTGGTAAGGTTGGCAAGATACTCCCTCAGCATCTTCCTAAACTTTGCACTCCTTGTGAGAGTACCCTGCGCCTCAGGGCCAGTGTGATGGGAGGGGCTGAGAAAATTCTCCCAGAATTTTGACAGTGTTCCCCTGCCTCTGCTGGATTGTAGTTGTGTCTCTCTCGCCTGTAGTCCTTGATTGTCCAACGAACTGTGATCTCTGACGCCAGCGTTTTCAGATGGGAATTTTATTAATAGTTTGGCAACAAGGACCTTCTGGTACTGCCTCATTTTTGTAGACCTCTCCACCTCAGGAATAAGTGATATAAATTTCTCCTTATAGCGTGGGTCTAGAAGTGTCACCAACCAGTAACGACTGTCACCCAAAATTTTGAGAACGCGAGGGTCATGGGAAAGGCAGCGTAACATAAACTCAGCCTTGCGTGCCAGACTGCTAACAGGCAAGACTTCCGTGTCCTCACCAAGAGGATGACTGACCATGCTCTCCTCCTCCTCTCTGTCCTCAGACCATCCACGCTGAACAGACGGTATGACAGTTGTGCAGGTAGTACTGTGTATAGCGCATGAAACTAGCTCCTGTTCTTCCTCCTCCTCCTCCTCCTCTTCCTCATCGTCACCCAATCCACTTTGGGATGAGATGAGGCTGGGCTGTGTGTAATCACCCTGTATGGTTCCTTGCTCCATCTCATCGTGCTCCGCCTGCAATGCAACATCTTTGATTGTGAGCAGAGAGCGTTTCAGAAGACAGAGAAGTGGGATGGTGATGCTAATTATGGCGTCATCGCCGCTCACCATCTTGGTGGACTAATCAAAAGTTTTGGAGGATGGTACGTGTGTCTGACATCCATGTCCACTCCTGAGGTCTTATGTGTGGAGTCTGAACTGAATACCGATGGCTTTGTTGATGCTGGTACTCAACAACTGCTCTCTTCTGCTCACAAATCCTTCCGAACATCTGCAGTGTAGAGTTCCAACGCGTGGGGACATCACACACCAGTCTTTGACCCGGAAGCTGAAAACACTGCTGAAACACGGCAAGGGTGGCGGAAACTGTAGGTGACTTTCTAAAATGGGCACACAGGCGGCGGACTTTAACAAGCAGATCTGGCAGCTCCGGGTAGAATTTGAGAAACCGCCAAACCACGAGGTTAAGCACATGGGCCAGGCATGGTACGTGTGTGAGCTCGCCTCGACTCAGAGCCGCCACCAGCTTCTGGCCATTGTCACACATGACCATGCCTGGCTGTAGGTTCAGCGGTGTGAGCCACAGATCTGCCTGCTCTTTCAGAGCTGTCCACAACTCTTCAGAATTGTGCGGTTTGTCAACTAAGCATATTAACTTCAGCACAGCCTGTTGCTGCTTGGCCGAGGCAGTGCTGCAGTGATTCCAGCTTGTGACTGATGTGGTCATTTCGGTGATGGAGGCTGAAGAGGAGGAGGAGGCTGAGGAGGATGAGGTGCAGGGGCTGTAGACTGTGGGGTCAACCCTGATTGACCTAGGGCCTGCAATCCTTGGCGTTGGTAGGACGTGTTCCGTCCCAAGGTCCGACTGGGTAACGGCTTCCACTATGTTTACCCAGTGTGCCGTCAGCGAGATGCACCGTCCCTGCCCACAAGCACTTGTCCACGTGTCCGTGGTTAGGTGGACTTTCTCGGTAACTGCATTGTTGAGGGCACGACTAATGTTTTGGAACACGTGCTTGTGTAATGCGGGGATGGCACACCTGGAGAAATAGTGGCGGCTGGGAACCGAGTACCGATGGACGGCCGCCGCCATCAGGTTGCGGAATGCTTCCGTCTCCATGAGCCTAAAAGGCAATATTTCGAGCGCAAGCAGGCGCGAAATGTGGGAATTTAGTAGTACGGCGTTGGCTGCGTATTTGCGCTTGCGTTCCAAGGACTGGGGTATGAACAACTGAACACTGCTCTGGGACAAGGACGTGGACGTGCATCCTGATGCTGCTACTTGAGAGTGTGCAATGACAGGTGCAGGGCAGGAGGCATCTTCGCATGCACCATGGACAGGGGATTGGCTTGCTTGCACAACAGTGGAAGAAGCCGTGGTGCCACCCGCAGACACTGTTCCTGGACCCTGGGGTTCGGCCCACAAAGTCGGGTGCTTTGCTGCCTTGTGCCTGATCATGCTGGTGTTGGTTTTGCCACCCCTGCTGATGCTGGCTTGGCAGGTGGTGCAAATGGCCTTTTTGGGGATATCGGCAGAGTCTTTAAAAAACAACCAGACTTGGGAAGACCTAACAGTTGTACTGACAACTTCCTTCGTGTTGGTGTTACGGGGAACGGTTGCCTGCCTTCTGTCTGCGGCCACCACACTGCTTCTTCCTGCCTGTTGGGGTGCTCTGCCTCCCTCCCCCTGTGTGCTGCTGTCCTCGCTCTGCATGTCCTCCTGCCAGGTTGGGTCAGTTACTACATCCACCATCTCGTCTTCCACTTCCGCACCCTGGTCCTCCTCCTGACTTTCTGGCAATTGTGTCTCATCATCGTCCACCTCTTGTGACATTTTTCCACGGTCGCCTTCATGTGACCATGGCTGCTCAAATATTTAGGCATCGCTGCATGTGATCTCCTCTTGCCCCGCTTCAAGTGGACCAGGCGAGAGGCCCGAATCTATAAATGTAAAAGTGAACAACTCTTCGGAGTGTCCAAGTGTGGGATCAGTTGTTTCTTGGCACTCAGCATGGTGGGAGGAAGGAGGTTCAGGGTGAGGAATATGCGGTCCAGACTCACGTCTACTGAGACTTGACCGTGTGGAAGACAGGGTGGTGGTGGTGGTGGCTAAGTGACTGGAAGCATTATCTGCTATCCAACCAATAACCTTTTCACACTGCTCTGTGTTCAATAGTGGTGTTCTGCAGTATCCTATTAATTGGGACAGGAAGGTCGAGCGAGAAGATGTGGGTATTTGTTGTGGCACAATTTCAGCTTGCCCACGGCCTCAGCCTCTGCATGCACCATCACGCCCAGTTCCCCGTCCCTTGCCACGTGCCTTGCTCATTTTAAATGGAGGACAATATCTTCCACGCTCACTACAAATGGCTGAATTTGGAGCAAACTTATATGTGATCTGTGTGACGGGCAAACCACAGTTTTAAATTGCTGGCTTGTATGTAACTATTTTGAACAGCAAACTGGTGTCAATAGCTTCACTGACACACTGAAACAAATTTTTAATGGAGGCCAGAAATGGCAGTATTTTCTGAAAACGTACAGTACAGACCAAAAGTTTGGACACACCTTCTCATTTAAAGATTTTTCTGTATTTTCATGACTATGAAAATTGTACATTCACACCGAAGGCATCAAAACTATGAATTAACACATGTGGAATTATATACTTACCAAAAAAGTGTGAAACAACTGAAAATATATCTTATATTCTAGGTTCTTCAAAGTAGCCACCTTTTGCTTTGATGACTGCTTTGCACACTCTTGGCATTCTCTTGATGAGCTTCAAGAGGTAGTCACAGGAAATGGTCATCCAACAATCTTGAAGGAGTTCCCAGAGATGCTTAGCACTTGTTGGACCTTTTGCCTTCACTCTGCGGTCTAGCTCACCCTAAACCATCTCGATTGGGTTCAAGTCTGGTGACTGTGGAGGCCAGGTCATCTGGCGTAGCACCCCATCACTCTCCTCCTTGGTCAAATAACCCTTACACAGTCTGGAGGCGTGTTTGGGGTCATTGTCCTGTTGAAAAATAAATGATGGTCCAACTAAACGCAAACCGGATGGAATAGCATGCCGCTGCAAGATGCTGTGGTAGCCATGCTGGTTCAGTAAGCCTTCAATATTTAATAAATCCCCAACAGTGTCACCAGCAAAGCACCCTCACACCATCACACCTCCTCCTCCATGCTTCACGGTGGGAACCAGGCATGTAGACTCCATCCGTTCACCTTTTCTACGTCGCACAAAGACACGGTGGTTGGAACCAAAGATCTCAAATTTGGACTCATCGGATCAAAGCACAGATTTCCACTGGTCTAATGTCCATTCCTTGTGTTCTTTAGCCCAAACAAGTCTCTTCTGCTTGTTGCCTGTCCTTAGCAGTGGTTTCCTAGCAGCTATTTTACCACGAAGGCCTGCTGCACAAAGTCTCCTCTTAACAGTTGTTGAAGAGATGTGTCTGCTTCTAGAACTCTGTGTGGCATTGACCTGGTCTCTAATCTGCTGCTGTTAACCTGCGATTTCTGAGGCTGGTGACTCGGATAAACTTATCCTCAGAAGCAGAGGTGACTCTTGGTCTTCCTTTCCTGGGGCAGTCCTCATGTGAGCCAGTTTCTTTGTAGCGCTTGATTGGTTTTGCAACTGCACTTGGGGACACTTTCAAAGTTTTCCCAATTTTTTGGACTGACTGACCTTCATTTCTTAAAGTAATGATGGCCACTCGTTTTTCTTTACTTAGCTGCTTTTTTCTTGCCCTAATACAAATTCTAACAGTCTATTCAGTAGGACTATCAGCTGTGTATCCACCAGACTTCTGCACAACAAAACTGATGGTCCCAACCCCATTTATAAGGCAAGAAATCCCACTTATTAAACCTGACAGGGCACACCTGTGAAGTGAAAACCATTTCCGGTGACTACCTCTTGAAGCTCATCAAGAGAATGCCAAGAGTGTGCAAAGCAGTCATCAAAGCAAAAGGTGGCTACTTTGAAGAACCTAGAATATAAGACATATTTTCAGTTGTTTCACACTTTTATGTTAAGTATATAATTCCACATGTGTTAATTCTTAGTTTTGATGCCTTCAGTGTGAATGTACAATTTTCATAGTCATGAAAATACAGAAAAATCTTTAAATGAGAAGGTGTGTCCAAACTTTTGGTCTGTACTGTATATGTGATCCGTGTGACGGAGAAAACACAGTATTAAATACCTGGCCTGTAGGTAACTATTTTGAACAGCAAACTGGTGTCAATAGCTTCACTGACACACTGAAACAAATGTTTGATGGAGGCCAGAAATTGCACTATTTTCAGTGCAATTTTCAGTGCAATTATATGTGGTCCGTGTGACGGACAAACCACAGTTTAAAATAGCTGGATTTTTAGCACTGTAATATGGAAAGGACCTGGCTGTATTCTGCAGTGCCAACAAGCAAATGGTGCTGAAAAACGGTGTTCTCTGGATTGCTTTTTAAGCAAATAATGAGGATTAAGATCCAAAAAAAAATTATTCCTGGCCTCTGAGACCTGGGCCTATTTCTAGAAATATCTAACAGCAGCAGCAGCAGGCAAAACTGGAATGGAGCCTCTTGTGCTATATGCACTGCAGTCTGCTATATACACTTCCTGCCTGCCTATATACGCTGCCTGCCTGATATCTCTGCAGATGGATTAGTCTTCAGAAGGACTGTTTGTTGAGATGGATATGTGTTTCTAATGTAGTTTGGTATACCTACACTAACTAGAAACAAGCAAATCTCACCCTAGCTAAGCAGCACCTCTCCCTACACTGTCTGATTCCAGAGTGACTGTGACGAGCATGAAGCCTTAGTTACTCTGGAGGAAGAGCGGACGTGTCATGCGCCGATGAGGTCCGGTGATTGTTCCTCCCCTTGTCAGCTGTGGGCATTTTGATAGGCTAATACACTATTTAAAATGACGTCCTCCCCTCATCCCGACACGCCCCCGGAAGAAGCAAGCGGGTGAAACATGCGTCGGGGTGAAGGGGGACAGTGTCCTGCCCGGTCCTTTGAGTATTCTATATTACGGCTCACCTACTGGCATAACCTGGATCAGGTACATGACTTATTCTATATGAATCATGATTACGTTTCCTTCTATATTCATATACCATGTTGATCTGTAAAAATAATTAAAATCATGCTGTTTTAGATCGTTAATATATTCTGCATAAATTAAATTATAATATATATTTGTTTTTTGTTATGTATTGGGAATTACTTGATCTTAGGAAGGGGTTTGTGTCCCCTCATTAATTTACACCCTTTATATGCTTTTATAGGCATGCTATATTATAGATTTCTCGCAGATGTGATTGCTTCATTAATATACTATGATAATTATGACTAACTAGGTTAATTAATTTTTGAGCCTATTAGATGCTATACAATTGTTATATTTTGGGCAGGAGCTATTCCCCTTATACTGGGCACTCTGTTTTTTAATTATATGTTATGTGTATTACTTGGTCTGGTTTGTCATGATTTTAATTGATTGATTAATAAAATTATGTCTATATACTAATGGATCTCTTTGTTTTTCTGCACATTATGTAGTGTAGATGTGGTGATTTACAGGTATGATATAGACCTGATGACGCTGTTTGGCCAGCCAATCACTGTAATGCCACAACCAGCATAACTGCGGCATTACAGTGAGTGGCAGACAATCCCTGCATGTTCATTGGCTCTGTAAAGAGCGCCAAACATGCAGGGAGGTGACCCGAGCTCCCGCAGAGCAACCCCGGAAATACTCGGCGAGCACCGAGCATCTCGAGCAGTGAGATGCCCGAGCGAGCACTGAGTAGTAGCGAGCATGCTCGCTCATCACTAGTCATAAGTAACATAGCTAAAGATAATACAATAATTAAAGCAAAAATAATGACGACCCTGCTAGTAAGAGCTTACTATCTACAATGAGGGGGGGGGGTGACACAAAGTACAGGGGCTTATTTACAATGATGGTCCAGCCATCTTAAGGGGATGAGGGATAGATAAAGGCTGCAGGAGCTCATCACCAGCCAGTATCTGTAGTGCTTTTGGGTTCGGTGGAGACTTATGCCATGTCGCCTGGGCTATGTCCTTCAGAATCTGCTGTTCAAGAAGCAGGCACTCATACCTCCTGCCCACGAGCTGCGGTTGCTCACTCACAACAAATATCAGCCACATCCACTTCCTTGTGCCAGCAAAGCGTGCAATGGTCCATGCCTGAGAGCTTGGAAAGAATGCGTAACTACCCAGCCACACACCCACAGGCACTAATACTAAACTCGCACATTGCCAAATTGCTAGCTGTGGAGATGTTGCCGTTTAGGCTTGTGGGAACACAGTCTTCCGTGATTTCTTGGCTGTGGCTGCCCCACGATACAGTGTTCCCAGCCGCCACTATTTTGCCCGGTGTGCCGTCCCTGCGTTACACAAACACGTGTTAAACAATTTGAACCGTGCTCTCACCAACACTGTAACCCGGAAGGTCCACCTAACAACAGACACCTGGACAAATTGTTGTGTACAGGGACGATACATTTCTGTCATGGCACACTGGGGGAACTTGGTGGAGGGTGGGACAAAAGCGCAAACTGGAACATCACACATTCCACCCACGCCAAGAATAGCGGGCCCAACTTCTGTCAGGGTTTCCGCCTCTTCATATTCCACTTCCTCTCTCCCCTTCTCCTGCTCCTCATCCTCTGCTGAATTACTCTCCCCATCACTGCCAAACTGGGACCTGTGCAGCAGCGCATCGGCAAAGTGGCAATACGCTCTGCTGAAGCTGATCTGTTTAGGTCAGAAAGCACACACTGCAACAGATCTGTGGCAAGCTTTAAAACAACAGACCGATCAGTGGCTCTCCCCGCTGCACCTCCAACCCGGTTTGGTCGTCTGCGATAATGGGCGTAACCTGGTGGCGGCTTTAAAGATCGGCAAGATGGTACACGTGCCATGCATGGCTCACGTGCTGAACCTAGTTGTTCAGAAATTTCTGAAAACTTACAGTGACTTGCCGTACCCACTTGAGAAGGTGCGCCATATTAGCGCCCATTTCCGCCACTCCTCTACTGCTTTTGCTGCTTTTACAACGCTGCAAAAGCCCTTGAATTTGCCAAGTCTCCTACTAATTTGCGTCCTGCCTACACGGTGGAACTCCACCTATCATATGTTGGCGAGGATTAGTGAACAGTAGAGGGCAGTAGCTGAATACCAGCTTCAGCATGCCGGTCAGACTGAGAGTCAGCCACCACACATAACAACTGTCGAGTGAGTGTGAATCACTGACATTTGTGAGGTTCTTGAGAACTTTGAGTACTGCACCAACCTTGTGAGCAGTGATCAGGCTATTATCAGCATAATCATCCCGCTGCTGTGTCTCTTGAAACAATCACTGAATAATCTCAAAGAGGAAACTTTCAGTGCCCAGCATGTTGGTATGGAGCCAGATTTCCCAATGGGTGATACTACTCAGCCTAGCCAATATTGTGAGGCAACATTGGGTGATGAGGAGGAAGATGAGGAGGATGAGGAGGGAGAGAACTTGTTTTTCTGTGCTACCGAGGGGACTCGTAATGCTACAGAGAGGACACCCAACCCAAGCTTCATGTCTGTCCAACCTGGATGGGCTGGAGAGGAGGAGGTGGAGGAGGAGGAGGAGGCGAGTCAGCGTGAGGAGAGTATGGGTACTGTTTCTACTGACACAGAACATTTGCCTTTTTGCAGCTTGGCCCATATGGCACAGTTCATGTGTAAGTGTTTGTGGCAAGACCCTCGCGTGATACACATTTTATTCAACAGTAATAATAATAATAATTTTTATTTATATAGTGCCAACATATTCCGCAGCACTTTACAATTAAACATGTACATACAATAAATTTAATACAAGGTAAGACAGTTTAAACAGTTACATTAGGAGTGAGGTCCCTGCTCACAAGCTTAGATTCAACAAGGAAATGGGTGGACCCAATAGGTGAAAAGTGCTTGTTATTTCAGGTCAGGCAATTATAATAAGTAGGGATTTTCATATAAGACTGCATGATCTGGTCATCAGCCAGTATGTTTAAGTGCAATAATCAAATATCGAGTGTAGTTATCATGTGCATGGAGGGTGTGGAGACAGATGAATAGTAGGGTGCATATTCAGAACAATATTTAGAAGGAGGGAGCAGGGGAATGTTAGTTTACTGAGCAGTTGAGGTGGTAGGCTTGTTTAAAGAGATGGGTTTTTAAAGCGCGCTTGAAGACGTGGTGGCTAGGCATCAGTCAGATTGTCTGGGGTAGAGCATTCCAGAGAACTGGTGCAGCACGAGAGAAGTCTTGGAGACGGAGGTGCGAGGTTCAGATTATGGGGGATGTTAGTCTTAGGTCATTTGTAGAACGGAGGGCACATGTAGGGCGATAGACAGAGATGAGAGAGGAGATATAAGGCGGTGCAGAACTGTGGAGAGCTTTGTGAGTGAGAGTGATGAGTTTATATTGGACCCTATCGCAAATGGGCAACCAGTGTAATGACTGGCACAAGATGGAGGCATCGGTGAAGCGGCTGGACAGAAATATGACCAGAACTGATTGAAGTGATGAAAATTTGGTAAGAGGGAGACCGATCAGAAGAGAGTTGCAGTAGTCCAGACGAGAGTGAGTAAGACCGACAGTAAGAGTTTTAGCAGTTTCAAAGGTGAGAAAAGGTCGGATTCTGGAGATGTTTTTAATGTGCAGGTGACAAGAGCGACCTATACTGGTTGGCCACCTTTCTCGATCAACGGTACAAGGAGAAATTTCCTTCTCTTCTTTTGGAGTCAACAAAGAGTTTTACAATTGAATTGTTCAAGAGGGCCATTGTAGATCAGTTGCTGAAAACATCACCCTCAGACAATGCTGGTGGCAGAGGTACCGGCTCTTTTCAACACCAAGGGATAATGGGGAGAGACAAGAACACCAGCTCTAAGAGAGGTGGGGGGAAAATGTGCACAAATTTGGCAATCTTCAATAAACCAGCACAACAGTAAAGCTATCTGTGCCTGTAACAATGCCAAGGAGGGATAAGTTGCAGAACATGGTCAAGGGGTACTTAAGTGACCATACGTGCATCCTTTCTGACTCTTCAGTTCCCTTTAATTATTAGGTGTCTAAGCTGAACACTTGGTTAAACCGCTCCTTATATGCCTTGGAGGTGCTGGCCTGCCCACCTGCTAGCGTGGTGTCAGAGCATGTTTTCAGTTCCGCTGGGGCAATCATCACTGATAGGCGCACACGCCTCTCCACGGAAAATGCAGACAGACTTACTCTGATTAAATTCAACAAAGACTGGATATTTTCACAGTTTGTAATCACTCCAGATGACATCAAGCCAAAATAAATTCACCAAAAATGCAGATTCATGCTACTGCTGTTAACGTCACCCCCTTCCCATAAGAACCCGTTTCCTTCCTTCGTCAAACATCACTCAGCCGATAGGGCTAATTTTTACAAACCGTATGCACATTGTGCAGTGGACAAACCAGGACAGTATTCCTTCTCCAGCTTAACTACTATTTGTGATTGATGGCCCTTGGGATGATGGCTTCCAAAATAGAGGTTAAAATGGCCTAGTGTGTGCTTTGTAGCAGGCAGTAGGAAATGTGGGGACTACTGCTTTGTGTAGGGCACTCAATGATTTTTTAAGTGGACTAATATGGACAGAAGGCAGGCTGTCACCCCAAAATAGTGGTTAAAATGGGCTGGTGTGTGCTTTGTAGCAGGCAGTAGGAAATATTTAGACTACTGCTTTGTGTAGGGCACCAAATGCCTTTTTAAGTGGACTAATGTGGACAGCAGAAGCCAGGCTCTGACCCCTAAAACAGCAGTGAAAATAGACCGATGCTAAAAAAAAAGGCAGCAAGCACAAAATGCTACATCTGTGTGTGCTGGAAAAATATTGCTTTGCTTCAGACAAGAGTTTTTTTAAGATGGACACTGGAAGAACACCACCTAATACACTCCCTACCTAATACACAATCTCTCCCTTCCTGTACTCTGAATTTATTGTGTCTTCAGCTCTGAAAAGAGCTATTTTTTGGTGGTGATATGTGACGCGCCCCTGGGCCTGCTGTGTCGCGCAGCGTCTCGCGCACGGGGCTTACCCGGAACCGGATCAGATGAGGGTTGTAGTCTCCGAGTGGCGGGGACCCGGTCCGTGCCCAGGGAGTCAAACTCAGTGTGTGGCAGTCTTGATAGATGTTATTTGAGTGTCGACTACGCCACCCGTTGATTTGCAGCTATGGAGCTGCCGCTGCAGGGCAGACCGCTGAGGCCGGTGTAGAATTGTGCAGCGTGATAGTATAACCCCCAACGGGAGGGGTATGGCCTCAGGGCAGCCGACATGGAAGATGGGGGTAGCAGGAACCACTCAGAGACGGTGCGGTGTAATTCAGGGTCTTTACTGGTAACAACGATAGACCCTCCCGGAGTACTTGCTAGCGAACGGGGCCTGGTCAGTCCTTGAGCAGATGGGAACTCCCCTGGCCAGGCGGAGTTGTAGGCCTCCCAAACTGACTGTACTCTTCTGGCTACCTTGCTAGAAGCGGATATAAGTAGCCCACGTCCCTGAGTGTACCGTGTGGTGCTCACCCGTATGGCCGGTGACTCGGGGCCTTCTATGGCTTCCGCTCCACGATGGCGGTGCTGGTCCCACGCGTGTGACCGTGCCTTCGGGTTTCTGGGCCTGAGGACCTGAAATCCCCTGCCGGTCGGCTTCTGCTGCTGGGTAAGAGTTAGTCCCCACAGCCTCGGACGCCGGGTCCGGTAAGAAAGCTTCTCAGTCAGGGCGAGCTCTGCAGCTGCCAGCCCCTGACTCGTAGTAGTATTGCTCCCACTGAGCTTCTGCTGTTTCTTCCTATGCTGCTTCTCTTCTCTACTTCTAACCCTGCCTCAGCCCCGGGTTTATACAGGGGAAGTTCTTCCCCTCCCAGGACTGGGCAGGAGGTGTGGCATGCATAGGATTCCTGACCAAGGGACCTCCCACCTGCTCTCAGACATAACATTACATTACTGTGGGAAACCAGACCCCTGGGGTGCCACATTCCCCCCTAGTGAAATTTAGTACTCCGGGACTAAACATATTTTAGAAAAACATAACAAGATATAACAACAATAACAGTACAATAAGAAGAAACACATAAAGGTGGTCACGGCATGTCCGTAACCGGGTGCAGTCTTTGAAGAAAAGCAAGGTGTCCATTTCACCAAAACAGGGAGACGTAACCAGGTAGGGGTTTGTCCTGCCCCGAGTCCTTAACAGTCTTTAGTCCATCCTGGGTTACGCTCCAACTATGTACAAGGGATTCCCGGTAAATCCACCAAGGACTCCTACAAATAACTAGAAACACAAAATTATACACAAGCAACAATACACAGGTAAACATAAATAAAACAATTTATACACTTCAAATCCTCCAACGTGCGGGTAACTGGCCTCTAGTGGCCCTAGTGGACCTACGGAGCTGACTGTCTAGCCCTGAACTACAGGGTGTAGGAGCTGTCAAGGGTAAACTGGGCAGCTGTCTACCGGCTCTTTGGCTCACTAGGGATATGGCAGGCTCACTGCAAGCAGAGGGTTGATCCTCCTGGTCTGCTGGTGTGGGGTCTTCTGCCTCCTGGACCGGCTGTTCTTCCAGCTCTACCTGTTGCTCCGTAGGTGCTTGGGATGCTGGTTGGAGGAAGGTGAGTACGGGTACCACAACTGCACCATTGACTTGAGTCCAAGACCGAAGGAAGTCCCCGAGCACAGTACTAACCATATCTTCCCTTTCCTCTATGGGTCGATGGTCTTCTTGTTCCTCTTCAGGGTTCCTCAGTTGTTCGGGACACTTTTTCAGGTGGTCCCGGGATACAATGGCTGTGGTTTCCCCTCCGTCTTTACTGATGGTACAAACCTTCGGGTTCTCGTGGCTTGAGGGCAGTACGGTGTACGGGTCCTTCTCCCACTGGTCGTCCAACTTGTGGAGCCATCTCTTCCTCTTCAAGACCTGCTCTCCGGGTACCAGGGGAACAGCGGGAGCATACTGGTTGTAAGTTTTCTCTTGTCTTTCCCTAGCCTGACAGAGACTTCGCTCCACGCTCTCCTGTACTCTCCGGTACTGCTGCTGCCTCTCTGTGTCCCAGTCTGCTTCTGGTGAAGTGTCCTCGGGTGTCAGGACTCCCATTTCCAGGTCAACAGGTAACTTACCAGGTCTTGCCCTCATTAGGTAAGCCGGGGTACAGTTGGTGGAACCTACCGGGATGTGGTTGTATAGGTCCACCAGATCGGGCAGCTTCTCAGGCCACAGACTGCGTTCTTCCAGGGGCAACGTTTTCAGAAGATCCATTACCACCTGGTTCATTTTCTCACAAAGTCCATTAGTTTGCGGATGATAGGGTGTCGTCCTTATCTTCCGGCAGCCATACAGAGTGCAGAATTCTTGGAAGACCTCCGCTTCAAAGGCAGGTCCCTGGTCTGTCAACACTTGGTCCGGGTACCCGTGTGGACGGCAGAAATGCTGCTGGAAGGCTCTCGCTGCTGTTCGAGCTGTTAAGTCCTTGACGGGGACGACAACCAAGAACCGGGAGTAGTGATCCACGATGGTTAGTGCGTAGACGTAGCCACTTCTGCTTGGGGTCAGTTTTACATGACCCAAGGCTACCAGTTCCAACGGCTGCCGGGTGACGATGGACTGCAGGGGAGTCTTCTGGCTGGCACGGTCCTTCCTTCTTAGGTTGCACGGGCCACAGTCTCTGCACCACTTCTCAATGGTTCCCCTCATGCCTACCCAGTGGAATCGCTCGCGCAGCAGGAACTCCAGCTTCTTCCACCCGAAGTGTCCAGCTCCGTCGTGGTATGCCTCCATCACCATGGCTGCGTCTCTTCGTGGCACCACTACTTGCCAGAGTAGTTCATGCGTCCGGGAGTTAACCATTCTGCGGCACAACTTCCCCTTGTAAAGGAACAGTCGACTCCTCTCTGCCCATAGTTGTTTGGCTTCCTCCGGAGCGTCTGGTTCAAGGCAAGCCTCCGGGCGAGTCAGCATCTCCTTCACCAGTCGGACGGCAGGGTCGCTGTCTTGCGTTTCCGCCCAGTTGTAGTGAGGTAAGGGGTTCAACGTAGCAGCCTGCTTACTCCTTACCCGGTGGGAATACTGGATAGTCCCATGACGGTGGAACGCAGGGAGTTCAACTTCTTCTAGTCCCTCCGGATCTTCTCCTTCGTCCGGCAGGTTGGGCATCCTGGACAGGGCGTCCGCGTTGGTATTGGAGCGTCCGGCCCGGTATTTGATTGTGAACTCGTAGTTGGACAGACGGGCCATCCACCTCTGCTCCAGGGCACCGAGTCTTGCCGTGTCCAGGTGTGTCAATGGGTTGTTATCCGTGTACACGGTGAACCGGGAAGAAGCGAGGTAATGCTTAAAGCGCTCGGTGACTGCCCATACTACGGCCAGGAACTCTAGCTTAAATGAGCTGTAATTCTCGGGGTTCCTTTCGGTGGGTCGCAGCTTTCGGCTGGCGTAGGCGATTACTCGTTCCTTCCCCTGCTGGATCTGGGACAGTACGGCTCCTAGCCCGATGTTACTGGCGTCGGTGTAGAGGATAAAGGGCTGGCTATAATCCGGGTACGCCAGGATTTCGTCCCCCGTGAGGGCCATCTTCAGCTGGCGGAAGGACTCTTCTTCCAGCTCCTCCCATTTGAAGGGCGGCTTCTGGTTCTTGGCCTTCCGGGACTGGCCTATCAGGAGGTCCTGCATAGGTGCTGCCTTTTTGGTGAAACCGGGAATAAACCTTCGGTAGTAGCCTACCAACCCGAGGAACTGCCGCACTTCTTTTACGCTGGAGGGGCTTGGCCATTCCTTAATTGCGGTGATCTTATCAGGGTCGGGAGCCACTCCGTCAGCGCTCACCACATGTCCCAGGTACTGCACCTTTGGTTTCAGGAGGTGACACTTGGAGGGTTTCACCTTTAGGCCGTAACTCGCCAGAGCTTCGAACACTTCCGCCAGGTGTTTCAGGTGGTCCTCATACATCTTGGAATATACGATGACATCGTCCAGGTACAACAGGACCGTCTCGAAGTTTCTGTGGCCCAGACAACACTCCATTAGTCGTTGGAAGGTTCCTGGTGCGTTGCAGAGTCCGAACGGCATGCAGGTGAACTCGCTAAGTCCCATCGGGGTGGTGAATGCGGTCTTCTCCCGGTCCGCCTCTGCTACAGGAACCTGCCAGTACCCGCTAGTGAGATCCAAGGTAGAGAAGAAGTTAGCAGATCTTAAAGCAGCCAATGACTCCTCTATCCTTGGTAAGGGGTACGCATCCTTGTGTGTGATACGGTTGATTT
Source organism: Phyllobates terribilis (assembly GCF_046119375.1). Taxonomy (NCBI): domain Eukaryota; kingdom Metazoa; phylum Chordata; class Amphibia; order Anura; family Dendrobatidae; genus Phyllobates; species Phyllobates terribilis. Next base: position 878,070,071 of record NW_027362761.1, read on the forward strand.
TCCGGTAATCTACACACATCCTCATGGTGTTGTCTTTTTTTCTGACTAAGACTAGTGGAGCTGCCCAGGGGCTACAGCTATCCCTGATCACCCCAGCCTCCTTCATGTCTCTAAGCATCCCCTTGGCGTGTTGGTAGTGTGCAGGGGGTACGGGTCGATACCTCTCTTTTATGGGAGGATGGTCTCCCGTGGGGATGTGGTGTTCTACCCCCTTGACTCGCCCGAAGTCTAACGGTGTTTACTAAACACTCTCTCGTACTCTTGAACCACCCGATAGACTCCCTGTTTCTGATGTGAGGGAGTGGAGTCAGTACCCAAATGTAGTTGCTGACACCAGTCCTCCATTGTTTTCTTAGAGCCGTTACCTTCCTCCGGGTGAGATGGAGGCAAGGGTTCCACAGATTGTATAGCATTTTGGTTAATGGTATATAATTTGGCTAGCGTGGCATACCGGGGCAGGTACACTTCCCTCTTCCCGATATTGATTATGCGAACGGGCACCCTCCCATGGCGTACATTAACCACCCCCCGTGCTGTCAAGATGGTGGGTCTACTGTCTGAGTAAACTGGTTCTACCATTGCCTGGTAATCTCTACCTCTCAGACCAATAGCTGCCCGGCACCAAATCATCATTTCACTTTTTGGGGGCATGGCAATAGGAAAAGGGTCACACATTCTTACGCTACCAATCTCACCGCCGGAGAGTTCCACCTGTTGCCGTCGCATCAGTGCCCGGATCTCTTTCTGGAGCACCCGCTGCTCGCCGGAGCTGGCGTTCTTGGCAACCTGCTGTAAAAGGAAAATCACCTCTGCAAGACAATTTTCAATTACATTAGTTCCTAGCGTTATCTTTGGGTGACTCTCGTGTTTGTCAATGTCTACAATAATCAGTCCCTGTGCTGCTAGTTCGACTCTACCAATTTTAATGGTCGCCTCTTTAAATCCGATCTGTGGCACGGGCTGACCATTGCTGGCGATGATACTCAAGTCGTCGTCAGGGTAGCGGGTTATATCCGAGTCATTCCAGTACTGCTTGAAGAGCACGTACGGGATGGTGGTGACCTGTGACCCGGTGTCCAGTAGGGCACTCATAGGGATGCCATCCAGTACCACAGGCAAGACTGGATGTCCTCCGACATATTTGTCGCGCCAGTTCGATGGGCCTGGTGATCTTTTTCCTGGGGGTTGGCCCTCTACCCCCAGGTTGTGCCAGTTTAAAGGACAGTACCTTGGCATATGTCCGGGTTGATTGCAGCGGCGGCAGATGGGTCGTCCGTCCTCGTTGTACCGGTCACTGGGTCTTCCTCTGGCCGGTGGGGTCCTCCTTGGTCGACGCCACGGGATGTTCTCCGGTCCGGATGCCAGCTGGATCTTCCCTGGAGTGGAAGCCGGTAAAGACTGCACAGTTCGGGTTAACGCAGCAACGCTTTTAGCTAGCTCTTGGACCTGATGGTGCAGGTCTGGAGCCGGGTCATTGTTCAAAGCCTGCGCATCAGCCCCTACAGGCCCTGCCGACAAGGGCGCCGCCTCCTGGTGGTAAGTGATAGCTGGGTGCCTGTGGGTCACAACACCATCCGGTGCCGGTTCTCGGAGCACCCGGATGGCTCTGTCCTTGAACTGTGCAAATCCCAGATGAGGGTCCTGTAGGGCCATTGCCCGCAACTGGGTTCGGTGGGCATTGCAATATAAACCCTCTATAAATTGTTCAGTCAACAGCCTGTCCTCGTCTCCCACGCCGTCAGGGTCGGTCTGCTTAACGGCTCTCAGGGCCTCTTGTAGGTTCAGGGCATAGTCCCTTATACTCTCATGGGCCCGCTGTTTGCACCCGTAGAATCTAAGCTTGATCTCGGCTGAGGTGTGGGTATCAAAGGTGTCCCTCAGCTGCGACAGTCCTCCCCCCAGGTGGCCAGGACTTTACCTCCCTTCGGGCTGCTCCGATTAATTGGGCCACCAGGATGCTCACTTTTTGCTCCTCTGTGAGGGGGTACACCTGGAAGAGGCTATCCAGCCTTTCTCTAAAGTCCTGCAGGGTATGTGACTCCCCTGAGTACTGGGGTAGCCAGACTGCCCCCGGGATATAGGGCATGGTGAAAGGCATGACCGCGACAGCGGTGGCGCTGGCGGGGGTTGAAGCGGTGAAGCTCTCCTCCGTATCCGACATCCTTCTCCCCCCTAGTGGACCGTGGCCTACCTTGCGATGATCCTCTTCTGTAGGCCGCGGCTCCGCAGTGGATCGTCAGGGTTGAGGACCTTCCGTCGCGCTCCGGTGACTTCGGCGTCTGCTGGGCTCCTTCCAGGACCTTACGCAACGTCCGGACGTGAGGCGGGGCTTCAGTTCTCGCGGGCTTTTCGGAGTCCACGCCCCTCTTCTTCCCGCGCGGCGTCCTCAAGATGGCGTCCAACGGCGGGAAAACTCCACGGATGGCGGGAAGAAGACTGAAGATGGCGCCGGATGGCGGGAATCTTCACAGATGGCGGGAAGAAGGCTGAAAATGGCGCCGGATGGCGGGAATCTTCACCGATGGCGAGAAAACTTCACGGATGGTAAGTTTTAAAAGTCTCTTTTTCAGGCACGCAGTACCCGGTGGTTGCGGGCACGAAATCCTGCCGACTACGCCAAAGTTGACGCGCCCCTGGGCCTGCTGTGTCGCGCAGCGTCTCGCGCACGGGGCTTACCCGGAACCGGATCAGATGAGGGTTGTAGTCTCCGAGTGGCGGTGACCCGGTCCGTGCCCAGGGAGTCAAACTCAGTGTGTGGCAGTCTTGATAGATGTTATTTGAGTGTCGACTACGCCACCCGTTGATTTGCAGCTATGGAGCTGCCGCTGCAGGGCAGACCGCTGAGGCCGGTGTAGAATTGTGCAGCGTGATAGTATAACCCCCAACGGGAGGGGTATGGCCTCAGGGCAGCCGACATGGAAGATGGGGGTAGCAGGAACCACTCAGAGACGGTGCGGTGTAATTCAGGGTCTTTACTGGTAACAACGATAGACCCTCCCGGAGTACTTGCTAGCGAACGGGGCCTGGTCAGTCCTTGAGCAGATGGGATCTCCCCTGGCCAGGCGGAGTTGTAGGCCTCCCAAACTGACTGTACTCTTCTGGCTACCTTGCTAGAAGCGGATATAAGTAGCCCACGTCCCTGAGTGTACCGTGTGGTGCTCACCCGTATGGCCGGTGACTCGGGGCCTTCTATGGCTTCCGCTCCACGATGGCGGTGCTGGTCCCACGCGTGTGACCGTGCCTTCGGGTTTCTGGGCCTGAGGACCTGAAATCCCCTGCCGGTCGGCTTCTGCTGCTGGGTAAGAGTTAGTCCCCACAGCCTCGGACGCCGGGTCCGGTAAGAAAGCTTCTCAGTCAGGGCGAGCTCTGCAGCTGCCAGCCCCTGACTCGTAGTAGTATTGCTCCCACTGAGCTTCTGCTGTTTCTTCCTATGCTGCTTCTCTTTTCTACTTCTAACCCTGCCTCAGCCCCGGGTTTATACAGGGGAAGTTCTTCCCCTCCCAGGACTGGGCAGGAGGTGTGGCATGCATAGGATTCCTGACCAAGGGACCTCCCACCTGCTCTCAGACATAACATTACATTACTGTGGGAAACCAGACCCCTGGGGTGCCACATATGGAGCTAGTGAGCGGCTCCTTTAAACACAGAACTAGTATACACTGCCCTTTATAGAGCTTTTGTTTTATCAAGAGACCTAAACACTTTCCCTAGCAGCTCAGCGATCTCTCCCTAGGCTATTACAACGCATGCTCCAGATGCAATGTACACAAAATGGCGGTGGCTAGGCTTAAATAGACCCTATAACGCTGGGCGGCCAGCCAATCACAGTAATGCCACAACCAAGATGTCTGTGGCATTACTGTCATTGGTTAAGAAGCCCAGCATGTTTAGTGGCCGCAAAGGAGGCGCCAAAACTGCAGGGTGGGACATCCGAATATAGCGAGGCGAGTACACAAATACTTGCAGAATAACGAGTAACCCGAATACCGTACAACCCGTGCGAATAGCAAATAGTAACGAATACACTCGCTCATCACTAATTGTGATCTATGTATGAATGTGTCCATGTATATGTCGAGCCCACTGCATATGGCATCTATGTCTGGAACTAGGGGAATTGTGTCAAAAATATTCGAGGGTACATCCATGACTGTCAATCAGAACCTCATAATAACAATCTGTGAAACTGAATTCTCAGTTGTATTCTTTACATTAAAGGGAAGCTGTCATGTCATTTGTCCTATCTAGACTGGCCCCCTTGCATTGTTAGTGATGCAATGTGTATCACTAACATGCTTTTTTCATTAAAATTGGCGCTTTTATCCTTTGTAAAAAGCATTTTGTATAGTTATATCTTACCTGCTTGTTTAGTCATAGGGGTGTGCTTCATGGCATTCAGTCAGGCTTGTTGCTGCCCACGCCATTTATATTTTTTTCATTGGGTTTGCGCCGATGTCACTATTTTTGTTGTTTAAATCCCACGCTTGAGCAGTGGGTATTTGCCAGTCGCGGCTCCCCGCACGTGCACAGTGAAGCTGTGTGCATTGCCACAGCTTCACTGACTCTGGGCATACACGTGAGGAGCCGCTCGTCGCAGCACTTGCACGGCTCGCAGATCGTCAATGCGCAAGCATGGCTGGCCAATGCACACTGCGCAAGAGCGGCTCTCAATACAGACTTGCTTAAATTCCACACTTGCGCAGTTTGTATTGGGAGATTGGACGGTAAGACTGTTCCAATGGTTATTTCTTTATGCTGTATGCTGTACATTATACAGGTGCCTCTCACAAAATTAGAATATCATCAAAAAGTTAATTTATTTTAGTTCTTCAATACAAAAAGTGTAACTCTACATAATATATGAGTCATTACAAACAGAGTGATCTATTTCAAGTGTTTATTTCTGTTAATGTTGATGATTATGTCTTACAGCCAATGAAAACACAAAAGTCATTTTCTCAGTAAATTAAAATACTTTATAACAACAGCTTAAAAAATGGTTTTAAAATCCGAAATGTTGGCCTACTGAAATGTATGTTCAGTAAATGCACTCAATACTTGGTCGGGGCTCCTTTTGCATCAATTACTGCATCAATGCGGCGTGGCATGGAGGCGATCAGCCTGTGGCACTGCTGAGGTGTTATGGAATCCCAGGTGGCTTTGATAGCAGCCTTCAGCTTGTCTGCATTGTTGGGTCTGGTGTCTCTCATCTTCCTCTTGACAATACCCCATAGATTCTGTATGGGGTTTAGGTCAGGCAAGTTTGCTGGCCAATCAAGCACAGTAAAACTGTTGTTTTTAAACCAGATATTGGTACTTTTGGCAGTGTGGACAGGTGCCAAGTCCTGCTGGAGAATGAAATTTCCATCTCTAAAAAGCTTGTCGGCAGAGGGAAGCATGAAGTGCTCTAAAATTTCCTGGTAGACGGCTGCGCTGACTTTGGTCTTGATAAAGCACAGTGGACCTACACCAGCAGATGACATGGCTCCCCAAACCATCACTGATTGCGGAAACTTCACACTGGACCTAAAGCAGCTTGGATTGTGTGCCTCTCCACTCTTCCTCCAGACTCTGGGACCTTGATTTCCAAATGAAATGCAATATTTACTTTCATCTGAAAACAACACCTTGGAGCATTGAGCAACAGTCCAGGTCTGTTTCTCCTTGACCCAGGTAAGACACTTCTGGCGTTGTCTATTGGTCATGAGTGGCTTGACACAAAGAATGCCCATGTCCTCGATACGTCTGTGTGTGGTGGCTCTTGAAGCAATGACTCCAGCAGCAGTCCACTCCTTGTAAATCTCCCCCAAATTCTTGAATGGCCTTTTCTTAAAAATCCTTTTAAGGCTGCGGTTATCTCGGTAAATTGTGCACCTTTCTCTACCACACTATTTTCCTTCCACTCAACTTTTCATTATTATGCTTGTATACAGCACTCTGTGAACAGCCAGCTTCTTTAGCAATGACCTTTTGTGGCTTACCCTCCTTGTGGAGTGTGTCAATGACTGCCTTCTGGACATCTGTCAAGTCAGCAGTCTTCCCTATGATTGTGGAGCCTACTGAAACAGACCAAGAGACCTTTTTAAAGGCTTTGGAAGCCTTTGCAGGTGTTTTTTGTTAATTATTCTAATTTACTGAGATAATGACTTTTGTGTGTTCATTGCCTATAAGCCATAATCATCAACATTAACAGAAATAAACACTTGAAATAGTTCACTCTGTTTGTAATGACTCTATATAATATATGAGTTTCACTTTTTGTATTAAAGAACCGAAATAAGTTAACTTTTTGATGATATTCTAATTTTGTGAGAAGCACCTGTATGCAATGATACTTAGGATGAATCCTTTATGAGGTGTGGGAATCGCCAACATTATTCTGACAAATTTAAATGTTGGACCATTGTTGTTCTTATTACAGGTTTATGGTATTAGGGGTTTGTTATATCTACTAAGAGACAACCCTGACTATTCCCTGTACTTTTGTCTAGTAAGTCCTTAAATGGTATATCATTTAGCCCAAAAGGGATTGTGTGACTGACAGTCAGATTGACACTTTGATTGTTGGGCTTTAATTCTTGCTCCGTGCAAGGTTGTTATATGGAGGTTAATTGATTACAAGACACCATATACTAAGTTAGACCTCGAATAACATAAATTGTGCGAGACCAACTCCGCTATAGCAAACTGTATTGGGGATTTGACCCTCTGGGCAGTTGGAGGCGTTCCGGTTACCTTGATATAACAATTGTCCTTGTGGTTTGTCCATTTATGCACATTGCACTTTAGTATTTGGATTTTCTTTAGTTGTTATAGTCTTTTAGTAATTATAAATACAAGTAAATTTTTAACCAGGAATAAACCTATTTGCTACCTTAAACTGATTATTTCTAGGGGTACCACACTTCCTTGCTATTACTCTTTGCCACTTAAATTGCCGCTTCTGTAAGTAAATTTGCTGTGATATTAAGGTTGTCTTGTTAATATGTTGTTAGAATCTGGTGTTGTAAAGGTAGTAACATCAGATTATAAAGTCATATCAATAAGGTCGGTTTCCCACATTTGACATTCACAGTCCAAATTAGATAAGTTCGGGTCAGTCCTCTGAAGAAATGCCCCCTGGTATTACAGTTCGCTGGCAGGACACATAGGGTCCTGTTTCCTCCTCTTTCTCATTCTTGAACTGAATACAGTTGCAACAGCACCTTGCAAAAATGACATCCTGCAGATTTGAAAAAACACTTTGCTGAATTTTTCACCCATTTAAATGAATGAGAAAAAAAACACAAGTAAAAATGCATCAAAATTGCATATATTTTACACAACATTTTTCCTGCCAACACTCTGGTTTTTGTATAAGAAAAATTTTCTGCAAATACTCACCATGTGCACATACCCTTAGGGCCTGATTCTTCAAGACCGCCATTATTCACGCCGACATTGATGAGAGGGTGTACTGGAGTCAGATGCTCATGATTCACCTCTTCATGAACATACATACACATTTGTGTGTGCCTCACCACAAATCCTACTCCTGCCCTTGCTGGAGTAAGGTTTCTGGTGTAGAGCGCCCCTGTCCTGCCCCAGCTTTGCCAATTTTGTCAAAGCTGGTAGAAACTGGTATGACAGAGCCAAAAGTTGCAAAATTTAGATGCAGGTTCGAGTTGCACCTAAATTCTATGACCTTTCAAAGCTTTTATTCCAGAATTGAAAGTTCTGATAAACCTGACCTTAGGCCACGTTCACACGGTCAGTATTTGGTCAGTATTTTTGATCAGTATTTGTAAGCCAAAATTAGGAGAGGGACAATCAGAGGAAAAGTATAATAGAAACACATCATCTCTTCTGCATTTATCACCCACTCCTGGTTTTGACTTACAAATACTGATGGAAAATACTGAGCAAATACTGAAGGTGTGGACATGGACTTAAGAGTGTGAAAAACCACTTTAAGAGTTCAAATCTGCAAGGAAAAAAGAAGCAGCATGTTTATGAGATTTCAGAAACCTCATTCACTCTGCTCGTACTGTAAAGTAAAGCATTTTTCTACCCTTGAAAAACATGTCAAAAATGCAACATATGAACAAGCTCTAAGGGTGTGCTGAAACTCATGGGCCAGTTCTTTGTGCTTCACCCCCATGCTAAAATTTGCCATCCAGCCCCTGCCCCTTGTGAAAATTAAATGGACACCCAATCCACAACATAATAGTTTGCAGGAGTTGAATCCATTCTATATTTGAGCTTCGCATATTTTCTTTATAGATGAATTGTGTTGATTCCCTTTAACTTTAAACGTATTTGTGTCACATTTTACTCTTCTAGCAATGGTAATGTTCCTTTAATTGACTTATTTCTAGTTCATGTCAGTCAGTTGAAGGATTTTTTATTTACTTTGTATTCATTCATCTACATTTTCATTTACATGGATTAAAATTCCTTCTGTTTTCCTGAAAAAAAAAAAAATCTCTCTCAGAGCAGATGCTAATTCTTTCTCAGATGGGTGAGGCTCGAAGTGGTTCCTGTCCACTGATTATACTATTAAAGTGTTGCCAAAAATTACAAAATTATCAGACTGACAGCTTGCTCACGCAGTTCCCATAGATTCATGGAGGTTAACTAGTTATTCACCAGAAACAGGTGCATCAATATAATATTGGCTTGAACAGTTTGTAATAAAAAGTTCATATCTACATTTTTTCAAAGGGATAGTGGTGCCTGTGTAGATGTGGTCTTAAGAGAAGGAATATTTCCATGTGTTGCTCATGACAAATTTTAGTTTCACAGTTATTTATATTTTAATACACTTTTTTAATAAAACAAAAATAGGGTTCCAGACAATTTGAGTGATGAAATGAAGCACTGGTACATTTTCTGTACATTTTGCACTTTATTTTCTTGGTTTGTGTTCCAAGAGTTCTAGCTTTTCACGTTTTCTATAAATATATGTATATGGCATCATTCATTTTATCACATAGTTTACTGAAAAATGGGAAAATGATTCTAAGTGGGGTGAAATGGTGAGAAAACAAAATTCTTCCATAGTTTGGGAGTTTCTTTTTACAGCTTTCATTGTACGTTGAAAACGGCATGGCATTATGATTTTAGTAATAAGAAAAAATCAGAACCTTGTAAAAACAAATAGTGTCATCATTTTCTGAGACTTAACTTTCTTATTAACTTTATTAACTTTTTTATTATCTATGGTCCTGGTGTGGGCTTGTTTTTTGCTTATAGTGTTATGCGCTGTGCAGAGGGACCCAGCAAGACTGACACCAAACTAGCAAAGGCGCATGAACAGATGCACTTGGTACAAGCTGTCAAGCTAAGGTAAGCCCTTGAGGGCTGGGAATATCTTCACCAAGCTCCCAGTAAATGAAAGGGGGGCTTTGGCAGAGCCCTTCCCAGGCCCACTGTTGCCTGACAGCTGGTGTCTGGTGACGCAGCTGGTGCCTAGTCAAGAACCAGGTGAGTACCTCTGCAAGAACTCCAGGAAGTGAAACCAGAAGAGAAAATGAGAAAACCCCTGAAAAGATATCAAGACTAATGCTAGCACCACTCACCACCAACACATAGGGAACTGCAATAAACAGCAAAGGACTGAGTAGGGAGCAGGATTATATAGCCCGCCTAATGATCAGGTGTTGATTACCTCCCAATCATCCCCAGACAGCCACTCCCTGCTAGCTTCAACAGCAGACTGGACAATATTCCACCGCTTCATAGTACCAGACAAAGCAGCATCCTGCGTTCTTACACATCCCACAACACCAGAACGCAACGCTCCACAAGAATGGGACCGTTTCCCTGCACGCATAGTAACTCTGCCTCCAAGGTCAAGACAATGACGGCGCTTTCGACTGCAGTAGCGTGGCACCGGACCTGCTCCATTCCTAGGTGGGAGCACAGAACCACGATTCGTAACATAGAGCTCATGTTTTACTAACACCATTTTGGGATAGATTTGACATTTTGGTAGCTTTTTATTTTAATTTTTCTGGAAGTGCAGCCACCAAAAATTTACAATTCTGACATTTTGATCTTCTTTTCACTGTTTAATGTATGGTTTAAACACTTTTTAAATTTTGATAGATTGAACTTTTATAGACATGGAAATACCAAAAATGTTTTTTTTTAATCTTTATTTTTGAATGGGAAAAAGGGGTGATTTCAATTTTTATATATCTGTTATTATAATTAATTTAAAAAAATTGGAAACATTATTTTTTAATCCATTTAGAGAGCTTGAACCTGTGATCAGTCAATCACCTATACTATATATTTTAGTATTATAGTAATGAACTATATACAGTAGTTTATATAGTGTAATTGCGGTTCTCCAGGAGGAATAAGAAGGCAACCATGGGGAGCTTTCCACTATGATGTGTTTAGGATGTTTGTTCATGTTCTTTTTTAATGCTCGTTAAGAAACCATCGTTATGCTAAGTTCCTTCCAATGTGTATTTTATTTCATATTGTAAGGTGGCTAATGGTTGCGTAGTCGATGGGAGGTATGTATCACAGAGATGGCTGGTCTCTGTGACGTAACCAAGAGTATTTTCTCTAGTGCACGCACTAAGAGGACTAATTGGTGCACCTGGGACCGAGTTACAGGTAGCTCTGAAGAGTTGGACGGGTCTAATTACCCACATACCTCACCTCTGGGTATGGTTAACAGCCTATATAATGGAGGCTGTTGTTTGTCACATGGGTTGTGTTTGGAAGCAAAAGGCCTCCTGTGTGTTGTCTCCAGACTGAGCTGTGTGCTGTATACGTACCCACCTGTGTAACCACAGGTCCAGCTTACCAAGAGACTTTGCTTAAAGGACTGTTTTCTTTTGCTTTTGCCTGCACTAAAGGCTGTTTGTTTGCATTTTGCTTTTAGCGGTTTATGAAATTAATAAGCAATTAATAAACAACTATTGACAATTAAAGGGACTTCCTGTTTGACTCACACCGCACTTGAGTGAGTAAAATCCCTACAATTGGTGTTAGACGTGCAGGCGGTGTTCCCAGCAGATACGTGTGACTGCTGTAAGAAGGACTTCATGTCCTCGGTGAAGTTTTCCATAAGCCATCAAGTGACACCGGACAAGATGGAGGACCTGCTCAGGCCATATAGCCGTCCCTTGTCTCCTGACCCCTGAGCAGATGGACTGTAGCATGGGATGCCGCTGTTCATATTACGCGTAGCTGGCCTGCAGCGTGAACTGTCCACCCAGCGAGGGGCCATAAGTGTGTCCCGTGAAAGTGAACGGGCAGCAGGTGCTTCTAGACTCTGGGAGTCTGGTGACCCTTGGGAGGGCCACTCTTCCTCTCCAACTGATCCCGGGGAAAAAAGTCAACGTACAGTGCATTCATGGTGATGCTAAGGACTATCCTATGGCTAGAGTGGACATTGAAACGACCCACAGGACTGAGTCCCACGAGGTCGGCATCATTCAGGACTTGTTGCATCCTATCATTATCGGCTGGGGCTTTTGTTTATTTTGGGATCTGTGGGGGAAGGGTTCAGGGTTCGCTGGCATGGTTAGGAAACCAGGTAACCCTGAAGAGGTATCACCACACCCAGAGTCAGAGTCAGACGGGTTTCTCTTTTGTGTCCTTGTGGGGGATGAGAAGGTAGTGTCCCGTGAGTCTGACATTCCTGAGTTAGGGGTGACCAGCGAGAATTTTGGGTCTGCCCAACATAGGGACCTAACTCTGAAGGAAGCCTTCAATAATGTAAAAGTCATAAATGGGGGGTGGCACAGGAGCCCGGGGCTGACACCAGGTTTCCCTATTTTATGATAAGTGGTGAATTGTTGTACCAGGTCACGAAAGTGAGGGAAGAGCTGGTGGAAGAGTTAATAGTGCCAGGTCCCTATAGACAGAAGGTGTTGGACATGGCCCATTCGCATATCTTGGGGGGGGCATCTAGGGGTGGAAAAAAATGCAGGGACAGATTATGCAAAGGTTCTATTGGCCCAGGGGTCACCGGGAAATATTAAAGTATTGCAGGTCCTGCCCTACATGCCAGTTAACCGCCCCCACCTCTCACTTTCGAAGTCCCCTCATGCCATTGCCCATTATTGAAGTGCCATTTGAGAGAATCACCATGGACTTGGTTGGTCCCCTGGTTAAATCTGCTGATGGGCATTAATATATCTTGGTCATTCTGGACTATGCCACATGCTATCCAAAAGCAATTCCTCTGAGAAACTCCTCCGCAAAGAGTATAGCCCGCAAATTGGTACTCGTTTTTTCCCGGACAGGTTTACCAAGGGAGATCCTGACCGACCAGGGAACACCTTTTATGAGCAAGGTGATAAGGGAGTTATGCAAGGTCTTGCAAATCTCCCAAATGAGGACTTCAGTGTGCCATCCTCAGACAGATGGCCTGGTGGAAAGATTTAATAAAACGCTAAAGAGTATGCTGAGGAATGCCATAGAAAAAGACGGTAGAGACTGGGACTGTCTCCTCCTGTATCTTTTGTTCTCCATCCGAGAGGTTCCACAGGCCTCTACGAGGTTCTCGCCAATGGAACTCCTGTATGGCCAACATCCGCGAGGTCTCCTGGATGTAGCAAAGGAAACCTGGGAAGCCGAAGTCATGCCCCACAGAAGCGTCATTGTGCACGTCGCTCTGATGCAGGAGAGGATTGCGAAGGTGATGCCCATCGTCAAAGAACATCTCCTCCAGGCATAAGAGGTGCAGGCCAGGGTCCAATACAGCTCAGCCAGAGTGCGGCAATTCAATCCTCGTGACAAAGTCTTCGTTCTGATACTTACTGTGGCAAGCAAGATCTTGGCCAAGTGGAAAGGACAGTATGAGGTGGTGGAAAAGGTTGGCGAAGTGAATTATAAGGTTCACCAACCGGGACTACGTAAGCCCTACCGGATGTATCACGTCAACCTCATCAAGTTGTGGCAAGACAGGGATGCAGTGGAAGCTCCATGCTTGCTGGTCAAAGCAGAAGGTGAAGTTAGAGGGGTCGCAATAGCGGAGATGCTAACGAAGGAGCAAAACAGCAGTGTCGGTAGTTGCTGCAAAAGAATAGGAACCTGTTCTTAGAATTGCCAAACTGAACAAGCGTCATAGAACACGAGGTTCTGGCGGAGGCACATGTGCGGGTGAACTTGAAGCCCTATCGGATACCTGAGGCCTGATGAGAGTTGATCTCTAAAGAGGTGACTCGTATGCTGAAACTCGGTGTCATTAAAGAGTCCAAGAGCGGTTGGTCAAGCCCGATTGTCCTGGTCCTAAAACCCGATGGCAAGTGGAGATTCTGCAATGACTATCGGAAATTGAATGAAGTCTCCAAATTCGATGCATATCCAATGCTGCGTGTCGATGAACTGATATTGGAAGATTCCCATGGCACAGGGAGCCAGGGAGAAGACTGAGTTTTCTAAGCCGGATGGATGCTTCCAGTATGTCCGGATGCCGTTTGGACTGCTAGGGGCCCCTGCCACCTTCCAGAGAGCTTTGGATCGAATCCTTGCACCTCATAAGCAATACGCCGCAGCATACCTGGACAATATTGTTATCTTCAGCTCGGACTGGGAGAGTCATCTGGAAAAGGTCCAGGCGGTGATTGAAGCTATAAGGAAGGCGAAGTTTTCAATAAACCCAAAGAAATGTGCCATGGGGAAAGAATAAGCCAAGTACCTGGGTTATGTAGTGGGGAGAGGCGAGATCAAACCACAAATCAGTAAAGTGGAGGCAATCCAAACCTGTCAAAGAAACAGGTTAGAGACTTCCTGGCGATCGTGGGATACTACAGGAGGTTCATCCCAGAGGTTCGCCACACCCCTGACTGACCTCCTTAAGGAGACGAAATCAGCTATGGCTAAGTGGACTGCAGAGGAGGAGTTGGTCTTTCAAGAAATGAGGGTGGGGCTGTGTAAGCAACCGGTCCTGGTGGCCCCTGACTTTAAGAGTTTATACTCCAAATGGATGCTTTAGATGTTGGTTGGGGAGCAGTCCTTTCCCAGGAGATACACGGGGAGGAGCACCCTGTTCTCTACCTGAGTAGGAAGCTGTCCTCATGTGAGAATTATTCCGTCATAGAGAAGGAGTGCTTGGCCATAAAGTGGGCGGTGGACACGTTACGGTACTATCTATTAGGTAGAAAATTTAGATTGGTATCCGACCATGCCCCACTCAGATGGATGAGGGAAACAAAGGGAAAAATGCCAGGGTCACCCGCTGGTTTTTAACCCTAAAGGATTACAACTTCCATGTAGAACATAGAGCAGGGAAGCTACATGTTAATGCTGATGCCCTCTCGAGAATCCCCTGTCTGGTAGTAGAAAGTGCCAAGCCCCATGGCTTTAGGCAGAGGGGGAGGTATGTAAGATGGCTAATGGATGCATAGTCGATGGGAGGTATGTATCACAGAGATGGCTGGTCTCTGTGATGTAACCTGGAGTATTTTCTCTAGTGCACGCATGCACTAAGAGGACTAATTGGTGCCCCTGGGACCGGGTTACTGATAGCTGTGAAGAGTTGGGCGGGTCTAGCTACCCACATACCTTACCTCTGGGTGTGGTTAGCAGCCTATATAATGGAAGCTCTTGTTTGTCACATGGGCTGTGTTTGGTGGGAGAATGCCTCCTGAGTGTTGTCTTCAGACTGAGCTGTATGCTAGATACGTACCCACCTGTGTGACCATAGTTCCGGCATACCAAGAGACTTTGCTTAAAAGACCGTTTTCTTTTGCGCTTGCCTGCACTAAAGGCTGTTTGTTTGCATTTTGCTTTTGACGATTTATGAGTTAATAGACCGCTATGGATTTCCTGTTTGCCTCACACCCCACCTGAGTGAGTACAATCCCTACAATATATACTCTTGCATGTAGATTTATCCATTCATTTTTCATAGGTACAGTATGCGTTTTACAACTCATTTTTAAATTGTGTATTGTGACCAATCCCATACTTCTACCCTTCTCCCGCCTTCTCCTACCTCCTGGTCCCATTCACTTACGTGTATATAATGCCACTTTTTTCTATTGTATATTGTGCCTGAAGAAGACTCCCATCTGGAATAGAAACGTGTTGTACATTTTAGCATCATTTTAAGATTTTGCCATTATTTGGGATATTATTTCTCTTTACAAACTTACGACTCTCTGTGAAGCTGTACCTGTGATTGCTGAATTATTTTTCACATGTATACAATGGCTGATTGGGTACAGCACTTAAAGGATACCCTCAATGATATGAGAATACTTGCAGTGTCCATTCCTGTATTCTCCAGTGTGCTATATGGAATTGTGCCGAAAGTTTGTACAACACATCAAGGGAAAAGCATATTCTAGTATTCTAATCTTACACCCAGTGTCATATCTCTGATTTACTATTTATAGAGAGTGCTATTTCTTCTTTCCTCTTTCTCCTGTGTCAGCAAATACGGTAGCTTTTAAGTCCATCGAGTGTTGGATGTAAGAATTTAATATTTTCCTCTTTTCTTTTGTTACCAGATGCTATATCACTAAATTATGCACAACATGACTCAGGAGCTACATCTTTCTTTCTTTCTCCCACACATTCTAAGAAGAACTGTAAGGCGGCGGTGTTCACACCATGCAGTAACTGAGGCAGTGACCCAAACTAGTCCAACATAAACAGCTTTATTCAGCAACTCACGGGTAAATAGAAAAGTCCTCCAGTTCGCAGCCGGGTTAACATGAGTCCTTAAACAATGGTTGCCGTGGGCAATGGTCGCGCCAGGCCACTCAGAGTCTGACGGGTGCAGAGCCTTCCCAGGCATGGGTTCAGCTACTCACAGGCCCGCCAAGCTTTCCTGCTATGCTCCTAGCAAGTCCCAACACTGAACAACACTAATCCTTAGTGCAGGGTTTTTAAAGGATCTGTGGCAAGAGCCACTGGAAAACCCGGGTTGGAGGGAGGAGGCCGCCCCACTGCCTTCCTGTAGCCTCCTCCAGAAATGAAGGCCCTGCCGGGTTTTACTAGTCTGCCTTAACCAGATTGCCTGACCAGGTCAATGCTCACCTTTATTCCTGCATTGCAGCCGCAGGTGAGTTTGTGACTGCAATGCACTCCAATGGATTTAATAGGTCTCTGTACACATTCTGGGGGATATATAACGTCCCTCGTATACGATCCCGTTCACTGCCTCACAGAACATACCAACTCCTTGCTGATGTTGTCCTTAGTGGGAGTTGAACCCAGTACCCTATTTCATGATCAAAAATAGATTGGTTATGAATAGTTTTATATATTTGTATACAGTGGAGAAAATAATTATTTGATACACTGACAATTTTGCAAGTTTTCTCACCTACAAAGAATGGAGAGGTCTGTAATTTTTATCGTAGGTACACTTCAACTGTGAGAGACAGAATCTAAAAAGAAAAACTTGAAAATCACATTGTATGACTTTTAAATAATTACTCCTTCCCAACCTTGGAAGTACTCAGTACGTCCTGGCTGGTTAGTACTTACCGACTTTGGACCTATTGAGTACTTGCAGGCGATTTTGCGCATACACAGGCTGTGGGCGAGTGATCGCTGACGGGTGCCAGCTGATTCTGACGGCTGATACCCGGCACTCAGTGCCAGGAGTGGTGCAGCCAATTTAACCCCCTAAATGCTGATATCGCTGGCGATCGCAGCATTTAGCTGGCAGACAGAGAAAGGGAAGCCCCTGTGCTCTTGAATCGGCGCCCACGATTCAAGTCGCTGGGGCTCGATCATTGCCATGGTAACCCGATGTCATCATGATTACATCTTGGTCACCAGGCACTAGTAAGTTAGTTAGATCATGCGCAGTGCATGGTATAAGTAACTTGTGTCAGTGCAGAACTGACAGTTATAAGGCATAGCAATGATCCAGCATTGCTATGCCTTTTAACTGCAATCAGACTGCAGAGGGGAAAGTCCCATAGTGGGACTAAGTAAAAAAGTAAAAACAAAAATTGTTAGAATATTTTTTAAAAAAATCAGAAAATAATAATAAAAAATATATATACACTGTGTGCAGAATTATTAGGCAAGTTGTATTTTAGAGGATTATTTTTATTATTGATCAGCAACTATGTTCTCAATCAACCCAAAAGACTCATAAATATCCAAGCTTAATATTTTTGGAAGTTGGAGTGGTTTTTTTTTTTAGATTTTGCTATCTTAGGAGGATATCTGTTTGTGCAGGTAACTATTACTGTGCATAATTATTAGGCAACTTAATAAAAACCAAATATAATCCCATCTCACTTGTTTATTTTCACCAGGTAAACCAATATTAGTGCACAAAATTTAGAAATAAACATTTCTGACATGCAAAAACAAAAAAAACAAAAAAATTCGTGATCAATATAGCCTCCTTTCTTTATGATGACACTCAACAGCCTTCCATCCATAGATTCTGTCAGTTGCTTGATCTGTTTTCGATCAACATTGCGTGCAGCAGCCACCACAGCCTCCCAGACACTGTTCCGAGAGGTGTACTGTTTTCCCTCCCTGTAGATCTAACATTTTATGATGGACCACAGGTTCTCTATGGGGTTCAGATCAGGTGAACAAGGGGGCCATGTCATTATTTTTTCTTCTTTTAGACCTTTACTGGCCAGCCACGCTGTGGAGTAGTTAGATGCATGTGATGGAGCATTGTCCTGCACGAAAATCATGCTTTTCTTGAACGATACCGACTTCTTCCTGTACCACTGCTTGAAGAAGTTGTCTTCCAGAAACTGGCAGTAGGTCTGGGAGTTGAGCTTCACTCCATCCTCAACCCGAAAAGGTCCCACAAGTTCATCTTTGATGATACCAGCCCATACCAGTACCCCACCTCCACCTTGCTGGAGTCTGAGTCGGAGTGGAGCTCTCTGCCATTTACTGATCCTGCCTCTTGCCCATCCATCTGGCCCATCAAGAGTCACTCTCATTTCATCAGTCCATAAACCCTTTGAAAAATTAGTCTTTAGATATTTCTTGGCCCATTCTTGACATTTTATCTTATGTTTCTTGTTCAAAGGTGGTTGTTTTTCAGCCTTCCTTACCTTGGCCATGCCCCTGAGTATCGCACACCTTGTGCTTTTTGATACTCCAGTAACGTTGCAGCTCTGAAATATGACAAAACTGGTGGCGAATGGCATCTTGGCAGCTTCACGGTTGATTTTCCTCAATTCATGGGCAGTTATTTTGCGCCTTTTTTGGCCAACACGCTTCTTGCGACCCCGTTGACTATTTGCCATGAAACACTTGATTGTTCAGTGATCATGCTTCAAAAGTTTGGAAATTTCAAGACTTCTGCATCCCTCTGCAAGACATCTCACAATTTTGGACTTTTCAGAGCCCGTCAAATCTCTCTTCTGACCCATTTTGCCAAAGGAAAGGAAGTTGCCTAATAATTAAGCACACCTTATATAGGGTATTGATGTCATTAGTCAACACCCCTCCTCATTATAGAGATGCACATCACCAGATTTACTTTATTGGTAGTTGGCTCTCAAGCCTATGCAGCTTGGAGTAGGACAACATGTATAAAAAGTATCATGTGATCAAAATACTCATTTGCCTAATAATTCTGCACCCAGTGTATATATATATATATATATATATATATATATATATATATATATATATATATTGTACTGATAAATTTGTAATTTTATGTAAAAAAAAAAAATACACAAGTTTGGTATCGCCTCATCCGGAACGACCTGATCCATAAAACTGTCAGACTAGTTAAACCCTTCATTGAACACTGAAAGAAAAGAAAACAGGGCAAAAAACGATGCTTTTTCAACATTCCGCTAAACAAAAAGTGGAATAAAACACAATCAAAAAGACGAATGTAAATAAAAATGGTATCTCTGAAAACATCATCTTGTCTCGCAAAAAAAAAAGCCACCATGCAGCTCCATCAGTGGAAAGATAAAAAATGTATAGCTCTCAGAATACATTGATTAAAAAAATATTATTTTTTTATATAAAATAGTTTTTATTGTGTGTGTAAAAGTTCAACAATAAAAAAATATATAAATGTGGTATCGCTATAATCGCACCGACCCGAATAATAAAGCTGCCTTATCAATTTTACCACACGCGGAATGGCATAAAAAAACAACAAAAAACAATTCCTGAATTGCTGGGTTTTGTTCATTCTGCCTCCCAAAAATCGGAATAGAAAGCGACCAAAAATGTTGTGTCCCAAAAATGGTACCAATAAAAACATCAACTTGTCTCGCAAGAAACAAGCCCTGAAATGACTCTGTCGGCAGAAATATGGAAAAATTATAGCTTTCAAAATATGGTAGTGCAAAAACTAGTTTTTCCAAAAAAAAGCGCCTTTTAGTGTGACAGCAGTCAAAAATAAAAAACCCGCTATAAATCTGGAATCGCTGTAATCACACTGACCCGAAGAAGAAACTCGTCTAATCACTTATACTGCATGAGGAACGGCATAAAAAATAAATAAAACCAATTCTTGATATACTGTTGATATGTTCATTCTGCCTCCCAAAGATCGCATTAAGGCCCGACGCACATTTATCCTGCTCTCTGCGCTGAGCGCTTACACTTGGATTTTCGTGTAAATCTCTGAAATACGTGATTCAGACGGAACCCCCAGCGGAAGATTCCCTATAATGAGGCAGATGGGGGCACTGTGGATGCCATCTGGCCTATGATCCAGCGGTGTCTGTCTTTTTAGGCGTGCATAAAAGTGCCGTTGGCCACAGTTTTGTGCACTTCTAAAAGGAAGGACAATGCTTAACAGAAGGAGTCCAGAGTAACTCTGCTGCATCATTATAGTGAATGGATTCCTCGGGAATTTCATCTGAATCACGTCTATCGGAGATATAGATGGAAACCCCGATATAAGTGCTCAGCGTAGAGCACCGGAAAATGTGATCCAAAATGTTATATAAAATATTCCCAACAAAAGATTCAAGTCAACCCCAAAAAAAAACCTGCTAAGGTCCATCATCTGTTAATGGAAATATAGGGGGCTTCCACGTTACTGGTAGTACAAAGGCTCTGGAAAAGCGCTATGGCTCCTCGTCCCCCAAAAGAAATTCAATGAATTCTGCACTCCCCATCCAAATGCCACTTTCCCTTCTGAGACCTAGTGTGCCTAAACCGCAGTTGACGTCCACATGTTTGGCATTTCTGTAGTGATGAGAGCCCGCCTAATTTACGGGTGCGTGTCTCCAGAAGCATGAGCTGTGCACTACAGCATACTGGTCACTACAGTGTACTGGTCTCTACTATGGCAGTTTGCAATTTTCACTCAGCAACATCCACTGCTGCTTGTTTCTGGAAAACACCCATGGAGTGAAAATCACCACTACCCCTGTAGATAAATTCCCAAAAGGATATAATTTCCAAAATTGGGTCACTTGAGGGGAGTATTCTGCTCTTCTAGCACTTAGGGGCTCTGTATATGGAGTCTGCAAACTATTCTAGGAAAATCTGCGCTCCAGGAGTCAGTTAGCGCTCCATCCCTCCTGAGTCTCGCCTTGTGGCTAAGCAGTACTGTACAGCCACATATGGGGTATTGCCACATTCAGCAGAAATTGTGTGACAAATTTTGGTTCAATTTTTACCCACTTTCCTGTGTGAAAATGTAAAATCTGGGGATAAAACAAAATGTTGGTGGTAAAAATGTAATTATTTTTTTTTATTGTCCAATGGTATAAAATTCTGTGACACACTCGTAGTGTCCATATGATCACTGCACCCTTAGACTGATTCATTGAGACGTGTAGTGTGTAAAAAGGGGTCACTTTTGGGGGGTTCTGCTGTTATGGCACCTCAGGGGCTCTTCCAGTGGGTCATTGCACCCGCAAACCATAACAGTAAAAACTGCACTATAATATGGCACTTGTTCCTTCTGAGATTTTACACTGTGCCTCAAAAGTAGTTTTTGACCACATATGAGGTATCAGTGTACTCAGGAGAAATTGCACAACAAATTTTGGGATCCATTTCTCCTGCTATCCTTTTGAAAATGAAAACATTTTTTTGCGGGAAAAATATATATTTTTTTCATTTTTACAGATCAAAGTTGTAAAATTCCGTGAAGCACCTGGGGGTTCAAGGTGCTCACCACACATATAGAAACATTCTTTGAGGGGTGTAGTTTCCAAAATGGGTTTAATTGTGGGGGGTTTCTACTGATTAGGCACGTCAGGGGCACTCCAAACGTGACATGGCATCCGCTAATGATTTCAGCAAATTTTGCAATCAAAAAGTCAAATGGTGCTCCTTCCCTTCTGAGCCCTGCCGTGCACCTAAACAATAGTTTTCCCCCACATATTGGGAATCAGCATACTTAGGAGAAATTGCACAACAAACTGTGTGGTGAAATTTCTCCTGTTACCCTTGTGAAAATGCAAAATTTTGGGCTAAAAATATTTTTGTGAGAAAAATATGCTTTTTTTTATTGTCACGTCTCAATGTGCTAAACGTCCGTGAAGCAACTGGGGGTTCAAGGTGCTCATCACAATCTAGATACCGTATTTTTCGGACTATAAGACGCACCGGACCATAAGACACACTTAGGTTTTAGAGGAGGAAAATTAAAAATTTAAGCAAAAAATGTGGTCATGATGCACTTTTAAGGGGGCGGGGGTCTTCTGCTGACACTGGTATAGGGGTAATGTCCCCCAATTCTGACAATATCCCCCATCCTGGTATATATGCCGCCCCCCTACCTTTTATATGTGGTCCCCATCCCCATCCTGGTATGCCTGGCATTCCTCCATCCTGGTATGCATGGCACCCCTCATCCTTATCCTGGTATGCATGGCACCCCTCATACCTATCCTGATATGCATGGCACCCATCATCCCTGTCCTGGTAAGCATGGCACCCCTCATCCCTGTCCTGGTATGCATGGCACCCCTCATCCCTGTCCTGGTATGCATGGCACCCCTCATCCCTGTCCTGGTATGCATGGCACCCCTAATCCCTGTCCTGGTATGCATGGCACCCATTATCCCTGTCCTGGTATGCATGGCACCCCTCATCCCTCTCCTGGTATGCATGGCACCCCTCATCCCTATCCTGGTATGCATGGCACCCCTAATCCCTGTCCTGGTATGCATGGCACCCCTCATCCTTGTCCTGGTATGCATGGCACCCCTAATCCCTATCCTGGTATGCATGGCACCCCTAATCCCTGTCCTGGTATGCATGGCACCCATTATCCCTGTCATGGTATGCATGGCACCCCTAATCCCTGTCCTGGTATGCATGGCACCCATTATCCCTGTTCTGGTATGCATGGCACCCCTCATCCCTATCCTGGTATGCATGGCACCCCTCATCCCTATCCTGGTATGCATGGCACCCCTAATCCCTGTCCTGGTATGCCTGGCACCCCTCATCCCTGTCCTGGTATGCATGGCACCCCTAATCCCTATCCTGGTATGCATGGCACCCCTCATCCCTGTCCTGGTATGCAACACCCCTAATCCCTATCCTGGTATGCATCGCACCCCTCATCCCTATCCTGGTATGCATGGCACCCCTCATCCCTGTCCTGGTATGCTTGGCACCCCTTATCCCTGTCCTGGTATGCATGGCACCCCTAATTCCTGTCCTGGTATGCATGACACCCGTAATCCCTGTCCTAGTATGCATGGTCCCCCTAATCCCCATCAGGCTGTACATTAAAAAAAAATAAACACTCCTACTCACCTCTCTTCTCTCTCCTCCAGTGCTGCGTCTGGTCTGCCTGCACTGATCTCTCCATGTGAGCCGCGCATGATGTCACTGCCATGCGCGGCTCACATGGAGAGATCAGCTGCCGGAAGTCACTGCTCCCCACGCCGGGTCTGTGTGCGTCGGGAGCAGTGACTTCACTCTCCTTCATAGCCGACACACAGCGGAGCCGCGCTGCGGCTGCTGCTGCTGCCGGCTATCTCCTGTGCCCGCTCATTAAAGGGCATGAATATTCACCCCCTCCACATGCCCATGGGCGTGGAGAGAGGTTGAATATTCATGCCATTTAACAGCGGGCACAGGAGATAACCGGCAGCAGCAGCAGCCACAGCGCGGCTACACTGTATACTGCTATTAAGGAGCATGAATATTCAGTGATTCCCATGCCCCATGGGCGTGGGGAGCAGTGAATATTCATTTTCTTTAGCAGCGGGGACAGTGTAGGCTGCAGTAGGCGGCTGCTGCCTCCTGTGCTCCTCCACCGCTACTGCTCCCCCCACACCACACATAACTATACACCCCCCAACATTCGGACTATAAGACAACGCCCCCCATTTTCCTCCAAAATTTTGCAGGAAAAAAGTGCGTCTTATGGTCCGAAAAATACGGTAAGTTCCCTGAGGGGTCTAGTTTCCAAAATGGTGTCACTTGTGGGCGGTTTCTACTGCTTAGGCACATCAGGGGCTCTTGAAACGCAACATGGCGTCCACTAATTGTTCCAGCAAATTTTGCATTCAAAAAGTCAAATGGCTCTCCTTCCCTTCCAAGCCCTGCAGTGCGCCAAAATAATAGTTTTCCCCTACATACGGGATATCGACATACTCAGGAGAAATCACACAGCAAATTATGTGGTTCAATTTCTCCTGTTACTCTTGTAAAAATGCAAAATTTGGCGACAAAAAACATTTTTGTGGGAAAAATGTGATTTTTTTTTATTTTCACGGCACAGCATTATAACCTTCTGTGAAGCACCTGGGGGTTCAAGGTGCTCACTACACATCTAGATAAGTTCCCTGAGGGGTCTAGTTTCCAAAATGGTGTCCCTTTTGGGCGGTTTCCACAGTTTAAGCACATCAAGGCCTCTCCAATCCAGACATGACGGCCGCTAATTATTCCAGCAAATTATACATTCAAAAAGTCAAGCGGAGCTCCTCCCCTTTACGAGCCCTGCTGTGCGCCCAAACAGTGGTTTTCCCCCACATATGGGGTATCGGCATGCTCAGAAGAAATTACACAACTTATTTTTGGGTCCATTTTTTCCTGTTACCCTTGCAAAAATCAAAAAATTTGGATTGAAAGTAAAATTTTTGTGCAAAAAAAGTTAAATGTTCTTTTTTTTCCCACATTCCAAAAATTCCTGTGAAGCACCTGAAGGGTTAATAAACTTTTTGAATGTGGTTTTGAGTACCTTGAGGGGTGCATTTTTTGAATGGTGTTACTTTGGGGTATTTTCTATTATATAGACCCCTCAAAGTCACTTCAGATGTGATGTGGTCCCTCAAAAAATGGTTTTGTAAATTTTGTTGTAAAAATGAGAAATCACTGGTCAACTTTTAACTGTTATAACTTCCTAACAAAAGAAAATTGTTTCAAAAATTGTGCTGATGTAAAGTAGACATGTGGGAAATGTTATTTATTAACTATTTTGTGTGACATAAGTCTATGATTTAAGGGCATAAGAATTCAAAGTTTGAAAATTGCTAAATTTTCTACATTTCCCCAAATTTCCATTTTTTTCACAAACAAACGTAAGTCATATCAAAGAAATTTCACCACTATCATGTACAATATGTCAAGAAAAATCATTTTCAGAATCAGTGGGACCTGTCGAAGCGTTCCAGATTTATTACCTCATAAAGTGACAGGTCAGAATTGTAAAATTTGACCTTGTCATGAAGGGGAAAACAGCCTTGGGGGTAAAGGGTTTAAATTGCATTTTATTGCATGAAATAAGTATTAGATCACCAGCAAGAATTCTGATTCTCACAGACTTGTTAGTTTTTCTTTAAGAAGCCCTCCTACTCTGCTCTCATTACCTATATTAATTGCACCTGTTTGAACTCGTTACCTGTATAAAAGACACCTGCCCACACACTCAATCACACTCCAACCTCTCCACCATGGTCAAGACCAAAGAGCTGTCTAAGAACAACAGGGACAAAACTGTAGACCTGCACAAGGCTGAGATGGGTTACAGGACAATATGCAAGCAGCTTGGTGAGAAGGCAATAACTGTTGGCACAATTATTAGAAAATGGAAGAAACACAAGATGACTGTCAATCTTCCTCAGTCTGGGGCTCCATGCTAGATCTTGCTTCGTGGCGTAGGAATGATTCTGAGAAAGGTAAGGAATCAGCACAGAACTACATGGAAGAACCTGGTCAATGTCTTGAAGAGAGCTGGGACTACAGTCTAAAACATTATCGTTAGTAACACAGTAACGTTACCATTAGTAACACACTATGCCATCATGGAATAAAATCCTGCAGAACACGGAGGTCCGCTGTTCACGCCAGCACATGTCCAGGCCCGTTTAAAGTTTGCCAATGAACCTCTGGATGATTCAGAGGAGGCATGGGCGAAGGTCATGTGGTCAGATGAGACCAAAATAGAACTTTTTGGTATCAACTTCACTCGCCATGTTTGGAGAAAGAAGAAGAATGAGTACAACGCCAAGAACACCATCTCAACCACTAAGAATGGTGTGGGGAAACATCATACTTTGGGGGTGATTTTCTGCAAAGGGGACAGGACGACTGCACCGTACTAATGGGTGGATGGATGGGGTCATGTATTGCAAAATTTTGGCCAGCAACCTCCTTCACTCAGTAAGAGCATTTAAGATTGGTAGAGGCCAGGTATTCCAGCATTACAATGATCCAAAACACACAGCCAGGGCAATTAAGGAGTGGCTCCGTAAGAAGCATTTCATGGTCCTGGAGTGGTCTAGCCAGTCTCCAGATCTGAACTTAATAGAAAATCTTTAGAGGGAGCTGAAACTCAATGTTGCCCAGCAACAACCCCGAAACCTGAAAGATGTGGAGAAGATCTGTATGGAAGAGAGGGCAAAATCCCTGCTGCAGTGTGTGCAAACTTGGTCAAGAACTACAGGAAACATCTGACCTCTGTAATTGCAAACAAAAATTTCTGTACCAAATATTAATTTCTGGGTTTCTATTGTATCAAATACTTATTTCATGCAAATTAATTATGTAAAAATCATACAATGTTATTTTCTGGATTTTTTTTAAGCTTCTGCTCTCACAATTGAAGTATACCTAAGATAAAATTTACAGACCTCTCCATTCTTTGTAGGTGTGAAAACTTGCAAAATTGTCAATGTATCAAATACTTATCTTCCCCACTTTGTATATATACATATACAGTTAGGTCCATATATATTTGGACAGAGACAACATTTTTCTAATTTTGGTTCTAGACATTACCACAATGAATTTTAAACAAAACAATTCAGATGCAGTTGAAGTTCAGACTTTCAGCTTTCATTTGAGGGTATCCACATTAAAATTGGATGAAGGGTTTAGGAGTTTCAGCTCCTTAACATGTGCAACCCTGTTTTTAAAGGGACCAAAAGTAATTGGACAATTGACTCCAAGGCTATTTCATGGACAGGTGTGGGCAATCCCTTCGTTATGTCATTCTCAATTAAGCAGATAAAAGGCCTGGAGTTGATTTGAGGTGTGGTGCTTGCATTTGGAAGGTTTTGCTGTGAAGTAAACCTGCGGTCAAAGGAGCCCTCCGTGCAGGTGAAACAAGCCATCCTTAAGCTGCAAAAACAGAAAAAACCCATCCGAGAAATTGCTACAATATTAGAAGTGGAAAAATCTACAGTTTGGTACATCCTGAGAAAGAAAGAAAGCACTGGTGAACTCATCAATGCAAAAAGACCTAGGGGCCTACGGAAGACAGCAGTGGTGGGTGATCGCAGAATAATCTCCATGGTGAAGAGAAACCCCTTCACAACAGCCAACCAAGTGAACAACACTCTCCAGGAGGTAGGCGTATCAATATCCAAATCTACCATAAAGAGAAGACTGCATGAAAGTAACTACAGAGGGTTCACTGCACGGTGCAAGCCACTCATAAGCATCAAGAAGAAAAAGCCTAGACTGGACTTTGCTAAAAAACATCTAAAAAAGCCAGCACAGTTCTGGAAGAACATTCTTTGGAGAGATGAAACCAAGATCAACCTCTACCAGAATGATGGAAAGAGGAAAGTATGGCCATGGTGTGGTCCAGCTCATGATCCAAAGCATACCACATCATCTGTAAAACACGGCGGAGGCAGTGTGATGGCTTGAGCATGCATGGCTGCCAGTGGCACTGGGTCACTAGTGTTTATTGATGATGTGACACAGGACAGAAGCAGCCGAATGAATTCTGATGTATTCAGAGCCATACTGTGTTCTCAGATCCAGCCAAATGCAGCCAAACTGATTGGTCGTCATTTCATACTACAGATGGACAATGACCCAAAACATAAAGCCAAAGCAACCCAGGAGTTTATTAAAGCAAAGAAGTGGAATATTCTTGAATGGCCAAGTCAGTCCCCTGATCTCAACCCAATTGAGCATGCATTTCACTTGTTAAAGACTAAACTTCAGACAGAAAGGCCCACAAACAAACAGCAACTGAAAACCACCGCAGTGAAGGCCTGGCAGAGCATCAAACAGGAGGAAACACAGCGTCTGGTGATGTCCATGAGTTCAAGACTTCAGGCCGTCATTGCCAACAAAGGGTTTTCAACCAAGTACTAGAAATGAACATTTTATTTGGCACATGTTAAGGAGCTGAAACTCCTAAACCCTTTATCCAATTTTAATGTGGATACCCTCAAATGAAAGCTGAAAGTCTGAACTTCAACTGCATCTGAATTGTTTTGTTTAAAATTCATTGTGGTAATGTCTAGATCCAAAATTAGAAAAATATTGTCTCTGTCCAAATATATATGGACCTAACTGTACATAAAATACTATCTGACAGTGCCTCACTTATTTCACGCTCTGTAGCATAAACGCAGCTTTCTTCATGTCAAAGTAACCTCTCCATAAAAATGGATAACCAACAATCTGTTGAAGTACACAGCATGCTTACAGACTTTTCATGCTTTGTAAAGTTAAAAATGGTCCAAAAACAATCTCTCTTATGTGTCCTTTTCTTTTACCATACATTTTTTACTATACTATAATTAACAATTAAACTTAAAAACACAAGGACACAGTAAAACAAACGTATAAAAATACTCTGTTGTAAAAAAGTAACAGTAAACAGCAAGTGCTAGTAAAAAAGTGATAAAAAAAAGGGTATTTAGTTGACACAGTTTTGCAAAAAATGTATACTAAGCCGCTCTACCAACGTCAAGGTAACCCACATCTGAGCAGTCCCTAACTGATGTATTTAAAAACTGATCATGTGTATAGTACCTATATGAGCAGATCTGAAGGTAATGTCCATGTGGACACTCTGCATAGGACGGCATTTATGTGCATAGCCCACAAGGGAGGGGTGGAGACCTCCCTAATCTTGCAAAAGCAAGAAATGAATTGAATACAAACACATAGGCCATGCACACAGTCAACAAGTCTGTA
This sequence comes from Phyllobates terribilis, assembly GCF_046119375.1. Lineage (NCBI taxonomy): Eukaryota > Metazoa > Chordata > Amphibia > Anura > Dendrobatidae > Phyllobates > Phyllobates terribilis. Next base: position 878,098,355 of record NW_027362761.1, read on the forward strand.
GGACAGTGTTCACACCACCAAAAGACTGAAAAACACAAGGACACAGTAAAACAAACGTATAAAAATACTCTGTTGTAAAAAAGTAACAGTAAACAGCAAGCGCTAGTAAAAAAGTGGTAAAAAACAGGGTATTTCGTTGGCACGTTTTTTGCAAAAAATGTATACTAAGCCAAGATAGGATAGGATAGGATAATTGGGATCCTATCATGTCTGGCTGATTAAGATTGGGGGAGCAATGTGACAAGACATCTAATAATCTTAATCAGCCAGACAATTAGATTTGTTAAGCCAAGAGAAATACACTATTGTGTTTGTGTTAACTTGTAAATGTATATGTATTTCTGTGGCTGGTCAAGAAGATCATACTATTTGTTTAACCCCGATTGTTGTCTTTTCTTGGTTCTGAAACAATGATGTTTGTTGCTATGCTAATTGCATATTATACTAAGCCAGCTGAATGTTGATTTAAAGAGCCCCCTGCTATTACAACTATGTAAATTGATTAGCTCAAACAATGAGACCTAAGTGAGCCCTGCATCTTTACTTCTGACCTGTGACTGATGAACTTAGCAACATATGTAAATATAAAAAAGGATTTTTCTATCCTGCTGCAAATAAATCTGAAACAGAGAATTGAATGAGACTTTATAAGGAAAATCAAAGATCAGACTCTCTCAGACCATCAGCTTGGAAGCATGGCTTTAACCAAAGAGACACAGATTTGGATTCTACATGATTTCAGCCTAAGGGTATACGAACCTGACTGGAAAGATACGGATCTGCTCCACTGACCATCAGAGAGCCCATGGATACATTTGAGGAGACTAGGTTGGGACGAAGAAGTCACCTGGCCCCATGGAAATGTTGTTTGTCTGGAACCCATGGAGACATTCGGAGAAGCCAGATTTGAACTAGCTGGTCATCTGGCCCTGTGTTGTCTGAATAGTACTACGCTCACGGAAGACCCCGGGTGTTCATAACTAGTATAAAACATGTGTGCAAAAGCAGACTAGATTTTTTACATTTTTTTAACAAAATTCAATACCTCATTCCAAAAAGGATGTAACAGCGTAGGAATGTAAGTGTACAGAAAGCAAACTGTGGCGGCTGACTGCAGTATAGGTGTGGCGTGCAAGGTTGTTAAATTGGAATAGTAAAACAGGTGTAAAAAACAAGCAACCACAGTTAAATGTTTTTAAAATCAATTTTTAAATTGTTTATTTTTTTGATTTTTTCAATTTTTTTCAAACTGATTCTGGCACTACTACCAGCACCACTCCTATGTCTCTCTCCCCTTACCATAGCAATCTCTATGTCATTCACAGACTACAATACTCATATTTTTCAGTGCTGCAGTTGTACAACATATAACTAGAGTTGTTATTGAATGTCATAACTAGTGTTGAGCGAACATGCTCGACACTGCTCGGTACTCGCCCGAGCATCACGCTACTCGGGATGTTCGGCGAGCACCGAGCATTTCCGGGTTACTCGGGCGGGAGCTCGGGTCTCTGCCCTGCATGTTTGGCGCTCTTTACAGAGCCAATGAACATGCAGGGATTGCCAGCCAGTCACTGTAATGCCGCAGCCATGTTGTTTGTGGGCATTACAGTGATTGGCTGGCCGCACAGCGTCACCTCGAGTATTTAAAACCGGGCGCCACCATCTTGGACACAGTCGCTCCGGATCAGACAGTGTAGGGACAGCACTGCTGATTTAGGGAGAGATATATCCTGCAAAATAGTTAGTGTAGGGTCTGTAAAGGCTACCAGATCAAACAAACAGTCCTTCTCAGCACTAATATCCATCCCAGGCATATCAGGCAGGCAGGCAGGCAGGCTGTATAGGAGACGCAGTGGTTATACCAGCAAACGCTGCATTACAGTCCTGTGTGCTGCTCCTGTTGCTGAAATTGCTGGACTTAGCTCAAGGTCCCGGGGCCCAGGAAAAAATCCTTTTTTTTAACCTAAATCCTCTTTTTTTTTTCCTCCTTCACAATGTACAAATACCCATCTTATTAACCTTTTGGTGCCCCCCCCCCCCCCCCAAAAAAAAAAGTGTGCCTCTGATTTTTCAGACACAAATATATCTGTTGAAAATAGTCTGGTGTAGGCCAGAGAAATAGAAGTGTGGTTTTGCAGTTCTATGGGCCATTTGTATCTAAAAAAAACAGTTTGAGTGTGTCGCTCACTGTTCAGCCGCAAATATATATATATTTTAAAAAGCCTGGTATACAGCAGTAAATTATTACTGTGGTTTTGATGTTCCACGGTAAAACATCTCTATTATCCTGTTTTTGGCATTTTTTGCTGTATAAAAATAATAAGTGTCTCCCTGATTTTTCAGACACAAATATATCTGTTGAAAATAGTCTGGTGTAGGCCAGAGAGACAGAAGTGTGCTTTTGCTGTTCCACGGTAAAAAATCTCTATTATCCTGCTTTTTGCATTTTTTGCTGTAAAAAAAAAAAAAATAGTGTCTCCCTGATTTTTCAGACACAAATATATCTGTTGAAAATAGTCTGGTGTAGGCCCGAGAAATACAAGTGTGGTTTTGCAGTTCCACGGTACAAACCTCTGTATTATCCACTTTTGGGCCATTTGTATCTAAAAAAACAGTTTGAGTGTGTCGCTCACTGTTCAGCCGCAAATATATATATATTTTAAAAAGCCTGGTATACACCAGTAAATTATTACTGTGGTTTTGATGTTCCATGGTAAAACATCTCTATTATCCTGTTTTTGGCATTTTTTTGCTGTATAAAAATAATAATATTGTCTCCCTGATTTTTCAGACACAAATATATCTGTTGAAAATAGTCTGGTGTAGGCCAGAGAGACAGAAGTGTGCTTTTGCTGTTCCACGGTAAAAAATCTCTATTATCCTGCTTTTCGCATTTTTTGCTGTAAAAAAAAAAAAAATAGTGTCTCCCTGATTTTTCAGACACAAATATATCTGTTGAAAATAGTCTGGTGTATGCCCGAGAAATACAAGTGTGGTTTTGCAGTTCCACGGTAAAAACCTCTGTATTATCCACTTTTGGGCCATTTGTATCTAAAAAAACAGTTTGAGTGTGTCGCTCACTGTTCAGCCGCAAATATATATATATTTTAAAAAGCCTGGTATACACCAGTAAATTATTACTGTGGTTTTGATGTTCCATGGTAAAACATCTCTATTATCCTGTTTTTGGCATTTTTTTGCTGTATAAAAATAATAATAGTGTCTCCCTGATTTTTCAGACACAAATATATCTGTTGAAAATAGTCTGGTGTAGGCCAGAGAGACAGAAGTGTGCTTTTGCTGTTCCACGGTAAAAAATCTCTATTATCCTGCTTTTCGCATTTTTTGCTGTAAAAAAAAAAAAAATAGTGTCTCCCTGATTTTTCAGACACAAATATATCTGTTGAAAATAGTCTGGTGTATGCCCGAGAAATACAAGTGTGGTTTTGCAGTTCCACGGTAAAAACCTCTGTATTATCCACTTTTGGGCCATTTGTATTTAAAAAAAACAGTTTGAGTGTGTCGCTCACTGTTCAGCCGCAAATATATATATATTTTAAAAAGCCTGGTATACACCAGTAAATTATTACTGTGGTTTTGATGTTCCACGGTAAAACATCTCTATTATCCTGTTTTTGGCATTTTTTGCTGTATAAAAATAATAATAGTGTCTCCCTGATTTTTCAGACACAAATATATCTGTTGAAAATAGTCTGGTGTAGGCCAGAGAGACAGAAGTGTGCTTTTGCTGTTCCACTGTAAAAAATCTCTATTATCCTGCTTTTTGCATTTTTTGCTGTAAAAAAAAAAAAATAGTGTCTCCCTGATTTTTCAGACACAAATATATCTGTTGAAAATAGTCTGGTGTAGGCCCGAGAAATACAAGTGTGGTTTTGCAGTTCCACGGTACAAACCTCTGTATTATCCACTTTTGGACCATTTGTATCTAAAAAAAACAGTTTGAGTGTGTCGCTCACTGTTCAGCCGCAAATATATATATATTTTAAAAAGCCTGGTATACACCAGTAAATTATAACTGTGGTTTTGCTGTTCCACGGTAAAAAATCTCTATTATTCAGGTTTTGGTAGTTTTTTCCGTAAAGAAAAACAGTAGTGTCTCCTGACTGTTGTGACACAAAAATATATCTGTTGAAAATAGTCTTGTGTAGGCCCGACATCCCAGTGTGGTTTCGCAGTTCCACGGGTCAAATCGCTGTACTATCCAGTTTTGGGCCTTTGGTATCTAAAAAAAAAGCAGTTTGAGTGTGTCGCTCACTGTTCAGCCGCAAATATCTCTATTTATAAAAGTGTGGTATACCCCAGTAAACAATAACTGTGGTTTTCCTCTTCCACGGTTCTAATCTACTCTTTATTACCCTTTTTCCATTGATAGTGCAAGTGTAAGCTATTTTACTTCATTTACAATGGGCAAGGCGCGTGGCAAGGGACGTGGAAGTGGACGTTCTGGTGATGGTTCGTGCAGAGGACGGGGCCGTGGCCAAGGTGAAAATGTGCCACAACCAACAGCCACATCTTCTCGCTCCCACTTCTTGACCGAATTACTAGGGAAGCACAGAACAACACCAGTATTGAGAACTGATCAGTGTGAACAGGTTATTAATTGGATAGCAGACAATACTTCCAGTTACCTGGGCACCACCACCTCCGGTCTGTCTTCCACACGGTCAACTCTTAGTAGCCGTGAATCTCGACCGCATACTCCTCCTCACCCTGATGCTCCTTCCTCCCACCATGCCGAGTGTCGTCAGACAGCAAGTGATCCCACACTTAAACACTCTGAGGAGCTGATCACTGGTCCATTTCCATATTTGGGCCCCTCGCCTGATACGCTTGAAGTGGTGGAAGAGGAGATCCCATGTTGGGTGCCCAAATATTTGAACAGCCACGGCCACAGGAAGTCGACGTTGGCAATCTGTCACAAGAGGTGGACGATGACGAGACACAATTGCCAGGAAGTGAGGAGGAGGATCGTGGTGCGCAAGTGGAAGAGGAGGAGGTGGTGGATGATCTAGTAACTGACCCAACGTGGAAGGAGGACATGCAGAGTGAGGCCAGCAGCACACAGGGGGAGGGAGGCAGAGTACCCCAACAGGCAGGAAGAAGCAGTGTGGTGGCCGCAGACAGAAGGCAGGCAACCGTTCCCCGTAACACCAACACGAGGGACGTTGCCAGTACAAGCGGTAGGTCTTCCCGAGTCTGGAATTTTTTTAAAGACTCTGCTGATAACCCCAAAAAGGCCATATGTTCCACCTGCCATGCCGGCATCAGCAGGGGTGACAAAACTACCAGCCTGACCACCACCAGCATGATCAGGCACATGGCAGCAAAGCACCCGACTTTGTGGGGCGAAACCCAGGGTCCACGACCAGTGTCAGCGGGTGTCACCACTGCTTCTTCCACTGTTGTGCATGCAATAGAACCCCCTGTTGTGTGTGCAAGGCAATCCCCTGTCCATACTGCATGTAAAGATGCCCCTCCTCTCAGTCTTCACTTGTTATGGCAGTCTCTCAAGAAACAGCATCAACGTCCACGTCCACGTCCCACCGCAGCGTTCAATTGTCCATATCCCAGACCTTTGAACGAAAGCGGAAATTCACAGCTAACGCCCCACAGGCCACAGTCCTAAATTCGCACATTTCACGACTGCTTGCATTGGAAATGCTGCCTTTTAGGCTGGTGGAGACAGAATCCTTCCGCAATCTTATGGCGGTGGCCGTCCCTCGGTACTCGGTCCCCAGCCGACACTATTTTGCCCGGTGTGCCATCCCCGCACTACACAAGCACGTGTCCCAAAGCATCTGCCGTGCCCTCAACAACGCAGTTACTAGGAGAGTCCACCTGACAACGGACACGTGGACAAGTGCTCGTGGCCAGGGACGGTACATCTCTCTGACGGCACACTGGGTAAACATAGTGGAAGCCGGGACCCAGTCGGACCTTGGGACGGAACACATCCTCCCCACACCGAGGATTGCGGGCCCTATGTCAGTCAGAGTTGCCCCCACAGTGTACAGCTCCTGCGCATCCTCCTCCTCCTCCTCCTCATGTTCAACCTCCATCTCAGATATCACCACATCAGTTACAAGCTGGAAGCATTGCAGTACTGCCAAGCGGCAACAGGCTGTGCTGAAACTCATAAGCTTAGGTGATAAACCTCACACTGCTTGTGAGTTGTGGACAGCTGTGAAAGAGCAGGCAGATCTGTGGCTGAGACCGCTGAACCTACATCCCGGCATGGTCGTGTGTGACAATGGCCGTAACCTGGTGGCGGCTCTGAGGCGAGGTGAGATCACACACGTACCATGCCTGGCTCATGTGCTTAACCTCGTGGTTCAGCGGTTTCTTAAATCGTACCCCGAGTTGCCAGATCTGCTCGTGAAAGTACGCCGCCTGTCAGCTTATTTTCGCAAGTCGGCTACAGCTTCCGCCGCCCTTGCTGTGTTGCAGCAGCTTTTGCAGCTTCCGGCACACCGACTGGTGTGTGATGTCCCCACACGTTGGAACTCTACCCTCCACATGTTGCAAAGGATTTGTGAGCAGAAGAGAGCAGTTGTGGAGTACCAGCTGCAACAAGGCCGTCGATATTCAGGTCAGACTCCACACATAAGACCTCAGGAGTGGACCTGGATGTCTGACATATGTACCATCCTGACAAAGTTTGAGGAGGCCACCAAGATGATGAGTGGCGATGACGCCATCATTAGTGTCAGCATCCCACTTGTCTGTCTTTTGCAACGCTCTCTGCAGAGAATTAAAGAGGAGGCATTGCAGCCAGAGTATGATGAGATGGATCAGGAAGCCGTAGCGGGCGATTACACACAGCCCAGCCTCATCTCATCCCAACGTGCATTGGGGGACAATGAGGGAGAGGAGGAGGAGGAGGAGGAAGAACAGGAGCTGCTATCATGCGTTGTAGACGGTAGTACCTGTACAAGTGTCATACCGTCGGTTCAGCGTGGGTGGCCTGAGGACAGGGGGGAGGAGGAAGAGGAGGAGGAGGAGGAGAGCATGGTCAGTCGTCATCTTGGTGAGGACACGGAAATCTTGCCCATTACCAGTCTGGCACGCATGACTGACTTTATGTTACGCTGCCTTAACCGTGACCCTCGCGTTGTCAAAATGTTGGGTGACAGTCATTACTGGTTGGTGACACTTGTAGACCCCCGCTACAAGGAGAACTTTCGCTCTCTTATTCCTGAGGTGGAGAGGTCTACAAAAATGGGGCAATACCAGAAGGCCTTTGCTGCAGAATTCTTAAAAAAATTCCCATCTGAACACGCTAGCGGCAGAGGTCACAGTTCGTTGCCCAACCAAGGCGTACAGGCGAGAGAGATGCAACTCCAATCCAGCAGAGGCAGGGGAACACTGTCAACGTTCTGGGACAGTTTTCTGACACCCGCCCAGCTTACAGGCCCTGAGGCACGGGGTACTCTCACAAGGAGTGGAAAGTTTCAAAAGATGGTGAGGGAGTACCTTGCCGATCGTACCAGCGTCCTCCGTGATTCCTCTGTGCGTTTTAATTATTGGGTATCCAAGCTGGACACTTGGAATGAACTCGCTCTGTACGCCTTGGAGGTCCTGGCCTGCCCTGCCGCTAGCGTGTTATCGGAGCGTGTTTTTAGTGCCGCTGGGGGAATTATAAGTGATAAGCGCACTCGCCTGTCAACTGACAATGCTGACAAGCTGACCCTTATCAAAATGAACAAGGGCTGGATTGGGCAAGACTTCTCATCACCACCTAATGACAGCAGAGTAACATAAAGTCAAATCCACTGTGTTATTTCGGGAGGTGTATTCACATGCACCGCTTCACACCCACACATGGGTATACGCTTCCTCGTTTCGGCTGTTTAATCTTCTTCTCCTTATCCTCAGCCTCCACCACCACTATACCACCAGGGTGCCAGCATTGCAAGTTCCTCCGTCCTAATTTTTGGCAGCTTTTGCTGGGAAAGCATAAGCAAATACTATGGGAGACCCACTCCCCAATAATGGGACTTATGTTTGTAATATGCTGTACTGCATGGCTCTTGTAAGGGGCATTGCAAGTTGCTCCGTCCTAATTTTTGGCAGCTTTTGCTGGGAAAGCATAAGCAAATACTATGGGAGACCCACTCCCCAATAATGGGACTTATGTTTGTAATATGCTGTACTGCATGGCTTTTGTAAGGGGCATTGCAAGTTGCTCCGTCCTAATTTTTGGCAGCTTTTGCTGGGAAAGCATAAGCAAATACTATGGGAGACCCACTCCCCAATAATGGGACTTATGTTTGTAATATGCTGTACTGCATGGCTCTTGTAAGGGGCATTGCAAGTTGCTCCGTCCTAATTTTTGGCAGCTTTTGCTGGGAAAGCATAAGCAAATACTATGGGAGACCCACTCCCCAATAATGGGACTTATGTTTGTAATATGCTGTACTGCATGGCTCTTGTAAGGGGCATTGCAAGTTGCTCCGTCCTAATTTTTGGCAGCTTTTGCTTGCAAGTCATAAGCAAATACTATGGGACACCCACTCCCCAATAATGGGACTTATGTTTGTAATATGCTGTACTGCATGTGACGCGCCCCCCCGGGCCGTGTGTACACGTGTGTGGGATACCCGGTGCCGGGTCTCTGGGGTCTGTAGTCTCCGTGGCGGTGACCTGGTCCCGTGGCTCAGGCTGATCAAACCAGTGGCAATCTTTCTTAGGTTTTGAGGTTAATTGTCCGACTGCGCCATCCGTGGATTGCGGTCAGGGAGTACCACCGCTGCGAGGCAGACCGCTGAGGCTGGTGTTGTGTGCGCAGCATAAAATGGGATAACTCCCCTCGGGAGGAGTGTAGCCTCAGGGCAGTGAGTGTGGATGATGGGGGTGATGGTGCACGAGCGCAGCAGGAATGACTCAGAGTCTTTGCAGTGCAGTTCAGGGTCTTTACTGATGATTATAAGGTTGACCCTCCCGGGAGTACTGGCTAGCATAAGAGGCCTGGTCAGTCTGTGAGCAAGCAGGAGTTCCCCTGGCCAGGTGGAGTTGTAGGCCTCCCCGTCTGTCTGCACTCTTCCTGGCTACCTTGCTGTAAGCGGGTAGAAGTAGCCCACGTCCCTGAGTGTACCGTGTAGTGCTCACCCGTATGGCTGGTGACTTGGGGCCTTCTGTTAGCCTCCGCTCCACGACGGCGGTGCTGGTCCCTTGCTTGTGACTGAGCCTCCGGGCTTCTATGGCCAGAGGACCTGAAATCCCCTGCCAGCTGGTTTCTGCTGCTGGATATATAAGTCCTCACAGCTTCGGACTCCTGTGTCCGGTTCCTATTGTCTTCTGCCAGGGCGAGCTCTGCTCAGCTTCCAGCCCCTGGTCTTTAGCTCCTAGCTCCTACAGAGCTCCTTGCTGTTACTTTCCCTTGCTCTCACTCTGACTCTGACTGTTCTCTGTTCTCTGACTCACTCAACCCCACCCCAGATCCAGTTTATAAGGGCAGAATTCTCCCCTCCCAGGACTGGGGCAGGAGGATGCTGCATGTTTAAGGGATCCTGACCAGGAAACCTCCCACTTGCTCTCCGACGTAATCTCTATTACTGTGGTGACCAGACCCCTGGGGTGCCACACATGGCTCTTGTAAGGGGCATTGCAGTACCTCATAATTTTTGGAAAGCATTCCATTCACTGCTTAGGCCAACAGTGCACAGGAGACCCAGTTGCTATAAATGGAAAAAAAGGTTTAGTTAACGCCCTCTGACCTCCATGTCATTTCCAAGGGGCATTGGAGTGCCTCGAAATTTTTGGTAGGCATTGCACTCACTGTATGACCTATAACTGTGTAGCCGAACCGCTCCTTTTGTTACAGAAACATATCCTACAAGACATATCTGGTTGACTGGCCTGATATTGATGTGAATGGTCCCTGTTCCTCCTGCTCTTTCTCCTTTGCCACTTCCTCATCCATCATTTATCACCTGAAGCTTTGTTTTAACGGGAGTCATAGAACTTGGATAGTAGCAGGAAAGCATCCAGCAATCCTCGGAGGAGGTAGGATATGCGCCAAAACGCTGACCTCCTCAGGCCTAGCCGCTCCTACATACATGCGCTTGCATTACAACAAAACAAAGCAGATGCTAACTTCTATCATCCTCATCATGCTCCTCACCTTGGCACTCTCAACTCCCCTGATGGAGAAGCCAGGGCCCACCGGAGGAGTCTGATAGTCCGGTGGGCTCGGCCAATGCTGCCCTAAAGCAGGCCAGGCTAAGAAAAGTGTGGGAAAGGTTACCGGTACAAATAGGGGTGGCTGGGGACCGAGTATGGACACCCGGCCACCCCCTGGAGGCTGGGGAGCAAGCGGGGACACCCGGCCACCAGGCGGCTGGGGACTGAGTATGGATACCAGGCCGCCGACACAGCCATGGCGTGGTGGCCAGATTCCGCCTCCACATGCCTAAAAGGCCCAATTTAAAGTGCAAGCAAGCAAGCAGTATGGTATTGCAGCTTGGGGGGTGGGTGGGTGGCAAGCTGCATACTTGAGCTTGCATTGCAAGGAATGGGGGAGGTACAATTGAACACTGCCCTGGGACTAGAACTTGCATGGGGATAGTTGCAAGTCTGCATCTTCTGATGCGGCAAGGATCACTTATGATGGGCACACTTTTAGACAGTGACTTGGGAGTCAGAGATGCTTCCAGGGGTCTTCCCCATGCTGTTCCCATGTCTTTTCAGCACTTTATGCATGTGTCACACAGCACATGGCCAGATAAGGTTGTAAAATGTTAAAATGACATTTCCCGGTGAATGCATTTGTCATAGTTGAAAGCAATACAAAAGTGCAAAAACGCATAAAAAATGCTACTTGTGAATATAGCCGAAGGTGTGGAGGAGTATTTTTGTTTTTGGTCATTTATTTTAACTTATACACAAGTCTTTTCCCTGGAAAGGATGTTCCTTAACATATTTCACAGGAAAAAAGTTTCACTTTCGTTTTATTGTGAGCCTGTAAAAGTGGCTTAATACCTCTGACCACATTGTTGACAGCAGTGACCTGGGGGTCAGAAATGCTTCCTGGGGCGATCCCCATGCTGTCCCCATGTCATTTGAGCACTGTCACTATCGTTTTGGGCACTTGTTAGGCTTTTAAAAGACTGCCGGGGGTGCCACCGCAAAAATGCTCGAGTCTCCCATAGACTAACATTGGGCTCGTTGCTCGGGTCGAGCACCCGAGTATCACGGCGAGCTCGGCCCGAGCTTCGAGCACCCGAGCAAATTAGTGCTCGCTCAACACTAGTCATAACCCTTTCTCTCCCTATCTCTTTTGCTGAGCTGCGGACGCTGACATCCTCTCACTATACTGAGTCACTCTAAAATACTTTTACACAGGCTTTGATCATTCCTCCTGACTGTCTGTTCTATATCTTGTGATGTGATAGCTGAAAGGCATTTTGGGGAAGCTTGTGCAGCCGCACCTGAAGTCATGTGAGCTTTTTGTAGCTGTAGCAATTTTTTGCAATATGTAAAATGATGTGGCCAATTTTTTTGCGAATTGCTGAAATTTTCCAAGACCTAAGATTTTCATAAAATTTTATACAAATTTGATTTGCAACAAATCGATTTGCTCATTTCCAACATGCACCAATAAGAATCACAACTTTCCCTGCAAAAAAACAAGCCTTTATATAACTCCATAGATAGAAAAATAAAAAAAAAGTTATAGCAAAATGGAAGCTGAAATAATATCAGGAGGAATTACTGTTCTTTTATAAGACAAATCATAAAGTCAAAGTCCATGGAATCGCAGTATTATTTTTGGACAGGCTATAATTTATATATAATTCATAATTTTGTGAAAGGGCTTTCTGAATATGGGAAAGCACTTCTAGGGGATGACAAGACAAAGGCAGTCAAGATGGTGTCTAGGGTATGAAAAAAAAAGATTTAAGAATAGGCCCGTTATCTGCCAGAAACTTCAATCATAAGTAGAGATGAGCGTTGTTCTACTCGAACTGTTCGCCAATCTCAAATTCGAGCTGTTTTGGGCGGTGTTCGAGCCGGTCGGCGAACACGAACAATTTGAGAAAAATTCGGCTGTTCGAGGTTATGTTCGATAACTGTTCGTGCACCAAAATCATAACTGGATTTTTTCTCAGTAATGATGAAAATTAATGTTAATACGCAGTTTGAGTGTACAGCGGGGCGGGGGGAGGGGCAGGGGATGGATCTCTGCAGGAACAATGAAGATCTCCATTTTTTTTTCTCTTTCCCGCATTTGCAGTGGGGAGGTGCAATCTGTCAGCCTATCAGCAGCGCACACACGGAGCGAAGTGCTTTTTTTCACACAAGCAAGGGCATGTGTGATTGGCAGTGTATGTCACATGTCCTTGCCCTATAAGACCAAGCCATTTTCCCCGTCGCCACCATTTTCTCACTGCTGCAGCTGCGTGTTAGACGGCACCGCTGTTGCTGTGTGTGCTATACCTTGTTAATTTCAAGCCAATTTTCTCTGAAATCTACAGATAGCTTGGGAGTAGGGAATAGTTGTGATTGCAGTCCTTTTAAGGACTAGGTTACAGCATTTCCTACGACTTTTATCAGGGAGGTCTGTGCTCTTAAATAGATAGGTTGTGGGAGTAAAGACTAATTGTAATTGGAGTCCTTTTCAGGACTAGGTTACATGAGTTCCTATCAGTTTTTGCCAGGCAGGTCTGTGCCAGTGCTGTGCAAGTTTTTTTCACAGCATTTGGCTGAATCTAGCAAAGCTAATCCTTTTTGGCCTATTGCAGAGTGTGTTAGTCAGTGGAGTAGCCTATCTGTGTTGCAAGATATAACACCTGTGTATAGAATACCAATTTTTTTACTGCACCTAGTGAAGTAAAATCTTTTGGGCATAGCATCATTCTATTAGTCCATCTATACTGACCTCCATCAGGTTGCAAACTGAATATAATTTTTTTCTGCATCTAGCTCTGAAAAAATATTTGGGCTTCTAGCGGTGTGTGGGACTTGGTCTATTAGTCCATCTATACTGACCTCCATCAGGTTGCAAATTAAAAATAATTTTTTTCTGCATCTAGCTCTGAAAAAATATTTGGGCTTCTAGCGGTGTGTGGGACTTGGTCTATTAGTCCATCTATACTGACCTTCATCACGTTGCAAATTAAAAATAATTTTTTTCTGCATCTAGCTCTGAAAAAATATTTGGGCTTCTAGCAGTGTGTGGGACTTGGTCTATTAGTCCATCTATACTGACCTACATCAGGTTGCAAATTAAAAATAATTTTTTTCTGCATCTAGCTCTGAAAAATTATTTGGGCTTCTAGCGGTGTGTGGGACTTGGTCTATTAGTCCATCTATACTGACCTCCATCAGGTTGCAAATTAAAAATAATTTTTTTCTGCATCTAGCTCTGAAAAAATATTTGGGCTTCTAGCAGTGTGTGGGACTTGGTCTATTAGTCCATCTATACTGACCTCCATCAGGTTGCAAATTAAAAATAATTTTTTTCTTCATTTATCTCTGAAAAAATATTTGGGCTTCTAGCAGCGTGTGGGACTTGTTCTATTAGTCCATCTATACTGACCTCCATCAGGTTGCAAATTAAAAATAATTTTTTTCTGCATCTAGCTCTGAAAAAATATTTGGGCTTCTAGCAGTGTGTGGGACTTGGTCTATTAGTCCATCTATACTGACCTCCATCAGGTTGCAAATTAAAAATAATTTTTTTCTGCATCTAGCTCTGAAAAAATATTTGGGCTTCTAGCAGTGTGTGGGACTTGGTCTATTAGTCCATCTATACTGACCTCCATCAGGTTGCAAATTGAATAAAAAAATTTTCTGCATCTAGCTCTGAAAAAATATTTGGGCTTCTAGCGGTGTGTGGGACTTGGTCTATTAGTCCATCTATACTGACCTCCATCAGGTTGCAAATTAAAAATAATTTTTTTCTTCACTTAGCTCTGAAAAAATATTTGGGCTTCTAGCAGTGTGTGGGACTTGTTCTATTAATCCTTCTATACTGACCTCCAGCAGGTTGCAAATTGAATATAATTTTTTTCTGCATCTAGCTCTGAAAAAATATTTGGGCTTCTAGCGGTGTGTGGGACTTGGTCTATTAGTCCATCTATACTGACCTCCATCAGGTTGCAAATTAAAAATAATTTTTTTCTGCATCTAGCTCTGAAAAAATATTTGGGCTTCTAGCGGTGTGTGGGACTTGGTCTATTAGTCCATCTATACTGACCTCCATCAGGTTGCAAATTAAAAATAATTTTTTTCTGCATCTAGCTCTGAAAAAATATTTGGGCTTCTAGCAGTGTGTGGGACTTGGTCTATTAGTCCATCTATACTGACCTACATCAGGTTGCAAATTAAAAATAATTTTTTTCTGCATCTAGCTCTGAAAAAATATTTGGGCTTCTAGCGGTGTGTGTTACTTGGTCTATTAGTCCATCTATACTGACCTCCATCAGGTTGCAAATTAAAAATAATTTTTTTCTGCATCTAGCTCTGAAAAAATATTTGGGCTTCTAGCAGTGTGTGGGACTTGGTCTATTAGTCCATCTATACTGACCTCCATCAGGTTGCAAATTAAAAATAATTTTTTTCTGCATCTAGCTCTGAAAAAATATTTGGGCTTCTAGCGGTGTGTGGGACTTGGTCTATTAGTCCATCTATACTGACCTCCATCAGGTTGCAAATTAAAAATAATTTTTTTCTTCATTTATCTCTGAAAAAATATTTGGGCTTCTAGCAGCGTGTGGGACTTGTTCTATTAGTCCATCTATACTGACCTCCATCAGGTTGCAAATTAAAAATAATTTTTTTCTGCATCTAGCTCTGAAAAAATATTTGGGCTTCTAGCAGTGTGTGGGACTTGGTCTATTAGTCCATCTATACTGACCTCCATCAGGTTGCAAATTAAAAATAATTTTTTTCTGCATCTAGCTCTGAAAAAATATTTGGGCTTCTAGCAGTGTGTGGGACTTGGTCTATTAGTCCATCTATACTGACCTCCATCAGGTTGCAAATTGAATAAAAAAAATTTCTGCATCTAGCTCTGAAAAAATATTTGGGCTTCTAGCGGTGTGTGGGACTTGGTCTATTAGTCCATCTATACTGACCTCCATCAGGTTGCAAATTAAAAATAATTTTTTTCTTCATTTAGCTCTGAAAAAATATTTGGGCTTCTAGCAGTGTGTGGGACTTGTTCTATTAGTCCTTCTATACTGACCTCCAGCAGGTTGCAAATTGAATATAATTTTTTTCTGCATCTAGCTCTGAAAAAATATTTGGGCTTCTAGCGGTGTGTGGGACTTGGTCTATTAGTCCATCTATACTGACCTCCATCAGGTTGCAAATTAATAATAATTTTTTTCTGCATCTAACCCAGCCAATAGTTTTGGCCTAATACCACAGTTTGGCCACTCAGCTCTGCTCGGTTACCATCCATTGTTTTTTAGTGCAAACAACTCCAGAGTTGTGAATTAGTTAACCACCAAAATGAGTGGAAAAAGGCCTGCTGCTGGTGGAAAGGGGAATAGGCGTGTTGGGAAGGGGAAAAAAGGTTGTGTCCGTGGGGTAGGTGCAGAAGAAAGACCATCTTCCAGCCAAACTAAAATGTCTACTTCTTTTAGCGGACAATGTGATAAGATCCCTTTCTTACGGCCACGCCAATCGCTACAAATTCCAGATGAGGCACAAAAACAGCAGGTGCTTCAACGGATATCAAGTGCTCCTTTAAGTGGGCTCTCCTCCACATCAACTTCAACATCACAAATACTCCAGTCCTCAAAGGTGTCACCCAAATCGCACTTGCTTCCTCACAGCTCCCAAATCTCCAGCTGCCCGTCTGAGTATGAGGTAGAACAGATGGTTGAGTCTGCAGAGCTGTTTACTCATACTATAGCCTGGGAATCAGAGGTCGACTCCAGCGCTTCTGTGAATCCAGACGAGGAAATGATCTGCACTGATGCCCAGAATCTTTATGAGTCGGATCCAGGACCAGACGCAGAAGGTTCTGACCATAATGTAGACCCTCATTCCCAAACTGTAACTCCTGTTGGTGGAGACAATGAGGAAGACGATGATAAGACTCAAATACCTGATTGGAGCGACAACTTTAGTTTTTTGTCAGGGCAGGAACAGGTTGGCTCTGAGGACGACGGGTGTGATAACGCACAGGGTGATGATGATGAGGTCGGAGATCCCACTTACTGTCAACCCACAGTCAGCCAAGAGATGAGGTCAGCAGAGGAGGTGGAGGAAGATGCTAGTGACGACGAGGTCAGGTTGCGCCTTCCTGGACAGAGACGTAGTACTGGAAGCACGTCAACAACTGCATCCTCAAACACAACTCTGCCTCTCACCACAAGTCGTGGTGGCTCTTCAGGTCGCATGGGTGCTAAGCCTTGCATAGCCTGGGCATTTTTTCAGATCGATAAAGATGACCCAACTCGTGTTATCTGTAACATTTGTCAGCAAAAGCTAAGTAGAGGCCAAAAAATACATAGTTTGAGTACTTCATGCATGAACCGGCACATGGACATGAAGCATAAGTTGCAGTGGGAAGCTCAGTGTGCTACAATGCGGCCTAGCCGGCCGGGCCAATCACCGTCTGCCATATCTTGTGCATCCGCGGCCTCTTCATCCTCTGTGACTGGGGGGACAGCAGTCACACCTGTTTTGGGGCGCAGACCTGCCACCTCTTTACCCGCAACAGCCAGCGTGATTGGCAGGTCATCATTTTCTTTGGAGGTGGTAACACCAGCTGGTGTTGAGCGCTGTCCGACATCGATAGCACCACCTTTGGATCAAGGCAACCTAACATGTCCGCCTGCATCTTCCTCACAGACCGGCAGTTTGCCGGGGACACCCTTATCAACCCCGTCTAAGCACAATAGCCAGCCCTCGGTCCCTCAGATGTGGACAAGTAAAAGACCATTTCCTCCTAGCCATGAGAAAGCTAAGAGGTTGAATTTCACCATCTGCAAGCTCTTGGCTACAGAAATGCTGCCTTTCCGCCTGGTGGACACAGAGGATTTTCGAGACCTTATGTCCGTCGCAGTGCCCCAGTACCAGATGCCCAGTCGGCACTACTTCTCAAAGAAAGGTGTGCCTGCGCTCCACCAGCATGTCGCACACAACATCACCGATTCTTTGAGAAACTCTGTGTGTGACAGGGTGCATTTCACCACAGACACTTGGACGAGTAGGCATGGACAGGGGCGTTACATGTCGCTGACTGGGCACTGGGTAACTATGGTGACAGCAGGACAAGGGGCTGCTGTCCAAGTCTTGCCGTCCCCACGAGTTGTGCGTCAATCCTCTTTATGTCAAAGTTCCTCCACTGCTTCTGCCTCCTCAACCTCCTCTCGGTCTTCCACCTGCACCCAAAGCCTGTCTGGTCATGCCACAAGCTTTCTAACTGCGCAGAAGGGATCCTGCACACCTCCTTACTATGCTGGCAGTAGGGCTCAACGTCATCAGGCGGTTTTTACATTGAAATGTCTGGGAAATGTGAGTCACACAGCTGAGGAGTTGTGGTCAGCTCTGGAGAACCAATTTCATGAATGGTTGTCTCCACTGGACCTGAAACCAGGGAAGGCCGTGTGCGACAATGCTGCAAACCTGGGTGCGGCACTTCGCCGGGGCAATGTCACACACGTGCCTTGTATGGCTCACGTGTTGAACCTGGTTGTCCAGCAATTTTTAGCCCACTATCCCAGACTAGATGGCCTTCTGCAGAGGGCACGGTCGCTGTGTGCTCACTTCCGCCGTTCGCATCCCGCAGCTCAGCGACTTACATCTCTACAGAAGTCGTTGGGCCTGCCACTTCACCGGCTAAAATGCGATGTGCCTACCCGGTGGAATTCAACTCTGCACATGTTGCAGCGACTGTGGCAGCACCGACAAGCCCTGGTGCAATACGTTCTGACGTATAGCCTGGGCCAACGAGATTCAGAGGTGGGGCAAATCACGCTGGAGGAGTGGTCTCAGATCAGGGACCTATGCACCCTTCTGCACAGTTTTGAAATGGCGACGAAGATGTTTAGTGCTGACGATGCCATTATCAGCATGACTATTCCGGTGATTTACATGCTGGAGCACATGTTAAACAGAATTCGGAGTCAGGTGGTGGCACAAGAGGAGGTGGAGGAAGTAGAGGAGGAGGAGTTGTATGCGGAAGGGCTAACATCTGCAAGGTCCAGACGGTCGGCAGCACCAAGGCGGCAGGCATGTGAGGGTGGGGGAGATGGTTTTACCAGGGCGCATGGTAGCAGCCAAACTAGTGAGGAAGGTGCAGGAGCCCAGGAAGAAGTGGAGGACGAACTGATGGAAGACTCATCAGATGAGGGAGACCTTGATCACATTTCTGTTGTGCGAGGTTGGGGGGAGAGGACAGAGGAAGGAAGCATGATTGTTACCTCGCCACCAACACAACAGGGACTTGGTGCTCCTGGATGCGCAACACACATGAGTGCCTTCTTGCTGCACTACCTGCAACATGACCCTCGAATTGTGAGAATTAGAAATAATCCTGACTACTGGGTTGCCACACTGTTAGATCCCCGGTACAAAAGTAAATTTGCAGAAATTATTCCTGCCATAGAAAGGGATGCACGCATGCAGGAGTATCAGCAGAGACTGTTGCAGAATCTTACATGTGCTTTTCCACAAAATACCAGTGGTGCACGTATTGAATCTCACAGTTCCAACTTGCCAACCGTGGGACCGTCAAGTGTTCAGCACTCAAACCGTGACAGAACCACAGTATCTGCTGGTAACATCAATTTTGCGGAATCATTTCACCACTTTTTTAGCCCATCCTTTGCAAGGCCACAGGAGACAAGAAGTCTGACACATAGTCAACGCCTAGAGACGATGGTACAGGAGTATCTCCAAGTAAACATTGAAGCCACGACTGTGTCACTGGACCCTTGCTCTTTTTGGGCTTCCAATCTGGATAAATGGCCGGAGCTAGCCACTTACGCCTTGGAGATCTTGTCATGCCCCGCAGCCAGCGTTCTGTCTGAACGTGTGTTCAGCGCTGCTGGTGGTGTGCTGACAGATAAGCGCACGCGGCTCTCCACTGATAATGTAGACAGACTCACGTTCATAAAGATGAACAAATCATGGATCCGAAACGACTTTTCTACCCCTGTGTCATCCTGGGGAGAGTAAAAGCTTGATGATTGGTTAAAATCACCCTACCAACCGTTTTAAGCTTTCAAATTACTAATCATGTTTATCTGTATCTTGACTGGAAAATAATTTGGGCTTTGTAGCAGTGTGCAGCACTGATCCTATTAGGCCATCTATACTAAAGCTTCACCAGATTTAAAATTAAAAATAATTTTTAGCTGCATCTAGCCCGGAAAATAATTTTGGGGCTCCGAGATGCGCAAGGCACATAAGTGCCTTCTTGCTGCACTACCTGCAGCATGACCCTCATATTGTCAGAATTCGAAGTAATCATGACTACTGGGTTGCCACACTCTTAGATCCCCCAAACTTTTCGATCAACCTTTTCATTTTAATAAAGACCAAAAAAATGGTCATTTTTGAAATTATAAGCATTAGCAGGTTGTTAGAAACTGAAATCAAACAGTTTTCAACTCAAAACTTTATTCTAGGTGATGTTACATTTTCACATAGGACCCCTTGTTCGAAAGGAGCTTCTGAACTCTCTCGTCCATTGAATTTGTCAGGTTTTGGATGGTTTCTGCTTCAATTGTTTTGCATGAGGACAGAATACCCTCCCAGAGCTGTTGCTTAGATGTGAACTGCCTCCCGCCATCATAGACACTCCTTTTAATGATGCTCCAAAGGTTCTGAATGGGGTAGAGGTCAGGGGAGCATGGGGGTCACACCATAAGTTTGTCCCCTTTTATGCCCATATCAGCCAGAGATGCAGATGTTTTATGTGCAGCATGAGATGGTGCATTATCATGCAGAAAAATGATCTTGCTGTGAAATACACGGTTCTTCTTCTTGAACCATGGCAGGAAGTGCTGTTTGAGAAAATCCACATACATTATGGAGTTCATCTTTAGCGCCTTCAGGGATCCTAAAGGGGCCGACAATCTCTCTCCCCATGATTCCAGCCCAAAACATTACTCCACCTCCTCCTTGTTGGCGCTGTAGCCGTGTTTGCGTGGGGTGTCCATCAACCAGCCATCCTCCACTCCATCCATCTGGACCATCGAGCGCTGCACGGCACTCATCCGTGAACAAAACAGTTTTGAAATCAGTCTTCATGTAATGTTTGGCCCACTGGAGCCGTTTCTGCTTGTGTGAAGTGGATAGAGGAGGTCGACAGGATGGCGCATGCACAGCTGCAAACCTCTGAAGGACCCTGCATCTTGTTGTTCGGGGGACGTTGGAGGCACAAGCAGCTTCAAAAACTTGTCTGCTGCTATGACAAGGCTTTTTTGCCGCTGCTCTTTCAACCTGACGTAATTGCCTGTAGGAAAGAGTCCTCAATTTGCCCTTATCAGCACGCACACGTGTGTACTGTGAATCAGCTACATACTTCTTGATTGCCAAGACACTTCATCCTGATCATCGCACAATGTTGATTGTAGTCATGCCTTGACCTAAACACTCCACAATTTGTTGCTTCTCAGCAGCCGACACATCCTTTTTCTTTCCCATTTTGGCAGAAAATGTAGGCTGCTTAATAATGTGAGAGAGCCTTCTTAAGTAGTCTTGCCTTTCATTGGACACACCTGCCAAACTAATTAGCACAGGTGTCTGCAATTGCTTACAGTGATATAAAGAGCCCTGACACACATCACCATCAATGAGTTTAACTGACAAACAAACAAATTCTTCCCTTATCACTCCTAAACACTTTTTGTATAATAATTTGGAACGCAGTGTACATGTGCTTTTCCACAAAACACCAGTGGTTCACGTAGTGAATCTTACAGTTCTAACTTGCCAACCGTGGTCTGTATGGAGTTGTTCAATAAAGGGCCCAAAATTAAGATAACATAGATGGGAGAGGTCTCTATGAATAGGAATTCCTAAGTATTTGATACCCTGTGAGGGCCAGGCAAAGGGAAAGTTGGACTGGATGGAATCCTATATGGATTTGGGGAGGGAGACATCGAGGGCCTCAGACTTCGCTGCATTGATTTTAAAATTTTACCATGTAACAAAGTGATCTATTTCAGCCATAACAGCATGGATGGATATATGTGATTGAGTGATATATACTAGGACATCATCAGCAAATAGAGAGCACTTGTACTCGGTGCCTCCCACCTCAATCCACCTAATATTGGGGTTATGGCGAATTGATGAGAGCAGGTGCTCCGTCACTAGGATGTATAAGAGAGGGGACAGAGGACATCACTGCCTTGTCCCATTGGTGATTGTGAAAGGTGATGAAAATGTTCTGACGCACCCCCTGGGCCTTGGGACACCCGGAGCCGGACCCTTTTTGGTGGATGCTGGTGGTTGTAGTCTTCGTGGCGGCGACCCAGTTCCGTGGCTCAGGGCGGTCAAACCAGTGGCGGAACTATTTATGTGGTTTTGATGTTTAAATGTCCGACTACGCCACCCGTGGATTGCGGTCAGAGTGAACCGCCGCTACAGGGCAGACCACTGAGGCTGGTGTTGTGGGTGCAGCAGAGCGTAGCATAACTCCCCACGGGAGGAGTATAGCTTCAGGGCAGTGTATGCGGAGGATGGGGGTGATGGTGCAGGGCAGCAGCAGTAACGACACGGAGTCAGTGATGCAGTTCAGGGCCTTTACTCACAGTTCTTATTATCCAGACCACGTCTGCAGGTAACGGCTGCCCACGTCGTACTGTGCTCACCAGGTGAGGGGCTCAGACAACTCCCAGATAACTTTGGAGCACTTCACAGGACCCCCTTTGTGTGTCCTTTGTCTGGCCTTTCTTACCAACACTTCTGTCCGGCTGCCTCGGGCCTCCTCTTGGTAAACTTGGCGCCAGTTTCCCTGACCCTATGTGGTGCCTTCCTAGCGGGTGTAGCGAGGGGCTGCGCCACATAAAATGTCAGAGCCTCCGGTTTCTAGCTGAGGGTCATTTCTTGCCTCCACTAGTTCGGGGACCGGTCTCCCCCTTTGGCCTGACCCCTCCACGCAGGTGGATTCGGGCGTGCGGTGGCGACTCGCCCGTCCGCACCCCTGGGATCCCTTCATTCCTCGTTCCTGGAGCCTTCTCCGCTCCTCTTCCTTCCTTCTCCCTCTTCCAGGCCTGGGCCTCTGTTACTAGGCCCGCCTCCGGAGCAGAGCTCATGCAGAGCCCCTGCTCCCTGCCACTTCTGCTCAGACTTCTCTGCACTGAACTAAGATGGTGCCCACCTTTTATACTCCCTTCTCAATGCACCCAGGAACTGCTTCCTCCCTGCTCCTGCACTACAGGGTTCCCCTTCCTCAGTGTTCCCTCCCCCCACTCCAGCCAGGGACAGGGACTGTCGTGCGCATCTCAGGGGCATATTGGTCGCCCTGCCCCACGGCAATGTGGTGTAATGCATGCAGGTGTCGGGTCCTGATCCACACTCCATCCTTACCTGAGAGTGAGATATCACACCTCTGGGTGAGGTGCAATACGTCTTTAGCAACCGAGCCCTCAGGGTGCTACAGTTCCATTTATCTTCAGCCTAGGTGACGTATTGCGATACAGGGCCGTGATTTTGGCTATAAAAGGGTCCCCTAGACCCCTACCCCAAGCTTTTTAAGAGAATCATATATGGCGTGCCAGGAGACTCTATGGAATGCTTTCTCAGCATCCAACGAGAGTATCTAATTACAAATTTTTAACTGCATCTAGCCCAGGAAATACTTTGTGCCTAGTAGCAGTGTCTGCTAGTAAGCGGATTATCCCGGCTGTTAAGCAAGCTGCACCACCTGTAGTTTAGACACTTAATTTTTTCAAAGGAAATGCTTCGGGACCATGGGATACTTAGTGAAGAGCATCAGGAGGCACCCCAAGGCATAGGGGCTGGGACTGGCAGTAGGATGCCTTGCGGTGGACAGCCGAGCTCGATCCTTATAAAAGCTTTTTAACTGCAGCAGCTTTAGTGGACGCTACTGGAGCTGGAATTACCGCGGCTGCTGGCATGAGACTTGCCCTCCAATAGATCCTTGTAAATGGATTTAAAGTGTATTCATTCAAATTAGAGAGACAATTTAAATTAAAAAGCTTAGAGCTGCCTCCACCACAAGGGGGCTCGCTCGACCCACCAGCGGACAGGCACCAGTATTGGGAGAGGGGGGCTGGCCGTCAGGCTTCACCGCGGCTCTGGCACAAACCCGGCGACACGGAGGTGGCACGGGCAGGAGCGGACTGGCCGTGTCGGCTTCTCACTTTTTGGATTTTAGAAGGGCATGACATGCCTATATCTGTGTCTCCCCCTCCTTTTACTCCTCCACCTCTTTTATTTTCGCATGACTATATGTACTTGTCACTTTTCCATGTGTTAGTTATGTCTTCTGAGCAGTTTGTCAGCTTTTGGACACCTTTGAAGGTGTTTTCTATGTGTTTCTATGTGTTTTTGTTTGCCTGCCATTGGTTTTAACGGTGTTCGAAGGTGTTCGACGAACAGTTCGATGAACAGTTCGGCGAACACACGGGTGTTCGACGAACCGAACCGAACTCGAACACTACGGGGGTGGCTCAACACTAATCATAAGTAGAACACTATATGGATGTACAGTACAGACCAAAAGTTTGGACACACCACAAACCATTTCTGGTGACTACCACTTGAAGCTCATCAAGAGAATGCCAAGAATGTGCTAAGCAGTCATCAAAGCAAAAGGTGGCTACTTTGAAGAACCTAGAATATAAGACATATTTTCAGTTGTTTCACACGTTTTTGTTAAGTATATAATTCTACATGTGTTAATTCATAGTTTTGATGCCTTCAGTGTGAATGTACAATTTTCATATTCATGAAAATACAGAAAAATCTTTAAATGAAAAGGTGTGTCCAAACTTTTGGTCTGTACTGTATGTGTAATGTTTTTGGGCAATATGGCTCAGCTGGTTTGGTAAATAAATATACTGCAATGCATCTCTTGGTGTTTGTATCTGTAGTTTCAGCATCACATTTAGTGGTTAATATAGTAGTTATGAACAGCTTGTGTTCCATTATTAGCATCTGCAACTATTAGTTTTCCATTCACTAAAAGGAAGTTTGCCACCCAAAGAGATGAAGAGCAACTTCTTGTATGCTGAGAACAGAGGGCATTCACACAGAGATGGGATGTGTTGTGGTTGAGTAAATCACAATCAATAATTATTTCCCAACAGAATTGTGCCAATTTTTTTTGAATAAGCAATTTCATTTTAGTTTTAGTCCACTCAGTGTCAGATTTTTCCATGTATGGTGCTTAGTTAGCTTTCTTTTGTGCTATTGTTTTTTTTATCCACTCTGTGTTCCACAACTATATTTGGCATAATATTTTTGGAATGTATATTTTAATTATTTATGAAGGTCAGAAATTCTGTTTTCTTGGTATCTATATCAAAATACAATGAATGTTCAGTTCACATCACTTTGTCGTTGTATAGTTGGTGTGTATACTAGGAAAATCTCCTGGCATATTCCCCAACTTTCTCATAGAATTAAGATTATGGCAGCAGATACAGTTTAAAGAGTTTTTTTTATTAAATGTGGTTCTATATATTTGTCACATATGCACAGTTCAGTACGTAACTGAGCAATAATCAATATTCACTTATGTAGCTTATTTACTTGTTCAGACTAGTGAAAACTAGTTAAAAATCCTTTAAATATTTTTAAGATACCTCTAAAGTGAATAGAAACAAGAGATGTACATACATTGGCTTGCAAAACTATTCACTCCCCTGCCTTTTTACCTATTTTGTTACATTACAACCTGTGTTTAAATATTTTTGTAATCCAATTTGTGCATGATGCATCAGCACTAAATAGTATAAGATGGTGAAGTGATGTGACAAAAATGTAGGCATAAATTACATTTATGGGATCAAATAACTAAAAATTGGCATGTGCATATGTATTCACCCCTTTTGCGATGAAGCCCCTAAAAAAATTCAGGTGCAAGCAATTAACTTTATGTCACATGATTAGTGAAAGGAAGTCCACCTGTGTGCAATCTGGGTGTCACATAGTCTGTCAATATATACACACCTCTTCTGAATGGAAACAGAGGCTGCAACACCATTAAGCAAGAGGCACCACTAACCAAACAACACCATGAAGACCAAGGAGATCTCCAAAAAAGTCAGGGACAAAGTTGTTGAGAAGTACAATTATACCAATCTCTGATGATCCCCAGGAGCACCATCAAATCCATTATCATCAAATGGAAAGAACATGGTACCACAACAAACCTGCCAAGAGAGGGCCGCTCACCAAAACCTACAACTCGTGCAAGGAGGGCATTAATCAGTGAGGCAGCACAGAGACCAAAGGTAACCCTGAAGGAGCTGCAGATTTCTCAAGCAGAAATTGGAGTATCTGTCCATACAACCACAATAAGCCATACACTTCATAGTGGTGGCTTTTATGGAAAAGTGGGCAGAAAAAAACCTTAACTTACAAACATTGTAAGGCTTGTTTTGAGTTTGCCAAAAGACATGTGGAAAACTTCCAAAATGTATGGAGGAAGGTGTTGTGGTCAGATGAAACAAAAATGTAACTTTTGTCCACCAATGTAAACGCTATGTCTGGCACCAAACCAACACAGCTCCTCACCCCAAAAGAAACATCCCCACAGTGAAACATGTTGGTGACAGCATCATGCTATGGTGTTGTTTTTCGGCAGCAGGGACAGGGAAAATGGACTGAGTCAAGGAGAGGATGGATGGTGCGAAATACAGGGATATTCTTGAGCAACACCTGTTTCAGTCTTTCAGTGATTTGAGACCAGGAAGGAGGTTCACCTTCCAACAAGACAATGACCCAAAGCATACTGCTAAAGCAACACTTGAGTGGTTTAAGGGGAAACGTGTAAATGTTTTGGAATGGCCTAGTCAAAGCCCATAGCTTAATCCAATTGAGAATCTGTGGTCAGATTTGAACATTGCTGTTCACCAGAGGAAACCATCTAACTTGAAGGAGCTGGAGTAGTTTTGCCTTGTGGAAGGGGCAAAAATCCCAGTGGCAAGATATGAAAAGCTCATAGAGACTTATCAAAGGGAACTTGCAGCTCAAATTGATGCAAAAGGAGGCTCTACAAAGTACTGACTTTAGGTGGGTGAATAGTTATGCACACTGAAGTTTTCAGTTATTTTGTCCTATTTGTTGTTTGCTTCACAATAAAAAGAAACCAAATGCTCACAGTTGTAGGCATGTTTTTACATGAACTGATGTAAACCTTCAAAAAAACAGTGAAGTTCCAGGTTGTGAGGTAGCAAAACACGAAAAATACCAAAGGGGTGAATACTTTCGCAAGCCACTGTAATGTTCACAGTTCACATCCTCCTATTCCCTTCACAATGACCTTTGCCCAGATTGGAGCATGCATAGAAATTTCTCCTTTAGAAATTAATGAGAAATGGTCTATTGCTGTCTATATCCATGTGGCTCCTGTACATTACAGGAAGTATGAGTCTATCATTAGACTTAGTGGCCAGTGTAAAAACTACAAGACTTGAAAAAAAAAATAAAAAAATGATCAAAGCTTAAAAAAACAACCATGTAGCATAGAAAAATAATTAAAAGAGATTTTCCCAAAACCTGTGTAACATCACTAGCGGCGCGCCAGCATGGCTTCCCATCCCCCACCATGCAAGGCCGCCGACTCACCCTCCCGTCTAGGCTGCGCAGTGTGTTCCTCTGCTTGCAGTGTGTATGTGTCTTGGCTACATGCTTAGGGCGGCGGCGGCAGCACTTCCTGATTCTTACAGGAACAGTGCATGCATTCCTAATGTGTCAGCTGCCTATTGCTGAGAGGCACTGGATACTTAAAGCACCTCCATCTTGTGGGAGGTGCCTAAGCAACACTCTCTTTCAGTGTGTTCTGTCCAACTGCTGAGTTGTCAGGTCCTGTCCTGTTTCTAGTCTGTTATCTGCCTCCCTGGAGGCTGAGTTCCCTGGCCTGAAACCTAAACCTGTGTCTTTTGTAGTTTGTTTCTGCCACCCTGGGGGCTGAATACCCAGGCCCGTTTCCTGGATTTTACACCGGTTTATACTTATCTCAGTCCCTGTATGAACTAGGACCTATTCCTGTACCTGTTAGTATCTGTCTGATCTTTCCCTTCACCTCCTGTGTCTGTTCCAGTATCTTTCTCATAACCTGCAGTGTATGAACCAGAACCTATCTTCAATCTGTTGTCTCTGTGCTACATTTTGTGAGTTGTGTGTCCACTCGCTACTTCATAGTAAGTACCCGATGTGAATCTGGCTCTGTCTGTCCCGTTACCCTGTCCTTCTATTTATCCTTTGCGTACTTGAAATTGTCCTGTGCTAACCTGTCCCTGTCTGTTCCATGTGAACAGAGTCCTATTCTGCCTGAAAGCGCTTGCAGTATCCTTGCCTGACCGTGCTTGCGGTATCCCCGGCTGGCTGTGCCTGCGGTATTCTGTTCCTGTCCGCACCTGCGGTAGTCCGCTCCTTTCCGTGCCTGCGGTATTCCGCTCCTGTCCATGCCTGCGGTATTCCGCCCCTGCGGTATTCTGCTCCAGTCCGCGCCTGTTGTATTCTGCTCCTGCCCGCCCATGCGGTATTCCGCTCCTGTCCGCCCCTGCGGTATTCCGCTCCAGTCCGCACCTGCGGTACTCTGCTCCTGTCCGCACCTGCAGTATTCCGCTCCTGTCCGCATCTGAATTATTCCCCTCCTGTCCGCGCCTGTGTTATTCCGCTCTTGTCCGTGCCTGTGGTATTCCGCTCCTGTCGGCACCTGTGGTATTTCGCTCCTGTCCGAGCCTGCGGTTCCGTTTCTGTATTCCAGTTTGTATTGTCCCTATCTGTTCCTGTATTTCAGTCTGTACTGGAACCTACCCTGCTTGTCTATCTGCCTGTCTGTATACCAGCCGTGCCCGCCAGTATCTGCCTGTCTGTATACCAGCCGTGCCCGCCAGTTCCTACCTGCCTGTCTGTATACCAGCTGTGCCCAACAGTACCTACCTGTCTGTATACCAGTCGTGCCTGACAGTACCTACCTGCCTGTCTGTATACCAGCTGTGCCTGCCAGTACCTACCTGCCTGTCTGTATACCAGCCGTGCCCACCAGTACCTACCTGCATACCAGCCAGACCTACCGCACCTGCCAGTACTTATTTGTATACCAGCCGGACCTGCCCCACCTGCCAGTGCTTATCTGCATACCGGCTGTACTTACATACCACATTGTGGGTCAGCACCGTGTGACTGAGGTCTGCCCTGGTATAGCACCTGGTCCACCTCTCTCATCCCTCCTCGGTTCACGGAGTCATCAAGCCGACGTACATCCGAGGTCGGTTTTGGTGAGGCCTCTAGTCACGCCCCTCCAGGCACTCCTCAGTCCATGACCCAGTGGGACCACAATCCACCTTCACTCCAGGTGGTCCAGGCGTGAGCGTGACAACCTGACAACTGGAAGCCCTGTTTGAACAGAGCAGATGATCAATGCTGTACTTCTCCATCCATTCATTATGACGGGACTGCCTGTAAGTACAGTGCTCAGTTTCCTTCAGCAGTCCCATAGAGAATGACTGGAGCTCAGGTAAACACGCTCGACCATCGGCTAACTCAGTTGATGTTGTTGGGATTGCTGGAAGTTCCAGCAGTCGGACCCTCAGAGATCAGTTAGTTATACCCTTTCCCATGGTTAAAGGATACTTTTTAATTTTGGAAAAACCTCTTTAAAAAACAGGTTGTTTTCTGATGAATCATTCCCTTTGAAAGCTATGTAAGGCTATATGCCCACGATGCAGAAATGCTCCGGATTTTTCCTGAGCGTTTCTGCATCTCCCTGGCAGATAAAAACGCATGCGGATTGTACATGCATTTTTCCTGCCAGCGACATGCGGATGTGAAGCGTTCTTCACATGCATTTCCGCATGCGGGTTGACAAGCGCTTTCCAAGCAATTTTAGCATCACTTGGAAAGTGCTTGTCAACTTGGTCACACTAAATAAATCCATGCAAACGGCATGGATTTATATACTGTGACCGAAAGAATGTTTAAAAATAAAAAATAAATCTATACTTACCTTTTGATGGAGCCCGCAGTCTTGCTTTGCTCCGTCCTGGCTTCCAGCAGATCGCGGTACACTGAAGGACCTGCCGACGTCAGCGTCGCGTGACCCGTCACATGACTATGACGTCAGCGCAGGTCCTCCAGTCCATCGCGATCTGCCGGCAAGGGAGGACGAGCGCACCGGGGGCCGTCAGAAGGTAAATATAATAGTAATTTTGTCTTTTATTCTTTTTTTTTTTACAGTTTCTATGGTACCCGGGTCCAGAGGAGAGTCTCCTCTCCTCTAGACCTGGGTACCATCTGCACATTGAACGCATGTATTCCGCATGTGCTTATCTAGTGAAGCGGAATACATGCGTTCTAATGCAAGTCAATGGCGGCGAAAACGCAGCGCTTCCCCAAAATAATTGGTAGTGCTGCGTTTTTTCCCGCAATGATAATCCGCAGCGGAAATTTCCGCAGCATGTGGATTATCATTGGGGAACATGGCAGGCCTTCTACCATGCGTTTTTTAAGCGTTTCTGCAGTGTTTTTGCCGCTGCGGAAACGCTTAAAAAACGCCTCGTGGGCACACAGCCTAAATGTTGCCCTCGCTCGTAGAGAAAGGCTATTGTGAATGTTGCTGTTAATTTAAGGTCACATTCAAATGTTCAGTATTTGGTCAGTATTTTACATCAGTATTTGTAAGCCAAAACCAGAAGTGGGTGAAAAATGCAGAAGTGGTGCACAGGTTTCTATTAAACTTTTCCTCTGATTATTCCACTCCTGGTTTTGGCTTACAAATACTGATGTAAAATACTGACCAAATGCTAAGTGTGTGAACGTGGCCTAATGATGTAAGTAACAGTATTTTTTTAATTATATGCAGGTAAGGAGGTCAATCACTATGCGTGTGGGGGAAACAGAACAGGATTTTATTATTTTATATATTATAAAACTATGAAATTATAGAAAACTATATATCCTCAGGCTGAGCAATCTCCCTTCCCCGTCTATTCTATGCTTGCTACACTGCTACACATAGAGGAGCATAGGAGACATCCCAAAGATACAGAGCAAGGTTTCTACTAGCTAAAGTGTACATGTGCATTGTTTTTTCACATTGGCATTCTTACTAGCGTTGAGCCACCCCCGTAGTGTTCGAGTTCGGTTCGGTTCATCGAACACCCTTGTGTTCGCCGAACTGTTCGTCGAACTGTTCGTCGAACACCTTCGAACACCGTTAAAACCAATGACAGGCAAACAAAAACACATAGAAACACATATAAAACACCTTCAAAGGTGTCCAAAAGCTGACAAACTGCTCAGGAGACCTAACTAACACATGGAAAAGTGACAAGTACATATAGTCATGCGAAAAGAAAAGAGGTGGAGGAGTAAAAGGAGGGGGAGACACAGATATAGGCATGTCATGCCCTTCTAAAATCCAAAAAGTGAGAAGCCGACACGGCCAGTCCATTCCTGCCCGTGCCACCTCCGTGTCGCCGGGTTTGTGCCAGAGCCGCGGTGGACCCTGACGGCCAGCCCCCCTCTCCCAATACTGGTGCCTGTCCGCTGGTGGGTCGAGCGAGCCCCCTGTGGTGGAGACAGGTCTAAGCTTTTTAATTTAAATTGTCTCTCTAATTTGAATGAATACACTTTAAATCCTTTTACAAGGATCTATTGGAGGGCAAGTCTCAAGCCAGCAGCCACATAATTCCAGATCCAGTAGCATCCACTAAAGCTGCTGCAGTTAAAAAGCTTTTATAAGGATCAAGCTCGGCGGTCCACCGCAAGGCGTCCTACCGCCAGTCCCAGCCCCTATGCCTTGGGGTGCCTCCTGATGCTCTTCACTGAGTATCCTGGGGTCCCGAAGCATTTCCTTTGAAAAAATTAAGTGTCTAAACTACAGGTGGGATAATCCGCTGACTAGCAGACACTGCTACTAGGCACAAAGTATTTCCTGGGCTAGATGCAGTTAAAAATTTGTAATTAGATACTCTCGTTGGATGCTGAGAAAGCATTCCATAGAGTCTCCTGGCATGCCATATATTATTCTCTTAAAAAGCTCGGGGTAGGGGTCTAGGGGACCCTTTTATAGCCAAAATCACGGCCCTGTATCGCAATACGTCACCTAGGCTGAAGATAAATGGAACTGTAGCACCCCGAGGGCTTGGTTGCTACAGAGGTATTGCACCTCACCCAGAGGTGTGATATCTCACTCTCAGGTAAAGATGGAGTGTGGATCAGGACCCCGACACCTGCATGCATTATACCACATTGCCGTGGGGCAGGGCGACCAATATGCCTCTGAGATGGGCACGACAGTCCCTGTCCCAGGCTGGAGTGGGGGGAGGGAACACTGAGGAAGGGGAACCCTGTAGAGCAGGAGCAGGGAGGAAGCAGTTCCTGGGTGCATTGAGAAGGAAGTATAAAAGGTGGGCACCATCTTAGTTCAGTGCAGAGAAGTCTGAGCAGAAGTGACAGGGAGCAGGGGCTCTGCATGAGCTCTGCTCCGGAGGCGGGCCTAGTAACAGAGGCCCAGGCCTGGAAGAGGGAGAAGGAAGGAAGAGGAGCGGAGAAGGCTCCAGGAATATGGAACGAAGGGATCCCAGGGGTGCGGACGGGCGAGTCGCCACAGCACACCCGAATCCACCTGTGTGGAGGGGTCAGGCCAAAGGGGGAGACCGGTCCCCGAAACTAGTGGAGGTGGGAAACGACCCTCAGCTAGAAACCGGAGGCTGTGACATTTTATGTGGTGCAGCCCCTCGCTACACCCGCTAGGAAGGCACGACATAGGGTCAGGGAAACTGGCGCCAAGTTTACCAAGAGGAGGCCCGAGGCAGCCCGACAGAAGCGTTGGTAAGAAAGGCCAGACAAAGGACACACAAAGGGGGTCCTGTGAAGTGCTCCAAAGTTATCTGGGAGTTGTCTGAGCCCCTCACCTGGTGAGCACAGTACGACGTGGGCAGCCGTTACCTGCAGACGTGGTCTGGATAATAAGAACTGTGAGTAAAGGCCCTGGACTGCATCACTGACTCCGTGTCGTTACTGCTGCTGCCCTGCACCATCACCCCCATCCTCCGCATACACTGCCCGAAGGCTATACTCCTCCCGTGGGGAGTTATGCTATGCTCTGCTGCACCCACAACACCAGCCTCAGCGGTATGCCCTGCAGCGGCGGTTCACTCCGACCGCAATCCACGGGTGGCGTAGTCGGACATTTAAACATCAAAACCACATAAATAGTTCCGCCACTGGTTTGACCGCCCTGAGCCACGGAACCGGGTCGCCGCCACGGAGACTACAACCACCAGCATCCACCAAAAAGGGTCCGGCTCCGGGGGTCCCAAGGCCCAGGGGGCGCGTCAGAACATTTTCATCACCTTTCATAATCACCAATGGGACAAGGCAGGGATGTCCTCTGTCCCCTCTCTTATACATCCTAGTGACGGAGCACCTCCTCTCATCAATTCGCCATAACCCCAATATTAGGTGGATTGAGGTGGGAGGCACCGAGTACAAGTGCTCTCTATTTGCTGATGACGTCCTAGTATATATCACTCAATCACATATATCCATCCCTCCTGTTATGGCTGAAATAGATCACTTTGTTACATGGTCAAATTTTAAAATCAATGCAGCGAAGTCTGAGGCCCTCGATGTCTCCCTCCCAAAATCCATACAGGATTCCATCCAGTCCAACTTTCCCTTTGCCTGGCCCTCACAGGGTATCAAATACTTAGGAATTCCTATTCATAGAAACCACTCCCGTCTATGTTATCTTAATTTTGGGCCCTTTATTGAACAACTCCATACAGACCACGGTTGGCAAGTTAGAACTGTAAGATTCACTACGTGAACCACTGTTGTTTTGTGGAAAAGCACATGTACACTGTGTTCCAAATTATTATGCAAAAAGTGTTTAGGAGTGATAAGGGAAGAATTTGTTTGTCAGTTAAACTCATTGATGGTGATGTGTGTCAGGGCTCTTTATATCACTGTAAGCAATTGCAGACACCTGTGCTATTTAGTTTGGCAGGTGTGTCCCATGAAAGGCAAGACTACTTAAGAATGCTGTCCCACATTATTAAGCAGCCTACATTTTCTGCCAAAATGGGAAAGAAAAAGGATGTGTCGGCTGCTGAGAAGCAACAAATTGTAGAGTGTTTAGGTCAAGGCATGACTACAATCAACATTGTGCAATGATCAGGATGAAGTGTCTTGGCAATCAAGAAGTATGTAGCTGATTCACAGTACACACGTGTGCGTGCTGATAAGGGCAAATTGAGGACTCTTTCCTATAGGCAATTACGTCAGGTTAAAAGAGCAGCGGCAAAAAAGCCTTGTCATAGCAGCAGACAAGTTTTTGAAGCTGCTGGTGCCTCCAACGTCCCCCGAACAACAAGATGCAGGGTCCTTCAGAGGTTTGCAGCTGTGCGTACGCCATCCTGTCGACCTCCTCTATCCACTTCACACAAGCAGAAACGGCTCCAGTGGGCCAAACATTACATGAAGACTGATTTCAAAACTGTTTTGTTCACGGATGAGTGCCGTGCAACGCTCGATGGTCCAGATGGATGGAGTGGAGGATGGCTGGTTGATGGACACCCCACGCAAACACGGCTACAGCGCCAACAAGGAGGAGGTGGAGTAATGTTTTGGGCTGGAATCATGGGGAGAGAGATTGTAGGCCCCTTTAGGATCCCTGAAGGCGCTAAAGATGAACTCCATAATGTATGTGGATTTTCTCAAACAGCACTTCCTGCCATGGTTCAAGAAGAAGAACCGTGTATTTCACAGCAAGATCATTTTTCTGCATGATAATGCACCATCTCATGCTGCACATAAAACATCTGCATCTCTGGCTGATATGGGCATAAAAGGGGACAAACTTATGGTGTGACCCCCATGCTCCCCTGACCTCTACCCCATTCAGAACCTTTGGAGCATCATTAAAAGGAGTGTCTATGATGGCGGGAGGCAGTTCACATCTAAGCAACAGCTCTGGGAGGGTATTCTGTCCTCATGCAAAACAATTGAAGCAGAAACCATCCAAAACCTGACAAATTCAATGGACGAGAGAGTTCAGAAGCTCCTTTCGAACAAGGGGTCCTATGTGCAAATGTAACATCACCTAGAATAAAGTTTTGAGTTGAAAACTGTTTGATTTCAGTTTCTAATAACCTGCTAATGCTTATAATTTCAAAAATGACCATTTTTTTGGTCTTTATTAAAATGAAAAGGTTGATCGAAGAGTGTGGGGGATCTAAGAGTGTGGCAACCCAGTAGTCAGGATTACTTCGAATTCTGACAATCTGAGGGTCATGCTGCAGGTAGTGCAGCAAGAAGGCACTTATGTGTCTTGCGCATCTCGGAGCCCCAAAATTATTTTCCGGGCTAGATGCAGCTAAAAATTATTATTAATTTTAAATCTGGTGGAGCTTAGTATAGATGGCCTAATAGAATCAGTACTGCACACTGCTACAAAGCCCAAATTATTTTCCAGCCAAGATACAGATAAACATGATTAGTAATTTGAAAGCTTAAAACGGTTGGTGAGGTGATTTTAACCAATCATCAAGCTTTTACTCTCCCCAGGATGACACAGGGGTAAAAAAGTCGTTTCGGATCCATGATTTGTTCATCTTTATGAACTTGAGTCTGTCTACATTATCAGTGGAGAGCCGCGTGCGCTTATCTGTCAGCACACCACCAGCAGCGCTGAACACACGTTCAGACAGAACGCTGGCTGCGGGGCATGACAAGATCTCCAAGGCGTAAGTGGCTAGCTCCGGCCATTTATCCAGATTGGAAGCCCAAAAAGACCAAGGGTCCAGTGACACAGTCATGGCTTCAATGTTTACTTCTTGTCTCCTGTGGCCTTGCAAAGGATGGGCTAAAAAAGTGGTGAAATGATTTCGCAAAATTGATGTTACCAGCAGATACTGTGTTTCTGTTACGGTTTGAGTGCTGAACACTCGACGGTCCCACGGTTGGCAAGTTGGAACTGTGAGATTCACTACGTGCACCACTGGTGTTTTGTGGAAAAGCACATGTAAGACTCTGCAACAGTCTCTGCTGATACTCCTGCATGCGTGCATCCCTTTCTATGGCAGGAATAATTTCTGCAAATTTACTTTTGTACAGGGGATCTAACAGTGTGGCAACCCAGTAGTCAGGATTATTTCTAATTCTCACAATTCGAGGGTCATGTTGCAGGTAGTGCAGCAAGAAGGCACTCATGTGTCTTGCGCATACAGGAGTACCAAGTCCCTGTTGTGTTGGTGGCGAGGTAACAATCATGCTTCCTTCCTCTGTCCTCTCCCCCCAACCTTGCACAACAGAAATGTGATCAAGGTCTCCCTCATCTGATGGGTCTTCCATCAGTTCGTCCTCCACTTCTTCCTGAGCTCCTGCACCTTCCTCACTAGTTTGGCTGCTACCATGTGCCCTGGTAAAACCATCTCCCCCACCCTCACATGCCTGCCGCCTTGGTGCTGCCGACCGTCTGGACCTTGCAGATGTTAGCCCTTCCGCATACAACTCCTCCTCCTCTACTTCCTCCACCTCCTCTTGTGCCACCACCTGACTCCGAATTCTGTTTAACATGTGCTCCAGTATGTAAATCACCGGAATAGTCATGCTGATAATGGCATCGTCAGCATTAAACATCTTCGTCGCCATTTCAAAACTGTGCAGAAGGGCGCATAGGTCCCTGATCTGAGACCACTCCTCCAGCGTGATTTGCCCCACTTCTGGATCTCGTTGGCCCAAGCTATACGTCAGAACGTATTGCACCAGGGCTTGTCGGTGCTGCCACAGTCGCTGCAACATGTGCAGAGTTGAATTCCACTGGGTAGGCACATCGCATTTTAGCCGGTGAAGTGGCAGGCCCAACGACTTCTGTAGAGATGTAAGTCGCTGAGATGCGGGAGTGAGCACACA
The DNA here is from genome assembly GCF_046119375.1 of Phyllobates terribilis. Classification (NCBI taxonomy): domain Eukaryota; kingdom Metazoa; phylum Chordata; class Amphibia; order Anura; family Dendrobatidae; genus Phyllobates; species Phyllobates terribilis. The sequence goes on from NW_027362761.1 coordinate 878,134,412, forward strand.
GCGACCGTGCCCTCGGCAGAAGGCCATCTAGTCCGGGATAGTGGGCTAAAAATTGCTGGACAACCAGGTTCAACACGTACAAGGCACGTGTGTGACATTGCCCCGGCGAAGGGCCGCACCCAGGTTTGCAGCATTGTCGCACACGGCCTTCCCTGGTTTCAGGTCCAGTGGAGACAACCATTCATGAAATTGGTTCTCCAGAGCTGACCACAACTCCTCAGCTGTGTGACTCACATTTCCCAGACATTTCAAAGTAAAAACCGCCTGATGACGTTGAGCCCTACTGCCAGCATGGTAAGGAGGTGTGCAGGATCCCTTCAGCGCAGTTAGAAAGCTTGTGGCATGACCAGACAGGCTTTGGGTGCAGGTGGAGGACCGAGAGGGGGTTGAGGAGGCAGAAGCAGTGGAGGAACTTTGAGATAAAGAGGATTGACCACAACTCGTGGGGACGGCAAGACTTGGACAGCCGCCCCTTGTCCTGCTGTCACCATAGTTACCCAGTGCCCAGTCAGCGACATGTAACGCCCCTGTCCATGCCTACTCGTCCAAGTGTCTGTGGTGAAATGCACCCTGTCACACACAGAGATTCTCAAAGAAGCGGTGATGTTGTGTGCGACATGCTGGTGGAGCGCAGGCACACCTTTCTTTGAGAAGCAGTGCCGACTGGGCATCTGGTACTGGGGCACTGCGACAGACATAAGGTCTTGAAAATCCTCTGTGTCCACCAGGCGGAAAGGCAGTATTTCTGTAGCCAAGAGCTTGCAGATGGTGAAATTCAACCTCTTAGCTTTCTCATGGCTAGGAGGAAATGGTCTTTTACTTGTCCACATCTGAGGGACCGAGGGCTGGCTACTGTGCTTAGACGGGGTTGATAAGGGTGTCCCCGGCAAACTGCCGGTCTGTGAGGAAGATGCAGGCGGACATGTTAGGTTGCCTTGATCCAAAGGTGGTGCTATCGATGTCAGACAGCGCTCAACACCAGCTGGTGTTACCACCTCCAAAGAAAATGATGACCTGCCAATCACGCTGGCTGTTGCGGGTAAAGAGGTGGCAGGTCTGCATCCCAAAACAGATGTGACTGCTGTCCCCCCAGTCACAGAGGATGAAAAGGCCGCGGATGCATAAGATATGGCAGACGGTGGTTGGCCCTTCCGGCTAGGCCGCATTGTAGCACAGTGAGCTTCCCACTGCAACTTATTCTTCATGTCCATGTGCCAGTTCATGCATGAAGTACTCAAACTATGTATTGTTTGGCCTCTACTTAGCTTTTGCTGACAAATGTTACAGATAACACGAGTTGGGTCATCTTTATCAATCTGAAAAAATGCCCAGGCTATGCAAGGCTTAGCACCCATGCGACCTGAAGAGCCACCACGACTTGTGGTGAGAGGCAGAGTTGTGTTTGAGGATGCAGTTGTTGACGTGCTTCCAGTACTACGTCTCTGTCCAGGAAGGCGCAACCTGACCTCGTCATCACTAGCATTCTCCTCCACCTCCTCTGCTGACCTCATCTCTTGGCTGACTGTGGGTTGACAGTAAGCGGGATCTCCAACCTCATCATCATCACCCTGTGCGTTATCACACCCGTCGTCCTCAGAGCCAACCTCTTCCTGCCCTGACAAAAAACTAAAGTTGTCGCTCCAATCAGGTATTTGAGTCTCATCATCGTCTTCCTCATTGTCTCCACCAACATGAGTTACAGTTTGGGAATGAGGGTCTACATTATGGTCAGAACCTTCAGCGTCTGGTCCTGGATCCGACTCATAAAGATTCTGGGCATCAGTGCAGATCATTTCCTCGTCTGGATTCACAGAAGCGCTGGAGCCGACCTCTGATTCCCAGGCTATATTATGAGTAAACAGCTCTGCAGACTCAACCATCTGTTCTACCTCATACTCAGACGGGCAGCTGGAGATTTGGGAGCTGTGAGGAAGCAAGTGCGATTGGGGTGACAACTTTGAGGACTGGAGTATTTGTGATGTTGAAGCTGATGTGGAGGAGAGCCCACTTAAAGGAGCACTTGATATCCGTTGAAGCACCTGCTGTTTTTGTGCCTCATCTGGAATTTGTAGCGATTGGCGTGGCCGTAAGAAAGGGATCTTATCACATTGTCCGCTAAAAGAAGTAGACATTTTAGTTTGGCTGGAAGATGGTCTTTCTTCTGCAGATGTTACTGTTGCTTTAACACCTACCCCACGGACACAACCTTTTTTCCCCTTCCCAACACGCCTATTCCCCTTTCCACCAGCTGCAGGCCTTTTTCCACTCATTTTGGTGGTTAACTAATTCACAACTCTGGAGTTGTTTGCACAAAAAAACAATGGATGGGAACCGAGCAGAGCTGAGTGGCCAAACTGTGGTATTAGGCCAAAACTATTGGCTGGGTTAGATGCAGAAAAAAATTATGTTGAATTTGCAACCTGATGGAGGTCAGTATAGATGGACTAATAGAACAAGTCCCACACACTGCTTGAAGCCCAAATATTTTTTCAGAGCTAGATGGAGATAAAAATTATTTTTAATTTGCAACTTGATGGAGGTCAGTATAGATGGACTAATAGAACAAGTCCCACACACTGTTAGAAGCCCAAATATTTTTTCAGAGCTAGAGGCAGAAAAAAATTATATTCAATTTGCAACCTTATGGAGGTCAGTATAGATGGACTAATAGAATGATGGTATTCTATACACAGGTGGTGTAGCTTGCAACACAGGTAGGCTACTCCACTGACTAACACACTCTGCAATAGGCCAAAAAGGATTAGCTTTGCTAGATTTAGCCAAATGCTGTGAAAAAAACTTGCACAGCACTGGCACAGACCTGCCTGGCAAAAACTGATAGGAACTGATGTAACTTAGTCCTGAAAAGGACTGCAATTACAATTAGTCTTTACTCCCAACCTATCTATTTAAGAGCACAGACCTGCCTGATAAAAGTCATAGGAAATGCTGTAACCTAGTCCTTAAAAGGACTGCAATCACAACTCTTCTCTACTCCCAAGCTATCTGTCAATTTGTGCGAAAATTGGCTTTAAATTAACAAGGTATAGCGCACACAGCAACAGCGGTGCCGTCTAACACGCAGCTGCAGCAGTGAGAAAATGATGGCGATGGGGAAAATAGCTGGGTCTTATAGGGCAAGGACATGTGACATACACTGCCAATGACACATGCCCTTGCTTGTGTGAAAAAAAGCTCCATGTGTGCTCTGCTGATAGGCTGACAGATTGCACCTCCCCACTGTAAATGCGGGAAAGAGAAAAAAAAATGGAGATCTTCATTATTCCTGCAGAGATCCATCCCCTGCCCCTCCCCCTGCCCCGCTGAACACTCAAACTGCGTATTAACATTAATTTTCAGGATTACTGAGAAAAAATCCAGTTATGATTTTGGTGCACGAACAGTTATCGAACATAACCTCGAACAGCCGAATTTTTTTCAAATTGTTCGTGTTCGCCGAACGGCTCGAACACCGCCCAAAACAGCTCGAATTTGAGATTGGCGAACAGTTCGAGTCGAACAACGCTCATCTCTAATTCTTACATGCTATAATTAGTGATGAGCGAGCACTAAAATGCTCAGGTACTCGTTGTTCGAGTCGAGCAAATTGGAATGCTCGAGTGCTCGGACCAAGTAACGAGCCCAATTTAAGTCTATGGGAAACTCGAGCATTTTTCCGGCGGCTCCCCCCGATGGTCTGCAGAGGGCCTAAAAATTGCTCAAATCGATGGGAACAGTGCTCAAATGACATGAGATCAGCATGGGGAAGACCCCTGGAAGCATTTCTGGCTCCCAGGTCACTGCTGTCAACAATGTTGTCAGAGGTATTACGCCACTTTTACGGACTCACAATAAAACATGCAAAAACGAAACCAAAATGGATTTTCCTGGGAAATATGTTAAGGAACATCCTTTCCAGGGTAATGACTTGTATAGAAGGAAACATAAATAACCAAAACCAAAAATGCTCCTCCACACCTTGGGCTATGTTCACACGTACCATTTTTGATGCGTTTTTGCACTTTTGCAATGCATTCAACCAAGACAGATGCATTTCACTGGGAAATGTAATTTTAACATTTTACAACTTTATCTGGCCATGTGGTGTGTGACACATCATCAGACACATGCATACAGTGCTGAAAAGACATGTGAACAGCATGGAGAAGACCACTGGAAGCATCTCTGACTCCCAGGTCACTGTGAACATCATAAGTGATCCTTGGCGCATGCAAAGATACCTCCCGCCATGCACCTGTCGTTGCAGACTTGCAACAATCAAAGTCCACATCCTTGTCCCAGTGCAGCATTCAGTTGTCCCTACCCCATTCCTTGGAATGCAAGCGCAAGTATGCAGCCAGCCACCCACCCACCCACAGGCCGCAATAGTAAACTGCCAGATTTCTGGGCAGCTTCTTGCACTTGAAATGTGGCCTTTTAGGCTCGTGGAGGCGGAAGCTGTCCACAACCTCATGGTGGCGGCTGGGTGTCCATACTCGGTCCCCAGCCGCCACTATTTCTCCCGTGTCATCTACGCCTTCCACAAGCACGGGTCCCACAACTTTACCCATGTCCTCCCCAGTGCACTTACTTGGAAGGACCGCCTAACCACAAACACGTGGACAGGTGAATATGGCCAGGGACAGTATGGAGCCAGTCCACATTAAAAATGCAGCTATAGAGTGTCCGGGAACCTTCCCACACACTTTTCTTAGCCAGGGCTGCTTCTCGGCAGGTTTGGACGGGCCCACCAGAGAACCGGAGACTACCCACGTGGGCCCTGGCTTCTCCTTCTGGAGAGTTCATAGTGCCGAGGTGAGGCCATGATGATGATAGAGGCCACCATTTACTTACTTTTCTGTTACTTGGAATGCAAGCGCAAGTATGCAGCCAGCCACTCACCCACCCACAGGCCGCAATAGTAAACTGCTGGATTTCTGGGCAGCTGCTTGCACTTGAAATGTGGCCTTTTAGGCTCGTGGAAGTGGAAGCTGTCCACAACCTCATGGCGGCGGCGGCCGGGTGTCCATACTCGGTCCCCAGTCTCCACTATTTCTCTCGGTGTCGTCACCGCCTTCCAGAAGGATGGATCCCACAATATTACTCGTGCCCTCCCCAGTGCACTTACTGGAAAGGACTGCCTAACCAAAAGCACGTGGACAGGTGAATGTGGCCAGGGACGGTACAGAGCCAGTCCATATTAAAGATGCAGCCATGGAGTGTCTGGGAACCTTCCAACACACTTTTCTTAGCCAGGGCTTCTTCTCGGCAGGTTTGGACGGGCCCACCAGAGAACCGGAGACTCCTCCGGTTTGCCCTGGCTTCTCCTTCAGGAGAGTTCAGTGCTGAGGTGAGGCCATGATGATGATAGAAGCCACCATTTGCTTAGTTTTCTGTTACTTGGAAAGCAAGTGCAAGTATGCAGCCAGCCACCCACCCACAGGCTGTAATAGTAAGCTGCCAGATTTCTGGCCAGCTGCATGCACTTGAAATGTGGTCTTTTAGGCTCGTGGATGTGGAAGCTGTCCACAACCTCATTCCGGCTGGGTGTCCATACTCGGTCCCCAGCCGCCACTATTTCTCCCGGTATCGTGTCTGCCTTCCACAAGTGTGGGTCCCTGAACATTACTGCTGGTATCTTTCTGTGGAATCTGCTTGCCTCCTACCAGCCTGGAATATTTCCAGTAAACTATGATACGACGCCATGGTATTAGAACTGCCCCTAGTACCAGTAGCAAAGCCATCCCCAATTTCCTTCTCAGGAATTTTATTTGGTAGACTGAGTGGCTGCCCAAATATATTAGTTTCTCACAAAGGAGCTGAAGATAGAGTGGCAGTAGGTGCAAGTTTCTCCAGCCTGTTAGATATCAGAGGCTGAATGACAGCACATTGGCTCAGTGGTTAGATCTGAAGACTTGCAGTGCTGGGATCCTGGATTCAAATCCCAGCAAGGATAACATCTGCAAGGATTTTTTATGTTCTCCCCGTGTTTGTGTGGGTTTCCACCTCAGTAAAAAAACAGCCATAGTGTGTCCGGGAACCTTCCCACACACTTTTCTTAGCCAGGACTGCTTCTCGGCAGGCTTGGACAGTCCCACCAGAGAATCCTCAGGTGGGCCCTGTCTTCTCCATCAGGAGAGTTCATGATAGCACAAACTTTGCAAATTCTATAGGGCTCTTGAGGGGGGGAGAAAGGTGAGCCCTCAGAATCAAATCCTCTGGTGGTCCCAATGTTTTTCAGTCTGAAACTGCTTCTCAGTGGGAGTTGTATTTCACCACAGCCATATTCTTTAGTTCAGTGAAAGGACTGGCATAGAGGGAAACAGTATCTACTCCGGCTGTCATTTCTCCATCCCCAGGTTCCCCCATTGTCACACATGACCATGCCTGGCTGTATGTTCAGTGGTGAGAGCCACAGATCAGGCTGCTGTGTTACAGCTTTCAACAACTCTGCAGCAGTGGGCGGTTTGTCACCTAAGCATTAAGCATGTTATCTTCAGCACAACCTGTTGCCACTTGGCCAACGCAGTGCTGCAGTGGTTTCAGCTTGTGACTGACGTGGTCATTTCGGAGATGGAGGCCAAACTAGAGGATGAGGTGCAGGAGCTGAACAATGTGATTACATTGAGGTTACATTGGCGAGTCTGGTTTTTATACTAAAGAAAGATCCTACTGTGTTTTTAGTTTTTTTTTTACTTTATTTTTTAAGACAAATGCATTCACCGGGAAATGTAATTGTAACATTTTACAACCTTATCTGGCCATGTGGTGTGTGACACATCATCAGACACACCCTGTTTCATTGATGATGGAGGGACTCTGAAAGTCACAAAGCCTATTTTTAGAGGGTCTTCAGGCGGCCCTTACTATTCTTAAAGGGCCAACAGTCAGCCTTCGCTATTGTTAGAGAGCCATCAGCCGGCTATGCTTTGTTGTTCCCATTATTAACAAGTGGGTCTCCTATACTGTTATTGCGTATGCAGTGACTGCAACGGCTGCCAAAAATTTGAACGCAACCCAATACACCTTTGAAGAGACATAGAGGAGGGTCTCAGAAAAAAAAATGTTCCCATTAAAAAGGAGTGGGACTCCTATAGTGGTAATGCCCATGCTGTGACTGCAAGGTCTGCCAAAATTTGGGAAAAACCTCACTAACCATTTAAAGACACATAGAGCTGGGCCACAGTAACGAATACGACATGTTCCCATTAGAAAGGAGAGGGTCTGCTATTCAGTTATAGGGTATGCAGAGAGTGCAACGGCTGCCAAAATTTAGGAAAAACCCTACTAACAATTTAAAGACACATAGAGCTGGGCCACAGTAATGAGTATGACATGTTTCGATTAGAAAGAAGAGGGTCTGCTATTCAGTTATATGGTATGCAGTGAGTGCAACGGCTGCCAAAATTTAGGAAAAATCCTACTAACAATTTAAAGACTCATAGAGCTGGGCCACAGTAATGACATGTTCCCATTAGAAAGGAGAGGGTCTGCTATACAGTTAAATGATATGCAGTGGATGCAACAATTGCCAAAAATTTGGAGGAACTCCAATGCCCCTTGCAAGAGACATAGATATGTTGATATGGTACATATGGTGGTGATATGGTGGTGGAGGATGAGGAGAAGGAGGAGGACAAGAGCTAATAGACAAAATCAGGAAGCGTATACCCATGTCTGGGTGTTAAGACAGAGGTGCATTGGAATAGAGTTATGACTAGTGTTGAGCATTCCGATACTGAAATATCGGGTATCGGCCGATATTCGCGGTATCGGAATTCCGATACTTAATTCCGATACTATTGCAATATCGTATACCGGAATCGGAAGTTCCCATAATGCAATGAGACATTTTCATTTTATTCAGCCAATGAGGATCCTAAGAAGTGTGGGCACATCCTGTTAGGCATGTAGGCATCTTAACTAATGGCATGGCTGTGATTGGCTGCTGAAATGATGTCATGATGCACTATAAAAGCCACCGCCGCCATTTTGAGCTCACTCTGCTGTGAATTCAGTTAGGGATAGGACGCTGTTGTTCTGAGGGACAGTTTTAGCTACCTATTTGCTCTATACTGCTTTACCCAAGCTACTTTCTAAATCACTGTGCCTTGCAGTGCTAGTGCACAGTTCCCTGTGCTGTTCACCGCTATCTGCAAGGTCTGTGTGTGTGAGTGCAGCTCACCCTGTAGTGTGTGCTTCAGCCAAGTCTGGTTGTAGTGCACTCAGTGTGTGTCACTGCCTCATACATTGTCCTTTTTTGCCAATTCATAATTTTTCCTGATATCTCCTATTAGTGTGGTGGTTCCATCTGTATTCAGCTAAATTGGTTCCAAACACACTATATAGGAGTAGATAGAGAAATTTTTTTCCGTCTTGCAGCACTAGTGCACAGTGCTCTGCATCTGTACTGTTCACCGCTGTCTGCAAGGTCTGGTGTGTGAGTGCAGCTCACCCTGTAGTGTGTGCTTCAACCCCGTCTGGTTGTAGTGCACTCAGTGTGTGTCACTGCCTCATACATTGTCCTTTATTGCCAATTCATAATTTTTCCTGATATCTCCTATTAGTGTGGTGGTTCCATCTGTATTCAGCTAAATTGGTTCCAAACACACTATATAGGAGTAGATAGAGAAATTTTTTTCCGTCTTGCAGCACTAGTGCACAGTGCTCTGCATCTGTACTGTTCACCGCTGTCTGCAAGGTCTGGTGTGTGAGTGCAGCTCACCCTGTAGTGTGTGCTTCAACCCCGTCTGGTTGTAGTGCACTCAGTGTGTGTCACTGCCTCATACATTGTCCTTTATTGCCAATTCATAATTTTTCCTGATATCTCCTATTAGTGTGGTGGTTCCATCTGTATTCAGCTAAATTGGTTCCAAACACACTATATAGGAGTAGATAGAGAATTTTTTTTCCGTCTTGCAGCACTAGTGCACAGTGCTCTGCATCTGTACTGTTCACCGCTGTCTGCAAGGTCTGGTGTGTGAGTGCAGCTCACCCTGTAGTATGTGCTTCAACCCCGTCTGGTTGTAGTGCACTCAGTGTGTGTCACTGCCTCATACATTGTCCTTTATTGCCAATTCATAATTTTTCCTGATATCTCCTATTAGTGTGGTGGTTCCATCCATATTCAGCTAAATTGATTCCAAACACACTATATAGGAGTAGATAGAGGAGCCTTTCTGCAGCATTGGGCCCTGCAGCCCCAGCCAGATTAGTATTAGCCTATTTTTTGCAGCCTCATCTATTGCATTGTAGGTTACCTTCCTACATTGTAATAGCTACAAAAAGTTTGTGATACTATCGTTATTACATCTTTAGGCACATCCAGTGTCTTTTTGTGACAAAAAAAACCTAAATAAAGTTCACCAAACACTCCACTTTACAGTTGTGTAGGCCACATTAGCTCATATTAAAGTCTAGTCCACACTTTATAAAATTAGTGTTTCTTATACCTGTTAGCAGCTGTTCAGGAATAAGCACACTAAGCCCTTAGTACTTTTCTGCCTATCTTTATCAGTCTACCAAGATGAAGAAGGCAGGGAGTAAGGCATGTGGTCGTGGTCGTGGGCGTGGGCGTGGAGTTTCTGCAGGGAGAGGACGTGAGGATTCTGTGCCTGCAGGAAGAGGACGTGGGGATTCTGTGCCTGCTGCGGGCACCAGTGACTCAGCATCCCCCAGTTTTACCAGGGAACAGTCCTTTATGCGCAGCTTTGTAGGAGCTAGCCGTACCCCACTGCTGCGCGAGGACCAAATTGAAGCCGTTGTCGGATGGATGGCAGCTAACGCATCGACTTCAATTAGTTCCAGATCCTCTCAGGTCCTGAGCACTGAAGAGCACCCATCTGTCTCTTCACCACCTGCCAAATTGCCCAGGCAGTCAGAGAGCCCTGGACAGGAGCCATCTCTACTTCTGTTCTCTGAATCTCTTGGCTTGGAAAGAGGGGGCCAGCCAAGCAGAATTCGAGAATTTGAAGAAGAGGTAGTATGCAGTGATGCGCAACCGTTTTGTCTCTCTGAATCTGAAGAGGCGGGTGGGCCAGTGCCTATGGTCAGCAGCACACCTCAGTACGCATCTGATGATGAGACTCAGGTGCCACTTTCTGGTGCGTACTGTGCTGTCGAGACTACCCAGGAGAAGCAGTTGTTTGAAGAGGGTGGTGTAGATGATGAGGTCCTTGACCCATCATGGCGTGAGGGACAGGAAGGTGGTGGGAGCAGCTCTGAGGAAGAGATTCCCCGAACGGCCCAAAAAGGAGGGAGAGGGAGGGGGCAGACTTGGTTGCCTGTAGCCTCCACTTCGGCACCCATTAGGAGCATGGCTCTTCCAAAATCCAAAGCGGGCGCTCCCAAGACTTGCAGTGCCTGGTCCTTTTTTGACACAGTTGCAGATGACATTTGCTTTGTCAAATGCAAGCTGTGTAATCAGAAGGTGAAAAGAGGGAAAAGTGTCAGCAACCTCAATACCACAAATATGTGGAAACATGTGCGGACCAAGCACGTGGTGGAGTTACACAAACACACTGAAGACCTAGGCCAACCTACAGCGCCACCTACCACCTCTTCAGCTCGTGTTGTAGCCTCTTCCTCCAGCTCACACACAGCTGGTTCGGCTTCCTCACAGGATCGCCATGGAAGAATCTCTGGCACTGTTGTACAGAGACACAGTGTAATTCCACCCACAGCACCACTTTCCCAGTCATCCTCACACTCCCAGGCCAGTCTACAGCCATCGTTAGCACAGGCATGGGAGAAAAGGCGCCCATACTCGGCAAACCACCCCCGAGCACAGGCTCTGAATGCTGGCATTGCTAAACTACTGGCCCTTGAAATGCTATCATTCAGGCTGGTGGAGACTGACACATTCCGTAACTTTATGGCATTGGCAGTCCCACAATACAACGTGCCCAGCCGCTTTTATTTCAGCAGGCAAGCCGTCCCTGCCCTGCAACATCATGTGGAGGGAAAAATTAAACATGCGCTACAAAACGCCGTCAGTAGCAAGGTCCACCTGACCACTGATGCGTGGACCAGTAAGCATGGACAGGGACGATACCTTTCCCTCACTGCCCATTGGGTAAATGTTGTGGAGCCGGGTACAGATCTTGAGAGTGGCGCTGTACGTGTTCTGCCAACTCCAAGGATTGCAGGAATCCAGTCTGTACACATTGACTCCTCCTCATACTCCAGTTCCTCTGAATCAGCGCTGCAGGAGCCGTCACGGTCTACCTCCACATCGACCCGTGAACGGTTACCTGTTATGATGACCGATATGAGCACAGCCGTGGCCAAACGTCAACAGGCCGTATTAAAATTAATTTCTTTGGGGAATCGAAGCCACACAGCGCAGGAGCTCTGGAATGCCATCAAGCAGCAGAGTGACGTGTGGTTTGTGCCAGCGAATCTCCAGCCAGGCATGGTAGTGTGTGACAATGGCCGAAATCTGGTGGCAGCTCTGGGCCTAGGCAACCTCACTCACATCCCATGTCTGGCACATGTGCTCAACTTGGTCGTGCAGAGTTTTTTGAGGGACTATCCGGATCTTGATGCACTGCTTCACAAGGTCCGCATAGAGTGCGCTCACTTGCGGCGTTCCAGCAATGCAAGATCACGCATTGCAGCTCTGCAGCGCCGATTATGTCTTCCGGAACATCGCATCATATGTGACCTACCCACCAGGTGGAATTCAACGTTACATATGTTGGAGAGGTTGTGTGAGCAGCAGGCAGCAGTAATGGAGTACCAGCTGCAGCAGGCGCAAACAAGTCGCAGTGCGCGCCGTTCACACTTCACCACCACTGAGTGGGCCTCTATGAAGGACATTTGCCACGTTTTGCGTGCCTTCGATTATTCCACGCGGATGGCGAGTGCAGATGATGCACTAGTCAGCATGACTATCCCCCTTATCTGCCTGCTTGAAAAAACACTGCAAGCACTAAGGGACGAGGTTTTGGAAGAGGTGGAGGATGAGGAGTCACAAATGCCATCTGCTTCTCTACAGTCTGCGCAACGTGGTTCCTCACAAAGGCCTAGGCAGGGGACACTTTGTGAGGAGGATGAGGAGGAGTCAATGGATGAGGAAGACATCTGTCCAGAGGAGGGAGGTACACAATGCTCTAGTAGTCAGTATCTAGAGCGAGGGTGGGGTGATGCAGAGCAGGCAGAGATCACGCCTCAAGCAGGGGACAGCGTTTCTTGGCCAGTTGGCAGTCTGCAGCACATGGTTGATTTCATGCTGCAGTGCCTCAGAAACGACCGCCGCATCGCCCACATTCTCAACACGGCTGATTATTGGGTGTCCACCCTCCTAGATCCTCGCTACCGGGACAACTTACAAAGCCTCATAACACCATTGAACCGGGAGCGTAAAATGCGGGAGTACCAAGACGCACTGGTGCATTCCATCATGTTCTCCATTCCAACCGAGAGCAGTGCTGCTAGTGCTTTACAAAGCAGCTCAGTGCGTCGAGGCAGTGGAGGAAGCTCTGCACAAAGAGGGAGCAGAAGCAGCGCCTCAGCACAAGGCAAGACCAGTATGGCCGAAATGTGGCAAAGTTTTGTGTCCCCGCCGCCACAAATGTCTACACCATCACAGACAGCTCCAGTCAGCAGGAGGCAACGTTTCCGTCAGATGGTGACAGACTACATGTCTTGCCCTCTTAGTGTACTCCCAGACGGCTCTTCTCCCTTCAAGTTTTGGGTCTGTAAGCTGGATACATGGCCAGAGCTTAGTCAGTATGCACTGGAGGTGCTAGCTTGCCCTGCTGCTAGTGTATTATCGGAACGCGTCTTTAGTGCCGCAGGTGGTGTACTAACAGACCGTCGCATGCGACTATCCTCCGATAACGTTGACCGGCTTACTTTTCTCAAAATGAACAAGGCCTGGATCTCTCATGAATTTGCCAGTCCTCTTCCAGAATAAATAATTGGTTGGCAACAGTATCCAGGTCTCCTGTTCTGTTCATGTTTCTACCACCTGAACTGTAATCCCTGAGCTCCAACACCGCCAGTTGGCGCTCGGAAGTGCCGTCTGCACAGTCAACACTTGCTGCCGTGTTATTGGGGTTCAGTAACGTCAGCTGTTCTCCTGCTGTGCGGACGGCAATTTCTCCTGATTTGTCCACATCCACTGTACTACACATTTTAAAGTTGCTCCAATTACTCCTCTGGCTCCTCTGTTTTCATTCTTATCCCTGGGCTCCAGCACCGCCAGTTGGCGCTCGGAAGTGCTGTCTGCACAGTCAACACTTGCTACCATGTTATTGGGGTTCAGTAACGTCAGCTGTTCCCCTGCTGTGCGGACGGCAATTTCTCCTGCTCTGTCCACATTCTCACTACTACAGATTTTAAAGTTGCTCCAATTACACCTCTGGCTCCTCTGTTTTCAGTATTATCCCTGAGCTCCAACACCGCCAGTTGGCGCACGGAAGTGCCGTCTGCACAGTCAACACTTGCTGCCGTGTTATTGGGGTTCAGTAACGTCAGCTGTTCTCCTGCTGTGCGGACGGCAATTTCTCCTGCTTTGTCCAAATCCACTGTACTACACATTTTAAAGTTGCTCGAATTACACCTCTGGCTCCTCTGTTTTCATTCTTATCCCTGGGCTCCAGCACCGCCAGTTGGCGCTCGGAAGTGCCGTCTGCACAGTCAACACTTGCTGCCGTGTTATTGGGGTTCAGTAACGTCAGCTGTTCTCCTGCTGTGCGGACGGCAATTTCTCCTGCTTTGTCCACATCCACTGTACTACACATTTTAAAGTTGCTCGAATTACACCTCTGGCTCCTCTGTTTTCATTCTTATCCCTGGGCTCCAGCACCGCCAGTTGGCGCTCGGAAGTGCCGTCTGCACAGTCAACACTTGCTACCATGTTATTGGGGTTCAGTAACGTCAGCTGTTCCCCTGCTGTGTTCACGGCAATTTCTCCTGCTCTGTCCATATTCACTGTGCTACTTATTTAAAACTTGCTCCAATTACACCTCTGGCTCCTCCGTTTTTAGTATTTACCCTGGGCTCCAACACCGCCAGTTGGCGCTCGGAAGTGCTGTCTGCACAGTCAACACTTGCTGCCGTGTTATTGGGGTTCAGTAACGTCAGCTGTTCCCCTGCTGTGCGGACGGCAATTTCTCCTGCTCTGTCCACATTCTCACTACTACAGATTTTAAAGTTGCTCCAATTACACCTCTGGCTCCTCTGTTTTCATTCTTATCCCTGGGCTCCAGCACCGCCAGTTGGCGCTCGGAAGTGCTGTCTGCACAGTCAACACTTGCTACCATGTTATTGGGGTTCAGTAACGTCAGCTGTTCCCCTGCTGTGCGGACGGCAATTTCTCCTGCTCTGTCCACATTCTCACTACTACAGATTTTAAAGTTGCTCCAATTACACCTCTGGCTCCTCTGTTTTCATTCTTATCCCTGGGCTCCAGCACCGCCAGTTGGCGCTCGGAAGTGCCGTCTGCACAGTCAACACTTGCTGCGGTGTTATTGGGGTTCGGTAACGTCAGCTGTTCCCCTGCTGTGTTCACGGCAATTTCTCCTGCTCTGTCCATATTCACTGTGCTACTTATTTAAAACTTGCTCCAATTACACCTCTGGCTCCTCCGTTTTTAGTATTTACCCTGGGCTCCAACACCGCCAGTTGGCGCTCGGAAGTGCTGTCTGCACAGTCAACACTTGCTGCCGTGTTATTGGGGTTCAGTAACGTCAGCTGTTCTCCTGCTGTGCGGACGGCAATTTCTCCTGCTTTGTCCACATCCACTGTACTACACATTTTAAAGTTGCTCGAATTACACCTCTGGCTCCTCTGTTTTCATTCTTATCCCTGGGCTCCAGCACCGCCAGTTGGCGCTCGGAAGTGCCGTCTGCACAGTCAACACTTGCTGCGGTGTTATTGGGGTTCGGTAACGTCAGCTGTTCCCCTGCTGTGTTCACGGCAATTTCTCCTGCTCTGTCCATATTCACTGTGCTACTTATTTAAAACTTGCTCCAATTACACCTCTGGCTCCTCCGTTTTTAGTATTTACCCTGGGCTCCAATACCGCTAGTTGCTGCTCAGAAGTGCCGTCTGCACAGTCAACGCTTGCTCCAGTGTTATTGGGATTCAGTAACGTCAGCTGATCCCCAGCTGTGTGTCCGGCAAATTCTCCTGCTTTGTCCACATCCACTGTAGTACGGATTTAAAACCTCCTCCAAATACACCTCTGGCTCTTCTGTTTTTAGTATTTACCCTGGGCTCCAGCACCGCCAGCTGGTTCTCGGCAGTTCCATTGGCTCTTGTACCTTCTGCTACCCATCCGGGTTCCAGTACCGTCAGCTGGTTCTCGGCAGTGTCTTTGGCACGGGTACTCCCTCCTGCCCAGCCTGGTTCCAGCACGCCAGCTGTTTCCGGGTAGTGTCAACGTCACTTTGCCTCCAATGCGTTGTCCTGTCGTGTTGCGGTCGGGTTAGCCGACTCTATGGTGCCTGCAGTTTAGGTGACTCCTATGTGGGCTGCGGGATCTGGCAATGAAGGCTGGTTCCATAGTGCCAATAGGACAAGCACCCTCTGTAGGACTGTGGGTTTTGGTAACTGCGGCCGGCTCGCGGCCTTGAACTTTTTTTTTACATGGGTACCTTCTGCTACCCATCCGGGTTCCAGTACCGTCAGCTGGTTCTCGGCAGTGCCTTTGGATTAGGTGCCTCCTTCTCGGTATCCAAGTTCCACCAACGTCTGCTGGTCCTTGGTAGTGCTTTCTGGCACAGGTACCTCCTGCTTAGTAACCGAGTTCCAGTAACATCAGCTGGTCCTCGGTAGTTCCATTGGCTCTTGTACCTTCTGCTACCCATCCGGGTTCCAGTACCGTCAGCTGGTCCTCGGTAGTTCCATTTGCTCTTGTATCTTCTGCTACCCATCCGGGTTCCAGTACCGTCAGCTGGTTCTCGGCAGTGCCTTTGGATTAGGTGTCTCCTTCTCGGTATCCAAGTTCCACCAACGTCTGCTGGTCCTTGGTAGTGCTTTCTGGCACAGGTACCTCCTGCTTAGTAACCGAGTTCCAGTAACATCAGCTAGTCCTCGGTAGTTCCATTGGCTCTTGTACCTTCTGCTACCCATCCGGGTTCCAGTACCGTCAGCTGGTCCTCGGTAGTTCCATTTGCTCTTGTATCTTCTGCTACCCATCCGGGTTCCAGTACCGTCAGCTGGTTCTCGGCAGTGTCTTTGGCACGGGTACTCCCTCCTGCCCAGCCTGGTTCCAGCACGCCAGCTGTTTCCGGGTAGTGTCAACGTCACTTTGCCTCCAATGCGTTGTCCTGTCGTGTTGCGGTCGGGTTAGCCGACTCTATGGTGCCTGCAGTTTAGGTGACTCCTATGTGGGCTGCGGGATCTGGCAATGAAGGCTGGTTCCATAGTGCCAATAGGACAAGCACCCTCTGTAGGACTGTGGGTTTTGGTAACTGCGGCCGGCTCGCGGCCTTGAACTTTTTTTTTACATGGGTACCTTCTGCTACCCATCCGGGTTCCAGTACCGTCAGCTGGTTCTCGGCAGTGCCTTTGGATTAGGTGCCTCCTTCTCGGTATCCAAGTTCCACCAACGTCTGCTGGTCCTTGGTAGTGCTTTCTGGCACAGGTACCTCCTGCTTAGTAACCGAGTTCCAGTAACATCAGCTGGTCCTCGGTAGTTCCATTGGCTCTTGTACCTTCTGCTACCCATCCGGGTTCCAGTACCGTCAGCTGGTCCTCGGTAGTTCCATTTGCTCTTGTATCTTCTGCTACCCATCCGGGTTCCAGTACCGTCAGCTGGTTCTCGGCAGTGTCTTTGGCACGGGTACTCCCTCCTGCCCAGCCTGGTTCCAGCACGCCAGCTGTTTCCGGGTAGTGTCAACGTCACTTTGCCTCCAATGCGTTGTCCTGTCGTGTTGCGGTCGGGTTAGCCGACTCTATGGTGCCTGCAGTTTAGGTGACTCCTATGTGGGCTGCGGAATCTGGCAATGAAGGCTGGTTCCATAGTGCCAATAGGACAAGCACCCTCTGTAGGACTGTGGGTTTTGGTAACTGCGGCCGGCTCGCGGCCTTGAACTTTTTTTTTACATGGGTACCTTCTGCTACCCATCCGGGTTCCAGTACCGTCAGCTGGTTCTCGGCAGTGCCTTTGGATTAGGTGCCTCCTTCTCGGTATCCAAGTTCCACCAACGTCTGCTGGTCCTTGGTAGTGCTTTCTGGCACAGGTACCTCCTGCTTAGTAACCGAGTTCCAGTAACATCAGCTGGTCCTCGGTAGTTCCATTGGCTCTTGTACCTTCTGCTACCCATCCGGGTTCCAGTACCGTCAGCTGGTCCTCGGTAGTTCCATTTGCTCTTGTATCTTCTGCTACCCATCCGGGTTCCAGTACCGTCAGCTGGTCCTCGGTAGTTCCATTTGCTCTTGTATCTTCTGCTACCCATCCGGGTTCCAGTACCGTCAGCTGGTTCTCGGCAGTGTCTTTGGCACGGGTACTCCCTCCTGCCCAGCCTGGTTCCAGCACGCCAGCTGTTTCCGGGTAGTGTCAACGTCACTTTGCCTCCAATGCGTTGTCCTGTCATGTTGCGGTCGGGTTAGCCGACTCTATGGTGCCTGCAGTTTAGGTGACTCCTATGTGGGCTGCGGAATCTGGCAATGAAGGCTGGTTCCATAGTGCCAATAGGACAAGCACCCTCTGTAGGACTGTGGGTTTTGGTAACTGCGGCCGGCTCGCGGCCTTGAACTTTTTTTTTACATGGGTACCTTCTGCTACCCATCCGGGTTCCAGTACCGTCAGCTGGTTCTCGGCAGTGCCTTTGGATTAGGTGCCTCCTTCTCGGTATCCAAGTTCCACCAACGTCTGCTGGTCCTTGGTAGTGCTTTCTGGCACAGGTACCTCCTGCTTAGTAACCGAGTTCCAGTAACATCAGCTGGTCCTCGGTAGTTCCATTGGCTCTTGTACCTTCTGCTACCCATCCGGGTTCCAGTAACATCAGCTGGTCCTCGGTAGTTCCATTGGCTCTTGTACCTTCTGCTACCCATCCGGGTTCCAGTACCGTCAGCTGGTCCTCGGTAGTTCCTCAGCTTTCTTGTACCTTCTGCTACATTTCCAAGTTCAAGCTTTTTGAAATGGTTCTTGGTAATCACTCTGGATCTCCCTGACGAGGACCCTGAAGACGAGGACCCTGAAGACCAACCCTAAGAAGACGAGGACCCCGAAGACAATGACCCTGAAGACGAGGACCCTGAAGACCACCCCGAAGAAGATGAGGACCCTGAAGACCACCCCGAAGAAGACGAGGACCCTGAAGACCACCCCGAAGAAGACGAGGACCCCGAAGACGAGGACCCAGAAGACCAACCCGAAGAAGACGAGGACCCCGAAGACGAGGACCCCCGAAGACGACGACCCTGAAGACCACCCCGAAGAAGACCAAGAAGATGACCCTGAAGAAGTTGACCAAGAAGACAAAGAAGAGAAGACAAGCACCAAGATACAGAAAAACAAGAGACAGAAAACCAAGAAGCAGAAATACAAGAAGCTGCAGAACAAAAAGCGGAAGAACATTAAGCATAAGACTAAAAATCAGAGCAAAAGATAATATCTAAATTATAAGCAGAAGATGACTAAGCAGTGTATGGGGGTGAGTCCGTTCCTCCTCGTGGTGCCCCTGGAAAAGACCTGCTGCTGCAGGCCAAACTGAACGCGGACAAATCCTGTTGTAAATCTTTTGTGACGGGCAGAACGAAAGGTGTAATGTCCAACCTTTTATAGATAACAACTACAGGAATGCCTGTCACAAATAAGAATATGATGAAGAAGAAGAATATGAAGAAGATGAAGAAGTAGAATATGAAGAATGTAAAAAAAAGAATAATACGAAGAAGGTGAAGAAGAAGAAGGTGAAGAAGAAGTGGATGAAAAAGATGCTGAGGATGATGAAGGAGAAAGTGTGGGAGAAGTAAAAAAGAAGGTGAAGAGCATGGAAGTAGTGAAACATAAATATCTGACAAAATATAAAAATACTTAACATAGTTAATATTTCCGTAACTCAGAACATAATAAAAAAATATTAATTCCTGCTATTCCATTTGACTGGGCTAAACCTCTATGCCTTTATTGTCTCCCCCACCTCCCCCAATACATTCTACATTATTCTTAGTTGTTTTCCTTCATGTAGAAATAACCTACAAGGAAAGAAAGGGTTTATTTTAATTCCGATATTTATGTCCCATTGACTTGCATTGGTTTCCGGTATCGGAATCGGCGATATCCGATACTTTTTCGGTATCGGTCCGATCCAATCCGATCCGATATTTCCCGATATCGGAAGGTATCGCTCAACACTAGTTATGACCTCCGAAAAAAAAGACACTGGATCTGAGTTTATGTTACGCTGCTATCATTCGGTGGTGTTGAGAAGTCTGGCCCAATCCAGCCCTTGTTCATTTTTATAAGAGTCAGCCTGTCAGCATTTCCAGTTGACAGATGGATGCGCCTATCGGTTATAATTCCACTGGCAGCACTAAAAACCCGCTCTGACAAAAAGTTAGCAGCAGGGCAGGCCAGGACCTCTAAGGCATAGAGAGCCAGTTCATTCCACGTGTTCAGCTTGGATACCCAATGATTAAAAGGCACAGAGGAATCACGGAGGATGTTGGTACGGTTGGCAAGGTACTCCCTCAGCATCTTCCACAACTTTTCCCTCCTTGGGAGAGTACCCCGCACATCAGGGCTTGTGCGATGGGAGGGTCTGAGAAGACTGTCCAAGAACTTTGACAGTGTTCCTCTGCATCTTCTGGTTTGCATTTGTGTCTCTCTCGCCTGTACTACTTAGTTGTCCAACAAACTGTGACCTCTGCCACCAGCCTTCTCGTACTGCCCCATTTTATTTTGCCTGTACTGTGCAGGAATAAGAGACAGAAAGATTTCGTTGTAGCGTGGATCTAGAAGTGTCACCAACCAATAATGACTGTCACCCAAAATTTGGACAACGTGAGGGTCACAGGAAAGGCAGCGTAACATAAACTCAGCCATGTGTGCCAGACTGCGAAAAGGCAAGACTTCCGTGTCCTCACCAAGAGGATGACTTACTATGCTCTCCTCCTCATCCTCCTCCTCTTCCTCCTGCTCCCTGTCCTCAGGCCATCCACGCTGAACAGACGGTATGACAGTTGTATAGCGCTGGAAACTAGCTCCTGTTCTTAATCCTCCTCCTTCTCTTCCTCATTGTCACCCAATCCACGTTGGGATGAGATGAGGCTGGGCTGTGTGGAATCACCCTGTATGGTTCCTTGCTCCATCTCATCGTGCTCCACCTGCAATGCATCCTCTTTAATTGTGAGCAGAGAGAGTTTCAGAAGACAGAGAAGTGGGATGGTGACGCTAATTATGGCGTCATTGCCGCTCACCATCTTGGTGGAGTTCTCAAAGTCTTGGAGGATGTTACTTATGTCTGACATCCATGTCCACTCCTGAGGTTTTATGTGTGGAATCTGACCTGAACACCGATGGCCTTGTTGATGCTGGTAGTCAACAACTGCCCTCTTCTGCTCACAAATCCTTCCCAACATCTGTAATGTAGAGTTCCAACATCTGGGGACATCGCAGATCAGTCGGTGAGCTGGAAGCTGCAAATGCTGCTGAAGCATGGCAAGGGCAGCGGAAGCTGTAGCTGACTATCTAAAATGGGCACACAGGCGGCGTACTTTGACAAGCAGATCTGGCAGATCCGGGTAGGTTTTGAGAAACCGCTGAACCACGAACTTAAGCACATGGGCCAGGCATGGTACGTGTGTGAGCTTGCCTCACCTCAGAGCCGCCACCAGGTTCCGGCCATGGTCACACACGACCATGCCTGGCTGTAGGGTCAGCGGCATCAGCCACAGATCTGTCTGCTCTTTCAGAGTTTGTCCCCTAAGTATATTAGCTTCAGCACAGCCTGTTGCTGCTTGGCCGAGGCAGTGCTGCAGTGCTTCCAGCTTGCAACTGATGTAGTCATTTCAGAGATGAAGGCTGAAGAGGAAAAGGAGGAGGAGGTGCAGGTGCTGAAGAGTGTGGGGGCAACCCTGATTGACACAGGGCCCGCAATCCTCATGTTCAGTCCCAAGGTCCGACTGGATACTGGCTTCCACTATATTAACCCAGTGTGCCGTCAGCGAGATGTACTGCCCCTGCCCACAAACACTTGTCCTCGTGTCTGTGGTAAGGTGGACTTTCCCTGTAACTGCGTTGTTGAGGGCAGGTCTAATGCCATGCACGTGTTGGCGGGAATGGCACACCGGGAGAAATAGTGGTGGCTGGGGACCTAGTATCGAGGGATGGCCGCCACCCTCAGGTTGCGGAAAGCTTCGGTTTCCAAGAGCCTAAAAGGCAACATTTCGAGCTCAATCATTCTCGAAATGTGTGAATTTAGTAGTGTGGCCTGTGGGGCGTTGGCTGCATATTTGCGCTTGCATTCCAAGGACTGGGGTAGGGACAACTGAATGCTGTGCTGGCACAAGGACGTGGACATGCTTGCTGATGGTGCTATTTGAGAGTGTTCAACGACAGGTGCAGGGCGGGGGGCATCTTGGCATGCGCCATAAACAGGGACTGTTGAGGACGCACAATAGCGGAAGAAGCAGTGGTGTCACCCGCAGACGCTGTTGCTGGACCCTGGGGTTTGGCCCACTTAGTCAGGTGCTTTGCTGTCATGTGCCTGATCATGCTGGTGGTGGTCAGACTACTAGTTTTGCTACCCCTGCTGATGCGGGCTTGGCAGGTGGTGCAAAAGGCCTATTTGGGGTTATCTGCAGAGTCTTTAAAAAAACAATCAGACTCAGGAAGACTTAACAGTTGTACTGGCAACTTCCGTCGTGTTGGCGTTACAAGGAACGCTTTCCCACCTTGTGTCTGTGGCCACCACACTGTTTCTTCCTGCCAGTTGTGGTGCTACGCCTCCCTCCCCCTGTGTGCTGCTGTCCTCGCTCTGTATGTCCCCCTGCCAGGTTGGGTCAGTTACTATATCATTCACCACCTCATCTTCCACTTCCGCACCCTGGTTCTCATCCTGACTTTCTGGCAATTGTGTCTCATCATCATCCACCTCTTGTGACAGTAATTGCACTTCCCCACCATCGCCTTCGTGTTACCATGACTGCTCCAATATTTGGGCATCGCTACACGTGTTCTCATCTTGATTCACTTGAAGCTGGCCGGCCGAGAGGCCCGAATCTACAAATGGAAAAGTGGACAGCTCTTCTGAGTGTCTAAGTGTGGGATCAGTTGTCTCCGGGCACTCGGCATGGTGGGAGGAAGGAGGATCAGGGTGAGGAATATGCGGTCCAGACTCACGGCTACTGAGACTTGACCGTGTGGAAGACAGGGTGGTGGTGGTGATGGCAAACTGACTGGAAGCATTATCTGCTATCCAACCAACAACCTTTTGACACTGCTCTGTGTTCAATACTGGTGTTCTATGGTCCCCTAGTAATTGGGACAGGAAGGTCGAGCGACAAGATGTGGGTGTTTGTTGTGGCACAATTTCAGCTTGCCCACGGCCAAGTCCTCAGCCTCTACATGCCCCATCACCATCGTGTCCACTTACCCGTACCTTGCCACGCACCTTGCCCATTTTAAATGGAGGACAATATTTTCCACGTTCACGAGAAATGGCTGATTTTGGAACGCAGTTATATGTGATACTTCTGACAGATAACCACAATTTTAAATAGCAGGCATGTCATTTGCTAATACTATCCTTCACAGATACCTAATGTGAATAGCTTGACCGACACACTGCAAGGGAATGTAATTGGAAGAAATGTATGCTTTTTGAACACTCTTATAAGTGATATGTCTGACAGAGAACCACAGTTTTAAATAGTAGGCCTGTAATTTACTAATATTATTCTACATGGAGACCTAGTGTGAATTGCTTCACTGACACACTGGAACAGAATGGAAAAGGAGGCCAATATTTTCCACGTTCAGTTAAAATTTCTGGATTTTTATCGCTGAAATATGGAACAGATCTGGCTTTATTCTGCCGTGAGAACAAGAAAATGGATCAGAAAAATTGTATACTCTGGATTGCTTTTTAAGCAAATAACTAGGATTAAGATGAAAAAAAAATCCCTGGCCCTTGATATCTGGGGCTATGTGTAGAAATATCTGTAATTATTACAGCAGCAGTCAGGACGTTCAGTGGACCTTCTTGTGCTGTATCATACACTGCAGTCTACCACATACACTGCCTGCCTATCACTGATTATTTGCAGCTGGATTAGTCCTCAGAAGGACTGTAAGTTCAGATGGATATATATATATATATACAGGGTGGTCCAAAAGTAGGTGGACAGAAAGTGTAATAAGGTTATGAAGGGGGAGATTTATCAAACAAAATCCAGTAATTTTAGATAACATTATGTGGAGTGATGAAGCTTCTTTCAAATTATCCGGCCATATTACCAGACATAATTGTATTTACTGGTATAATGAGAACATGCATTTAACATTAGAGCAACAACTAAATGAGCCTGGTGTCAATGTTTGGGGTGGTATTTCAAGTTTTGGTGTTTTAGGACCAATATTTTTTGATGGAACAGTCACAGGAGATAAGTATCTCAAAATTCTAATGAATCAAGTTGTTCCCCAGTTACAGTAACAGCCTAATTCAAATGACCTTTATTTCCAACAAGATGGGGCCCCTCCACATTATTCAAGAGTAGTCCGTGAGTATCTTGATGAAACATTTCCTAATAAATGGATTGGCCCACTTGATTGGCCAGCACGTTCACCAGACTTGACCCCAATGGATTTTTTCTTTTGGGGAGTACTCAAGCACAAAGTTTATAGTCGAAAACCAAAAAATGTCAGTGATTTGAAAAATTACATAAGAGATGCATTTCAAGAAATTAATACCCATAGAGACTTGTGCAAAAAAGTTTATTGATGCATAAGAGGCAGACTTCAAAGCTGTGCAAACTGTAATGGAAAACAGTTTGAGCACCTGCATTGATAAAATTTAAGGGCTTTTGTATTATTGTTCAGAATAAAATAAAATTGTCAATGTTATGCTTGTGTTAGTAAATATAATTTTATATATAAATCAAAATAAATGTTATTATTTTCTGTCCACCTACTTTTGGACCACCCTGTATATACAGTGCATTGTGAAAGTATTTGGCCCCCTTGAACTTTTCTACCTTTTGCCACATTTCTGGCTTCAAACATAAAGATATAAAATTCTAATTCTTTTGGGAAGAATCAAGAACAAGTGGGACACAATCGTGAAGTGGAACGAAATTTATTGGATATTTTAAACTTTTTTAACAAATTAAAAACTGAAAAGTGGTGCGTGCAATATTACTCAGTCCCTTTACTTTCAGTGCAGCAAACTCACTCCAGAAGTTCAGTGAGGATCTCTGAATGATCCAATGTTGTCCTAAATGACTGGTAATGATAAATAGAATCCACCTGTGTGTAATCAAGTCTCCATATAAATGCACCTGATCTGTGATAGTCTCAGGGTTCTGTTTCAAGTGCAGAGAGCATCATGAAGACCAAGGAACACACCAGGCAGGTCCGAGATACTGTTGTGGTGAAGTTTAAAGCTGGATTTGGATGCAAAAAGATTTCCCAAGCTTTAAACATCTCAAGGAGCACTGTGCAAGCGATCATATTGAAATGGAAGGAGTATCAGACCACTGCAAATCTACCAAGACCCGGCCGTCCCTCTAAACGTTCATCTCGAACAAGGAGAAGACTGATCAGAGATGCAGCCAAAAGGCCCATGATCACTCTGGATGAACTGCAGAGATCTACAGCTGAGGTGGGAGAGTCTGTCCATAGGACAACAATCAGTCGTACACTGCACAAATCTGGCCTATATGGAAGAGTGGCAAGAAGAAAGCCATTTCTCAAAGATATCCATAAAAAGACTCATTTGAAGTTTGCCACAAGCCACCTGGGAAACACACCAAACATGTGGAATAAGGTGCTCTGGTCAGATGAAACCAAAATCAAACTTTTTGGCCACAATGCAAAATGATATGTTTGGCATAAAAGCAACACAGCTCATCACCCTCAAAACACCATCCCCACTGTCAAACATGGTGGTGGCAGCATCATGGTTTGGGCCTTCTCTTCTTCAGCTTGGACAGGGAAGATGGTTAAAATTGATGGGAAGATGGACGGAGCCAAATACAGGACCATTCTGGAAGAAAACCTGTTGGAGTCTGCAAAAGACTTGAGACTGGGACGGAGATTTATCTTCCAACAAGACAATGATCCCAAACATAAAGCAAATTCTACAATGGAATGGTTCAAAAATAAACATATCCAGGTGTTAGAATGGCCAAGTCAAAGTCCAGACCTGAATCCAATCGAGAATCTGTGGAAAGAGATGAAAACTGCTGTTCACAAATGCCCTCCATCCAACCTCAATGAGCTCGAGCTGTTTTGCAAGGAAGAATGGGCAAGAATTTCAGCCTCTCGATGTGCAAAACTGATAGAGACATACCCCAAGCAACTTGCAGCTGTAATCGCAGCAAAAGGTGGCGCTACAAAGTATTAACTCAAGGGGGCCGAATAATAGCGCACGCCCCACTTTTCAGTTTTTAATTTGTTAAAAAAGTTTAAAATATCCAATAAATTTCGTTCCACTTCACGATTGTGTCCCACTTGTTGTTGATTTTTCCCCAAAAAATTAGAATTTTATATTTTTTTGTTTGGAGCCAGAAATGTGGCAAAAGGTAGAAAAGTTCAAGGGGGCCAAATACTTTCACAATGCACTGTATATGTTGTGGAATACCTATACTAACAGGATGTTCAATGGACCCTCTTGTGCTGTATCTGCCACATGCCCTGCCTGCCTGCCTAACTCCTGCTATCACCACTGAATACAGGTGCATCTCAGTAAATTAGAATATCACCAAAAAGTTAATTTATTTCAGTTCTTCAATACAAAAAGTGAAGCTCATATATTATATAGAGTCATTACGAACAGAGTGATCTATTTCAAGTGTTTATTTCTGTTAATTTTGATTAACATGGCTTGCAGCCAATGAAAACACAAAACTCATTATCCCAGTAAATTAAAATAATTAACAAAAAACACCTGCAAAGGCTTCCAAAGTATTTAAAAAGGTCCCTTAGTCTGTTTCAGTAGGCTCCACAATCATGGGGAAGACTGCTGACTTGACAGATGTCCAGAAGGCAGTCATTGACACACTCCACAAGGTCCCAGATTTCCAATATTCATTTGGAAATCAAGGTCCCAGAGTCTGGAGGAAGAGTGGAGAGGCACACAATCCAAGCTGCGTGAGGTCTAGTGTGAAGTTTCCACAATCAATGATGGTTTGGGGAGCCATATCATCTGCTGGTGTAGGTCCACTGTGTTTCATCAAGACCAAAGTCAGCGCAGCCGTCTACCAGGAAATTTTAGAGCACTTCATGCTTCCCTGTACTGACAAGCTTTTTGGAGATGGAAATTTCATTCTCCAGCAGGACTTGGCACCTGTCCACACTGCCAAAAGTACCAATTTAAAAACAACAGTATCACTGTGCTTGATTCGCCAGCAAACTCGCCTGACCTTAACCCCATAGAGAATCTATGGGGTGTTGTCAAGAGGAAGATGAGAGACACCAGACCCAACAATGCAGAGGAGCTGAAAGCTACTATCAAAGTAACCTGGGCTTCCATAACACCTCAGCAGTGCCACAGGCTGATCGCTTCAATGCCACGCCACATTGATGCAGTAATGGATGCAAAAGGAGCCCCGACCAAGTATTGAGTGCATTTACTGAACATACATTTCAGGATGCCAACATTTCGGATTTTAAAAGCATTTTTCAAGCTGTTGTTATAAAGTATTCTAATGTACTGAGATAATGCCTTTTGTGCTTTCATTGGCTGTAAGCCATAATCATCAACATTAACAGAAATAAACACTTGCAATAGATCACTCTGTTTGTAATGACTTTATATAATATATGAGCTTTACTTTTGCTATTGAAGAACAGAAATAAATTACTTTTTGATGATACTCTAATTTAGTGAGATGCACCTGTATATGCAGCTGGATTAGTCCTCAGAAGCACTGTTAGTTCAGATGGATAGCTACTATATAATCGGCTTATCTCGTCTGTCTGTCCGTCCAGGAAATCCCGCGTCGCTAATTGGTCCGGCCGCGGCCAATCAGCGACACGGGATTTCAGAACAAGATGGCGGCCGCTAGCGGCTCATCTGCCGCACGGAGGCCAGCGGCGATGCAGCCGGGAGATGACCGGCGCCGCTCCCCAGTCCTCCCTTCACACTTGCCGTCGGGAGATCAGCGGCCCTAGCCGCTGATCTCCCGACGGTACACGCATGGAGGTCAGCGGCGATGCAACCGGGAGAAGACCGGCGCTAGCCGGTCATCTCCCGGCTGTTCGCAGCGGAAGTACCCGCACAGACAGCGCTGCTCCCCGGTCCTCAGTAACATGGTTCGCTGATTGGTAGTGGCCGCCACGTTCCACGGTGAGTGATGGGCTGTGGGCGGGGTTATCCCCCATCCCGTCACACCCGGCATCCACCGCACGCGCATTCATTGACAGAGCGCGCGGTGGATGCTGGGTGTGACACGATGGGGGATAACCCCGCCCACCCTGTCATTCACCGTGGTACGCGGAACAGGAGACCCCGGGCCTCAGCCGCAAATAGTCGTGATGTAAGCGAAAGCAAGAGCCAGCTGCAGCTGGGGGAATTACGTGCTGGCTTTGCGTGGTCAGCGATGTTGTCACAAGAAGTATTGACAACATGACGTAATTACAAAATTCATTAGGGGCCCCGGGGGGATACATTGGGGGGTTAATTTAAAGTAGTGCACAACCCATTTAAACACTGCTTCGCTGATTAGTCGCGCCCGGTCGGCCGCATACATATTCTACAGTAGAATACCCGATGCGTTAGAATCGGGCCACCATCTAGTATATACAGTACAGACCAAAAGTTTGGACACAATTCTCATTTAAAGATTTTTCTGTATTTTCATGACTATGAAAATTGTACATTCACACTAAAGGCATCAAAACTATGAATTAACACATGTGGAATTATATACTTAACAAAAAAGTGTGAAACAATTGAAAATATGTCTTATATTCTAGGTTCTTCAAAGTAGCTACCTTTTGCTTTGATTACTGCTTTGCACACTCTTGGCATTCTCTTGATGAGCTTCCAGAGGTAGTCACCGGAAATGGTCTTCCAACAATCTTGAAGGAGTTCCCAGAGATGCTTAGCACTTGTTGGCCCTTTTGCCTTCACTCTGCGGTCCAGCTCACCCCAAACCATCTCGATTGGGTTCAGGTCTGGTGACTGTGGAGGCCAAGTCATCTGGCGTAGCACTCCATCACTCTCGCTCTTGGTCAAATAGCCCTTGCACAGCCTGGAGGTGTGTTTGGGGTCATTGTCCTGTTGAAAAATAAATGATGGTCCAACTAAACGCAAACCGGATGGAATAGCATGCCGCTGCAAGATGCTGTGCTAGCCATGCTGGTTCAGTATGCCTTCAATTTTAAATAAATCCCCAACAGTGTAATCAGCAATGCACCCCCACACCATCACACCTCCTCCTCCATGCTTCACGGTGGGAACCAGGCATGTAGAATCCATCCGTTCACCTTTTCTGCGTCGCACAAAGACACGGTGGTTGGAACCAAAGATCTCAAATTTGGACTCCTCAGACCAAAGCACAGATTTCCACTGGTCTAATGTCCATTCCTTGTGTTCTTTAGCCCAAACAAGTCTCTTCTGCTTGTTGCCTGTCCTTAGCAGTGGTTTCCCAGCAGCTATTTTATCATGAAGGCCTGCTGCACAAAGTCTCCTCTTAACAGTTGTTGTAGAGATGTGTCTGCTGCTAGAACTCTGTGTGGCATTGACCTGGTCTCTAATCTGAGCTGCTGTTATCCTGCGATTTCTGAGGCTAATGACTTGGATAAACTTATCCTCAGTAGCAGAGGTGACTCTTGGTCTTCCTTTCCTGGGGCGGTCCTCATGTGAGCCCGTTTCTTTGTAGCGCTTGATGGTTTTTGCAACTGCACTTGGGGACACTTTCAAAGTTTTCCCAATTTTTCACACTGACTGACCTTCATTTCTTATAGTAATGATGGCCACTCGTTTTTCTTTACTTAGCTGCTTTTTTCTTGCCATAATACAAATTCTAACAGTCTATTCAGTAGGACTATCAGCTGTGCATCCACCAGACTTCTGCACAACACAACTGATGGTCCCCATTTATAAGCCAAGTAATCCCACTTATTAAACCTGACAGGGCACACCTGTGAAGTGAAAACCATTTCCGGTGACTACCTCTTGAAGCTCATCAAGAGAATGCCAAGAGTGTGCAGAGCAGTCATCAAAGCAAAAGGTGGCTACTTTGAAGAACCTAGAATATAAGACATATTTTCGGTTGTTTCACACTTTTTTGTTAAGTATATAATTCCACATGTGTTAATTCATAGTTTTGATGCCTTCAGTGTGAATGCACAATTTTCAAAGTCATGAAAATACAGAAAAATCTTTAAATGAGAAGGTGTGTCCAAACTTTTGGTCTGTACTGTATATATATATATATATATATATATATATATACAGTATATATGTGTGTGTGTTGTGGAATACCTATGCTAACTATGAAGAAACAAATCTCTCCCTGACGCAGCAGCTCTCCCTACTCTGCCTGATTCGGGGGTAGACTGTGACAAGCATGGCGGCGCCCGGTCTTATATACACCTGATGATTCTGTGCGGCCAGCCAATCACTGTAATGCCCCAACCAACATAATTACGGTATTATAGTGCATGGCAGGCAATCCCTGCATGTTCATTGGCTCTCTAAAGAGTGGCAAACATGCAGTATGGAGACCTGAGCTCCCACCCGAGCAACCCAGCCAAGCGTCGAGCTCGTCGAGCATAGTGATTAGAGATGAGCGTTGTTCTACTCGAACTGTTCGCCAATCTCAAATTCGAGCTGTTTTGGGCGGTGTTCGAGCCGTTCGGCGAACACGAACAATTTGAGAAAAATTTGGCTGTTCGAGGTTATGTTCGATAACTGTTCGTGCACCAAAATCATAACTGGATTTTTTCTCAGTAATGATGAAAATTAATGTTAATACGCAGTTTGAGTGTACAGCGGGGTGGGGGGAGGGGCAGGGAATGGATCTCTGCAGGAACAATGAAGATCTCCATTTTTTTTTCTCTTTCCCGCATTTACAGTGGGGAGGTGCAATCTGTCAGCCTATCAGCAGCGCACACACGGAGCGAAGTGCTTTTTTTCACACAAGCAAGGGCATGTGTCATTGGCAGTGTATGTCACATGTCCTTGCCCTATAAGACCAAGCCATTTTCCCCGTCGCCACCATTTTCTCACTGCTGCAGCTGCGTGTTAGACGGCACCGCTGTTGCTGTGTGCGCTATACCTTGTTAATTTCAAGCCAATTTTCGCACAAATATACAGATAGCTTGGGAGTAGGGAATAGTTGTGATTGCAGTCCTTTTAAGGACTAGGTTACAGCATTTCCTACGACTTTTATCAGGGAGGTCTGTGCTCTTAAATAGATCGGTTGTGGGAGTAAAGACTAATTGTAATTGCAGTCCTTTTCAGGACTAGGTTACATGAGTTCCTATCAGTTTTTGCCAGGCAGGTCTGTGCCAGTGCTGTGCAAGTTTTTTTCACAGCATTTGGCTGAATCTAGCAAAGCTAATCCTTTTTGGCCTATTGCAGAGTGTGTTAGTCAGTGGAGTAGCCTATCTGTGTTGCAAGATATACCACCTGTGTATAGAATACCAATTTTTTTACTGCACCTAGTGAAGTAAAATCTTTTGGGCATAGCATCATTCTATTAGTCCATCTATACTGACCTCCATCAGGTTGCAAATTAAAACTAATTTTTATCTGCATCTACAGTACCTCTGAAAAAATATTTGGGCTTCTAGCAGTGTGTGGGACTTGTTCTATTAGTCCATCTATACTGACCTCCATCAGGTTGCAAACTGAATATATTTTTTTCTGCATCTACCTCTGAAAAAATATTGGGCTTATAGCTGTGTGTGGGTCTTGTTCTATTAATCCATCTATACTGACCTCCATCAGGTTGCAAACTGAATATATTTTTTTCTGCATCTACCTCTGAAAAAATATTTGGCCTTCTAGTAGTGTGTCGGACTTTCTCTATTAGTCCATCTATACTGACCTCCATCAGGTTGCAAATTAAAACTAATTTTTATCTGCATCTACAGTACCTCTGAAAAAATATTTGGGCTTCTAGCAGTGTGTGGGACTTGTTCTATTAGTCCATCTATACTGACCTCCATCAGTTTGCAAACTGAATATAGTTTTTTCTGCATCTACCTCTGAAAAAATATTGGGCTTCTAGCTGTGTGTGGGTCTTGTTCTATTAATCCATCTATACTGACCTCCATCAGGTTGCAAACTGAATATATTTTTTTCTGCATCTACCTCTGAAAAAATATTTGGCCTTCTAGTAGTGTGTCGGACTTTCTCTATTAGTCCATCTATACTGACCTCCATCAGGTTGCAAACTGAATATAATTTTTTTCTGCATCTAGCTCTGAAAAAATATTTGGCCTTCTAGTAGTGTGTCGGACTTTCTCTATTAGTCCATCTATACTGACCTCCATCAGGTTGCAAATTAAAACTAATTTTTATCTGCATCTACAGTACCTCTGAAAAAATATTTGGGCTTCTAGCAGTGTGTGGGACTTGTTCTATTAGTCCATCTATACTGACCTCCATCAGGTTGCAAACTGAATATATTTTTTTCTGCATCTACCTCTGAAAAAATATTGGGCTTCTAGATGTGTGTGGATCTTGTTCTATTAATCCATCTATACTGACCTCCATCAGGTTGCAAACTGAATATAATTTTTTTCTGCATCTAGCTCTCAAAAAATATTTGGCCTTCTAGTAGTGTGTCGGACTTTCTCTATTAGTCCATCTATACTGACCTCCATCAGGTTGCAAATTAAAACTAATTTTTATCTGCATCTACAGTACCTCTGAAAAAATATTTGGGCTTCTAGCTGTGTGTGGGACTTGTTGTATTAGTCCATCTATACTGACCTCCATCAGGTTGCAAACTGAATATATTTTTTTCTGCATCTACCTCTGAAAAAATATTTGGCCTTCTAGTAGTGTGTCGGACTTTCTCTATTAGTCCATCTATACTGACCTCCATCAGGTTGCAAATTAAAAATAATTTTTATCTGCATCTACAGTACCTCTGAAAAAATATCTGGGCTTCTAGCTGTGTGCGGGACTTGTTGTATTAGTCCATCTATACTGACCTCCATCAGGTTGCAAACTGAATATATTTTTTTCTGCATCTACCTCTGAAAAAATATTTGGCCTTCTAGTAGTGTGTCGGACTTTCTCTATTAGTCCATCTATACTGACCTCCATCAGGTTGCAAATTAAAACTAATTTTTATCTGCATCTACAGTACCTCTGAAAAAATATTTGGGCTTCTAGCAGTGTGTGGGACTTGTTCTATTAGTCCATCTATACTGACCTCCATCAGGTTGCAAACTGAATATATTTTTTTCTGCATCTACCTCTGAAAAAATATTGGGCTTCTAGCTGTGTGTGGGTCTTGTTCTATTAATCCATCTATACTGACCTCCATCAGGTTGCAAACTGAATATATTTTTTTCTGCATCTACCTCTGAAAAAATATTTGGCCTTCTAGTAGTGTGTCGGACTTTCTCTATTAGTCCATCTATACTGACCTCCATCAGGTTGCAAATTAAAACTAATTTTTATCTGCATCTACAGTACCTCTGAAAAAATATTTGGGCTTCTAGCAGTGTGTGGGACTTGTTCTATTAGTCCATCTATACTGACCTCCATCAGGTTGCAAACTGAATATATTTTTTTCTGCATCTACCTCTGAAAAAATATTGGGCTTCTAGCTGTGTGTGGGTCTTGTTCTATTAATCCATCTATACTGACCTCCATCAGGTTGCAAACTGAATATATTTTTTTCTGCATCTACCTCTGAAAAAATATTTGGCCTTCTAGTAGTGTGTCGGACTTTCTCTATTAGTCCATCTATACTGACCTCCATCAGGTTGCAAATTAAAACTAATTTTTATCTGCATCTACAGTACCTCTGAAAAAATATTTGGGCTTCTAGCAGTGTGTGGGACTTGTTCTATTAGTCCATCTATACTGACCTCCATCAGGTTGCAAACTGAATATATTTTTTTCTGCATCTACCTCTGAAAAAATATTGGGCTTCTAGCTGTGTGTGGGTCTTGTTCTATTAATCCATCTATACTGACCTCCACCAGGTTGCAAACTGAATATATTTTTTTCTGCATCTACCTCTGAAAAAATATTTGGCCTTCTAGTAGTGTGTCAGACTTTCTCTATTAGTCCATCTATACTGACCACCATCAGGTTGCAAATTCAAAATAATTTTTTTCTGCATCTAACCCAGCCAATAGTTTTGGCCTAATACCACAGTTTGGCCACTCAGCTCTGCTCGGTTACCATCCATTGTTTTTTTGTGCAAACAACTCCAGAGTTGTGAATTAGTTAACCACCAAAATGAGTGGAAAAAGGACTGCTGCTGGTGGAAAGGGGAATAGGCATGTTGGGAAGGGGAAAAAAGGTTGTGTCCGTGGGGTAGGTGTTAAAGCAACAGTAACATCTGCAGAAAAAAGACCATCTTCCAGCCAAACTAAAATGTCTACTTCTTTTAGCGGACAATGTGATAAGATCCCTTTCTTACGGCCACGCCAATCGCTACAAATTCCAGATGAGGCACAAAAACAGCAGGTGCTTCAACGGATATCAAGTGCTCCTTTAAGTGGGCTCTCCTCCACATCAACTTCAACATCACAAATACTCCAGTCCTCAAAGGTGTCACCCAAATCGCACTTGCTTCCTCACAGCTCCCAAATCTCCAGCTGCCCGTCTGAGTATGAGGTAGAACAGATGGTTGAGTCTGCAGAGCTGTTTACTCATACTATAGCCTGGGAATCAGAGGTCGACTCCAGCGCTTCTGTGAATCCAGACGAGGAAATGATCTGCACTGATGCCCAGAATCTTTATGAGTCGGATCCAGGACCAGACGCAGAAGGTTCTGACCATAATGTAGACCCTCATTCCCAAACTGTAACTCCTGTTGGTGGAGACAATGAGGAAGACGATGATAAGACTCAAATACCTGATTGGAGCGACAACTTTAGTTTTTTGTCAGGGCAGGAACAGGTTGGCTCTGAGGACGACGGGTGTGATAACGCACAGGGTGATGATGATGAGGTTGGAGATCCCACTTACTGTCAACCCACAGTCAGCCAAGAGATGAGGTCAGCAGAGGAGGTGGTGGAAGATGCTAGTGACGACGAGGTCAGGTTGCGCCTTCCTGGACAGAGACGTAGTACTGGAAGCACGTCAACAACTGCATCCTCAAACACAACTCTGCCTCTCACCACAAGTCGTGGTGGCTCTTCAGGTCGCATGGGTGCTAAGCCTTGCATAGCCTGGGCATTTTTTCAGATCGATAAAGATGACCCAACTCGTGTTATCTGTAACATTTGTCAGCAAAAGCTAAGTAGAGGCCAAAAAATACATAGTTTGAGTACTTCATGCATGAACCGGCACATGGACATGAAGCATAAGTTGCAGTGGGAAGCTCAGTGTGCTACAATGAGGCCTAGCCGGCCGGGCCAACCACCGTCTGCCATATCTTGTGCATCCGCGGCCTCTTCATCCTCTGTGACTGGGGGGACAGCAGTCACACCTGTTTTGGGGCGCAGACCTGCCACCTCTTTACCCGCAACAGCCAGCGTGATTGGCAGGTCATCATTTTCTTTGGAGGTGGTAACACCAGCTGGTGTTGAGCGCTGTCCGACATCGATAGCACCACCTTTGGATCAAGGCAACCTAACATGTCCGCCTGCATCTTCCTCACAGACCGGCAGTTTGCCGGGGACACCCTTATCAACCCCGTCTAAGCACAATAGCCAGCCCTCGGTCCCTCAGATGTGGACAAGTAAAAGACCATTTCCTCCTAGCCATGAGAAAGCTAAGAGGTTGAATTTCACCATCTGCAAGCTCTTGGCTACAGAAATGCTGCCTTTCCGCCTGGTGGACACAGAGGATTTTCGAGACCTTATGTCCGTCGCAGTGCCCCAGTACCAGATGCCCAGTCGGCACTACTTCTCAAAGAAAGGTGTGCCTGCGCTCCACCAGCATGTCGCACACAACATCACCGCTTCTTTGAGAAACTCTGTGTGTGACAGGGTGCATTTCACCACAGACACTTGGACGAGTAGGCATGGACAGGGGCGTTACATGTCGCTGACTGGGCACTGGGTAACTATGGTGACAGCAGGACAAGGGGCTGCTGTCCAAGTCTTGCCGTCCCCACGAGTTGTGCGTCAATCCTCTTTATGTCAAAGTTCCTCCACTGCTTCTGCCTCCTCAACCTCCTCTCGGTCTTCCACCTGCACCCAAAGCCTGTCTGGTCATGCCACAAGCTTTCTAACTGCGCAGAAGGGATCCTGCACACCTCCTTACTATGCTGGCAGTAGGGCTCAACGTCATCAGGCGGTTTTTACATTGAAATGTCTGGGAAATGTGAGTCACACAGCTGAGGAGTTGTGGTCAGCTCTGGAGAACCAATATCATGAATGGTTGTCTCCACTGGACCTGAAACCAGGGAAGGCCGTGTGCGACAATGCTGCAAACCTGGGTGCGGCCCTTTGCCGGGGCAATGTCACACACATGCCTTGTATGGCTTACGTGTTGAACCTGGTTGTCCAGCAATTTTTAGCCCACTATCCCAGACTAGATGGCCTTCTGCAGAGGGCACGGTCGCTGTGTGCTCACTTCCGCCGTTCGCATCCCGCAGCTCAGCGACTTACATCTCTACAGAAGTCGTTGGGCCTGCCACTTCACCGGCTAAAATGCGATGTGCCTACCCGGTGGAATTCAACTCTGCACATGTTGCAGCGACTGTGGCAGCACCGACAAGCCCTGGTGCAATACGTTCTGACGTATAGCCTGGGCCAACGAGATTCAGAGGTGGGGCAAATCACGTTGGAGGAGTGGTCTCAGATCAGGGACCTATGCACCCTTCTGCACAGTTTTGAAATGGCGACGAAGATGTTTAGTGCTGACGATGCCATTATCAGCATGACTATTCCGGTGATTTACATGCTGGAGCACATGTTAAACAGAATTCGGAGTCAGGTGGTGGCACAAGAGGAGGTGGAGGAAGTAGAGGAGGAGGAGTTGTATGCGGAAGGGCTAACATCTGCAAGGTCCAGAAGGTCGGCAGCACCAAGGCGGCAGGCATGTGAGGGTGGGGGAGATGGTTTTACCAGGGCGCATGGTAGCAGCCAAACTAGTGAGGAAGGTGCAGGAGCCCAGGAAGAAGTGGAGGACGAACTGATGGAAGACTCATCAGATGAGGGAGACCTTGATCACATTTCTGTTGTGCGAGGTTGGGGGGAGAGGACAGAGGAAGGAAGCATGATTGTTACCTCGCCACCAACACAACAGGGACTTGGTGCTCCTGGATGCGCAACACACATGAGTGCCTTCTTGCTGCACTACCTGCAACATGACCCTCGAATTGTGAGAATTAGAAATAATCCTGACTACTGGGTTGCCACACTGTTAGATCCCCGGTACAAAAGTAAATTTGCAGAAATTATTCCTGCCATAGAAAGGGATGCACGCATGCAGGAGTATCAGCAGAGACTGTTGCAGAATCTTACATGTGCTTTTCCACAAAATACCAGTGGTGCATGTAGTGAATCTCACAGTTCCAACTTGCCAACCGTGGGACCGTCAAGTGTTCAGCACTCAAACCGTAACAGAACCACAGTATCTGCTGGTAACATCAATTTTGCGGAATCATTTCACCACTTTTTTAGCCCATCCTTTGCAAGGCCACAGGAGACAAGAAGTCTGACACATAGTCAACGCCTAGAGACGATGGTACAGGAGTATCTCCAAGTAAACATTGAAGCCACGACTGTGTCACTGGACCCTTGCTCTTTTTGGGCTTCCAATCTGGATAAATGGCCGGAGCTAGCCACTTACGCCTTGGAGATCTTGTCATGCCCCGCAGCCAGCGTTCTGTCTGAACGTGTGTTCAGCGCTGCTGGTGGTGTGCTGACAGATAAGCGCACGCGGCTCTCCACTGATAATGTAGACAGACTCACGTTCATAAAGATGAACAAATCATGGATCCGAAACGACTTTTCTACCCCTGTGTCATCCTGGGGAGAGTAAAAGCTTGATGATTGGTTAAAATCACCCTACCAAACGTTTTAAGCTTTCAAATTACTAATCATGTTTATCTGTATCTTGACTGGAAAATAATTTGGGCTTTGTAGCAGTGTGCAGCACTGATCCTATTAGGCCATCTATAATAAGCTCCACCAGATTTAAAATTAAAAATAATTTTTAGCTGCATCTAGCCCGGAAAATAATTTTGGGGCTCCGAGATGCGCAAGACACATAAGTGCCTTCTTGCTGCACTACCTGCAGCATGACCCTCATATTGTCAGAATTCGAAGTAATCATGACTACTGGGTTGCCACACTCTTAGATCCCCCAAACTTTTCGATCAACCTTTTCATTTTAATAAAGACCAAAAAAATGGTCATTTTTGAAATTATAAGCATTAGCAGGTTGTTAGAAACTGAAATCAAACAGTTTTCAACTCAAAACTTTATTCTAGGTGATGTTACATTTTCACATAGGACCCCTTGTTCGAAAGGAGCTTCTGAACTCTCTCGTCCATTGAATTTGTCAGGTTTTGGATGGTTTCTGCTTCAATTGTTTTGCATGAGGACAGAATACCCTCCCAGAGCTGTTGCTTAGATGTGAACTGCCTCCCGCCATCATAGACACTCCTTTTAATGATGCTCCAAAGGTTCTGAATGGGGTAGAGGTCAGGGGAGCATGGGGGTCACACCATAAGTTTGTCCCCTTTTATGCCCATATCAGCCAGAGATGCAGATGTTTTATGTGCAGCATGAGATGGTGCATTATCATGCAGAAAAATGATCTTGCTGTGAAATACACGGTTCTTCTTCTTGAACCATGGCAGGAAGTGCTGTTTGAGAAAATCCACATACATTATGGAGTTCATCTTTAGCGCCTTCAGGGATCCTAAAGGGGCCGACAATCTCTCTCCCCATGATTCCAGCCCAAAACATTACTCCACCTCCTCCTTGTTGGCGCTGTAGCCGTGTTTGCGTGGGGTGTCCATCAACCAGCCATCCTCCACTCCATCCATCTGGACCATCGAGCGCTGCACGGCACTCATCCGTGAACAAAACAGTTTTGAAATCAGTCTTCATGTAATGTTTGGCCCACTGGAGCCGTTTCTGCTTGTGTGAAGTGGATAGAGGAGGTCGACAGGATGGCGTATGCACAGCTGCAAACCTCTGAAGGACCCTGCATCTTGTTGTTCGGGGGACGTTGGAGGCACAAGCAGCTTCAAAAACTTGTCTGCTGCTATGACAAGGCTTTTTTGCCGCTGCTCTTTCAACCAGACGTAATTGCCTGTAGGAAAGAGTCCTCAATTTGCCCTTATCAGCACGCACACGTGTGTACTGTGAATCAGCTACATACTTCTTGATTGCCAAGACACTTCATCCTGATCATCGCACAATGTTGATTGTAGTCATGCCTTGACCAAAACACTCCACAATTTGTTGCTTCTCAGCAGCCGACACATCCTTTTTCTTTCCCATTTTGGCAGAAAATGTAGGCTGCTTAATAATGTGAGAGAGCCTTCTTAAGTAGTCTTGCCTTTCATTGGACACACCTGCCAAACTAATTAGCACAGGTGTCTGCAATTGCTTACAGTGATATAAAGAGCCCTGACACACATCACCATCAATGAGTTTAACTGACAAACAAACAAATTCTTCCCTTATCACTCCTAAACACTTTTTGCATAATAATTTGGAATGCGGTGTACATGTGCTTTTCCACAAAACACCAGCGGTTCACGTAGTGAATCTTACAGTTCTAACTTGCCAACCGTGGTCTGTATGGAATTGTTCAATAAAGGGCCCAAAATTAAGATAACATAGATGGGAGAGGTCTCTATGAATAGGAATTCCTAAGTATTTGATACCCTGTGAGGGCCAGGCAAAGGGAAAGTTGGACTGGATGGAATCCTATATGGATTTGGGGAGGGAGACATCGAGGGCCTCAGACTTCGCTGCATTGATTTTAAAATTTTACCATGTAACAAAGTGATCTATTTCAGCCATAACAGCATGGATGGATATATGTGATTGAGTGATATATACTAGGACATCATCAGCAAATAGAGAGCACTTGTACTCGGTGCCTCCCACCTCAATCCACCTAATATTGGGGTTATGGCGAATTGATGAGAGCAGGTGCTCCGTCACTAGGATGTATAAGAGAGGGGACAGAGGACATCCCTGCCTTGTCCCATTGGTGATTGTGAAAGGTGATGAAAATGTTCTGACGCACCCCCTGGGCCTTGGGACCCCCGGAGCCGGACCCTTTTTGGTGGATGCTGGTGGTTGTAGTCTTCGTGGCGGCGACCCGGTTCCGTGGCTCAGGGCGGTCAAACCAGTGGCGGAACTATTTATGTGGTTTTGATGTTTAAATGTCCGACTACGCCACCCGTGGATTGCGGTCAGAGTGAACCGCCGCTACAGGGCAGACCGCTGAGGCTGGTGTTGTGGGTGCAGCAGAGCGTAGCATAACTCCCCACGGGAGGAGTATAGCCTCAGGGCAGTGTATGCGGAGGATGGGGGTGATGGTGCAGGGCAGCAGCAGTAACGACACGGAGTCAGTGATGCAGTCCAGGGCCTTTACTCACAGTTCTTATTATCCAGACCACGTCTGCAGGTAACGGCTGCCCACGTCGTACTGTGCTCACCAGGTGAGGGGCTCAGACAACTCCCAGATAACTTTGGAGCACTTCACAGGACCCCCTTTGTGTGTCCTTTGTCTGGCCTTTCTTACCAACACTTCTGTCCGGCTGCCTCGGGCCTCCTCTTGGTAAACTTGGCGCCAGTTTCCCTGACCCTATGTGGTGCCTTCCTAGCGGGTGTAGCGAGGGGCTGCGCCACATAAAATGTCAGAGCCTCCGGTTTCTAGCTGAGGGTCGTTTCCTGCCTCCACTAGTTCGGGGACCGGTCTCCCCCTTTGGCCTGACCCCTCCACGCAGGTGGATTCGGGCGTGCGGTGGCGACTCGCCCGTCCGCACCCCTGGGATCCCTTCATTCCTCGTTCCTGGAGCCTTCTCCGCTCCTCTTCCTTCCTTCTCCCTCTTCCAGGCCTGGGCCTCTGTTACTAGGCCCGCCTCCGGAGCAGAGCTCATGCAGAGCCCCTGCTCCCTGCCACTTCTGCTCAGACTTCTCTGCACTGAACTAAGATGGTGCCCACCTTTTATACTCCCTTCTCAATGCACCCAGGAACTGCTTCCTCCCTGCTCCTGCACTACAGGGTTCCCCTTCCTCAGTGTTCCCTCCCCCCACTCCAGCCAGGGACAGGGACTGTCGTGCCCATCTCAGGGGCATATTGGTCGCCCTGCCCCACGGCAATGTGGTGTAATGCATGCAGGTGTCGGGTCCTGATCCACACTCCATCCTTACCTGAGAGTGAGATATCACACCTCTGGGTGAGGTGCAATACGTCTGTAGCAACCGAGCCCTCAGGGTGCTACAGTTCCATTTATCTTCAGCCTAGGTGACGTATTGCAATACAGGGCCGTGATTTTGGCTATAAAAGGGTCCCCTAGACCCCTACCCCAAGCTTTTTAAGAGAATCATATATGGCGTGCCAGGAGACTCTATGGAATGCTTTCTCAGCATCCAACGAGAGTATCTAATTACAAATTTTTAACTGCATCTAGCCCAGGAAATACTTTGTGCCTAGTAGCAGTGTCTGCTAGTCAGCGGATTATCCCGGCTGTTAAGCAAGCTACACCACCTGTAGTTTAGACACTTAATTTTTTCAAAGGAAATGCTTCGGGACCATGGGATACTCAGTGAAGAGCATCAGGAGGCACCCCAAGGCATAGGGGCTGGGACTGGCAGTAGGATGCCTTGCGGTGGACAGCCGAGCTCGATCCTTATAAAAGCTTTTTAACTGCAGCAGCTTTAGTGGACGCTACTGGAGCTGGAATTACGCGGCTGCTGGCATGAGACTTGCCCTCCAATAGATCCTTGTAAATGGATTTAAAGTGTATTCATTCAAATTAGAGAGACAATTTAAATTAAAAAGCTTAGAGCTGCCTCCACCACAGGGGGGCTCGCTCGACCCACCAGCGGACAGGCACCAGTATTGGGAGAGGGGGGCTGGCCATCAGGGTTCACCGCGGCTCTGGCACAAACCCGGCGACACGGAGGTGGCACGGGCAGGAGCGGACTGGCCGTGTCGGCTTCTCACTTTTTGGATTTTAGAAGGGCATGACATGCCTATATCTGTGTCTCCCCCTCCTTTTACTCCTCCACCTCTTTTATTTTCGCATGACTATATGTACTTGTCACTTTTCCATGTGTTAGTTGTGTCTTCTGAGCAGTTTGTCAGCTTTTGGACACCTTTGAAGGTGTTTTCTATGTGTTTCTATGTGTTTTTGTTTGCCTGCCATTGGTTTTAACGGTGTTCAAAGTTGTTCGACGAACAGTTCGACGAACAGTTCGGCGAACACACGGGTGTTCGACGAACCGAACCGAACTCGAACACTACGGGGGTGGCTCAACACTAATAGTGATTCTCGGGCGAGTACCCAGCAGTGGCGAGCACGTTCGCGCATCACTAGCTATAATGTGTACTGCTTTTTGTGCTCTGATTTCATTTTACTGCGTAGATTGCATTGCTACATTACCTCCTTATTTTTTATGCATTTTTCTTTTATGAATATTTACCTAATAAGGAAATTGGCCAGGCATTTCCCCTCCCTATATCATTGTGTATTATTGTTGGCTACAATGTAAACAACTGAAGCAAATGAATGAATGTGATCATTCAACATAGATAGTTATGTTTATTCTGTAATGTATTTTTGTCTGTACAAGTTCCCTATAAAATATAAAGTGCTGTGGAATATGTTGGTGCTTTAAAAATAAAAATTATTATTATTATTATTAACAACTGCAGACAGATATTAAAAAGATAAGAAATATTACATTAAAAAGTCACATATGGCAGATTTGATGCAGAAATTGCAGCAACTGAACATCAGTTCTGTGTACCTAAATGAGATTGTATTTTTTGTCAAGCTTTTGGATATCTGCAAGTAAAATTCAAATAATTGGTATAATCACAGTCATACCCAATATGCCGTGGCATCTCCAGGTGCCATCAGAAATTAAAACTGTTTTTCTAATATGGCAAGGCTACCTTAACATGTAGGAAAAATGAAGACTTGCCCTAATATGCTAAATATTATGGGCCAGTCTTTGTTGAGCGGGGGTGCCAGCTGAGTTATCAGGGGGCCAACTTCCGCAGCAAGGCAGAGTCCTATTAGGGATGTAACAAGATAATCAGTTCTGTATTTATTTCCCTGCCCTATATTGTCCACTTATGACTATATCTCAACAGCATATTTTTTAATTGTGTTGGAACCCCTCTGAGTGGCCTACCTTATATTGATGTTTGCTTTTTGTCACATTATAATTGGATTTTAACAAATTTAATAAAGGTTATCTTTTAGATTTTTTTGCATTTTTTCCCTCTAGATTGTATGTACCAATGCAATTTTCTTCAGTAATTCCTACCTTAACATGCACCATCACCATAACAGAATAATATTAACTAATAACTAAGGCTTCCTATTTCTTAGTCTCTTTAGTATAGCTGCTTTGTTCCATGTTTTTATCTTTTTAATGGTATCTTCCTTCTGTGTGTGTTAGCGTAATTACCTCACTATGGGACATGTAGACATATGGTAAAACACATCAAGCTGAAATAAAAGTTACTAAATAAAATAACAATCTAACCGCTGCGGAGACTGTGCAGCTGCATTTCCTCTCTTGGGCTACGGACCTTAAATTAAATTTAAATAGCTTCTGGGTCAAAAGTATAGCTTAGCTTACTTTCCTTAAGTCTATATGTTGTGGTTCAATGAGACTGAGAATGGTCAGGCCTGAAAGGTGGGATCTTTGGCCAATCTATCTGTGTTTCAGCTCTTTAAAAATTGAGAACTTTGGATCATACACAGTTGCCAATCCTTTAATCTTCTGCAGATCACAAACACATAATAAAGTGTTGGAATCATGATGGAAAAAATCACTTAAAGAGGTCAACATGCTACATAGCCACTAATGTGTAATTTAACGTACTACAACATGGGAACATCATATTTTCTTCCTCTGGAACACTTACTAAGCTCTTTACTATCTATAGGGTCACGAGGATCCAATTATATAGATAAAATGTTGGACTGTAGTAATGTAACATTTATTTCTCTAAGACAGGAAAATCCCTTTACTTTAGTAAAAAAATGCAGAATATTAAAATGTATCACAAGTATTTCCCTGTAATTGGGAAAAACTATATTAACTAATTAAGGGCCAGGAAACAAAGAGTCATAAATGGTACGTTCTCTAAAAGGGATAACATCAGTTGTGGGCACCATAAGGATCTGTGTTAGGCCCAATTCTTTTTAACCTCTTTATTAATGACCTTGTGGATGGGATTGAGAATAAAGTGTCAGTCTTTGATGATGACAAAACTATGTAGGGTAATAAAAACGAGCTTGACATTACAATATTACAAAAGGATTGAGATAAGATGTCTGAATGGACAAACACTTGGCAGATGACATTTAATGTAGATAAATGTAGAGTAATGCACCTAGGACGGAGTAATCCTATTGCTACATATATACATTAAATGGGAGTATACTCGGGAC
This sequence comes from Phyllobates terribilis, assembly GCF_046119375.1. Taxonomy (NCBI): domain Eukaryota; kingdom Metazoa; phylum Chordata; class Amphibia; order Anura; family Dendrobatidae; genus Phyllobates; species Phyllobates terribilis. Next base: position 878,178,299 of record NW_027362761.1, read on the forward strand.
TACAGAACAGGTGAAGAATTTAGGTATTCTGGTTACAAACTGAGCAGCAGTACTCAATGTCAAGCAGCAGTTGCAAAAGCAAACAAGATTTTAGGGTGTATAAAAAGAGAAATAAAATCCCATGATCCCAATGTATTTTTACCCCTCTATAAATTACTTATACAAAGTCAGGCAACTAGATTATTACCAGGGATGGAAGGCCTCTCCTATGTTGAGAGGTTGGAAAAATTGGGCTTGTTTAACTTAGAAAGAAGACGTCTCGGAAGAGATCTCATTTATACGTATGAATACATGTGTGGTCATAGAATCATAGAATCATAGAATGGTAGAGTTGGAAGGGACCTCCTGGGTCATCTGGTCCAACCCCCTGCTCAAAGCAGGATTCACTAGATCATCTCAGACAGATGTCTGTCCAGCCTCTGTTTGAAGACGTCCATTGAAGGAGAACTCACCAACTCTCGTGGCAGCCTGTTCCACTCATTAATCACCCTAACTGTCAAAAAGTTTTTTCTAATATCTAATCTGTGTCTCCTCCCATTTAGTTTCATCCCATTGCTTCTAGTCTTTCCTTGTGCAAATGAGAATAAAGATGATCCTTCTACAATGTGACAGCCCTTGACATATTTGTAGACAGCTATTAAGTCTCCTCTCAGTCTTCTTTTTTGCAAGCTAAACATTCCCAAATCCTGCAACCGTTCCTCATAGGACATGGCTTGCAGACCAGTCACCATTCTGGTCGCTCTTCTCTGAACTTGCTCCAGTTTGTCTATGTCTTTTTTAAAATGTGGTGCCCAAACCTGTACACAGTATTCCAGATGAGGTCTGACCAAAGAGGAGTAAAGACCGATAATGACTTCACGTGATCTAGACTGTATGCTTCTGTTAATACATCCCAGAATTGTATTTGCCTTTTTTGCTGCTGCATCACACTGTTGACTCATGTTCAGTCTATGATCTATTAGTATACCTAAGTCTTTTTCACATGTACTGTTGCTTAGCTCTATTCCTCCCATTCTGTATATGCTTTTTTCATTTTTATTGCCCATATGTAGTGCTTTGCATTTTTCCCTGTTAAAAACCATTCTGTAGGTTGCTGCCCACTGCTCCAGTTTATTTAGGTCTTTTTGAATCCTCTCTCTCTCTTCTCTAGTATTAGCTATCCCTCCTAGCTTTGTGTCATCAGCAAATTTAATCAGTTTACCCTCAATTCCTTCATCTAAATCATTGATAAAGATGTTGAACAATACAGGTCCCAGGACGGAGCCCTGTGGTACCCCACTTCAGACATTCATCCAGCTGGATGTGAAGCCATTTACAACCACCCTTTGAGTCCGATCACTAAGCCAGTTATGAATCCACCTAACAGTTGCCTGGTCCATTGCATACTTGGTCATTTTTTCAATAAGGATGGTGTGAGATACTTTGTCAAATGCTTTGACCAATGGAAAGGATTGACACATGGCTTATTGGTTCCAAAAACCATATTAAGGGGGCACTTATTGCGGGTGGAAGAAAGGCGATTTCTGCAGCTAAATAGGAAAGGGTTCTTTACTGTTAGAGCAATCAGACTGTTGAATGCCGACCACAAGAGGTAGTGATGGAAGATACTATAACAGCAATTATGAAAGGACTGGATGCTTTACTCACAATAAATGGCATTGTGGGTTATAAATAATTTAGAAATACAGAATGTATAACTGGTAGAGAAAGGTTGAACTTGATGGATCTGTATCTTTTTTGAACCTATGCAACTATGCAACATATATAGTTATGCATGCCCATTAGATGTGAGTGTAACCATTAAGCCTGTGTGTAGCTTAAATAGGACCTGCTCAAAATTGATCAGTCTTTGATCTTATTTTATGCCCTCCGCTCCCCTGAGTATTCTGTTTTTTTTTTCTTTCAACTCTGCCGTATGGTTCCAGAGATATGGGCCTTTTTATTTAAAGGCTACATCGCAACCTTATGGCATGCTTTAACCCCCTAATCCTGGTCACCATCAGAAAGTCCTAACCTATAATGAAGACAAAAAAAAAACATAATTCGTAGGGAAGCAGCGGGAATAAAATAAGAGGAAAAACTGACCACTTTTGACCTAGGAACAGGTTCTTTTTAAAGTGACAGTAATGGTAATGTCCAAGGCAAAAAAATAAATATTGTTTGTGTCAGAGAAATAGCTTATCTTCCACTCTGAAAATTCTTAAAGGGATTGTACTGTAATATACAACATAATTAAATAGTCTGATCACATGGATTTGTGCACTGCTAAAATTATACCATGTAGGACCTGAGCAAATTTTAAGAACATAGATATTTCTGTGCTGTTGACTGTAATGATGAACCTCGAGATTAACATAAACTGTACTGTGTATTTGTATGTGTTCACACTATGCAACACACTATGTAACCCTCTTGTTTATTTGTATAGAATTCCATTTATTACCTGCAAACGATCAGGCTTTTATTTATTATTATTTGTATTATTTTTAAAGCATCATTAATTCAAGGGTGCTGTACATATAAAGAGGATTACATTCATAAAACATATAAAAAACAAAGTAATTAAACTGACAGACTAGTACAAAGGTGAACAGGACCCTACTTTCATGGGCTTAAAATCTACAGGGTAAAGGGGAAATAGAGTAGGCCGGAGGAGTTAGAACAGGTGCGCTGGAAGCGAGGTGACAACAGGGTTGTTGCAGACTGTAGAAGAGATGAGTTTTCAGGTTCCGTCTGAAGTTTCCTAATTTAAGAGACAATCAAAAGTGCTGAGACACTGAATTCCAGGGCATGGGAAAATTAAGGAAAAATCTTTGAAGCAATTGGTTGAAGAATATACAAGAGCGGACACAAGAAGGAGGCCTTAAGAGAACCGTAGATTAAGTATGAGGAGATATCGGGAGATTAATTTGGAGATGTGTGGGAAGACAGATTATGGACATCCTTGTAAGTCATTATTGGTATTTTAACTGGATTCATTATGTGATTGGAAACCAGTAAATGGATTAGCAGAGGGTAGAGACAAATGAGTATTAAGGTAGAGAGGTTAATCAGAAGCAGAGTTAAGAATATACTGGAGAAGTGTGATAGTGTTAGTTTGAACGCTATTGAGGAGGATATTGCTATTGCAATAGTCAAAGTGGGAGATGATGATGACATGCACAAACATTTTTATATATTCGGAGTTTACAAAAGGACCAATTCTGGAAATATTTTTAAGTTGGTAGCGGCAGGAGGTGGTACAGGCTTGGATGTGTGATTTTAAGAAGATGGCAGAGTCAAGGATTACACTAAAGCAGCGGACTTATGATACAGGGGAAAGTGTGATGTCATTTACAGTAGTGTTCAAAATAATAGCAGTCCAATATGACTAACCAGATTAATCACTGTTTTTGGTATAAATTATATTACCACATGTCAAACAATTTACCAGTGGATGCAGTAGATTCTAAGAAAACCAACAGACTCAGCATTCATGATCTGCATGGTTTTGATTCTGTGTATTTGAATAATTAATTGAAAGGGGGGGTGTTCAAAATAATAGTAATGTGGAGTTCAATTAGTGAGGTCAATCATTCTGTGAAGAAACAGGTGTGAATCCTTATTTAAGGGTGAAGCCAGCACATGTTGTACATGCATTTCTCCTTGAAAGCCTGAGAAATATGGGCCGTTTGAGACATTGTTCAGAATTACAGCGTACTTTTATTAAAAAGTTGATCGGAGGGGGTAAAACTTATAAAGTAGACAATGACAGGCTGTTCAGATAAAATGATCTCCAATGCTTTGAAATGGAAAGCAAAATCAAAGAGACGTGGAAGAAAATGGAAAACTACCATTCAAATGGATGGAAGAATAGCCAGAATGGCAATGGCTCAGCCCATGATCAGCTCCAGGATGATCAAAGACAGTCTCAAGTTACCTGTGAGTACTGTGACAGTTAGAAGACGCCTGTGTGAAGCTAATCTCTTAGCAAGAAGTCCCCGCAAAGTTCCACTGTTAAAAAAAAAGACATGTACTGAAGCGAATGCAATTTGCCAAAGAACACATCAACTGGCCTAAAGAGAAATTGAGAAATATTTTGTGGACTGATGAAAGTAAAATTGTTCTTTTTGGGTCCAAGGGCCGCAGGCAGTTCATTAGACGACCCCCAAACTCTGCATCTAAGCCACAGTACACTCTGAAGACAGTGAAGCATGGTGGTGCAAGCATCATGATATAGGTATGTTGATATAGGTGCCGGACCTATTTACCACATACCAGGAATCATGGACCAGTTTGCATATATTAAAATACTTGAAGAGGTAATGTTGCCTTATGCTGAAGAGGATATGCCCTTGAAATGGGTGTTTCAACAAGACAATGACCCTAAACACACCAGTATATGAGCAAAATTTTGGCTCCAGTCCAACAAAATTGAGGTTATGGAGTGACCAGCCCAATCCCCGAACCTTAATCCGATAGAACTCTTGTGGAGTGACATCAAAAATCCCGTTTCTGAGGCAAAGCGAACAAATGATAAAAAATGATGGGATGTAGTCAAAGCATCCTGGGCTGGAATAACAGTTGACAGGTGCCAGAAGTTGGTTGACTCTATGCAACATAAATGTGAAGCTGTTCTAAAAAACTATGGTTATCAAACTAAATATTAGGTTAGTGATTCACAGGAATGCTAAATCATAAAAAAAGAGTACATATTGTAAGTTTGTAAAGACAAATGCAGACACTTCTATTTTTTAGAACAGCCAAATGTTAATTTTTTGTTATTTTCTGTCAAGTAGCTAAAATTTATATACATTTCTCCTCATGTTTTGAATTAGAAAACAGTGTGCAATGCATGGAAATAAAAATTAGTGTAAAGATTTTGATGTTTTCGAGCACACTGATTTTCATATTTTTGAACACACTGCTCTTTATTTTGAACACTACTGTATTGGGATAGATATATCTGGTAATGGGGTTGAGTAAGAAGTAGGAAAGATGATGAGTTCGGTTTTATCCACAATGAGTTTTAGAAAGCATGATGAGAAGAAGGTGGATATGGCTAATAGACACTCTAGGATTGCGGACAACAGAGAGGTGACATCTGGACCAGAGAGGTAGATTTGAGAGTCATCAGGATAAAGGTGGTATTGGCATTGGACTTTATGAGTTGTCCCAGGCCAAAATAATAGATGGAGAAGAGTAGGGGTTCCTGGACAGAGATAGAGCCTTGAGAGACACCAACAGAAAGAGAGTGGGGGATGAGGAATTAGTATAGGAATGGGAGATGCTAAATGTGCTGTAATATTTAAAATATATTGCAAGTGTATTCTTTATTATTTCATCATATGTAGACACTTCACAGGGATATGCAGTACAGACCAAAAGTTTGGACACACCTTCTCATTTAAAGATTTTTCTGTATTTTCATGACTATGAAAATTGTATATTCACAACGAAGGCATCAAAACTATGAATTAACACATGTAGAATTATATACTTAACAAAGAAGTGTGAAACAACTGAAAGTATGTCTTATATTCTAGGTTCTTCAAAGTAGCCACCTTTTGCTTTGATGACTGCTTTGCACACAGGAGTGTGCAAAGCAGTCATCAAAGCAAAAGGTGGCTATTTTGAAGAACCTAGAATATAAGACATATTTTCAGTTGTTTCACACTTTTTTGTTAAGTATATAATTCCACATGTGTTAAATCATAGTTTTGATTCCTTCAGTGTGAATGTACAATTTTCATAGTCAGGAAAATACAGAAAAATCTTTAAATGAGAAGGTGTGTCCAAACTTTTGGTCTGTACTGTATGTGTACATATATACAGTATACACATGTGTGTATATATATATATGCGTGTGTATTCAGTATATAGTGGGTACGGAAAGTATTCAGACACCTTTAAATTTTTCACTTTTTGTTTCATTACAGCTATTTGGTAAATCATAAAAAGTTAATTTTTTTTCTCATTAAAGTACACTCTGCACCCCATCTTGACTGAAAAAAACAGAACTTTAGAAATTTTTGCAAATTTATTAAAAAAGAAAAACTGAAATATCACATGGTCATAAGTAGTCAGAACCTTTGCTTAGACACTCATATTTAAGTCACATGCTGTCCATTTCCTTGTGATCCTCCTTGAGATGGTTCTACTCCTTCATTGGAGTCCAGCTGTGTTTAATTAAACTGATAGGACTTGATTTGGAAAGGCACACACCTGTCTATATAAGACCTCACAGCTCACAGTGCATGTGAGACCAAATGAGAATCATGAGCTCAAAGGAACTGCCCAAGGAGCCCAGAGACAGAATTGTGGCAAGGCACAGATCTGGCCAAGGTTACAAAAGAATTTCTGCATTACTTAAGGTTCCCAAGAGCAAAGTGGCCTCCATAATCCTTAAATGGAAGAAGTTTGGAACCACCAGAAGACTTCCTAGACCTGGCCATCCAGCCAAACTGAGCAATCGTGTGAGAAGGGCCTTCGTGAGAGAGGTAAAGAAGAACCCCAAGATCACTGTGGCTGAGCTCCAGAGATACAGTAGGGAGATGGGAGAACGTTACACAAAGTCAACTATCACTGCAGCCCTCCACCAGTCAGGCCTTTATGGCAGAGTGGCCCGACGGAAGCTTCTCCTCAGTGCAAGACATATGAGAGAATAGAGTTTGCTCAAAAACAGATGAATGACTCCCAGACTATGAGAAATATGATTCTCTGGTCTGATGAGAAAAAGATAGAACTTTTTCATGATAATTCTAAGCGGTGTGTGTGGAGAAAACCAGGCACTGCTCATCACCTGCCCAATACCATCCCAACAGTGAAACATGGTGGTGGCAGCATCATGCTATGGGGATGTTTTTCAACTTCAGGGACAGGACAAATGGATGCAATTGAAGGAAACATGAATGCTATGCGACCAAGTACAAAGATATCCTGGATGAAAACCTCTTCCAGAGTGCTCTGGACCTCTGACTTGGCAGAAGGTTCACCTTCCAACAAGACAATGACCCTAAGCACACAGCTAAAATAACAAAGGAGTGGCTTCAGAACAACTCTGTGACCATTCTTGACTGGCCCAGCTAGAGCCCTGACCTAAACCTAATTGAGCATCTCTGGAGAGATCTGAAAATGGCAGTCCACCAACGTTCAATATACAACCTGAAGTAACTTGAGGGGATCTGTAAGGAAGAATGGCAGAGGATCCCCAAATCCAGGTATGAAAAACTTGTTGCATCATTCCCAAGAAGACTCATGGTGGTACTAGCTCAAAAGGTTTCTTCTACTTAATACTGAGCAAAGGGTCTGAATACTTATGACTAGTGTTGAGCGATACCTTCCGATATCGGGAAATATCGGATCGGATTGGATCGGACCGATACCGAAAAAGTATCAGATATCGCCGATTCCGATACCGGAAACCAATGCAAGTCAATGGGACAGAAATATCGGAATGAAAATAAACCCTTTCTTTCCTTGTAGGTTAATTCTACATGAAGGAAAACAACTAAGAATAATGTAGAATGTATTGGGGGAGGTGGGGGAGACAATAAAGGCATAGAGGTTTAGCCCAATCAAATGGAATAGCAGGAATTAATATTTTTTTTAAGACGTTCTGAGTTACGGAAATATTGACTATGTTAAGTATTTTTATATTTTGTCAGATATTTATGTTTCACTACTTCCATGCTCTTCACCTTCTTTTTTACTTCTCCCACACTTTCTCCTTCATCATCCTCAGCATCTTTTTCATCCTCTTCTTCTTCACCTTCTTCATCTTCTTCTTCTTCACCTTCTTCGTATTATTCTTTTTTTTTACATTCTTCATATTCTACTTCTTCATCTTCTTAATATTCTTCTTCTTCATCATATTCTTATTTGTGACAGGCATTCCTGTAGTTGTTATCTATAAAAGGTTGGACATTACACCTTTCGTTCTGCCCGTCACAAAAGATTTACAACAGGATTTGGCCGCGTTCAATTTGGCCTGCAGCAGCAGGTCTTTTCCAGGGGCACCACGAGGAGGAACGGACTCACCCCCATACACTGCTTAGTCATCTTCTGCTTATAATTTAGATATTATCTTTTGCTCTGATTTTTAGTCTTATGCTTAATGTTCTTCCGCTTTTTGTTCTGCAGCTTCTTGTATTTCTGCTTCTTGGTTTTCTGTCTCTTGTTCTTCTGTATCTTGGTGCTTGTCTTCTCTTCTTTGTCCTCTTGGTCAACTTCTTCAGGGTCATCTTCTTGGTCTTCTTCGGGGTGGTCTTCAGGGTCGTCGTCTTCGGGGGTCCTCATCTTCGGGGTCCTCGTCTTCTTCGGGTTGGTCTTCTGGGTCCTCGTCTTCGGGGTCCTCGTCTTCTTCGGGGTGGTCTTCAGGGTCCTCGTCTTCTTTGGGGTGGTCTTCAGGGTCCTTGTCTTCTTCGGAGTGGTCTTCAGGGTCCTCGTCTTCTTCGGGGTGGTCTTCAGGGTCCTCGTCTTCAGGGTCGTTGTCTTCGGGGTCCTCGTCTTCTTAGGGTTGGTCTTCAAGGTCCTCGTCTTCAGGGTCCTCGTCAGGGAGATCCAGAGTGATTACCAAGAACCATTTCAAAAAGCTTGAACTTGGAAATGTAGCAGAAGGTACAAGAAAGCTGAGGAACTACCGAGAACCAGCTGACGGTACTGGAACCCGCATGGGTAGCAGAAGGTACAAGAGCCAATGGAACTGCCGAAGACCAGCTGACGGTACTGGAACTCGGTTACTAAGCAGGAGGTACCTGTGCCAGAAAGCACTACCAAGGACCAGCAGACGTTGGTGGAACTTGGATACCGAGAAGGAGGCACCTAATCCAAAGGCACTGCCGAGAACCAGCTGACGGTACTGGAACCCGGATGGGTAGCAGAAGGTACCCATGTAAAAAAAAGTTCAAGGCCGCGAGCCGGCCGCAGTTACCAAAACCCACAGTCCTACAGGGGGTGCTTGTCCTATTGGCACTATGGAACCAGTCTTCATTGCCTGATCCCGCAGCCCACATAGGAGTCACCTAAACTGCAGGCACCATAGAGTCGGCTAACCCGACCGCAACACGACAGGACAACGCATTGGAGGCAAAGTGACGTTGACACTACCCGGAAACAGCTGGCGTGCTGGAACCAGGCTGGGCAGGAGGGAGTACCCGTGCCAAAGTCACTGCCGAGAACCAGCTGACGGTACTGGAACCCGGATGGGTAGTAGAAGGTACAAGAGCAAATGGAACTACCGAGGACCAGCTGACGGTACTGGAACCCGGATGGGTAGCAGAAGGTACAAGAGCCAATGGAACTGCCGAAGACCAGCTGACGGTACTGGAACTCGGTTACTAAGCAGGAGGTACCTGTGCCAGAAAGCACTACCAAGGACCAGCAGACGTTGGTGGAACTTGGATACCGAGAAGGAGGCACCTAATCCAAAGGCACTGCCGAGAACCAGCTGACGGTACTGGAACCCGGATGGGTAGTAGAAGGTACAAGAGCAAATGGAACTACCGAGAACCAGCTGGCGGTGCTGGAACCCAGGGTGAATACTAAAAACAGAGTGGAGCCAGAGGTGTAATTGGAGCAAGTTTTAAATCAGTAGTACAGTGGATGTGGACAAAGCAGGAGAATTTGCCGGACACACAGCAGGGGAACAGCTGCCGTTACTGAACCCCAATAACACTGGAGCAAGCGTTGACTGTGCAGACGGCACTTCTGAGCAGCAACTAGCGGTATTGGAGCCCAGGGTAAATACTAAAAACAGAGGAGCCAGAGGTGTATTTGGAGGAGGTTTTAAATCAGTAGAACAGTGGATGTGGACAAAGCAGGAGAAATTGCCGTCCGCACAGCAGGGGAACAGCTGACGTTACCGAACCCCAATAACACGGCAGCAAGTGTTGACTGTGCAGACGGCACTTCCGAGCGCCAACTGGCGGTGTTGGAGCTCAGGGATAATACTGAAAACAGAGGAGCCAGAGGTGTATTTGGAGGAGGTTTTAAATCAGTAGTACAGTGGATGTGGACAGAGCAGGAGAAATTGCCGTCCGCACAGCAGGGGAACAGCTGACGTTACTGAACCCCAATAACATGGCAGCAAGTGTTGACTTTGCAGACGGCACTTCCGAGCGCCAACTGGCGGTGTTGGAGCTCAGGGATAATTCTGAAAACAGAGGAGCCAGAGGTGTATTTGGAGGAGGTTTTAAATCAGTAGTACAGTGGATGTGGACAGAGCAGGAGAAAGTGCCGTCCGCACAGCAGGGGAACAGCTGACGTTACTGAACCGCAATAACACGGCAGCAAGTGTTGACTGTGCAGACGGCACTTCCGAGCGCCAACTGGCAGTGTTGGAGCTCAGGGATAATACTGAAAACAGAGGAGCCAGAGGTGTAATTGGAGCAACTTTAAAATCAGTAGTAGTGAGAATGTGGACAGAGCAGGAGAAATTGCCGTCCGCACAGAAGGGGAACAGCTGACGTTACTGAACCCCAATAACACGGCAGCAAGTGTTGACAGTGCAGACGGCACTTCCGAGTGCCAACTGGCGGTGTTGGAGCTCAGGGATAGTGTTGAGCCACCCCCGTAGTGTTCGAGTTCGGTTCGGTTCATCGAACACCCGTGTGTTCGCCGAACTGTTCGTCGAACTGTTCGTCGAACACCTTCGAACACCGTTAAAACCAATGGCAGGCAAACAAAAACACATAGAAACACATAGGAAACACCTTCAAAGGTGTCCAAAAGCTGACAAACTGCTCAGAAGACATAACTAACACATGGAAAAGTGACAAGTACATATAGTCATGCGAAAAGAAAAGAGGTGGAGGAGTAAAAGGAGGGGGAGACACAGATATAGGCATGTCATGCCCTTCTAAAATCCAAAAAGTGAGAAGCTGACACGGCCAGTTCGTTCCTGCCCGTGCCACCTCCGTGTCACCGGGTTTGTGCCAGAGCCGCGGTGGACCCTGACGGCCAGCCCCCCTCTCCCAATACTGGTGCCTGTCCGCTGGTGGGTCGAGCCCCCCCGCAGTGGGGGGGGTGGTAACATCTGCAGAAGAAAGACCATCTTCCAGCCAAGCTAAGATGTCGACTTCTTTTCGTGGACAATGTGATACGATCCCTTTCTTACGGACACGCCCATCGCTACAAATTCCAGATGAGGCACAAAAACAGCAGGTGCTTCAGCGGATATCAAGTGCTCCTTCAAGTGGGCTCTCCTCCACCTCAATTTCAACATCACAAATATTCCAGTCCTCAGAGGTGTCACCCCAATCGCACTTGCTTCCTCACAGCTCCCAAGTCTCCAGCTGCCCGTCTGAGTATGGGGTAACACAGATGGTTGAGTCTGCAGAGCTGTTTACTCATACTATAGCCTGGGAAGCGTAAGTCTGCTCCAGAGCTTCTGTTAATCCAGACGAGGAAATGATCTGCACTGATGCCCAGAATATTTATAAGTCGGATCCAGGACCAGATGAAGAAGGTTCTGAGCATAATGTAGACCCTCGTTCCAAAACTGTCACTCCTGTTGGTGGAGACAATGATGAAGACGATGATGAGACTCAAATACCTGATTGGAGCGACAACTTGACTTTTCGGTCAGGGCAGGAAGAGGTTGGCTTTGAGGACGACGGGTGTGATAACACACAGGGTGATGATGACGAGGTTGGAGATCTCACTTACTGTCAACCCACAGTCAGCCAGTCGAGGTCAACGGAGGAGGTGGAGGAGGATGTGACTAGCCCAGGGGATGGGGATGACTCGGTACCCGGGCCTTTGCCTGGCCTTGGGGATGTCGCGGTGGTCGGCTCCCTGGCCCGTACCCTGGGGTCACTCTTTAAAAGAGTGGATAATTGTTAATTTTATAAGAGTTTGTGACGCCACCTGTGGTATCTGGTGAGAAGCACCAGCATTGCAGCAGTCCACTGAGACCCGTGATAAGGCTGCTCGATGGTATAGCTCCCCACAGGTGGAGCTAGGTCTCAGGGCAGCGTATGCAGGGGGAATGCAGGACAGGCGAGACCCAGCTGGGTCAGAGCAAGAACGGGAACGGACACGGTAGTCACTTCAGTACCTTTTACTGGAGGAAATTCAGGCACATCCCGGAGCACTGTAGGGTGAAGGGTGAATATCAGGATCCTCCCCAATGAGCGGGTGTAGGGCCTCCTGTTTCTTGCCTCTGCGTAGTAAGTTTCTGACCTGCCTGGAGCTAGGCCTAACTTTGTCTCTGTCCTGCGCTGGCTGACCTTGTGGTAGGGCCTTCTCTTGGAGTTCACGCTCCCACTATGCGGGGCCTAAGCGTCTCCTGGCTCTGTTACGTATCAGCACCTTAGCCATCCTGGGACTTGTAGTTCTCCAGGGATTCCGGTTATGCCTTACTGAATCTAGTTAGCAGGAGCCTCGTGCTCCACTGCTGAACTATTAACAGAGTTCTCTAGACTAGACTGAGCTCCACTGCAGACTGACCTCTCTTAGGCTTCTCTACTGCAGGAACTCTTCAGAGGAACTGAACTGCCTAGCTCCACCTTCCCTATTTATATCCCTAACGGGCTCCCTCTGCTGGTCTGAGGTGGAAGGTGGAGATGTGTGAATGTTTATGGGGGCCTCTTGTGGAGGATTCCATCAATACACTCTTCTAGGATATGTGATACCAAGCACAGCGGGGCGTCACAGATGCTATTGACGACGAGGTTAGGTTGCGCCTTCCTGGACACAGATGGAGTACTGGAAGCACGTCAACAACTGCATCCTCAACCACAACTCTGCCTCTGACCACAAGTCGTAGTGGCTCTTCAGGTCGCATGGGCTCTAAGCCTTGCATAGCCTGGGCATTTATTCAGAATGATAAGGATGACCCAACTCATGTTATCTGTAATATTTGTAACCAAAACATAAGTAGAGGCCAAAAAATCCATAGTTTGAGTACTTCATGCATGAACCGGCACATGGATATGAAGCATAAGTTGCAGTGGGAAGCTCACTGTGCTACAATGCGGCCTAGCAGGCTGGGCCAACCACCGTCTGCCCCATCTTGTGCATCCGCGGCCTCTTCATCCTCTGTGACTGGGGGGACAGCAGTCACACATGTTTTTGGACGCAGACCTGCCACCTCTTTACCTGCAACAGCCAGTGTGATTGGCAGGTCATCAGTTCATTGGGAAGTGGAAACACCTGCTGGTGTTGAGCGCTCTCTGACATCGAGAGCACCAGCTTTGGATCAAGGCAATCTAACATGTCCGCCTGCATCTTCCTCACAGACCGGCAGTTTGCCGGGGACATCCTACTCAACCCCGTCTAAGCACAATAGCCAGCCCTCGGTCCCTCAGATGTGGAAAAGTAAAAGACCATTGCCTCCTAGCCATGAGAAAGATAAGAGGTTGAATTTCACCATCTGCAAGCTCTTGGCTACAGAAATGCTGCCTTTCCGCCTGGAGGACACAGTGGATTTTCGAGACCTTATGTGCGTCTCAGTGCCCCAGAACCAGATGCTCAGTCGGCACTACTTCTCAAAGAAAGGTGTGCCTGCGCTCCACCAGCATGTCGCACACAACATCACCGCTTCTTTGAGAAACTCTGTGTGTGACAGGGTGCATTTCACCACAGACACTTGGACGAGTAGGCATGGACAGGGGCGTTACATGTCGCTGGCTGGGCACTGGGTAACTATGGTGACAGCAGAACAAGGGGCTGCTGTCCAAGTCTTACCGTCCCCACGAGTTGTGCGTCAATCCTCTTTATCTCGAAGTTCCTCCACTGCTTCTGCCTCCTCAACCTCCTCTCGGTCCTCCACCTGCACCCAAAGCCTGTCTGGTAATGCCACCTGCATTCTAACTGCGCAGAAGGAATCCTGCACACCTCCTTACTATGCTGGCAGCAGGGCTCAAGGCATCAGTGTTTACTTTGAAATGTCTGGGAAATGTGAGTCACACAGCTGAGGAGTTGTGGTCAGCTCTGGAGACCCAGTTTCATGAATGGTTGTCTCCACTGGACCTGCAACAAGGGAAGGCCGTGTGCGACAATGCTGCATCGCCGGGGCAATGTCACACACGTGCCTTGTATGGCTCACGTGTTGAACCTGGTTGTCCACAAATTGTTAGCCCACTATCCCGGACTAGATGGCCTTCTGCAGGGGAGACGGTCGCTGTGTACTCACTTCCGCCGTTCGCATCCCGCAGCTCAATGACTTACATCTCTACAGAAGTCGTTGGGCCTGCCAGTTCACCGGCTGAAATGCGATGTGCCGACACGGTGGAATTCAACTCTGACCATGTTGCAGCGACTGTGGCAGCACCGACAAGCCCTGGTGCAATACGTTCTGACGTATAGCCTGGGCCAACGAGATCCAGAGGTGGGGCAAATCACGCTGCAGGAGTGGTCTCAGATCAGGGACCTATGAAGTTGACGCGCCCCCTGGGCCATGGGGTACCCTGAGCCGGGCCGGTAGACGCTGGGGGTTGTAGTCACTGTGGCGGTGACCCGGTCCGTGATCCAGGGCGGTCAATCCAAGGGTAATTTGTATATATGGGTTTTATAATGTCCGACTACACCACCTCTGGAGTGGGGCAAAAGGGGCCGCCGCTGCGGAACAGTCCTCTAAAGCTGGTGGTTTTGCAGCAATGGTATTATTACTCACCACAGGAAGAGTGTAGCTTGAGGGCAGTGTGGGTGGATGATGGTGGTTGTAGTGCAGGGAGTCAGTAATGAACACTAGAGATGAGCGTTGTTCTACTCGAACTGTTCGCCAATCTCAAATTCGAGCTGTTTTGGGCGGTGTTCGAGCCGTTCGGCGAACACGAACAATTTGAGAAAAATTCGGCTGTTCGAGGTTATGTTCGATAACTGTTCGTGCACCAAAATCATAACTGGATTTTTTCTCAGTAATGATGAAAATTAATGTTAATACGCAGTTTGAGTGTACAGCGGGGTGGGGGAGGGGCAGGGGATGGATCTCTGCAGGAACAATGAAGATCTCCATTTTTTTTTCTCTTTCCCGCATTTGCAGTGGGGAGGGGCAATCTGTCAGCCTATCAGCAGCGCACACACGGAGCGAAGTGCTTTTTTTCACACAAGCAAGGGCATGTGTCATTGGCAGTGTATGTCACATGTCCTTGCCCTATAAGACCAAGCCATTTTCCCCGTCGCCACCATTTTCTCACTGCTGCAACTGCGTGTTAGACGGCACCGCTGTTGCTGTGTGCGCTATACCTTGTTAATTTCAAGCCAATTTTCGCACAAATCTACATATAGCATGGGAGTAGGGAATAGTTGTGATTGCAGTCCTTTTAAGGACTAGGTTACAGCATTTCCTACGACTTTTATCAGGCAGGTCTGTGCTCTTAAATAGATAGATTGTGGGAGTAAAGACTAATTGTAATTGGAGTCCTTTTCAGGACTAGGTTACATCAGTTCCTATCAGTTTTTGCCAGGCAGGTCTGTGCCAGTGCTGTGCAAGTTTTTTTCACAGCATTTGGCTGAATCTAGCAAAGCTAATCCTTTTTGGCTTATTGCAGAGTGTGTTAGTCAGTGGAGTAGCCTATCTGTGTTGCAAGATATACCACCTGTGTATAGAATACCAATTTTTTTACTGCACCTAGTGAAGTAAAATCTTTTGGGCATAGCATCATTCTATTAGTCCATCTATACTGACCTCCATCAGGTTGCAAATTGAATATAATTTTTTTCTGCATCTAGCTCTGAAAAAATATTGGGCTTCTAGCTGTGTGTGGGACTTGTTCTATTAATCCATCTATACAGACCTCCATCAGGTTGCAAACTGAATATATTTTTTTCTGCATCTACCTCTGAAAAAATATTGGGCTTCTAGCTGTGTGTGGGACTTGTTCTATTAATCCATCTATACAGACCTCCATCAGGTTGCAAACTGAATATATTTTTTTCTGCATCTACCTCTGAAAAAATATTGGGTTTCTAGCTGTGTGTGGGACTTGTTGTATTAGTACATCTATACTGACCTCCATCAGGTTGCAAACTGAATATATTTTTTTCTGCATCTACCTCTGAAAAAATATTGGGCTTCTAGCTGTGTGTGGGACTTGTTCTATTAATCCATCTATACAGACCTCCATCAGGTTGCAAACTGAATATATTTTTTTCTGCATCTACCTCTGAAAAAATATTGGGCTTCTAGCTGTGTGTGGGACTTGTTCTATTAATCCATCTATACAGACCTCCATCAGGTTGCAAACTGAATATATATTTTTTCTGCATCTACCTCTGAAAAAATATTGGGCTTCTAGCTGTGTGTGGGACTTGTTCTATTAATCCATCTATACAGACCTCCATCAGGTTGCAAACTGAATATATTTTTTTCTGCATCTACCTCTGAAAAAATATTGGGCTTCTAGCTGTGTGTGGGACTTGTTCTATTAATCCATCTATACAGACCTCCATCAGGTTGCAAACTGAATATATTTTTTTCTGCATCTACCTCTGAAAAAATATTGGGCTTCTAGCTGTGTGTGGGACTTGTTCTATTAATCCATCTATACAGACCTCCAACAGGTTGCAAACTGAATATATTTTTTTCTGCATCTAGCTCTGAAAAAATATTGGGCTTCTAGCTGTGTGTGGGATTTGTTCTATTAATCCATCTATACAGACCTCCATCAGGTTGCAAACTGAATATATTTTTTTTCTGCATCTACCTCTGAAAAAATATTGGGCTTCTAGCTGTGTGTGGGACTTGTTGTATTAGTCCATCTATACTGACCTCCATCAGGTTGCAAACTGAATATATTTTTTCTGCATCTACCTCTGAAAAAATATTGGGCTTCTAGCTGTGTGTGGGACTTGTTCTATTAATCCATCTATACAGATCTCCATCAGGTTGCAAATTGAATATAATTTTTTTCTGCATCTAACCCAGCCAATAGTTTTGGCCTAATACCACAGTTTGGCCACTCAGCTCTGCTCGGTTCCCATCCATTGTTTTTTTGTGCAAACAACTCCAGAGTTGTGAATTAGTTAACCACCAAAATGAGTGGAAAAAGGCCTGCTGCTGGTGGAAAGGGGAATAGGTGTGTTGGGAAGGGGAAAAAAGGTTGTGTCCGTGGGGTAGGTGTTAAAGCAACAGTAACATCTGCAGAAGAAAGACCATCTTCCAGCCAAACTAAAATGTCTACTTCTTTTAGCGGACAATGTGATAAGATCCCTTTCTTACGGCCACGCCAATCGCTACAAATTCCAGATGAGGCACAAAAACAGCAGGTGCATCAACGGATATCAAGTGCTCCTTTAAGTGGGCTCTCCTCCACATCAACTTCAACATCACAAATACTCCAGTCCTCAAAGGTGTCACCCCAATCGCACTTGCTTCCTCACAGCTCCCAAATCTCCAGCTGCCCGTCTGAGTATGAGGTAGAACAGATGGTTGAGTCTGCAGAGCTGTTTACTCATACTATAGCCTGGGAATTAGAGGTCGACTCCAGCGCTTCTGTGAATCCAGACGAGGAAATGATCTGCACTGATGCCCAGAATCTTTATGAGTCGGATCCAGGACCAGACGCAGAAGGTTCTGACCATAATGTAGACCCTCAATCCCAAACTGTAACTCCTGTTGGTGGAGACAATGAGGAAGACGATGATAAGACTCAAATACCTGATTGGAGCGACAACTTTAGTTTTTTGTCAGGGCAGGAACAGGTTGGCTCTGAGGACGACGGGTGTGATAACGCACAGGGTGATGATGATGAGGTTGGAGATCCCACTTACTGTCAACCCACAGTCAGCCAAGAGATGAGGTCAGCAGAGGAGGTGGAGGAAGATGCTAGTGACGACGAGGTCAGGTTGCGCCTTCCTGGACAGAGACGTAGTACTGGAAGCACGTCAACAACTGCATCCTCAAACACAACTCTGGCTCTCACCACAAGTCGTGGTGGCTCTTCAGGTCGCATGGGTGCTAAGCCTTGCATAGCCTGGGCATTTTTTCAGATCGATAAAGATGACCCAACTCGTGTTATCTGTAACATTTGTCAGCAAAAGCTAAGTAGAGGCCAAAAAATACATAGTTTGAGTACTTCATGCATGAACCGGCACATGGACATGAAGCATAAGTTGCAGTGGGAAGCTCAGTGTGCTACAATGCGGCCTAGCCGGCCGGGCCAACCACCGTCTGCCATATCTTGTGCATCCGCGGCCTCTTCATCCTCTGTGACTGGGGGGACAGCAGTCACACCTGTTTTGGGGCGCAGACCTGCCACCTCTTTACCCGCAACAGCCAGCGTGATTGGCAGGTCATCATTTTCTTTGGAGGTGGTAACACCAGCTGGTGTTGAGCACTGTCCAACATCGATAGCACCACCTTTGGATCAAGGCAACCTAACATGTCCGCCTGCATCTTCCTCACAGACCGGCAGTTTGCCGGGGACACCCTTATCAACCCCGTCTAAGCACAATAGCCAGCCCTCGGTCCCTCAGATGTGGACAAGTAAAAGACCATTTCCTCCTAGCCATGAGAAAGCTAAGAGGTTGAATTTCACCATCTGCAAGCTCTTGGCTACAGAAATGCTGCCTTTCCGCCTGGTGGACACAGAGGATTTTCGAGACCTTATGTCCGTCGCAGTGCCCCAGTACCAGATGCCCAGTCGGCACTACTTCTCAAAGAAAGGTGTGCCTGCGCTCCACCAGCATGTCGCACACAACATCACCGCTTCTTTGAGAAACTCTGTGGGTGACAGGGTGCATTTCACCACAGACACTTGGACGAGTAGGCATGGACAGGGGCGTTACATGTCGCTGACTGGGCACTGGGTAACTATGGTGACAGCAGGACAAGGGGCTGCTGTCCAAGTCTTGCCGTCCCCACGAGTTGTGCATCAATCCTCTTTATGTCAAAGTTCCTCCACTGCTTCTGCCTCCTCAACCTCCTCTCGGTCTTCCACCTGCACCCAAAGCCTGTCTGGTCATGCCACAAGCTTTCTAACTGCGCAGAAGGGATCCTGCACACCTCCTTACTATGCTGGCAGTAGGGCTCAACGTCATCAGGCGGTTTTTACATTGAAATGTCTGGGAAATGTGAGTCACACAGCTGAGGAGTTGTGGTCAGCTCTGGAGAACAAATTTCATGAATGGTTGTCTCCACTGGACCTGAAACCAGGGAAGGCCATGTGCGACAATGCTGCAAACCTGGTTGCGGCCCTTCGCCGGGGCAATGTCACACACGTGCCTTGTATGGCTCACGTGTTGAACCTGGTTGTCCAGCAATTTTTAGCCCACTATCCCAGACTAGATGGCCTTCTGCAGAGGGCACGGTCGCTGTGTGCTCACTTTCGCCGTTCGCATCCCGCAGCTCAGCGACTTACATCTCTACAGAAGTCGTTGGGCCTGCCACTTCACCGGCTAAAATGCGATGTGCCTACCCGGTGGAATTCAACTCTGCACATGTTGCAGCGACTGTGGCAGCACCGACAAGCCCTGGTTCAATACGTTCTGACGTATAGCCTGGGCCAACGAGATCCAGAGGTGGGGCAAATCACGCTGGAGGAGTGGTCTCAGATCAGGGACCTATGCACCCTTCTGCACAGTTTTGAAATGGCGACGAAGATGTTTAGTGCTGACGATGCCATTATCAGCATGACTATTCCGGTGATTTACATGCTGGAGCACATGTTAAACAGAATTCGGAGTCAGGTGGTGGCACAAGAGGAGGTGGAGGAAGTAGAGGAGGAGGAGTTGTATGCGGAAGGGCTAACATCTGCAAGGTCCAGACGGTCGGCAGCACCAAGGCGGCAGGCATGTGAGGGTGGGGGAGATGGTTTTACCAGGGCGCATGGTAGCAGCCAAACTAGTGAGGAAGGTGCAGGAGCCCAGGAAGAAGTGGAGGACGAACTGACGGAAGACTCATCAGATGAGGGAGACCTTGATCACATTTTTGTTGTGCGAGGTTGGGGGGAGAGGACAGAGGAAGGAAGCATGATTGTTACCTCGCCACCAACACAACAGGGACTTGGTGCTCCTGGATGCGCAACACACATGAGTGCCTTCTTGCTGCACTACCTGCAACATGACCCTCGAATTGTGAGAATTAGAAATAATCCTGACTACTGGGTTGCCACACTGTTAGATCCCCGGTACAAAAGTAAATTTGCAGAAATTATTCCTGCCATAGAAAGGGATGCACGCATGCAGGAGTATCAGCAGAGACTGTTGCAGAATCTTACATGTGCTTTTCCACAAAATACCAGTGGTGCACGTAGTGAATCTCACAGTTCCAACTTGCCAACCGTGGGACCGTCAAGTGTTCAGCACTCAAACCGTAACAGAACCACAGTATCTGCTGGTAACATCAATTTTGCGGAATCATTTCACCACTTTTTTAGCCCATCCTTTGCAAGGCCACAGGAGACAAGAAGTCTGACACATAGTCAACGCCTAGAGACGATGGTACAGGAGTATCTCCAAGTAAACATTGAAGCCACGACTGTGTCACTGGACCCTTGCTCTTTTTGGGCTTCCAATCTGGATAAATGGCCGGAGCTAGCCACTTACGCCTTGGAGATCTTGTCATGCCCCGCAGCCAGCGTTCTGTCTGAACGTGTGTTCAGCGCTGCTGGTGGTGTGCTGACAGATAAGCGCACGCGGCTCTCCACTGATAATGTAGACAGACTCACGTTCATAAAGATGAACAAATCATGGATCCGAAACGACTTTTCTACCCCTGTGTCATCCTGGGGAGAGTAAAAGCTTGATGATTGGTTAAAATCACCCTACCAACCGTTTTAAGCTTTCAAATTACTAATCATGTTTATCTGTATCTTGGCTGAAAAATAATTTGGGCTTTGTAGCAGTGTGCAGCACTGATTCTATTAGGCCATCTATAATAAGCTCCACCAGATTTAAAATTAATAATCATGTTTATCTGTATCTTGACTGGAAAATAATTTGGGCTTTGCAGCAGTGTGCAGCACTGATCCTATTAGGCCATCTATACTAAAGCTTCACCAGATTTAAAATTAATAATAATTTTTAGCTGCATCTAGCCCGGAAAATAATTTTGGGGCTCCGAGATGCGCATGACACATAAGTGCCTTCTTGCTGCACTACCTGCAGCATGACCCTCATATTGTCAGAATTCGAAGTAATCATGACTACTGGGTTGCCACACTCTTAGATCCCCCAAACTTTTCGATCAACCTTTTCATTTTAATAAAGACCAAAAAAATGGTCATTTTTGAAATTATAAGCATTAGCAGGTTGTTAGAAACTGAAATCAAACAGTTTTCAACTCAAAACTTTATTCTAGGTGATGTTACATTTTCACATAGGACCCCTTGTTCGAAAGGAGCTTCTGAACCCTCTCGTCCATTGAATTTGTCAGGTTTTGGATGGTTTCTGCTTCAATTGTTTTGCATGAGGACAGAATACCCTCCCAGAGCTGTTGCTTAGATGTGAACTACCTCCCGCCATCATAGACACTCCTTTTAATGATGCTCCAAAGGTTCTGAATGGGGTACAGGTCAGGGGAGCATGGGGGTCACACCATAAGTTTGTCCCCTTTTATGCCCATATCAGCCAGAGATGCAGATGTTTTATGTGCAGCATGAGATGGTGCATTATCATGCAGAAAAATGATCTTGCTGTGAAATACACGGTTCTTCTTCTTGAACCATGGCAGGAAGTGCTGTTTGAGAAAATCCACATACATTATGGAGTTCATCTTTAGCGCCTTCAGGGATCCTAAAGGGGCCGACAATCTCTCTCCCCATGATTCCAGCCCAAAACATTACTCCACCTCCTCCTTGTTGGCGCTGTAGCCGTGTTTGCGTGGGGTGTCCATCAACCAGCCATCCTCCACTCCATCCATCTGGACCATCGAGCGCTGCACGGCACTCATCCGTGAACAAAACAGTTTTGAAATCAGTCTTCATGTAATGTTTGGCCCACTGGAGCCGTTTCTGCTTGTGTGAAGTGGATAGAGGAGGTCGACAGGATGGCGTATGCACAGCTGCAAACCTCTGAAGGACCCTGCATCTTGTTGTTCGGGGGACGTTGGAGGCACAAGCAGCTTCAAAAACTTGTCTGCTGCTATGACAAGGCTTTTTTGCCGCTGCTCTTTCAACCTGACGTAATTGCCTGTAGGAAAGAGTCCTCAATTTGCCCTTATCAGCACGCACACGTGTGTACTGTGAATCAGCTACATACTTCTTGATTGCCAAGACACTTCATCCTGATCATCGCACAATGTTGATTGTAGTCATGCCTTGACCTAAACACTCCACAATTTGTTGCTTCTCAGCAGCCGACACATCCTTTTTCTTTCTCATTTTGGCAGAAAATGCAGGCTGCTTAATAATGTGAGACAACCTTCTTAAGTAGTCTTGCCTTTCATTGGACACACCTGCCAAACTAATTAGCACAGGTGTCTGCAATTGCTTACAGTGATATAAAGAGACCTGACACACATCACCATCAATGAGTTTAACTGACAAACAAACAAATTCTTCCCTTATCACTCCTAAACACTTTTTGCATAATAATTTGGAACGCAGTGTACATGTGCTTTTCCACAAAACACCAGTGGTTCACGTAGTGAATCTTACAGTTCTAACTTGCCAACCGTGGTCTGTATGGAGTTGTTCAATAAAGGGCCCAAAATTAAGATAACATAGATGGGAGAGGTCTCTATGAATAGGAATTCCTAAGTATTTGATACCCTGTGAGGGCCAGGCAAAGGGAAAGTTGGACTGGATGGAATCCTATATGGATTTGGGGAGGGAGACATCAAGGGCCTCAGACTTCGCTGCATTGATTTTAAAATTTGACCATGTAACAAAGTGATCTATTTCAGCCATAACAGCATGGATGGATATATGTGATTGAGTGATATATACTAGGACATCATCAGCAAATAGAGAGCACTTGTACTCGGTGCCTCCCACCTCAATCCACCTAATATTGGGGTTATGGCGAATTGATGAGAGCAGGTGCTCCGTCACTAGGATGTATAAGAGAGGGGACAGAGGACATCCCTGCCTTGTCCCATTGGTGATTGTGAAAGGTGATGAAAATGTTCTGATGCACCCCCTGGGCCTTGGGACACCCGGAGCCGGACCCTTTTTGGTGGATGCTGGTGGTTGTAGTCTTCGTGGCGGCGACCCGTTTCCGTGGCTCAGGGTGGTCAAACCAGTGGCGGAACTATTTATGTGGTTTTGATGTTTAAATGTCCGACTACGCCACCCGTGGATTGCGGTCAGAGTGAACCGCCGCTGCAGGGCAGACCGCTGAGGCTGGTGTTGTGGGTGCAGCAGAGCGTAGCATAACTCCCCACGGGAGGAGTATAGCCTCAGGGCAGTGTATGCGGAGGATGGGGGTGATGGTGCAGGGCAGCAGCAGTAACGACACGGAGTCAGTGATGCAGTCCAGGGCCTTTACTCACAGTTCTTATTATCCAGACCACGTCTGCAGGTAACGGCTGCCCACGTCGTACTGTGCTCACCAGGTGAGGGGCTCAGACATCTCCCAGATAACTTTGGAGCGCTTCACAGGACCCCCTTTGTGTGTCCTTTGTCTGGCCTTTCTTACCAACCCTTCTGTCCGGCTGCCTCAGGCCTCCTCTTGGTAAACTTGGCGCCAGTTTCCCTGACCCTATGTGGTGCCTTCCTAGCGGGTGTAGCGAGGGGCTGCGCCACATAAAATGTCACAGCCTCCGGTTTCTAGCTGAGGGTCGTTTCCTGCCTCCACTAGTTTCGGGGACCGGTCTCCCCCTTTGGCCTGACCCCTCCACGCAGGTGGATTCGGGCGTGCGGTGGCGACTCGCCCGTCCGCACCCCTGGGATCCCTTCATTCCTCGTTCCTGGAGCCTTCTCCGCTCCTCTTCCTTCCTTCTCCCTCTTCCAGGCCTGAGCCTCTGTTACTAGGCCCGCCTCCGGAGCAGAGCTCATGCAGAGCCCCTGCTCCCTGCCACTTCTGCTCAGACTTCTCTGCACTGAACTAAGATGGTGCCCACCTTTTATACTCCCTTCTCAATGCACCCAGGAACTGCTTCCTCCCTGCTCCTGCACTACAGGGTTCCCCTTCCTCAGTGTTCCCTCCCCCCACTCCAGCCAGGGACAGGGACTGTCGTGCCCATCTCAGAGGCATATTGGTCGCCCTGCCCCACGGCAATGTGGTGTAATGCATGCAGGTGTCGGGTCCTGATCCACACTCCATCCTTACCTGAGAGTGAGATATCACACCTCTGGGTGAGGTGCAATACCTCTGTAGCAACCGAGCCCTCAGGGTGCTACAGTTCCATTTATCTTCAGCCTAGGTGACGTATTGTGATACAGGGCCGTGATTTTGGCTATAAAAGGGTCCCCTAGACCCCTACCCCAAGCTTTTTAAGAGAATCATATATGGTGTGCCAGGAGACTCTATGGAATGCTTTCTCAGCATCCAACGAGAGTATCTAATTACAAATTTTTAACTGCATCTAGCCCAGGAAATACTTTGTGCCTAGTAGCAGTGTCTGCTAGTCAGCGGATTATCCCGGCTGTTAAGCAAGCTACACCACCTGTAGTTTAGACACTTAATTTTTTCAAAGGAAATGCTTCGGGACCATGGGATACTCAGTGAAGAGCATCAGGAGGCACCCCAAGGCATAGGGGCTGGGACTGGCAGTAGGATGCCTTGCGGTGGACAGCCGAGCTCGATCCTTATAAAAGCTTTTTAACTGCATCAGCTTTAGTGGACGCTACTGGAGCTGAAATTACGCGGCTGCTGGCATGAGACTTGCCCTCCAATAGATCCTTGTAAATGGATTTAAAGTGTATTCATTCAAATTAGAGAGACAATTTAAATTAAAAAGCTTAGAGCTGCCTCCACCACAGGGAGGCTCGCACGACCCACCAGCGGACAGGCACCAGTATTGGGAGAGGGGGGCTGGCCATCAGGGTTCACCGCGGCTCTGGCACAAACCCGGCGACACGGAGGTGGCACGGGCAGGAGCGGACTGGCCGTGTCGGCTTCTCACTTTTTGGATTTTAGAAGGGCATGACATGCCTATATCTGTGTCTCCCCCTCCTTTTACTCCTCCACCTCTTTTATTTTCGCATGACTATATGTACTTGTCACTTTTCCATGTGTTAGTTATGTTTTCTGAGCAGTTTGTCAGCTTTTGGACACCTTTGAAGGTGTTTTCTATGTGTTTCTATGTGTTTTTGTTTGCCTGCCATTGGTTTTAACGGTGTTCGAAAGTGTTCGAAGAACAGTTCGACGAACACACGGGTGTTCGACGAACCGAACCGAACTCGAACACTACGGGGGTGGCTCAACACTAATGAACACAGAGTCCGTGTGATGCAGTCCCAAGATCTTTACTCACAGTTGTTGCAGTCCAGATTACAGGTACCAGAGCAATCTCACCCGTCGTGCTGTGCGTACTCAGTGAGGGGCTCAGTCCACCCCCAGATAGCTCCGGAGTACTTAGCAGGACCCCCTTCTGTGTGTCCTTTCTCTGGCCTTCTACCTGCACCTCACACCCAGTGACACTTCTATCCGGTATCCTCGGGCCTTGGCGGGCGACTTGTGTTCCGTCCGCTGGGTCCTATGTGGCTACCTTCTTAGTGAGACTGGTGTGGACTTTTACCTGCAGTACATGAAATGCTGCAGCCTCCGGTTTCTAGTTGAGCCTTGCTGTTTCTCCGCTAGTTGAGGGACCGGTTCCCCTTATCTGGTCTGACCCCTCTACCTCCTGGTAGCAGCAGGAGTACGGGTGGCCTTCTGCACGGCCCATAGCCCTAGGGTCCCTTCGGTTCCTGAAGCCTTCCTGCTCCCACTCCTCTCTTCTCTCCTTCAGTCCTGGGCCTCCCAGGCTAGGCCCGCCTCTGGAGCAGAGCTCATGCCGAGCCTCTGCTCCTGTCACTTTTCCTCCTCTGACTGGCTTGCTCTTTCTAAGATAGCTTCCTATTTATACTCTCCCTGTCATGTGCTCCGCTAAGCTGCTCCCCTAAGCACCCACTACATAGGACCCTTCCACCAGCTAGGGACCTGGGACTGTGCTCTCCCTTAGGAGCAATCTTGCCCTACCCCCACTGCGGGTATGTGTTGGATGCAGGTGTTAGGGTCCCGAGCCATATGCCTTCCTTACCTGAGGGTGAGATACCACACCTCTGGGTGAGATGCAGTAACTCTGTGGCGACTGAACCCTCAGGGGCGCCACACACCCTTCTGCACAGTTTTGAAATGGCGACGAAGATGTTTAGTGCTGACGACGATGCCATTATCAGCATGACTATTCCGGTGATTTACATGCTGGAGCACACACTAAACAGAATTCAGAGTCAGGTGGTGGGACAAGAGGAGGTGGAGGAAGTAGAGGAGGAGTCGTATGCGGAAGGGATAACATCTCCAAGGTCCAGACGGTTGGCAGCACCAAGGCGGCAGGCATGGGAGGGTGGGGGAGAGGGATTAACCAGGGCGCATGGTAGCAGCCAAACTGTTGAGGAAGGTGCAGGAGCCGAGGAAGAAGTGGAGAACGAACTGGCGATGGGCATGGAAGACTCATCAGATGAGGGAGACCTTGATCACATTTCTGTTGTGCGAGGTTGAGGGGAGAGGGCAGAGGAAGGAAGCATGATTCTTACCTCGCTACCAACACAACAAGGACTTGGTCCTCCTGGATGCGCAAGACTCATGAGTGCCTTCTTGCTGCACTACCTGCAACATGACCCTCAGATTGTCAGAATTCGAAGTAATCCCGACTACTGGGTTGCCACACTCTTAGATCCCCGGTACAAAAGTAAATTTGCCGAAATAATTCCTGCCATAAAAAGGGATTGACGCATGCAGGAGTATCTGCAGACGCTGTTGCAGAATCTTACATGTGCTTTTCCACAAAACACCAGTGGTGCACGTAGTGAATCTCACAGTTCTAACTTGCCAACTGTGGGACTGTCGAGTTTTCATCACTCAAACCGTAACAGTAACACAGTATCTGCTGGTAACAGCAATTTTGTGGAATCGTTTCACCACTTTTTTAGACCATCCTTTGCAAGGCCACAGGAGACAAGAAGTCTGACACATAGTCAATGCCTAGAGGGGATGGTGCAGGAGTATCTCCAAGTGAACATCGAAGCCATGACTGTGTCACTGGACCCTTGCTCATTTTGGTATTCCAATCTGGAAAAATGGCCGGAGCTCGCCACTCACGCCTTGGAGATCTTGTCATGCCCTGCAACCAGTGTTCTCTCTGAACGTGTGTTCAGCGCTGCTGGTGGTGTGCTGACAGATAAGCGCACGCGTCTGTCCACTGAGAATGTAGACAGACTCACGTTCATAAAGATGAACAAATCATGGATTCGCAAGGACTTTTCTACCCCTGTGTTATCCTTGGGAGACTAAAACCTTGAGGATTTGGTAAAATCACCTCACCAACCGTTTTAAGCAACTGTGGGGCAATTGATGCCACTTAACCCTAAAACGCATGACGATAAAAATCTACACTTTCATATACCTGGGGCCTTTTAGGCTCGTGTGCAAATAACATGGAATAACTCAAACTCAAATGACAAACAACTATATACATGAAGAATACCTAGAGTTTCAAAATTCTAACTATAGTAATCTTGCAGAAAATAGAAAACAATTAACAGGGCGGGCCTGCGAGGCCCCAGGTATGCGTTCTAGGGTTAAGTGGTGTCTGTGCCACAATTTTGGGAAAAAATGGAGACTCTTTTTGGAGTCCCCTTGCTGTGTCTTACGTGACGTTGGCATCGTCAATTCCAGGTGGGTTGGGTCGCTCCCCCCCCTTTTTAACTGTAAGAAACTAGATACACTATGGCTTGGGGTAACACAGATGGTTGAGTCTGAAGAGCTCAGAGGTCTGCTCCAAATCTTCAGTGTCTGCTAGTCAGCGTAGAATTTTTAACTGCATCTAGCCTAGGCAATACTTTGGGCGTAGTAGCCCAGCTGCGAAGCAAGCTGCACCGCCTGTGTATCTAATAAGAATTTTTAAATGCATCTAGCCTAGGCAGACTGTGGGGACCCCCAACCAAACCCAGACGCTCAGCCCCCTACCGCCCCCCTTTCCTTGACAATACAATAATGTAACTCTTACAACTGGATGGGTGAGGATCTGTAACAGCTTTATTAACTCTTTATACTCATTCCATTAGAAAGGCATTTTATTTCTAAAATAATTCAGCTTGTTGCAGCATGCCCTGGGTCTCCACTCCGGCAAGTTGGCCAACAAGTGTAACTCTCCAACATGTCCTTTCTATTTCCAGGCCACGGAGGATCCTGCGTACTCGTATGCAGGACTCTGACCCCCACCCATCACTCTTAACGCTTGTTCCACTCCGTCCTGGAGTCCTGACAGGAATATGTCCTGTTCAATATTCATTAAG
This sequence comes from Phyllobates terribilis, assembly GCF_046119375.1. Classification (NCBI taxonomy): domain Eukaryota; kingdom Metazoa; phylum Chordata; class Amphibia; order Anura; family Dendrobatidae; genus Phyllobates; species Phyllobates terribilis. The sequence continues at coordinate 878,206,603 of NW_027362761.1, forward strand.
TGAACAACGTCGGGCCGTATGAGGCCTGCTTTATCTCCTTCCAGTTGTCGGTGTCGTACCACTACACCGCCTCTGTCTCTTCTAAATTTTGCCATCCGAATATTTATTACCCGCCTTGTCCGTTCGATGGCCGTGATGTCTCGCGCACCTTGCCATACCGCTATCGGCACAATCTCTGACCATACTATCGCTAGTTTTGTGAAAAATTCTCTGAAGCGCTCAGTTTCTAGTTTCATTATTGCCATTAGTTATGCGCTGTTATGATGACCTAGGTTGTTTCCCTCGGCCTGTATAACTAAGATGACCGGACATCTTGCCTCTCTCCATACCTTGATTACCTCCATTAGTACCTGTGGCCATAGCAGGCCTCTAATACCTCTCTAGTTGAAATATGTGTTTTGAAACTCTAATTTCCTCCCGCCTGGGCAGACTTTCGCCCTTTTTTCTGCCCAATACATATACGAGTGGCCTATCACCCACACTGTTGGCTTAGCGTCACCTGTAAAAGAAACAAACCACGTTAGGATAACAAGTCCGGTCTTATGTATCTTGCCAAACACGTGGATCGCCATCTCCCTATCCTCTGAACTTCCGTTTCTGACAGTCCTGCTCTTGCTGCTTCCGTGGCTGCGCCTATGCGGAATGAGTGTGTCCCGTAATCTTTGGGGTGGTTCCCTGCCTATGTTATGCATTTATTAAATATAGCTTGGAACTGGTATCTTGATAATGGCATTCCATCAATGTGTGATAGGAAGAAATTACTTTGTGATCTGATGGTTAGATATGTTTTTACTATTGTTACCCAACTCAGTGTACCGTTTGTGGGTTGTAGAAGTACCCAAGTGTCCCTGCCCGCTGGAACCGTTTTCGATTTGTGTATGCGTAGACGTATTGCATTATTGGCTATGACTACGTCCTGGTGTAATAAGCCTCCACTGGTGGTAATTTTGGATTGAGGGACTAATTCGCTTATGCATGGCGCCCCGAAGAAGGCGATCACAAATGCAGTAGACAGTAGTGTTGCTTCAAATTGTGAGTGTTATGTTAATGGTGTTAGGGATATGATGTGAGAAATCAGTTTTAGTGACACGGGACGGGACGTCTACACTCCTGACTTGGCTGACCCCTTTTCCACCCTTTTATGGATTGTCTGATGATGAACCTTTGTCACATCTCCCCAATTCAGTAGTTGGAAGTGAAATGCAACTCCGGTCAGACACCGCTGCGCTGACGCCCCTGATATGCCCCTCATAATTAGCTGGTGGAGAAATTCTATGGTGACTTGTGATCTGGCTTGTTCACATTGGTCAACCCGTCTGCCTGCTACTAGTCGTGTCCACTCTTCCCATGCCTTACCGTATGCTTGCCACGTCGACGGGGCAACTGACGCTCTGATTAATGGCATCAACTATTCGCCACTAGATCCCATAGGGAAGGTGGGCAACTGTTGCCCGATGGGTGGGCGTTGTGGAAGAGCTCTGTGAAAATCTGCCAATTGAATTGTTATAAAGCGTTAGCAGCAGCTTTAGACCCCTCAGCATAGTGGCTAGCGCAGACCCATACATTGTATTTTAGGCACAGGAATGCAAGCCTGGGTAGTAGGCCTAGCACTGGGGGAGACGATGATGCCATCTTATTAATGCAGTGCGCTAGGCTGGTGTCTTTTGTTATGAAGCGTATATTTTTGTAAGCCAGGCGCGCGCCCCATATTTCTATTGCTACCACTATTGGGAAGAAAAATTATTTTCAGGGCTAGATGCAGCTAAAAATTATTATTAATTTAAAAGCTGGTGGAGCTTGGTATAGATGGACTAATACAATGAGTCCCACACACTGCTAGAAGGCCAAATATTTTTTCAGAGCTAGATGCAGATAAAAATTATATTCAGTTTGCAACCTGATGGAGGTCAGTATAGATGGACTAATAGAACAAGTCCCACACACAGCTAGAAGCCCAAATAATTTTTCAGAGCTAGATGCAGACAAAAAATTATTTTTAATTTGCAACCTGATGGAGGTCAGTATAGATGGACTAATAGAGAAAGTCCCACACACTGCTAGAAGGCCAAATATTTTTTCAGAGCTAGATGCAGACAAAAAATTATTTTCAGTTTGCAATCTGATGGAGGTCAGTATAGATGGACTAATAGAACAAGTCCCACACACAGCTAGAAGCCCAAATATTTTTTCAGAGGTAGATGCAGAAAAAAATTATATTCAGTTTGCAACCTGATGGAGGTCTGTATAGATGGATTAATAGAACAAGTCCCACACACAGCTAGAAGCCCAATATTTTTTCAGAGGTAGATGCAGAAAAAAAATATATTCAGTTTGCAACCTGATGGAGGTCAGTATAGATGGACTAATAGAGAAAGTCCCACACACTGCTAGAAGGCCAAATATTTTTTCAGAGCTAGATGCAGACAAAAAATTATTTTCAGTTTGCAATCTGATGGAGGTCAGTATAGATGGACTAATAGAACAAGTCCCACACACAGCTAGAAGCCCAAATATTTTTTCAGAGGTAGATGCAGAAAAAAATTATATTCAGTTTGCAACCTGATGGAGGTCTGTATAGATGGATTAATAGAACAAGTCCCACACACAGCTAGAAGCCCAATATTTTTTCAGAGGTAGATGCAGAAAAAAAATATATTCAGTTTGCAACCTGATGGAGGTCAGTATAGATGGACTAATAGAGAAAGTCCCACACACTGCTAGAAGGCCAAATAATTTTTCAGAGCTAGATGCAGACAAAAAATTATTTTTAATTTGCAACCTGATGGAGGTCAGTATAGATGGACTAATAGAGAAAGTCCCACACACAGCTAGAAGCCCAAATATTTTTTCAGAGGTAGATGCAGAAAAAAATTATATTCAGTTTGCAACCTGATGGAGGTCTGTATAGATGGATTAATAGAACAAGTCCCACACACTGCTAGAAGGCCAAATATTTTTTCAGAGCTAGATGCAGAAAAAAATTATATTCAGTTTGCAACCTGATGGAGGTCAGTATAGATGGACTAATAGAACAAGTCCCACACACAGCTAGAAGCCTAAATATTTTTTCAGAGGTAGATGCAGAAAAAAATTATATTCAGTTTGCAACCTGATGGAGGTCAGTATAGATGGACTAATAGAACAAGTCCCACACACAGCTAGAAGTCCAAATATTTTTTCAGAGGTAGATGCAGATAAAAATTATTTTTAATTTGCAACCTGATGGAGGTCAGTATAGATGGACTAATAGAACAAGTCCCACACACAGCTAGAAGCCCAAATATTTTTTCAGAGGCAGATGCAGAAAAAAATTATATTCAGTTTGCAACCTGATGGAGGTCTGTATAGATGGATTAATAGAACAAGTCCCACACACAGCTAGAAGCCCAATATTTTTTCAGAGGTAGATGCAGAAAAAAAATATATTCAGTTTGCAACCTGATGGAGGTCAGTATAGATGGACTAATAGAGAAAGTCCCACACACTGCTAGAAGGCCAAATATTTTTTCAGAGCTAGATGCAGAAAAAAATTATATTCAGTTTGCAACCTGATGGAGGTCAGTATAGATGGACTAATAGAACAAGTCCCACACACTGCTAGAAGCCCAAATATTTTTTCAGAGCTAGATGCAGAAAAAAATTATATTCAATTTGCAACCTGATGGAGGTCAGTATAGATGGACTAATAGAATGATGCTATGCCCAAAAGATTTTACTTCACTAGGTGCAGTAAAAAAATTGGTATTCTATACACAGGTGGTATATCTTGCAACACAGATAGGCTACTCCACTGACTAACACACTCTGCAATAGGCCAAAAAGGATTAGCTTTGCTAGATTCAGCCAAATGCTGTGAAAAAAACTTGCACAGCACTGGCACAGACCTGCCTGGCAAAAACTGATAGGAACTGATGTAACCTAGTCCTGAAAAGGACTGCAATTACAATTAGTCTTTACTCCCACAATCTATCTATTTAAGAGCACAGACCTGCCTGATAAAAGTCGTAGGAATTGCTGTAACCTAGTCCTTAAAAGGACTGCAATCACAACTATTCCCTACTCCCAAGCTATCTGTAGATTTGTGCGAAAATTGGCTTGAAATTAACAAGGTATAGCGCACACAGCAACAGCGGTGCCGTCTAACACGCAGCTGCAGCAGTGAGAAAATGGTGGCGACGGGGAAAATGGCTTGGTCTTATAGGGCAAGGACATGTGACATACACTGCCAATGACACATGCCCTTGCTTGTGTGAAAAAAGCACTTCACTCCGTGTGTGCGCTGCTGATAGGCTGACAGATTGCACCTCCCCACTGTAAATGCGGGAAAGAGAAAAAAAAATGGAGATCTTCATTATTCCTGCAGAGATCCATCCCCTGCCCCTCCCCCCACCCCGTTGTACACTCAAACTGCGTATTAACATTAATTTTCATCATTACTGAGAAAAAATCCAGTTATGATTTTGGTGCACGAACAGTTATCGAACATAACCTCGAACAGCCGAATTTTTCTCAAATCGTTCGTGTTCGCCGAACGGCTCGAACACCGCCCAAAACAGCTCGAATTTGAGATTGGCGAACAGTTCGAGTAGAACAACGCTCATCTTTACTCAGGGATAATACTGAAAACAGAGGAGCTAGAGGTGTAATTGGAGCAACTTTAAAATCTGTAGTAGTGAGAATGTGGACAGAGCAGGAGAAATTGCCGTCCGCACAGCCGGGGAACAGCTGACGTTACTGAACCCCAATGACATGGCAGCAAGTGTTGACTGTGCAGACGGCACTTCCGAGCACCAACTGGCGGTGTTGGAGCTCAGGGATTACAGTTCAGGTGGTAGAAACATGAACAGAACAGGAGACCTGGATACTTTTGCCAACAATTATTTATTCTGGAAGAGGACTGGCAAATTCATGAGAGATCCAGGCCTTGTTCATTTTGAGAAAAGTAAGCCGGTCAACGTTATCGGAGGATAGTCGCATGCGACGGTCTGTTAGTACACCACCTGCGGCACTAAAAACGCGTTCCGATAATACACTAGCAGCAGGGCAAGCTAGCACCTCCAATGCATACTGACTTAGCTCTGGCCATGTATCTAGCTTACAGACCCAAAACTTGAAGGGAGAAGAGCCGTCTGGGAGTACACTAAGAGGGCAAGACATGTAGTCTGTCACCATCTGACGGAAACGTTGCCTCCTGCTGACTGGAGCCGTCTGTGATGGTGTAGACATTTGTGGCGGCGGGGACACAAAACTTTGCCACATTTCGGCCATACTGGTCTTGCCTTGTGCTGAGGCGCTGCTTCTGCTCCCTCTTTGTGCAGAGCTTCCTCCACTGCCTCGATGCACTGAGCTGCTTTGTAAAGCACTAGCAGCACTGCTCTCGGTTGGAATGGAGAACATGATGGAATGCACCAGTGCGTCTTGGTACTCCCGCATTTTACGCTCCCGGTTCAATGGTGTTATGAGGCTTTGTAAGTTGTCCCGGTAGCGAGGATCTAGGAGGGTGGACACCCAATAATCAGCCATGTTGAGAATGTGGGCGATGCGGTGGTCGTTTCTCAGGCACTGCAGCATGAAATCAACCATGTGCTGCAGACTGCCAACTGGCCAAGAAACGCTGTCCCCTGCTTGAGGCGTGATCTCTGCCTGCTCTGCATCACCCCACCCTCGCTCTAGATACTGACTACTAGAGCATTGTGTACCTCCCTCCTCTGGATAGATGTCTGCCTCATCCATTGACTCCTCCTCATCCTCCTCACAAAGTGTCCCCTGCCTAGGACTTTGTGAGGAACCACGTTGCGCAGACTGTAGAGAAGCAGATGGCATTTGTGACTCCTCATCCTCCACCTCTTCCAAAACCTTGTCCCTTAGTGCTTGCAGTGTTTTTTCAAGCAGGCAGATAAGGGGGATAGTCATGCTGACTAGTGCATCATCTGCACTCGCCATCCGTGTGGAATAATCGAAGGCACGCAAAACGTGGCAAATGTACTTCATAGAGGCCCACTCAGTGGTGGTGAAGTGTGAACGGCGCGCACTGCGACTTCTTTGCGCCTGCTGCAGCTGGTACTCCATTACTGCAGCCTGCTGCTCACACAACCTCTCCAACATATGTAACGTTGAATTCCACCTGGTGGGTAGGTCACATATGATGCGATGTTCCGGAAGACTTAATCGGCGCTGCAGAGCTGCAATGCGTGATCTTGCATTGCTGGAACGCCGCAAGTGAGCGCACTCTATGCGGACCTTGTGAAGCAGTGCATCAAGATCCGGATAGTCCCTCAAAAAACTCTGCACGACCAAGTTGAGCACATGTGCCAGACATGGGATGTGAGTGAGGTTGCCTAGGCCCAGAGCTGCCACCAGATTTCGGCCATTGTCACACACTACCATGCCTGGCTGGAGATTTGCTGGCACAAACCACACGTCGCTCTACTGCTTGATGGCATTCCAGAGCTCCTGCGCTGTGTGGCTTCGATTCCCCAAAGAAATTAATTTTAATACGGCCTGTTGACGTTTGGCCACGGCTGTGCTCATATTGGTCACCATAACAGGTAACCGTTCACGGGTCGATGTGGAGGTAGACAGTGACGGCTTCTGCAGCGCTGATTCAGAGGAACTGGAGTATGAGGAGGAGTCAATGTGTACAGACTGGATTCCTGCAATCCTTGGAGTTGGCAGAACACGTACAGCGCCACTCTCAAGATCTGTACCCGGCTCCACAACATTTACCCAATGGGCAGTGAGGGAAAGGTATCGTCCCTGTCCATGCTTACTGGTCCACGCATCGGTGGTCAGGTGGACCTTGCTACTGACGGCGTTTTGTAGCGCATGTTTAATTTTTCCCTCCACATGATGTTGCAGGGCAGGGACAGCTTGCCTGCTGAAATAAAATCAGCTGGGCACGTTGTATTGTGGGACTGCCAATGCCATAAAGTTAAGGAATGTGTCTCCACCAGCCTGAATGATAGCATTTCAAGGGCCAGTAGTTTAGCAATGCCAGCATTCAGAGCCTGTGCGCGGGGGTGGTTTGCCGAGTATGGGCGCCTTTTCTCCCATGCCTGTGCTAACGATGGCTGTAGACTGGCCTGGGAGTGTGAGGATGACTGGGAAAGTGGTGCTGTGGGTGGAATTACACTGTGTCTCTGTACAACAGTGCCAGAGATTCTTCCATGGCGATCCTGTGAGGAAGCCGAACCAGCTGTGTGTGAGCTGGAGGAAGAGGCTACAACACGAGCTGAAGAGGTGGTAGGTGGCGCTGTAGGTTGGCCTAGGTCTTCAGTGTGTTTTTGTAACTCCACCACGTGCTTGGTCCGCACATGTTTCCACATATTTGTGGTATTGAAGTTGCTGACACTTTTCCCTCTTTTCACCTTCTGATTACACAGCTTGCATTTGACAAAGCAAATGTCATCTGCAACTGTGTCAAAAAAGGACCAGGCACTGCAAGTCTTGGGAGCGCCCGCTTTGGATTTTGGAAGAGCCATGCTCCTAATGGGTGCCGAAGTGGAGGCTACAGGCAACCAAGTCTGCCCCCTCCCTCTCCCTCCTTTTTGGGCTGTTCGGGGAATCTCTTCCTCAGAGCTGCTCCCACCACCTTCCTGTCCCTCACGCCATGATGGGTCAAGGACCTCATCATCTACACCACCCTCTTCAAACAACTGCTTCTCCTGGGTAGTCTCGACAGCACAGTACGCACCAGAAAGTGGCACCTGAGTCTCATCATCAGATGCGTACTGAGGTGTGCTGCTGACCATAGGCATTGGCCCACCCGCCTCTTCAGATTCAGAGAGACAAAACGGTTGCGCATCACTGCATACTACCTCTTCTTCAAATTCTCGAATTCTGCTTGGCTGGCCCCCTCTTTCCAAGCCAAGAGATTCGGAGAACAGAAGTAGAGATGGCTCCTGTCCAGGGCTCTCTGACTGCCTGGGCAATTTGGCAGGTGGTGAAGAGACAGATGGGTGCTCTACAGTGCTCAGGACCTGAGAGGATCTGGAACTAATTGAAGTCGATGCGTTAGCTGCCATCCATCCGACAACGGCTTCAATTTGGTCCTCCCGCAGCAGTGGGGTACGGCTAGCTCCTACAAAGCTGCGCATAAAGGACTGTTCCCTGGTAAAACGGGGGATGCTGAGTCACTGGTGCCCGCAGCAGGCACAGAATCCCCACGTCCTCTCCCTGCAGGCACAGAATCCTCACGTCCTCTCCCTGCAGAAACTCCACGCCCACGCCCACGACCACATGCCTTACTCCCTGCCTTCTTCATCTTGGTAGACTGATAAAGATAGGCAGAAAAGTACTAAGGGCTTAGTGTGCTTATTCCTGAACAGCTGCTAACAGGTATAAGAAACACTAATTTTATAAAGTGTGGACTAGACTTTAATATGAGCTAATGTGGCCTACACAACTGTAAAGTGGAGTGTTTGGTGAACTTTATTTAGTTTTTTTTTGTCACAAAAAGACACTGGATGTGCCTAAAGATGTAATAACGATAGTATCACAAACTTTTTGTAGCTATTACAATGTAGGAAGGTAACCTACAATGCAATAGATGAGGCTGCAAAAAATAGGCTAATACTAATCTGGCTGGGGCTGCAGGGCCCAATGCTGCAGAAAGGCTCCTCTAACTACTCCTATATAGTGTGTTTGGAACCAATTTAGCTGAATACGGATGGAACCACCACACTAATAGGAGAAATCAGGAAAAATTATGAATTGGCAAAAAAGGACAATGTATGAGGCAGTGACACACACTGAGTGCACTACAACCAGACGTGGTTGAAGCACACACTACAGGGTGAGCTGCACTCACACACCAGACCTTGCAGACAGCGGTGAACAGTACAGATGCAGAGCACTGTGCACTAGCGCTGCAAGACCAAAAAAATTTCTCTATCTACTCCTATATAGTGTGTTTGGAACCAATTTAGCTGAATACGGATGGAACCACCACACTAATAGGAGATATCAGGAAAAATTATGAATTGGCAAAAAAGGACAATGTATGAGGCAGTGACACACACTGAGTGCACTACAACCAGACGTGGTTGAAGCACACACTACAGGGTGAGCTGCACTCACACACCAGACCTTGCAGACAGCGGTGAACAGTACAGATGCAGAGCACTGTGCACTAGCGCTGCAAGACCAAAAAAATTTCTCTATCTACTCCTATATAGTGTGTTTGGAACAAATTTAGCTGAATACGGATGGAACCACCACACTAATAGGAGATATCAGGAAAAATTATGAATTGGCAAAAAAGGACAATGTATGAGGCAGTGACACACACTGAGTGCTCTATAACCAGACGTGGCTGAAGCACACACTACAGGGTGAGCTGCACTCACACACAGAGACCTTGCAAAAAGCGGTGAACAGCACAGAGAACTGTGCACTAGCACTGCAAGGCACAGCGATTTATAAAGTAGCTTGGGTAAAGCAGAATAGACCAAATAGGTAGCTAAAACTGTCCCTCAGAACAAAAGCGTCCTATCCCTAACTGAATTCACAGCAGAGTGAGCTCAAAATGGCGGCGGCGGCTTTTATAGTGCATCATGACATCATTTCAGCAGCCAATCACAGCCATGCCATTAGTTAAGATGCCTACATGCCTAACAGGATGTGCCCACACTTCTTAGGATCCTCATTGGCTGAATAAAATGAAAATGGCTCATTGCATTATGGGAACTTCCGATTCCGGTATACGATATTGCAAAAGTATCGGAATTAAGTATCGGAATTCCGATACCGCGAATATCGGCCGATACCCGATATTTCAGTATCGGAATGCTCAACACTACTTATGACTATGTGATATTTCAGTTTTTCTTTTTTAATAAAATTGCAAAACTTTCTACATTTCTGTTTTTTTCTGTAAAAATGGTGTGCAGAGTGTACTTTAATGAGAAAAAAATAAACTTTTTAGAATTTACCAAATGGCTGCAATGAAACAAAGAATGAAAATTTTGAAAGGGTCTGAATACTTTCCGTACTTACTGTATATACATATCCCTATGAAATCTCTGCATATGATGAAATATTTTATATATGTATAAAAAGAAAGTGGCATTTTTTTTAACTTCCATCATCCTGCAGTTGCTCTTTACCTGTCTGTGGGCTCTTGGCAAATATAAAAATTACCCTCAGTTTGCAAAACAATCCATCTACATTAATATAGTAAATATAGGGTGGGCTACTGGAAATTAACATATGCACAAAATAATTAGCATCCAGCGCCTTTTTGGACGAATGATCCCTGGAAATCCAAGGTTTCTTAAAACATCCGTTTATTTCTTCATATTAAAAACAGGTAACAAGAAGGTTCTCCACGATTAGACCTGTTTGGGTCGAAACATGTTGGTTTCTATGCCTTGTTTGCAATCATGAGTGTATCCAAACTGCCTGACCTTCTTGTTACCTGTTTTTAATATGAAGAAATAAACGGATGTTTTAAGAAACCTTGGATTTCCTGGGATCATTCATCCAAAAAGGCACTGGATGCTTATTATTTTGTGCATATCGACTTTCACCCAGTGGATCCGTGCAGCCCGGAGGACGCGGTAACAAAAGGAGGAGGTGAGCTGACAAGCTCATCTTATATATACTAGAAATTAAATCCTGTTTCCCTTTGTGGTTTATATGGGATGGATAGTGGATAATGGTGTGCTTATGACGCGCCCCCTGGGCCATGTTCAAGGGATACCCGGAGCCGGATCTGTATGGGGGTAGTAGTCCTTGTGGCGGTGACCCGGTCCGTGCCCAGGGTGTCAAACTAAGTGGCAGTCTATGGCAGTAGATGTTAATTTGAGGTGTCGACTACGCCACCCGTTGAGTGCGGCTTTGAAGCCGCCGCTGCAGGGCAGTCCGCTGAGGCCGGTGGTATAGGTGCAGCAGTGATGGTATAACCCCCAACGGGAGGGGTATGGCCTCAGGGCAGCAGGTGTGGATGATGGGGGTTGTGATGGTGCAGAAGAAGACTCAGAGTCGGGAGATGCAGTTCAGGGTTTTTACTTACTGGTGTCCTTTTAGTCACTCTGGCCTTGAGTGACCACCCGAGCCGTGCTGCGTCCACCAGGTCCTGGACTCGGCCAACCCCCAGGCAATTCCGGAGCGTGGTCCTGAGCTCCTTTCTGACTCTCCCTTCCTCTGGCCGTTCCCACCAGGGATCCACTTTTGGCCGGCTCCCTCGGGTCTCTTGGTGGTCAAGCCTCCTCTGGGCTCCCTGACCCTATACTTGGTGTGCCTTTCTAGTGGATTTGGTGAGGGTCGCGGCAGATCCTGACCACGACCTCCGGTTCCTGGCTAAGGTCTACTTCTGCCTCCACCAGCTTGGGATCCGGTACCCTTGTCCGCCAACCCTTCACCCTTCTGTCCTTATTCTGGGATCTTGGGGTTCTTTCTGACTCGTTCTCTCTGGGTCCTTCTGACTCCTCTCTCTCTCTCTTCTGCTTCGCTGCAGGCTCAGCCCTGGAGCTGGGCCCAGCCGGAGCCACAGCTCCCTGTCAGCCCTCCTGGCTGAGCTCCTCTGCTCTGCTTCTCCTCAGGCTCTCTGACCAAAGACCCTATTCTAAGATGGTGCCCACCTTATATACTCCCTCTATGTGTGAGCCCAGGTGACCAGCACCCAGTGAGCTCCTAGCTTTACCCAGACTACTCCCCCTATCTGCCCCTACACTACTGGGATGTTCCACCCCCCTCCCACTCCAGCCAGGGACAGACGCTGTCGTACCTGCACATATACTGGTGGGAGTACCGTTGTTCTGTCCCCTGGAAATGGGATGTATGTAGTGCATGCAGCCTACTAGCTCAGTTCCACACTCCATCCTTACCCGGGAGTGGAATACCACACCTCTGGGTTGAGGTGCAATACCCCTGTAGCAGCCGAATCCTCAGGGTGCTACATTCCCCCCTGGTAAATCACAGCACGTCCTCGGGCTGTAAAAGAATAAAAACATCCACAAACATACAAATTTTTTTCAAAAACATCATAAACATATAGAACATTATATATATCATCAGCATAAAACTTTTCATATAAAAACTTTTCATAGTAAACATTCTTGTTCCTCCGGCCACGGTGCAACTTGTGACTGGGTAAAGTGCAACAGTCTCTTGTAGAAAAAACAACAGTTTCCTATAAAACCGGTAGGGGGCGCTTTAGAAAGCGCAACTATATACAAGGGGAGGTGGCCGCTCTCAGTCCTCGGCCAGTGGGGATCAGGAATGGCTGCTCACAGTCCTCAGCCTGTGGGGAGATGGGACACACTGGAACAGTTCACACTTGTCCCAACGGGGAACTCATTTTAATTAAGCAGCATGGCATATACCCTTACGGGTAACTATATACAGTTTCAGTTCACCTCTTAATGGTGACGATGCCCTCCTGCTCCTTCCTGAGGGTAGGCTTCAGACCCGTCCGGGTCCTCTTGACCTTCCTCACACCGCAACTCCTCTTCCGTCAGGCGATGTACATGAAGTGCATAGGGTCCTTTGGCACACTGGTGCCGGGTAAAGGTCACCTCATCACCCAGGTAAAGGTCACGACCTCTGTGTCCCTCCGGTAGGTGGGACTCGACATCTCTTCTGGTCACGAAGACGTCGCCGGGGGTGTGATGGTCTCTGATGAAGCCCCAACCGTGCTGCAGTTGGAATTTAATTACAGTCCCGGTGGCACGGGGACCGTGGGCTGCACGGGGGTTCCTTCTGGTCCGGCTTTTCTGCTCTGCACTTTTTATTTGCAGCCGCTGCTCACGGACCCGCCTCTCTCTCCTTTCTCTGTCAAAGACCTCTAGCTGCTGCCGGCAGCACTCCGCACGCTCAGCTGCGGCCGCCCGGGTCTCTTGGGTGAACCCGATGAGGTCTTCTCCTGTGGGGTCCCACGCAAACTGCGCTTCCTCCAACGAGAGTGGGGTGATCTTGGTGGGCGCCGGAGCCGGGATCAGGGGCTCATCCAGGGGTCTTTCTTTCCGGAGTCGGGGATGGTGGTACTCCGGTGGCCACACAGGGGGCTGCCCATCCGGGCAAGTGTGCTGGGCAAATAGGTCTTCACCCAGGTGTGGCGCTGTGGACGTTGAGGGCGCGGTGGTGGTAGCGGCGCCCGGGTTCACCAGGCCTTGCGACCAGGCCTGGGGCACCCTGAAGGTGAAGGGCACCGTGAAGACGGCGGCGCCCGGGTGTACTTGACTTTGCGACCAGGCCGGTGGCTCGGCAGAGGTAGAGGGCGCTGTTGGTACTGCGGCGCCCGGGGGTACTCGGCCTTGCGACCAGGCCGGTGGCGTCTCTCGCTTGGCCGCGCTCAGGGTTGAGGCACGTGACGTCACAGGGGGCGTGGCCGCGGCTTCTGTTTGAGGCCTAGTCGGGAGCGGTGACTGTGCAACGACGGGCAAGGCAGGGGAAATTTCGGGCTCTGCGACGGGGAGCTGGGGCAGGCTCACGGCTTCTCGGCTCGGGGTAGTAACGTCCCCTTTACCTGCCTCCGTTTCTTTAGCTCCTTCCTCGGCGTCGTCTCCGGCCTAGATTCCTCCTGCGCCATCCTCAGAGGCGGTCTGACTCCTCGTCTCGGGTGGCGTGCTCCGCTGGCGGGCTCCAGCCTGCTGGGCCATCTCTCTGCTCCATGCGGCCAGTACGTCTCGCTGCACTCGGGCCATCCTCTGAGCCAAGCCCTCCAGTGCGGTCCGTGCATGCTCCCGATCTCTGGGGAGCTGCGCCAGGATCTCCACCAGGCCTTCTGGGGTTGTCGCTTGCAACAGGCTCCTGACCACTGGGTCGGTGCTGCCTGTCTCCCCCTCCATCTCCGGGTACGGCTCCTCCAGACTCCTCCAAGCTGCTCCCATCTTCTCTCTTTTGTTCTCTCTCCGCCCCCATTCAGGGTGGTTCCGGGGCAACTTGGTGATTGTCAGCTCCAGGGGCAGTTCTCTCACACTGATGGACATCTCAATCATTGCAGTCTCTGCTGGTGGGGGCGGTCTCCGCTTTTGGCGCCATTCTTCGACCTGGCCCACGATGGGAGGTGGTCTCTTGCCACCCTCTGGCACGCCCATAATGGCGTCCGCTCTGCCAGGGCGGGAAATCTTCCCAGATGGCGGGAATCGTCTCCCAGTGGCGGGAAACTCTGTGGATGGCGGGAAAAGACTGCAGATGGCGGGCAAACGGTGGGAAACGATCCGAGATGGCGTCCGATGGCGGGGACCCTCCGGAACTGACGGGAGACTTCTTTTTGAGGTAAATGTGAACTTTTCTTCAGGCACGCAGTACCCGGTGGTTGCGGGCACATTATCCTGCCGACTACGCCAACGTTGACGCGCCCCCTGGGCCATGTTCAAGGGATACCCGGAGCCGGATCTGTATGGGGGTAGTAGTCCTTGTGGCGGTGACCCGGTCCGTGCCCAGGGTGTCAAACTAAGTGGCAGTCTATGGCAGTAGATGTTAATTTGAGGTGTCGACTACGCCACCCGTTGAGTGCGGCTTTGAAGCCGCCGCTGCAGGGCAGTCCGCTGAGGCCGGTGGTATAGGTGCAGCAGTGATGGTATAACCCCCAACGGGAGGGGTATGGCCTCAGGGCAGCAGGTGTGGATGATGGGGGTTGTGATGGTGCAGAAGAAGACTCAGAGTCGGGAGATGCAGTTCAGGGTTTTTACTTACTGGTGTCCTTTTAGTCACTCTGGCCTTGAGTGACCACCCGAGCCGTGCTGCGTCCACCAGGTCCTGGACTCGGCCAACCCCCAGGCAATTCCGGAGCGTGGTCCTGAGCTCCTTTCTGACTCTCCCTTCCTCTGGCCGTTCCCACCAGGGATCCACTTTTGGCCGGCTCCCTCGGGTCTCTTGGTGGTCAAGCCTCCTCTGGGCTCCCTGACCCTATACTTGGTGTGCCTTTCTAGTGGATTTGGTGAGGGTCGCGGCAGATCCTGACCACGACCTCCGGTTCCTGGCTAAGGTCTACTTCTGCCTCCACCAGCTTGGGATCCGGTACCCTTGTCCGCCAACCCTTCACCCTTCTGTCCTTATTCTGGGATCTTGGGGTTCTTTCTGACTCGTTCTCTCTGGGTCCTTCTGACTCCTCTCTCTCTCTCTTCTGCTTCGCTGCAGGCTCAGCCCTGGAGCTGGGCCCAGCCGGAGCCACAGCTCCCTGTCAGCCCTCCTGGCTGAGCTCCTCTGCTCTGCTTCTCCTCAGGCTCTCTGACCAAAGACCCTATTCTAAGATGGTGCCCACCTTATATACTCCCTCTATGTGTGAGCCCAGGTGACCAGCACCCAATGAGCTCCTAGCTTTACCCAGACTACTCCCCCTATCTGCCCCTACACTACTGGGATGTTCCACCCCCCTCCCACTCCAGCCAGGGACAGACGCTGTCGTACCTGCACATATACTGGTGGGAGTACCGTTGTTCTGTCCCCCGGAAATGGGATGTATGTAGTGCATGCAGCCTACTAGCTCAGTTCCACACTCCATCCTTACCCGGGAGTGGAATACCACACCTCTGGGTTGAGGTGCAATACCCCTGTAGCAGCCGAATCCTCAGGGTGCTACACTTACCCATTAGAGGAGATACAGGAAGTGGTTTCTACCAGGTTCTCTACTAGGTTGTGTTTGTCTTATCATAATCAGGAATCAATATTCCTATTGTTCAATATAGTTCAATATTCCGGACACAAATTCCAATTTGTTTTTTTCATTTTGGCGCTTGGTTCTTAAACCTTTCCCTCCAGAAAACCCAATAGATAAAAGTTGCTGACTGTTAAGTCTGGTTACTAAGGAATCCTCAATCTTTTGGTCACCATGTGTTCTATGAATGCCGTAGAAACTCTGCACAGAAATGTGTAGCGCCCCGAGGGCTCGGCCACTACAGGGGTATTGCACCTCTGCCAGAGGTGTGATATTCCACTCCCGGGTAAGGATGGAGTATGGACCAGGGCTCAGTTAGCTGCATACAGCACACACACCCCATTTCCGAGGGACAGCTCAACGGTGCTCCCACTAGACAGAAGTGCAGGCACGACCGACTATGTCCCTGTCTGGAGTGGGGAGGGGGGTGGAACACCCAGTGCTGTAGGGGCAGATAGGGGTTGGTTCCTGAGCGTAGGAAGGAGCTCATTGGTTGCTGGTCACCTGGGCTCATGGTCAGAGGGAGGTATAAAAGGTGGGCACAATCTTAGATCTAGGTTCTGTCCAGAGAGGAGAAGACAGTGAGTAGAGGCTCTGTAGGAGCTCTACTCCAGGAGGGCCTAGTGAGAGGCCGAGGAGGAGGTGAAGGAGAGCTGTGGTGCCACCTGAGCCCAGCTCCAAGAGAAAGGAACAGGAAGGAATGGAAAGGGAGAAGAAGAGACAGAGAAACAGACGGGCTCAGGAACAAGAAGGTGGAAGGGACCTTAAGAATCCACGAGAATCCAGGGTGAAGGGTCAGGCAGATTAAGGGTACCAGATCCCAAGTTGGTGGAGGAGAAACTACCCTCAGCCAAAGACCGGTTGTCGTGATCATCTATTGATGCGACACCTCATCAAACCTGCTAGGAAGGCACCATATAGGACAGCGGAGGACGGGGCCCACGTTTAACCGCACAAGTCCGCGGCAGCTGGACAAAAGTGGGTCACTGGTGAGGCAGGCCAGAGAAAGGATTAAAGGGGGTCCTGTGCCATGCTCCTGAACTGCCTGGGAGTTGACCGAGCCCCACACCTGGTGGACGCAGCACGGCTCGGGCGGTCACTACCTGTACAGAAGTGACCTGGAGTACCTGAACTGTGAGTAAATGACATTGGACTGCAGTACGTTGTCTGTGTGCTCTTTCGCTCCTCCAGCACTATCAGCACCGGGACTCTCACTACCATCACTCCCAACATCCACTACACTGCCCTGGGGCTGCACTCATCCCGTGGGGAGTCACACCATCCCAGCTGCACACGTCATCAGCCCCAGCGGACTGCCTTGCAGCGGTGGTTCCTAACAACCGCAATCCACGGGTGGCGTAGTCGGACTTTATCGTCGGTACGTAGCAGGCTACCATTGGTCTGACCACCCTGAACCGCGGGACCGGGCCGCCACTACTACCCCCATCGTTCCCCTATCGCCCGGATCCGCGTGCCCCACGGCCCAGGGGGCGAGTCAAATGCATATGGCATATGGTTAGAAAACTCGCAATTGTGATCCATTAACTTTGCATAGAATTGCTGGACTATGTTCAAGTACAAGGCTATGTTCACATTTTCATAAAAAGATAATAGACAAACAAATTTGTACCAATAGCCATGCACCAAACACCAATTTTTGGTTCATGGTGTAGTTGTTCTGTAAATTAACACACTCTGTAAGATGGAACCACACTCCATCAGACATGATGTATTGTAAGGGACCCCCATGTCTTCGTCTATTATCATATCCAGTAGCCACTAACAATAAGATACATGCCTCTGTTTATCCCCCTCCTTTAACACTTGCAGGGCTGATACTTGGTATGACTTCTTTTAGAGTGATTTTAGTACACACAACAGTAGGGAACTGTTAGGGAACACCTTTGGCATTTTTACAGGTGAGACCAGACTAATGATTAGATAGCAAAAGGAGTGCTTAAAATTATGATTTAGCACCCATGAAAATGGACTATTAAAAATTCTTATATTTGTCTTTACACTGAAAAGACTTTTTATTTGCTGTTACTTGGACAACTATATAGTGGGAAAAATAAGTATTTGATGCAATGTCGATTTTGCAAGTTTTCCCACCTACAAAAATGGAGAGGTCTGTAATTTTTATTGTAGGTACACTTCACCTGTGAGAGACAGAATCTAAAAATGAAAAACAGAAAATCACGTTGTATGATTTTTAAATAATTCAATTCCATTTTATTGCATGAAATAAGTGTTTGATCACCTACCAACCAGCATGAATTCTGGCTCTCACAGACCTGTTATTTTTTCTTTAAGAAGCCCTCCTATTCTGTACGCATTACCTGTATTAATTGCACCTGTTTGAACTTGTTACCTGTATAAAAGACACCTGTCCAAACACTCAATCGATCACACTTCAACCTCTCCATCATGGCCAAGACCAAAGAGCTGTCTAAGGACACCAGGGACAAAATTTTAGACATGCACAAGGCTGGGATGGGCTACAGGACAATATGCAAGCAGCTTGGTGAGAAGGAAACAACTGTGGCCACAATTATTAGAAAATGGAAAAAACACAAGATGACTGTCAATCTTCCTCAGTCTGGAGCCTCATGCAAGATCATGCCTCGTGGGATAAGGATGATTCTGAGAAAGGTCATGATTCAGCCCAGAACTGCACAGGAAGGCCTGGTCAATGACCTGAAGAGAGCTTTGACCACAGTCTCAAACATTATCGTTAGTAGCACGCTATGCCGTTATGGATTAAAATGCTGCACGGCACGCAAGGCCCCCCTGCTCATGCCAGCACATATTCAGTCCTGTTTGAAGTTCACCAATAACCAGCTGGATGATCCAGAGGAGGCAATGGAGAAGAACCTTTTTGCTATCAACTCCACTCGCCATGTTTGGAAGAAGAAGGATGAGTACAATGCCAAGAACACTGTCTCAAACGTGTAGCATAGTGCGGGAAACATCATACTTTGGGGGTGTTTTTCTGCAAAGGGGTCAGGATGACTGATGGATGGGGTCATGTATCTCGAGACTTTGGCCAACAACCTCCTTCCCTCAGTAAGAGCATTGAATATGGGCTGTGGCTGGGTCTTCCAACATGACAATGACCTGAAACACATAGTCAGGGAAACTAAGGAGATGCTCCATAAGAAGCATTTCAAGGTCCTGGAGTGGCCTAGTGTCACGGGTGTGTTGCCACGAAGATCGTCACGAGTACACAGCCTGACTTCTCGCAGCTGACTTGTTGGTGCTTTGTGTTTCTCGGCAGTGAGGGAGTTAATTCTCTCTCTCTCTCTGGGCTAGATGAGGTCCAGCCTCGCCCAGCTGCAATCAATACTTCTGTAGTGAGACTCCTTCATATACCTGCTGGTCTGTTTGGGAGGTGTCGGTGAAAGCATTTCATTCAGACTGACAGAGCGGATCGTGGTGTTTGGAGTTGCTGAGATAAGTGTATTTGGAAGTGTTTTTTCCCTTTCCTCGATTTATCATTTATCTCCTTTCCCGTTGGTTTTCCCTCTGTTGTAGTTGAGAAGTTGTTTGTATGCAAGGTGGTTTTGGTTTTTCCCTTGTACTGTCTCGTTCGTCTAAATACTGTGTTTGGGCATATTATTTCTTGTTCCCTTTGGTTGTGATCGGGGTCCTTCTCAGGACTAGATTACTGAGGTGCAGGGATCTTCAGGAGGTAGGGGTTACGCTGGCGGCCTGGACCTCTGTACCTTTAACAGTACCTCCAGGTTGAGGGATTAGTCAGGGCCCCAGCTTAGGGTCAGCTTAGGCCCCCTACCTCCAGTATACAGAGACAGCGTGACATTTTCACCGACCCACTTAGTTTTTCTCCAGCTACTATGGATCCAGTAGCCGGTCTAGCTCGGCAATTGCAGAGTTTGTCCATGGAGCTGGCGGACGTTAGGTCCAAGGTTTGGCATCCTCAGGAGCAAGCCGGACCAGAACCTAAAGTAGCTCTCCCTGATAGGTTCACTGGGGGGCGGGACAAGTTTTTTGTTTTCCGGGAGGCATGTAAATTGTACTTTCGGCTGCGGCCTCGGTCATCGGGGAGTGAAGAACAAAGGGTGGGAATTGTCATCTCGCTCCTACAAGGGGACCCACAATCTTGGGCGTTCTCTCTTCCCCCGGGTTCCCCGGCTCTCCAGTCAGTGGATAGGTTTTTCGCTGCCCTGGGACTCGTATATGATGACCCAGATCGGATCTCCCTTGCTGAGTCTAAGTTACGTAGGATCCAGCAGGGAGATCGTCCGGCGGAGGAATTCTGTTCGGAGTTCCGTAGGTGGGCCACGGACACCCAGTGGAATGACCCGGCTCTTAGGAGCCAGTTTTGTCATGGTTTATCCGACAAATTACAGGATGTGTTGGCACAGTATGACTCTCCCGTGTCTCTGGAAGCCGCTATGGCCCTCGCTATTCGCGTGGACAGACGGCTTCGGGAGAGGTGCGGGATAACTCTACCCCCTGTGATGACTCCACCTCCTACAAGGTCCCCTCATATGGTGGTTCCCCTGGTCAGTCCAGAGGAGCCTATGCAATTAGGAGGGACATCATTTCGGGGGAGGGGACCGGTGGTGCGCCATAAGGCAGGAAGGTGTTTCTTCTGCGGCAGAAAGGGACATTTTATTGGGGGGTGTCCATCCCGTCCCTTGCAGAGTGAAGAGTCGTCGGAAAACTGTTGATCCCAGGTTGTGTGGTGGACGGCAATCTGGGAGTAGGTATTTCGTCCCTAGGTTCGTCTCAGTTTCTCGTACCGGCGAAGGTGGTGGTGGGTACAAGAACTGAGAGGATATCTGTTCTTCTGGATAGTGGGGCCGGGGCTAATCTGGTTGATGCTCGGTTTGCCCGGGTTCAAGGTATGCGGTTGAGTGAGTTGGCTAAACCCATCCCCATATTCTCGATCGATGCCAGGCCTCTCGGGCAGGGAAGTTTTTTGCAAGTTGTGCATGACGTAAAACTTCAAGTGGGGGCAATACATAAAGAACTGTTGTCTTGCTACGTGTTGGAGGGTCTTCCCACTCCTATTGTGTTGGGCCTTCCTTGGTTAGCAAAGCATAACCCGGTTATTAATTGGCAAACCAGAGAGATAAGCCAATGGAGTAAATTCTGTAATAAAAACTGCATGAACACGGTCATTGGTGCGGTTACTCCTTGGGTCTTACCTCCATTTCTGGCGGACTTTGAGGATGTATTCTCGGAGAAAGGGTGTCAGGAACTACCTCCTCATCGCGTGTATGACTGTTCTGTAAAACTGCTCCCTGAGGCCAAGTTACCTAAAGCTAGGTTGTATAACCTTTCTGGTCCTGAGAGGCAGGCCATGAAGGATTATATCTCAGAAAGTGTGGCTAAGGGGCATATTAGACCTTCATCTTCACCGGTGGCCGCGGGGTTCTTCTTTGTTAAGAAGAAAGATGGAGGCCTACGCCCTTGCCTGGATTTCCGTGAACTTAATCGGATTACGGTCCGAGATCCGTATCCGCTCCCACTTATTCCCGATCTCTTTAATCAGATCGTGGGCGCCAAATGGTTCTCTAAGTTGGATCTCAGGGGGGCGTACAATCTGATTAGGATGAAGGAGGGGGATGAGTGGAAGACGGCGTTTAACACTCCGGAGGGGCATTATGAGAACCTTGTCATGCCATTCGGTCTGACTAATGCCCCGGCGGTGTTCCAACACTTTGTTAATGACATTTTTCGCCGCTTGGTGGGACAGTTTGTTGTCATATATCTGGATGATATCCTAATTTACTCGCCGGATCTGGTGTCTCATCAGGAGCACGTTAGGCAGGTGTTACAGATCTTGCGGGATAATAAACTGTATGCCAAGTGGGAAAAGTGTGTGTTCGCCGTACAGGAACTCCAGTTTTTAGGCTTCCTGGTTTCAGCGTCCGGTTTTCGTATGGACCCTGGGAAAGTGCGGGCAGTTCTTGAGTGGGATCGGCCAGAGAATCTTAAGGCGCTACAACGTTTCCTGGGGTTTGCTAATTATTACCGAAAGTTCATTCGTAATTTCTCGTCCATGGTTAAGCCTCTCACAGACATGACTAAAAAGGGGACGGATTTTTCTAGGTGGTCTGACAAGGCTTGTCAAGCATTCTCCTCCTTGAAAAAATGTTTTGCCTCGGCACCCATACTCATTCAACCTGATGCGTCACAGCCATTCATTGTAGAGGTAGACGCTTCCGAGGTAGGGGTGGGAGCAGTATTGTCACAGGGTTCGTCCCCTGGTAAGTGGCATCCGTGCGCCTTTTTCTCTAAAAAATTGTCGTCCGCTGAGAGGAATTACGATGTCGGCAATAGGGAACTCTTGGCCATTAAGTTAGCTTTTGAGGAGTGGCGCCATTTTCTGGAGGGGGCAGTTCATCCGGTCACCGTCATCACCGATCACAAGAACCTGCTATATCTGGAGTCCGCGAAACGTCTGAATCCCAGACAAGCTAGGTGGTCATTGTTTTTTACCAGGTTTAATTTTGTCGTTACATATCGTCCTGGGTCAAAAAATGTAAAGGCGGATGCCTTATCTCGTAGTTTCCCGGGGGCCGGGAATACGGACGACCCGATTCCTATCCTTCAGGAGGGGGTGGTGGTTTCGGCAGTATGCTCTGAGCTGGAGGAGGAGGTATTGGAGGCTCAGGGGGACGCCCCTGTTGGACCTCCAGGGAGACTGTTTGTTCCAGATCAGTTGCGACAAAAGGTGATCGAGGCACACCATAACTCAGTTTTTGCAGGACACCCGGGGAGTAAAGCAACTGTGGATCTCCTCTCGCGTCGGTTTTGGTGGCCTAATTTACATAAGGAGGTGGTAACTTTTGTCGCGTCCTGTGGGGTTTGTGCGCGCTCTAAGACCTCACATACCCGTCCGTCTGGGGCCCTCTTACCTTTGAAGATCCCGGAGCGTCCTTGGACTCATCTGTCTATGGACTTTATTACGGACCTCCCTCCGTCTTCGGGTAAAACGGTCATACTCGTTGTAGTGGACAGGTTCAGCAAGATGGCACATTTTATCGCTCTTCCGGCTCTCCCTAATGCTAAAACTCTTGCGCAGGTGTTCATTGGGGAGATTGTGAGGCTTCACGGGGTACCCTCCGAGGTGGTGTCTGATCGGGGGTCTCAGTTTGTGTCTAAGTTCTGGAAGGCGTTTTGTGCACGGCGGGGGATGCAGTTGTCATTCTCATCGGCTTTTCATCCTCAGACCAATGGTCAGACGGAACGTATGAACCAGAGCTTGGAGACATATCTCCGGTGTTTTGTGTCAGAGAACCAGGAGGACTGGGCTTCTTTCTTACCTCTGGCAGAGTTTGCTCTTAATAATAGGCGGAGCGAGTCCACTGGTAAGTCCCCGTTTTTTGGGGCATATGGTTTTCACCCCCAGTTTTGTACTTTCAGTGGGGGGGGCTCTTCGGGGGTTCCTGAGGAGGAACGATTTTCCTCATCACTCGCTTCAGTATGGAGAGGGGTGCTGAAGAATCTGAATACTATGGGGAACCGATACAAACGTATGGCTGATAGGAGGAGAGTGTCTGGTCCGGACCTAAGTGTGAACGATCGGGTATGGTTGTCTACCAGGAATATAAAACTTAAGGTTCCCTCCTGGAAACTGGGTCCCAGGTTCATCGGGCCGTACAGGATCAGTTCTATTATTAATCCGGTGGCATTCCGTCTTGACCTCCCCCCTACGTTTAAAATTCACAACGTGTTTCACAGATCATTGCTTAAGAGGTATGTGGCGCCGGTGGTACCGTCACCTTTACCTCCCCCTCCAGTGGTTGTCAATGGTAACTTGGAGTTCCAGGTATCGAGGGTCATTGATTCACGCTTTAATCGCCGGTCCCTTCAGTACCTGGTTCATTGGAAGGGGTATGGTCCTGAGGAGAGGATGTGGGTTCCTGCGTCGGATATTAACGCAGACCGATTAGTTCGGGCCTTCCACACGACTCACCCGGATAAACCTGGCCCTGAGGGTCCGGAGGCCCCTCGTAGAAGGGGGGGTACTGTCACGGGTGTGTTGCCACGAAGATCGTCACGAGTACACAGCCTGACTTCTCGCAGCTGACTTGTTGGTGCTTTGTGTTTCTCGGCAGTGAGGGAGTTAATTCTCTCTCTCTCTCTGGGCTAGATGAGGTCCAGCCTCGCCCAGCTGCAATCAATACTTCTGTAGTGAGACTCCTTCATATACCTGCTGGTCTGTTTGGGAGGTGTCGGTGAAAGCATTTCATTCAGACTGACAGAGCGGATCGTGGTGTTTGGAGTTGCTGAGATAAGTGTATTTGGAAGTGTTTTTTCCCTTTCCTCGCTTTATCATTTATCTCCTTTCCCGTTGGTTTTCCCTCTGTTGTAGTTGAGAAGTTGTTTGTATGCAAGGTGGTTTTGGTTTTTCCCTTGTACTGTCTCGTTCGTCTAAATACTGTGTTTGGGCATATTATTTCTTGTTCCCTTTGGTTGTGATCGGGGTCCTTCTCAGGACTAGATTACTGAGGTGCAGGGATCTTCAGGAGGTAGGGGTTACGCTGGCGGCCTGGACCTCTGTACCTTTAACAGTACCTCCAGGTTGAGGGATTAGTCAGGGCCCCAGCTTAGGGTCAGCTTAGGCCCCCTACCTCCAGTATACAGAGACAGCGTGACACCTAGCCAGTCTGCAGACCTGAACTTAATAGAAAATTAGAAAATCTTTGGAGGGAGCTGAAACTCAATGTTACCCAGCAACAGACCCAAAACCTGAATGATCTGGAAAAGGTCAGTATGGGGGAGAGGGCCAAAATCCCTGCTGCA
Organism: Phyllobates terribilis; assembly: GCF_046119375.1. Lineage (NCBI taxonomy): Eukaryota > Metazoa > Chordata > Amphibia > Anura > Dendrobatidae > Phyllobates > Phyllobates terribilis. The sequence goes on from NW_027362761.1 coordinate 878,230,985, forward strand.
GTGTGTGCAAACTTGGTCAAGAACTACAGGAAACGTCTAACCTCTGTAATTGGAAACAAATCTTTCTGTACCAAATATTAAGTTGCATTTTTCTATTGTTTCAAATACTTATTTCATTCAATAAATGCAAATTAACTATGTAAAAATCACACAATGTGATTTTCTAGATTTTTTTTAAGATTATGTTTCTCACAGGTGAAGTGTAGCTATGATAAAAATTGCAGACCACTCCAATCTTTGTCAGTGGGAATAATTGAAAAATAAGCAGTGTATCAAATACTGTATTTTTTAGTTTATAAGATGCACTTTTTCCCCCCAGATTGGGGGGGGGGGGATTAGGGGTGCATCTTATAATGCGGAGTCCCAGGGTCACTGCTGACGGCAGCGGAGGCAGGAGTTTGGCGATGCTGCAGGCCCCACGCTGGGAGGAGGGGGTGTTTAGATATGCAACGCTGTGGGTTTTCATCGGTGCTGGAGCTCCGCCGACATTTTGAGAAAGCCCAGAGCCACCGCACTTACATGGTACAGTATACAATGCGGTGGACTCAGAGAAAATGGCCGCCGTGGGCGGTGCATGCACAGATTGAGATCTTGGCACCGAGATCTCGTCTCCAGAGATCTCAGTGCCGAGATCTCAATCTGTACCTGCGCCGCCCACGGTGGACTTTTTCCCTGGAGTCCACCGCATTGTATACCATGTAAGTGCGGGGGCTCTGCCCTTTCGCAAAATGTTGGTGGAGCCCCCGCACCGCCGAACACCTGCAACATCCCCTCGCACCTCCGAACACCTGCTCCACCCAGCCTGAGACCCACAGCATCGCACCACTCCTGCCATGCCCAGCTTCCTGCAGCAGCTACCCTGGGACCCCGCTGCACCACATTCCCGGTAAGAAGATGCACTGACAAAAGATGCACCACAATTTTATTGAAAGAATTTTTTCCAATTTTTCTTCCCAAAATTTGGGGTGCGTCTTATAATCCAGTGCATTTTATAATCTACAAAATACAGTATTTTCCCACTGTATGTAGTACATAGCAATGGTAATTATTTCCAAATTCAAGAAATGTATCAGCTATAAAGTACTTCTCCAGGAAAGTATAGACAGTGAGTCACAATATGACAATTTAAAACTTTATGTATTTGCTATTTCAAGTGTCAATGTTTAGAAATATGTTTAGCTGTTAGTATGTTTATAAGCGTACGTTATTTTAATAATACAAATTATTCAGTTACTTCATTGTTTACTGGTATAAGAACCATAGAATGTAAAAAATATAGTTTCGAATAATGGCATTTGAATGACTTTTTGGAAAGCAAAATCTTGATTTAGTGTTTTTGATTTAAGAATCACTAGCTTGTATCTGTTCCATCAAAGCTTCACTTTTGGAGCCTAGGCAGGAGGAAATGAAAAGATTATTCTGCACAATGCCAAAAAATTACCTTGTCTCTGTTTTTAGAAAAAAAAAGATCTGAAATCATAAAAATAAAATGTGCATTTCCTTGACCGCTTCATCTTTAATTACCAAAAATGTGAACAATTACCAATGGATTGACCTCTTAAGTCACAATTTGGACAAGCTTAACATTAACATAAATTCAATGTATGTTTCCAATTATTTCGGTCATTAAACCTGTTTTTCAGTAAGCAATAGTATGCTTGGCTTCTCTTCCTATTCAACTATGGAATGTGGTTACATTGTAGAAAATAAGGGCTTAATAGCTTAATTTCTAGCATTTGGATAGTAGGAAACAGGGTAAATGTTTGCATTTGCATGCATTATACATGCCATTCGTGAGATATATTTTAGTTTATAAACTACAAAATCATCTCTTATTTTTCCAGCGACAAATACTTTGGATGCTCCAGAATATTATACTTAAATAATGTTATTTTTATTTTAACATTCCTTTACTAAATACCCCGAGGGGTCAGCAATTGAAGGGTATTACATCCGGATCCAGATTATGCCAGAGTCCCTTTTATCTTAAGTTATTCTCCAAGCTAAGGAAATGGAAGCGCAAGAGCAATGAGGGATGAGAGCTTGACAGATGTGGAGAATTTTTGAAAGATTTAGATAAATGGAATTTAAGCAATGTCTACCGAAGCAATGTCTGTCTTTCTTTCAATCTGTATGTTTAGGTGCTTAATTGTCTTTATAAAACCATGAGGATATGATTTTGAAAAAATCTCCACTATTGCTTGTGTTTATTATAAGGAACTTTCAATTAGATGCCTAATTCTATTACACTGTCTGAGAGCCGAAGTAATGACTGCTCATTGTTCATGCCCTTGTCAATGCTTGGATGAGAAAAGCAAATGCACACATAATGTCAAATGCATTCCAGATTTCAGTAAATCTGTTTATCCAGAATCCTACAAATATATAAACAGATGTCTCCGGGGTCCAACAATATCACATTTTAAGGAAAGTATCACTTTTCACAACATAAAATGCATTGTTAAAATGCTATAGAGAAAACAAATATTGAGAATAGGAACGACACACCTTGTATAAACTAGAATTAACATGTCCACCCACTGTGCATCCAACCATCATATTCAGATGAAATAGGCATAAACTTTAAAGTCACCATTGACCTTCATTACACATGAATTTGGTTTGGGAAACACAAATGTATTCATATGCTGCAGAAGCACAACTGTGTCACCCTGGCCTGGATGCCACAAAATGTAATAAAGCTGTGTCTGAGAGCAAGGGGGAGGTTCTCTAGTCAGGGGAACATTAGCATGCAGTACCTCCTGTCTCAGGCCAGTAGGGGGAGCAGGCTGCCCCTATAAAAGCTGGTGCTGGGGGCAGGGTTAGGGAGAACTGGATGACCTGTCTCAGTACTGAGACTTGTCCCGGAGCAGAGCAGGGACAGAAAGTTGTATTGCACCTAAGAGGAAGTGTGGCAGGAGGAGAGCCACAAGCCAGAGACAAGAGGCGAAGTGAGCCTGTCTTGGCAGATAAAGGACTTAATTTACCAGACTTTGGTGTCTGAGGCTGTGAGGATTCCACATCCCACAGCAGATAACCAGTCTGCAGGGGACTGTATGTTCCTTGGCCTAAGAACGCTGGAGGCTCTGCCACAACAGAAGGGACCAGTAAAGCCGTACCAGGCCGGCAGCAGAAAGGAACCCATGTCGCAGGCCATACAGGCGAGAGTACACGGAAAGCTCGGAAACGTGGGCTGTTACCCTATAAGGAGGAGATAGCCAGAAGGAGCACAGAAAGCATGGTAGGCCTACACCCTCACCCTGACCAGGGCCAATTTCCCCATTGCTCTCAGACATCCAGGTCCCCTCCTAGCCGGGACTGTTTGTGGGTCAGTTTACCTGTTCTAGTAAAGACCCTGGACTGCAACCTGTTGTCTGTGTGCTCCTTGCTCCTCCAGCACTAACGGCACTGGGACTCTCACCACCATCACTCCCACCATCCACTACACTGCCCTGGGGCCGCACTCTTCCCGTGGGGAGTCACACCATCCCAGCTGCATACATCATCAGCCCCAGCGGTCTGCCTTGCAGCGGCGGTTCCTAATGACCGCAAATCCACGGGTGGCGTAGTCGGACATAATCATCAGCACATAACGGACTACCACTGGCCTGACCACCCTGAGCCACGGAACTGGGTTGCCACTACTACTCCCATCGTTCCCCTACTGCCCGGATCCGAGTGCCCCACGGCCCAGGGGGCGAGTAACAACCACAAATTCTTCCCTCTATTTTATAGATACTGATACTAAGCTTGTGTTTACTTCATTTGTGTTAACTAGGAAATCAGTATTTTAAGTGCCTTTATTTTTGATCTTTATAGTTTTTCATAGTGTATTGCTTCTTATCAATATGCATGTACATTAAAACTGTGCGTAGTGATATTAAATGAATAGTCCTTTTAAAAAAGGTGCTGAAATTACTATAAATAAATCAATTATGCAGCCTACTAATACACTGTACTTAATAATCCTCAGCTGAACATGACAGAAGCCGTGTGCGAAGGGGGCTGGCTGATTGTTTATTATTTAGATCACCTTCCAAAGTTGATGGATAGACAGAAAAGAGGTCTGGTTTACAAATGAAGTATATTAAATAGTCTCATAACTTACTAATTTCGACATTTTATTTACTTGATAAGCCATTTAATTAGCTGATGTTCTCTGTATATTTTTTGTAAAAAAAAATGCATCAAGGCATTAAAGGACATTTGTCCCTATTTTCAGAAAAATACTAGAATTTATATTACACCATTTTTGAATTATCAGATTGTAGCAGATAGATTATGAAATGTGATAGACACGTACAAAACTGTTGGTACCATTCTGTTAAAGTAAGAAAACCCACAATAAATTGAAACTGACAAAAGTAATTTTCAATTTAAATTTACTGAATATCAACTAATGGAAATCAGACATTGCTTTTGAGTTTTGGTTCAACAGAAACATTTTAAAAAAACTAATGAAAATGACCTAGACAATAATAATGGTACTCCTAGCAAAGATTGAAAATAATTTTACCATAGGGACATGTTAAATTAAACTTGTAGTCAGTCAGTTTGTCTATTTAAAGCGTGAAAAGTAGTCACTGTGCTGTTTGGTATCATGGTCTGTACCACACTAAACATGGACCAAAGAAAGTTAAAGAGAGAATTGTCTCAGGAGATTAGAAAGAAAAATATAGACAAGCATGGTAAAGGTAAAGGATATAAGACCATCTCTAAACAGCTCCAAATAACAATATAAAAATGACGTTGCAGAAAAGGCCACCGATAATATGGTTTTGAGGATAAGCAAAAATCATGCTTTTACATTGACAAATGATATCATATATGCATCATTATTTCACTGATTACTATTACTGTTCATAATACAGTTATTGTTGTTCTGATTTTTTGGGATATTTATCCCTTATTGAAAATATACATGTATCGTATCTGTGAAATTCTAAATGATGGTGCATCTGATTCCTTTAAGAATATTCTAGAATGGGAGCATTTTGTCTATTTGTAAGATTCTAGGAATATCTTATGCTCACTGTAAAGTTCGCTGGTTGATTATATAAGATATACTTGCATCATCTGACATTACTGAGGTGGCCTATATAATCTGTGTACCAGAGATTGGAAATAGACCATCACTATATAATATATAAATTATCTGGCAATATTAATAGAACTGATCTATACATCGTTATTTGAGCTATTTTGGTTTGTCTCTGCAACAGTGACCAAATACACAAAAAAAAATTTTTGCTGATGCTCAAAACCATCTTATAGGTGGCCTTTTTTGCGACGTTATTTTTATAATGTTATTGTTTTCACTATTATTGTCACCTCATCATTCATCAAAAATAATAATAATTCTGTTGAACCACAATTCAAAAGCAATCTCTGATTCTCATTAGTTGATATTCTGTAAACTCAAATTGAGTTTCAAGTTATTTCAATGGCCATTGTGGGTTTTTCTTACTGTAACAGAATATACTAATAATTTTGTCTATGTGTGTAAATACTTAAATGAATAAAGCGCCCATAGGTATTATCACTCAGCCTTGCAGGATTCCTGTACTTGATTGGCATATGAATTTGCTTTCTTCCATATCTTTTGCTGCCTTCCTCCCACTGGCTTGACTATGATTGGTCATAGTAGCCCATGGACGTCAATAGTTCTGTTATTCTATTCAAGAAACATATGTTTCAGGAGTAATAGTGTGGGTCACGTCTGGAAACTAAATTCTTTTTTGATTTTTTACATTTCATTTTTCTGTTGGCTTGGCTGATAAGTAAGATGAATACATTTTTTAAGGGAATGTTTTATTGGTAAATAATCTATTGTTTTAATTATTGTCCAATGTTAAGCCTATTCTATAAACCCTGAAGGTCATTATATTTGCCTAGAAATTAAATGATTCCCCTGTCTTAGCTCGGTGGTTACATCTAATACATGCATTATTTTACATGAACAGAAAGTGTTCACACAAATTTTGTAAAAAATGGTGAAATGTATCATTTTTAGGTGCAACATTTTGCTTTTGTCATTATTGTAACGCATTAATTGTGCAACTGATTATACTGTTAACACAATCACCAACCTGGGATCTCTACAGTCAGTGATGGCCATGTCTTTAACCAAGCAGAGGAGGAAATACAGAGAGAGGAAACATTTCAACTAGAGCAGAAGGGATTGGTAACATAAGTAATACTACTTTTACTCTTTGGTCACCGCCCTACTATCAGTATTCGGTCAGTATTTTTTCTCAGGAGTGGGAGCCAAAACCAGGAGTGGGTGATAAAGGCAGAATTGGTGACTTGTTTCTGTTATACCTTTTCTCTGATTGTTCCTCATCTGGTTTTGGCTCCCACTCCTGAGAAAAAATGCTGACCGAATACTGACCAAATACTGATAGCGGAGCCGAGGCCTCTTACACCATTCTGGGTCATTTTTTTTACTTTAAGTGGCAGTACAACCTCTTTTACATGCCTAACTGCCTAACTGACTTGTCAAAAAAATGGGTTATCAAAAACTTAGAATCAGCTGCTGCTAGTCCCTTATCCCTGGGGAAACAAATGTTTAAAATGCTAAAAATCCAATCCGCTTTACCGAAGAACAATCTCTTGGACTGTGCAAAAAAATATCATGTAAATGATCAACTTTAGATTAAGATGATGACAGTGTTATTGTCATTAGGAATATACATACGTGTCATTAGAAATATATATTAATGGATCTCCTTCCAGTATTGGGGGAAATAACTGTTCCCCATTAACCTCTCACAGTGAACAGATATAAAGAATTCCAGAAAATACTATTGGGAGCCTCACAGATGCCGGGGTATAGTCCTCATGACAATAGAGATATTGCATTTATAAGAAGCAAAAATCCAGAAAGTGTTTGTAGATTTTGTTGAAGATTAGTGTTTAATCATTGGAGGCTACATTTTTACCACACAATCATCCAGATTCTTCACTTGGTATCGAATTCCTCACGTGTCATTTAATCAAGTTTTAATACACCTGGGTTTTATTAATATGGTGTGAGCCAAAGACCACAAGATTTTTTAGACAAGCTTTAACATGAATTTAACAAAGGAACACGTGCAGCAGTCTGAGATTTCCTCCAGTTCATGTACATACATATATATATATATATACATATATATATATATATTCACATATTTTTAAACTGTATGTAACCTATGCTGCCTCTGTCCCAAAATGGGAATGATTTTGGACTTTTCACTCTGTCCACCTTGTTACAGCATGTGTAGAAATAATAACATCAAGACATTCAGTAACAGCTTTTTCTTTTTAGCCGCATTGTTGTCCAAGACATTGCTATTCTCCTTCTATAGCAATAACGTATGCAACCGAAGGTATTATTATGTATTATCTCCGCATTTGGCCTGTTTACCGCAGCATATAAATCTGAAACAGCTTGTACCATTTGATTGCACTGAAATAAGAACCAGGCTGAAATCTGAATATTTTACATTCTCACTCACCCCAAGGCAAAATGAAGCAGATCAGATAATATCCAAAGTTAAAGCGTCTGTTTCCAAAATTGTGCTAAAACAGCAAAAAGATTTCCATTGAATGTTACCCAACTGAAGGAGAGGTTGCTCACATTTCATTTTTCTGTTGGCTTGGCTGATAAGTAAGATATATCATCTATTACCGACTTACGATAAAACTTTAATGAAAACCGATGAACCGTAACATACAAAAATGTGCGATGCAGAATGTGCGTGTGCTGAAATAAAGAAAGAAGATTGCCCGAAGTCTGTGTAAATGGTAAAAACATGGAACTGTTTGAGAAACTTACAACTGCCAATTTTCAGTACAAAGCACCAATGATTAATGTAACGATCACCATTATTATTGATTTTACCTAAGAACGCAGATTGTTTTCCTTTATAGTTATTTTATTTCATGAACGCCATGTGCCCACTCCTGATTTGTATGTTTAATGTTCCCATACAGTTTTATTAGCCAGACATACATCAGAAGAGATTCTTTTTGGCATATTTTGTATCAGGAAATGAGCTTGAAAAGTGCAGTTCATTATGTTTTTCAATACAATGGGATTCACAGAAAAAATGCATCTGTGTAGGTGTAGAGTAGCATATACCTGGAGAATATAGATGGTGGACTGTTTCAAATGGTCCTGCTGAACATTTCATCAAAAGCTCCTGTCCAGCTAATCAGATAAAAAACAAATATTTTAGGATTGATATGTAACTTTTCTGTGATGTGAGCACATACTGTACATTACAATCAGAGGTAGTAGTTGCACCACAGTTGCAGTGATTCAAAGATATACAGAAGATAACAGTATCATAAATGACACATATTAGATAGGGTGTCCTGTCTCCAGCATTTCTTTTATTGCAGTGGTGTGGTGCTAATGTAAGTTCCCTGACTCTAGTCTTAGGCTATGTTCACACTAGGCGTTTTTTCAGTGTTTTTTGATGCACTGACTGTGGCATTTAAATATCACCACTAATATTGTACACTCGCACCGGCTCCTATAGGCACTCTGCAACGTGATTGTGAGGAACCAATGGGTTACCATGGCAGTGAGGGACCCAGGGAAGGTCTCCATCGCTGCCAACGTGGTCTTACCGTGAAGCTCAGCCACAGACTGAGCTCCATAGCAGAACCATGACTTTACTGTATACTGCAATACTGCAGTATCATAGTGTGTAGTATAAGAAATAGAGTAAGTGCTGTAAAATCCTATGATGCTCACGCACTGAAGATGGTAGCCTAGCAGTAGAAGGATGCTGCCTAGTGTAGTACAGTCCACAGCACAGACTGAGGCCATTCCATACTGCAGGTTATCAGCAAAAATCACTGATATAGTAATTAAGCAAAATTATTAAACTGAAGATCCTGCACTATAATCATTTCCCCCTTGAAAGTGTTTGTATGCTCTAAATTTTAGAATTTTTTTTCTCCACAAAAATAAAAAAAACTGGACAAATTTGTTATTGCTGTAATCCTACTGAACTGGAGAATCAGGTTGTCAGGTCATTTTTACTGCAGAATGAACTCTGTAAAAGCAAAACCCCCAAATCAATTGCGGCATTGCTTTTTTTCTTCTTCTGTATTTTACTGCAATTGGATTTTTTTCCCCGCACATTGTACGGTGAAATTAAAGGTATCATTCAGAACAACAACCTATCCCAAAAAACAAACCCTTATACTGCTACATTGATAGAAAAATAAAGTTATGGCTCTTATAACAAGGGGGGTAAAAAGCAAAAGCGCAAAATCGAAAAATTCCCTGGTAATTAAAGGGTTAAATTCACAATCCTTGACTTTTTAGTTATATCCTCATTCCAGCCTCTATAATTTGATAATACTGCAGAGTCCCTTTAATTGAGATCACATCATATACTGACAGTTTCAGGAGATGCAGGATACAAGATGCTTTAAATTGTACAAAGAGTAAGTCAGAGAAATGCTGAAGCCCCATATAAACAGAAGGAAGGGAAAGAAATTCTGTGGCTAGTAAATATTTACACTAGACTGTATATGGAAGATATAGTAAAAGGCACAGACGTATCGCAGGATCATTCAAGCTGAGACATTTCTTTAGAGAAATACACAAGATTGGAGACAGTTTTTAAAAGAATTACATCATATAAACATTTCAACCTGTCTGGGCCAGAGAGATGAAAAAGTGACATCCAGCATGATATAGCTCATTTATGTACTGTCTTGGTTGGCTTGTTATAGAGAACCTGCATCATTAGGTGGCTAGCACTTCAGTAATGGCTGCTGACTGATACTGTGACCCTGCCAGTAGTCATGTCAATATACTGTATGTCATCGTGGCTTGCAGACTACCAAATTCCCACAGCGGCACTATGGGTGAAAGAACTAGTCTAGGACTTTGCGGATCCCTACAAATACAAATATAAGTCATCATGGTCTAAGGCAGGGATCCCCAACTTGTAGCTCTTGAGCTGCATGTGGCTTGCGGTCCCATAAATTGTGGTTCAAGGCCTTCTGCCAGCTAGGCGCATTAGCACCCGGTCTATCAAACAGGTATGAAGAGCAGGTCTCCAAATGGTGAATTTTGTGAGTAGCCTTGCACAGAAGAGCAGATGTGAATGCATATATACTGGTCTTAGGGGTTTATACATAATTTATATATGGTAAGCTGGACATAGGATGATACTACCTGTCAGAGGTGGTGCTTATAGCTGGATGCGACAGTGTGTTATGAGTGCTTGATGGGAGAATACTGAATGGGGCTATTGTGGAAACCTCTGGATCTTGGTATTCTGCTTCGGAGTGATTTATGTGGAAAATCTTTGATTATCATTATATCCGTTCAGGGGGCTTTGGTTGCAACTACTATGAGGGGGACAAGAGCTGGATGTGGCTTGCGACTCACTCTTAAAGCTGAATGTGGCTTGTGACCCTCTCTCAGAACTGGATGTGGCTCTCAATGTCAGAAGGCTGGTCTAATGGCTCATTCAGACTTCAGATTTTTGCATATGAGTTCTATTCGTGATTTTCATGGATAGAACTAGTAACTATTATAGTTTTTTCTACTTTTACCTTATTTGTTAGTCCCCTAAGGGGACTTGAACCTGCAATTGCTTGTATTATATATGTTTGCATTGCAGTATATAGTAAAAATTACCATCTCCTTTGATGCCTAGCCACAGGTTGGACATCACAGAAGAGATCACATGACAGGCTGTAACATCCCATAGTAATAGCAACCTTGTAATCACGTCACAGAAGAGCCCTTGCCGGATCACGGCACTTAATCACCACTGTCAGTGATTGATGGTGGCATTTAAATGGTTAACAGCAGTGATCAGCAGGTGAGCCAATCACTGCTATTAGAGGCATACGACAGCTATATTTTATAGCTGGCATTTGCTTTGTGTGGTGCATGTCAGATGTGCTCCATGACATATATATCCATTATGGAGCATGAACGGGTTAAAATATGATTGTTTTATTTAAACAAATGAAATGTATTAACTTAATTTAAACCTATAAAAAACTATTACTACAAAATTTTCTCAGAAAAAAATGCCCACAGAATTTGATACATCCAGAATTAAAAAAATCTACTGTGTGTGCCATGTTGGTTTAAAGGGTATATTTCTTATGCCACAGCTTCTCCATATACACATCCAGTATCCCTATTCTGAGTCTCCTGAAATGTTTTTGACGGTATTGTGTAACAGAAAACTTGTACGATCTTTCTGCCCACAGTGCGTTTTGTATGGAAAGTACATTAGCTTATGACTTTCAGAGGGTAAGTTCACTTACACAGTTATGTGGCCTTCATAAGCCCACTGAGGTCACTTCTAGTAAAGTTGTCCATATACGTATTTTTATGGAGCCTTTTATATCTTTGAAATCTTTAAATATAAGTACATGTACTCCGTTGACTTCAATATATTTCAAGGTGTCTGCGGTAAATATGGTTCTATATATTTCATTCGTAATGGGCTAAATTATTTGGCAGGAATTCTTTTCTAAGAGACTGTCCAAGTTTTAGTACAATGTTCTCGTGTATTATTGGGCTTTTGGATCAAATGTTAAGTATTCTTAATAAAATCTGAAGTTATGAGAAGTCATTCCTATATAAATCCACTCAATGTCACACTTCCACATACGGCTTTATTTACTGACGTGTAGAAGAACAATATGATAAAAAAAAATTGGATCTTTTTTGTTAAGGCTTTATATAAGGAGATATGACAGATAGATGCACTGCAAATGGAAACATATATTGTATTATGGGTATTTGATGAATTACCATAGAGAATCATAGTTAAATACTGTACATAATTATTGAAGATGAGTAAATAAGTTTGGTACATAAATATTACGTTCATTCTGCAGTAACAATGACCTGACATCATTCTCCAGGTACTGTAAGTATGATTACAGCTATACCAAACTTGTCCAATTTTTTTATTATTTTTGTGGTGAAAAAAAAAATTCTGAAATTTAGAGCATACAAACACTTTCAAAAAATGATAGTGCAATATCTGCAGCGTAATAATTTTTCTTAATTACTCTATTACGTCCGAGCCCCCCGCAAAACGGTATTTGGGCATATGCGGTAACGGGACCAGAGACTATAATGGTGCCGACAGAGTGAACTCCCTTTCCCATCCAATCGGCGCCCACTCAACGTCATCTCGAGGGCGCAATTGTTGCCATGGCAACACAAGGTGTCATGACGACCCACGGGTAGCCAAGCTATGGAAAGCCTGGTCTAAGAGGCTTCTGTCAGTGCAGCACTGACAAGTATCATACATTGCATTGCATTGCAATGCATTATACCAGTGACCAGTGCTAAAAGTTAAAAAAGTAAAATAAAATTGTAAAAACATATTTAAAAAAATCACAAAATAATAATAAAAAAAATTATTATACCCATAAATATGTATTTTTCTGTAAAAAAAATGCATATTTGGCACAGCCACCAGACCTATATCTCACATTAGTTAACCCCTTCAGTGAACACCGTAAAAAAAAAAAAATCATCATACCGCCAAACAAAAATTGGAATAAAACAATCACAGAGACTAATATAAATAAAAATGGTATCACTTAAAAAAACATCTTGTCCCGCAAAAAGCCACCATAGAGCTCCATCGCCAAAGGAACAAAAAGTGGGGTCTTCCTGGGTATCCTACCATACAGTCCTTTTTCATTCAGACGCCGACGGATAGTACGGGTTGACACTGTTGTACCCTCGGACTGGAGGGCAGCTTGAACTTGTCTGGATGTTAGTTGAGGTTCTTTATCCACCATCCGCACAATCTTGCGTTGAAATCTCTCGTCAATTTTTCTTTTCCGTCCACATCTAGGGAGGTTAGCCACAGTGCCATGGGCTTTAAACTTCTTGATGACACTGCGCACGGAAGACACAGGAACATTCAGGTCTTTGGAGATGGACTTGTAGCCTTGAGATTACTCATGCTTCCTCACAATTTGGTTTCTCAAGTACTCAGACAGTTCTTTGGTCTTCTTTCTTTTCTCCATGCTCAATGTGGTACACACAAGGACACAGGACAGAGGTTGAGTCAACTTTAATCTATGTTAACTGGCTGCAAGTGCCACGGGTAAGTTACAGGTGCTGTTAATTACACGAATTAGAGAAGCATCACATGATTTTTTAAACAGTGCCAATACTTTTGTCCACCCCCTTTTTTAGGTTTGGTGTGGAATTATATCCAATTTGGCTTTAGGGCAATTCTTTTTGTGTTTTTTCATTGAAGACAAATTAAATGAAGATAATAATAGCAAAGAATTTGTGACTGCAATCATTTTCAGGAAGAAACTGAGTATTATCTGACAGAATTGCAAGGGTGCCAATACTTTTGGCCACCACTGTATGTGACCAAAAATGGTACCAATAAAAACATCAACAAGCCCTCACGTGACTCTGTTGGCAGAAATATATAAAAATTATAGCTCTCAAAAATATAGAGATGCAAAAACTTGTAAAATGTTCCCAATAAAAGTTTTAATTCAATCCACAAAACAAGAAAGTCCCCACTCAGGTTCGTCAACTGTTAATGGAAATATAGGGGCATTCCACGTTACTGGTAGTGCAAAGGCTCTGGAAAAGCGAAACGGCTCCCCCAAAAGAAATTCAGCAAATTCTGCACTCCCAAATTCATGTGCCCACTTCCCTTCTTAGCCCCACAGTGTGTCTAAACCATATTTGGAGTCCACATGTTTGACATTTCTGTAGCGATGAGAGCCCGCTTAATTTACATGGTTCATGTTTTCAGACGCACGAGCTGGGCACTACAATGTATGGGCACTACAATGTATGGGCACATCAATGGCAGTTTTGCAATTTTCACTCAGCAGCTTCCACTACTGCTTGTTTCTGGAAATCATCCATGGAGTCAAATCTTAAATACACCTGTAGATAAATTTCCAAAGGGGTATAATTTTCAAAATGGGTACACTTTAGGGGGGATTCTGCTCTTCTAGCACTTAAGGGCTCTGTATATGGAGTCCACAAACTATTGCAGGAAAATTTGTGCTCCAGGAGGCAAATAGTGCACCCTCCCGAATCTCGCCATATGGCTAAGCAGTACTACACAGCCACATATGGGGTATTTCTACATTTAGCAATAATTGTGGAACAAATTTTGGTGCCATTTTACCCATTTCCCAGTGTGAAAATGTAAAATCTGGGGCTAAAACTAAATTTTGGTGGTGAAAATGTTATTACTATTTTTTCACTGCCCAATGGTATAAAATTCTGTGACCCACGTGTGGTGTCAATATGATCACTGCACGCTTAGATGAATTCATTGAAAGGTGTAAAATGGGGTCTCTTATGGGGGTTCGGCTGTTCTGGCACCTCTGTGACACGTCCCCTGGGGCCTTGGGGTACTCGGTAGCTGGGCCGGTCCTTTTTGGGGTAGTCACGGTGGCAGTGACCCGGTCCGTGGCCCAGGGCGGTCAATAAGAAAAGTCAGAAATAAAGTCAATTGGGGAATAAAGATTTGTGACGCCACCCGTGGTATGCAGTTATAGATGGCCGCCGCTGCTGTTCAGATCCACTGGGGCCGTTGGTGACACAGCAGAGATGGTTCAGCTCTCCACGGGTAGAGCTAGGCCTCAGGGCAGCTAAAGAGATGAATGTGGATGTTGTTGGTGTAGTGCAAGGCAGGTGATGCAGCAATTAAGCTGAGGACACAGAGGGGTGCAGTCTTTAAGTGTTTACTCACAGTTTTTTATGATGCTCCAGGTTACAACTGCCAGAAGGTTATAACAGCCCACTGAGTCCTGTGTCCTCTGGGGAAGTGATCCAGCCAACTCTCAGATAACTTGGGTGCACTTGAACGGGACCCCCTTTTTGTGTACCTTTCCAGGTCATCTCTCTTCGCTGGCTCTCACCCTCCTGCCCTGCGCCTCACACACAGTGTCCCGAGCCAGTGGCCGCGGGCCTTGTCGGGCGACGTCCTCTCTGTCCCCTTGGTCCTATATGGCCACCTTTTCAGTGAATGTGTGTGGTTTTTGGCTATGGCACTTGAAGATATCGCAACCTCCGGTTTGCTAGCTGAGTCTTGTAGTCCTCCACTAGTCTGGGGCTGGTCCCCTCCTGCGACCCGATCCCTTCACGGTCAGCGTGAACTCGGGTGCATGGGTGGACTCCGCACTTCCCATTCCCCTAGGATCCTTTCTCTCCTCTGGAGCCTTTCTTACTGCTCCGGTCTCCTCTCTCCTACTGGGCCCCTCTGACTGGGCCCCCACTCCTTCTGGACCCTACTCCTCAACGGTCCTCTCTTACTCCACTGAACCCCTTCTAGATGTTTCTACCCTTCTTTTATACTCTCCCTTCAGTGCTCCCCTAAACTACTTCCTCCACCCACCTCCTCTACCTAGTTCCATCCTCCAGACAGGGACCGGATCTGTGCTCTCTCTCAGGAGCTATCTGGACCTTCCCTAAGGAAGTGATGTAGTGTTGGATGTGAATGGTTGGGTCCCGGGTAGTGCTCCCTCCTTACCTGAGAGTGGGGTACCACACCTCTGGCTGAGATGCAGTACCTCTGTGGCAACTAGACCCGCAGGGGCGCCACATCTGCAAACCTCAAACCATTCCAGCAAAATCTGAATTCCAATATGGCGCTACTTCCCTTCTGAGCTTTCCACTGTGCCTCAAAAATAGTTTTGACCAGATATTGGCGTACTGAGAATAAATTGCACAAAAAATTGAACCGTCCATTTTCTCCTGTTACCCCTGTTACATCTTTGCGGGAAAATGTATATTTTCTTTTTCACAGCTTACATTATAAAATTCTGTGAAGCACCTGTGGGTTCAAGGTGCTAACCCACCTCTACATACACTCCATAAGGAGTGTAGTTTCCAATATGGGGTCACTTGTGAGGGGTTTCCACTGTTTAGGCACATCAGAGGCTCTGCAAATGCGACATGGAGTCCTCTATCTATTCCAGCCAATTTTGCGCTCTAAAAGTCAAATGGTGCTCCTTCCCTTCTGAACCCTGCTGTATGCCCAAATAGTAGTTTTCCACCACATATGGGGTATCAGCATACTCAAATTGTATAGTCTATTTTCTCCTATTAATCTTGTGAAAATGCAAAATTTGGTGCTAAATCTACATTTTTGAGGGAAAAACTAAAATTTTCGTTTTTTCCCTTCCACGTTGCTTTAATTCTAATGAATCACCTGAAGGGTTAATAAACTTCTTGAATGTGGCTTTAAGCAGTTTGAGGGGTGCAGTTTTTAGAATGTTATCACTTTAGGGTATTTTATGTCATATAGACCCCTCAAAGTCCTTTCAAATGTGATGTGCTCCCTACAAAAATTGGTTTTGTCAATTTGGAAAATTTAGAAATTGCTGATCAACTTTTAACCCTTCTAACTTCCTAACAATATAAAATTATGTTTCAAAAATGATGCTGATGTAAAGTAGATGAGTGGTAAATATTTATTTACTATTTTGTGTGATATAACTATCTGGTTTAAGGGCATAAAAATTAAATGTTTGAAGATTTTCTAAATTTTCGCCAAAATTCCGATATTTTCACAAATAAATGAAAAGAATATTGGACTAAATTTACCACTATCATGAAGTATAATGTGTCACCAAAAAACACTCTCAGAATCATTGGGATACGTTGAAGCGTTCCAGAGTTCTTACATAAAATGACACTGGTCCGAATTGTAAAATTTGGCCTGTTCAGGAAGGTAAAAACAGACTGGGGTGAGGGGGGATTGAAGGGGTTAAGGAGTGTTTGCACTTCTTTTATTTTCATTTAACTCTGCTAAAATTTATGTTAATGATTGTTACTATCAGAAAAGTACTTTTCTGGATGCTTTAATTGGTCTTACTAAGCTTTTATGGAGGTCAACTTATGTTTGACCTAAAAATAACATGCTGATAAAAAGGTTAAAGGGAATCTGTCATCACGTTTGACCTATCTAAACTATTAATATGGGCATACATGCTATAGAATGCTGAAAAACCATCCTACCTGTGTGTCTTATATTAGATGCCTGGCTGTTGAGAAATCATTTATCACTTTATGTAAATAACCTCTTCGGGGCTTTGGGGAGGATGTTGTCTGGGAGATAACTCTGCCTCCAGAGCTTATTTTACATGAAGGAGGAGTTACCAGTGTGAGACAAGTGACTAACACAGAACAGGAGAAATTAAATTTGTCTTCTTGCAAACACATTTTTTGCTTCTCTCCAAGCTCTGCTGTATTATAACAATATTGTAACCCTGTCTGCCTATGAGATGGAAGCTGGAGCTGAGAAGAACCTGCAGATGTGTCAGGTATAATCACACACAGCTCTGCAGTGAGATCAGGACAGCAGAGAGCGGCCATCACACATCAAACTGGTAACACTGGAAACCAGTACACCTCACAGTGGTAACGCCCCCTTCAAGTAAAATAAGCTCTGGAGGCAGAGTTATCTTCCAGGCAGCGTCCTACCCATAGCTTGGAAGAGGTCATTTATATAAAGGGATAAAAGATGATTTCTCAGCAAGACATCTGATGTGAGACATACAGGTAAGACTTTTTTCAGCAGTCTATAACTTGTAAGCCCATATTAATAGTCTAAATAGGTTAAATGTGGAGACAGATTCCCTTTAAGACTTACATTAAGCATTATTTGACACTGATTCTCCTACCTGTTCTCACTTTAACATCAGAGCAGCGAACTGATGACAGCATACTTGTACTGAATATATTAGATGCTGGTACATTGTATAATTTATGGTATCAAATGATATTTTAACAGAATGGTAAGGAATGGATTTTTTTTATGAAGTCATTATTTCTTCATACCTGTTGTCTTTGTTTTTGTTGCTTTTTATACATATTCATTTCTTACCTTATCAATAAGCTACCTTGTAAGATTGAAATTAGTTGATTGTCCTCCTGAATAAACAGTGGAATAATGAATGTTTTAGGGTTTTTTTTATTCTTTTTTGTATTATTGTTATATGCTAAATCTTGACAATTTCTTTCTTTCAAGAAGATCATCCAAAATATGTCTTCTAAAGTTGCACATAGACATCAGAATTGCTCCACAGTCTGTGGTGCCTGATGGACGCATTCTGAGGCCATAAGAGTAACAAATCAGACAGTTTTGCGTTACCTACCTGTATCCTAGGAAATAAGCAAGTGGCATCTTTGGAATCTTCATCTCCCCCATTCTACTGGAATGATATACAGCTGATAAATCATATTATTGAAGAAATCTGTGCAACTTAGTCTACAGCCACCTTAGTCCACAAGAACATCTGCTTTCTCTATACAACTGTATTAACTCATATTAGTCCTTACCTCAGGGG
This sequence comes from Phyllobates terribilis, assembly GCF_046119375.1. Classification (NCBI taxonomy): domain Eukaryota; kingdom Metazoa; phylum Chordata; class Amphibia; order Anura; family Dendrobatidae; genus Phyllobates; species Phyllobates terribilis. The sequence continues at coordinate 878,249,324 of NW_027362761.1, forward strand.
AGCTTACAATCTAATTTCCCTTAGCCAGGCACATATATAAATACACATGAACAGATTTCAATGGAAGCTACTGAACAGACCATGCTAAGAACTTTAAATAAGAACTTTATCGATATTTATTATGACAGGAATATGCTCTATGCTCTTAGTAAGATAATAAAACCAGTCCATCAACTTTAATTTTACCACGTTAAGCTTGGATTCAGAAGAGATTCTGTCACTTTTTGAAATTAGTGGTTTCCAATTCTTCCAAAAATATATGTTACATATCTAAAAAAAAATTTGCGTAAATAATTTCCTTTCTTAGAATACTCTTGATTATGTGGACTACTTACTACATATAGAAATACAGTGAAGGTAGAGGTAGTTGTCCATATAAAATTTGTGTCTATGCCTTAAATAAAAAAAAATGGCTTAAAAAATCCTGTTCCACGGTGTGTTCCTTAATAAATAGCTCAATAAAGTGTATATCAGGATGAAACATTAACGTTTATCTGTCCTCTCGTTGCCAATCTGATATTGAAGAACATGACGCCAATTAACCTTTACTACTGGTTCTTAGAAAAGCCCTGGAGAGACCAATAAGTTCTACTTGGAAGAGTAGTACACAGGCTTTTCAGAAATAGTCCTTTCTGCCAAACAGTAATGTAATATCTTTTGAACACCATGTTTTGTCTTGTAATACTGACACGTTGTCATGTATACAATATTACACTTCAGAAGTTTTTGTTACCATAGAAATAGACATAATGTTACTTCTGTTGTCCCAGGAAACAAAGAAACAATGAGCGACAATGGCCTGGAGGAGTCAAACTCTTACGCTTCGAGTTCTCAAGACATGAAGTTGTTCCACTTCTCACACCTGCACTTCAACATGATCTAATTGCAGCAAATATAATAATTTCACACAATAAAACTGCAGGTGCCTTAAGGACAAGGGAAGGAGCCAGGAAGGAAGCCATTAACATTAATGATATTGTAACTACCAATAACTAAGCAAACATGTATTTATAGCTATTATTTTACTGACATTTTACCAACACTGCAAGGACAATGAAGAATCTTTAAGTGATTAAAAATACACATTTAGAACTTGCTGTATTTTATGGAAAATATAGCCAGCCAAGCAATATAGCAAGGCTATAAATTATCAATATAAAATGGGGAACATGTTGGCAAACAATTAAGCAGCTTTCAAATAATGAAACTTTTCTCTTTAAGTAGTAGATTATTATTCTCCTTTCTAACAAATCAGCGTAGAGTAATACAGCTTTTAGTAAAAATTCAGAGGTAGGTAAGGAATAAAGAATGACTTCTCGGAATGGAATAGAAAAATGACAAATGTCCATCATATAACCCTTTGTACCCTGCAATCAGCAATGATTATAATACAATATACACCTATTTTTATCACTTGCAGCTGAATAGTATTCTCACCAAAGAATTCCAAAAAATATATAGTTAAAAAACTATTTGCACAAACTGACAATACAGGCTAAATAGCTAAAACAATGTTATGCACATTAGGTTAATAAGCACATGATCCCAAGGATTAGCTAACCCGTCCACAGCCAGTAAGTGTCCAAATGTATTTTGGTTGGTGATGGTATCCAAAGTTTGTAGTCCATCGTATAAGTCCCAGGAATGTATGTGGATGGTGTCCCTTAGATAGCGTCCTTTCAAAAATGGAGCTGTAGGTTCCTGTGTGACGTCACAACTACTACGGTACCCAGCATGTACCAAACAATCCATTGCGTTTTTGAGAAGCTCGCTCTCCATCATGGATCCATGATGGCAAGAATGTAGCAGCTTTTAAACAATTAAACTTTTCTCCCTAAATAGTACTTTATTATTCTCCTTTCTAACAAATCTGCAAAGAGTAATACTGCCTTTAGTAAAAATTCAGAGGTAAGTAAGCAATAAAGGATGGCTTCTCAGAAGGGATTAGAGAAATGACAAATGTCAGTCATTTAACCCTTTATACTCTGCAATCAACAATGATCATAATATATATAAGTAAATACATGACAAGGGTGCTTTGCAAGAACTGGATGCCTTGTAATTAAATAAGTGCCCATACATTTCAACGGTAGAAAGTTCTGGATCCATTGAAGGCACCCAAAGCTGCGTAATCACAATGCCATTGCAAGGCAAATAGCATACCTCTGGTTAAAATGGAACTGTGCTTTCAACAAATTTTGCATAAATCAATAGTACCAGTGATTATAAGAAACGTTGTAATATATCTTATCAGAGAAATCAGCTTCCTTCCCCACTCATCAGACACTTTTTCCGCCCTTTCCCGCCTCCTGAACTTACCATCCACTGTGAAAAATCAGCTCAAGTCCATCTTGCTCAGGTGAGACGGACTGCAGAAGGAGTGTGAGGCAGAGAAGGGAAATAGAGGCAGACAGAAATACACAGTGCAGAGCTCATGTAACAAGTGTTTTACCTCACATCAGAGGATGATTTAGATCAAGACAGCTGAGATCTGCTGTATAATGTCATCCATATTGCTGCAACTTCTGCTTATGAGCTAAACAGTGAATGAAGGGCAGGAATCCCTCATGTCTGTGCTGTCTGAAAAATAAATCACTGCAGTTCTTCTCCTTAACCAGCAAACAAAGGATTGCAAATAACAGCTAGAGTATGCAGGTGGGAAAACTACAGAATACAAGTCTTATAATGGTCAGAATTATGTTATTTCTCATGTACACACACAACAGTTTATTATGAATAGTCACTTGAAAGCATCGTAACTTTTTAAAAAGTATTTCTTTCTATTATTTCTATTGAAAAAAAATAATTTGCTGTCTCAGGCTATGTTCACACGTTGCAGTTTTGGTGCTTTTTTTCTGCAGCAAAACCTACTCTCTTGGCAGTGAAATTTCTGCATAAAAAAAACAGGTTTTCCGGAGATTTAGCTGCATTTTTTGCTGAGTTTTTGGTGTTTTTTTACTGCAGTTTTGTCAGTGTTCATTTGTCTCTTGTGCGTGCCGATAAAGTTTAGTGCAAAACCTGATACCTGCGTTTTCGCAGCGTTTTTGCACTACCCATTGCTTTCAATGGGTGAAAAACGCAGCAAAAACACTGAAAAATGCTGAAAAAAGGGACATGCTGCATTTTGCAAAAACGCAGCTCTTTGATAAAACAGTCAGGAACAAAAACAAGGTGTGTGCATGAGATTTCTGAAATCCCATAAAAAACACGCTGAAAAAAGTAACGTGTGAACATAGCCTATGGGGTCTTGCACACTGCAGAAGTGTGTAGATATAGCATGTACATTAAAGAGTGAAGACTGTATGCCTCTATAGTATATGAACACTGGATACTGTCCTACAGGCTCCATCAGGTCTGATGAAACCATTTTTTTATTACTGTCAGATTCACACAGAATCAAAGAAAAAAATATTTGTATACATCTGAATTACATTTATATTCCTAAAATAAAGATAAAGTGAATGAGTAATAATTTCTGTGATCCTCCCAAGTAGTGATGAGCGAGCACTAAAATGCTCGGGTAATCATTGCTCGGGTCGAGCAAATTGGAATACTTGAGTGCTCGACCCGACAACGAGCCCAATGTAAGTCTATGGGAAACCCGAGCATTTTTCAGGCGGCTCCCCCCGGCGGCCTAAAAATTGCCCCAATCGATGGGAACAGTGCTCAAATAACATGGGAACAGCACGGGGAAGACCCCTGGAAGCATTTCTGACAACAAGGTCACTGCTGTCAACAACGTTGTCAGAGTATTACGCCACTTTTACGGATTCACAATAAAACATACAAAAACAAAACCAAAATGGATTTTCCTGGGAAATATATTAAGGAACATCCTTTCCAGGGTAATGACGTGTATATAAGGAAAAATAAATAACCAAAACCAAAAATACTCCTCCACACCTTGGGCTATGTTCACACGTAATGTTTTTGATGCGTTTTTGCACTTTTGCATTGCTTTCAACAAAGACAAATGCATTCACTGGGAAATGTCATTGTAACATTTTACAACCTTATCTGGCCATGTGGTGTGTGACACATCATCAGACACATGCATACAGTGCTGAAAAGACATGGGAACAGCATGGGGAAGACCTCTGGAAGAATTTCTGACTCCCAGGTCACTGCCTAAAAGTGTGCCCATCATAAGTGATCCTTGGCGCATGCGAAGATACCTCCCGCCATGCACCTGTCATTGCAGACTTGCAACAATCACCGTCCACGTCCTTGTCCCAGAGCAGCGTTCAGTAGTCCCTACCCCATTCCTTGGAATGCAAGCGCAAGTATGCTGCCAGACACCCATCCACCCACAGGCTGCAATACTATACTTCCAAATTTTTGACAGCTGCTTGCACTTGAAATGTGGCCTTTTAGGCTCATGGAGGCGGAAGCTTCTCATAACCTCATGCCGGTGGTGGCCGGGTGTCCATACTCGGCCCCAGCCGCCACTATTTCTCTGTCTCTGTCTCTGTATCATCTCTGCCTGTTATGATCTGCAACATGTACTAAGGAAAGATAGGGGAAAGCTGTCCCTACAGTAATACTAAGCTGAATCCCTACGATGTAGCGGGCTGCCTGTTCCTAGTGAACAGACCCGCCTTAGTCCTCGGCTAGTCTGAACGAAGACTTATAGAAAAGGGAGGGGTCCCTAAAAGAACTAAGGACTGGGACAAAAAATGGGACACCTCCTAAACAGAAGTTGTTGTAGAACACAAAGACAAACTGACAAAAATGTACTAGAGGTTCCAGAGGACCAAGCGAACTGACAGAAATAGGCACCGAAGCACCAGGCTAGCAAAATAGTCAAACAACACTGAATTCCAGCACAGCCAGTAGGGTGGAGCTGGAATATAAAGGCAGATGGTCACGTGACCTCAAAACACAAGATAGAAAAAACTAACAGGAGGGTTCTAACAGTACCCCATCTTTTATGAGGATCCTCCAGATCCTTCAGCCCAGGCCTAACCGGAAACCTCCTGTGGAAAGCTTTAACAAGCCTAGGAGCAGAGACATCATCCATCCTTACCCAGGAGTTGTCTTCGGGACCGAAACCCTTCCAGGAGACAAGATACTGTAATCTCCCTCTATGCCATCTATAATTCAAGATACGCAAAATTTCAAATTTGCCGTCTTCCACAACAGGGGGAACTGTGACATTGGCGTCCCTATCAGATACGTCAGCCTTTTTCAACAAGGAAACATGAAACACAGGATTAATCTTCCAGGAAGTAGGGACATCCAACCTAACAGCAGATGGGTTAACAACCTGAAGCACTTTAAATGGACCCACAAACTTAGGACCCAGTTTTTTAGAGGGAATCCTCAACCGCAGGTTCTTCGAGGACAACCAAGCCATGTCACCCACAGTAAACAAAACCTCTTTACGTTTCATGTCAAAATACTTCTTGGACTTCTTGTTAGCCTCTTGAAGGTTGCAACGTACATTAGTCCAAACTCTCTCCAAATCACCGGAAAAATTCTCCTCCTCCGGCACCGCCGACCCTAATTTGGAGAACGAACCAAAAGACGGATGTCTCCCAGTACAACAAAAAAAAGGAGAACACCCAGCAGAGGAGGATGTATGATTGTTAAGAGCAAATTCTGCGAGAGGCAGAAACTCAGACCACACCTCTTGATTGTCTGCCATAAAACAACGCAAAAACTGTTCAACATCCTGGTTCTTTCTTTCAGTCTGTCCATTAGACTCAGGATGATAACCAGACGAAAATGACAAATGGACTCCCAACCTGTCACAAAAAGCACGCCAAAAGCGAGCCACAAACTGAGGTCCTCTATCAGAAACAATATCTGTGGGAACGCCATGGAGTTTGACAATCTCCTTAACAAACGCCTTAGCGAGTGTCTTGGCGCAGGGCAACTTAATGAATGGAACCAAGTGACACATCTTACTAAAACGGTCCACGACCACCCAGATGACAGTAAAACCCTCGGACACAGGCAGATCAGTAATAAAATCCACTGTGAGATGCGTCCAAGGCACACTAGGAACTTCCAGAGGGCAAAGCAACCCCGCAGCAGGAGTATGTGAAGCCTTTGACCAAGCACACACAGTACACTGACGGACCCACTTGATGATTTCCTTCTGCCATCCAGGCCACCAAAAACTGCGACTGATAAGTCTCTTAGTTTCCAAAATTCCTGGATGACCTGCCAACCGAGATTCATTAAACAAATGAGAGGAGATAAGAAGCCGGGCTGATCCTCCGCGCTTATGACTGATTATGGGACCTGGTATTTACTTTTATACGGATAAAGCCCTATGTGCGCTGTCTTTCCAATCTTTTGCAACCGAGATTCATGACACTCAACAAACAAATCTTTCCTAAAGGCTCTAGGCACGAACAACCTCCCATGGGGAGTGTTAGATGGAGCATCATCTTGAGCTTTCTGAATCCCATTCTCCAAAACGGAGTCCAAAGCCGCCACCACAACTCCTTTCTGTAAAATGCTCTCCTCCTCCTCGGCACCGACCGTAGGAGAGAAGCTGCGAGATAAAGCATTGGCTTTAACATTCTTAGTACCAGGGATATAGGTAACAGAAAAATGAAACCGAGAAAAAAAAAGTGCCCACCTAGCTTGACGGGCATTCAAGCGCTTGGCAGCATCCAAATAGATCAAATTCTTATGATCTGTGAAAACCTGAATAGGAAATCTAGCGCCTTCCAAAAAATGACGCCAATGTTCAAACGCAAGTTTAATAGTCAGCAACTCCCGATTTCCAACATCATAATTCAGTTCGGTTTCCGAAAATTTCCTCGAAAAGAAGGCACAAGGATGTACTCCACCCTTGTTCTCCTGAGACAAAACTGCTCCGACCCCCACAGATGAAGCATCGACCTCGACCAAAAAAGGCTTGGTCTCATCAGGCTGCATAAGGATAGGGGCAGAACTGAACCTCTCTGAGATACTCAAACGCTTCAATGGCCTCAGTAGTCCACTGGGCCGTATTCGCACCTTTCCTGGTGAGATCGGTTAGAGGTTTAACAATTACAGAAAAATTCTTAATGAATTTCCTGTAATAATTGGCAAAACCCAAAAATCTCTGTATAGATTTCAAACCAATAGGCCTAGGCCATTCCTGCACAGCCTGAACCTTCACAGGGTCCATCTCAAAGCCCTCGCTGGAGACAATGTAGCCCAAAAAACTAATTTTCTGCACAGCGAACTCTCATTTCTCCAGCTTAGCAAAGAGTGAATTATCACCCAATAACTGCAAAACTTCATGTACACTCTGCCAATGGGACTCTAGATCTGGTGAATAAATCAAAATGTCATCCAAATACACAACCACATTCTTACCAATCAGAGGTCTCAGGATGTCATTAATAAGGAGCTGAAAAAATGCAGGTGCATTGGTAAGACCAAAAGGCATCACCAGATTCTCAAAATGACCTACCAGAGTGTTAAAAGCAGTTTTCCATTCATCACCCTCCTTCACATGTAACAAATTGTATGCCCCCCAGAGATCAATTTTGGAGAACCACTTGGCTCCCACTAACTGGTTAAACAAGTCAGGAATTAACGGTAATGGGTAGGAATTGCGTACGGTAAGCTTATTAATTTCACGAAAATCCAGACATGGACGTAAACTCCAAGACTTAATCACATTAGTAGACCAGTCCAATAAAGGATTATGCAGTTTTAACCAAGGCAATCCTAGAACAACTGGAGAGGGCAAATTATCCAAAACAACCAAGTCCAAAATTTCTTGGTGAACTCCATTGATAGTGAGGGAAAATGCAGCAGTCTTGTGAGTAATACATTTCAAAGGAGTGTTACCAATTGCAACCACAGAAATAAGTGATGACAAAGGTTTGGATTTCAATTTAAGGTTTTCCGAAAACCCTTTATCAATCACATTAAGTGTTGAACCACAATCCACAAATACCTGAAATTCAATCAAATCTCCCTGCAGAGTAGTACTCCCAGAAAGAAATACTCCTGCAGAGCATAAACAAGCTATACGGGCGTAACTGACCTTTTTGTTTTCTTTACTTAAACGACGCTCACAATACTTAATCAAATGGTCAGCTTTACCACAATAAAGACACAAACCCTCGGCGAATCTCCGGTTTCTTTCCTGAGAGCGGAGTGACACCGCCCCAACCTCAATCGGTTTTCCGCTGTCAGAGCAGATTTTCTGGGAACTAGGACCTGACGTTACAGGAGTTTTCACCCTGGACCTCAGTCTCCTGTCCACACGAACAGCTAACTGCATAGCATCCTGCAGAGTCTCAGGTGCAGGGAATGCAATTAGCAAATCCTTAACCCTTTCACTCAGACCAGCAAGAAATAAACATCTCAGTGCAGAATCATTCCATTTAACTTCTGAGGCCCATCTCCTGAAGTGTGTGCAATAATTTTCAACATCATCTGACCCGATTCAAACGTCTAATTTCTTATTCAGCAGATGAGATTCGATCAGGATCGTCATATAATAGCCCCATAGCAGAAAAAAATTCTTCAACAGACCTTAAACACGGATCAGTAGGTTGGAGAGAAAAGGCCCACCCCTGTGGTTCTTTGCGCAAAAGTGACATAATAAAACCAATGCACTGTGATTCATTCCCTGAGGACCTTGGTCTCAAATGAAAATATAACAAACAAGCATTTTTAAAGGAAAAAAAATCTTGCTGTTTACCATAAAAAACATCAGGCAGTCCTACCTTGGGTTCGACAAAATGCGTTCCAGAACAGCTACTCACGTGTTGCTGGAGCTCGGCCACCTCCAGAGACAATTCCTGCAAGCGTTGAGACAAATCCTGGATGGAAACCATACTGATCCCCGAATTTCTTTCCTTTTAATTTTTTGGGCTGGACTTACTGTTATGATCTGCAACATGTACAAAGGAAAGATAGGGGAAAGCTGTCCCTATAGTAAGACTAAGCTGAATCCCTACGATGTAGCGGGCTGCATGTTCCTAGTGAACAGACCCGCCTTAGTCCTCGGCTAGTCTGAACGAAGACTTATAGAATTAAGGGAGGGGTCCCTAAAAGAACTAAGGACTGTGACAAAAAATGGGACACCTCCTAAACAGAAGTTGTTGTAGAACACAAAGACTAACTGACAAAAGTGTACTAGAGGTCCCAGAGGACCAAGCGAACTGACAGAGATAGGCACCGAAGCATCAGGCTAGCCACAGATCTGCCTGCTCTTTCAGAGCTGTCCACAACTCTTCAGCATTGTGCAGTTTGTCACCTAAGCATATTAGCTTCAGCACAGCCTGTTGCAGCTTGGCCGAGGCAGTGCTGCAGTGCTTCCAGCTTGTGACTGATGCGGTCATTATGGAGATGGAGGCTAAAGAGGAGGAGGAGGCTGAGGAGGATGAGGTGCAGGAGCTGTAGACCATGGGGGCAACCCTGATTGACCTAGGGCCCGCAATCCTTGGCGTCGGGAGGATGTGTTCCGTAGCAAGGTCCGACTGGGTCCCAGCTTCCACTATGTTAACCCAGTGTGCCATCAGCGAGATGTACCGTCCCTGCCCACAAGCACTTGTCCTCGTGTCCGTGGTTAGGTGGACTTTCCCGGTAACTGCATTGTTGAGGGCACGGCTAATGTTGTGGGACACGTGCTTTTGAAATGCGGAGACGGCACACCGGGAGAAATAGTGGTGGATGGGGACCGAGTACCGAGGGATGGCCGCCGCCATCAGGTTGCGGAATGCTTCCATCTCCATGAGCCTAAAAGGCAACATTTCGAGCGCAAGCAATCGTGAAATGTGAGAATTTAGTAGTGTGGCCTGTGGGGCGTTGGCTGCATATTTGCGCTTGCGTTCCAAGGACTGGGGTATGGACAACTGAACTGTGCGCTGGGACAAGGACATGGACGTGTTTCCTGATGCTGCTACTTGAGAGTGCGCAATGACAGGTGCAGGGCAGGAGGCATCTACGCATGCACCATGGACAGGGGATTGGCTTGCATGCACAACAGCGGAATTTGCAATGGTGCCACCTGCAGACACTGTTTTTGGACCCTGGTATTCGGCCCACAAAGTTTGGTGCTTTGCTGCCATGTGCCTGATCATGCTGGTGGTTGTCAGGCTGGTCGTTTTGCCATCCCTGCTGATGCTGGCCTGGCAGGTGGTGCAAATGTCCTTTTTGGGCTTATCAGCAGAGTCTTTAATAAACAACCAGACTTGGGAAGACCTAACAGTTGTACTGGCAACTTCCGTCGTGTTGGTGTTACGGGGAACGGTTGCCTGCCTTCTGTCTGCGGCCACCACACTGCTTCTTCCTGCCTGTTGGGGTACTCTGCCTCCCTCTCCCTGTGTGCTGCTGTCCTTGCTCTGCCTGTCCTCCTGCCAGGTTGGGTCAGTTACTATATCATCCACCACCTCGTCTTCCACTTCTGCACCCTGGTCCTCCTCCTGACTTTCTGGCAAATGTGTCTCATCATCGTCCTCCTCTTGTGACACTTTCCCACCATCGCCTTCGTGTGACCGTGGCTGCTCAAATATTTGGGCATCGCTACACACGATCTCCTCTTGCCCCGCCTGGGAGGCGTAACTGCTAAAGCGCGCGAAGCCCAGGACACGCCCCACGCCTCGACGTCGGACCAGGAAGCGTCAGGTCCTGGAAGGAGCCCAGTGGACGCTGTGACGTCAGACGCAAGCGACGCAAGGTCCTGGAAGAAGACCGTCGCCTGCGGAGCCGCGGCCTACCCGAAAGCGGTAAAGAAGGTAGGTCACGGTTCGCTACTGGGGGCGCAACGATGTCCAAAGCCCAGCAGAACGTCGGAGTACCGGTTAACGGTGTCGATGTTCCACTTGCGCTCGGCGCTGAGCAGGCTGAAGCAGCCGCTCCACCAGCAGGGCCTGTAATCCCTGTCATACCCATGGCCCTACCGTACATCTGTGGCACCCCAGGGGTCTGGTTGCCACAGTAATAGAAATATTATGTCTGAGAGCAAGTGGGAGGTTTCTCTGGTCAGGAGCCCTAAGCATGCAACACGGCCCACCCAGACCTGGGAGGGGAGGAATCTGCCCTTATAAACTGGGTCTGGGGCGGGATTAGGGAATGTAGTTCCAGACACAGGGAGAGTTACAACAGGAGCTCTGTAGGAGCAGGAGCGAGTGCCAGAGGCTGGAAGCTAGAAAGCTCGCCTTGGCTGAAGACACTAAACCCGGACACGGAGTCCGAGGCTGTGGGGACATCCAGGTCCAGCAGCAGAATCCAACCGGCAGGGGATTCCATGTCCTCTGGCCTTAGAAGCCCGGAGGCACGGTCACAAGCAAGGGACCAGCACCGCCATCGTAAAGCGGAGGCTAACGGAAGGCCCCAAGTCACCGGCCATACGGGTGAGCGCCACACGGTATACTCAGGGACGTGGGCTACTTCTACCCGCATAGAGCAAGGTAGCCAGGAAAGAGTGCAGATAGTCGGGGAGGCCTACAACTCCACCTGGCCAGGGTGGATCCTACTTGCTTACAGACTGACCAGGCCCCTACTGCTAACCAGTACTAGGGTCTTCTATATACCATCAGTAAAGACCCTGAACTGCACCACACGTCTCTGTGTTTCATCGCCGCACCAGCACCATCAGTACTGGGACGCTCACACCATCACTCCCATCATACACACTAGCTGCCCTGAGGCAATACTTCTCCCGTGGGGAGTTATCCCATACTCGGCTGCGCAAACAACATCAGCCTCAGCGGTCTGCAGCGCAGCGGCGGTCCCCACTGACCTCAATCCACGGGTGGCGTAGTCGGACATTGTTATTACCTAAGACTGCCACTGGTTTGACCGCCCTGGGCATGGACCGGGTCACCGACACACTGAGACTACAACCCCCAGCCATCCGGCTCCGGGTATCCCCCTGCACAGCACAGGCCCAGGGGGCGCGTCAACTTTGGCGTAGTCGGCAGGATTTCGTGCCCGCAACCACCGGGTACTGCGTGCCTGAAAAAGACTTTTATACTTACCTGTGGTGAAGTTTCCCGCCGTCCGGAGTCGTTTCCCGCCATCGGACGCCATCTTGGACTATTTCCCGCCATCTTCTGCCATCTTCCCGCCATCCGCAGCCGCTTCCCGCCTTCGGACGCCATCTTCGGGACGCCGTGCTGGAAGAAGAGGGGCATGGACGCCAAAAGCGCGCGAGATCCGAAGCTCCGCCCCATGCACCGACGCTGCGCAAGGTCCTGGAAGGGAGAAAGAGCGACGCTGACGTCATCGGAGCGCGACGCCAGCTCCTCGACCCCGACGATTGACTGCGGAGCCGCGGCCTATGGAAGAAGAGCATCGCAAGGTAGGCCACAGTCCACTAGGGGGGAAGGAGGATGTCGGACACCGAGGGGAGCTCCACCGCCACACCAGCCGCCAGCGCAACCGCTGCAGCGGTCATGCCATTCACCATACCCTATATCCCGGGGGCAACCTGGCTACCCCAGTACTCAGGGGAGTCACATACCCTGAGTGACTTTAGGGAAAAACTGGATAGCCTCTTCCAGGTATACCCCCTCACAGAAGAGCAAAAAGTGAGCATCCTGGTGGCCCAGTTAATCGGGGCAGCCCAAAGGGAGGTAAAGTCCTGGTCACCTGGGAAGAAGAGGACTGTCAGAGAGATACTAGCCCGGCTGAAAGACACATTTGATACCCGCACCTCAGCCGAAATAAAACTCAGATTTTATGGGTGCAAACAACGGGCACATGAAAGTATAAGAGACTATGCTCTAAACCTACAAGAGGCCCTGAGAGCCATTAAGCAGGCAGACCCTGACAGCGTGGGGAATGAAGACAAGCTGTTGACCGAACAATTTATTGAGGGTCTACTGTGCAATGCCCACCGAACCCAGTTGCGGGTTACAGGACCCTGACCTGGACTTTGCACAGTTCAAGGACAGAGCCATCCGGGTGCTCTGAGAGCCGGCACCAGGTGGCGCAGTGACCCACAGGCGCCCTGCTATCACTTATCACCAGGAGACGGTTCCCTTGTCTGCAGGGCCTGTGGGAGCTGATGCGCAGGCTTTGAACAATGACCCGACTACAGACCTACACCATCAGGTCCAAGAGCTGACTAAGAGCGTTGCCGCGCTAACCAGAACTGTGCAGTCTTTACAGGTCTCTTCTCCAGGAAAGATCCAGCTGGCATCCGGACCGGAGGACGTCCTGTGGCGCCGACTGAGGAGGACCCCACCGGCCAGAGGGAGACCCAGCGACAGATACAATGAGGACGGACGACCCATCTGCCGCCGCTGTAATCAACCCGGACAAATGGCAAGGTACTGTCATTTAAACGGGCACAACCTGGGGTAGAGGGCCAACCCCCAGGCATAAGATCATCAGGCCCATCGAACTGGCGTGACAAATACGTAGGGGGACGTCCGGTCTTGCCTGTGGTACTGGACGGCATTCCTATGAGTGCCCTACTAGACACCGGGTCACAGGTCACCACCATCCCGTACGTGCTCTTCAAGCGGTACTGGAATGACTCGGACATAACTCGCTACCCAGATGACGACCTGAGCATTATCGCCAGCAATGGTCAGCCCGTGCCACAGATAGGATTTAAGGAAGTGACCATCAAGGTCGGTAAAGTTGAACTGCCGGCACAAGGACTTATCATTGTGGACATTGACCGTCGCGAGAGCCACCCAAACATAACCCTAGGTACTAACGTGATTGAAAACTGTCTTGCAGAGGTGATTCTTATTTTGCAGCAGGTTGCCAAGACCGCCAGTTCCAGCCAGCAGCGTGTCCTCCAAAAAGAAATCCGGGCACTGATGAAACGGCAACAGGTGGAACTATCTGGTGGTGAGATAGGTAGTGTGAGAATGTGTGACCCGTTCCCTATTGCCATGCCCCCAAAAAGTGAGATGATGATTTGGTGCCGGGCAGCTATTGGTCTAAGAGGTAGAGACTACCAAGCAATGGTAGAACCCGTCTACTCAGACAGTAGGCCCACCATTTTGACAGCACGGGGGGTGGTCGATGTACGCCATGGGAGGGTGCCCGTCCGCATCATCAATATCGGGGAGAGAGAAGTATACCTGCCCCGGTATGCCACGCTAGCCAAATTGTTCACCATCAACCAGAACTCTGTACAGGCCGTGGAACCCTTGCCTCCATCTCAACCAGAGGAAGGTAACGGCTCTAAAAAACCAATGGAGGACTGGTGTCAGCAACTGCATTTGGGTACTGACTCCACTCCCTCACACCAAAAACAGGGAGTCTACCGGGTGGTACAAGAGTACGAGAGAGTGTTTAGTAAACACCCGCTGGACTTCGGGCGAGTAAAGGGGGTAGAACATCACATCCCCACGGGAGACCATCCTCCCATAAAGGAGAGATACCGACCCGTACCCCCTGCACACTATCAACACGCCAAGGGGATGCTAAAAGACATGAAGGAGGCTGGGGTAATTAGGGACAGCAGTAGCCCCTGGGCAGCTCCACTAGTCTTAGTGAAAAAGAAAGACAACACCATGAGAATGTGTGTAGACTACAGGAAGGTCAACCGTATCACACACAAAGATGCGTACCCGTTACCAAGGATAGAAGAGTCCTTAGCTGCATTAAAATCTGCTAACTTCTTCTCTACTTTGGATCTCACTAGTGGGTACTAGCAGGTTCCTGTAGCAGAGGCGGACCCGGAGAAGACCACATTCACCACCCCGATGGGACTCAGCAAATTTAACTGTATGCCGTTCGGGCTCTGCAACGCACCAGGAACCTTCCAACGGTTGATGGAATGCTGTCTGGGACACCGGAACTTCGAGATGGTCCTATTATACCTGGACGACGTCATCGTCTATTCCAAGACCTATGAGGACCATCTGGAACACCTGGCAGAAGTTTTTGAAGCCCTGGCAAACTATGGCCTAAAGGTAAAACCCTCAAAGTGTCATCTACTGAAGCCAAAGGTACAGTACCTGGGACACGTGGTGAGTGCTGACGGAGTAGCCCCCGACCCTGACAAGATCACCGTGATTAAGGACTGGCCAAGACCATCCAGCATAAAGGAAGTGCGGCAGTTCCTCGGGTTGGTAGGCTACTACCGAAGATTCATTCCTGGTTTTACCAAGAAGGCAGCTCATATGCAGGACCTCCTGATAGGCCAGTCCAGGAAGGCCAAAAACCAGAAGCCACCCTTCAAATGGGAAAAGCTGGAAGAGGAGTCCTTCCACCATCTAAAGATGGCCCTCACGGGGGAAGAAATCCTGGCATACCCTGATTACAGCCAACCCTTTCATCCTCTACACGGACGCAAGCAACATCGGGCTAGGAGCCGTACTGTCCCAGATCCAGCAGGGGAGAGAACGGGTAATTGCTTACGCCAGCCGAAAACTGTGACCCACTCAAAGAAACCCTGAGAATTACAGCTCATTCAAGCTAGAGTTCCTGGCAGTGGTGTGGGCAGTAACCGAACGTTTTAAGCATTACCTTGCCTCTTCCAGGTTCACCGTGTACACGGACAACAACCCGTTGACACACCTGGACACTGCAAGACTGGGTGCCCTGGAGCAGAGATGGATGGCCCGCCTGTCCAATTTTGAGTTCACGATCAAGTACCGGGCAGGACGCTCCAATACCAATGCGGACGCCCTGTCCAGGATGCCAAACCTACCGGACGAAGGGGAGGATCCGGAAGAATTGGAAGAGGTCGAACTCCCTGCGTTTCACCGTCATGGGATTACCCAGTATTCCCACCGTGTGAGGGGCCAGCAATCCGCTACGCTCAACCCCTTACCCCACTACAGCTGGGCGGAGACGCAAGACAGTGACCCCGCAGTCCGTCTGGTGAAGGAGATGCTGACCCAGGCTGACGCCCGCCTGGACCCAGACGCTCCGGAAGAGACCAAGCAACTGTGGACGGAGAAGAGCAGACTGTTTCTCTACAAGGAGAAGTTATGCCGCAGAATGGTCAATTCCCGGACACATGAACTGATCTGGCAGGTTGTGGTACCGAGACGGGACGCGGCTATGGAGCTGGAGGCCTACCACAATGGGGCAGGGCACTTCGGATGGAAGAAGCTGGCGTTCCTGCTGCGTGAACGGTTCTACTGGATAGGCATGAGAGGATCCATTGAGAGGTGGTGTAGAGACTGTGGCCCGTGCAATCTAAGAAGAAGGGACCGTGCCAGCCAGAGGACTCCCCTGCAGCCCATCATCACCAGGCAGCCGCTGGAACTGGTCGCTCTGGACCATGTTAAACTGGCTCCAAGCAGAAGTGGGTATGTCTACGCCCTAACCATCGTGGATCACTACTCCCGATTCCTGGTGGTGGTCCCTGTCAAAGACCTGATGGCTCAGACAGCAGCCAGAGCCTTCCAGCTGCACTTCTGCCGCCCACACGGGTACCCGGACCAAGTGCTGACGGACCAAGGACCAGCCTTCGAAGCGGAGGTCTTCCAGGAGTTCTGCAACCTGTATGGCTGCAAGAAGATAAGAACAACGCCCCATCACCCCCAAACCAATGGACTCTGCGAGAAGATGAACCAGGTGGTGATAGATCTGCTAAAAACATTGCCCCTGGAAGAACGCAGTCTGTGGCCTGAGAAACTGCCCAATCTGGTGGACCTGTATAACCACATCCCGGTAGGTTCCACCAACTGTACCCCGGCTTACCTAATGAGAGCAAGACCTGGTAAGCTGCCTGTTGACCTGGATATGGGAGTCCTGACACCCGAGGACACCTCGCCAGAGGCAGACTGGGATACAGAATGGCAGCAGCAGTACCAGAAAGTACAGGAGAGCGTCGAGCGAAGTCTCTGTCAATCAAGAGAAAGGCAGGAGAGGACTTATAACCAACATGCTCCCGCTGTTCCCCTGGTACCTGGAGAGCAGGTCTTGAAAAGAAAAAGGCGGCTCCATAAGTTGGACGACCAGTGGGAAAAGGACCCGTACACCGTACTGCCCTCAAGCCACAATAATCCAAAGGTGTACGTCATCAGCAAGGATGGAGGAGAGACAACAGCCACTGTCTCCAGAGACCACCTGAAAAAGTGCCCCGAGAAGTTGCAAAGAACGGATGAAGATCAGGAAGACCCTCAACCCGTAGAGGAAAAGGAGGAAATGATCAGCACCGTACTCGGAGACTTTCCCCGGTCCTGGACACAAGTAAACAACGCTATCGTGGTGTCCGTCCTCACCTTTCTCCAGCCAGCCCCTCAAGTGCCTACAGAAGACCAGGTAGAGCTGAAAGAGCAGCCGGCCCAGGAGGCAGAAAAATCCATACCAGCAGCCCAGGAGAATCAACCCTCTGCTAGTATTGAGCCTGCCGTGCCCCTAGTGAGCCAAAGAGTGCGCAGACAGCTGCCCAGCTTACCTATAACACCTCCTACACCCTGTAGTGCAGGACCAGTTAGTGAGCTCCGTAGGTCCACTAGAGTCACTAGAGGTCAGATGCCCGCTCGCTGGAAAATCTAAACTAATGCACTGTGAATTTATCTGTTTAACTGTTTATGGTTTATGTTTGTTGCCTGTTATTAATTATGTTTCTCAGTTACCCTGCAGATTTATTTGGACTAACAGGTTATGGACGCTGGTTAACCGGAACAGTTTTGTAGATAGTTGCACCTTGGTGCCTCTTGCAAAGACGGCCGCGGAAGAGAAAACCTGTCTGGCGTGACCTCCTTGCGGCCCAAAGTAGCTAGCTCCAACCTTGCAGCCACGCCCAAGGCCAACGCAAGGGGTTTGCTTTGGACAGGTCCCCTACTTCGCTTAAAGCTTCACCTTGGGTGATATGGAAACCCGGTTGCGGACATGCCGTGACCTTTAAAAAACTAAAGCTTCTTGTAAATATGTTATTGTGTTATTGTTATACCCTGTATTTATGTTTCTTTAAAAAAAAAAAAAAATGTGTTTAGTCCCGGGGTACTAAAATTTACTAGGGGGGAATGTGGCACCCCAGGGGTCTGGTTGCCACAGTAATAGAAATATTATGTCTGAGAGCAAGTGGGAGGTTTCTCTGGTCAGGAGCCCTAAGCATGCAACACGGCCCACCCAGACCTGGGAGGGGAGGAATCAGCCCTTATAAACAGGGTCTGGGGCGGGATTAGGGAGTGTAGTTCCAGACACAGGGAGAGTTACAACAGGAGCTCTGTAGGAGCAGGAGCGAGTGCCAGAGGCTGGAAGCTAGAAAGCTCGCCTTGCCTGAAGACACTAAACCCGGACACGGAGTCCGAGGCTGTGGGGACATCCAGGTCCAGCAGCAGAATCCAACCGGCAGGGGATTCCATGTCCTCTGGCCTTAGAAGCCCGGAGGCACGGTCACAAGCAAGGGACCAGCACCGCCATCGTGAAGCGGAGGCTAACGGAAGGCCCCAAGTCACCGGCCATACGGGTGAGCGCCACACGGTATACTCAGGGAAGTGGGCTACTTCTACCCGCATAGAGCAAGGTAGCCAGGAAAGAGTGCAGATAGTCGGGGAGGCCTACAACTCCACCTGGCCAGGGGAGATCCTACTTGCTTACAGACTGACCAGGCCCCTACTGCTAACCAGTACTCCCGGGAGGGTCTTCTATATACCATCAGTAAAGACCCTGAACTGCACCACACGTCTCTGTGTTTCATCGCCGTACCAGCACCATCAGTACTGGGACGCTCACACCATCGCTCCCATCATCCACACTAGCTGCCCTGAGGCAATACTTCTCCCGTGGGGAGTTATCCCATACTCGGCTGCGCAAACAACATCAGCCTCAGCGGTCTGCAGCGCAGCGGCGATCCCCACTGACAACAATCCACAGGTGGCGTAGTCGGACATTGTTATTACCTAAGACTGCCACTGGTTTAACCGCCCTGGGCACGGACCGGGTCACCGCCACACTGAGACTACAACCCCCAGCCATCCGGCTCCGGGTATCCCCCTGCACAGCACAGGCCCAGGGGGCGCGTCACATACCTGGAGCGAAGTGGCTCCCCCAGTACAGCGGCAGACCAGATACGCTGTCCGGATTTAAAAGGAGAATATGCGGTGTACTGGACATGTACTCGTTGACAGGCAAACAGAGAGCCGCTGTTGGCTGTTGTACTTGGACAATTGACTGGTGCTGCAGAGCGGGAAGTTGAAACCTGGTCAGCCGCAGACCAAGAGTCAGTATCCGCAATATTTAAAAAGCTGCAAACTGTTTTTGAGAATCGCACTGAGACAGACCTCCGGATGAGGTTCTACAATTGCTCTCAGAAGCCAGAGGACAGTGTCCAGGACTATGCCTGGCATTTACAGGAAGCCCTGCGGGCCC
This sequence comes from Phyllobates terribilis, assembly GCF_046119375.1. Taxonomy (NCBI): domain Eukaryota; kingdom Metazoa; phylum Chordata; class Amphibia; order Anura; family Dendrobatidae; genus Phyllobates; species Phyllobates terribilis. The sequence continues at coordinate 878,268,530 of NW_027362761.1, forward strand.
TGAAACAGGTTAGTCCAGCCAGCATACAAAATGTAAATAAAATGCTGACGGAACAGTTCATCCGGGGGTTGAGGTCCCAGGACGAGAGCAGAACTGTACGGTGGTGGGCCTTAGATCATCCAGATGCCACCTTTGACACCCTTAAGGACATGGCTATAAAGGGGCTACAGCCCCTGGAAACAACAGATACGGCTATCCTGGGTTACCAGGGTGGGGCCACCCCAGTGCCTGCAGCACCCACTGCTCCTTCATTAACGGCTGAAACAAAGATGCAAACAGTGCACCCTAGTGAGCTGGACAGACTGCGCTCTGAAGTATGCCAGTTAAGTAAAAACATGGCCACCGTCCTGAGCACCCTGCAGCTACAGACGGAGCCTAAGCCAGCGGGAAGGATCCTACTGGCCGACAGCCCTGAGGATGTCCCCTGGATGAGGAGAAGAAGGAGGACAATGCCACCCTGTAGGAGGACAACGCCGCCCCGGAGGAGGACAACGCCACCCCGTGGGAGGACCAACGGCCAACGTCGCCCTCCAGGAGAATTCATCTGCTCCCGCTGCCACAAGGCAGGCCACACAGCACGGACCTGTCCTTTAAACGAGAAAACCCTGGGGCCGAGGGCCGACACCCAGGGGTAGACCAACCAGGCGCATCAAATTGGTACCACCGGTTCGTGGGAGGAAGACCTTTCCTGTCCATTGTGCTGGACAGCATCGCGATACCTGCCCTGCTGGACACTGGATCTCAGGTAACCATCATGCCTGATGTCCTCTACAAAAGGTTCTGGTCCATAGACGAACTTCACCTGTCACATCCGAACCTTTCCGTGTATGCCTCCAATGGCCTTCCCCTTAACCTAGTCGGGGTTAAGGATGTGGCAGTAAAGGTGGGAAGAGTGGTACTGAAGGACCAGGGACTAATTGTAGTAGAGACTAATCCTGGTGATACAGACTTGTATATGGTACTTGGCACAAATATTGTTGGTAACTGTTTGGGAGAAGTGTTGTTCTTGCTCCAACAGATGGCCAACACTGCCAAACCAGAGCAGAGGAGGGTGCTCCAGAAAGAGATACGAGCCCTTATGTACCAGCAACAGGTAAAGCTAACAGGTGGTGAAATTGGTAATGTACGAGTGACAGACCCGATACCCATTGTGATTCCCCCGATGAGTGAAATGCTGATTTGGTGTAGAGCAGCAATAGGTCTCAGAGGACAGAGCTACCAGGCGGTAGTAGAGCCCCTTAGCTCGGAACATAGACCTACACTCTTAACTGCCAGAGGGGTAGTGGATGTATGCAATGGGAGGGTGCCCGTACGCCTCCTAAACTATGGAAAGGATGAAGTCAAATTACCACGATATGCCACTGTTGCCAGATTGTACACTGTAAATAACAACGCTATCCACACATTGGAGTCCTTAACCTCACCAGACAGAGTGGAGGATAACGACTCAGAAACCCAGGTGGGGGATTGGTGTCAAAATCTCCATGTTGGGACTGACGCCACTCCTGTCCATCAGAAACAGGGTGTACACAGGGTGGTTCAGGAATACGAGGGAGTATTCAGCAAACACCCACTTGATTTTGGGAGGATTAAAGGGGTACAACTCCATATACCCACAGGTGACCATCCACCCATCAAAGAACGTTACAGGCCCATACCACCAGCACGCTACCAGAAAGTGAAGGAAATGTTGCATGACATGAAGAAGGCAGGGTTATAAGAGATAGCTGTAGCCCCTGGGCAGCTCCCCTGGTCCTGGTCAGGAAAAAGGATGGAAGCATGAGGATGTGTGTAGATTACAGATAGATTAATCACATAACACATAAAGATGCATACCCTTTGCCCCGTATAGAGGAATCCCTGGCTGCACTAAAATCTGAAAATTACTTCTCTACCCTTGACCTCACTAGTGGGTACTGGCAAGTAGCAGTTGCTGAGGAGGACCGGGAGAAGACGGCCTTCACTACCCTGATGGGACTCTGCGAGTTCAACAGTATGCCGTTCGGACCCTGCAACGCCCCTGGAACGTTCCAGAGATTGATGGAGTGCTGTTTGGGACACCGCAACTTCGAGACCGTGCTGCTATACCTGGATGACGTGATAGTGTACTCCAAGACATATGAGGACCATTTGAAGCACCTGGCGGAGGTATTTGAGTCGTTGTCCCGGTATGGGATGAAATTGAAGCCTTCCAAGTGCCACCTGCTCAAACAGAAGGTTCAGTACCTGGGGCACATCGTCAGTCCAGAAGGAGTAGCACCAGACCCGGAGAAGGTCACCGCCATCCAGAAATGGCCGGAACCGAAGAATCTCAAGGAGGTACGTCAGTTCCTGGGACTGGTTGGGTATTACCGGAGATTTGTAAAGGACTACACCAAGAAGGCAGCGCCTTTGCAAGATCTCCTGGTAGGACAGTCCAACAGAGGCAAAAAAACCCCCTTCCAGTGGGGTAAAGAACAGGCTGAGTCCTTTGCAGTGATGAAAGAGATCCTGACTGGCGAAGAAATCCTGGCCTACCCTGACTACAGCCAACCTTTCCTGCTGTACACTGATGCCAGCAATGAGGGACTAGGAGCTGTGTTGTGCCAGAAGCAGTATGGCAAAGAAAAGGTGATTGCCTATGCCAGCAGGAAGCTTCGCCCTACCGAGAGGAATCCAGAAAACTATAGCTCCTTCAAGTTGGAGTTCCTGGCCTTGGTCTGGGCCATCACTGAATGATTCAAGCACTACCTGGCCTCCACTAAGTTCACGGCCTATACTGACAACAACCCCTTGACGCATCTAGAGACAGACAAGTTGGGAGCCATGGAACAGCGTTGGATGGCCCGACTGTCAAACTATCAGTTCACCATCAAGTACAGGCAGGCCACAAGAACTCCAATGCCGATGCCCTATCCAGAATGCCTCACCAGTCGGACCCTGAAGAAGAAGTGGATGACCTGGAGGAGATTGAGCTACCTGCCTTCCACAGAAATGGTATGGTCCACGAGCAGCGCACCTCCAGGAGGTATCGTGGTAAGACACTAAACCCTTTACCTCATCACAGTTGGAAGGAGACCCAGGACAGCGACCCGGTTGTCAGCCTTATTAAAGGACTGATAACCCAGGAAGGTTCCTCCCTGGAGAAGGATGCTCCTCCACAAGCCAAGCAACTGTGGAAGCCGGCTTTTCATCTATTGAGAGAAGCTGTGCCGGAGGTATGTCAACCCTAGGACCCATGAGATGGTATGGCAGATAGTAGTGCCCAAGACAGATATCCAGATGGTGTTGGAGGCCTACCACGATCAAGTGGGGCACTTTGGCTGGAAGAAGCTAGAAACCCTGCTGAAGGGTCAGTTTTATTGGGTTGGAATGCGCAGTTCCATAGAGAGATGGTGCCGGGATTGTGGACCCTGTAGCCTCAGAAGAAAAGACTACAGCAGCCAGAAGGCACCCCTGCAGCCCATCACGACAACTCGACCTTTGGAGATCGTTGCCTTGGATCACGTCAAGCTGTCACCCAGCAGGTCAGGATACTCCTATGCCTTGACCATGGTGGATCACTACTCCCGGTTACTGGTGGTCGCCCCCATCAAGGATCTGACGGCAGAGACTGCGACAAAGACGTTTCAAGCGTACTTCTGCAGGCCCCATGGATACCCGGAGCAGGTGCTGACAGATCAAGGCCCTGCCTTTGAAGCCGAATTGTTCAAGGAGTTCTGCCATCTGTACGGGTGTAAGAAGATCTGGACTACACCGTACCACGCCCAAACCAATGGGTTATGTGAAAAGATGAATAACATAGTCATCGACCTGTTGAAGACCTTACCGCTAGAGGAGAGAAATCAGTGGCCAGACAAACTACCTGACCTGGTAGATCTGTACAATCACATACCTGTGAGTTCCACCAATTGTACTCCAGCGTACCTCATGAGAGCAAGACCCGGAAAGTTGCCCATGGACCTGGAGCTTGGAGTGGTAGAGCCAGAAGCAGATATGTCCACTGAAGACTGGGACACGACGCGACAGGAGCAGTACAAGAGAGTACAGGCCTGTGTCGAAGACAGTCTGAATAGGGTGAGAGATAAACAGGAAGCACAGTACAACAAGAGTGCACCAGCAGAACCCTTAACACCTGGAGAAGTTGTGCTAAAATGAAAAAGGAGAAACCACAAACTTGACGACCAGTGGGAAAGAGAACCTTACACTGTGTTGAATTCCAGATTTGACAATAGGAAAACCTGTCTAATTAGCAAAGACGGAGGAAGAACAACTGCAACGGTATCGAGAGACCATCTGAAGTTGTGCCCAAGTCTGTTGAAGCCCCAGGAGGAAGTGTCTCTAACCGTACCAGAGGAGCCTAAAGAAGAAGTACTCCATACTGACTTAGGCAGATTGGCCTCAACTAGGCGGAGCTGTAATAATACCTGTGATGCACTTCTACCAACAGCCAGAAGACTCTCCACTGCAAGTAAGACCTGTAAGTTCCCCAGAAAAGCCTGCTCAGGAAGAATCCCCGGAAGAAGGATCAGCGGCTGAAGAAGAGCAAGAAGGCCCAGCCAATGGTATACTTGCCAGTCCCGTAAAGAGGTTAAGGCAGTTTTGCAGTCCACCAACACATAGAGCTGATAGAGTGGAAAACAGCGCAAGTGTAACGTTCAAAGAAAGTGCCTCCCATAAAGGGAAAAAATATTATTGTTACCTGTTTTTGAGAAAAATGTTTCAGTCCAGGAGTACTGAGTTTTACTAGGGGGGGAATGTGGCGCCCTGCTACGCACTGGTGCCACAGAACCCAGAAGGGTGCATGGATGGACTTCTCCACAAGAGGCCCTCACACATTCACACACCTCCACCCTACCACCTCAGACCAGCAGAGGGAGCCCGTCAGGGACATATATATAGGGAGGGTGGAGCCAGGCAGCTTAGTTTAGCTCAGAGTTTAGAGCAGAGAGCGTGCTGACGTTCAGAGAGCAGCGAAGAGCAGCACGCTGCTGCGGTGCTTAGGCGAGCCAAGACCTACAGCACAAGGTGAAGCCTAGTGAGGGCCCTGATTGTGGCCGAAGGCGAGAGGAGAAGGAAGAAGTAGCGAGGGGGCAGAGGAGCATACCAGGCTGACCCCGAGATATATACCGGACACCGGGTCCGTGCCTACAGGGTCCCTTTATATCCAGTAGGGATACCTGGAGGACTACAGTTCCCAGGTTTACCAAACGCTGACTACAGTACCAGGGCTAGGAGTCACGGAATCCCCAGCGTCCAGGGAGAGTTATCTCCAAGAGAAGGCCCTACCACCAGGTCAGCAGGTGCAAGAGAGAGGCAGTAACCAAGCTAGGCCTAGCTCCAGGCAGGTCAGAAGCTTAGCAAGAGGAAGCAACGGATCAGGAGGCCATACACGCACTCACTGGGGAGAGTCCAAAAGTGCACCCTTCGCCCGGAGTACCCTGGACCGTGCCTGCATCATCACCAGTAAAGGTACTGAAGCTTACCCCCGTGTGAGTGTTCGTCTTTCCTCCGGGACCGTCCTGCCGTCTCTCCCCAGCATCCACCATATACCCCTACACTGCCCTGGAGCTAGCTCTACCTGCTGTAACACCAGCTCCAGAGGACTGCTCCGCAGAGGCGGCTCCCGTTAGCCGCATTCCACAGGTGGCGTCACGAACTCTATTACAAAATCCCCTATAAATATCCCCTTTTTGTTAACCGCCCTGGGCCACGGATCAGGCCAGCCACCGTGATATCCCCCACCAGCAACACCGGCCCGGCACCGAGTACCCCACGGCCCAGGGGGCGCGTCACTGTCTGATTCCGGAGTGACTGTTACGAGCATGGCGGCGCCAGGGCTGATATAGACCTGATGACGCTGTTCGGCCAACCAATCACTGTAATGCCACAGCCAACATGGCTAGGGCATTACAGTGAGTGGCAGGCAATCCCTGCATGTTGATTGGCGCTCTAAAGAGCGCCAAACATGCAGGGAGGGGACCCGAGCTCCCGCCGTGCAACCCCGGAAATACTCGGCGAGCGCCGAGCATCTTGAGCAGTCAGATGCTCTGGCGAGCACCGAGCAGTAGCGAGTATGCTCGCTCATCACTGCTCCCAAGTAATTTTGTTTTGAAATTATGTTGATATTGATAATTTAAGCCTGGGGATAAGCCTGCTGTTGGAGATTGTTGTGATCAGTACAACACTAAGAAGAGCCATTCACTGCCACCATCTGTACTCCAAATGAGAAAATCCTGATATCAATGCACCTGAAGGCAGGCTGGCAAAAAGCAGGGGTTTGGAAGCCACTTGCATGCATTTTTACATGAATGAAAATAAATCCCCCAACAAAGTGATTTGCAAAGTTTCACAACTTTCCATGCTGGATAAATTAAATAAATAAATAAAATTTAGTTAGGCCACGTGCACACGTTGAGTATTTGGTCAGTTTTTTACCTCAGTATTTGTAAGCCAAAATCAGGAGTGGGTAAAAAATACAGAAGTGGTGATGTTTTTATATTATACTTTTCCTCTAACTGTTCCACACTGCTTTTGGCTTATAAATACTGAAGTAAAATACTGACCAAATACTCAACGCGTGCACATGTCCTTACTTTTTTGCTTTTTGTGATGCATAAGCCTTGGTTTCAGGATTTTTGTTTATTAGCAAAATTAGGACAGAGGGGTATTAAACTGCTAATTTGTTTAAAGAGTATGAAGAATAACAATGCTGCTAGTAAGGTGCGGTACATTACAGATCAATTAATTCACAGTCTCAATGACTATGAAGGTACAGCACTTCTCTATCACTTGAATCTTTGGATTATTGTTCACAGACTTAGACTAGTGTGGCACCCCTGCGGGTTCAGTAGCCACAGAGGTACTGCGTCTCACCCAGAGGTGTGGTACCTCACTCTCAGGTAAGGATGGAGCACTGCCCGGGACCCAAACACCTGCATCCAACACTACACTACTCCAGATCAGCAGGAGGGGCAAGATGCACTGCTGCACTGCTGAGCCCTGACCCTGGTTGGAGTGGGGGGAACCAAGAGAGGGGGAACCATGTAGTGGGTGTGGGTGGAGGAAACAGTTAGGGGAGCACTTGAGAAGGAGGATATAAAAAGGGGAAGTCATCTTGAGAGTAGTGAGAACAGTCTGAGGGAACAGTGAGGAGAGAGTGTGTGGAGTAGGAGCTCTGCTCAGGAGGAGGGCCTAGTGAGAGAGGCCCAGGACAGACTGAAGAGAGGAGGAGCAGGAAGGAAGGCTCCAGAACAGAAAGGATCCCAGGGGCACGGGTAGTGCGGATGCCATCCATGCGCCCGAACCCACCAGGAGTGGAAGGATCAGGCCGCAGAGAGGGGACCGGCCCCTAAACTAGCAGAGTTCTTCAAGTCTCAACTAGATAACCGGAGGGTGCAGCATTTCAGGTGCTGCAGCCAACAGCCACATCTAATCGCTAAAAAGGTGGCCATAGAGGACCCAGGGGACAGAGAAGACGTTGCCCGACAAGGTCAGCGGTCACTGGCTTGGGACACTGGGTGTGAGGCGCAGGGCAGGAGGGTGAGAGCCAGCTCAGGAAGACAACCAGAAAAGGCACACAGAACGGGGTCCCGTTACGTACTCCGGAGGTACCTGGGAGTTTGCTGAACCCCTCACAGGGTAAACACAGGACGGCATGGGGAGTTACCCTGACCCTGGTAACTTGCAGTCTAAAAATCGTGAGTAAAACCCTGAAGACTGCACCCCACTGTCTCTGCGAATTATTGCTGCGCCATCATCCCCTGCACCACCCTGCACAACAGCAACATCTATTATATCCACACTACTCTGCCCTGGAGCTAAGCTCTACCTGTGGAGAGCTGAACCAACTCTGCTGCATTAACAACAGCTCCAGAGGACCTGCTCCGCAGCGGCGGCTCCCTTTAGCCGCATACCACAGGTGGCGTCACGAACATTAAACTATAAAAACTATAAATTCCCTTTTATTGACCGCCCTGGGTCACGGACCGGGTCACTGCCACTGTGACATCCCCTGCACCGATCGGCCCGGCACTGAGTACCCCACGGCCCAGGGGGCGCGTCACTAGCACTCCTATTTTCAATGTGCTTTAGCACTGCAGTAGTACACCACAATAATATTAGGTCTTTTTCTATCTCTAAGTTGAATGACCTGTGCATTCTGACCTTCTAACCCTACGCTGTAAATTCCTAAAATGGTGTTCCTTGGCCAGTTTTTATTTTTTATATTCCAAGTAATAATGTCCTCTAATCTTCGGAGCTAGGCCACGTGTTATAATAGCTTTAAGGCATCATGAGAAAGCCCACTCTACAAATCTACAGCAGTGTGTGCTTTATTTTTTTTTCAATCCTCACAAATCAAATTGTAAAGTATTAAATTCACAGCGATCTGCAAATTTGAGGAAATTTGACTTAAAGTTGCGCCTCTCATTTCAGCATTTCTGAGTTTTATATCCTCAAACTGGAGCATAACTGTCTGTCAATGGTTAGTGATGAGCAAGCACGGAAATGCTTGAGTTCTCATTACTCAAATCGAGCAAATAGGACTGCTCGGGTGCTCGATAGTGGAAGTCAATGGGAAACTCGAGTATTTTTCCAGTAGACCCTTCCAGGAGGTCAAGGGGGGCAGTAAAATGGCTGAAATGGATGGAAAGTGCTCAAATGGAATGGGAACAGCATGGGGAAGACTCGGACTCCCAGGTCGCTGCTGGGAACAATGTTGTCAGAGTATTACTCCATTTTACAAACTGACAATAAAACATACCGAATTGAAGATAAAATGGATTTTACAGGAAAAAATCTTAGGAAACATTCTTTCCTGTATAATGACTTGTATATAAGGCAAAATTAAAAAGAGAGAAAAACCATTGCCTCCACCCCTTAGCCTATGTTCACACATAGCATTTTTGCTGCTTTTTTTCACTTTCTCATTGTTTTCAATAGTGAAAAAAAAGCTGCAAGAACGCTGAAAGAACTGACATGCAGCAGTTTTCCATTTAAGTCTGAAAAAAAAGGAATCATGTGCATGAGATTTATGAACTTTTTTCCCATTTGTATGGAGTGGGACTCTTAGACTGGTGAAGCCTATGCACTAAGTGCAAGGCCTATCAAAAATTGAAAGGAGGAATTGCAATGCACCCTGAAATACACATAGAGGATGGCCTTAGAAAACTTTTTTCCCCATTGGGAAGGAGTGGGATTCCCAGACTGGTAAAGCCTATGCACCAGAGACAATGCTAGGGGTTCAGCTCAGGAAGGGGGGCCAAACATCTGAGTGGGCCCCTAACCAGGTAACAATGATTACAACTACGGTGGTGTCCCCTAATTGTGGGTAAAGGGGAACCTCATCAGATGAAAATAAATCTATATACAAAGACCAGCAATGATATTACCGCCATATGGTGACCATATATACCATATACCAGTCCTTCAGAACATAAATGAGATTACAGTACAGTACAGTTACCGATAATGACTTACAGCAGATGTTCTTTCTTATGGAGTCGTTCACTTTTCCCGTCTTTTCCATCTGGCCCAGACCGACATGACAGCTTCTCCAGCCAGGACTCGTCTACAGCGATTACAATAAAAACACATTTGACTTCTCACATTTCCAACCTGATCCAACATCATGATCCTACTGCTACCCCAATGCTGAGCCGCTGCTGCTGTATGTGCCCCTATTACTGCACCTACTGTGTGGCACAAAAAAAGGTCCTCTTACTGCCCCACATAATAATGCCACCACTGTGCCCCCACGTAATAATGCCACCACTGTGCCCCTTACATAGTAATAATGCCCCCTTTGTGCTCTTTAGAAGGTAAAATTGCCCCCTAGAAAATATTAATGCCCTGTGCTAGAGCCCTCCACCTTTTGTCCCTAGAAATTGATAATACCCCATATGCAACTTTGATGGTCACAATACTCTGAGTGCCCCTATAAAAATAATGCTTAAGTGCTCCCCTATACACCATATGATATACCCACTGCTCCCCTATGCACAGTATGATGAGCCCACAGTTACCCTATACAACATGTGATGTCCCCTTTGCTGACATCATTCAGTGGGTGCACTGAGAGCCCCACTTCCGGGAGGAAATTAAATTTATTCCACCCAGAAGCCTCGCTTTTTCAGTCATAAGGGTGGGCTGGCACGGTTTCAGTCACCGCTCAGAATATAGAGAGCGGTGGCTATAACTGTGCCCCGGCACTGACTGACAGCCGGCTCAGCAGCCTCTGCCTCCCAGTAGCTGTGCTACTGTTGCCCCTATTAACAATAATGCTTCTCAAGTGCCCACTTAATATTTAATAATGTCCCCTCATGTACAGTAATAATGGCCCCAACATCCCTGATGTGAACAGGCGGTCAAGTCATCACTAGACTCTTTCGGATTCTCTCAATTCTCTTCGATTGAGAGACGCCAAACTTATCTAGTCGGCACATGCAGATATCAAACATTATCGAATGACGGCCTGATAACACTGGTGATATTGGAGACAACACAGCAGGCGCACCCTGTCATGATTTGGCAGTCTGCAGTCACATAAGGTGACTGCAGACATTTATCCCAGCCTTTAATAACTTTATATTAATAAATTGCTTATTATAAAATTATTAAAGCACCACTCCTAAATGTAAGTCCCCTGCTCCCAGTCATATACTTATCTTCCAGGGTCCTCACCGTTTTTCAGCGCCGGTCTAGTCCCTCGGTATTATCTTGTGAGCGCAGCTTCTCACTGTCCGGAAGTCACAAGCTACGTCACAATGACGCAATATTTAAGTCTATGAGAGCCACAACAAGGCCAAAACAAGGCAAAAACGTGACCCTCAAAGACTTACACTGATTAGTGACCTCTGTCTCGCTCTATGAAATACTGGAGCAGTCGGCAGGTCACAAACTGCAGGAGACGGACTGGACCGAGGGCGAAAACAGATGAAAATGCCAGAAGGTGAGTATCAGACAGGATTGTAAACCCCACTCCAGCAGTGAAATTTGGAAAAACGCTGCAGTGGTGCTTTAAATACGATGCAGCTCATGGTTACTGTATAGGGGCTTGTCATATTAATACTTATAAAAGACGTAGCTCCCAAATATAAAAATCCCCCTTCATACCCATCTCCAGTCTCCCCAGACAGCAACTATTACATGCGTTGGATAGCAAAACATAATAATAATCACCCCCCCATGTCCTTTCCCCTGTCCCCTCACCCCTCACCCCAGCTCCCACAATACCCCCATCCTCTCACATTCAGCCCACTGTTACTGTGACGTGCCTAAATATAATCTAAAAAATTCCATCCCCACTTACCTATGAAATTTTAAGGCAGTGAGGCAGGACCAGAAAGTGTCTGAAAGAAATCCAAAGTGGGCACTAGGACCCAGCCTGAGCCTGAGATAATCAGACCATGCACAGGCTGAAGCAAACTGCAGGGCTGCTGCCCAAAGCTCCTCAGGTCAGACAGCTGACCTGCCCTGTACACTGCACAGACTAACACTCTGCTACTGGCCACTGTGGTAGCCCGTGTGCAGAGTCAGACAGGGAAGCAGGCATTTTGCAGCCTCTCCCTGACAGCTCTTCAACAGAAGTGGTCCTAGCTCCTGGTGGGCCCCTTCATGTGACGGGGCCCAGAATGACCGCCCCCTCTGCCCCCCCAGTAGCTACGCTACTGCTATGCACTATGTGCAAGGGCTTCCAAAAATTAGAAGGACGCACTCCAATACACCCTTGAATACACATAGAGTAGGGTCTCAGAAAACATTTACATTTAGAAGGAGTGGGACTTCTGTGGCCAACAACAAGGAGTCCCAGATTCAAGGCCACTACTCAGGGTACAACTGACACAACAAGGACCTTCAGACATCCGACTCCGGTTTTGCTCCAGCTAAGGTGGGCGGCAGTTCCTCCTGTGTCGACTCAGGGCATCAGGCAGCCCGAGGCTTCAAATACATTGAAGCGGGAGTTTCTAAAAAATTTTTAACTCCTTGGAGACCTTAGTCAATGAAAATTTATGAACCATGTGGGGGAAACTTCTCCAACTTATCCTGGGCAAAGAACACCACAAGTCCTTTGTCCATTTATTCACAAGAGTTGCATTTGGGCCTTTCTCCTATTGTATGAATTTATCTTTATTTTAATTTTACAAAGAGTTTGGAAATTCTGAGGCTCACAAGCCGCAATCACTGATCCCTCCATGCTTAAGTTGATTCTGTGGGTTTTTAGTGCCGCCGGGGGCATAATAACAGGCGCATCCACCTGTCAACTGAAAATGCTGACAGGCTGACTGTTCTCAAAATGAACAAGAACTGGATTGGCCAAGACTACTCAACCCCACTGGATGACAGCAGTGGAACATAAAGGCAATTCAAATGTTCTTTTTTTTACTGGTGCATTCCCATGCACCCCTTCCCACCCCAAAAAGGGTATATGGTTCATGGTTTATTATTTTTCTTGTTTTCCGCCTTCTCCTCCTACACCATATCAACAGGATTACCATGTGGCCCTCACTCAAAATTTGTTGAGGGCCATCAGGCGGGCCTCAGTCATACATTTTGGAGAGCCATCAGGCGGCCCTTAGTCATAAATTTTTCAGGGCCATCAGGTGGCCCTCAGTCATAAATTTTGGAGGGCCATTAGATGGCCCTCATAAATTTTGGAGGGCCATCAGGCGGCCCTCAGTCATAAAGTTTGGAGGGCCATTAGGTGGCCCTCACTCATAATTTTAGTCGCCACAGACTAGAGCCAAATCAAAGTCTCACAGGCTGCATTCACTGCTCCCTTCATGGTTAAGTTGATTCAGTGGGTTTTAAGTGCCGTCGGGGGCATAATACCTTATAGATGCATCCGCCTGTCAACTGTAAATGTTGACAGGTTGACTGTTCTCAAAATGAACAAGGCATGGATTGGCCCAGACTTCTCTCAACTCCACCGGACGACAGCAGCGGTACATAAAGCCAAATCAAATGGTCCTTTTTTTTCTGGTGTATTCCCATATACCCCTTCCCTTCCCAAAAAGGTTATACAATGAAAAAGAAAAAAATCCTCCAGCGGTAGATAAGAATAAAAAGATCAAAATGTATTATTCACATAAAAAACTGTAATAGTGAGTCACCAAGTAGAGTCTACTTGGTGACTCGCTATTACAGTTTTTTAATGTGATTAATAAATTTTGATCTTTTTATTCTTATCTACCGCTGGAGGATTTTTTTCTTTTTCATTGTGTCTCTACGTCCGAGACTGGAATGGCTCCAAGACGTGCTGATTCACATCGGGTGAGCTGACTACTCCTTTCCCTTGTTTCCCCTCTGTTTTATTGAAAAGGGTTATACTGTTCATGGTTTGTTATTTTTCTTGTCCTCCTCCTCATTTTACATCATATCAACAGGGTTATCATGCGGCCCTCACTCCAAATTTTTAAAAAGGCCATAAATGTAGCCCTCTAAAGGAATTTTGTTTTTTTGGTTTGTGCCACAAGTACTGTAAGGCAATAATCACTGCCTAAATGCCTTCAATATACTATTCCTACTCCCGCAGCTAACCCTACACTAATTGCAGCTAAGAGCAGTACTATCATAGAATCAAATCTATTTGAATTAGCCCTGAAAAGGACTGTTGATTTAATATTGTACCAGCAGGTACTGTCAAGCTATAATACACTGTCCCTTCTCCAGCAGAAACTCTCCCTACATTATTTCCGTGTACAATTCGCCAAGCATGGCATCACTGGGTCTTATATAGACCCAATGTCCGGCCAGTCACAGTAATGCCAGTAGCCAACATGGATACGGTATTACCGTGATTTACAGGCAATCCCCGCATGTTTAGAGGCTGAAAATCAGCTGAAAAACAAGCGGGGCATTGAGCATGATACCAAAGCATGCTCGCCCTTCACTACCAATGATCAGATAATACCGATGTGTTCAGTTTCTGGAATACCTACTGATCAGCACAGGAGCCTTGTCTAGTCCCACATTTGGGAAATGTAGAATATGACTTTATATTTAAGTTTGACAGTTACTAACTGGCTTAAGAAAAGTAGACAGAGTGCAGAAGTGTTGTCAAAGTAACAAAACAGAGTTTATTCTGCTTGCTACATACTATCTCCGTTTCAACCTGATCTTTATCAAGCATACATAACATGATTTCAGACGGGTTTAAATAGTTATAAGTAGAAGAGTACATTAATCAACATGTATGAAACTTAGCATATTACAAAGATTACAAAATCCAATTCCCTAAGTAATCACAACTATAAAAATCACCAAATATCCAATAGTTATAATCATTATCACAATAAACACAATAGTAATACAGTATATCAGGTTAGTATATAAGCCTTAGGTTAGAATGCTGAGGTCGGGTATTATCAGGCCTCACACCTGAGGAAACCTGCATGGCGGTACATGTGAGATCCTTGCTGCTATGCCGCTCTTCTACGCGATTTTTCCTTTGTGACCATGCTTCTTTAAAATATTATGCCTTGTGTGGTGAAACTTTTTTCTCCCATGACTTAATCCTCCACTCATATTTCTAGCTCTACTCTCGTTATACCTATTTCTTATTGGGCTTATTATTATAGTTCTGTGCATGTGGGTTGTTATGTTACGTATAAATTTAGTACTAGTGTGCATATTTTAAGCTTGATACACTGAATACATGTATTTATAATTGTCCATATTTTTAGGGAGGAATTTCTCTGGTTTAATGTGGGTTGGTTTGGCATAGCTTGGGGGTGGAGTTCATCTTATCATGGATTTTCCCTTGTTTTTTTTTCATGTTTTCAAAAGTTTGGCAGTTTTTGACATAATGTATAAATAAAAGTGTTTAAATGATTCTTACCTAATATATATTTTAAATATTTCCATGTGTATCACCAGACAGCGCATGCACCAGCATCCAAGGTTTACTACTGCGCAAGTGCCAATAGCGGCCAAAGAGTGCCCGTCACCAGGCACCCTCGACCAACTGACAAAGGATTCCTAGTTCCTCAAGTGGGAGCCAATGAAAGCCACAACATCATTGCATTTATGTGGGGAAAACCACGATGAACACACATGCCGTGGATCATACCAAGCTAGATTCCTCGGAGTACAGACGTTGCGTCATCTTAATGGGAGGGGGGGGTGATTTTGGCTGCCACACATGAGTTACTTAGTGGCTCTGCCTAGTAAAGGGAGGCTCTAAATTGTGTCTCCGGGGCTGCAGGAGAGTGACATCTTCCTATGTAACATATGTGACCTCATTCCCCATAGCTTTTTATTTTTGCTATTTAGTGGAATTCTCCCTTAACATGTTCTTGTTTTACACAGCAATGCTTTTCTGGAAGCAGTTTCAGTAGATTTCGCTAAAAAATCTTCACTGTTGCATAATAAATAACTAATTGTGTGCTTTAGAACCCAAGCACTCTTCATTCTGAGAAGTGTGATTTATAAAATAGCTTCCAAGTCACCCAGGTGTTGCAGTCTGAGACACCCTAGTGTTTTAGTCTTAAGGTTACTTCCAATGAATGCAATAACTCAAAGCAGAAGGTAATGTAATCTGGTAAATCTCATGCGTTCCCTCGATACCCAGTGGTGTCACCACTGTAATTTGCATGGGAAATTTCAAAGCAAGAGCACATTCTGCAGATAGTCTGCTGGCTGAACTGAATGTCACACTTTCACCTGCTATGCATGTGAAAATCATCTGGCTGCTGTTTGTTAGCATTTATTCCAGCCATATTATGTGGATATATATTTATCCTGTCAGTGCACTGTGTTGTATAGTCACTTTTCGCCTCCTGATTCTGGTGAATTTATGGGATTTACACCTCATATGTTCTTCTTCTCAGGACATGCTTCAGAGTAAATGAAACGCACTCATAAAAAAACATGCCACAAAGTAACGGGTGGCTGACATTGTTCATAAAATAACATCTGCAAATGTATTTGTAGAGTAAAACCCATATCACTTTACAATCATTCCTTGTAAGGCCTAACTCCTCTGCCAGGACTTTAATTCTGGCCCAAGCTGGTGTTTTGTATTTTAATATTAGTATAGAGATTTATCAATGCTAATACTCCTGTTTCCTGATGTAAATACTAGAGATGAGCGGTGTTCGACTAGAACTGTTCGCCAATCTCAAATTCGAGCTGTTTTGGGCGGTGTTCGAGTTGTTCGACGAACCCGAACGATTTGCAAAAAATTCGGCTGTTCGAGGTTATGTTCGATAACTGTTCGTGCACCAAAAGCGTGTCCTGCATGTCTGGCGCTATTTAGATCACCAATCATGCAGGGATTGTCTGCCACTCACTGTAATGCCACAGCCATGGTGGTTGTGGCATTACAGTGATTGCCCAAATCGATGGGAACAGTGCTCACAGTGAAACATGAAAAGCCGGCAATTCAGCAGCGGCATACACCGGTACCCGACAATTTAGAACAGAAAGAATAGAGAATCACACATAGATTAGATAGATAGAAACATGTCAGTCACACATATAAGAAGCACAGTGACAGTGTTGCTTACTGTACTTGTCATTTAGTGTAAAGGATTTATTAAAAAAAATAATAGTGTTTTCATGCACCGTCTCTTTAAAAAAGCCGGCCGGCAATTCAGCATCTGTACCCGACAATTTAGAATAGAAGGAATAGAGAATCACACATAGATTAGATAGATAGAAACATGTCAGCCACATATATACGAAGTACAGTGACAGTGTTGCTTACTGTACTTGTCATTTACTGCAAAGGATTTATTAAAAAAAATAATAGTGTTTTCATGCACCGTCTCTTTAAAAAAGCCGGCCGGCAATTCAGCATCTGTACCCGACAATTTATAACAGACAGAATAGAGCTTCGCACATAGATTAGATAGATAGAAACATGTCAGTCACATATATAATAAGTACAGTGACAGTGTTGGTTACTGTACTTGTCATTTAGTATTAAAATAAAGGATTTATTATTAAAAAAAATTGGCGTGGGGTTCCCCGTAATTTTAGTCTCTAGCGGAGGTTAAGCAGACAGCTGGGGCAGATGTTTGAAGCCTGGGAAGGGGGTAATACCCATGGAGCTTCCCAGGCTACTAATATCAGCCCCCAGCTGAATACCTAGCCTTTACTAGCTATTAAAATGGAGGACCCCCCCAAAAAAATGACGTGGGGGTCCCCCCTAATTTAATAGCTAGCAAAGGCTAGGCAGACAGCTGGGGGCTGATATTAATAGCCCAGGAAGGGAACCATGAATATTGGCCCCCTCCCAGGCTAGAAACACCAGCCGTCAGCCGCCCCAGAAATGGCGCATCCATAGGATGCGCCAATTCTGGCACTTAGCCTCGCTCTTCCACGCTGCCCTGGTGCGGTGGCAGGGGGTAATAGGGTTGGGGTTGATGTCAGCTTATAATGCCAGCTGACATCAAGCCCAGGTTAGTAATGGAGAGGCGTCTATAAGACACCCCCATTACTAACCCCATAGTCAAAGTTAAAAGAAAACACAAACACCCAGAATAAAGTCCTTTAATTGAAATAAAGACACATTCCTTTATTGTTCTAAATTAAACCATACTTACCGTCACGCCCATTCCAGCTGAAGCCAACGATCTCCTGCAATAAAAGAAAAATAATAAAGCAACCTCATCCTTACCTTTCCATGGTTCCCACGACAGCTTCAGCTCTGCTACATCGAGATAACAGGCTGGACCGCAGCAGAACGCTGCCATCCAGCCTGTCATCCCGCAGACACTGAGAAGCGCAGGCATGCTTGCGCTCTGCAGTGTCTGGCTGTGACGGCATAAAGATGAGACGAGTTCATGTCCAATGAACTCGGCGCACCTCATGCACGTCACTGACAGCGTGGGAGAATTCTCCTGCACTCAGCACTTCAGCGTGAGAATTCTCCCACGC
This sequence comes from Phyllobates terribilis, assembly GCF_046119375.1. Lineage (NCBI taxonomy): Eukaryota > Metazoa > Chordata > Amphibia > Anura > Dendrobatidae > Phyllobates > Phyllobates terribilis. Next base: position 878,286,392 of record NW_027362761.1, read on the forward strand.
TGTCAGTGACATGCATGAGGTCAGCTGAGTTCATTGGACATGAATGAGCTCACCTCATGCACGTCACTGACAGCGTGGGAGAATTCTCACGCTGTAGCGCTGAGTGCAGGAGAATTTTCCCACGCTGTCAGTGACGTGCATGAGGTGAGCTGAGATCATTGGACATGAGCTTGTCTCATCTTTATGCCGTCACAGCGAGACACTGAGGAGCGCAAGCATGCCTGCGCTTCTGAGTGTCCGCGGGATGACAGGCTGGATGGCAGCATTCTGCTGCGGTCCAGCCTGTCATCTCGATGTAGCAGAGCTGAAGCTGTCGTGGGAACCATGGAAAGGTAAGGATGAGGTTGCTTTATTATTTTACTTTTATTGCAGAAGACATTGGCTTCAGCTGGAATGGGCGTGACGGTTAGTATGGTTTAATTTTGTCACGCTGTCTCTGTATACTGGAGGTAGGGGGCCTAAGCTGACCCTAAGCTGGGGCCCTGACTAATCCCTCAACCTGGAGGTACTGTTAAAGGTACAGAGGTCCAGGCCGCCAGCGTAACCCCTACCTCCTGAAGATCCCTGCACCTCAGTAATCTAGTCCTGAGAAGGACCCCGATCACACCCAAAGGGAACAAGAAATAATATGCCCAAACACAGTACTTAGATGAACGAGACAGTACAAGGGAAAAACCAAAACCACCTTGCATACAACAACTACTCAACTACAACAGAGGGAAAACCAACGGGAAAGGAGATAAATGATAAAGCGAGGAAAGGGAAAAAACACTTCCAAATACACTTATCTCAGCAACTCCAAACACCACGATCCGCTCTGTCAGTCTGAATGAAATGCTTTCACCGACACCTCCCAAACAGACCAGCAGGTATATGAAGGAGTCTCACTACAGAAGTATTGATTGCAGCTGGGCGAGGCTGGACCTCATCTAGCCCAGAGAGAGAGAGAATTAACTCCCTCACTGCCGAGAAACACAAAGCACCAACAAGTCAGCTGCGAGAAGTCAGGCTGTGTACTCGTGACGATCTTCGTGGCAACACACCCGTGACAAATTTAGAACAATAAAGAATTGTGTGTTTATTTCAATTAAAGGACTTTATTCTGGGTGTTGTGTTTTTTTAAATACTTTACTAGAAATTCATGGTGGTCATGTCTAATATTGGCGTGACCCCATGAATTTCGGGCTTAGGGCCAGCTGATAATGCCAAGCTGGCCTTAACCCCTTTATTACCCAGTGAGCCACCGCACCAGGGCCCTGGATGAGTTGGGTACAGCGCCAGAAGATGGCGCTTCTATGAACGCGCCATTTTCTGGGGCGGCTGCGGACTGCAGTATGCAGCGGGTGGGGTCCAGAAAGCTTGGGCCTCCCTGCGCTGCAGATTCCAGCCCCCAGCTGCCTAGTTGTACCTGGCTGGGCACAAAAATAGGGCGAAGCCCCACGCATTTTTTTTTTAAATTATTTCATGAAATTCATGGAATAATTAAGAAAAAAAGGGCTTCCCTATATTGTTGTGTCCAACCAGGTACAAATAGGCAGCTGGTGGTTGGGGGCAGCCCGTCCCTGCCTGCTGTACCTGGCTGGACACAAATATAGTGCGAAGCCCCACGTCAATTTTTTTTTAATAATTTCATGAAATATTTTTTTTAAAAAAGGGCTTCCCTATATTGTTGTGTCTGGCCAGGTACAAATAGGCAGCTGGTGGTTGGGGGCAGCCCGTTCCTGCCTGCTGTACCTGACTGGACACAAATATAGGGCGAAGCCCCACGTCAATTTTTTTTAAATTATTTCAGGAAATTCATGAAATAATGAAAAAAAAATTGATGTGGGGCTTCGCCCTATATTTGTGTCCAGTCAGGTACAGCAGGCAGGAACGGGCTGCTCCCAACCACCAGCTGCCTATTTGTACCTAGCCGGACACAACAATATAGGGAAGCCCTTTTTTTCTTAATTATTCCATGAATTTCATGAATTTAAAAAAAAAATACGTGGAGCTTCGCCCTATTTTTGTGTCCAGCCAGGTACAACTAGGCAGCTGGGGGCTGGAATCTGCAGCGCAGGGAGGCCCAAGCTTTCTGGGCCCCACCCGCTGCATATTGTAGTCCGCAGCCGCCCCGGAAAATGGCGCGTTCATAGAAGCGCCATCTTCTGGCGCTGTACCCAACTCATCCAGGGCCCTGGTGCGGTGGCTCACTGGGTAATAAAGGGGTTAAGGCCAGCTTGGCATTATCAGCTGGCCCTAAGCCCGAAATTCATGGGGTCACGCCAATATTAGACATGACCACCATGAATTTCTAGTAAAGTATTTAAAAAAAACACAACACCCAGAATAAAGTCCTTTAATTGAAATAAACACACAATTCTTTATTGTTCTAAATTAAACCATACTTACCGCCACGCCTATTCCAGCTGAAGCCAATGATCTCCTGCAATAAAAGTAAAATAATAAAGCAACATCATCCTTACCTTTCCATGGCTCCCACGACAGCTTCAGCTCTGCTACATCGAGATGACAGGCTGGACCGCAGCAGAACGCTGCCATCCAGCCTGTCATCCCGCAGACACTGAGAAGCGCAGGCATGCTTGCGCTACTCAGTGTCTGGCTGTGACGGCATCCAGATGAGCCGAGGTCATGTCCAATGAACTCGGCTCACCTCATGCACGTCACTGACAGCGTGGGAAAATTCTCACGCTGAAGCGCTGAGTGCAGGAGAATTTTCCCACGCTGTCAGTGACGTACATGAGGTGAGCCGAGTTCATTGTCGGCTCATCTGGATGCCGTCACAGTCAGACACTGAGGAGCGCAAGCATGCCTGCGCTTCTCAGTGTGTGCGGCATGGCAAGCTGGATGGCAGCGTTCTGCTGCGGTCCAGCCTGTCATCTCGATGTAGCAGAGCTGGAGCTGTCCTGGGAACCATGGAAAGGTAAGGATGAGGTTGCTTTATTATTTTTCTTTTATTGCAGGAGATCGTTGGCTTCAGCTGGAATGGGCGTGATGGTAAGTATGGTTTAATTTAGAACAATAAAGAATTGTGTCTTTATTTCAATTAAAGGACTTTATTCTGGGTGTTTGTGTTTTTTTTTTTAATTTTGACTATGGGGTTAGTAATGGGGGTGTCTTATAGACGCCTCTCCATTACTAACCTGGGCTTGATGTCAGCTGGCATTATAAGCTGACATCAACCCCAACCCTATTACCCCCTGCCACCGCACCAGGGCAGCGTGGAAGAGCGAGGCTAAGTGCCAGAATTGGCGCATCCTATGGATGCGCCATTTCTGGGGCGGCTGAGGGCTGGTGTTTCTAGCCTGGGAGGGGGCCAATATTCATGGTTCCCTTCCTGGGCTATTAATATCAGCCCCCAGCTGTCTGCCTAGCCTTTGCTAGCTATTAAATTAGGGGGGACCCCACGTCATTTTTTTGGGGGGGTCCTCCATTTTAATAGCTAGTAAAGGCTAGGTATTCAGCTGGGGGCTGATATTAGTAGCCTGGGAAGCTCCGTGGGTATTACCCCCTTCCCAGGCTTCAAACATCTGCCCCAGCTGTCTGCTTAACCTCCGCTAGAGACTAAAATTACGGGGAACCCCACGCCAATTTTTTTTAATAATAAATCCTTTATTTTAATACTAAATGACAAGTACAGTAACCAACACTGTCACTGTACTTATTATATATGTGACTGACATGTTTCTATCTATCTAATCTATGTGTGATTCTCTATTCCTTCTATTCTAAATTGTCGGGTACAGATGCTGAATTGCCAGCCGGCTTTTTTAAAGAGACGGTGCATGAAAACACTATTATTTTTTTTAATAAATTCTTTGCAGTAAATGACAAGTACAGTAAGCAACACTGTCACAGTACTTCATATATATGTGACTGACATGTTTCTATCTATCTAATCTATGTGTGAAGCTCTATTCTGTCTGTTATAAATTGTCGGGTACCGCTGCTGAATTGCCGGCCGGCTTTTTTAAAGAGACTGTGCACGAAAACACTATTATATTTTTTAATAAATCCTTTACACTAAATGACAAGTACAGTAAGCAACACTGTCACTGTACTTCATATATATGTGACTGACATGTTTCTATCTATCTAATCTATGTGTGATGCTCTATTCCTTCATGTCTAAATTGTCGGGTACCGGTGTATGCCGCTGCTGAATTGCCGGCCGGCTTTTTTAAAGAAAGCGTCTTCTGAGCAGTTTGTCAGCTTTTGGACACCTTTGAAGGTGTTTTCTATGTGTTCCTATGTGTTTTTGTTTGCCTGCCATTGGTTTTTTCGGTGTTCGACGGTGTTCTAAGGTGTTCGACGAACAGTTCGACGAACAGTTCCTCGAACATCCCGGTGTTCGACGAACCGAACCGAACCCGAACACTACGGGGGTGGCTCAACACTAGTAAATACACATTTAAGAAATACTTGCAACACTTTTTTCTGCCACATACAGTGGGGAAAAAAAGTATTTAGTCAGGCACCAATTGTGCAAGTTCTCCCACTTAAAACGATGAGAGAGACTTGTAATTGACATCATTGGTAGACCTCAACTATAAGAGACAAAAACAAATCCTGAAAATCACCTTGTCTGATTGGAAATAATTTTTTTTAAATTTTGGTGGAAAATAAGTATTTGGTCAATTTGAAACAAGCAAGATTTCTGTCTCTCACAGACCTGTAACTTCTTCTTTAAGAGGCTCCTCTGTCCTCCACTCATTACCTGAGTAATGAGTAATCAGACAATGTGATTTTCAGGATTTTTTTTCTCATTTTGTCTCTCATAGTTGAGGTCTACCTATGATGTCAATTAAAGGCCTCTCTCATCTTTTTAAGTGGGAGAACTTGCACAATTGGTGGCTGACTAAATACTTTTTTTCCCCACTGTATCAGTGTGCCTGGAAGAGGTGGAGCTTAAGCATTGCACCAAAAACGAGTCATTAATCAACATTTTCCTTCACTTTTCTAACTAGGAAGGTGGCAAAAAAAAAACAATACCAAGCCCCGTAGATAAATTTAGTAGATTGTCTTGGAAAGAAGCATAAGCAGTCAAAATTATTTAACATATTTCAATGTTTTTGCAACTTACATGTACAGTACGCATGTTAAAGGGTTAAAAACTGTGCTTTTAGTTTAAACGTTGTTCCCTATCCCCAGGATAGGGGATAACTTTCTGATCGCTGGAGATCCTCACCAATCTCAAGAATTGAGCGTAATGGAGCCGAGATCGATCATGCGCACTACCAATATCAGCTGGTTTTCGGAAAACTTATTAGAATGAATGGAGAATCAGTGAGACTCCTGAAGTTAAAGGACTTTTGGTGACATCATGGTCACATGACCTTGATGTCACCAAAATACCTTAAGCAGCTTTAACCTCGAAATAAAAATACTGGGGGCCCATAATAGGATGGATGACCTGGGCAATTGACCAGTTTGCCACCCCGCAAACGCCGGTTCTGACCGTAACTAGGGCTTATTTTGAAGTAGGACTTATATTTCAAACATACTCCAAAAATTCTGTAAAATCATGCTAGGGCTTATTTTCCAGGGCTTATTTTTGGGGAAACACGGAATTACCCTGTCTATAGCTCTACATGGTGATAGTACCCCCACACTGTAATAGTGCCATTTCTATGTCTCCACTCTTTAATATTGCCACTTCTATGCTGTAATAAAGCCATTTATTTGCACCTACAAGGAAATAATACCACTTCTGTAACTCCTATATGGTAATAATGCATATTAGTAGCTTCCCCTCTATGTCTCCACATAGTAATAGTGCTGCCTCTGCACCACCACGTGCTATTAGCTTCCTCACAAGGTGATAGTGCTGTTTCTGTACCTCCACATGGTGTTAGTCCCTCCACAGAGTAATAATTCCCCTCTGTGATTCCACATGGTGACAATTGCCCTCTCACAATATTAATAATACTCTTTTTGCTCCTACATATATGCCCCCCTTAGCAATATTCTCCTATTTGGACTCCCACCATATTCGTGTAGAAAAATTGAGACATGAATTCCAAAAAATCTCACAGAAAAAGAAACGGCCTTACCAGGTCAGAATACCAATGGACTATTAGAAAGCAGCAGACCTCAATGATAAAGGCAGGGGCAGTAGAGGTACAAAAATGATGAAACACTCACTCACAAACCTACCAATTTGTGGAAGGGGTGGTTGTCTAGTATTAAAAATGGGTGGTTGTCTTTTTCTTTGAGAACCTTTTGAATTTATGTTCTATTATGTCCTATGTGAACCATTTTTATTTTAGTGTAGGGACTCACAAGATGATGAGGACTCTTGACGTGGGTTGTGAGCTTGAGTATTTTTCCCAACATATCTACCAATACCTCATATTTTATACATCATTTTCATCTTTACAGTGATTGGCTGGCCGCACAGCGTCATCAGGTCTATATCAGACCTGGCACCGCCATATTGTCACAGTCACTCAGGAATCAGACAGTGTAGGGAGAGCTGCTGCTGAGCTAGGGAGAGATTTGCTTGTTTCTAGTTAGTGTAGGTATACCAGACTATATTAGAGACACATATCCATCTCAACTAACAGTCCTTCTGAGGACTAATCCAGCTGCAGAGATATCAGTGCTAGGCAGACAAGCAGGGTATATAGCAGACTGCAGTGCATATAGAAAGAGGGTCCATTCCAGTTCTGTCTGCTGGTGCTTTTGCAGATATTTGTAGAAATAGGCCCAGGAATCAGGGGCCAGGAATAATTTTCTTTTTATCTTAATCCTGATTATTTGCTTAAAAAGCAATCCAGAGAACAATGTTTATCTGTGCCACTTGCTTTTTGGCATTGCAAAATACAGCCAGGTCCTTTCCATATTACAGCGCTAAAAATCCAGCTATTTAAAACTGGTTTGTCCATCACACGGATCACATATAATTGCGCTGAAAATATTACCATTTCTGGCCATTGAAATTTTGTTGCAGTGTGTCAATGAACTTATTGACACGAGGTCGGCGCTGTTAAAAATAGTTACCTACAGGCCAACTATTTAAAACTGTGGTTTGTCCGTCACACGGATCACATATAAGTTCACTCCAAATTCAGCCATTTGTAGTGAGCGTGGAAGATATTGTCCTCCATTTAAAATGGGCAAGGCACGTGGCAAGGGACGGGGAACTGGACGTGATGGTGATGGTGCATGCAGAGGCCGAGGCCGTGGGCAAGCTGAAATTGTGCCACAACAAACACCCACATCTTCTCGCTCGACATTCATGTCCCAATTAATAGGGGACCGCAGAACACCACTATTGAACACACAGCAGTGTGAAAAGGTTATTGGTTGGATAGCAGATACTGCTTCCAGTCACTTAGCCACCACCACCCTGTCTTCCACACGGTCAAGTCTCAGTAGCCATGAGTCTGGACCGCATATTCCTCACCCTGATCCTCCTTCCTCCCACCATGCCGAGTGCCCAGAGACAACTAATCCCACACTTGGACACTCCGAAGAGCTGTTCACTTTTCCATTTATAGATTCGGGCCTCTTGCCTGGTCCACTTGAAGCGGGGCAAGAGAAGATTACATGTAGCGATGCCCAAATATTTGAGAAGCCACGGTCATACAAAAGAAGCAACGGTGGGAAAGTGTCACAAGAGGTGGACGATGATGAGACACAATTGCCAGAAAGTCAGGAGGAGGACAAGGGTGCGGAAGTGGAAGACGAGATGGTGGATGATATAGTAACTGACCTAACCTGGCAGGAGGACATGCAAAGTGAGGACAGCAGCACACAGGGGGAGGGAGGCAGAGCACCCCAACAGGCAGGAAGAAGCAGTGTGGTGGCTGCAGACTGAAGGCGGGCAACCGTTCCCCGTAACACCAACACGACGGAAGTTGCCAGTACAACTGTTAGGTCTTCCCGAGTCTGGTTGTTTTTTAAAGACTCTGCTGATAACCCCAAAAAGGCCATTTGCACCACTTGCCAGGCCAGCATCAGCAGGGGTAGCAAGACTACCAGTCTGACTACCACCAGCATGATCAAGCACATGGCAGCAAAGCACCCGACTTTGTGGGCCGAACCCAAGGGTCCAGGAACAGTGTCTGCGGGTGGCACCACGGCTTCTTCTGCTGTTGTGCATGCAAGCCAATCCCCTGTCCATGGTGCATGAGAAGATGCCTCCTGCCCTGCACCTGTCGTTGCACACTCTCAAGTAGCAGCATCAGGAAGCACGTCCTTGTCCTAGCGCAGCGTTCAATTGTCCATACCCCAATCCTTGGAATGCAAGTGCCAATACGCAGGCAATGCCCCACAGGCCACACTACTAAACTCCCACATTTCGTGACTGCTTGCGCTCGAAATGTTGCCTTTTAGGCTCGTGGAGAAGGAAACTTTCTGCAACCTGATGGTGGCGGCCGTCCCTCAGCCGCCACTATTTCTCCTGGGGTTCCGTTGCCGCATAACACAAGCACGTGTCCCACAACATTAGCCATGCCCTCTTACAGGGAAAGTCCACCTAACCACAGACACGTAGACAAGTGCTTGTAGGCACGGACGGTACATCTCGCTGACGGCACACTGGGCTAACATAGTGGAAGCCGTGACCCAGTCGAACCTTGGGACAGAACACATCCTCCCGATGCCGAGGATTGCGGGCCCTAGGTCTATCAGGGTTGCCCCCACAGTCTGCAGCTCCTGCACCTCATCCTCCTCAGCCTCCTCCTCCTCTTCAGCCTCCATCTCTGAAATGACCACATCAGTCACAAGCTGGAAGCACTGCAGCACTGCCTCGGCCAAGCAGCAATAGGCTGTGCTGAAGCTAATATGCTTAGGTGACAAACCGCACAATGCTGAAGAGTTGTGGACAGCTCCGAAAGAGCAGGCAGATCTATGGCTGACACTGCTGAACCTACAGCCAGGCATGGTTGTGTGTGAAAATGGCCAGAACCTGGTGGCGGCTCTGAGGCGAGCTCACACATGTACCATGCCTGGCCCATGATTCAGCGGTTTCTCAAAAGCTACAAAGAGCTGCCGGATCTGCTTGTCAAAGTAAGCCGCCTGTGTGCCCATTTTAGAAAGTCAACTATAGCTTCCGCCACCCTTGCCGTGCTTCAGCAGCGTTTGCAGCTTCCAGCTCACGACTGGTGTGTGATGTCCCCAGGCGTTGGAACTCTACACTGCAGATGTTGGGAAGGATTTGTGAGCAGAAGAGGGCAATTGTTGACTACCAGCATCAACAAGGCTGTCGGTATTCAGTTCAGACTCCACACATAAGACCTCAGGAGTGACCATGGATGTCAGACATCTGTACCATCCTCCAAAACTTTGAGGACTCCACCAAGATGGTGAGCAGTAATGACTAGAGATGAGCGTTGTTCTACTCGAACTGTTCGCCAATCTCAAATTCGAGCTGTTTTGGGCGGTGTTCGAGCCGTTCGGCGAACACGAACGATTTGAGAAAAATTCGGCTGTTCGAGGTTATGTTCGATAACTGTTCGTGCACCAAAATCATAACTGGATTTTTTCTCAGTAATGATGAAAATTAATGTTAATACGCAGTTTGCGTGTACAGCGGGGTGGGGGGAGGGGCAGGGGATGGATCTCTGCAGGAATAATGAAGATCTCCATTTTTTTTTCTCTTTCCCGCATTTGCAGTGGGGAGGTGCAGTCTGTCAGCCTATCAGCAGCGCACACACGGAGCAAACTGCTGTTTTTCACACAAGCAAGGGCATGTGTCATTGGCAGTGTATGTCACATGTCCTTGCCCTATAAGACCAAGCCATTTTCCCCGTCGCCACCATTTTCTCACTGCTGCAGCTGCGTGTTAGACGGCACCGCTGTTGCTGTGTGCGCTATACCTTGTTAATTTCAAGCCAATTTTCGCACAAATCTACAGATAGCTTGGGAGTAGGGAATAGTTGTGATTGCAGTCCTTTTAAGGACTAGGTTACAGCATTTCCTACGACTTTTATCAGGCAGGTCTGTGCTCTTAAATAGATAGATTGTGGGAGTAAACACTAATTGTAATTGCAGTCCTTTTCAGGACTAGGTTACATCAGTTCCTATCAGTTTTTGCCAGGCAGGTCTGTGCCAGTGCTGTGCAAGTTTTTTTTACAGCATTTGACTGAATCTAGCAAAGCTAATCCTTTTTGGCCTATTGCAGAGTGTGTTAGTCAGTGGAGTAGCCTATCTGTGTTGCAAGATATACCACCTGTGTATAGAATACCAATTTTACTGCACCTAGTGAAGTAAAATCTTTTGGGCATAGCATCATTCTATTAGTCCATCTATACCGACCTCCATCAGGTTGCAAATTGAATATAATTTTTTTCTGCATCTAGCTCTGAAAAAATATTTGGGCTTCTAGCAGTGTGTGGGACTTGTTCTATTAGTCCATCTATACTGACCTCCATCAGGTTGCAAATTGAATATAATTTTTTTCTGCATCTAGCTCTGAAAAAATATTTGGGCTTCTAGCAGTGTGTGGGACTTGTTCTATTAGTCCATCTATACTGACCTCCATCAGGTTGCAAACTGAATATAATTTTTTTCTGCATCTAGCTCTGAAAAAATATTTGGCCTTCTAGCAGTGTGTGGGACTTTCTCTATTAGTCCATCTATACTGACCTCCATCAGGTTGCAAATTAAAAATAATTTTTATCTGCATCTAGCTCTGAAAAAATATTTGGCCTTCTAGCAGTGTGTGGGACTTTCTCTATTAGTCCATCTATACTGACCTCCATCAGGTTGCAAATTAAAAATAATTTTTATCTGCATCTAGCTCTGAAAAAATATTTGGCCTTCTAGCAGTGTGTGGGACTTTCTCTATTAGTCCATCTATACTGACCTCCATCAGGTTGCAAATTAAAAATAATTTTTATCTGCATCTTCCTCTGAAAAAATATTTGGGCTTCTAGCTGTGTGTGGGACTTGTTCTATTAGTCCATCTATACTGACCTCCATCAGGTTGCAAACTGAATATAATTTTTTTCTGCATCTAGCTCTGAAAAAATATTGGGCTTCTAGCTGTGTGTGGGACTTGTTCTATTAATCCATCTATACAGACCTCCATCAGGTTGCAAACTGAATATATATTTTTTCTGCATCTACCTCTGAAAAAATATTGGGCTTCTAGCTGTGTGTGGGACTTGCTCTATTAATCCATCTATACAGACCTCCATCAGGTTGCAAACTGAATATAATTTTTTTCTGCATCTAGCTCTGAAAAAAATATTTGGCCTTCTAGCAGTGTGTGGGACTTTCTCTATTAGTCCATCTATACTGACCTCCATCAGGTTGCAAATTAAAAATAATTTTTATCTGCATCTAGCTCTGAAAAATTATTTGGCCTTCTAGCAGTGTGTGGGACTTTCTCTATTAGTCCATCTATACTGACCTCCATCAGGTTGCAAATTAAAAATAATTTTTATCTGCATCTACCTCTGAAAAAATATTTGGGCTTCTATCTGTGTGTGGGACTTGTTCTATTAGTCCATCTATACTGACCTCCATCAGGTTGCAAACTGAATATAATTTTTTTCTGCATCTAGCTCTGAAAAAATATTTGGCCTTCTAGCAGTGTGTGGGACTTTCTCTATTAGTCCATCTATACTGACCTGCATCAGGTTGCAAATTAAAAATAATTTTTATCTGCATCTAGCTCTGAAAAAATATTTGGCCTTCTAGCAGTGTGTGGGACTTTCTCTATTAGTCCATCTATACTGACCTCCATCAGGTTGCAAATTAAAAATAATTTTTATCTGCATCTAGCTCAGAAAAAATATTTGGCCTTCTAGCAGTGTGTGGGACTTTCTCTATTAGTCCATCTATACTGACCTCCATCAGGTTGCAAATTAAAAATAATTTTTATCTGCATCTGCCTCTGAAAAAATATTTGGGCTTCTAGCTGTGTGTGGGACTTGTTCTATTAGTCCATCTATACTGACCTCCATCAGGTTGCAAACTGAATATAATTTTTTCTGCATCTAGCTCTGAAAAAATATTTGGCCTTCTAGCAGTGTGTGGGACTTTCTCTATTAGTCCATCTATACTGACCTCCATCAGGTTGCAAATTAAAAATATTTTTTTTACTGCATCTACCTCTGAAAAAATATTGGGCTTCTAGCTGTGTGTGGGACTTGTTCTGTTAATCCATCTATACAGACCTCCATCAGGTTGCAAACTGAATATAATTTTTTTCTGCATCTACCTCTGAAAAAATATTTGGGCTTCTAGCTGTGTGTGGGACTTGTTCTATTAGTCCATCTATACTGACCTCCATCAGGTTGCAAACTGAATATATTTTTTTTCTGCATCTACCTCTGAAAAAATATTTGGGCTTCTAGCTGTGTGTGGGACTTGTTCTATTAGTCCATCTATACTGACCTCCATCAGGTTGCAAATCGAATATCATTTTTTTCTGCATCTAACCCAGCCAATAGTTTTGGCCTAATACCTCAGTTTGGCCACTCAGCTCTGCTCGGTTCCCATCCATTGTTTTTTGTGCAAACAACTCCAGAGTTGTGAATTAGTTAACCACCAAAATGAGTGGAAAAAGGCCTGCTGCTGGTGGAAAGGGGAATAGGCGTGTTGGGAAGGGGAAAAAAGGTTGTGTCCGAGGGGTAGGTGTTAAAGCAACAGTAACATCTGCAGAAGAAAGACCATCTTCCAGCCAAACTAAAATGTCTACTTCTTTTAGCGGACAATGTGATAAGATCCCTTTCTTACGGCCACGCCAATCGCTACAAATTCCAGATGAGGCACAAAAACAGCAGGTGCTTCAACGGATATCAAGTGCTCCTTTAAGTGGGCTCTCCTCCACATCAACTTCAACATCACAAATACTCCAGTCCTCAAAGGTGTCACCCCAATCACACTTGCTTCCTCACAGCTCCCAAATCTCCAGCTGCCCGTCTGAGTATGAGGTAGAACAGATGGTTGAGTCTGCAGAGCTGTTTACTCATACTATAGCCTGGGAATCAGAGGTCGACTCCAGCGCTTCTGTGAATCCAGACGAGGAAATGATCTGCACTGATGCCCAGAATCTTTATGAGTCGGATCCAGGACCAGACGCAGAAGGTTTTGACCATAATGTAGACCCTCATTCCCAAACTGTAACTCCTGTTGGTGGAGACAATGAGGAAGACGATGATGAGACTCAAATACCTGATTGGAGCGACAACTTTAGTTTTTTGTCAGGGCAGGAACAGGTTGGCTCTGAGGACGACGGGTGTGATAACGCACAGGGTGATGATGATGAGGTTGGAGATCCCACTTACTGTCAACCCACAGTCAGCCAAGAGATGAGGTCAGCTGAGGAGGTGGAGGAAGATGCTAGTGACGACAAGGTCAGGTTGCGCCTTCCTGGACAGAGACGTAGTACTGGAAGCACGTCAACAACTGCATCCTCAAACACAACTCTGCCTCTCACCACAAGTCGTGGTGGCTCTTCAGGTCGCATGGGTGCTAAGCCTTGCATAGCCTGGGCATTTTTTCAGATCGATAAAGATGACCCAACTCGTGTTATCTGTAACATTTGTCAGCAAAAGCTAAGTAGAGGCCAAAAAATACATAGTTTGAGTACTTCATGCATGAACCGGCACATGGACATGAAGCATAAGTTGCAGTGGGAAGCTCAGTGTGCTACAATGCGGCCTAGCCGGCCGGGCCAACCACCGTCTGCCATATCTTGTGCATCCGCGGCCTCTTCATCCTCTGTGACTGGGGGGACAGCAGTCACACCTGTTTTGGGGCGCAGACCTGCCACCTCTTTACCCGCAACAGCCAGCGTGATTGGCAGGTCATCATTTTCTTTGGAGGTGGTAACACCAGCTGGTGTTGAGCGCTGTCCGACAGCGATAGCACCACCTTTGGATCAAGGCAACCTAACATGTCCGCCTGCATCTTCCTCACAGACCGGCAGTTTGCCGGGGACACCCTTATCAACCCCGTCTAAGCACAATAGCCAGCCCTCGGTCCCTCAGATGTGGACAAGTAAAAGACCATTTCCTCCTAGCCATAAGAAAGCTAAGAGGTTGAATTTCACCATCTGCAAGCTCTTGGCTACAGAAATGCTGCCTTTCCGCCTGGTGGACACAGAGGATTTTCGAGACCTTATGTCCGTCGCAGTGCCCCAGTACCAGATGCCCAGTCGGCACTACTTCTCAAAGAAAGGTGTGCCTGCGCTCCACCAGCATGTCGCACACAACATCACCGCTTCTTTGAGAAACTCTGTGTATGACAGGGTGCATTTCACCACAGACACTTGGACGAGTAGGCATGGACAGGGGCGTTACATGTCGCTGACTGGGCACTGGGTAACTATGGTGACAGCAGGACAAGGGGCTGCTGTCCAAGTCTTGCCGTCCCCACGAGTTGTGCGTCAATCCTCTTTATGTCAAAGTTCCTCCACTGCTTCTGCCTCCTCAACCTCCTCTCGGTCTTCCACCTGCACCCAAAGCCTGTCTGGTCATGCCACAAGCTTTCTAACTGCGCAGAAGGGATCCTGCACACCTCCTTATTATGCTGGCAGTAGGGCTCAACGTCATCAGGCGGTTTTTACTTTGAAATGTCTGGGAAATGTGAGTCACACAGCTGAGGAGTTGTGGTCAGCTCTGGAGAACCAATTTCATGAATGGTTGTCTCCTCTGGACCTGAAACCAGGGAAGGCCGTGTGCGACAATGCTGCAAACCTGGGTGCGGCCCTTCGCCGGGGCAATGTCACACACGTGCCTTGTATGGCTCACGTGTTGAACCTGGTTGTCCAGCAATTTTTAGCCCACTATCCCAGACTAGATGGCCTTCTGCAGAGGGCACGGTCGCTGTGTGCTCACTTCCGCCGTTCACATCCCGCAGCTCAGCGACTTACATCTCTACAGAAGTCGTTGGGCCTGCCACTTCACCGGCTAAAATGTGATGTGCCTACCCGGTGGAATTCAACTCTGCACATGTTGCAGCGACTGTGGCAGCACCGACAAGCCCTGGTGCAATACGTTCTGACGTATAGCCTGGGCCAACGAGATCCAGAGGTGGGGCAAATCACGCTGGAGGAGTGGTCTCAGATCAGGGACCTATGCACCCTTCTGCACAGTTTTGAAATGGCGACGAAGATGTTTAGTGCTGACGATGCCATTATCAGCATGACTATTCCGGTGATTTACATGCTGGAGCACATGTTAAACAGAATTCGGAGTCAGGTGGTGGCACAAGAGGAGGTGGAGGAAGTAGAGGTGGAGGTGTTGTATGCGGAAGGGCTAACATCTGCAAGGTCCAGACGGTCTGCAGCACCAAGGCGGTAGGCATGTGAGGGTGGGGGAGATGGTTTTACCAGGGCGCATGGTAGCAGCCAAACTAGTGAGGAAGGTGCAGGAGCCCAGGAAGAAGTGGAGGAAGAACTGATGGAAGACTCATCAGATGAGGGAGACCTTGATCACATTTCTGTTGTGCGAGGTTGGGGGGAGAGGACAGAGGAAGGAAGCATGATTGTTACCTCGCCACCAACACAACAGGGACTTGGTGCTCCTGGATGCGCAACACACATGAGTGCCTTCTTGCTGCACTACCTGCAACATGACCCTCGAATTGTGAGAATTAGAAATAATCCTGACTACTGGGTTGCCACACTGTTAGATCCCCGGTACAAAAGTAAATTTGCCGAAATTATTCCTGCCATAGAAAGGGATGCACGCATGCAGGAGTATCAGCAGAGACTGTTGCAGAATCTTACATGTGCTTTTCCACAAAACACCAGTGGTGCACGTAGTGAATCTCACAGTTCCAACTTACCAACCGTGGGACCGTCAAGTGTTCATCACTCAAACCGTAACAGAACCACAGTATCTGCTGGTAACATCAATTTTGCGGAATCATTTCACCACTTTTTTAGCCCATCCTTTGCAAGGCCACAGGAGACAAGAAGTCTGACACATAGTCAACGCCTAGAGACGATGGTACAGGAGTATCTCCAAGTAAACATTGAAGCCATGACTGTGTCACTGGACCCTTGCTCTTTTTGGGCTTCCAATCTGGATAAATGGCCGGAGCTAGCCACTTACGCCTTGGAGATCTTGTCATGCCCCGCAGCCAGCGTTCTGTCTGAACGTGTGTTCAGCGCTGCTGGTGGTATGCTGACAGATAAGCGCACGCGGCTCTCCACTGATAATGTAGACAGACTCACGTTCATAAAGATGAACATATCATGGATCCGAAATGACTTTTCTACCCCTGTGTCATCCTGGGGAGAGTAAAAGCTTGATGATTGGTTAAAATCACCCTACCAACCGTTTTAAGCTTTCAAATTACTAATCATGTTTATCTGTATCTTGGCTGGAAAATAATTTGGGCTTTTTAGCAGTGTGCAGCACTGATTCTATTATTCCATCTATAATAAGCTCCACCAGATTTAAAATTACTAATCATGTTTATCTGTATCTTGGCTGGAAAATAATTTGGGCTTTGTAGCAGTGTGCAGCACTGATCCTATTAGGCCATCTATACTAAGCTCCACCAGATTTAAAATTAATAATAATTTTTCGCTGCATCTAGCCCGGAAAATAATTTTGGGGCTCCGAGATGCGCAAGACACATAAGTGCCTTCTTGCTGCACTACCTGCAACATGACCCTCATATTGTCAGAATTCGAAGTAATCATGACTATTGGGTTGCCACACTCTTAGATCCCCCAAACTTTTCGATCAACCTTTTCATTTTAATAAAGACCAAAAAAATTGTCATTTTTGAAATTATAAGCATTAGCAGGTTATTAGAAACTGAAATCAAACAGTTTTCAACTCAAAACTTTATTCTAGGTGATGTTACATTTTCACATAGGACCCCTTGTTCGAAAGGAGCTTCTGAACTCTCTCGTCCATTGAATTTGTCAGGTTTTGGATGGTTTCTGCTTCAATTGTTTTGCATGAGGACAGAATACCCTCCCAGAGCTGTTGCTTAGATGTGAACTGCCTCCCGCTATCATAGACACTCCTTTTGATGATGCTCCAGAGGTTCTGAATGGGGTAGAGGTCAGGGGAGCATGGGGGTCACACCATAAGTTTGTCCCCTTTTATGCCCATATCAGCCAGAGATGCAGATGTTTTATGTGCAGCATGAGATGGTGCATTATCATGCAAAAAAATGATCTTGCTGTGAAATACACGGTTCTTCTTCTTGAACCATGGCAGGAAGTGCTGTTTGAGAAAATCCACATACATTATGGAGTTCATCTTTAGCGCCTTCAGGGATCCTAAAGGGGCCGACAATCTCTCTCCCCATGATTCCAGCCCAAAACATTACTCCACCTCCTCCTTGTTGGCGCTGTAGCCGTGTTTGCGTGGGGTGTCCATCAACCAGCCATCCTCCACTCCATCCATCTGGACCATCGAGCGCTGCACGGCACTCATCCGTGAACAAAACAGTTTTGAAATCAGTCTTCTTGTAATGTTTAGCCCACTGGAGCCGTTTCTGCTTGTGTGAAGTGGATAGAGGAGGTCGACAGGATGGCGTATGCACAGCTGCAAACCTCTGAAGGACCCTGCATCTTGTTGTTCGGGGGACGTTGGAGGCACCAGCAGCTTCAAAAACTTGTCTGCTGCTATGACAAGGCTTTTTTGCCGCTGCTCTTTTAACCTGACGTAATTGCCTGTAGGAAAGAGTCCTCAATTTGCCCTTATCAGCACGCACACGTGTGTACTGTGAATCAGCTACATACTTCTTGATTGCCAAGACACTTCATCCTGATCATCGCACAATGTTGATTGTAGTCATGCCTTGACCTAAACACTCCACAATTTGTTGCTTCTCAGCAGCCGACACATCCTTTTTCTTTCCCATTTTGGCAGAAAATGTAGGCTGCTTAATAATGTGAGACAGCCTTCTTAAGTAGTCTTGCCTTTCATTGGACACACCTGCCAAACTAATTAGCACAGGTGTCTGCAATTGCTTACAGTGATATAAAGAGCCCTGACACACATCACCATCAATGAGTTTAACTGACAAACAAACAAATTCTTCCCTTATCACTCCTAAACACTTTTTGCATAATAATTTGGAACACAGTGTACATGTGCTTTTCCACAAAACACCAGTGGTTCACGTAGTGAATCTTACAGTTCTAACTTGCCAACCGTGGTCTGTATGGAGTTGTTCAATAAAGGGCCCAAAATTAAGATAACATAGATGGGAGAGGTCTCTATGAATAGGAATTCCTAAGTATTTGATACCCTGTGAGGGCCAGGCAAAGGGAAAGTTGGACTGGATGGAATCCTATATGGATTTGGGGAGGGAGACATCGAGGGCCTCAGACTTCGCTGCATTGATTTTAAAATTTGACCATGTAACAAAGTGATCTATTTCAGCCATAACAGCATGGATGGATATATGTGATTGAGTGATATATACTAGGACATCATCAGCAAATAGAGAGCACTTGTACTCGGTGCCTCCCACCTCAATCCACCTAATATTGGGGATATGGCGAATTGATGAGAGCAGGTGCTCCGTCACTAGGATGTATAAGAGAGGGGACAGAGGACATCCCTGCCTTGTCCCATTGGTGATTGTGAAAGGTGATGAAAATGTTCTGATGCACCCCCTGGGCCTTGGGACACCCGGAGCCGGACCCTTTTTGGTGGATGCTGGTGGTTGTAGTCTTCGTGGCGGCGACCTGGTTCCGTGGCTCAGGGTGGTCAAACCAGTGGCGGAACTATTTATGTGGTTTTGATGTTTAAATGTCCGACTACGCCACCCGTGGATTGCGGTCAGAGTGAACCGCCACTGCAGGGCAGACCGCTAAGGCTGGTGTTGTGGGTGCAGCAGAGCGTAGCATAACTCCCCATGGGAGGAGTATAGCCTCAGGGCAGTGTATGCGGAGGATGGGGGTGATGGTGCAGGGCAGCAGCAGTAACGACACGGAGTCAGTGATGCAGTCCAGGGCCTTTACTCACAGTTCTTATTATCCAGACCACGTCTGCAGGTAACGGCTGCCCACGTCGTACTGTGCTCACCAGGTGAGGGGCTCAGACAACTCCCAGATAACTTTGGAGCGCTTCACAGGACCCCCTTTGTGTGTCCTTTGTCTGGCCTTTCTTACCAACCCTTCTGTCCGGCTGCCTCGGGCCTCCTCTTGGTAAACTTGGCACCAGTTTCCCTGACCCTATGTGGTGCCTTCCTAGCGGGTGTAGCGAGGGGCTGCGCCACATAAAATGTCACAGCCTCCGGTTTCTAGCTGAGGGTCGTTTCCTGCCTCCACTAGTTTCGGGGACCGGTCTCCCCCTTTGGCCTGACCCCTCCGCGCAGGTGGATTCGGGCGTGCGGTGGCGACTCGCCCGTCCGCACCCCTGGAATCCCTTCATTCCTCGTTCCTGGAGCCTTCTCCGCTCCTCTTCCTTCCTTCTCCCTCTTCCAGGCCTGGGCCTCTGTTACTAGGCCCGCCTCCGGAGCAGAGCTCATGCAGAGCCCCTGCTCCCTGCCACTTCTGCTCAGACTTCTCTGCACTGAACTAAGATGGTGCCCACCTTTTATACCCCCTTCTCATTGCACCCAGGAACTGCTTCCTCCCTGCTCCTGCACTACAGGGTTCCCCTTCCTCAGTGTTCCCTCCCCCCACTCCAGCCAGGGACAGGGACTGTCGTGCCCATCTCAGAGGCATATTGGTCGCCCTGCCCCACGGCAATGTGGTGTAATGCATGCAGGTGTCGGGTCCTGATCCACACTCCATCCTTACCTGAGAGTGAGATATCACACCTCTGGGTGAGGTGCAATACCTCTGTAGCAACCGAGCCCTCAGGGTGCTACAGTTCCATTTATCTTCAGCCTAGGTGACGTATTGTGATACAGGGCCGTGATTTTGGCTATAAAAGGGTCCCCTAGACCCCTACCCCAAGCTTTTTAAGAGAATCATATATGGCATGCCAGGAGACTCTATGGAATGCTTTCTCAGCATCCAACGAGAGTATCTAATTGCAAATGTTTAACTGCATCTAGCCCAGGAAATACTTTGTGCCTAGTAGCAGTGTCTGCTAGTCAGCGGATTATCCCGGCTGTTAAGCAAGCTACACCACCTGTAGTTTGGACACTTAATTTTTTCAAAGGAAATGCTTCGGGACCACGGGATACTCAGTGAAGAGCATCAGGAGGCACCCCAAGGCATAGGGGCTGGGACTGGCAGTAGGATGCCTTGCGGTGGACAGCCGAGCTCGATCCTTATAAAAGCTTTTTAACTGCAGCAGCTTTAGTGGACGCTACTGGAGCTGGAATTACGCGGCTGCTGGCATGAGACTTGCCCTCCAATAGATCCTTGAAATGGATTTAAAGTGTATTCATTCAAATTAGAGAGACAATTTAAATTAAAAAGCTTAGAGCTGCCTCCACCACAGGGGGGCTCGCTCGACCCACCAGCGGACAGGCACCAGTATTGGGAGAGGGGGGCTGTCCGTCAGGGTTCACCGCGGCTCTGGCACAAACCCGGCGACACGGAGGTGGCACGGGCAGGAGCGGACTGAACTTGTCGGCTTCTCACTTTTTGGATTTTAGAAGGGCATGACATGCCTATATCTGTGTCTCCCCCTCCTTTTACTCCTCCACCTCTTTTCTTTTCGCATGACTGTATGCACTTGTCACTTTTCCATGTGTTAGTTGTGTCTTCTGAGCAGTTTGTCAGCTTTTGGACACCTTTGAAGGTGTTTTGTATGTGTTTCTATGTGTTTTTGTTTGCCTGCCATTGGTTTTAACGGTGTTCGAAGGTGTTCGACGAACAGTTCGACGAACAGTTCGGCGAACACACGGGTGTTCGACGAACCGAATCGAACTCGAACACTACGGGGGTGGCTCAACATTAGTGATGACACCATAATTAGCATCACTATCCCGCTTCTCTGTCTTCTGTAACGCTCTCTGATCACAATCAAAGAGGATGCATTGCAGCCAGAGCACGATGAGATGGAGCAAGGAACCATACAGGGTGATTACACACAGCCCACGCTACAAGGAGAACTTTATATCTCTTATTCCTGAGGCGGATAGGTCTACAAAAATGGGGCTGTACCAGAAGGCCCTTGTTGCGGAACTATAAAAAAAATTCCCATCTGAAAACGCTGGCGGCAGAGGTCACAGTTCATTGGACAACCAAGGAGTACAGCCGAGAGAGACACAACTCCTATCCAGCAGAGGCAAGGGAACACTGTCAAAGTTCTGGGAGCGTTTTCTCAGCCCTTCCCATCGCACAGGCCTGAGGCGCGGGGTACTCTCATAAAGAGTGCAAAGTTTGGAAAGATGCTGAGGGAGTACCTTGCCGACTGTGCCAACGTCCTCCGTGATTCCTCTGTGCCTTATAATTATTGGGTATCCAAGCTGGACACGTGGAATGAACTGGCTCTCTATGCCTTGGAGGTCTTGGCCTGCCCTGCCATTAGCGTTTTATCAGAGCGGGTTTTTAGTGCCGCTGGTGGAATAATAACTGATAAGCGCATCCACCTGTCAACAGAAAATGCTGACAGGCTGACTCATATAAAAATGAACAAGGGCTGGATTGGGCCAACAACACCACCGAATGATAGCAGTGTAACATAAACTCAAATCCAGTGTCTTTTTTTGGGAGGTGTATTCCCATGCACCTTTTCACACCCACACATGGGTATGCGCTTCCTGATTTTGGCTATTTGCTCTTGTCCTCCTCCTTCTCCTCATCATCATCCTCCACCACCATATCACCAGGGTGACTGTGGTCCATGATGCAACACCCACATAATTTTTTTAAAGGGTGTTTATGATGCCCGTAAAAAATTTTTTTTTTATACAGTATGTTCATGTTTGTCAGCCCATACACTTAGTGCATGGGCATTACAAGTATAGGAGACCCGCTCCTTTCTAATGGGAACATTTGTTTATGAGGCCCTCCTCCACGTCTTTTCCAAGGTGCATTGGAGTGCCTCCCAATTTTTGGCAACCCTTGCATTCACTGTATAGGCAAACACAATGGGAGACCCACTTCCTACGCATGACAAAGCTAAGAGGTTGAACTCCACCATCTCCAATC
Organism: Phyllobates terribilis; assembly: GCF_046119375.1. Classification (NCBI taxonomy): domain Eukaryota; kingdom Metazoa; phylum Chordata; class Amphibia; order Anura; family Dendrobatidae; genus Phyllobates; species Phyllobates terribilis. The sequence continues at coordinate 878,308,386 of NW_027362761.1, forward strand.
TGTTGGCCACAGAAATGCTGCCTTTCCGCCTGGTAGATACAAACAGTTTCCGAAAACTGATGGCTGTCGCAATCCCCCAGTAACAGTTTCCCAGTCACCATTGCTTCTCTAAGAAAGCTGTGCCTGCGCTACACCAGCATGTCGCAGACAACATCACCCGATCCTTGTCTAAATCTACATGTGCCAGGGTGCATTTCACCACAGACACCTGGACGAGTAAGCATGGCCAAGGCCGTTACATCTCGCTGACTGGGCACTGGGTGACTCTGGTGGCTGTGGCGGCAGGTGGGGAAGGGGCTGCTCCACAAATCTTGGGTTCCCCAAGGCTTGCAAAAGAAACCTCTGTATTTTCCACTTCCTCTGCTGCTTCTGCATCCTCCACCTTCTCTAGGGCCTCCACCTGCGCACTCAACCCCTGCCTTAACAAGACACACATTCCAAGGGTGTGGAGCGAATACACACCACCTCCGCACTGCTCAGTCAGAGCTCACCGTAATCAGGCAATCTTTAAATTAATATGCTTTGGAGATCACAGTCATACAGGTGAAGAGTTGTGGGCAGCTCTCCAGGCTCAGTTTGAGCAATGGCTGTCTCCGCTGAACCTAGTGCCAGGGAAGGCCACACGTGCCTTGCATGGCTCACGTCCTCAACCTGGTGGTACAGCAATTTCTCCGCCACTATCCTGGCCTGGATGAGCTGCTTCACAAAGTAAGGAAGCTGTGTGCTCACTTCCGCTGTTCGCACCCCTCATGTCATCGACTTGCATTGATACAGAGGTCTTTGTCCGTGCCAGTTAATAGGTTGATCTGCGATGTTCCACTCTGTACATGTTGCAGCGACTGTGCCAGCAGCAACGAGCTCTGATGCAGTATGTCATGATGTATAGCTTGGGGCATATCCTGTTTGCGGAGTGGGAACAGATTAAGGACCTCTGCACAGTTTTGAAATGGCTACTAAACTGGTTATCGCTGACGATGCCGTCATCAGCATCACTATTCTGGTCATATACATACTGGAGCAAACTTTGAATAACCTGCGGCAGGAGGTGGTGGCCCAAGAAGTAGAGGAGGATGAGGAAGGGATACCAATGTCTCAAATTTCCAGACTGTCGTCACACAGGCGGATGCCAAGTGACGGTGGATAACAGCGATCAAGGAGGTTTGGTGATACCATGCAAACTGTTAGTGAAGGTGCAAGAGCTGAGGAACTAATGGAGGGGGAAGAGGTGATGTGCGAGCAGCTGTCAGAGGATGAAGAGGATAATCATTCCCTTTTGTTTGAACGTGGTTGGCAGGAGTGGATGGAGGAAACAAGCGTAAGTGTTATGCAGCCCACAATACTGCCTGGCTTTGCACCTCCTGGAAGAGCCCGACATGTGAGTGCCTTCTTGATGCACTTTCTGCAACATGATCCAGGTATAGTTAGGATTCAAAATAATGCTGACTACTGAGTTGCCACTCTGTTAGATCCAAGTTATAAGAGTCCATTTTGCCAGATGCTCCTCGTCCTGGAAAGTGACCCGCTTTTGTTGGAGTATCGAAACAAGCTTTTAAGCAACCTTAATAGAGGTTTTCCCCGAGATAACAGTGAGGTACACAGTGTGCATCGCAGCTGTAGTCTTTCAACCTCCGGCAAGTCAGTTTGTCAATGCCAAAACATTAGCAGCAGCAGAGTAAGTGGCAGAAGCAATTTCTGGGAGTCCTTTCACATTGTTTGCACCAGCTCATGCACCAGCACAACAGAGTACAAGTCTGATACGTGGTGAATGACTGGAGAGGATGATGCAGGAGCATCTAGAGTTCAATATCAATACCATCAGGGAGGGTTTGGACCCTTTTACATTTTGGTCTTCAAAAATGGATGAATGGCCTGAGCTTGCTTCTCACACCTTGGAGGTTTTATCATGCCTGGCAGCCAGCGTTCTCTCTGAACGTGTCTTCATCGCTTCTGGTAATGTCTTGATGGATAATCGCACCCGGCTGTCCCCTGAAAGTGTAGACCGCCTAACTTTCATCAAGATGAACAAGTCATGGATCTCCAAGGACTTTTGCCCCCCCATTGCAGACTGTACAGAGTAGGCGATGTTGTCGTTTTGAGTGTGCTGCATTGATCTCTTGAAATTGCAGTCTGTGATATGGCTTCTGTGCCTGCTCTTGCTGCTGCAGGTTTTAGGCCCTAATTTTGGGAAATGTGGAGAATTCTGATTGTGTCTCCATCCATTGGGTTGGCTGTAGTGGTACAGGTATGCGTCTGTGTTAAACTACTTGTGGTCTGATGACATTGATGCCACTTCGGTGGTGTTAGGCCCTTATTTAGGGCAATGTGAACACTCCTGGTTAGGTCTCCATCTCCTGGGTTGGCTGAACTGGAAGCGGTGTGGGTCTTATTTACACTATTTCTACAGTAGTGAAATTGATGCCACTTTGCTGGCGTCTGCCACTAATTTTTTTAAATGTGGGGAATCCTATTGGGTTGGCTGTAGTGCAAACTTCCTGTTCTGCAGTCTAAGTTGTGTAAGGTTGCGTAAAAGTCCTTTCTGCACTCCTGATACAGACTATGCCTGCTGCACTTCTGATACAGACTCTGCCTGCTGAACTCCTGATACAGACTCTGCCTGCTGCACTCCTGATACAGACTCTGCTTGCTGAACTCCTGATACAGACTCTGCCTGCTACACTCTGATACAGACTCTGCCTGCTGCACTCTGATACAGACTCTGCCTGCTGCACTCTGATACAGAGTCTGCCTGTTGCATCATCTAGTCTTTCCTACTGGTCCAGCTGCGGTGCGTCCATTGGTCTGTCCTGGAGTGGCACCTGGCGTTCATCGGGAGCCAAGTCTAACCTCACTATCAGAGGCTCTAGTGAACAGTCTGGTGCTCGCTTAGTCACGCCCCTCCCGGCTCTCCGGGGTCCGTGGCACAGTGGTTCCACAAACCACGTCCGTCACAGTGCGCCCTCGCAGGCAGGGTCCTCTCTCCTGTTGAACCAGTCGGTGACCCCTTTTGACATGTAAAGCGCAACTGAATAAATGTCGCTGTCACAGTAATAATAATTATAGTACTTGTACTCTGGGTCAATTGATGGCACTTCCCTGGTGTCTACCTAATTTGATGTGTTTTGGCAGGTTTTGATCCCGTTTCTAGGTGTTGTATATGCATTTTTTTGGTCCCCCCATTGACTCCTATGGGATTCGGAAATGTTTGACGAACATTCGGTGAATAAATTTGGCGAATATCAATTTGTTCGGTGAACTTTTCCGAACCGAACATTGAAATGTTCGCTCATGCCTAGTGGTAATGTCATGTCTGTAATGCATGTGACTGCTGAAGCCAATCACTAAGCTCAATGGCTCATCCTGACTAAATCGGCATTAATGCTGAGCTCAGTGATGCACTTACATGCACTACAAGCATGACAATATTACATCCGCATTTGTAACAAAGTGCATGAGGTCACATACAGTATAAATTTTAATCATCCACCTATTCCCATACACATCCAATCTATCAAATAAAATTAGTTATTCGGTAAGCGCTATAAAGAAAAAAAGAATCAAGATGCCAGAATTGTGGTTCTTTGGTCACCGGACCTCCATAAAAAAATGCAATAAAAGCTATTCAAACAATTGATTGGTATAAATTAAACTGTTAACTTACCAGTGGGGAAAATAAGTATTTGATACACTGCTGATTTTGCAAGTTTTCCTACCTACAAAGAATGGAGGGGTCTGTAATTTTTATCGTAGGTACACTTCAACTGTGAGAGACAGAATCTTTAAAAAAAATCCAGAAAATCACACTGTATGATTTTTAAATAATTCATTTGCAGTTTATTGCATGAAATAAGTATTTGATGCAATAGAAAATCAGAACTTAATATTTGGTACAGAAAGCTTAGTTTGTAATTACAGAGGACAGACGTTTTCTGTAGTTCTTGACCAAGTTTGCACACACTGCAGCAGGGATTTTGGCCCACTTCTCCATATAGATCTTCTCCAGATCTTTCATATTTCGAGGCTGTCACTGGGTAAAATTGAGTTTCAGCTCCCTCCAAAAATTTTCTATTGGATTCAGGTCTGGAGACTGGTTAGGTCACTCCAGGACCTTGAAATATTTCTTACGGAGCCACTCCTTAGTTGCCCTGGCTATGTGATTTGGGTCATTGTCATGCTCGAAAATCCTGCCGCGACCCATCTTCAATGCTCTTACTTAGGGAAGGAGGTTGTTGGCCAAAATCTCACGATACATGATCCCATCCATCCTCCCTTCAATACGTTTCAGTTGTCCTGTCCCCTTTGCAAAGAAGCACCCCCAAAAGAATCATGTTTCCTCCACCATGCTTCACGGTTGAGGCAGTGTTCTTGGGGTTGTACTCATCCTTCTCCTTCCTCCAAACACGGCAAGGAATTGATTCCAAAAAGTTCTATTTTGGTCTCATCTGAGCACCTGACCTTCTCCCATGCCTCCTCTGAATCATCTAGTTGGTCATTAGCTAACTTCAAATGGGCCTGGACATGTGCTGGCATGAGCAGGGGGACCTTGTGAGCCCTGCAGGATTTTAATCCATAGCAGTGTAGTTTGTTACTAATGGTGATGTTTGAGACTGTGGTTCCAGCTCTCTTAAGGTCATTGACTACATCCTCCCATGTAGTTCTGGCTGATTCCAGACCTTTCTCAGAATCATCCTTACCCCACAAGGCGAGATCTTACATGCAGCCCCAGACCGAGTAAGATTGACAGTCATCTTGCGCTTCATCCATTTTCAAATAAATGTGCCAACAGCTGTTGCCTTCTCACCAAGCTGCTTGTCTATTGCAGGTCTTTGGTCTTGGCCGTGGTCGAGAGGTTGCATGTGATTGATTGACTGCGTGGACAGGTATCTTTTATTTAGGTAACAGTTCAAAAAGGTGCAATTAATACAGGTAATGAGTGCAGACTAGGAGGGCTTCTTAGAGAAAAACTAACAGGTCTGTGAGAAACACAATTGTTGCTGGTTGGTAGGTGATCAAATACTTATTTCATGCAATAAAATGCAATTTAATTATTTAGAAATCACACAATGTGATTTTCAGTTTTTTTTATTTTTAGGTTCTGTCTCTCACAGTTAAAGTGTACCTATGATTAAAATTATAGACCTCTCCATTCTTTGTAGGTGGGAAAACTTGCAAAATTGGCAGTGTATCAAATACTTATTTTACCCACTGTATATACACAGCGATATACTGTAAGTGTATATTTATATATATACTTTCACAGTATATACATACATATGTATATGGCAGTATAGAGGTATATGGAGATGTATCTGTATGTACCAGTACAGTGTGCCTGTCCTTCATATTGCAGCCCGTGGCTCACAGCTAAAACTACTGCTTGCCATACAAGCAGTCGTGAGTTCAAATCCTTGAAAGTCTAGACATTGAAGGGGTTGTACAATCTAAAATGAAAAGTCTGTGTGACTGCAGACTTTTGAATCCCCAGAGCACACACACTGTGCACTGTGAGGATTCATCGACTTGCCGATTTCTGAGCCGAGAACGGCAATATGCATACTCTCGGGCAGAAGCCATTTAGTAGACACGGCTTTACTTCATACAAGTGTTTTGAGCGAGGCAGCATCCACTAGATAGTCACACTGTATGGAGCAAGGCTGCGCCCACTAGACTGTTTCTGCCTGTGAGTATGCGTATCACATACATCATCACTAGTGATGAGCGAGTATGTTCGGTTAACCCTTTCGCCGAGTATACTCGGCCGAGCACCGAGTATTTATAGAATGCTCGGGCTTTAAGTTTTCGTCGCTCCTGTGAACATGATTTGCAACTGTTTGACAGATTTAATACATGTGAGGAATGCTGGAAAAACAGGCATTCCTCTCATGTATTAAATCTGTCAAACAGTCGCAAATCATGTTCACGGAGCGACGAAAACTTAAAGCCCGAGCATTCTATAAATACTCGGTGCTCAGCCGAGTATACTCGGCGAAAGGGTTAACCGAACATACTCGCTCATCACTAATCACCACCATTCCTGGCTCATAAACTGGCGAATCCTTGCAGAGCACAAAGTGACTGCAGACTTTACATTTTAGACCACACAATCCCTTTAAGGGAAGCAGAGAATTAATGTAGTGTTGTACAGAGCAGATGCAGATTCCGGCACCTCGCACAAGGTCCTGTGTTGGAAAATCATGATCATAGCAACATCTGAGCCTGCACATCCCCTTGCTACAGATATTGCTTTCTGTTGATATTGCAGTTCTAAGGACATAGCCCTGACCTCTCGAGACAGCGGGACATCTCCCTCAATTTGGTAATGTTCATCTGGAATGGTTGGGGTATGTTAACAGGAAACTATCATCAGAAAATGACCAATTGTTTAAATCAGGTTTTTGCGTTCAAAGTATTAATTAAAAATTTTTAGCACTGGGTTTTTTCTCCATATCACAATGCAATTTTCACACTGCACACTTGAACCACAATGAACAGATTTTGAAATTGAAGCAACTAAAATGTGAGCAAAGGTCACTGTGAAGGGTAGCTGTGACATCACCTGTGGATTCTGTGTTATCAGCTGTGTATAGAGGAGTTACCTGTCATTGTAATCCTTCCTCTAATGATAAGGAACCTGCTGAAAACTCTTCCTGAAATGTAAGGAAAGGTTCGTTCACACTTGCGTATATTCTCTCATGCGTGAGAATCGGGCCGACTATGCTAATGACACTCAACTCAAACTCTATCAAAGTTTGAGTCGAAAGTCATCTGAGTGTGATCCAATTCTCTCACATGAGAGAATCACAGCACAGGTGTGGAAAAGACATAGAACTTAATTTCTCCGTCTTCTCCATTGTCTGTGTCTCCAGTAATTGGACTGCACTTGGATGACGTCCTAGTGCAGTCAGATGTTTCTCACGCACCCATAGACTTGTATGGGTGCGCGTGATCTGAATATTGGAGCTACTCGTGGCATGTTGAATTGGCATGAGAAAACAATCTCAGATCTGCACTGCCCCATAGCATAAGCTCACAAAAAAACAGTACCTTTTTCAGGGTTATCAAGAAATATTACATAAAGAAGCCCTAAAATATAACCTTTAATAATATTAGATAAAAAACTACAGACAAAAATATAGTGCTAATCACATAAAGCGCAGTGCTAAAGTGATGACGTGCAAAGGACTAGAAAAGGCACAACTTCAAAATTCCTGCCATTTGCAGTCATAAAACTAAGCAGCCAGAGAGTGGTCACCTCGGATCAAATTATGATGTGTTTTATGTTAATTATTTTAATTTAACGAGATAATGACTTTTGTGCTTTCATTGGCTGTAAGCCATAATCATCAACATTAACAGAAATAAATACTTGAAATAGATCACTCTGTTTGTAATGACTCTATATAATATGAGTTTCACTTTTTGTATTGAAGAACTGAAAAAAAAATTAACTTTTTGATGGTATTCTACTTTAGTGAGATGCACCTGTATGTTTATCTATTTATTTTGTAGTGCTTTTCTCTTATATCCTACAGCAGCCACCATTTTTAATAGAGTACTATCATGGAGTCTGGTAGCTGCTATTTGGTTGAGCTGTGTCGAATATGGGTTATGATATCCACTTCTATCCCCGTTTGTCCCTTCAAGGTTAACTCCCCTCCCCCCTCTCCGCCCATTTCTTTGTTCCCTCTGGGTTGGCCCAATTGAGCTATTTCCATATACATGATCATTACAATATATGATGTTGATATCTCTTACCCATATATGTGGGGATTTATCTAAATTGATGTGTTATATCTATAATAACTATCCTGGTAGTGGTGGGGGCGAGCGCTATCTAGGTGAGGGTGAGATTGCCTTGTTCACTATATGTATGCTGGGCTATTGTGTTGAGGAGCGTAGCTGATCCACGTATATGCGGCGCATGTACAGTGTCCATTTTAGGACATGATCAGATATCAAAATCAAACATCAGAATGATGTCAGTTTGAGGCTAAATACCCCGTCTGAGAACTGATTTTGATAAGTGATTCTGACAAGTGATTCTGACAAGTGGTTTTGTCGAGTGATTCTGACAAGTGATTTTGATGAGTGATTCTGACAAGTGATTCTGACAAGTGGTTTTGACGAGTGATTCTGACAAGTGGTTTTGTCGAGTGATTCTGACAAGTGATTTTGATGAGTGATTCTGACAAGTGATTTTGATGAGTGATTCTGACAAATGATTCTGACAAGTGGTTTTGATGAGTGATTCTGACAAGAGATTTATTGATGATATCCTTTTCATCTGGTCTGGGGATCAACCATCATTGGACTCCTTCCTCAAAGAAATTAATAATAACGAATTCTTCCTAGAATTCAGCTCTAACACCAGTACAAACTAGGTCAATTTTTTGGACCTCAATATATACATACAGGACAATCAAATCCAAACTCGAACTTACACCAAACCAACTGACTCTAACAGCTTTATATCTCTAGACAGCTGCCACTATCCCAGTTGGCTCCTCAACATTCCTCGCAGCCAATATAAGCGCCTACACAGGAACTGTTCGAAACAGGAAGACTTCAACAAAGAATCCACACAACTCACTAACAAATTCAAAGAGAAGGGATATAAAATAGAATTCTTAAACAATACCAAAGATAAGGTACAACCCGTACCGAGGGAAACGCTTCTTGGTAAACACAAAGAAAAAATTACTAATCAAAAATCAACAATAGAGATCAATGTTCCCATTATCACCCAGTTCAATTCTAACACACACCTCTTAAAGAAAATCATTAATAAACATTGGAACACATTAAAAGATGATAAAATCATAGGTGACTACATCCCACCCAAACCAAGGTTCATCTTTAAGAAAGCACAAAACTTGGGCAATCTAATTGCCCCTACAATCCGCAATCCACACCCTCCAACTGCTGAACGACTCCCCTTCACCTAAGATCTCCTAGGCTTCTTTCCATGCCACAAATGTGCTGTATGCCAAAAACTCCACATGACCAAACAAAAATTTATCGAAGAGGGTAATGTCACCCACACGATTTCATCACTTGTACCACCGAAGGAGTCATCTATAGTCTCAAATGCCCATGTAATAAACTTTATGTAGGCAGGACAAAACGTCCTCTACATGTACGTATAAATGAACATTTACGAAATATTTCTAAAAAATTTGATGGACATCCACTATCGAAACATTTAGCAGAAAAACATGGAGGCTCTGTAAAGGACATTGTGGTAACAGGCCTACAGAAAGTAAAAAAACAATGGCGCATAGGTAACTACGTAAAACAAATGTCAAGAATAGAGAGCAAATGGATCTTCACCCTGGACACATTAAAACCCAAAGGACTGAATTCAGAAATAGAGCTATTTGCCTTTAATGAAGACTAGTCCCTCATCTAAGTAACTACCATCAACAACAGTAGGTAGTCACATCCATGATTCCAAGTGAAGGAATACCTAAGTTCAGCTGCCTCCCATCACCATCAATCAACAGGCGCACGTATAAAAGGGACGCACACACACCCATAGACCAATCCTGAAGAAGGGAACCGTAGTTCCTGAAACATGTCGGTCTTCTGGTCTACCTAGGCTTCCGTACCGGTACGAATCACGTGAATCCCAGTCACGTGCGCCTACATCACGAAGGTCCTACCACTCCACTGCAGAACGCTAACCGCAGGTCCTTACCTGCCGCTTCAACGCTGACGACGCAAGATTACCAGAGAATCGCGGGAGATATAGTGAGTCAACGGCCAGGACTCCGCTTACAATCCCCGCTCCTCTCCCTTACTGCTACCGCTTACTCAGCAAGCGCTCTAAATCCAAAAGAACACAACGAACCAGCATACAGGACCTCAACAGTGAACAGGATCTGCTCCCACAAATCTGCAACTTGTAAGTCTTTATACTGAGCTCCATGTACACGAACTAATCAGGTACTGAGTCACTCACCTTAAAGATTAATATTGTGATACCTCTGTTTTCAGTTCCACAGCTTCTAAACACTGAATGTGCATTGCCACCAGGTATAACACCCACGTTATCTGAAGCTAGTGCCAGCCTAAGAAGCCTCAGAAAACTGTCACAGTCCGAGCTTCACCTGTAGCCACTGCCACCTCAATCCAGAGGGGATACACGACTACTAATCACAGACACTACAAGCCCTCGATAAGAACGGCAAGCTTCCATCTTTACGTTTACTCGAGCCACATGAACCAGAGGTAATCCAACTCCGCCATCTTTAACTCACGCTCACCATTTTAACTACATTCTTAGTAACTATTGCTTTTTAGCATCCTACAGGTTACGTCCCATTCAGGACATATTCTACGTCCAATTCCCAGGCACCAACTATTCATCTCAAAAGGTAAAGCCCATTTGCATACCCATTATACTGACCATACATCAAAAAAGCTCCTCTACCTCTTGATAAAACAAGGCTCGCCATCCACCAGGTTATAATTATACTTATCCCACCTTTTTACCTCTAGTTCGTGGTACCCGTACCACAACCACGATCAAGTTTAGCGTCACCACCTATGAACTGACTCAACAGTCAACCTCATCACAGGTAAATTCTACTCTCTACCGCAAAAAGTGTTAACATGCAAACCCACTAACCCCTCTCTCTCCCCATCTAACTCTACCTAGATTACCTGCATCTACCAACTGCTTCCATTCCCTTGATCCGTCGATGCCAACTTGGTCCTACCCTCAAGAACCTTTCACTCTCCTAAGGACCTTTTAAAATATCCTTTATTTCCCGCTTTTTCATATTTTATTGTTTTAATAATTTTAAATAAAGTGTATGTTTTAATTTATTTGGGTATCCAAAAAATTCTTTTTAAAACAACTTTTCCAGTCTCCTAACCCTATATCCAAAGCCTAATGCTACCAGCGCAAGTAACATTTTAAATTTATTCATTGGATACATGCAAACCAGACAACTTGTGGTAGGTTGTCTTTTCTTGCAGCAGGTACAGTATAAGGCCCACCTACCAGCGCCTCTACCAATTATCTTTTTCAGAAATTGCTTTCTGTTGATATTGCAGTTCTGAGTACATAGCCCTGACCTCTCGAGACAGCGGGACATCTCCCTCAATTTGGTAATGTTCATCTGGAATGGTTGGGGTATGTTAACAGGAAACTATCATCAGAAAATGACCAATTGTTTAAATCCAGTTTTTGCGTTCAAAGTATTAATTAAAAAATTTTAGCACTGGGTTTTTTCTCCATATCACAATGCAATTTTCACACTGCACACTTGAACCACAATGAACAGATTTTGAAATTGAAGCAACTAAAATGTGAGCAAAGGTCACTGTGAAGGGTAGCTGTGACATCACCTGTGGATTCTGTGTTACCAGCTGTGTATAGAGGAGTTACCTGTCATTGTAATCCTTCCCCTGATGATAAGGAACCTGCTGAAAACTCTTCCTGAAATGTAAGGAAAGGTTCGTTCACACTTGCGTATATTCTCTCATGCAAGAGAATCGGGCCGACTATGCTAATGACACTCAACTCAAACTCTATCAAAGTTTGAGTCGAAAGTCATCTGAGTGTGATCCAATTCTCTCACATGAGAGAATCACAGCACAGGTGTGGAAAAGACATAGAACTTAATTTCTCCGTCTTCTCCATTGTCTGTGTCTCCAGTAATTGGACTGCACTTGGATGACGTCCTAGTGCAGTCAGATGTTTCTCACGCACCCATAGACTTGTATGGGTGCGCATGATCTGAATATTGAAGCTACTCGTGGCATGTTGAATTGGCATGAGAAAACAATCTCAGATCTGCACTGCCCCATAGCATAAGCTCACAAAACACAGTACCCTTTTCAGGCTTATCAAGAAATATTATATAAAGAAGCCCTAAAATATAACCTTTAATAATATTAGATAAAAAACTACAGACAAAAATATAGTGCTAATCACATAAAGCGTAGTGCTAAAGTGATGACGTGCAAAGGACTAGAAAAGGCACAACTTCAAAATTCCTGCCATTTGCAGTCATAAAACTAAGCAGCCAGAGAGTGGTCACCTCGGATCAAATTATGATGTGTTTTTTGTTAATTATTTTAATTTAAAGAGATAATGACTTTTGTGTTTTCATTGGCTGTAAGCCATAATCATCAACATTAACAGAAATAAATACTTGAAATAGACCACTCTGTTTGTAATGACTCTATATAATATGAGTTTCACTTTTTGTATTGAAGAACTGAAAAAAAAATTAACTTTTTGATGGTATTCTAATTTAGTGAGATGCACCTGTATGTTTATCTATTTATTTTGTAGTGCTTTTCTCTTATATCCTACAGCAGCCACCATTTTTAATAGAGTACTATCATGGAGTCTGGTAGCTGCTATTTGGTTGAGCTGTGTCGAATATGGGTTATGATATCCACTTCTATCCCCATTTGTCCCTTCAAGGTTAACCCCCCTCCCCCCTCTCCGCCCATTTCTTTGTTCCCTCTGGGTTGGCCCAATTGAGCTATTTCCATATACATGATCATTACAATATATGATGTTGATATCTCTTACCCATATATGTGGGGATTTATCTAAATTGATGTGTTATATCTATAATAACTATCCTGGTAGTGGTGGGGGCGAGCGCTATCTAGGTGAGGGTGAGATTGCCTTGTTCACTATATGTATGCTGGGCTATTGTGTTGAGGAGCGTAGCTGATCCACGTATATGCGGCGCCTGTACAGTGTCCATTTTAGGACATGATCAGATATCAAAATCAAACATCAGAATGATGTGAGTTTGAGGCTAAATACCCCGTCTGAGAACTGATTTTGATAAGTGATTTTGATGAGTGATTCTGACAAGTGATTCTGACAAGTGGTTTTGTCGAGTGATTCTGATAAGTGATTTTGATGAGTGATTCTGACAAGTGATTTTGATGAGTGATTCTGACAAGTGATTTTGATGAGTGATTCTGACAAGTGGTTTTGACGAGTGATTCTGACGAGTGATTTTGTTAAGTGATTTTGACAAGTGATTCTGACAAGTTACTTTGATTAGTGACTTTTACAACTGTAATAATGAAAAAAAAAAAAAACTGTTCGCTGATGGGACTTGAACCCAAAATTCTGTGTCCCAAAACCAGAACACTAACCACTAAACTATAAACTCAATTGCAGAAACCTAGTAGTTTTATTTGGCTATATGATTTTCAGTGCTAACCTGTCTAAAACTCATTGGAAATTATGCACAGACTGCAAGCAAGCCAAATTCAAATGATGTTTGATTTTGATGTGTGAGTCTGATATGTGACTTTCTTCAAACATCAGAATCAGAATCACAATGACTTTTTATCACCCTGAGTATTTTCATAGTTCATCTCATAAGACAAGAAAAGCTATCAGCTAATATCACATGACCGTATAGCTTAATGGTAAGGCGTCATTTTCTGAAGCTGCAATATTAGAGTTCAAATCCAGATAGGAAAAAGATTTTTTATTTTTTTTTTATTATGGCCATTAAGCAGACAAACTACAGGGGTGTTTTACTTTTAATATCTAACACTCTGATTGTCATCCTGATGTGTTAAGAGTTTCTGACACGCTGTCTATTTGCATGGTAAATTACATAGCAAAAGTAAATTGGGAGTTTGCAGCCAGTACTTGGATGGATGGAAATAAAAATTTACAATAAAGACATTTTATCACTACATCCCTTTAAGAAATTATGCAAGTATAAAGTCACTTGGAAATAGATATGTAGTAAATTAGCGCCTCCCAATTTACTTTGGCTATGTAATTTACCATGCAAATACACAGCGTGTCTGAAACTCTTATCACATCAGGATGACAATCAAAGTGTCAGATATTAAAAGTAAAACACCCCTGTAGTGTGTGTGTTCTAAACTGTCACAATTAAAATAAAATACATTTAATCCTATCTGGATTTGAACTCTTAACACTGTAGTTTCAGAGACAGATACCTTACCATTGCACTATCCAATCAAGTGATCCTATTAATAGCTTTCCTTGTCTTATGAGATCAACCATGAAAATACTCAGGGTGACTAAAAGTCATTGTGATTCTGATTCTGATGTTTGAAGAAAGTCACACATCAGACTCACACATCAAAATCAAACATCATTTGAATTTGGCTTGCTTGCAGTCTGTGCATAAGTCCCAATGAGTTTCAGACGAGTTTGCACTGAAAATCATATAACCAAATAGAACTCTTAGATTTTTGCAACTGAGTTTATAGCTCAGTGGTTAGTGCACTGGCTTTTACATGAAGAACTTTGGGTTCAAGTCCCATCAACGAACAGTTATTTTTTTTTTTAATAATTATTATTTCAGTTGTAAAAGTCACTTGTCACAGTCACTTGTCAGAGTCACTTGTCAGAATCACTTCTCAGAATCACTTGTCAAAATCACTCGTCAAAATCACTTATCAAAATCACTCATCAGAATCACTTGTCAGAATCGCTCATCAAAATCACTCGTCAAAATCATTTGTCAAAATCACTTGTCAAAATCACTGGTCAGAATGACTCGTCAGACCTTGGCGCAGATACATTACAGATCGTACAACGCTAGCTCAGTCAACTTAGACCGTTAACCTAACCCAAGCCAACCTCCATCCCACCATTCCCTTTAAGAAACCCCTAATTACCTATCACTTTCCCTTCTTTCTGTCTCTCCTCCCCCCCTTTTCTATCCCTTCCTGTATTTTTTTTTCCTCCCCTACTTGTTTATTCTCATATTTTCACATTACATTTTTGTGATATTTCATCATCATATTAAGTGATCACAGTTTCGGACTATGGTATGTCTAGGATATATAACTGCTCTTCTCTATATCCAACAATATGTCTGCAACCCTCTGTTGATTGTCTGAATCTGGTGAATACTGCTCAATTGATCTTTGCATTCTTTATGATGACATTCTATTGAATTGTTTGTCAAACTATGTGATTTCTCATGTTATTATTCCTCTTTATAAAATTCTAATAAAAAGATGTTTAAAAGAAAAGACTGACTCGTCAGAATCACTCATCAGAATCACTTGTCAGAATCACTCATCAAAATCACTTGTCAAAATCACTTGTCAGAATCACTTGTCAGAATCATTTGTCAAAATCACTTGTCAGAAAAAAATCACTTGTCAGAATCACTCATCAAAATCACTCGTCAAAATCACTTGTCAGAATCACTCGTCAAAATCACTTGTCAGAATCACTCATCAAAATCACTCGTCAAAATCACTTGTCAGAATCACTCATCAAAATCACTCGTCAAAATCACTTGTTAGAATCACTTGTCAGAATCACTTATCAAAATCAGTTCTCAGACAGGGTATATAGCCTTAAACTGACATCATTCTGATGTTTGATTTTGATATCTGATCATGTCCTAAAATGGACACTGTACGCCTGCGCATTGTCCTGTTGGTACTGTCAGTGGTGCAAGTTAAATCTGCTGAAACAGGGATTGGCGCTTGCGCATTGTCCCTGGCCTGGGAACTGCCGTACTGAGGAAATGGGCACCTGCGCAGTAAAATGTGGTAAGCTCTAGGGTCTGAATTGCTCCCGCACATGCGCAGTATACGTTGTAAGGACGATGTTGTAGTATCGGCGTCTCTGCCCCCTGACAGGCAGAGATGCCGTCCCTCTTACCGCCGCGCTCCCTGCTCTGCGTCCTCCGGCGCTCCTGCTTCTGCTGCTGCCGGCGCGCGCAGCTTCCTGGGCACTGTGCTTAGGGCGCGCGCGCTCCCTCCCTCTTAGAGGGGCCGGGCACGCCATCCTAAGGAGTCCCCGGCCAATGACCAGAGGACCTCTCATATAAAAGGCGCCTCCTCCAAAATGGAGGTGCCAGTGCAAGGTTGTAGCTTTGTGTGTTAAACTCTGCTTCAGCCCTCAGGTCCTGCTGCTAGCCTGACTACCAGTAGAGTCCGCCAGCCTGACTACCAGTCCAGTCCGCCAGCCAGACTACCAGTCCAGTCCGTCAGCCTGACTACCAGTTCAGTCTGCCAGCCTGACTACCAGTCCAGTCCGCCAGCCTGACTACCAGTCCAGTCCGCCAGCTTGACTACCAGTCCTGTCCGCCAGCCTGACTACCAGTCCTGTCCACCAGCCTGACTACCAGTCCTGTCCGCCAGCTTGTCTACTCTCCAGCCCGACAGTCTGTCTACAGTCCAGTCCGCCAATCTGTCTATGGGTCCTGCCCGCCTGCTTACCTGGAAGCACCTGCCTGTTACCTGCCATGCCTACCAGCCAGCCTACCTGGAGGCTCCTGTTTGTTACCAGCTGTGCATACCAGCCAGCCTACCTGGAGGCTCCTGCTTGTTACCTGCCGTGTCTGCCAGTCCATCTACCCGGATCACCCATCAGCCTGCCTGCCGTGCTCATCTGCTGTACAGGTCAGTCCCTGCCTTTTGACCCGTGGGAGTCACCTGCTCTCATGCAAGGTCTGGCCCAGAGTAGCACCTGGTCCCTCTGCTCGGTCCTTCCCTGGTCACGGAGTCGATTGAGCCGCCGTACGACCTTGGTCAGTACGAGTTGATACCTAGTTACGCCCCTCTGGTCCCTCCTTGCAGAACAGCACAGAGGTTCCACCACCCGGATCCATAACAGTTTGCACGGGCCATGGAACCCGATGGCCCCCTGGCCCCTTCGCTTCCTGACCTGTACTAGGAGGTTTCTCGTCAGAGATCCCAACAGGAAACCATCCTGACCTACCTGCGGTCTGTCAACTCTTGCCTGGACACGCTGTCTGTCCCGCTCCGGCAGCACCACTGCCTACCAATACTACGGCATCCAGCCTAGGACCCCGGCTTTCTGCCCCTCCTTGTTTTGGAGGTGACCCCGTCTTATGTCGGGGCTTTCTGAACCAGTGCACGCTGCACTTTGGACTTCTGGCACATCAGTTTCCCTCCGACCAGGCCAAGGTGGCGTTCATCATGTCTCACCTCATCGGGGAAGCATTGGAATGGCTAAACCCTCTATGGGAGAGAGGGGATTCCCTGGTGTCCGATCTTCCGGCTTTCCTCACTGCCTTCCGGAGGGTCTTCGATGAACCCGGTTTAAGGATTTCTACTGCCTCCTCATTGCTCCGTCTCCGCCAAGGGAGTCTCACCGTGGGCCAGTGTGCCATACAGTTCCGTACCCTCGCTTCTGAGCTTGCCTGGGACAACGAGGCCCTGGTATCCACCTTCTGGGAGGGTCTTTCCGGTCGGATTAAGGACGAGTTAGCCGGCCGGGACATTCCTACCACCCTTGATGACCTGGTGTTACTAGCTACCCGGATTGACATCCGTTTCTTAGAACGTGCTAAGGAAACTACCCGGGAGAGAAGATTTCCTCATCTTGCTCCTGTTTTCCAGAAACCGGCTTCCCAACCAGCAACTTCCCAGGCACGCTCGCCTGAACCTATGCAGATCGACCAGACCAAGATGGTCAAGTCTCACCAAGAAACACGCCGAGCCGAGGGGAGCTGTTTCTCCTGTGGTAGTAAGGAGCACCTGATCCACTCCTGTCCGGTGAAGCCAGGAAACTCCAGTGCCTAGGACCGCTCGGAGAGGTCGTCCTAGGCCAGAGTAAATCCTCTCCATTCTTGACTTTGTCCATCTCTATCTCCTGTGGAGAGAACCGCTTCGTTGAAACCGCACATCTGGATTCTCATTTCCCAGTCCCTTGTAGAGAAGTATCAGATTCCTACCAAACCTCTGGCTGAACCATTGGCAGTTGCTTCCGTGGATGGAAGACTCATAGCCCGTAACCCTGCAGGTGGGAATGCTGCACTCAGAGAGGATCTCCTTCCATGTGCTTTCCAGACTCTCTCACCCCCTTTTGCTAGGTCTACCCTGGCTACAGAGACATGAACCCGTTCTGAATTGGCAATCCAGTGAGGTGCTCCGTTGAGGGCAGGATTGCAATGAGACCTGCCTGGTTCCGGCTAATTTACCTGGTCTACCGGCACCTTACTGGTCCTATACTGATGTCTTCGACAAGAAGGAGGCAGAGACACTGCCACCTCATAGGCCATATGATTGCCCTATCGACCTGGTACCCGGTGCCACTCCACCCCGTGGGCGTATTTACCCATTGTCGTTGGCCGAAATCCAGGCCATGTCGGAGTACATCGAAGAAAATCTGGCTAGGGGATTCATCCGAAAATCTTCCTCCCCGGCTGGAGCTGGATTCTTCTTTGTAAAAAAGAAAGACGGTTCACTACGCCCCTGTATCGATTATAGAGGACTCAACCAAATTACTATCAAGAACAAATACCCCCTGCCACTCATCTCTGAGCTGTTCGACCACCTTAAAGGCGCAAAGATCTTCACCAAGCTCAATCTTCGTGGGGCGTATAACTTGGTCCGGATCCGCCAAGGAGACGAGTGGGAGATGGCTTTCAATACCCGGGACGGTCACTATGAATACCGTGTGATGCCCTTCGGTCTCTGTAATGCTCCCGCCGTCTTCCAAGAATTAGTTAATGACATCTTCCGTGACCTCTTATATTCTTGCGTGGTGGTGTACCTGGACGACATCTTGGTCTTCTCTCCCGATCTTCCAACACACCCGAGGGATGTTCGTCAGGTCCTGCTTAGGCTCAGGCAGAATCACCTATATGCAAAATTTGAGAAATGCCACTTCGAGCATACCTCTCTTCCGTTCCTGGGCTATATTATCTCTAAGACAGGTCTACGGATGGACCCTGAGAAGGTCTCTGCCGTCTTAAAGTGGCCCCGTTCGGAAGGGTTGAAGGCAATTCAGCGATTCCTGGGCTTCGCCAACTATTACCGTCTCTTCATCCCACATTTCTCTTCCCCGACTGCTCCCATCTCTGCGCTCACCCGAAAGGGAGCAAATCCTAAGGAATGGCCGTCCGAAGCGGAGGAGGCCTTCCTCTCCTTAAAACAAGCCTTCTCTTCTGCCCCTGTGCTGCACCGTCCGGAAATCAACAAACAGTTCTTTCTGGAGGTTGATGCTTCCTCTTCCAGAGCCGGAGCGGTGCTCACCCAGAAATCTCCATCCGGGAGAATGGTAACCTGCAGCTTCTTCTCCAAGTTCTTCTCCTCATCTGAGCGCAACTACTCCATAGGAGACTGAGAACTGCTAGCCATCAAATTGGCGCTGGAGGAGTGGCGTTACCTGCTCGAGGGGACTCTGCACCCGGTGGTCATCTATACTGAGCACAAAAACCTGGCATATCTACAGAATGCCCAAAGACTCAATCCGCGTCAGGCCCGGTGGTCTTTGTTCTTCGCCCGCTTCAACTTTACCCTACATTACCGCCCGGCGGACAAGAACGTTAAAGCCGACGCCTTGTCCCGATCCTTCCTGTCTTCCGATCAAGAGGAGGAGCCTATGCATATCATCGATCCCTCCAAAGTGATGAATGTGGCCCCCTTGGACCTGTCTCGTCTCCCACCCGGTAAGATGTTTGTAGCGGTTCCGGAACGTAAGAAAATTTTTCACTGGGGTTATTCATCCAAACTAGCCGGCCATGCTGGCCCGAAGAAGACCTTCCTGCTCATTACCCGGCATTACTGGTGGCCTACCCTGCGCCAGGATGTGGTAGACTTCGTCACGGCCTGTTCGTCCTGTGCCCGCAACAAGGTTCCCAGACATCTTCCAGCCAGCCGTCTCCTGCCTCTTCCCGTACCTGCTGCCCCGTGGCAACACATTGTTATGGACTTTATTACTGATCTCCCTATTTCTGCCGGTTGTACGGTCATTTGGGTGGTCGCTGACCGCTTTTCTAAAATGGCCCACTTTATCCCTCTGCCTGGTCTCCTGTCTGCATCTGTGCTAGCTAAGGACTTCATCCATCACATCTTTCGTCTCCACGGCCTACTCCTCCACATTGTGTCTGATCGAGGGGTCCAGTTCACTTCGCTCTTCTGGAGAGCTACGTGTAAGCTGCTGGATGTCACCCTGGATTTCTCCTCTGCTTACCATCCGCAGTCCAATGGCCAAGTGGAACGTATCAACCAGATCCTTACCAGCTTCCTCCGGCACTTCGTCAATGCTCACCATACCGATTGGGTGGAGCTCCTACCATGGGCCGAGTTCTCCTATAACAACCATGAGAGCGAATCTTCTTCCAAGTCCCCGTTCTTTGTGGTCTACGGTCAACATCCACAGATTCCGTTTCCCGTTTCCGCTTCAGTGAACAACCCTGCCGTGGAGTCTCTGGTCAGCGAATTTTCCACTATTTGGGAGGACGCTAGATCCACACTTCTTCAATCCTCCGAGCGGATGAAGAAACATGCTGATAAGAGACATGTGGATCCGCCTCAATTCCGTCCGGGAGACAAGGTTTGGCTCTCCTCCAAACATGTTCGTCTCAAAATACCCTCCTATAAGTTGGGTCCACGGTTCATCGGTCCATTTGAAGTCCTCAAGCAAATCAATCCAGTGGCCTACAAGTTAAAACTCCCTGCCGCCTACGGATTCCCAACTCCTTCCACGTATCTCTCCTCAAACCAGTTGTGCTTAATTCTTTTTCCGACAATCCAGGTACCTCCCCAGCTCCGGTCTCCGCTGAGGATGTCTATGAGGTAGAGAACATTCTGGCCACCAAGAGGGTAAAAGGAAAAACCTGTTTTCTGGTGGATTGGAAGGGGTTTGGCCCAGAGGAGAGAACTTGGGAACCCAGGGAGAACATCCACGCCCCGCTTCTCCTTAAAAAATTTCTTTCAGGCCTAAAAAAGAGGGGGCATAAAGGGGGGGGGTACTGTACTATCAGCGTCTCTGCCCCCTGACAGACAGAGACACCGTCCCTCTTACCGCCGTGCTCCCCGCTTGGCGTCCTCCGGCGCTCCTGCTTCTGCTGCTGCCGGCGCGCTGCTTCCCGGGCACTGTGCTTAGGGCGCGCGCACTCCCTCCCTCTTAGAGGGGCCGTGCGCGCCGTCCTAAGGAGTCCCTGGCCAATGGCCGGAGGACCTCTCATATAAATGGCACCTCCTCCAAACTGGAGGTGCCCGTGCAAGGTTGTAGCTTTGTGTGTTAAACTCTGCTTCAGCCCTCAGGTCCCGCTGCTAGCCTGACTTCCAGTCCAGTCCGCCAGCCTGACTTCCAGTCCAGTCTGCCAGCCTGACTACCAGTCCAGTCCGTAAGCCTGACTACCAGTCCGGTCCGGCAGCCTGACTACCAGTCCAGTCTGCCAGCCTGACTACCAGTCCAGTCCGCCAGCCTGACTACCAGTCCTGTCCGCCAGCCTGACTACCAGTCCTGTCTGCCAGCTTGTCTACTCTCCAGCCCGACAGTCTGTCTACAGTCCAGTCCACCAGTCTGTCTATGGGTCTTGCCCGCTTGCTTACCTGGAAGCACCTGCCTGTTACCTGCCGTGCCTACCAGCCAGCCTACCTGGAGACTCCTGCTTGTTACCTGCCGTGCCTACCAGCCAGCCTACCCAGAGGCTCCTGCTTGTTACCTGCCGTGCCTGCCAGTCCGTCTACCCGGATCACCCATCAGCCTGCCTGCCGTGCTCATCTGCTGTACAGGTCAGTCCCTGCCTTCTGACCCATGGGAGTCACCTGCTCTCATACAAGGTCTGGCCCAGAGTAGCACCTGGTCCCTCTGCTCGGTCCTTCTCTGGTCACGGAGTCGATTGAGCCGCCGTACGACCTTGGTCAGTCCGAGTTGATACCTAGTTACGCCCCTCTGGTCCCTCCTTGCACCGCAACACAGAGGTTCCACCACCCGGATCCTGCTCCACCTCGTGGGGCTACTCTATGAAGCAGGAAGTGATTAACTTACAGGGTTGGCGCCACTGCTGAAAAGGATGAGAGACACATAAGCAGGTCGCAGTATCAGCAACACGACATGCTTTTGTGTCGTTATTACTAGAGATGAGCGTTGTTCTACTCGAACTGTTCGCCAATCTCAAATTCGAGCTGTTTTGGGCGGTGTTCGAGCCGTTCGGCGAACACGAAAAATTTGAGAAAAATTCGGCTGTTCGAGGTTATGTTCGATAACTGTTCGTGCACCAAAATCATAACTGGATTTCTTCTCAGTAATGATGAAAATTAATGTTAATACGCAGTTTGAGTGTACAGCGGGGTGGGGGGAGGGGCAGGGGATGGATCTCTGCAGGAACATTGAAGATCTCCATTTTTTTTTCTCTTTCCCGCATTTGCAGTGGGGAGGTGCAATCTGTCAGCCTATCAGCAGCGCACACACGGAGCGAAGTGCTTTTTTTCACACAAGCAAGGGCATGTGTCATTGGCAGTGTATGTCACATGTCCTTGCCCTATAAGACCAAGCCATTTTCCCCATCGCCACCATTTTCTCACTGCTGCAGCTGCGTGTTAGACGGCACCGCTGTTGCTGTGTGCGCTATACCTTGTTAATTTCAAGCCAATTTTCGCACAAATCTACAGATAGCTTGGGAGTAGGGAATAGTTGTGATTGCAGTCCTTTTAAGGACTAGGTTACAGCATTTCCTACGACTTTTATCAGGCAGGTCTGTGCTCTTAAATAGATAGATTGTGGGAGTAAAGACTAATTGTAATTGGAGTCCTTTTCAGGACTAGGTTACATCAGTTCCTATCAGTTTTTGCCAGGCAGGTCTGTGCCAGTGCTGTGCAAGTTTTTTTCACAGCATTTGGCTGAATCTAGCAAAGCTAATCCTTTTTGGCCTATTGCAGAGTGTGTTAGTCAGTGGAGTAGCCTATCTGTGTTGCAAGATATACCACCTGTGTATAGAATACCAATTTTTTTACTGCACCTAGTGAAGTAAAATCTTTTGGGCATAGCATCATTCTATTAGTCCATCTATACTGACCTCCATCAGGTTGCAAATTGAATATAATTTTTTTTCTGCATCTAGCTCTGAAAAAATATTGGGCTTCTAGCTGTGTGTGGGACTTGTTCTATTAATCCATCTATACAGACCTCCATCAGGTTGCAAACTGAATATATTTTTTTCTGCATCTACCTCTGAAAAAATATTGGGCTTCTAGCTGTGTGTGGGACTTGTTCTATTAATCCATCTATACAGACCTCCATCAGGTTGCAAACTGAATATATTTTTTTCTGCATCTACCTCTGAAAAAATATTGGGCTTCTAGCTGTGTGTGGGACTTGTTCTATTAGTCCATCTATACTGACCTCCATCAGGTTGCAAACTGAATATATTTTTTTCTGCATCTACCTCTGAAAAAATATTGGGCTTCTAGCTGTGTGTGGGACTTGTTCTATTAATCCATCTATACAGACATCCATCAGGTTGCAAACTGAATATATTTTTTTCTGCATCTACCTCTGAAAAAATATTGGGCTTCTAGCTGTGTGTGGGACTTGTTCTATTAATCCATCTATACAGACCTCCATCAGGTTGCAAACTGAATATATTTTTTTCTGCATCTACCTCTGAAAAAATATTGGGCTTCTAGCTGTGTGTGGGACTTGTTCTATTAATCCATCTATACAGACCTCCATCAGGTTGCAAACTGAATATATTTTTTTCTGCGTCTACCTCTGAAAAAATATTGGGCTTCTAGCTGTGTGTGGGACTTGTTCTATTAATCCATCTATACAGACCTCCATCAGGTTGCAAACTGAATATATTTTTTTCTGCATCTACCTCTGAAAAAATATTGGGCTTCTAGCTGTGTGTGGGACTTGTTCTATTAATCCATCTATACAGACCTCCATCAGGTTGCAAACTGAATATATTTTTTTCTGCATCTACCTCTGAAAAAATATTGGGCTTCTAGCTGTGTGTGGGACTTGTTCTATTAATCCATCTATACAGACCTCCATCAGGTTGCAAACTGAATATATTTTTTTCTGCATCTACCTCTGAAAAAATATTGGGCTTCTAGCTGTGTGTGGGACTTGTTCTATTAATCCATCTATACAGACCTCCATCAGGTTGCAAACTGAATATATTTTTTTTCTGCATCTACCTCTGAAAAAATATTGGGCTTCTAGCTGTGTGTGGGACTTGTTGTATTAGTCCATCTATACTGACCTCCATCAGGTTGCAAACTGAATATATTTTTTTCTGCATCTACCTCTGAAAAAATATTGGGCTTCTAGCTGTGTGTGGGACTTGTTCTATTAATCCATCTATACAGACCTCCATCAGGTTGCAAACTGAATATATTTTTTTCTGCATCTACCTCTGAAAAAATATTGGGCTTCTAGCTGTGTGTGGGACTTGTTCTATTAATCCATCTATACAGACCTCCATCAGGTTGCAAACTGAATATATTTTTTTCTGCATCTACCTCTGAAAAAATATTGGGCTTCTAGCTGTGTGTGGGACTTGTTCTATTAATCCATCTATACAGACCTCCATCAGGTTGCAAACTGAATATATTTTTTTCTGCGTCTACCTCTGAAAAAATATTGGGCTTCTAGCTGTGTGTGGGACTTGTTCTATTAATCCATCTATACAGACCTCCATCAGGTTGCAAACTGAATATATTTTTTTCTGCATCTACCTCTGAAAAAATATTGGGCTTCTAGCTGTGTGTGGGACTTGTTCTATTAATCCATCTATACAGACCTCCATCAGGTTGCAAACTGAATATATTTTTTTCTGCATCTACCTCTGAAAAAATATTGGGCTTCTAGCTGTGTGTGGGACTTGTTCTATTAATCCATCTATACAGACCTCCATCAGGTTGCAAACTGAATATATTTTTTTCTGCATCTACCTCTGAAAAAATATTGGGCTTCTAGCTGTGTGTGGGACTTGTTCTATTAATCCATCTATACAGACCTCCATCAGGTTGCAAACTGAATATATTTTTTTTCTGCATCTACCTCTGAAAAAATATTGGGCTTCTAGCTGTGTGTGGGACTTGTTGTATTAGTCCATCTATACTGACCTCCATCAGGTTGCAAACTGAATATATTTTTTTCTGCATCTACCTCTGAAAAAATATTGGGCTTCTAGCTGTGTGTGGGACTTGTTCTATTAATCCATCTATACAGACCTCCATCAGGTTGCAAATTGAATATAATTTTTTTCTGCATCTAACCCAGCCAATAGTTTTGGCCTAATACCACAGTTTGGCCACTCAACTCTGCTCGGTTCCCATCCATTGTTTTTTTGTGCAAAGAACTCCAGAGTTGTGAATTAGTTAACCACCAAAATGAGTGGAAAAAGGCCTGCTGCTGGTGGAAAGGGGAATAGGCGTGTTGGGAAGGGGAAAAAAGGTTGTGTCCGTGGGGTAGGTGTTAAAGCAACAGTAACATCTGCAGAAGAAAGACCATCTTCCAGCCAAACTAAAATGTCTACTTCTTTTAGCGGACAATGTGATAAGATCCCTTTCTTACGGCCACGCCAATCGCTACAAATTCCAGATGAGGCACAAAAACAGCAGGTGCTTCAACGGATATCAAGTGCTCCTTTAAGTGGGCTCTCCTCCACATCATCTTCAACATCACAAATACTCCAGTCCTCAAAGGTGTCACCCCAATCGCACTTGCTTCCTCACAGCTCCCAAATCTCCAGCTGCCCGTCTGAGTATGAGGTAGAACAGATGGTTGAGTCTGCAGAGCTGTTTACTCATACTATAGCCTGGGAATCAGAGGTCGACTCCAGCGCTTCTGTGAATCCAGACGAGGAAATGATCTGCACTGATGCCCAGAATCTTTATGAGTCGGATCCAGGACCAGACGCAGAAGGTTCTGACCATAATGTAGACCCTCATTCCCAAACTGTAACTCCTGTTGGTGGAGACAATGAGGAAGACGATGATAAGACTCAAATACCTGATTGGAGCGACAACTTTAGTTTTTTGTCAGGGCAGGAACAGGTTGGCTCTGAGGACGACGGGTGTGATAACGCACAGGGTGATGATGATGAGGTTGGAGATCCCACTTACTGTCAACCCACAGTCAGCCAAGAGATGAGGTCAGCAGAGGAGGTGGAGGAAGATGCTAGTGACGACGAGGTCAGGTTGCGCCTTCCTGGACAGAGACGTAGTACTGGAAGCATGTCAACAACTGCATCCTCAAACACAACTCTGCCTCTCACCACAAGTCGTGGTGGCTCTTCAGGTCACATGGGTGCTAAGCCTTGCATAGCCTGGGCATTTTTTCAGATCAATAAAGATGACCCAACTCGTGTTATCTGTAACATTTTTCAGCAAAAGCTAAGTAGAGGCCAAAAAATACATAGTTTGAGTACTTCATGCATGAACCGGCACATGGACATGAAGCATAAGTTGCAGTGGGAAGCTCAGTGTGCTACAATGCGGCCTAGCCGGCCGGGCCAACCACCGTCTGCCATATCTTGTGCATCCGCGGCCTCTTCATCCTCTGTGACTGGGGGGACAGCAGTCACACCTGTTTTGGGGCGCAAACCAGCCACCTCTTTACCCGCAACAGCCAGCGTGATTGGCAGGTCATCATTTTCTTTGGAGGTGGTAACACCAGCTGGTGTTGAGCGCTGTCCGACATCGATAGCACCACCTTTGGATAAAGGCAACCTAACATGTCCGCCTGCATCTTCCTCACAGACCGGCAGTTTGCCGGGGACACCCTTATCAACCCCGTCTAAGCACAATAGCCAGCCCTCGGTCCCTCAGATGTGGACAAGTAAAAGACCATTTCCTCCTAGCCATGAGAAAGCTAAGAGGTTGAATTTCACCATCTGCAAGCTCTTGGCTACAGAAATGCTGCCTTTCCGCCTGGTGGACACAGAGGATTTTCGAGACCTTATGTCCGTCGCAGTGCCCCAGTACCAGATGCCCAGTCGGCACTACTTCTCAAAGAAAGGTGTGCCTGCGCTCCACCAGCATGTCGCACACAACATCACCGCTTCTTTGAGAAACTCTGTGTGTGGCAGGGTGCATTTCACCACAGACACTTGGACGAGTAGGCATGGACAGGGGCGTTACATGTCGCTGACTGGGCACTGGGTAACTATGGTGACAGCAGGACAAGGGGCTGCTGTCCAAGTCTTGCCATCCCCACGAGTTGTGCGTCAATCCTCTTTATGTCAAAGTTCCTCCACTGCTTCTGCCTCCTCAACCTCCTCTCGGTCTTCCACCTGCACCCAAAGCCTGTCTGGTCATGCCACAAGCTTTCTAACTGCACAGAAGGGATCCTGCACACCTCCTTACTATGCTGGCAGTAGGGCTCAACGTCATCAGGCGGTTTTTACATTGAAATGTCTGGGAAATGTG
Organism: Phyllobates terribilis; assembly: GCF_046119375.1. NCBI lineage: Eukaryota > Metazoa > Chordata > Amphibia > Anura > Dendrobatidae > Phyllobates > Phyllobates terribilis. Next base: position 878,335,518 of record NW_027362761.1, read on the forward strand.
AGTCACACAGCTGAGGAGTTGTGGTCAGCTCTGGAGTACCAATTTCATGAATGGTTGTCTCCACTGGACCTGAAACCAGGGAAGGCCGTGTGCGACAATGCTGCAAACCTGGGTGCGGCCCTTCGCTGGGGCAATGTCACACACGTGCCTTGTATGGCTCACGTGTTGAACCTGGTTGTCCAGCAATTTTTAGCCCACTATCCCAGACTAGATGGCCTTCTGCAGAGGGCACGGTCGCTGTGTGCTCACTTTCGCCATTCGCATCCCGCAGCTCAGCGACTTACATCTCTACAGAAGTCGTTGGGTCTGCCACTTCACCGGCTAAAATGCGATGTGCCTACCCGGTGGAATTCAACTCTGCACATGTTGCAGCGACTGTGGCAGCACCGACAAGCCCTGGTGCAATACGTTCTGACGTATAGCCTGGGCCAACGAGATCCAGAGGTGGGGCAAATCACGCTGGAGGAGTGGTCTCAGATCAGGGACCTATGCACCCTTCTGCACAGTTTTGAAATGGCGACGAAGATGTTTAATGCTGACGATGCCATTATCAGCATGACTATTCCGGTGATTTACATGCTGGAGCACATGTTAAACAGAATTCGGAGTCAGGTGGTGGCACAAGAGGAGGTGGAGGAAGTAGAGGAGGAGGAGTTGTATGCGGAAGGGCTAACATCTGCAAGGTCCAGACGGTCGGCAGCACCAAGGCGGCAGGCATGTGAGGGTGGGGGAGATGGTTTTACCAGGGCGCATGGTAGCAGCCAAACTAGTGAGGAAGGTGCAGGAGCCCAGGAAGAAGTGGAGGACGAACTGATGGAAGACTCATCAGATGAGGGAGACCTTGATCACATTTCTGTTGTGCGAGGTTGGGGGGAGAGGACAGAGGAAGGAAGCATGATTGTTACCTCGCCACCAACACAACAGGGACTTGGTGCTCCTGGATGCGCAACACACATGAGTGCCTTCTTGCTGCACTACCTGCAACATGACCCTCGAATTGTGAGAATTAGAAATAATCCTGACTACTGGGTTGCCACACTGTTAGATCCCCGGTACAAAAGTAAATTTGCAGAAATTATTCCTGCCATAGAAAGGGATGCACGCATGCAGGAGTATCAGCAGAGACTGTTGCAGAATCTTACATGTGCTTTTCCACAAAATACCAGTGGTGCACGTAGTGAATCTCACAGTTCCAACTTGCCAACCATGGGACAGTCAAGTGTTCAGCACTCAAACCGTAACAGAACCACAGTATCTGCTGGTAACATCAATTTTGCGGAATCATTTCACCACTTTTTTAGCCCATCCTTTGCAAGGCCACAGGAGACAAGAAGTCTGACACATAGTCAACGCCTAGAGACGATGGTACAGGAGTATCTCCAAGTAAACATTGAAGCCACGACTGTGTCACTGGACCCTTGCTCTTTTTGGGCTTCCAATCTGGATAAATGGCCGGAGCTAGCCACTTACGCCTTGGAGATCTTGTCATGCCCCGCAGCCAGCGTTCTGTCTGAACGTGTGTTCAGCGCTGCTGGTGGTGTGCTGACAGATAAGCGCACGCGGCTCTCCACTGATAATGTAGACAGACTCACGTTCATAAAGATGAACAAATCATGGATCCGAAACAACTTTTCTACCCCTGTGTCATCCTGGGGAGAGTAAAAGCTTGATGATTGGTTAAAATCACCCTACCAACCGTTTTAAGCTTTCAAATTACTAATCATGTTTATCTGTATCTTGGCTGGAAAATAATTTGGGCTTTGTAGCAGTGTGCAGCACTGATTCTATTAGGCCATCTATAATAAGCTCCACCAGATTTAAAATTACTAATCATGTTTATCTGTATCTTGACTGGAAAATAATTTGGGCTTTGTAGCAGTGTGCAGCACTGATCCTATTAGGCCATCTATACTAAAGCTTCACCAGATTTAAAATTAATAATAATTTTTAGCTGCATCTAGCCCGGAAAATAATTTTGGGGCTCCGAGATGCGCAAGACACATAAGTGCCTTCTTGCTGCACTACCTGCAGCATGACCCTCATATTGTCAGAATTCGAAGTAATCATGACTACTGGGTTGCCACACTCTTAGATCCCCCAAACTTTTCGATCAACCTTTTCATTTTAATAAAGACCAAAAAAATGGTCATTTTTGAAATTATAAGCATTAGCAGGTTGTTAGAAACTGAAATCAAACAGTTTTCAACTCAAAACTTTATTCTAGGTGATGTTACATTTTCACATAGGACCCCTTGTTCGAAAGGAGCTTCTGAACTCTCTCGTCCATTGAATTTGTCAGGTTTTGGATGGTTTCTGCTTCAATTGTTTTGCATGAGGACAGAATACCCTCCCAGAGCTGTTGCTTAGATGTGAACTGCCTCCCGCCATCATAGACACTCCTTTTAATGATGCTCCAAAGGTTCTGAATGGGGTACAGGTCAGGGGAGCATGGGGGTCACACCATAAGTTTGTCCCCTTTTATGCCCATATCAGCCAGAGATGCAGATGTTTTATGTGCAGCATGAGATGGTGCATTATCATGCAGAAAAATGATCTTGCTGTGAAATACACGGTTCTTCTTCTTGAACCATGGCAGGAAGTGCTGTTTGAGAAAATCCACATACATTATGGAGTTCATCTTTAGCGCCTTCAGGGATCCTAAAGGGGCCGACAATCTCTCTCCCCATGATTCCAGCCCAAAACATTACTCCACCTCCTCCTTGTTGGCGCTGTAGCCGTGTTTGCGTGGGGTGTCCACCAACCAGCCATCCTCCACTCCATCCATCTGGACCATCGAGCGCTGCACGGCACTCATCCGTGAACAAAACAGTTTTGAAATCAGTCTTCATGTAATGTTTGGCCCACTGGAGCCGTTTCTGCTTGTGTGAAGTGGATAGAGGAGGTCGACAGGATGGCGTATGCACAGCTGCAAACCTCTGAAGGACCCTGCATCTTGTTGTTCGGGGGACGTTGGAGGCACAAGCAGCTTCAAAAACTTGTCTGCTGCTATGACAAGGCTTTTTTGCCGCTGCTCTTTCAACCTGACGTAATTGCCTGTAGGAAAGAGTCCTCAATTTGCCCTTATCAGCACGCACACATGTGTACTGTGAATCAGCTACATACTTCTTGATTGCCAAGACACTTCATCCTGATCATCGCACAATGTTGATTGTAGTCATGCCTTGACCTAAACACTCCACAATTTGTTGCTTCTCAGCAGCCGACACATCCTTTTTCTTTCCCATTTTGGCAGAAAATGTAGGCTGCTTAATAATGTGAGACAAACTTCTTAAGTAGTCTTGCCTTTCATTGGACACACCTGCCAAACTAATTAGCACAGGTGTCTGCAATTGCTTACAGTGATATAAAGAGCCCTGACACACATCACCATCAATGAGTTTAACTGACAAACAAACAAATTCTTCCCTTATCACTCCTAAACACTTTTTGCATAATAATTTGGAACGCAGTGTACATGTGCTTTTCCACAAAACACCAGTGGTTCACGTAGTGAATCTTACAGTTCTAACTTGCCAACCGTGGTCTGTATGGAGTTGTTCAATAAAGGGCCCAAAATTAAGATAACATAGATGGGAGAGGTCTCTATGAATAGGAATTCCTAAGTATTTGATACCCTGTGAGGGCCAGGCAAAGGGAAAGTTGGACTGGATGGAATCCTATATGGATTTGGGGAGGGAGACATCAAGGGCCTCAGACTTCGCTGCATTGATTTTAAAATTTGACCATGTAACAAAGTGATCTATTTCAGCCATAACAGCAGGGATGGATATATGTGATTGAGTGATATATACTAGGACATCATCAGCAAATAGAGAGCACTTGTACTCGGTGCCTCCCACCTCAATCCACCTAATATTGGGGTTATGGCGAATTGATGAGAGCAGGTGCTCCGTCACTAGGATGTATAAGAGAGGGGACAGAGGACATCCCTGCCTTGTCCCATTGGTGATTGTGAAAGGTGATGAAAATGTTCTGATGCACCCCCTGGGCCTTGGGACACCCGGAGCCGGACCCTTTTTGGTGGATGCTGGTGGTTGTAGTCTTCGTGGCGGCGACCCGGTTCCGTGGCTCAGGGTGGTCAAACCAGTGGCGGAACTATTTATGTGGTTTTGATGTTTAAATGTCCGACTACGCCACCCGTGGATTGCGGTCAGAGTGAACCGCCGCTGCAGGGCAGACCGCTGAGGCTGGTGTTGTGGGTGCAGCAGAGCGTAGCATAACTCCCCACGGGAGGAGTATAGCCTCAGGGCAGTGTATGCGGAGGATGGGGGTGATGGTGCAGGGCAGCAGCAGTAACGACACGGAGTCAGTGATGCAGTCCAGGGCCTTTACTCACAGTTCTTATTATCCAGACCACGTCTGCAGGTAACGGCTGCCCACGTCGTACTGTGCTCACCAGGTGAGGGGCTCAGACAACTCCCAGATAACTTTGGAGCGCTTCACAGGACCCCCTTTGTGTGTCCTTTGTCTGGCCTTTCTTACTAACCCTTCTGTTCGGCTGCCTCGGGCCTCCTCTTGGTAAACTTGGCGCCAGTTTCCCTGACCCTATGTGGTGCCTTCCTAGCGGGTGTAGCGAGGGGCTGCGCCACATAAAATGTCACAGCCTCCGGTTTCTAGCTGAGGGTCGTTTCCTGCCTCCACTAGTTTCGGGGACCGGTCTCCCCCTTTGGCCTGACCCCTCCACGCAGGTGGATTCGGGCGTGCGGTGGCGACTCGCCCGTCCGCACCCCTGGGATCCCTTCATTCCTCGTTTCTGGAGCCTTCTCCGCTCCTCTTCCTTCATTCTCCCTCTTCCAGGCCTGGGCCTCTGTTACTAGGCCCGCCTCCGGAGCAGAGCTCATGCAGAGCCCCTGCTCCCTGCCACTTCTGCTCAGACTTCTCTGCACTGAACTAAGATGGTGCCCACCTTATATACTCCCTTCTCAATGCACCCAGGAACTGCTTCCTCCCTGCTCCTGCACTACAGGGTTCCCCTTCCTCAGTGTTCCCTCCCCCCACTCCAGCCAGGGACAGGGACTGTCGTGCCCATCTCAGAGGCATATTGGTCGCCCTGCCCCACGGCAATGTGGTGTAATGCATGCAGGTGTTGGGTCCTGATCCACACTCCATCCTTACCTGAGAGTGAGATATCACACCTCTGGGTGAGGTGCAATACCTCCGTAGCAACCGAGCCCTCAGGGTGCTACAGTTCCATTTATCTTCAGCCTAGGTGACGTATTGTGATACAGGGCCGTGATTTTGGCTATAAAAGGGTCCCCTAGACCCCTACCCCAAGCTTTTTAAGAGAATCATATATGCCGTGCCAGGAGACTCTATGGAATGCTTTCTCAGCATCCAACGAGAGTATCTAATTACAAATTTTTAACTGCATCTAGCCCAGGAAATACTTTGTGCCTAGTAGCAGTGTCTGCTAGTCAGCGGATTATCCCGGCTGTTAAGCAAGCTACACCACCTGTAGTTTAGACACTTAATTTTTTCAAAGGAAATGCTTCGGGACCATGGGATACTCAGTGAAGAGCATCAGGAGGCACCCCAAGGCATAGGGGCTGGGACTGGCAGTAGGATGCCTTGCGGTGGACAGCCGAGCTCGATCCTTATAAAAGCTTTTTAACTGCAGCAGCTTTAGTGGACGCTACTGGAGCTGGAATTACGCGGCTGCTGGCATGAGACTTGCCCTCCAATAGATCCTTGTAAATGGATTTAAAGTGTATTCATTCAAATTAGAGAGACAATTTAAATTAAAAAGCTTAGAGCTGCCTCCACCACAGGGGGGCTCGCTCGACCCACCAGCGGACAGGCACCAGTATTGGGAGAGGGGGGCTAGCCATCAGGGTTCACCGCGGCTCTGGCACAAACCCGGCGACACGGAGGTGGCACGGGCAGGAGCGGACTGGTCGTGTCGGCTTCTCACTTTTTGGATTTTAGAAGGGCATGACATGCCTATATCTGTGTCTCCCCCTCCTTTTACTCCTCCACCTCTTTTATTTTCGCATGACTATATGTACTTGTCACTTTTCCATGTGTTAGTTATGTCTTCTGAGCAGTTTGTCAGCTTTTGGACACCTTTGAAGGTGTTTTCTATGTGTTTCTATGTGTTTTTGTTTGCCTGCCATTGGTTTTAACGGTGTTCGAAGGTCTTCGACGAACAGTTCGACGAACAGTTCGGCGAACACACGGGTGTTCGACGAACCGAACCGAACTCGAACACTACGGGGGTGGCTCAACACTAGTTATTACCAATTTTTCTCCTGATGAACCTTCACCAAGTGGGGAAACGTGTAGAAAAATATTGGGGGAGGCGAGATAGCTCTAGACTAAGATAAGTTGTCTTTCTTATTAGGCTGTATCATGATGCCTTAACATTGATATATGCCGCTTGCATTATTGTGTGGTGACAACTAGAAATGTTTCAATATTCGATTCAGATTATGATTGCCGAATTTGCAATATTCGCCGATTTATTCGTCGAATGTTCGCCGAACGTTACTGAACACCATAGGATTCTATGGCGGGGCAAAAAAAAAGCATGCACAACACCTTAAAACAGGCCCAAAAGCTGCCGAAACACATCAAATTATGGGTAGACACCTGGAAAGTGCCATCAATTGACCAAGAGTACAAGTACTATAATTATTATTACTATTACAGTGACATTTATTCCGTGGCGCTTTACATGTGAAAAGGAGTCACCGTCGGTGACTCATCCACTGGTGCTAGATGAGAGAGGACTCTGCCCGCGAGGGCGCACAAACAATCTACAAGGGATGGGTGAGAATACAGTAGGTCAGGGCACAGCTAGTCGTGCAGCGATATGCTGGGGCGAGGCTTACTGCAGATTGCACACTTGTCACATGAAGTGCGTCTTCAGTTTCCTTTTCAAGATTTCCACGGTAGGCGACAGTCTGATATGTTTGGGTACAGCATTATCACAGTAGGAGAGATGCACGGGACAAATCTGTCGAGAGCCTAAATCATGTTAAGCTTCCAGGAGTTCACAACTGAGCAGATTAACCCCTGCACCAATTAATATGAAGACGAAAGGCTTCTTTCTAATGGCTGCAGGAGTGGGAGGAATCAGACGCTGCGGTCTTCTGGCTCCTCTCTGTTACGGTAAACCCGTGACACCTTGCTAGCTTCAACACATTGTTCACAAGGTAGACAGCAGTGGTGGACGGTCTCCTAGACAACGAGCTAACTCCTTTATGATGATAGAGGACAGCATCTGCAAGTAGTTTGTATGTTCTCCCTGTGTTTGCAGGGTTTCTTCCAGGTTCTCCAATTACCTCCTGAGTAAAAAAGCAGCCATACAGAAGAGTTCAAAGTTAAAAAGATTAGGGCCTGACACCACCATTTCCGTGGCCAATAGATTGGAGATGGTGGATTTCCACCTCTTAGCTTTGTCATGTGTGGGAGGAAACAATATTTTACGATACCACAAATGGGGGACCAAGAGCTGGCTGCAGTGCTGAGAGAGGGTGGAGTACGTTGTTGAGGTCTGCTGGTCTGCATTTTATCACAGTGAGTTTGCCAGAGTAACGCATGTTGATTGCGCATGTGAAGGTTCATGCATGTAGTAGTCAAATTATTGCACTTTTTCCCTCTACTGAGTTTTTTATCACAAAGTTTGCAGATAACGTGAGCTGGCTCATCTTTTGCGATCTCAAAAAAGGCCCAGGCTAGGCAACCCTTGCTGCCCCTGCGAGCTGCAGACTCACGACTGCTGCTGGTCACTGCCACAGTTGTAGCTAAGGATGCAGTGCTCCTCGTGCTTGCATCACTCTGTGTCTGCACCATAGTACGCAACGTAACCTCCTCGTCTTCCTCATTCACCTCCTCAGATGAGCTGCTCAGCTGCGTGCCTCTGGGTTCACACCAAGTTGTATGTGCAACTTCATCATCATCCAATGTGTTATCCCATTCCTCGCCCTCAGAGTCACCCTCCTCTTCTTCTTTCTGTGACAGTACAGTACAGTTGAGGGTCAGGAAGCTTTTTTTTTTCCCCCTGTGTGGAGAAGAATATCTGACCCAAACAATTCTAAGCTGAAATGCAGTCTGCTTTATATACCCATTTTGAGTTTATCAGGTCTGTGTACCCCTGTGTGGAGAACAATATCTGCACCAAAAAATTATTTTCACTGGAGTATAACTATTGTAAAGGAGACCAAAACCTCTTCCACTGCAGCCAACCCAGCACATGGAGACCCAATCAAGAGTGTTCACATTTCCCTAAATTAGAGCCTAATACCACTGAAGTGGCATAAATTTCAGCACAGTAGAAATAGTATAATTAGGACCGACACTTCTTCCCCCACAGCCAACCCAGTTGATGGAGACCCAATCAGGAGTGTTCACATTTGAAAACATTTGGGCCTAAAACCGCCAAAGTGGCATCAATTTCACTAGAGTATAAGTAGTATAATGGGGACCGACACCTCTTCCACTACAGCCAACCCAATAGATGGAGACCCAATCAGGATTCTCCACATTTCCAAAAATTACTGGCAGACAACACCAAAGTGGCATCAATTTCAGTACAGTAGAAATTGTACAATTAGGAACGACACCTCTTCCACTACAGCGAACCCAGTAGATGGAGACCCAATCAGGACTGTTCCCATTTGAAAACATTTGGGCCTAAAATCACCAAAGTGGCAACAATTTCACTAGAGTATAAGTAGTATAACGGGGACCGACACCTCTTCCACTACAGCCAACCCAATGGATTGAGAGACCAAATCTGTATTCTCCACATTTCCAAAAATTAGGGCCTAAAACCTGCAGCCACAGCAAGAGCAGGCACACAAGCTATATCCCAGACTGCAATTCCGCAAGATCAATGCAGCACACTAAAAACGACAACATCGCCTACTCTGTACAGTCTGCAATTGGGGTGCAAAAGTCCTTTGAGATCCATGACTTGTTCATCTTGATGAAAGTTAGGTGGTCAACACTTTTATGGGACAGCCGGGTGCGCTTATCCATCAGGACACCACCAGCAGCACTGAACACACGTTCTGAGAGAATGCTGGCTGCCGGGCATGATAAAACTTCCAAGGCATGACAGGCGAGCTCAGGCCATTCAAGCATTTTTGAAGACCAAAATGTAAAAGGGTCACTAATGGTATTCATATTGAGCTCTAGATTGTCCTCCACCATCCTCTCCAGTCGTTCTCCACGTGTCAGACTTGTGCTCTGTTGTGCTGGTGTGCGAGCTGGTCTAAAAAATGTGTGAAAGGACTCTGAAATTGCTTCTGCCACTTATTCTGCTGCTGCTGCTGCTAATATTTTGGCGTTGACGAACTGACGTGCTGGAGGTTGAAAGTCTACAGCTGCAATGCACACTGTGTGCCTCACTTCTATCTTGGGGAAAAGCTCTATTAAGGTTGGTAAAAAAAGCTTGTTTTGATAATCCAACATTAGCGTGTCCCTTTCCAGGGCTGGAAGCATCTGGCAAAATTGACTCTTATAACGTGGATCTAACAGAGTGGCAGCCCAGTAGTCAGCATTATTTTGAATCCTAACTATACGGGGATCATGTTGCAGAAAGTCCAGCAAGAAGGCACTCATACGTCGGTTTCTTCCAGGTGGTCCAAAGCCAGACTCTATTGTTGACTGCGTAACACTGATGCATGTTTCCTTCATCCCCTCCTGCCAACCACGTTCAACAGAGAGGGGATAATTATCCTCTTCATCTTCTGACTGTTTCTTGCCCATCATCTATTCCTCCTCCATTTGTTCCTTGGCTCTTGCACCTTCACTAACAGTATGTCTGGTATCACCAAACCCCCTCGATTGCAGGAAGCCACCGTCACTTGGCATCCACCTGTGTGACGACAGTCTGGAACTTTAAGACATTCTAATCCCTTCCACATCCTCCTCTTCTTCTGGGACAACCACCTACTGCCACACGCTATTCAAAGTCTTCTCCAGCATGTAGATGACCAGAATAGTGATGTTGATGACAGCATTGTCAGCACTAACTAGTTTAGTAGAGATTTCAAAACTGTGCAGAAGGGTGCAGAGGTGCTTAATCTGGTCCCACTCCGTAAACATGATATACCCCACGTCCGTACTGCGTTAGCTTAGGCTATACGATATGACATACTGCGTCAGGGCTCGTTGCTGCTGACACAGTCGCTGCAACATGTGCAGAGTGGAATTCCACCGCGTTGGCACATCGCATATCAACCTGTTAACTGGCATGGAGAAAGACCTCTGTATCGATGCAAGTCAAAGACATGAGGGATGCGAACGGCGGAAGTGAGCACACAGCTTCTGTACTTTCTGAAGCAGCTCATCCAGGCCGGGATAGTGGCAGAGAAATCACTGTACCATCAGATTGAGGATGTGAGCTATGCAAGGCACATGTGTGAGTTCGCCTCAGCATAGGGCCGCCAACAGGTTCGCACCGTTAACACACATGGCCTTCCCTGGCTCCAGGTTCAGCGGAGACAGTCATTGCTGAAACTGAGCCTGGAGAGCTGTCCACATCTCTTAAGCTATATGACTGCGATCTCCAAGGCATATTAATTTGAAGACTGCCTTATTGCGGTGAGCCCTGGCTGCGCAGTACGGAGGCGGTGTGGATTTGCTCTGCACTGTTGGAATGCATGTCTCGTTAAGGCAGAGGTTGATTGCGCAGGTGGAGGCCCTAGAGGAGGTGGAGGATGCAGAAGCAGTGGAGGAAGTGTAAAATACAGAGGTTTGTTCTGCAAGCCTTGGGGATTCCAAGATTTGTGGAGCAGCCCCTTCCCCGCCTGTCCCCACAGCCACCAGAATCACCCAGTGCCCAGTCAGCAAGATGTAACGCCCTTAGTCATGCTTACTCGTCCAGGTGTCTGTGGTGAAATGCACCCTGGCAGATATAGATTTAGTCAAGGAACGGGTGATGTTGTCTGTGACATGCTGGTTTAGCACAGGCACAGCTTTCTTAGAGAAGTAATGGCTACTGGGCAACTGGTACTGGGGGACTGCGACGGCCATCAGCTTTCGGAAACTCTCTATCTACCAGGCAGAAAGGCAGCTTTTCTGTGGCCAACAGATTTGAGATGGTGGTTTGTCATGTGTACGATGAAACAATCTTTTACATGACAACAACTGCGGGACCGAGGGATGGCTGCGGTGCTGAGAGAGGGCGGAGTACGGTGAAACGGACAAACTGCTGGACTGTGAGTGAGGTGCAGGGGCAGATGTTTCGGTGGATTGAGAAACGTGTGCTCGATGAAACAAATACATCGGGCATGTCCGCTTCCTTTACAGCTGATGGGCTGTCACTCAGCCTGACTGGAGCAAGTAGAGAACCAGAAGTTTTGCGGTGGGAGACCTGCATGCCAATACTTGGCACGGTAAGAGAGGAGGAGGAAGAAACAGTGGATGTTGTTGATGGGGCAGCTGATGGTTGTTGAGGTCCACTGGTCTGCATTTTAGCACAGTGAGATTCCCAGCCTTATGCATGTTGTGCACGCATGTGAAGGTTCATGCATGTAGTAGTCAAATTATTGCACTTTTTCCCTCTACTGAGTTTTTTCTTGCAAAGTGTGCAGATAACGTGAGTTGCCTCATCCTTTGCGGTCTCAAAAAAGGCCCAGGCTAGGCAATCCTTGCCACCCCTGTGAGCTGCAGACCCACAACCACTGCATGCCACAGCCACAGTTGTGGCTAAGGATGCAGTACTCTTTGTGCTTGCATTACTCCGTGTCTGCACGGTAGGGCAGAAGGTAACCTTCTCATCTTCCTCCTCCACCTCCTGAGATGAGCTACTCAGCTGCGTTACTCTGGGTTCACACCAAGTAGGATCTTCAACCTCGTCATCATCCAATATGTTATCCTATTCCTCACTCTCAGAGTGATCCATCTCCTCTTGTTGCCCTGACAGCACAGTACAGTCCGCATGAGTCTCAAGTATCTGAGGCTCATCAGGATCACCTCCCTCCCCGGTGGTTAATGTCTGGTGATGTGGGTCAGGAACCTGCTCGGATCCTACTCCGCCCTGCCCCGAATCCAACGTAAAAAATTTTTTTGACATCAGTGCAGATGCTTTCCTCCTCTTCTTGACTCTGTGATTGTTTGCAGTGCACTTCTGATGCCCATGGTACAGATTCAACCATCTATGGTTCGCTACAGTCAGATGGGCGCTTGGACAGTTGTGACACGGGGGGAAGCAAGGGTAATTGGGATACCACCTCTGTGGACTGTACTGTGTGTGATGTTGAGGTGGAGGAAGAAGAGGAGAGGCCAGTTGAAGCAGCGCTTGCCATCCACTGGAGCACCTGCTCTTTCTGGCCATAATCAACAAGCTGTATCGCTGTGTGGCTGCGGCTGCCAAAGAAAGGGAGTGGAGTAGCCCGTCCAGTAACAGAATTTGTCAGTTGTCTGGATAGGACATGACGGTGTTTGTTCACTAGTACTTTCACTGACATTACCACCTACCCCACGTATACCTTGAACACCAAGCCAATTCCCCATTCCACAACAACCTCTCTTTTTCCCACTCATGCTGCTCAGATACTGTAGTAGCAGCACGCTATTAGCAAAACAAAATTAGATTTTTTTCCTTTGCAACAGCTCTGCACACACCTGAATTTCAGCAGCACTAAATGACAAGGTAAGATATGGCTTGCTGTATAACGTTGCTAACAGAACAAAGTAGTTTTTTTTTGAACATATTCGCTCATCGCTAGTGACAACGCACTCGCATACCCCAGCTTGTTTTTTTTTTTCTGTTTATCATGATTTATCTCTCACTGAGTGGTTTTGCCTTTTGTTATTAAGGGCCGATGGCATCAGATAGACTATTGTGTATGAGTGTGTATTCCTTCATGGACACACTCTTTCTTATTGATGCTACATACTGAAGTGGGGGCCATGTGAGTTGGTATATGTGTACACTCTTAGAGTGTGAATTATTACTGGTCCAATTTGCTTCATACTTGTGTGTGGGAAAATTGTTTGACTGCACACTTTGATGGAGAGAGGCTTTTATTATATCAGCATTTGATTATACCAGTTGCATTGAATCTGGCTAACCCCTTCGTTCTAATATTGGATTTAACTGTCTGTATATTGAGCCACAATAGGTATACAATACACTCAGGAGACAACTGGTTACTACTTAATTATTGTGCTATAGTGTTTTTTTCAATTTATCTGTTGTTCCTATTATGAGATTGTACGGGTTATATAAAAGTTAAGAATTTGATCCGATGTGACCGCTCTCTGGCCGCTTAGTTTTATGACTACAAATGGCAGGAATTTTGAAGTTGTGCCTTTTCTAGTCCTTTGCACGTCATCACTTTAGCGCTGCACTTTATGTGATTAGCACTAGTGTTGAGCGAATTTGTTCGCCAATTCAAATTCGGGTTCATGTTCTGGGTTCCTGCTTGTTCGCGCCAAAAAATTGGCTCCACCCACCAACATCCCTCATTTGTCACGCTGTCACTCAGATAACATCTAAAAAATTCGCTCAACACTAATTAGCACTATATTTTTGTCTGTAGTTTTTTATCTAATATTATTAAAGGTTATATTTTAGGGCTTCTGCCTCATAGAATAATATTGGGCCGAGTGCTATCCAATAAAACATCGGCAGTGTGAACGAACCCCAATAATGAGTCCAAAAAAGCTCCAGTGGCCAGTGTAAAAACTGCAAGATTACTTTAAAAAAATTAAAAATAAAATCGTGAAATGATGAAAAAAACATTTACAACATTTTTTAAATATTACATGTAACACAAAAACCCGATTAAAACAATATGTCATTTTCCGATGTTAGTTTCCCTGTTAATACTGTGAGTGTAAGAGAAGAAAATAGTTTAATGTCAAATTCATTGTAAATGCATCAACCTTTAACCTGAAGCAGCCTGTTTTTAAGCCAGTCACAATCTGTGGGAATGGAAATCAGTCTGATGAGATGATGTTAGAAAGTTCTAAGCGATTTGAATCTGGTGGTCTTGGCTTGAATTCCAGAGATATAAAGTTCCCAGAACAAAAGTGCCTTATGCTGGGTCCAACTGGCAGTCCTTGCTTTAGTCAACAGTCCAAAATGTATAATAGGCTATAAAGAATTATGTTTCCCTCAGTGCATGGTAGCCTCTCCAAATGATGGGAACAGTAAATTAATCAGTAGTATTTCATGTGGATTGAGGAAGTAGAAGGCAGTTTAAACCATAGTATAATCATCTTTCAGCAAGTAATAAATTAGTATCCCGCTAGTAAGGAATATGTGACAGACACTAATCTCTAGTAGTCATTTACATGGATAGTGTAAATAGGGCACTATAATGTTAGTCTCGCTATAGGCATCTTGACAAAATGTGTGAAAGCACAGTCCAACCATTGGGTTCCTCCTCACCATATTTTGGCATTATATTTCTATTGTTAAAAACCATCTGTCAAAAATATTTTACACTGCTTTATAATATATATTTAACCTGCACATAATAACCTTTGGCTACTTAATGCTTTATGTCTCCTACAGGGTATTGTATTAGGATAAAGCTGAATTTTTGAAGAGGACTTGTCACCAGGTAAAAAGTGGCCAGCTTTTGCTTTTATTTGGTTCCTGAGCCTTTTTAAATGAGCAATTTTATTCAGTACCTATTTTTATGATCATTGCAATGGGCGCTGCTCACAGGGTAAATTTGTAGTGCGGCCTAAAGACACACCGCCACCGAATCTCGTGGCATATCACAAGGGTATATATATATATATATATATATATATATATATATATAATTATTTTATATATTTATATTTATGTATATATATATATGTATATATATATATATATATATATGCACTACAGTACTTTTGGACACACCTTCTCATTTAAAGATTTTTCTGTATTTTCATGACTATGAAAATTGTACATTCGCACTGAAGGCATCAAAACTATGAATTAACACGTGGAATTATATACTTAACAAAAAAGTGAGAAACATCTGAAAATATGTCTTATATTCTAGGTTCTTTAAAGTAGCCACCTTTTGCTTTGATGACTGCTTTGCACACTCTTGGCATTCTCTTGATGAGCTTCAAGAGGTAGTCACCGGAAATGGTTTTCACTTCACAGGTGTGCCCTGCCAGGTTTAATAAGTGGGATTTCTTGCCTTATAAATGGGGTTGGGACCATCAGTTGTGTTGTGCAGAAGTCTGGAGGATGCACAGCTGATAGTCCTACTGAATAGACTGTTAGAATTTGTATTATGGCAAGAAAAAAGCAGCTAAGTAAAGAAAAACGAGTGGCCATCATTACTTTAAGAAATGAAGGTCAGTCAGTCCGAAAAATTGGGCAAACTTTGAAAGTGTCCCCAAGTGCAGTTGCAAAAACCATCAAGCGCTACAAAGAAACTGGCTCACATGAGGACCGCCCAAGGAAAGGAAGACCAAGAGTCACCTCTGCGTCTGAGGATAAGTTTATCCGAGTCACCAGCCTCAGAAATTGCAGGTTAACAGCAGCTCAGATTAGAGACCAGGTCAATGCCACACAGAGTTCTAGCAGCAGACACATCTCTACAACAACTGTTAAGAGGAGACTTTGTGCAGCAGGCCTTCATGGTAAAATAGCTGCTAGGAAACCACTGCTAAGGACAGGCAACTAGCAGAAGAGACTTGTTTGGGCTAAAGAACACAAGGAATGGACATTAGACCAGTGGAAATCTGTGCTTTGGTCTGAGGAGTCCAAATTTGAGATCTTTGGTTCCAACCACCGTGTCTTTGTGCGGCGCAGAAAATGTGAACGGATGGACTCTACATGCCTGGTTCCCACCGTGAAGCATGGACGAGGTGGTGTGATGGTGTGGGGGTGCTTTGCTGGTGACACTGTTGGGGATTTATTCAAAATTGAAGGCATATTGAACCACCATGGCTACCACAGCATCTTGCAACGGCATGCTATTCCACCTGGTTTGCGTTTAGTTGGACCATCATTTATTTTTCAACAGGACAATGACCACAAACACACCTCCAGGCTGTGTAAGGGCTATTTGGCCAAGAAGGAGAGTGATGGGGTGCTACGCCAGATGACCTGGCCTCCACAGTTACCAGACCTGAACCCAATCGAGATGGTTTGGGGTGAGCTGGACCGCAGAGTGAAGGCAAAAGGGCCAACAAGTGCTAAGCATCTCTGGGAACTCCTTCAAGATTGTTGGAAGACCATTTCCAGTGACTACCTTTTGAAGCTCATCAAGAGAATGCCAAGAGTGTGCAAAGCAGTCATCAAAGCAAAAGGTGGCTACTTTGAAGAACCTAGAATATAAGACATATTTTCAGTTGTTTCACACGTTTTTGTTAAGTATATAATTCCATATGTGTTAATTCATAGTTTTAATGCCTTCAGTGTGAATGTATAATTTTCATAGTCATGAAAATGCAGAAAAATCTTTAAATGAGGTGTGTCCAAACTTTTGGTCTGTACTGTCAATCTATCTATCCCATAGATACTGTGCTATGGGGCCCGTGAGCCGGGGGGGGGGGCCCGGTGTAAGCGCCTGCACCAAGACCCCCCTTCGCCCATCAGTGCCCACACTCTGCCCATCTGCACCCGCACTGGGCATCCCCTCCAGCCATCAGTGCGAGCAATAATAATGGTAGAGGGAGAGTCAGCAGACGCTTCCTCCCCCATCATTCTGCCTCGACGTCTGACATGTCAGAGCAGCGGGTGCATTGACGTCACTACAGTGCGCCCGCTGTTTTGAGATGTGCAGCGCTTCACACCACAAGCTCAGGACTAAGGAGACGGTAGCATCGGGTGGAACTAAGAGTATTGTATTTTTTTTTTTAAATCAGCAACTGGTGGCCATTATATTGTATAGGGGACCATGGGTGTGCATTGTATTGTATGGAGGACCATGGAGGTGCATTATATTGTGTGGAGGACCATGGGGGGTGCATTATATTGTGTGGAGGACCATGGGGGTACATTTTATTGTATGGAGGACCATGGGGGGTGCATTGTATTGTATGGAGGACAATGGGAGTGCATTATATTGTGTGAAGGAACATGGATGTGGATTATATTGTGTGGAGGACCAAGGGGGTGCATTATATTGTGTGGAGGACCATGGCGGGTCCATTATATTGTGTGGAGAACCATGGGAGTTCATTATATTGTGTGGAGTATCATGGGGGTGCATTATATTGTGTGGAGGACCATGAGGGTGCATTATATTTTGTGGAGGACCATAGGGGGAACAGTAGGGTCATTATACTTTGCATGTGCATGTGGAGGCTAATGTGGAGGAATTCACCATGGGTGTATCATACTGTGTTTGGGGGGCACTTTTGTTGGCATCATACCTTATGGGGGCAATGAAAGAGGAATCTAGGACTTCAGAAGGAGGAAACTTACTATGTAAAGTGTGGAAAGTTGTGAGATATGCTCTTCTGTGACCCCAACATTTATTTATTTTTTGGGGGGAGGGCACAAATAAAACTTCTGCTATGGGGGCCCCATGATTTCAATGCATGCCCCTGACTGGCACATGACTTATTCCTTCCAAAGACTATACTAAGGACCAGGGGGGACTTACTATGGGTGGAAGAAAGACGATTCCAGCAGATAAATAGGAAAGGGTTCTTTACAGTCATAGCAGTCAGACTGTGGAATGCCCTACCACAAGAGGTAGTAATGGCAGAGACTATAACAGCTTTTAAAAAAGGGTTGGATGATTTCTTCAGTATAGATAATTTAGTGACAACAATGTACAATTGATGGAGAAAAGTTGAAGTTGATGGACCTAGGTCTATTTTCAACCTATGCAACTATGAACTATGTGAAAACTAAACTTACGATTTTTCCGGTAAAATGTTGTTTTAGCCCCAAATTTGTAATTTTTACAATCGATAACAGAAAATGGACTTTGCTACGCAATTTCTCCCAAGTGCGAAAATACTCCATTTGTGGTCAAAAACTACTGTTTGGGCACATGGCAGGGCGTGGAAAGGAA
Source organism: Phyllobates terribilis (assembly GCF_046119375.1). Lineage (NCBI taxonomy): Eukaryota > Metazoa > Chordata > Amphibia > Anura > Dendrobatidae > Phyllobates > Phyllobates terribilis. The sequence continues at coordinate 878,353,484 of NW_027362761.1, forward strand.
AAAGCACGTTTTAATTTTTTGAGCGTAAATTTGTCTGCAATAGATCGTGAATGCCATGTTGCATTTGCAGAGACCCCGACATGCCAAAATAGCAGAAACTCCCCATAATTGACCCCATTTTGGAACAAGACCCCTCAAGGCATTCATCTACAGGTGATTCACAAAACTTTATTACATTTAAAACAAAAAATACATTTTGTCCACTAAAACACTTTTTTAGCAGCAAATTTATAGTTTCCACAAGGGGTAATAGGAGAAAATGGACCCCATAATTTGTTATGCAGATTTTATACTGAACACAGTGATGCCTCATATGTGGTTGTACACTACTGTTTGAGCACATGGCAAGGATCAGATGCAAGAAGTGCTACTTGGCTTTTAGAACTCAGATTCTGTTTGAATAGATTATGGGTTCCATTAGCCGAGCCCCTGAGTTGCAGATCAGCAGAAACCCCCCCAGGTGACCCCATATTGTAAACTTCACTGCTTAAGGATTTCATCTGTCGGTGTAGTGAGTATTTTGAATGCACAGGTGCCTCACAGAATTTTATAACATTGAAATATAGCATGTTAGTTGTATAAATGTAATTTTTTTATTTTCTGTAAATTTGTCAGTCACGTAAGGGTTAATAGGTGAAAGTTGAGCCAAAATGTATTGCAATTTCTCCTGAACGCGGTAATGCGCCATATGTCATCAGAAAATACTGTTAGGCCACACGTCAGGCCTGAGAAGAAAGGAGCACTATTTGGCTTTTGGAGCACAGATTTTGCAATAATAGTTTGCGGGCGACATTTGCGGAGACCTGAAGGTGTCAGAACAGCAGATAAATCCAAATTGTGACCCCATTGTAGTAATTACACCTCTCAATGAATTCATCTACGGCTGCAGTGACTATTTTGTAACATCCACACCATGCTTTACTCTGGAGAATTGCAAATATGCCAGTTTAGTGCCCATACATTGTGCCCTGCTTGTGCATTTGGAGACACGTACTCCGTAGATTGTTAAGTGCTCTCTCCCCACTAAAAGTAAAGGCAAACATGTGGCCACTTACTGTGGTTTAGGAACAGTGGGGGTGAGAAAGAAGGGGCATTTGGATTTGGGAGCAGAGTTTTCACTTGATTAAATTTGAGGGGGTAAGAGCCGTGTCGCTTTTCCAGAGTATTTGTTCTACCAGTAACCTGGGAACCTCCTATATTTACAGTGACAGATGACGGACCTGAGTGTGGGCTGGTTTAGTGTGGGATAAGTTTGGGTTTTTATTGGTAACATTTTGGGGTGCATAACATTTTTTGTTCACTTCCAGTACAAGGCTGGATCACATTATTGTATGCTACGCTGAGCACTTACAACATGGTTTCCATGTAAATCCCACTTAAATGCGATTCAGACAAAACCACTAACAGAGACACTCACTATAATGAGGTAGATGGAGATACCACTAGAACAGAGACTAGACGGAGTCAAAAATGACTCCATCTGCCTTATAAGTAAGTGGTTACTTTGGTGTTTGCCTGATTTGCGATTTTTGGTATTTACACAAAAAAACCCGTTGTAAGAGCTCAGTGGAGAGCGCAGGATAAATGTGACCTGAGCTTTATTCCAATTTTTTGGAGGCAGAATGAACCAATAGACAACAGTACAAGAAGAGGTTCTTAATTCTATTTTGGAATGGTTCACCGTGCGGTATTAATGATAAGACAGATTTATTCTTCAGGTCCATACGATTACAGCAATACCAGATTTATATACTTTAGTTTTTTTCATGTTTTGCTACTATCACACAGTAAAAATACTTTTTTTTAGAAAAAAATAGTTATTTCGTCAGCATAGTCTGAGAAATATAACTTTTTCTATTTTTTGGCAAACAGAATTGTATAAAGGTTTAATTTTTTGCATGACAAGTTGGAGTTTTTTTTTGGTACTATTTTGGGGCACATAATGTTTTTTGATTGCTTTTTATTCTGATTTTTTAGATACAGAATGAACAAAAACAATTAATTTAGTTATTACTTTTATTTTTTGAGTGGCTCACCGTATGGCCAAAGTGATAAGAATTTATATAGTTTTCTTTATGCTTTGCTACTTTTACACACTAAAAACAATATTTTACAAAAATTATTTTACTTTTGCATAGCCGTATTGTGAGAACTGTAACTTTTGTTTTTTTTGCCGAATGAGCCATATTAGGGTTTGTTTTTTTTAAAGTTTAGTGTTTTCATTTATACAATTTTTTTTTACATATGGCTTTTTGATCGCTTTTTATTCAATTTTTTTGTGTGTCAATATGATGAAAAAGCGAACGTTTTTAGGGTGCTTTTTTATTACTTTTTTACCGTGTTCGCCCTTTTACAGATCTGGACGTTCCAGATGCTGAGATAACAAACATGAGTACTTTTTTTCTTTTATTTTTGTTTTATCACAAAGACTGCGTTTTCAATGGCGAATCGGTTTTTCATGATTTTTGTGCACTTTGCTTTGTGTTTTTTTACTTTCTTACAAATTGTATTTAACTTTTTTTACTTTTTCACTTAGTCCCACTGTGGGACGTGAATATTTTGTACCTTGATCGATGGTCTCATGCATTGCAGTACTTGTGTACAGCAGTGTAGGAGACTAGTGTTGAGCCACCCCCGTAGTGTTCGAGTTCGGTTTGGTTCGTCGAACACCCGTATGTTCGTCGAACTGTTCGTCGAACACCTTCAAACACCGTTAAAACCAATGGCAGGCAAACAAAAACACATAGAAACACATAGAAAACACATAGAAAACACTTCAAAAGTGTCCAAAAGCTGACAAACTGCTCAGAAGACACAACTAACACATGGAAAAGTGACAAGTACATACAGTATAGTCATGCGAAAAGAAAAGAGGTAGAGGAGTAAAAGGAGGGGGAGACACAGATATAGGCATGTCATGCCCTTCTAAAATCAAGAAAGGCTGGAGTAAAAATCTAAAATCAGCCTACCAACACCCAGACGTCGTGACAAGAAAATTAAAAAAAGAAATATCTTTAGGTAGAATGGCGGTTCCATTCAGAACACTTTCCTTACAAGACGTAGTGGTATCCCCATTGTGAGTTGTGCCAAAAACGGAACCCAATACATTCGGACTAATCCACCATTTGTCATATCCAAGGTGCAGGTCAGTAAACGACAACATCGACGCGGAACCAAGTACAGTAGTATATACTGTACATCCTTTGACAAGGCAATCAGGCGGATCAAGAAGTTGGGAAGGGTCACCCTAATGGCCAAAACAGACATTGATGCGGCGTTCCGGTTACTTACTACCTGTGCCTCCGAATAGTGTCCACCTATTGGGCTGCTTCTGGGAAGGAGCATATTATATAGATCGCTGTTTGCCCATGGGGTGGTCCAGATCCTGCTCACTATTTGAGGCATTTAGTTGCTTCCTCGAATGGGTTATAATGGACGTTTCTAAGGGGGCACATATTATCCATTACCTCGATAACTTCTTATGCCTGGGCCCAAAAGATTTGCCACAGTGTGAATACACTCGGTAGTCCACCTGTGAGAAGGAGAGAGCTGGAGGGAGAGCGGACACCACAGAGCCGAGGGGTTAGATGGAGAACGGAAGAAGGAAAGAGGGTGAGGGAGGTAAGGGAGTACAGTGGAAGGCCGACCTGAGCTCCCTCACATTCCTGCTGGGTGGGGAACAGCCTTGGGAAGAAAAGCCGCTTGCGCATCCCTTTGAGGTTACCGGCGCGAGCGGGCAGAGGGACTACGCTGGAGTGCAAAGCCGACACGGCCAGTCCGCTCCTGCCCGTGCGACCTCCGTGTCGCCGGGTTTGTGCCAGAGCCGCGGTGGACCCTGACGGCCAGCCCCTCTCTCCCAATACTGGTGCCTGTCCGCTGGTGGGTCGAGCCACCCCGTGGTGGGGGAGAGTAACATCTGCAGAAGAAAGACCATCTTCCAGCCAAACTAAGATGTCTACTTCTTTTCGTGGACAATGTGATATGATCCCTTTCTTACGGACACGCCCATCGCTACAAATTCCAGATGAGGCACAAAAACAGCAGGTGCTTCAACGGATATCAAGTGCTCCTTCAAGTGGGCTCTCCTCCACCTCAACTTCAACATCACAAATACTCCAGTACTCAGAGGTGTCACCCCAATCGCACTTGCTTCCTCACAGCTCCCAAGTCTCCAGCTGCCCATCTGAGCATGGGGTAGCACAGATGGTTGAGTCTGCACGCTGTTTACTCATACTATAGCCTGGGAAACAGAGGTCTGCTCCAGAGCTTCTGCTAATCCAGACGAGGAAATGATCTGCACTGATGCCCAGAATCTTTATGAGTCAGATCCAGGACCAGATGAAGAAGGTTCTGAGCATAATGTAGACCCTCGTTCCCAAACTGTAACTCCTGTTGGTGGAGACAATGATGAAGACGATGGTGAGACTCAAATACCTGATTGGAGCGACAACTTGACTTTTCGGTCAGGGCAGGAAGAGGTTGGCTCTGAGGACGACGGGTGTGAGAACACACAAGGTGATGATGACGAGGTTGGAGATCCCACTTACTGTCAACCTACAGTCAGCCAGTTGATGAGGTCAGCAGAGGAGGTGGAGGAGGATGTGACTAGCCAAGGGGATGGGGATGACTCGGTACCCGGGCCATTGCCTGGACTTTGGGATGTCGCGGTGGTCGGCTCCCGGGCCCTTACCCTGGGGTCACTCTTTAAAAGGGTGGATAATTGTTAATTTTATAAGAGCTCGTGACGCCACCTGTGGTATCTGGTGAGAAGCACCAGCGCTGCAGCAATCCACTGAGGCCGGTGATAAGGCAGCTCGATGGTATAGCTCCCCACAGGTGGAGCTAGGCCTCAGAAAAGCGTATGCAGGGGGAATGCAGGACAGGCGAGACCCAGCTGGGTCAGAGCAAGAACAGGAACGAACACTGTAGTCACTTCAGTACCGTTTACTGGTAGAAATTCAGGCACATCCCGGAGCACTGTAGGGTGAAGGGTGCATATCAGGATCCTCCCCAATGAGCGGGTGTATGGCCTCCTGTTTCTTGCCTCTGCGTAGTAAGTTTCTGACCTGCCTGGAGCTAGGCCTTACTTTGTCTCTGTCCTGCGCTGGCTGACCTTGTGGTAGGGCCTTGTCTTGGAGTTCACGCTCCCAGTATGCGGGCCCTAAGCGTCTCCTGGCTCTGTTACGTATCAGCACCTAAGCGATCCTGGGACTTCTAGTTCTCCAGGGATTCCGGTTATGCCTTACTGGGTCATAGAGATCCCGGTAAGCTCGGATCCGGTGTCCGGTAAATGCTTCGGGGTGAGCTGGTTAAGCTCCTCTGCCCCCTATGTACTAACTCTCCACTCGCCTTTGGCCTACTCGGGCCCTCACTAGACTATACACACTAATGGCAGCTTGCCCCGCTTCACCGATCTTATGGCGCCGGCACACCTTAAGCTCTAACTGGGCTCCCTGAATCTAGTTAGCAGGAGCTTCGTGCTCCACTGCTGAACTATTAACTGAGTTCTCTAGACTAGACTGAGCTCCACTGCAGACTGGCCTCTCTTAGGCTTCTCTACTGCAGGAACTCTTCAGAGGAACTGAACTGCCTAGCTCCACCTTCCCTATTTATATCCCTAACGGGCTACCTCTGCTGGTCTGAGGTGGAAGGTGGAGATGTGTGAATGTTTATGGGGGGCCTCTTGTGGAGGATTCCATCAATGCACTCTTCTAGGATCTGTGATACCAAGCGCAGCTGGGCGTCACAGATGCTATTGACGACGAGGTTAGGTTGCGCCTTCCTGGACAGAGAGAGAGTACTGAAAGCACGTCAACAACTGCATCCTCAACCACAACTCTGCCTCTGATCACAAGTCGTGGTGGCTCTTCAGGTCGCATGGGCTCTAAGCCGTGCATAGCCTGGGCATTTTTTCAGATCGATAAGGATGACCCAACTCGTGTTATCTGTAATATTTGTCACCAAAAGCTAAGTAGAGGCCAAAAAATCCATAGTTTGAGTACTTCATGCATGAACCGTCACATGGATATGAAGCATAAGTTGCAGTGCGAAGCTCACTGTGCTACAATGTGGTCTAGAGGGCCGGGCCAACCACCGTCTGCCCCATCTTGTTCATCCGCGGCCTCTTCATCCTCTGTGACTGGGGGGACAGCAGTCACACATGTTTTTGGACGCAGACCTGCCACCTCTTTACCTGCAACAGCCAGTGTGATTGGCAGGTCATCATTTCATTTGGAAGTGGAAACACCAGCTGGTGTTGAGCGCTCTCCGACATCGAGAGCAACACCTTTGTATCAAGGCAACCTAACTTTTCCGCCTGCATCTTCCTCACAGACCGGCAGTTTGCCGGGGACACCCTACTCAACCCCGTCTAAGCACAACAGCCAGCCCACGGTCCCTCACATGTGGACAAGTAAAAGACCATTTCCTCCTAGCCATGACAAAGCTAAGAGGTTGAATTTCACCATCTGCAAGCTGTTGGCTACAGAAATGCTGCCTTTCTGCCTGGTGGACACAGAGGATTTTCGAGACCTTATGTCCGTCGCAGTGCCCCAGAACCAGATGCCCAGTCGGCACTACTTCTCAAAGAAAGGTGTGCCTGCGCTACACCAGCATGTCGCACACAACATCGCCGCTTCTTTGAGAAACTCTGTGTGTGACAGGGTGCATTTCACCACAGACACTTGGACGAGTAGGCATGGACAGGGGCATTACATGTCGCTGACTGGGCACTGGGTAACTATGGTGACAGCAGGACAAGGGGCTGCTGTCCAAGACTTGTCGTCCCCACGAGTTGTGCGTCAATCCTCTTTATCTAGAAGCTCCTCCACTGCTTCTGCCTCCTCAACCTCCTCTCGGTTCTCCACCTGCACCCAAAGCCTGTCTGGTAATGCCACCCGCTTTCTAACTGCGCAGAAGGAATCTGTTAGAACTCTCCTGTTAGTTTTTTTCTATTTTGGTCACGTGACCTGCTGCCTATTTATTCCAGCTCCGCCCTTCTGGCTTTACTGGACTTCAGTGTTATTTGACTCTCTATCTAGCCAGGTGCTTTTGTACCTATCTCTCTAGTTCGTTTGGTCCTTTGGACCTCTAAGTACTTTTTGTCTGTTTGTCTTTTTGCTCCGCTACAACATCTGCTAGGAGGTGTCCAATTTTGTCCCAGTCCTTAGTTCTTTTAGGGACCCCTCCCTTTATTCTATAGTTCTGCGTTCAGACTAGCTGAGGACTAAGGCGGGTCTGCACACCTCCTTACTATGCTGGCAGCAGGGCTCAATGGCATCAGGCGGTGTTAACTTTGAAATGTCTGGGAAATGTGAGTCACACAGCTGAGGAGTTGTGGTCAGCTCTGGAGTCCCAGTTTCATGAATGGTTGTCTCCACTGGACCTGCAACCAGGGAAGGCCATGTGCGACAATGCTGCAAACCTGGGTTCGGCCCTTCGCCGGGGCAATGTCACACACGTGCCTTGTATGGCTCACGTGTTGAACCTGGTTGTCCAGCAATTTTTAGCCCACTATCCCGCTGTGTGCTCACTTCTGCCGTTCGCATCCCGCAGCTCAACGACTTACATCTCTACAGAAGTCGTTGGGCCTGCCAGTTCACCGGGTGTGCCGACACGGTGGAATTCAACTCTGCACATGTTGCAGCGACTGTGGCAGCACCGACAAGCCCTGGTGCAATAAATATAGCCTGGGCAAACGAGATCCAGAGGTGGGGCAAATCACGCTGCAGGAGTGGTCTCAGATCAGGGACCTATGAAGTTGACGCGCCCCCTGGGCCGTGGGGTACCCGGAGCTGGGCCGGTAGACGCTGGGGGTTGTAGTCACTGTGGCGGTGACCCGGTCCGTGAGCTAGGGCGGTCAATCCAAGGGTAATTTGTATATATGGGTTTTATAATGTCCGACTACGCCACCTGTGGAGTGCGGCCAAAGGGGCCACCGCTGCGGAACAGTCCTCTGAAGCTGGTGGTTTTGCAGCAATGGTATTATTACTCCACACAAGAAGAGTGTAGCTTCAGGGCAGTGTGGGTGGATGATGGTGGTTGTAGTGCAGGGAGTCAGTAATGAACACAGAGTCCGTGTGATGCAGTCCCAAGATCTTTACTCACAGTTGTTGCAGTCCAGATTACAGGTACCAGAGCAATCTCCCCCGTCGTGCTGTGCGTACTCAGTGAGGGGCTCAGTCCATCCCCAGATAGCTCTGGAGTACTTAGCAGGACCCCCTTCTGTGTGTCCTTTCTCTGGCCTTCTCCCTGCACCTCACACCCAGTGACACTTCTATCCGGTATCCTTGGGCCTTGGCGGGCGACGTGTGTTCCGTCCCCTGGGTCCTATGTGGCTACCTTCTTAGTGAGACTGGTGTGGACTTTGGCCTGCAGTACATGAAATGCTGCAGCCTCCGGTTTCTAGTTGAGCCTTGCTGTTTCTCCGCTAGTTGAGGGACCGGTTCCCCTTATCTGGCCTGACCCCTCTACCTCCTGGTAGCAGCGTGCGTACCGGTGGCCTTCTGCACGGCCCGTACCCCTAGGGTCCCTTCGATTCCTGGAGCCTTCCTTCTCCCACTCCTCTCTTCTCTCCTTCAGTCCTGGGCCTCCCAGGCTAGGCCCGCCTCCGGAGCAGAGCTTATGCAGAGCCTCTGCTCCTGTCACTTCTCCTCCTCTGACTGGCTTGCTCTTTCTAAGATGGCTTCCTATTTATACTCTCCCTGTCATGTGCTTCCCTAAGCTGCTTTCTCCACCCACACCCACTACATAGGACCCTCCCGCCAGCTAGGGACCTGGGACTGTGCTCTCCCTTAGGAGCAATCTCGCCCTACCCCCACTGCGGGTATGTGTTGTATGCAGGTGTTAGAGTCCCGAGCCATACTCCTTCCTTACCTGAGGGTGAGATACCACACCTCTGGGTGAGATGCAGTACCTCTGTAGCGACTGAACCCTCAGGGGCACCACACACCCTTCTGCACAGTTTTGAAATGGCGACGAAGATGTTTAGTGCTGACGACGATGCCATTATCAGCATGACTATTCCGGTGATTTACATGCTGGAGCACACGTTAAACAGAATTCAGAGTCAGGTGGTGGGACAAGAGGAGGTGGAGCAAGTAGAGGAGGAGTCATATGCGGAAGGGATAACATCTCCAAGGTCCAGACGGTCGGCAGCACCAAGGCGGCAGGCATGGGAGGGAGGGGGAGAGGGATTAACCAGGGCGCATGGTAGCAGCCAAACTGTTGAGGAAGGTGCAGGAGCCGAGGAAGAAGTGGAGGACGAACTGGCGATGGGCATGGAAGACTCATCAGATGAGGGAGACCTTGATCACATTTCTGTTGTGCAAGGTTGGGGGGAGAGGGCAGAGGAAGGAAGCATGATTCTTACCTCGCTACCAACACAACAAGGACTTGGTCCTCCTGGATGCGCAAGACACATGAGTGCCTTCTTGCTGCACTACCTGCAACATGACCCTCGGATTGTCAGAATTCAAAGTACTCCCAACTACTGGGTTGCCACACTCTTAGATCCCCGGTACAAAAGTAAATTTGCCGAAATAATTCCTGCCATAGAAAGGGATTCACGCATGCAGGAGTATCAGCAGAGGCTGTTGCAGAATCTTACATGTGCATTTCCACAAAACACCAGTGGTGCACGTAGTGAATCTCACAGTTCTAACTTGCCAACTGTGGGACTGTCGAGTCTTCATCACTCAAACCGTAACAGTAACACAGTATCTGCTGGTAACAGCAATTTTGTGGAATCGTTTCACCACTTTTTTAGACCATCCTTTGCAAGGCCACAGGAGACAAGAAGTCTGACACATAGTCAACACCTAGAGAGGATGGTACAGGAGTATCTCCAAGTGAACATCGAAGCCATGACTGTGTCACTGGACCCTTGCTCATTTTGGGATTCCAATCTGGAAAAATGTCCGGAGCTCGCCGCTTACGCCTTGGAGATTTTGTCATGCAATGCAGCCAGCGTTCTCTCTGAACGTGTGTTCAACGCTGCTGGTGGTGTGCTGACAGATAAGCACACGCGGTTGTCCACTGAGAATGTAGACAGACTCACGTTCATAAAGATGAATAAATCATGGATCCGCAAGGACTTTTCTACCCCTGTGTCATCCTGGGGAGACTAAAAGCTTAAGGATTTGGTTAAATCACCTCACCAAACGTTTTAAGCAACTCTGGGGCAATTGATACCACTTAAGTGGTGTCTGTGCCACAATTTTTGGAAAAAATGGAGACTCTTTTTGGAGTCCCCTTGCTGTGTTTTACGTGACATTGGCATCGTCAATTCCAGGTGGGTTGGGTGTCTCCCCCTCCCTTTTAACTGTAAGAAACTACATACACTATGGCTTGGGGTAACACAGATGGTTGAGTCTGAAGAGCTGTTTACTCAGAGGTCTGCTCCAAAGCTTCAGTGTCTGCTAGTCAGCGTAGAATTTTTATCCGCATCTAGCCTAGGCAATACTTTGGGTGTAGTAGCTCAGCTGCGAAGCAAGCTGCACCGCCTGTGAATTTTTAAATGCATCTAGCCTAGGCAGACTGTGGGGACCCCCATCCAAACCAGGACGCTCAGCCCCCCTACCGTCCCCCTTTCCTTGACAATACAATAATGTAACTCTTACAACTGGATGGGTGAGGATCGGTCACAGCTTTATTAACTCTTTATACTCATTCCATTAGAAAGGCATTTTATTTCTAAAACAATTCAGCTTGTTGCAGCTTGCCCTGGGTCTCCACACCGGCAAGTTGGCCAACAAGTGTAACTCTCCAACATGTCCTTTCTATTTCCAGGCCACGGAGGATCCTGCATACTCTTATGCAGGACTTTGACCCTCATCCATCACTCTTAACGCTTGTTCCACTCCGTCCTGGAGTCCTGACAGGAATATGTCCAGTCCAATATCCATTAAGTGAACACCGTCGGGCCGTATGAGACCTGCTTTATCTCCTTCCAGTTGTCGGTGTTGTATCACTACACAGCCTCTGTCTCTTCTAAATTTTGCCATCCGAATATTTATTACCCGCCTTGTCCGTTCGATGGCCGTGATGTCGCGCGCACCTTGCCATACCGCTATCGGCACAATCTCTGACCATACTATAGTTAGTTTTGTGAAAAATTCTCTGAAGCGCTCAGTGTCTAATTTCATTATTGCCATTAGTTATGCGCTCTTGTGATGACCTAGGTTGTTTCCCCCGGCCTGTATAACTAAGATGACCAGACCTCTTGCCTCTCTCCCTACCTTGATTACCTCCATTATTACCTGTGGCCATAGCAGGCCTCTAATACCTCTCCAGTTGAAATATGTGTTATGTAACTCTAATTTCCTCCCGCCTGGGCGGACTTTCGCCCTTTTTTCTGCCCAATATATATACGAGTGGCCTATCACCCACACTGTTAGCTTAGCGTCACCTGTAAAAGAAACAAACCACGTCAGGATAACAAGTCGGGTCTTATGTATCTCGCCAAACACGTGGATCGCCATCTCCCTATCCTCTGAACTTCCGTTTCTGACAGTCCTGCTCTAGCTGCTTCCGTGGCCGCGCCTATGAGTGTGTCCCATAATCTTTGGGGTGGTTCCCTGCCATGTTATGCATTTATTAAATATAGCTTGGAACTGGTATCTTGATAATGGCATTCCATCAATGTGTGATAGGAAGAAATTACTTTGTGGTCTGATGGTTATATATGTTTTTACTATTGTTACCCGACTCAGTGTACCGTTTGTGGGTTGTAGAAGTACCCAAGTGCCCCTGACCGCTGGAACTGTTTTCGATTGGCGTATGCATAGACGTATTGCTTTATTGGCTATGACTACGTCCTGGTGTAGTAAGCCTTCACTGGTGGTAATTTTGGATTGAGGGACTAATTCGCTTATGCATAGCGCCCCGAAGAAGGCGATCGCAAATGCAGTAGACAGTAGTGTTGCTTCAAATTTTGAGTGTCATGTTAATGGTGTTAGGGATATGATGTGAGAAATCAGTTTTAGTGACACAGGATGGGACATCTACACTCCTGACTTGGCTGACCCCTTTTCCACCCTTTTATGGATTGTCTGATAATGAATCTCTTTGTCACATCTCCCCAATTCAGTAGTTGGAAGTGAAATGCTACTCCGGTCAGACACCGCTGCGCTGACGCCCCTGATATGCCCCTCATCATTAGCTGGTGGAGAAATTCTATGGTGACTTGTAATCTGGCTTGTTCACATTGGTCACCCCGTCTGCCTGCTATCAGTCGTGTCCACTCTTCCCAAGCCTTACCGTATGCTTGCCACTTCGATGGGGCAACTGACGCTCTGATTAAAGGCATCAACTATTCGCCACTAGATCCCATAGGGAGGGTGGGCAACTGTTGCCCGATGGGTGGGCGTTGGGGAGGAGCTCTGTGAAAATCTGCCAATTGAATTGTGATAAAGTGTTAGCAGCAGCTTTAGACCCCTCAGCATCGTGGCTAGCGCGGACCTATACATTGTGTTTTAGGCACAGGAATGCTAGCCGGCGTAGTAGGCCTAGCACTGGGAGAGACGATGATACTATCTTATTAATGCAGCGCTGGGCTGGTGTTTTTTGTTAGGAAGCGTATATTTTTGTTAGCCAGGCACGCGCCCCATATTTCTATTGCTACCACTATGGGGAAGAAAAATTATTTTCCGGGCTAGATGCAGCTAAAAATTATTATTAATTTCAAAGCTGGTGGAGCTTGGTATAGATGGCCTAATAGAATGAGTACCACACACTGCTAATATGCCCAAAATTATTTTACAGGCAAGATGCAGCTAAAAATTATTATTAATTTCAAAGCTGGTGGAGCTTGGTATAGATGACCTAATACAATGAGTACTACATACTACTACTATGCCCAAAATTATTTTCCAGGCAAGATGCAGCTAAAAATTATTAGTAATTTGAAAGCTGGTGGAGCTTAGTATAGATGGCCTAATAGAATGAGTACCACACACTGCTAATATGCCCAAAATTATTTTCCAGGCAAGATGCAGCTAAAAATTATTATTAATTTCAAAGCTGGTGGAGCTTGGTATAGATGGCCTAATACAATGAGTACCACACACTACTACTATGCCTAAAATAATTTCCAGGCAAGATGCAGCTAAAAATTATTATTAATTTCAAAGCTGGTGGAGCTTTGTATAGATGGTCTAATAGAATGAGCACCACACACTGCTAATATGCCCAACATTATTTTACAGGCAAGATGCAGCTAAAAATTATTATTAATTTCACAGCTGGTAGAGCTTGGTATAGATGGCCTAATAGAATAAGTACCACACACTACTACTATGCCCAAAATTATTTTCCAGGCAAGATGCAGCTAAAAATTATTATTAATTTCAAAGCTGGTGGAGCTTAGTATAGATGGCCTAATAGAATGAGTACCACACACTGCTAATATGCCCAAAATTATTTTACAGGCAAGATGCAGCTAAAAAATATTATTAATTTCAAAGCTGGTGGAGCTTGGTATAGATGGCCTAATACAATGAGTACCCCACACTACTACTATGCCCAAAATTATTTTCCAGGCAAGATGCAGCTAAAATTATTAATAATTTGAAAGCTGGTGGAGCTTAGTATAGATGGCCTAATAGAATGAGTACAACACACTGCTAATATGCCCAAAATTATTTTACAGGCAAGATGCAGCTAAAAATTATTATTAATTTCAAAGCTGGTGGAGCTTGGTATAGATGGCCTAATAGAATGAGTACCACACACTGCTAATATGCCCAAAATTATTTTACAGGCAAGATGCAGCTAAAAATTATTATTAATTTCAAAGCTGGTGGAGCTTGGTATAGATGGCCTAATAGAATGAGTACCACACACTACTACTATGCCCAAAATTGTTTTTCAGGCAAGATGCAGCTAAAAATTATTAGTAATTTGAAAGCTGGTCGAGCTTAGTATAGATGGCCTAATAGAATGAGTACCACACACTGCTAATATGCCCAAAATTATTTTACAGGCAAGATGCAGCTAAAAATTATTATTAATTTCAAAGCTGGTGGAGCTTGGTATAGATGGCCTAATACAATGAGTACCACACACTACTACTATGCCCAAAATTATTTTCCAGGCAAGATGCAGCTAAAAATTATTATTAATTTTAAAGTTGGTGGAGCTTGGTATAGATGGCCTAATACAATGAGTACCACACACTACTACTATGCCCAAAATTATTTTCCAGGCAATATGCAGCTATAAATTGTTATGAATTTCAAAGCTGGTGGAGCTTAGTGTAGATGGCCTAATAGAATGAGTACCACACACTGCTAATATGCCCAAAATTATTTTACAGGAAGATGCAGCTAAAAAGTATTATTAATTTCAAAGCTGGTGGAGCTTGGTATAGATGGCCTAATAGAATGAGTAACACACACTGCTTATATGCCCAAAATTATTTTACAGGCAAGATGCAGCTAAAAATTATTATTAATTTAAAAGCTGGTGGAGCTTAGTATAGATGGCCTAATATAATGAGTACCACACACTACTACTATGCCCAAAATTAATTTCCAGGCACGATGCAGCTAAAAATTATTAGTAATTTGAAAGTTGGTGTAGCTTAGTATAGACGGCCTAATAGAATGAGTACCACACACTGCTAAGATGCCCAAAATTATTTTACAGGCAAGATGCAGCTAAAAATTATTATTAATTTCAAAGCTGGTGGAGCTTGGTATAGATGGCCTAATAGAATGAGTACCACACACTGCTAATATGCCCAAAATTATTTTACAGGCAAGATGCAGCTAAAAATTATTATTAATTTCAAAGCTGGTGGAGCTTGGTATAGATGGCCTAATACAATGAGTACCACACACTACTACTATGCCCAAAATTATTTTCCAGGCAAGATGCAGCTAAAAATTATTAGTAATTTGAAAGTTGGTGGAGCTTAGTATAGATGGCCTAATAGAATGAGTACCACACACTGCTAATATGCCCAAAATTATTTTACAGGCAAGATGCAGCTAAAAATTATTATTAATTTCAAAGCTGGTGGAGCTTAGTATGGATGGCCTAATAGAATGAGTACCACACACTACTACTATGCCCAAAATTATTTTCCAGGCAAGATGCAGCTAAAAATTATTAGTAAATTGAAAGCTGGTGGAGCTAGTATAGATGGCCTAATTGAATGAGTACCACACACTGCTAATATGCCCAAAATTATTTTACATGCAAGATGCAGATAAAAATTATTATTAATTTCAAAGCTGGTGGAGCTTGGTATAGATGGCCTAATAGATTGAGTACCACACACTGCTACAGGCCCAAAAGGTTTTACTTGGCTAGGTGCAGTAAAAAATTTGTATTACATACACAGGTGGTGTAGCTTGCAACACAGATAGGCTACTCCACTGACTAAAACTCACTGCAAGAGGCCCAAAAGGATTTGCTTAGCTAGATTTAGCCAAATGCTGTGAAAAACACTTGCACAGCACTGGCACAGACCTGCCTGGCAAAAAGTGATAGGAACTGATGTAACCTAGCCCTCAAAAGGGCTGGAATTAGAACTAGTCACTAGAGATGAGCGGTGTTCGACTTGAACTGTTCGCCAATCTCAAATTCGAGCTGTTTTGGGCGGTGTTCGAGTTGTTCGACGAACCCGAACGATTTGCAAAAAATTCGGCTGTTCGAGGTTATGTTCGATAACTGTTCGTGCACCAAAAGCGTGTCCTGCATGTCTGGCGCTATTTAGAGCACCAATCATGCAGGGATTGTCTGCCACTCACTGTAATGCCACAGCCATGGTGGTTGTGGCATTACAGTGATTGCCCAAATCGATGGGAACAGTGCCAACAGTGAAACATGAAAAGCCGGCAATTCAGCAGCGGCATACACCTGTACCCGACAATTTAGAACCGAAAGAATAGAGCTTCACACATAGATTAGATAGATATAAACATGTCAGTCACATATATACGAAGTACAGTGAAAGTGCTGCTTACTGTACTTGTCATTTAGCGTAAAGGATTTATCAAAAAAAATAATAGTGTTTTCATGCACCGTCTCTTTAAAAAAGCCGGCCGGCAATTCAGCAGCGGTACCCGACAATTTAGAATAGAAGGAATAGAGCATCACACATAGATTAGATAGATAGAAACATGTCAGTCACATATATAAGAAGTGCAGTGACAGTGTTGATTACTGTACTTGTCATTTAGTGTAAAGGATTTATTTAAAAAAATAATAGTGTTTTCATGCACTGTCTCTTTAAAAAAGCCGGCCGGCAATTCAGCAGCGGTACCCGACAATTTATAACAGACAGAATAGAGCATCATACATAGATTAGATAGATAGAAACATGTCAGCCACATATATACGAAGTACAGTGACAGTGTTGCTTACTGTACTTGTCATTTAGCGTAAAGGATTTATCAAAAAAAATAATAGTGTTTTCATGCACCGTCTCTTTAAAAAAGCCGGCTGGCAATTCAGCAGCGGTACCCGACAATTTATAACAGACAGAATAGAGCTTCACACATAGATTAGATAGATAGAAACATGTCAGTCACATATATATGAAGTACAGTGATAGTGTTGGTTACTGTACTTGTCATTTAGTATTAAAATAAAGGATTTATTATTAAAAAAATTGGCGTGGGGTTCCCCTTAATTTTAGGCTCTAGCGGAGGTTAAGCAGACGGCTGGGGCAGATGTTTGAAGCCTGGGAAGGGGGTAATACCCACGGAGCTTCCCAGGCTACTAATATCAGCCCCCAGCTGAATACAGTGTCTGCGGGATGAGAGGCTGGATGGCAGCGTTCTGCTGCGGTCCAGCCTGTCATCTCGATGTAGCAGAGCTGAAGCTGTCGTGGGAACCATGGAAAGGTAAGGATGAGGTTGCTTTATTATTTTTCTTTTATTTCAGGAGATCGTTGGCTTCAGCTGGAATGGGCGTGATGGTAAGTATGGTTTAATTTAGAACAATAAAGAATTGTGTGTTTATTTCAATTAAAGGACTTTTTTCTGGGTGTTGTGTTTTTTTTAAATACTTTACTAGAAATTCATGGTGGTCATGTCTAATATTGGCGTGACCCCATGAATTTCGGGCTTAGGGCCAGCTGATAATGCCAAGCTGGCCCTAACCCCTTTATTACCCAGTGAGCCACCGCATCAGGGCCCTGGATGAGTTGGGTACAGCGCCAGAAGATGGCGCTTCTATGAACGCGCCATTTTCCGGGGTGGCTGCGGACTGCAATTTGCAGCGGGGGTGGCCCAGAAAGCTTGGGCCTCCCTGCGCTGCGGATTCCAGCCCCCAGCTGCCTAGTTGTACCTGGCTGGACACAAAAACAGGGCGAAGCCCCACGTCAATTTTCTTTAAATTATTTCATGAAATAATTAAGAAAAAAAGGGCTTCCCTATATTGTTGTGTCCGGCCAGGTACAAATAGGCAGCTGGTGGTTGGGGGCAGCCCGTTCCTGCCTGCTGTACCTGGCTGGACACAAATATAGTGCGAAGCCCCACGTCAATTTTTTTTAAATTATTTCATAAATTTCCTGAAATAATTTAAAAAAATTGAAGTGGGGCTTCGCACTATATTTGTGTCCAGCCAGGTACAGCAGGCAGGAACGGGCTGCCCCCATCCACCAGCTGCCTATTTGTACCTGGCCGGACACAACAATATAGGGAAGCCCTTTTTTTCTTAATTATTTCATGAATTTCATGAAATAATTAAAAAAAATTGAAGTGGGGCTTCGCACTATATTTGTGTCCAGCCAGGTACAGCAGGCAGGAACGGGCTGCCCCCATCCACCAGCTGCCTATTTGTACCTGGCCGGACACAACAATATAGGGAAGCCCTTTTTTTCTTAATTATTTCATGAATTTCATGAAATAATTAAAAAAAATTGAAGTGGGGCTTCGCACTATATTTGTGTCCAGCCAGGTACAGCAGGCAGGAACGGGCTGCCCCCAACCACCAGCTGCCTATTTGTACCTGGCCGGACACAACAATATAGGGAAGGCCTTTTTTTCTTAATTATTTCATGAATTTCATGAAATAATTAAAAAAAAAGTACGTGGGGCTTCGCCCTATTTTTGTGTCCAGCCAGGTACAACTAGGCAGCTGGGGGCCGGAATCTGCAGCGCAGGGAGGCCCAAGCTTTCTGGGCCCCCCCCCCCGCTACAAATTGCAGTCCGCAGCCACCCCGGAAAATGGCGCGTTCATAGAAGCGCCATCTTCTGGCGCTGTACCCAACTCATCCAGGGCCCTGGTGCGGTGGCTCACTGGGTAATAAAGGGGTTAGGGCCAGCTTGGTATTATCAGCTGGCCCCAAGCCCAAAATTCATGGGGTCACGCCAGTATTAGACATGACCGCCATGAATTTCTAGTAAAGTATTTAAAAAAAACACAACACCCAGAATAAAGTCCTTTAATTGAAATAAAGACACAATTCTTTATTGTTCTAAATTAAACCATACTTACCATCACACCCATTCCAGCTGAAGCCAACGATCTCCTGCAATAAAAGAAAAATAATAAACCAACCTCATCCTTACCTTTCCATAGTTCCCACGACAGCTTCAGCTCTGCTACATCGAGATGACTGGCTGGACCGCAGCAGAACGCTGCCATCCAGTCTGTCATCCCACAGACACTGAGAAGCGCACGCATGCTTGCGCTCCTCACTGTCTCGCTGTGACGGCATCCAGATGAGCCGAGGTCATGTCCAATGAACTCGGCTCACCTCATGCACGTCACTGACAGCGTGGGAAAATTCTCCTGCAATCAGCGCTTCAGCGTGAGAATTTTCCCACGCTGTCAGTAGCGTGCATGAGGTGAGCCGAGTTCATTGGACATGAACTCGGCTCATCTGGATGTCGTCACAGAGAGACGCTGAGCAGCGCAAGCAAGCCTGCGCTTCTCAGTGTCTGCGGGATGACAGGCTGGATGGCAGCGTTCTGCTGCGGTCCAGCCTGTCATCTCGATGTAGCAGAGCTGAAGCTGTCGTGGGAACCATGGAAAGGTAAGGATGAGGTTGCTTTATTATTTTTCTTTTATTGCAGGAGATCGTTGGCTTCAGCTGGAATGGGCGTGATGGTAAGTATGGTTTAATTTAGAACAATAAAGGATTGTGTCTTTATTTCAATTAAAGGACTTTATTCTGGGTGTTTGTGTTTTTTTTAACTTTGACTATGGGGTTAGTAATGGGGGTGTCTTATAGACGCCTCTCCATTACTAACCTGGGCTTGATGTCAGCTGGCATTATAAGCTGACATCAACCCCAACCCTATTACCCCCTGCCACCGCACCAGGGCAGCGTGGAAGAGCGAGGCTAAGTGCCAGAATTGGCGCATCCTATGAATGCGCCATTTCTGGGGCGGCTGACGGCTGGTGTTTCTAGCCTGGGAGGGGGCCAATATTCATGGCTCCCTTCCTGGGCTATTAATATCAGCCCCCAGCTGTCTGCCTAGCCTTTGCTAGCTATTAAATTAGGGGGGACCCCACGTCATTTTTTTTGGGGGGTCCCCCATTTTAATAGCTAGTAAAGGCTATGTATTCAGCTGGGGGCTGATATTAGTAGCCTGGGAAGCTCCGTGGGTATTACCCCCTTCCCAGGCTTCAAACATCTGCCCCAGCCGTCTGCTTAACCTCCGCTAGAGCCTAAAATTAAGGGGAACCCCACGCCAATTTTTTTAATAATAAATCCTTTATTTTAATACTAAATGACAAGTACAGTAACCAACACTATCACTGTACTTCATATATATGTGACTGACATGTTTCTATCTATCTAATCTATGTGTGATGCTCTATCTTTCTGTTCTAAATTGTCGGGTACCGCTGCTGAATTGCCGGCCGGCTTTTTTAAAGAGACAGTGCATGAAAACACTATTATTTTTTTAAATAAATCCTTTACACTAAATGACAAGTACAGTAAGCAACACTATCACTGTACTTATTATATATGTGACTGACATGTTTCTATCTATCTAATCTATGTGTGAAGCTCTATTCTTTCTGTTCTAAATTGTCGGGTACAGATGCTGAATTGCCGGCCGGCTTTTTTAAAGAGACGGTGCATGAAAACACTAATATTTTTTTTAATAAATCCTTTACACTAAATGACAAGTGCAGTAACCAACACTGTCACTGTTCTTCTTATATGTGTGACTGACATGTTTCTATCTATCTAATCTATGTGTGATGCTCTATTCCTTCTTGTCTAAATTGTCGGGTACCGGTGTATGCCGCTGCTGAATTTGCCGGCCGGCTTTTTTAAAGAGAGTGTCTTCTGAGCAGTTTGTCAGCTTTTGGACACCTTTGCAGGTGTTTTCTATGTGTTTCTATGTGTTTTTGTTTGCCTGCCATTGGTTTTAACGGTGTTCGACGGTGTTCTAAGGTGTTCGACGAACAGTTCGACGAACAGTTCCTCGAACATCCCGGTGTTCGACGAACCGAACCGAACCCGAACACTACGGGGGTGGCTCAACACTACTAGTCACTACTCCCAACCTATCTGTCTATTTAAGAGCACAGACCTGCCTGCTAAAAGTGCTAGGAACTGCTGTAACCTAGCCCTCAAAAGGGCTGCAATTACAAACTAGTCCTTACTCCCTAAACCTTTCTGTCTATTTAAGAGAAAATTCGCTTGCAATTCAGTTACACAATATAGCGCTAAAAGCAGCAGCAGTGCCGTCTAACACTCAGCTGCAGCAGTGAGAAAATGGTGGCGATGGGGAAAATGGCTGGGTCTTATAGGGCAAGGACATGTGACATACACAGCCAATGACACATGCCCTTGCTTGTGTGAAAAAAAGCACTTCGCTCCATGTGTGCACTGCTGATAGGCTGACAGACTGCACCTCCCCACTGTAAATGCGGGAAAGAGAAAAAAAAATGGAGATCTTCATTATTTCTGCAGAGATCCATTCCCTGCCCCTCCCCCCGCCCCGCTGTACACTCAAACTGTGTATTAACATTGAATATCAGCATTACTGTGAAAAAATCCAGTTACGATTTTGGTGCATGAACAGTTATCGAACATAACCTCGAACAGCCGGATTTTTTTCAAATCGTTTGGGTTCGTCGAATGGCTCGAACACCGCCCAAAACAGCTCAAATTTGAGATTGGCGAACAGTAAGATTCGAACACCGCTCATCTCTATAGGAGACCTGTAAGTCTCACTGACTCACGCTTATAGTGGGTGGTTGATCCTGTAAAAGGGGGTCTTTTAACCCCCAATTAACCACTTAGATGCCGCTGTCACAATTGACAGCGTTATTTAAGAGGTTAATCGAACCAGATCAGTTCTAAAATTGGCCCAGGCCGAGGACCCAGGGTGTTTGTTGTAATACGCAGCTGTCACCCATGGGAATTTTGTGCATGGGGCGGTACTCACTTATTCCAGGTCTCCATTTTAAAATGGCTATGGGGGAATAAGGCCCTTTAATGGCAGCCATTTTAATGCGTATCGACGGTCATTAAGGGTGATTCCACACAAAGAGAGGTTGTTTTTATAGTAGGATTTTGAGTCAATGTCAGAAATGAATTCAGAAGGAAAATATAAAAGAGATATCTATACTTCTGCATAATGTAAGCAACCATAAAAACCTCAATTGTAGGGGCGTACTGCTGTCCAGGAATAAATGTTGTAAACACAGGACAGAAGCACCACCACATCCATAAGACTTATAGGACCAGGTTATCAAATCAATACCTAATTAAAAATATAGTAAAAAATCTGTTACAAGAAATATAAATAAGACACTTAAAAATGTAATGTTAAATAAATCACTGTACGCCACAGATATATAATGTAAATTTAATCTTGACTGTGGAAAAAATATATACAGTTTAATAAGCACATAACTCCAGTTCGGAGGTTCTTTGTAGAGTATATTAGAGAACTAACAATAGTTAGTTGTCAATTACAATTTGTTTGTAATTTTGTTTCTGTAAATAAAAAAAAAACAATACAACTGCCTAAAAAACACGCAAAAAAGATACACCATTATATGCCCCAGTCTCCTAAGTTAAAGCATTTCTGTCATTTTAAGTAATTTTCAGAATGAGCAATCATGTGTGAACATTCACCAATTTTCCCCTCTGAGGCCATTATCTCTACAGTCATGGCCAAAAGTTTTGAGAATGACACCAAAATTATATTTTCACATGATCTGCTGGCCTCTGGTTTTTATTAGTGTTTGTCTGATGTTTATATCACATACAGAAATATAATTGCAATCATATTATGAGTACCAATAGGTTATATTGACAGTTAGAATGAGTTAATGCAGCAAGTCAATATTTGCAGTGTTGCCCCTTCTTCTTCAAGACCTCTGTAATTCTCCCTGGCATGCTCTCAATCAACTTTTGGACCAAATCCTGACTGATAGCAGTCCATTCTTGCATAATCAATGCTTGCATTTTGCCAGAATTTGTTGGTTTTTGTTTGTCCACCCGTCTCTTGATGATTGACAACAAGTTCTCAATGGGATTAAGATCTGGGGAGTTTCCAGGCCATGGACCCAAAATCTCTATGTTTTGTTCCATGAGCCATTTAGTTATCACCTTTGCTTTATGGCAAGGTGCTCCATCATGCTGGAAAAGGCATTGTTGGGCGCCAAACTGCTCTTGGACTGTTGGGAGAAGTTGCTCTTGGAGGACATTTTGGTACCATTCTTTATTCATGGCTGTGTTTTTAGGCAAGACTGTGAGTGAGCCGATTCCCTTGGCTGAGAAGCAACCCCACACATGAATGGTTTCAGGATGCTTTACAGTTGGCATGAGACAAGACTGGTGGTAGCGCTCACCTCTTCTTCTCCGAATAAGCTGTTTTCCAGATGTCCCAAACAATCGAAAAGGGGATTCATCAGAGAAAATGACTTTGCCCCAGTCCTCAGCAGTCCACTCCCTGTACCTTTTGCAGAATATCAGTCGGTCCCTGATGTTTTTTCTGGAGAGTGGCTTCTTTGCTGCCCTCCTTGAAACCAGCCCTTGCTCAAAGAGTCTCCGCCTCACAGTGCGTGCAGAAGCACTCACACCAGCCTGCTGCCATTCCTGAGCAAGCTCGGCACTGCTGGTAGTCATATCCCGCAGCTGAAACAGTTTTAAGATACGGTCCTGGCGCTTGCTGGTCTTTCTTGGGCGCCCTGGAGCCTTTTTGACAACAATGGAAGCTCTCTCCTTGAAGTTCTTGATGATGCGATAGATTGTTGACTGAGGTGCAATCTTTGTAGCTGCGATACTCTTCCCTTTTAGGCCATTTTTGTGCAGTGCAATGATGGCTGCACGTGTTTCTTTAGAGATAACCATGGTTAACTGAAGAGAAACAATGATACCAAGAACCAGCCTCCTTTTAAAGTGTCCAGTGATGTCATTCTTACTTAATCATGACTGATTGATCGCCAGCCCTGTCCTCACCAACACCCACACCTGTGTTAATGGATCAATCACTAAAACAATGTTAGCTGCTCCTTTTAAGGCAGGCCCTGCAATGATGTTGAAATATGTTTTGGGGGTTAAAGTTCATTTTCTGGGCAAATATTGACTTTGCAAGTACAGTAATTGCTGTTAAGCTGATCACTCTTTGACATTCAGGAGTATATGCAAATTGCCATTACAAAAAAATGAAGCAGTAAACTTTGGAAAAATTACTATTTGTCTCATTCTCAATACTTTTGGCCATGACTGTAGTATTCAGTTATCTGGGCTGATAGGTGGAGACTAGCTGCTCTGATGTCTTTCATACACAGCACACAGAAGCAGATAATTTCTTTTTTTGTAGCACACAAGACAGAAGCAGAAATAGCAGGATGGAAGACATTTTACTGCAGTACTAGCCTGTGTGACTGTGAATCCAGCTCTGGAGCAAGCTAAACAGTTGTTTCAAGCAGGAGCTGCCTGTTTTTGAACCTCTTTCACTGTGCTGTGTGCTTCTCACTCCTCCTCCCCCTCTCTATCTACCTCTGTTGTCTGACACCACACTTCGCTACCACGCCACTTTGTTTTGACCAAGACAGATATGGGGTGGATAGCAAAGATGAATGGTTTAGGATGCAGGGGATGGGTAAAAAGTGACTCAAAAGTGAAAGAATAACATGTCTCTAATAAAGTATATTACAATATATTATACAATATATTACAAATATATTTTTTATATTCGCATGTACTATTGATTTATGCAAAGTTTGTTGAAACGACAGTGACCATTTAAATGCTACTCTTCATAATTTATAAATCTGTAGTCTGTGCACCAGTTATAGATTATACCATTTTCAACATCACTCCCAAGTCTTTATAATCTGAATTAGATTGGCAATCAATTGAAATTTTGTAGTATATAATTATGTTATATTTTATGGAGTATTTATTGTTCCTACAGAGACCGACACTTTCAGCTCTGATAGGACAATGCCAAACCATTTAGGGAATGGACTATTCATAAGAGAAAAGGTAAAAACTCAGTGGTCAATTTATTTATACATTTCCAGGCGAAATAACAGAGGATAGGAGAAATGTAGAGATCATAGAAAAGATTATCCAAAATAACTAGGAAAAAATACAAAACGATCCAGCGGGAACTGCTAAAAAGTTAGTCAAACTTAAGTTTTATTTAGCCTTTAAAACATAATACTCCACCATATGTTGGCAGTAGTGCACAATAAGAGTTACGACCTACGCGTTTTGACGTTAGTCTTAGACCATGATTAAGACTAATGTCGAAACGCGTAGGTCGTAACTCTTTTTGTGCACTAATGCCAAGTTTTGCTAACTTTTTAGCAGTTCCCACTGGATCGTTTTGTATTTTTTCCTAGTCCTCATCACAGCTGTTCTGACTGGATCCTTGCGGGATTGCACACACTCCACACGTCTTAAGGTGAGCGGACTTATTTCTATTTTTTTCTATCCAAAATAACTGTTTTATGGGGTACTCAAGTATTTGCTAAAACAGAACTCAGAAGAGCTGTCATGTATCACACAATATCTGACATTAAATGATATCTCCTGTTGAGAGATCCTAACACCTCAATCATGCATGGTTTTTGATAATGAATGTTCTTCTAGTTGCTTAATACAATGGGACACAATGGAATGCAATAAACACATGAATATTTTATTCTGATTTAAAGCCAATGATCAAAAACTGAAGAGAGGTATAAATAATTGCAAAACGTAGCAAAGTCATTTATTATACAGGAAGAGAATTTGGTGATAAATTGAATTTCTGCTTTTCCTATCATTCAGTAACAACCTTCACACTATAGCGGAATCATCATTGCTTTTAAATTATAATGTGTTGCCTTATAGACATTTTAATTCCATGTTCTCATAATGTTAATTTATGTAAGCCGCAAGGAATCACTGTAGTATTTTATATCGGACAGCAGACACATGGACACTAACCATTGCAATGGACTTTTGTGTTAAGCAGGCATGTGTCCTTCCTAATTGCTCTAATTTAATAATACTGATCTCCTCTGCAAAGTTGGAGCAATCTCTAAACTTCATAGATCTGGTATTCATAATTGAGCTCTCAGATGTATATGGAAGTTGCCAGTAATTGGTCGAGCCAAATTTCTGTGTTCTGAAAAACATTCTGACAAAGAACAGGATATGGTGTAATTCTGACCTGGCGTGATTGATCATCATAAGAAATTGCTATAGCTGTATTCCCTGGATATGCTCTGCATTGCTTTTTATGGAAAAAAACTCTATGCCAAAGCACAGGAAACTCAAGAAATATGTTTGGATTCTGTTATAGCATTTTGACAGGATACACAAATAACGATTATTCCTACGTAAATAAATTTCATACATTTTGTAAAATCAGTGGGCATGCACTGTTACAATAGTAAATGTCATTTTTTTTTAAAAGCAATGTCACTGTCTCTAAAGGTTTATTTACACAGATAAGCTCCGATAGCTTCAGTTCAAATATATAGATTTCCTTTCAGGTCAGAGTTTTCTGTTCTCCAGTACCGATGATTCTAAAGAACGCCCCCCTCTTGTACCACCGGTAAACTCACAGTCTTTTCGAACAGCAGCTCTTTGCTGAATACTTATATTTTTTGGCAAATGTGTAGTCTCGATTTGGAAGAATATGTGGCGTCTTTCCATACTTTACAAGACAGGCCTTTAGCACAGTCACATCTCTGAAATATCTCCAAGCCATGAGAGCCCTTTTTTCTTAGTTTTGTGCAAACTTCCCCTTGACGTAATACGGGTTTACAAATTTTGGTCCAGAAATGTCGAGCACAGCAAAAGCCTTCAATACAATCAGTTGACCGCAGACAAGGATCTCCTTCATGTCCTGCCAAGATTTAAGAAAGAAGTTAATTACAATTTTATTATAGATCCATTTAAAGTGCCCAGTAACATTACGCAGTTATTCCTTCATTAACAGCCGGAATAAAGTAAACATTAAAGAGTCTTTTCTTAGACATTTCTGGCCTATCCTCATGATAACTGCATGTTTCCTTCTGGAAGGAAATCACACCTATTCATACAACAGAAGTCCTTTTTTCTATACACAAATCTCTTCACTATCTTCTATGGGAGCTGCAGATACAACCCAGCAAGTGTGCGCCTCTCCTTCTACCTTAACCATAACACCAGGCAAGAATGGATGTCGATAGACCATGCAATATTGGATCCCTTCTGTCATCAGTTTTTTTACAGTGTGGGGAAAGGTTATACAAAGGTGGAACTTAGTGACACAAATGTAAAGTTCCAAATAACAGGAGTAAAGATTCAAAGAGTAGTAGTATTATCAACTCTTATTTCAGTGCCACAAAGAACATTATTTGTAGGTCTAGATCTCCAAATCAGATCTAAAAATAAAGAAATTTAATAATAGTATTGTTCATATGACACATTCACTTTTTCTGTGATGCCAATGGTGTAAATGAGTTGTTCAGGACTATGGGCCAGACACTGATCTGCATGAGAATCTGCATCCAGAGCTTATTATAAACGAAAGGGAGAGTTACCAGTGTGAGACATGTTAATAACACAGAACTGTAGAACTGAGCTCTGTCTACAAACACATATGCAGCAGGTCTCACAACTGTGCTGTATTACACCACTGTCTGTTCGTGAGATGGAAACTGAAACACAGCTCTGCAGTGGGATCAGGAGAGCAGAGAGCGGCCATTACATATTACACTGGTAACACCCTCTTCATGAAAAATAAGCTCTGGAGGCAGATTCTCATGCAGATCAATGTCCATCCCATAGCTCTTAAAAACTCATTTACATGTAAAAAAAATGTGGATTTCTCTGGAATAAAACATTGGATACCAGATATCAAGATAGCATGTTATTCAGCTTTCTATAATCTGCATGCCCATATAGACGGCTTAGGGGGGTTGATCCTACTGACAGATTCCCTTTAATCACATTGTTTTAAATTAAAGGGTAACTGTGCTGTCAAGTAACTTTTCAAAATAATCTGTCTTATAAGACATGAGGAATAATACAATTTCTGGCCTTTATGTCACTTATATCTTGCATTCTCACCAGTTTTCCTCTCTGCATGCTCTATCTGTAACTCTGGGAGCTGAGGGAAGATGAGCTGTAGTGATTTCTCCTATAGGCAGCACAGAGAGGGAAAAGCTCGATCTTTATTCACTTTTGAGCTCAAAGAGACAAGTTGCAGCAACATGGGGGACATTATAGAGCAGAACTCAACTGTCTTGATCTGAATTAACAGAAATGTGAGGTAAAACACTTGTTACAGAGCTCTGCATGATATTTTTCTGTTTGCCTCATCTGTTCCCTTCCCTCCAAAGAGGATAATGGACTTTGTCACATAACTCCTCTGAGCAAGATGGATTTGAGCTGCTTTTTTTTACAATAACACAATGGATAATGACTTCAGGAATTTGGCTTGGAGGGGGGGAGAAGTGTCTGATAAGTAGGGAAGGAAGCTAATTTCACTGATAAGATACATCACAAAGTTTCTTATAATCACCTGTAATAATTGTTTATGCAAAGTTTGTTTAAAGTACAGTTCTGTTTTAACTTTAAAGTACACTTTAATCAATAGATCTTGGGATACAAAATAAGTTTAATAATTGGATAATATTCCTGTTCTGAGATAATCGTATAAATGTGCCCCTATTATTTACTGCGTAATGACTGTGTCTGATGGTGCAGGAACACGGTCTGATCATACCACAGCTCCCGGGAAGGAGCGGAAACAAAAGACTATACAGATAGCACAGCATGAGATCACAGATGCTGCTTTCTGTGAGGGAAACATTTCACTGCCTGTTTAAAAACTTGTTTTACCTCACAGAAAGAATCAACTGTGATTCCCTGCTGAAACCTCTGTATACTCTATTTCTTCCTCTCCTGCCCAGGAGCTGTGATACACCCAGCCACATTCATGCACGGTCAGACACAGCTATTACACAGGGTTACATTTATAAGATTATCTTGGGACAGGAACATTTTTTTAAAGCACCACTCCAGTGGTTTTCTTTTTCAGCGCTGGAGTGAAACTTTAAATGTAAGCCCCCTGCCCCATTCTTATACTCACCGTCCGGCGGCTTCTCCTTTTCCAGACACTTCTCCGGTCCCGTGGCATCATCTTGTGCCCGAAACTTCTGACTGGCAGGAAATCAGAAGTTACATCATCATGCAAGTCTATGAGAGCCAGAACAAGGCTCTCATAGTGATGTATTGAAAAGAGACATCCGGCCCGCTCCATGAAACCATGGAGCTACCGATTGGTCACATTTCGCAGGAGACCGACGGGAACAATGCTGGAAAAGGATGAAGGTGGCGGCAGG
This sequence comes from Phyllobates terribilis, assembly GCF_046119375.1. Taxonomy (NCBI): domain Eukaryota; kingdom Metazoa; phylum Chordata; class Amphibia; order Anura; family Dendrobatidae; genus Phyllobates; species Phyllobates terribilis. The sequence goes on from NW_027362761.1 coordinate 878,382,251, forward strand.
TGAGTACAAGACAGGGGAATTACATTCAAAGCACCACTCCAGCGGTGAAATAAAAAAAAATGCAGGAGTTGTGCTTTAACACATTCAATTGTGGAACTTATTTTTATTCTAAGATGTATTAATTAAAATGTACTTTGTTCACAAGATGACTCCATTTAAGCACAGAAATTTGAATTTATCTAGACTCACCTTTTATATGCGGCATTTTGGAATGATGTCTTCCAATATTCTGCCAACCCAAATCCTTGTTAGACATGTGACTGTTCTTCTTTGGGCGTCCTTCAAGTTCAGGAATATGAGGTGTTAGGATAGTTTCAGCCACGGGGATACATATACCTGTTGAAAAATATAATTATCTAGATTTTAAGTTGTCAATATACAATCAGTATATCAATAAAAGTAATGTCTGTGCTCAGCTATATCAATAAAATAGTAAAAATGACCATCCATATGTGATAATCTGCACAATCTGCATCATTTCTGTTCCTATACTGGTCTTACTACCTTTAATTTTGTAGTTTGGGATACCTAAAGAGAATGGGCAGAAGCAGATAAGGTATCACATATAGTATACCTGGTGAAATTCTACAGATATGCCCTAAACAGGACATACTACTACAGTCTTTTCTGCTGTGGACCTTTCAGGTTGAATACTTTTGCAAGTTTAGCTGTTTACATCGATTGTCCTTAATTTCTACATGGAAAATATATATTTCTGTTCCGTGTTAGCCAGTAGATAGAAAAATATTAAGATTTTTCTATCAATTCGGTTGCATTAGTCTCATCTATTGCATTATTTCTGTGTGCTATTGTGTATAAATATGTGACTCTTCAGATTTTGTGTTATACAAGCCTGATGAAGAGGCCTGAGTAGCCTCGAAACCTTGCAACCTGTTACCATCTTTTCAGTCAGCCATTGAAAGGTATCAACCACTGAGGACTCTCAAATCTTAATATTTTTACATAATTTTATAGTTTTGTTTCCTTTGAACAGACATTTACTAAGCATTTATGCAAAAATTTAGTGATAAGATTTTTGGTGATCTTTAGTTAAAAAGCAAGACAAGGTAAAAGGCTTTATGGCAATAAAATAAGGAAATACCCAATGCTATTTACATGCACTATTACTATTTACTTACTAGAGCGTATATGCTCATTTTGTTTAGTCTTGTTTTTTTTCAATAAAATAAGGAGATATGATAGAAAATCATAAAATAAAAGAGAGGTAACACACAAGAAGAAGACAGGATTTTATAAAATTTTGGGTAAGCTCAAAGTATACATCTGATAAAACTAAAAGTTAGTAAAAATAAATACTTTGAAAGAAGAGAAGAAATGTGTGGAGTAAATTGGACGAACAGCGTAACAAGAGAGGTATCTGTTTCCAGAAGAGGTAAAAGAATTACGCACAGATTTTCTTTTTCAAAGCTTTTACGTTTAATAAAAACCCACAATTTCCCTACAATCATCCCAATTCAAAAGCTCAATTCTTTGCAAAAGATGTATAGAAAGCTGCATTGTTACATGCTTAATGGCAAGAGAACGGTGACCACCCAGGCAAATAGTTAAAATTAATAGGCACTTCTTTTACTCATGAAACACTAAGATGTCTTCAAATGTTCCTTCATTTGAAAAAACATATGGATATATTTTAGAATATTTCAGACATCGCATCAGTTTTTCATTACTTTCACTGTATGCTTGTTGTTATTTTCTATTACATTGTTACAATTTACCACATTTCTTTCTCTCACTGTAAAATATGATTGTACAAATAGACCCAGATTTTCACACCAAACATTTTGTTTTATTAGAAATCATTAGTGTAGTTTGTGAAACATAAAGGAGCGAACCTACTGCATTTAGACACGTAGGAAGAGTGGAGACTGCGGTGGGTCACTTAGAAATTTCATTATTAAAGCATTCTTGCTACTAAACTGATTGAATAGCTAATCACAAATCAACATCAGTTTACCGCAATTTTTCATCCACTGATTATACCTTTAAAAAAATTATAACCTTTAAAAAATTCCAATCAAATCAGAAGGTAATGGAAAATAAAGTCATCTGATAAACTATGAAAATAAAATACATTTCCATGGAAATTATAAAATCTATGAAAATTTCTAGGACAATATATATATTAATATATATTATACACATTTCCATATATTTAAATATATACTGTATGTATAAGTGTATATAGAGTATATACTGTATATTTCTTTATATTGCAAGGTGAACCCGGTAAAAAAAAGTATCAATGAAAAATAATTCCACATTTATTGTTTTTTATTCATCCTTGGAACAAAAAGATGGAATTAAAGGTGATGAATATGTAGTACCCCAAAATTATACCAGTGAAAATAACAGTTTGTCCCATAAAAAACAAGCCCTAAAACAGCTCTGCCTGCAGAAAAATAAAAAAGGTATGAGTCTAAGAATATGGCAACCAACAAAACAGAATAATTTTTGTGAAGTGTTTTTCTGTGTAAGAGAAGTAACCTAAAGAGTGCTTAAGAAAAACAAATATTGTGTATATATCAGGAAAGGAGGGAGCACATCCTTTATTCACCAACACCAGCTACATTTCAGCTCTCTCTATGGAGCCTTTCTCAAGTAGTAAGACTGGTGTTGGTCAATGGAGGATCATCACTTTTTCACTATGTTGAATGTGTTGCCTCTTTTTTTGGATTTTTAAGTCTTTGATAGAAAGCTTTGGTTGCTTCCTTGGGAGAGATTTGCACCCATTTAGGTGCTGCTGTTTTTCTGGATAAATATATATATATATACATATACTGTGTATATATATATATATATATATATATATATATATATATATATACAGTACAGACCAAAAGTTTGGACACACCTTCTCACTTAAAGATTTTTCTGTACTTTCTTGACTATGAAAATTGTACATTCACACTGAAGGCATCAAAACTATGAATTAACACATGTGGAATTATATACTTAACAAAAAAGTGTGGAACAACTGAAAATATGTCTTATATTCTAGGTTCTTCAAAGTAGCCACCTTTTGCTTTGATGACTGCTTTGCACACTCTTGGCATTCTCTTGATGAGCTTCAAGAGGTAGTCACCGGAAATGGTCTTCCAACAATCTTGAAGGAGTTCCCAGAGATGCTTAGTGTTATGAACTGCTACAAACACTAAGGAAAGATAGGAGAACTGTCCCTACAATAGGACTAAGCTGATTCCCTACGATGCAGCGGGGGACCTGTTCGTTGTGAACAGACCCGCCTAAGTCCTCGGCTAGTCTGAACGCAGACCTATAGATATAAGGGAGGGGTCCCTACAAGAACTAAGGACTGGGATATAACTGGACACCTCCTAGCAGAAATTGTAGCAGAGTAAAGACAAACAAACAAAGTACTAGTGGTCAAAAGACCAAGCAAACTACAGAGTAAGGTACAAGGCACCTGGCTAGCTAAAGAGTAAAAGTAACACTGAAGTCCAGCAAGGCCAGGAGGGCGGAGCTGGATTATATAGGCAAAAAGTCATGTGACCAGCAAAATAGAAAAAACTAACAGGAGGGTTCTAACACTTAGCACTTGTTGGCCCTTTTGCCTTCACTCTGCGGTCCAGCTCACCCCAAACCATCTCGATTGGGTTCAGGTCTGGTGACTGTGGAGGCCAGGTCATCTGGCGTAGCACCCCATCACTCTCCTTCATGGTCAAATAGCCCTTACACAGCCTGGAGGTGTGTTTGGGGTCATTGTCCTGTTGAAAAATAAAAGTTGATCCAACTAAATGCAAACCGGATGGAATAGCATGCCGCTGCAAGATGCTGTGGTAGCCATGCTGGCTCAGTATGCCTTCAATTTTGAATAAATCCCCAACAGTGTCACCAGCAAAGCACCCCCACACCTCCTCCTCCATGCTTCACGATGGGAACCAGGCATGTAGAGTCCATCCGTTCACCTTTTCTGCGTTGCACAAAGACACGGTGGTTGGAACCAAAGATCTCAAATTTGGACTCATCAGACCAAAGCACAGATTTCCACTGGTCTAATGTCCATTCCTTGTGTTCTTTAGCCCAAACAAGTCTCTTCTGCTTGTTGCCTGTCCTTTGCAGTGGTTTCCTAGCAGCTATTTTACCATGAAGGCCTGCTACACAAAGTCTCCTCTTAACAGTTGTTGTAGAGATGTTGTTATGCACACGCCCGGACTGGCTGGAGTGTGCGTGATTAGTGATCCCACTGTACCATGAACCGAGGAGTGCCTGGAGGGGCGTAACTAAGTATCAACCCGATCCGACCAAGGTCGCACGGCGGCTCAAACGACTCCGTGCACCAAGGTGGAACCGGGCAGAGGGATCAGGTGCTACTCCAGGTCAGACCCCGGACACGGCTGTTGACCCACACCAGGGAATACAGGAACAGGCAGGTTAGGCTGGCACACAGACAGGTGGGTATTGGCAGGCACGGCTGGAGTGCAGACAGGAGGATACTGGCGAGCATGGCTGGTATGTAGACAGGGGGATACTGGCTAGCACGGCTGGAGTGCCGACAGGGAGGCACTAGCAGGTTGGAGCGCAGGCTGGATAGGGTCCAGTACAGACTGGGATTCAGGAACAGAACCGCAGATGTGGTAGACAAGCAGAGCAGAGAGGAACCACCGGAGCGGTGAGCAAGGCAGAGCAGAGAGGGGCCACCGGAGTGGTGAGCAAGGCAGAGCAGGAAGGAACCGCCGGAGCGGTGAGCAAGGCAGAGCAGAGCGAAACCGCCGGAGCGGTGAACAAGGCAGAGCAGGAAGGAACCGCCGGAGCGGTGAGCAAGGCAGAGCAGAGCGAAACCGCCGGAGCGGTGAACAAGGCAGAGCAGGAAGGAACCACCGGAGCGGTGAGCAAGGCAGAGCAGAGCGAAACCGCCGGAGCGGTGAACAAGGCAGAGCAGGAAGGTACCTCCGGAGCGGTGAGCAAGGCAGAGCAGATCGAAATTGCCAGAGCGGTGAACAAGGCAGAGCAGAGAGGACAGGGCTCTGTTCACACTGAACAGACAGGAAGGGACAAGCAGAACCAGATACACACAGGGTACTTGCAATGAAATACCGAGTAGACTCTAAACTCACAACAGAAGTACAGAGACAATGAGGATGAGTTAGGTGCAGGTTCAGAGACTGCAGGAAAAAGGAAGGTACGGACACATAGACAAACAGGCTACGAGAGTGTTCAGACAGGAACTGACACTGCAACAAGATACAGGAGCGAGTCTGGGTATACGGCCCCCAGAGAGGCGGACAAAGAGGCTAGGAGAGTGCTCAGACAGGAACTGACACTGCGACAAGATACAGGAGCAAGTCTGGGTATACGGCCCCCAGAGAGGTGGACAAACAGGCTAAGAGATAGTTCAGACAGGCCTGGGAATACAGCCCCCAGGTTGGCGGACAGGCAAGAAACAGAACGGGACCTGGCACATCAGAGGCAAGGAGACCTCTGAAGGTAAGAGTTGCTCAGGCATCTCCTACAGGGTGGAGTGGGTTTAAATATCCAGTGACTCACAGCAATAGGCTGGGGATGCATTAGGAGTGTGCTCACAGCAGCTATAAGAAACAGGAAGTAACCGGGCCGCCGCCCTAAGCAGTCAGACCAGAGCATGCACACAGTATGAACAGGAGCACGGCTTACAAACTGGACTGAAGGTTAAGATGCGATCTTGCATAGTGGGAGATGGTGCACTATTCAAGCACGCTGCCAGGTATGTTACAGATGTGTCTGCTGATAGAACTCTGTGTGGCATTGACCTGGTCTCTAATCTGAGCTGCTGTTAACCTGCAATTTCTGAGGCTGGTGATTCGGATAAACTTATCCTCAGAAGCAGAGGTGACTCTTGGTCTTCCTTTCCTGGGGCGGTCCTCATGTGAGCCAGTCCTCATGTGAGCCAGTTTCTTTGTAGCGCTTGATGGTTTTTGCAACTGCACTTGGGGACACTTTCAAAGTTTGCCCAATTTTTCGGACTGACTGACCTTCATTTCTTAAAGTAATGATGGCCACTCGTTTTTCTTTACTTAGCTGCTTTTTTCTTGCCATAATACAAATTCTAACAGTCTATTCAGTAGGACTATCAGCTGTGTATCCACATGACTTCTGCACAACACAACTGATGGTCCCAACCTCATTTCTAAGGCAAGAAATCCCACTTATTAAACCTGACAGGGCACACCAGTGAAGTGATAACCATTTCCGGTGACTATCTCTTGAAGCTCATCAAGAGAATGCCAAGAGTGTGCAAAGCAGTCATCAAAGCAAAAGGTGGCTACTTTGAAGAACCTAGAATATAAGACATATTTTCAGTTGTTTCACACTTTTTTGTTAAGTATATAATTCCACATGTGTTAATTCACAGTTTTGATGCCTTCAGTGTGAATGTACAATTTTCAAAGTCATTAAAATACAGAAAAATTTTTAAATGAGAAGGTGTGTCCAAACTTTTGGTCTGTACTATATATACATATATATATATATATATATATATATATATATATATATATTTATATATATATGCAGGGTGGGCCATTTATATGGATACACCTAAATAAAATCGGAATGTTTGGTGATATCAACTTCCTGTTTGTGGTACATTAGTATATGGAAGGGGGAAAACTTTTCCAGATGGGTGGTGACCATGGCGGCCATTTTGAAGTCGGACATTTTGGATTGGATCCAACTTTATTTTTTTCAATGGGAAGAGGGTAATGTGACACATCAAACGTATTGAGAATTTCCTAAGAAAAACAATGGTGTGTTTGGTTTTACCGTAACTTTATTCTTTCATGAGTTATTTACAAGTTTCTCTTTGTTTACAGCTATTGACATGTCACATAGGTTAACACTTGAGGAGCGGATAGAAATTGTGTTGATGCTTGATCAACGCACTACCCGGGTCATTGCAGCAGATTTCAATGCAAGACACCCTACGAGACCACCCATCTCCCATGCTACAGTTAGCAAACTACTTGCCAAATTTCGTGAAACAGGTTCAGTGTTGGATTTGCCAAAATGTGGATGCAAGAAAACTGTCACTAATGAAGAAACATCAGTGGCTGTCCTAGCTTCATTGAGCAAGAGCCCACAGCGTAGCACTCGCCGCATGTCACTGGAGAGTGGCATCAGTCGAACATTCCTTCGGCGGATATTAGCTACTCACAAATGGCACCCTTACAAAATCCAGCTGAGGCAGCATCTCAATGAGAATGACCGAGATCGGCGCACTGAATTTGCAGAATGGGCAAAACAAAAATTGGAACAGAACCCTCAGTTTACACAGAACATTATGTTCAGTGATGAGGCAAACTTTTTTGTGAATGGTGAAGTTAACAAACAAAACCACCGCTATTGGTCTGACACTAACCCACAGTGGATAGATCCCATCAAGACTGTTGGAACACAAAAATTGATGATATGGTGTGGTATATGGGGTACTAAGATATTGGGGCCATTTTTCATTAATGGAAACCTCAATGCCCCTGGATATCTGAAATTGCTACATCATAATCTGTTGACCTCATTATGCACTGAAGATGGCACTTTCCCTGAGTTTTTCTAACAAGATGAAAAAGCAAAAACTCCAGCTGAGCAAATCTTCTAAAACCAATGTTATATTGGGTCATGGAAAAATATATAAAAAGTCCACCTTGGGAAGGACTTTTTATATATTTTTCCATGACCCAATATAACATTGGTTTTAGAAGATTTGCTCAGCTGGAGTTTTTGCTTTTTCATATGTATGTCCGGTTGCACTGCTGGTTCCGTGCTGCGATCTTCTAGGTGGATGAGCTGATTTTTTCTTTTTCTCTCTTTCTAACAAGATGTTGCACCACCACATTATGGGTGTCAGGTCCGAGCATTCCTATATGAACAGTTTCCTGGAAAGTGGATTGGTTGTCGTGGGCCAGTTGAATGGCCACCAAGGTCTCCCGATCTGACCCCCTTAGACTTTTATCTTTGTGGTCATCTGAAGGCAATTGTCTATGCTGTGAAGATACGAGATGTGTAGCATCTCAAACAATGAATACTGGAAGCCTGTGCTAGCATTTCTTCTGCGGTGTTGCTATCAGTGTGTCAAGAGTGGGAGAAGAGGGTTGCATTGACAATCCAGCACAATGGACAGCACTTTGAACACATTTTATAAGTGGTCATAAATTTGTAAATAAGTCATGAAAGAATAAAGTTACGTTAAAACCAAGCACACCATTGTATTTCTTATGAAATTCTCAATAAGTTTGATGTGTCACATGACCCTCTTCCCATTGAAAAAAATAAAGTTGGATCCAAAATGGCCAACTTCAAAATGGCCACCATGGTCACCACTAGTGTTGAGCGAGCATGCTCGACACTGCTCGGTACTCGCCCGAGCATCTCACTACTTGGGATTTTCGGTGAGCACCGAGCATTTCCGGGTTACTCGGGCGGGAGCTCGGGTCTCTGCCCTGCACGTTTGGAGCTCTTTACAGAGCCAATGAACATGCAGGGATTGCCAGCCAGTCACTGTAATGCTGCAGCCATGTAGTTTGTGGGCATTACAGTGATTGGCTGGCCGCACAGCGTCACCTCGAGTATTTAACACTGTGCGCCGCCATCTTGGACACAGTCGCTCCGGATCAGCCAGTGTAGGGTCAGTGCTGCTGAGCTAGGGAGAGATTTATACTCCGAAATAGTTAGTGTAGGGTCTCTAAAGCCTGCCAAATCAAACAAACATTCCTTCTCAGGACTAATATCCATCCCAGATATCAGGCAGGCACGCTGTATAGGAGACGCAGTGGTTATACCAACAAACGCTGCATTACAGTCCTGTGTGCTCCTGCTGGTCAAATTTCTACACTTATTCCCCGTCTCAGGGGCCAGGAAAAATCCTTTTTTTTTTTCATCTAAATCCTGTATTTATTTATTTTTCCTCAGTCAGACTGTACAAATATGCGTCTTATTAACCTTTTGGTATTCCCCCCCCCCCCAAAAAAAAAAATTGAGTGTGTCTGTGACTGTTCAGACTCCACTATATCTATTTAAAAGAGTCTGGTGTAGGCCAGATAACTAGAAATGTGGTTTTGCAGTTCCACAGTTCAAATCTCTGTATTCTCCTGCTTTTGGCATATTTTCTGTAAAAAAAAACAGTAATAGTGTCTCCCTGGATGCTCAGACACAAATATATCTGTTTAAAAGAGTCTGGTGTAGGCCAGATAACTAGAACTGTGGTTTTGCAGTTCCACGGTTCAAATCTCTGTATTATCCTGCTTTTGGCATTTTTTCCCTAAAAAAAACAGTAATAGTGTCTCCCTGACTGTTCAGACACAAATATATCTGTTTAAAAGATTCTTGTGTAGGCCAGATAACTAGAACTGTGGTTTTGCAGTTCCACGGTTCAAATCTCTGTATTATCCTGCTTTTGTCATTTTTTCCGTAAAAAAAAACAGTAATAGTGTCTCCCTGACTGTTCAGATACAAATATATCTGTTTAAAAGAGTCTGGTGTAGGCCAGATAACTAGAACTGTGGTTTTGCAGTTCCACGGTTCAAATCTCTGTATTATCCTGCTTTTGGTATTTTTTCCGTAAAAAAAACAATAATAGTGTCTCCCTGACTGTTCAGACACAAATATATCTTTTTAAAAGAGTCTGATGTAGGCCACATAACTAGAACTGTGGTTTTGCAGTTCCACGGTTCAAATCTCTGTATTATCCTGCTTTTGGCATTTTTCCCGTAAAAAAAACTGTAATAGTGTCTCCCTGACTGTTCAGACACAAATATATCTGTTTAAAAGAGTCTTGTGTAGGCCAGATAACTAGAACTGTGGTTTTGCAGTTCCACGGTTCAAATCTCTGTATTATCCACCTTTTTTCCATAAAAAATAAAAAAATTGAGTGTCTCACTCAGTGTTCAGACACAAATATATCTGTTAAAAAGATTCTGGTGTAGGCCAGATAACTAGAACTGTGGTTTTGCAGTTCCACGGTTCAAATCTCTGTATTATCCTGCTTTTGGTATTTTTCCATAAAAAAAAACAGTAATAGTGTCTCCCTGACTGTTGAGACACAAATATATCTGTTTAAAAGAGTCTTGTGTAGGCCAGATAATTAGAACTGTGGTTTTGCAGTTCCACGGTTCAAATCTCTGTATTATCCTGCTTTTGGTATTTTTTCCATAAAAAAAAACAGTAATAGTGTCTCCCTGACTGTTGAGACACAAATATATCTGTTTAAAAGAGTCTTGTGTAGGCCAGATAACTAGAACTGTGGTTTTGCAGTTCCACGGTTCAAATCTCTGTATTATCCACCTTTTTTCCGTAAAAAATAAAAAAATTGACTGTCTCGCTCAGTGTTCAGACACAAATATATCTGTTAAAAAGACTCTGGTGTAGGCCAGATAACTAGAACTGTGGTTTTCCTCTTCCACGGTTCTAATCCCCTTTCTCTTACCCTTTTTCCATTGATAGTGCGAGTGTAAGCTATTTTACTTCATTTACAATGGGCAAGGCGCGTGGCAAGGGACGTGGAACTGGACGTTCTGGTGATGGTGCGTGTAGAGGACGGGGCCGTGGCCAAGGTGAAAATGTGCCACAACCAACAGCCGCATCTTCTCGCTTCCACTTCTTGACCGAATTACTAGGGAAGCACACTATAACACCAGTATTGCGAACTGATCAATGTGAACAGGTTATTAATTGGATAGCAGATAATACTTCCAGTTACCAGGGCACCACCACCTCCGGTCTGTCTTCCACACGGTCAAGTTTTAGTAGCCGTGAGTCTCGACCGCATAATCCTCCTCACCCTGATGCTCCTTCCTCCCACCATGCCAAGTGTCGTCAGACAGCAATTGATCCCACACTTGGACACTCTGAAGAGCTGTTCACTGGTCCATTTCCATATTTGTGCCCCTCGCCTCTCCACTTGAAGTGGTGGAAGAGGAGATCCCATGTAGCGATGCCCAAATATTTGAACAGCCACGGCCAGAGGAAGCCGACACTGGCAATTTGTCACAAGAGGTGGACGATGACGAGACACAATTGCCACGAAGTGAGGCGGAGTATTGTGGTGCGCAAGTGGAAGAGGAGGAGGTGGTGGATGATCTAATAACTGACCCAACGTGGCAGGAGGACACGCAGAGCGAGGCCAGCAGCACACAGGGGGAGGGAGGCAGAGTACCCCAACAGGCAGGAAGAAGCAGTGTGGTGGCCGCACACAGAAGGCGGGCAACCGTTCCCCGTAACACCAACATGAGGGACGTTGCCAGTACAACCCGTAGGTCTTCCAGAGTCTGGAATTTTTTTAAAGACTCTGCTGATAACTCCAAAAAGGCCATTTGTACCACCTGCCATGCCAGCATCAGCAGGGGTGACAAAACTATCAGCCTGACCACCACCAGCATGATCAGGCACATGTCAGCAAAGCACCCGACTTTGTGGGGCGAACCCCAGGGTCCACGACCAGTGCCAGCGGATGTCACCACAGCTTCTTCCGCTGTTGTGCGTGTAATAGAACCCCCTTTTGTGCGTGCAAGGATATCCCCTGTCCATACTGCATGCAAAGATGCCCCCTCCTCTCAGTCTTCACTTGTTATGGCAGTTTCTCAAGAAACAGCATCAACATCCACGTCCACGTCCCACCACAGCGTTCAATTGTCCATATCCCAGAGCTTTGAATGAAAGCGCAAATTCGCAGCCAACGCCCCACAGGCCATAGTCCTAAATTCGCACATTTCACAACTGCTTGCATTGGAAATGCTGCCTTTTAGGCTGGAGTAGACGGATTCCTTCCACAACCTTATGGCGGTGGCCATCCCTTGGTACTCGGTCCCCAGCCGACACTATTTTGCCCAGTGTGCCATCCTTGCACTACACAAGCACGTGTCCCAAAACATCTGCCGTGCCCTCAACAACGCAGTTACTGGGAGAGTCCACCTGAAAACGGACACGTGGACAAGTGCTTGTGGCCAGGGACGGTACATCTCCCTGACGGCACACTGGGTAAACATAGTGGAAGCCGGGACCCAGTCAGACCTTGGGATGGAACACATCCTCCCCACACCGAGGATTGCGAGCCCTATGTCAGTCAGTGTACAGCTCCTGCACATCCTCCTCCTCCTCCTCATGTTCAGCCTCCATCTCAGATATCACCACATCAGTTACAAGCTGGAAGCACTGCAGTACTGCCTCAGCCAAGCGGCAACAGGCTGTGCTGAAACTCATAAGCTTAGGTGATAAACCTCACACTGCTTGTGAGTTGTGGACAGCTGTGAAAGAGCAGGCAGATCTGTGGCTGAGACCGCTGAACCTACATCCAGGCATGGTCGTGTGTGACAATGGCCGTAACCTGGTGGCGGCTCTGAGGCGAGGTGAGATCACACACGTACCATGCCTGGCTCATGTGCTTAACCTCGTGGTTCAGCGGTTTCTTAAATCGTACCCCGAGTTGCCAGATCTGCTCGTCAAAGTACGCCGCCTGTCAGCTCATTTTCAGAAGTTGGCTACAGCTTCCGCCGCCCTTGCTGTGTTGCAGCAGCGTTTGCAGCTTCCAGCACACCGACGGTGTGTGATGTCCTCACACATTGGAACTCTACCCTCCACATGTTGCAAAGGATTTGTGAGCAGAAGAGAGCAGTTGTGGAGTACCAGCTGCAACAAGGCCGTCGATATTCAGGTCAGACTCCACACATAAGACCTCAGGAGTGGACCTGGATGTCTGACATATGTACCATCTTGACAAACTTTGAGGAGTCCACCAAGATGGTGAGTGGTGATGACGCCATAATTAGCGTCAGCATCCCACTTGTCTGTCTTTTGCAACGCTCTCTGAAGAGAATTAAAGAGGAGGCATTGCAGCCAGAGTATGATGAGATGGATCAAGAAGCCGTAGCGGGCGATTACACACAGCCCAGCCTCATCTCATCCCAACGTGTATTGGGGGGGACAATGAGGGAGAGGAGGAGGAGGAGGAGGAGGAAGAACAGGAGCTGGTATCATGCGCTGTAGACGGCAGTACCTGTACAACTGTCATACCGTCGGTTCAGCGTGGGTGGCCTGAGGACAGAGGGGAGGAGGAGGAGGAGGAGAGCATGGTCAGTCGTCATCTTGGTGAGGACACGGAAGTCTTGCCCGTTACCAGTCTGGCACCCATGGCTGACTTTATGTTACACTGCCTTAACCGTGACCCTCGTGCTGTCAAAATGTTGGGTGACAGTCATTACTGGTTGGTGACACTTTTAGACCGCCGCTACAAGGAGAACTTTCACTCTCTTATTCCTGAGGTGGAGAGGTCTACAAAAATGGGGCAGTACCAGAAGGCCCTTGCTGCAGAACTGTTAAAAAAAATTCCCATCTGAACACGCTAGCAGCAGAGGTCACAGTTCGTTGACCAACCAAGGCGTACGGGCGAGAGAGATGCAACTCCAATCCAGCAGAGGCAGGGGAACACTGTCAACGTTCTGGGACAGTTTTCTGAGACCCACCCAGCTTACAGGCCCTGAGGCGCGGGGTACTCTCACAAGGAGAGGAAAGTTTCAAAAGATGGTGAGGGAGTACCTTGCCGACAGTACCAGCATCCTCCGTGATTCCTCTGTGCCTTTTAATTATTGGGTATCCAAGCTGGACACTTGGAATGAACTCGCTCTGTACGCCTTGGAGGTCCTGGCCTGCCCTGCCGCTAGGGTGTTATCGGAGCGTGTTTTTAGTGCCGCTGGGGGAATTATAACTGATAAGCGCACTCGCCTGTCAACTGACAATGCTAACAAGCTGACCCTTATCAAAATGAACAAGGGCTGGATTGGGCCAGACTTCTCATCACCACCAAATGACAGCAGAGTAACATTTAGTCAAATCCACTGTGTTATTTCGGGAGGTGTATTCCCATGCACCGCTTCACACCCACACATGGGTATACGCTTCCTCATTTCGGCTGTATTTTGCTCTTCTCCTTATCCTCAGCCTCCACCACCACTATACCACCAGGGTGACCGTGGTCCGTGTTGCCAGCATTGCAAGTTCCTCCGTCATAATTTTTGGCAGCTTTTGCTTGGAAGGCATAGGCAAAGACTATGGGAGACCCACTCCCCAATAATGGGAATAATGTTTTGAATATGCTGCACTGCATGGCTCTTGTAAGGGGCATTAAAATAGTCTTGTTAAGCTACTGCGACCTCCACCACTCTTCCAAGGGCATTGATATTGTCTTTTTATTCCACTGTGACCTCCACGTCTCTTCCAAGGGGCATTAAAACCGTCTTGTTAAGCTACTGCGACCTCCACCACTCTTCCAAAGGGCTTTAAAACCGTCTTGTTAAACCACTCTGACCTCCACGTCTCATCCAAGGGGCATTAAAACTGTCTTGTTAAGCCACTGTGACCTCCACGTCTCTTCCAAGGGGCATTAAAACCGTCTTGTTAAACCACTCTGACCTCCATGTCTCTTCCAAGGGGCATTAAAACTGTCTTGTTAAACCACTCTGACCTCCACGTCTCTTCCAAGGTGCATTAAAACTGTCTTGTTAAACCACTCTGACCTCCACGTCTCTTCCAAGGTGCATTAAAACCGTCTTGTTAAACCACTCTGAACTCTAAGTCTCTTCCAAGGGGCATTAAAACCGTCTTGTTAAACCACTCTGACTTCCACGTCTTTTCCAAGGGGCATTAAAACCGTCTTGTTAAACCACTCTGAACTCCACGTCTCTTCGAAGGGGCATTAAAACCGTCTTGTTAAGCTACTGCGACCTCCACCACTCTCTTCCAAGGTGCATTAAAACCATCTTGTTAAGGTACTGTGACCTCCACCACTCTTCCATGGGGCATTGATATTGTCTTTTTATTCCACTGTGACCTCCACGTCTCTTCCAAGGGGCATTAAAACCATCTTGTTAAACCACCCTGACCTCCACGTCTCTTCCAAGGGGCATTAAAACCATCTTGTTAAACCACTCTGACCTCCACGTCTCTTCCAAGGTGCATTAAAACCGTCTTCTTAAACCACTCTGACCTCCACATCTCTTCCAAGGTGCATTAAAACCGTCTTGTTAAACCACTCTGAACTCTACGTCTCTTCCAAGGGGCATTAAAACCGTCTTGTTAAACCACTCTGACCTCCACGTCTCTTCCAAGGGCATTAAAACCGTCTTGTTAAACCACTCTGAACTCCACGTCTCTTCGAAGGGTCATTAGAACTGTCTTGTTAAACCACTCTGACCTCCACGTCTCTTCCAAGGGGCATTAAAACCGTCTTGTTAAGCTACTGTGACCTCCACGTCTCTTCCATGGGGCATTAAAACTGTGTTGTTAAACCACTCTGACCTCCACGTCTCTTCCAAGGGGCATTAAAACCGTCTTGTTAAGCTACTGTGACCTCCACGTCTCTTCCAAGGGGCATTAAAACCATCTTGTTAAGCTACTGTGACCTCCACCACTCTTCCAAGGGGCATTAAAACCGTCTTGTTAAGCTACAGCGACCTCCACCACTCTTGCAAGGGGCATTAAAACCGTCTTGTTAAGATACTACGACCTCCACCACTCTTCCAAGGGGCATTGATATTGTCTTTTTATTCCACTGTGACCTCCACGTCTCTTCCAAGGGGCATTAAAACCGTCTTGTTAAACCACTCTGAGCTCCACGTCTCTTCCAAGGGGCATTAAAACCATCTTGTTAAACCACTCTGAACTCCACGTCTCTTCCAAGGGGCATTAAAACTGTCTTGTTAAACCACTCTGAACTCCAAGTCTCTTCCAAGGGGCATTAAAACCGTCTTGCTAAGCTACTGTGACCTTCATGTCTCTTCCACGGGGCATTAAAACCGTCTGCTTAAACCACTTTGAACTCCACAGCTCTTCCAAGGGGCATTGAAATGTTGTCTTTAATTAACTCTAACCTCCATGACTCTTCCAACGGGCATTGTATTTCCTCCTAATTTTAGTGAGCTTTTGCTTTTCAATGCATAGGCGAACACTAAGGGAGACCCACTCCCCAGTAATGGGTAGAAGGTTTTAAAGTACGCTTTAATCCACGTCTGTTTCAAGGGGCATTGCAGTTCCTCATAATTTTTGGAAAGCCTTCCATTCACTGCTTAGGCCAACAGTGTACAGGAGACCGAGTTGCTATAAATGGAAAAAACGATTTAGTTAATGCCCTCTGACCTCCATGTCACTTTCAAGGGGCATTGGAGTGCCTCGAAATTTTTGGTAGGCATTGCACTCACTGCATGCCCTATAACTGTGTAGCCGAACTGTTCCTTTTGGTACAGAAACATATCCTACAAGACATGTGTGGTTGACTGGCCTGATATTGATGTGAATGGTCCCTGTTCCTCCTGCTCTTTCTCCTTTGCCACCACCTCATCCATCATTCATCACCTGAAGCTTTGTTTTAACGGGAGTCATAGAACTGGGATAGTAGCAGGAAAACATCCAGCAATCCTCGGAGGAGGTAGGATATGCACCAAAACGCTGACCACCTCAGGCCTAGCCGCTACTACATACATACGCTTGCATTCCAAGTAACAGAAAGCTAAGGAGATGGATGGCCTCATGATCATGAATAATTTACTCGCTGTGTAGGAGGCCGACCACTGCTGCTCTCTACCTTCTGAACTTTGTGTTGAAGCCTGATTGACCCAGGACCCGCAATCCTCTATGTCTGGAGGACGTGCTGCATCCCAGTGTCCAACTGTGTCCCGGCTTCCACAATATTAACCCAATGTGACGGCGTCAGTCAGATGGACCATCCCTGGCCACATTCACTTGTCCACGTGTTTGTGGTTAGGCTGTCCTTCAAATAGGGGCGGCTGGGAACCGTTTATGGACACGCGGCCGCCCCCAGGCGGCTGGGGACCGTGTGTGGGCACCCGGCCGTGGGGTGGCTGGAGACCGAGTATGGACACCCGGCCGCCCCCTGGCGGCTGGGGACCAAGCATGGACACCCGGCCGCCGGGTGGCTGGGGACTGAGTATGGATACCAGGCCGCCGATGCAGCCATGACGTGGTGGCCAGATTCCGCCTCCACATGCCTAATAGGCCCAATTTCAAGTACAAGCAAGCAAGCAGTATGGTATTGCAGCCTGGGAGTGGGTGGGTGGCAGGCTGCATACTTGCGCTTGCATTGCAAGGAATGGGGGAGGTACAATTGAACACTGCCCTGGGACAAGGACTTGCAAGTCTGATGCGGCAAGAATCACTTCTGATGGGCACGCTTTTAGGCAGTGACCTGGGTGTCAGAGATTCTTCCAGGGGTCTTCCCCATGCTGTTCCCATGTCTTTTCAGCACTGTATGCATGTGTCACACAGCACATGGGCAGATAAGGCTGTAAAATGTTAAAATGACATTTCCCGGTGAATGCATTTGTCACGGTTGAAAGCAATACAAAAGTGCAAAAACGCATAAAAATGCTACTTGTGAACATAGCCCAAGGTGTGGAGGAGTATTTTTGTTTTTGGTTATTTATTTTACCTTATACACAAGTCTTTACCCTGGAAAGGATGTTCCTTAACATATTTCACAGGAAAACAGTTTCAGTTTCGTTTTTGAACGTTTTCTTGTGATCCCGTAAAAGTGGCTTAATACCTCTGACCACATTGTTGACAGCAGTGACCTGGGGATCAGAAATGCTTCCTGGGGCGATCCCCATGCTGTCCCCATGTCATTTGAGCACTGTCACTATCGAGCTCCCCGTGATACTACTACCGAGTATCACGGGGAGCTCGGCCCGAGCTTCGAGCACCCGAGCATTTTAGTGCTCGCTCAACACTAGTCACCACCCATCTGAAAAAGTTTTCCCTCTCCGATATACTAATGTGCCACAAACAGGAAGTTGATATCACTAGAGATGAGCGGTGTTCGACTAGAACTGTTCGCCAATCTCAAATTCGAGCTGTTTTGGGCGGTGTTCGAGTTGCTCGACGAACCCGAACGATTTGCTATTTAGAGCACCAATCATGCAGGGATTGTCTGCCACTCACTGTAATGCCACAGCCATGGTGGTTGTGGCATTACAGTGATTGCCCAAATCGATGGGAACAGTGCCAACAGTGAAACACGAAAAGCCGGCAATTCAGCAGCGGCATACACCGGTACCCGACAATTTAGAACCGAAAGAATAGAGCTTCACACATAGATTAGATAGATAGAAACATGTCAGTCACATATATATGAAGTACAGTGACAGTGTTGGTTACTGTACTTGTCATTTAGTGTAAAGGATTTATCAAAAAAAATAATAGTGTTTTCATGCACCGTCTCTTTAAAAAAGCCGGCCGGCATTTCAGCAGCGGTACCCGACAATTTGGAATAGAAAGAATAGAGAATCACACATAGATTAGATAGATAGAAACATGTCAGTCACATATATATGAAGTACAGTGACAGTGTTGCTTACTGTAGTTGTCATTTAGTATAAAGGATTTATTAAAAAAAATAATAGTGTTTTCATGCACTGTCTCTTTAAAAAAGCCGGCCGGCAATTCAGCATCTGTACCCGACAATTTATAACAGAAAGAATAGAGCATCACACATAGATTAGATAGATAGAAACATGTCAGTCACATATATATGAAGTACAGTGACAGTGTTGCTTACTGTACTTGTCATCTAGTGTAAAGGATTTATTAAAAAAAATAATAGTGTTTTCATGCACTGTCTCTTTAAAAAAGCCGGTCGGCATTTCAGCATCTGTACCAGACAATTTAGAATAGAAGGAATAGAGCATCACACATAGATTAGATAGATAGAAACATGTCAGTCACATATAAAAGAAGTACAGTGATAGTGTTGATTACTGTACTTGTCATTTAGTGTTAAAATAAAGGATTTATTTAAAAAAAAATTGGCGTGGGGTTCCCCGTAATTTTAGTCTCTAGCGGAGGTTAAGCAGACGGCTGGGGCAGATGTTTGAAGCCTGGGAAGGGGGTAATACCCACGGAGCTTCCCAGGCTACTAATATCAGCCCCCAGCGGAATACCTAGCCTTTACTAGCTATTAAAATGGGGGACCCCCCCCAAAAAATGACGTGGGGGTCCCCCCTATTTTAATAGCTAGCAAAGGCTAGGCAGACAGCTGGGGGCTGATATTAATAGCCCAGGAAGGGTGCCATGAATATTGGCCCCCTCCCAGGCTAGAAACACCAGCCGTCAGCCGCCCCAGAAATGGCGCATCCATAGGATGCGCCAATTCTGGCACTTAGCCTCGCTCTTCCCACTGCCCTGTAGCGGTGGCAGTGGGGTAATAGGGCTGGAGTTGATGTCAGCTTATAATGCCAGCTGACATCAAGCCCAGGTTAGTAATGGAGAGGCGTCTATAAGACACCCCCATTACTAACCCCATAGTCAAAGTTAAAAGAAAACACAAACACCCAGAATAAAGTCCTTTAATTGAAATAAAGACACAATCCTTTATTGTTCTAAATTAAACCATACTTACCACCACGCCCATTCCAGCTGAAGCCAACGATCTCCTGCAATAAAAGTAAAATAATAAAGCAACCTCATCCTTACCTTTCCATGGTTCCCAGGACAGCTTCAGCTCTGCTACATTGAGATGACAGGCTGGACCGCAGCAGAACGCTGCCATCCAGCCTGTCATCCCGCAGACACTGAGAAGCGCAGGCATGCTTGCGCTCCTCAGTGTCTCGCTGTGACGGCATAAAGATGAGCCGACAATGAACTCGGCTCACCTCATGCACGTCACTGACAGCGTGGGAGAATTCTCCTGCACTCAGCGCTTCAGCGTGAGAATTTTCCCACGCTGTCAGTGACGTGCATGAGGTGAGCCGAGTTCATTGGACATGAATGAGCTCACCTCATGCACGTCACTGACAGCGTGGGAAAATTCTCACGCTGAAGCGCTGAGTGCAGGAGAATTTTCCCACGCTGTCAGTGACGTGCATGAGGTGAGCTCATTCATGTCCATTGAACTCAGCTGACCTCATGTACGTCACTGACAGCGTGGGAGAATTCTCACGCTGAAGCGCTGAGTGCAGGAGAATTCTTCCACGCTGTCAGTGACGTACATGAGGTGAGCTGAGTTCATTGGACATGACCTCGGCTCATCTGGATGCCGTCACAGCGAGACACTGAGGAGCGCAAGCATGCCTGTGCTTCTCAGTGTCTGCGGGATGACAGGCTGGATGGCAGCGTTCTGCTGCGGTCCAGCCTGTCATCTCGATGTAGCAGAGCTGAAGCTGTCTGGGAACCATGGAAAGGTAAGGATGAGGTTGCTTTATTATTTTACTTTTATTGCAGGAGATCGTTGGCTTCAGCTGGAATGGGCGTGATGGTAAGTATGGTTTAATTTAGAACAATAAAGAATTGTGTGTTTATTTCAGTTAAAGGACTTTTTTCTGGGTGTTGTGTTTTTTTTAAATACTTTACTAGAAATTCATAGTGGTCATGTCTAATATTGGCGTGACCCCATGAATTTCGCGCTTAGGGCCAGCTGATAATGCCAAGCTGGCCCTAACCCCTTTATTACCCAGTGAGCCACCGCACCAGGGCCCTGGATGAGTTGGGTACAGCGCCAGAAGATGGCGCTTCTATGAACGCGCCATTTTCCGGGGTGGCTGCGGACTGCAATTTGCAGCTGGGGTGACCCAGAAAGCTTGGGTCTCCCTGCGCTGCAGATTCCAGCCCCCAGCTGCCTAGTTGTACCTGGCTGGACACAAAAATAGGGCGAAGCCCCACGTATTTTTTTTTTTAATTATTTCATGAAATTCATGAAATAATTAAGAAAAAAAGGGCTTCCCTATATTGTTGTGTCCGGCCAGGTACAAATAGGCAGCTGGTGGTTGGGGGCAGCCCGTTCCTGCCTGCTGTACCTGGCTGGACACAAATATAGTGCGAAGCCCCACGTCAATTTTTTTTTAAATTATTTCATGAAACTAGATGGTGGCCCAATTCTATCGCATCGGGCATTCTAGAATATGTATGCGGCAGACCCGGCGCAATCAGCAGAGCGGTGTTTAAATTTGGCGCCAAAATCGCTGACTGGTCGCGGCCAGCAACCGCGACTAATCAGCAAAGCGGTGTTGAAATTTGGCGACTATATCACTGATTGGTCACGGCCGGCGGTCGCGACTAATCAGCAGAGCGGGGTTTAAATTTTGCGCCAATAATGCTGATAGGTTGTGGTCGCGACCAATCAGCAAAGCGGTGTTTAAATTTGGCGCCAATAATGGTGATTGGTCACGACCTCGACCATTCAGCAGAGCGGTGTTTAAATTTGGCGGCAACAATGTTGATTAGTCGCGGCCGGCGGTCGCGACTAATCCGCAGAGCGGGGTTTAAATTTTGCGCCAATAATGCTGATAGGTTGTGGTCGCGACCAATCAGCAAAGCGGTGTTTAAATTTGGCGCCAATAATGGTGATTGGTCACGACCTCGACCATTCAGCAGAGCGGTGTTTAAATTTGGCGGCAACAATGTTGATTAGTCGCGGCCGGCGGTCACGACCAATCAGCAGAGCGGGGTTTAAATTTGGCGCCAATAATGCTGATTGGTCGCAATCGCCGGCCGCGACCAATCAGCAGAGCGGTGTTTAAATTTGGCGTCAAAATCGCTGATTGGTCGCGGAAGGCAACTGTGACCAATCAGCAGAGCGGGGTTTAAATTTGGCGCCAATACTGCTGATTGGTCACGGCCGGCAACCGTGACCAATCAGCCGAGCAGGGTTTAAATTTGGCGCCAATACTACTGATTGGTCGCGGACGGCGACCGCGATCAATCAGCAGAGCGGTGTTTAAATTTGGCGCCAATAATGCTGATTAGTCGCGGCCGGCATCCGCGACCAATTAGCAGAGCGGGGTTTAAATTTGGCGCCAATCTTGCTGATTGGTCGCGGCTGGAGTCCGCGACCAATCAGCAGAGCGTTGTTTAAATTTGGCGCCAAGCTCGCTGATTGGTCGCGGCCGCTATTTAAATGTGGCGCCCAAATCGGTGATTGGTCGCGGGCAGCGTCCGCGACCAATCAGCAGAGCGGTGTTTAACTTTAGCGCCAAGATCACTGATTGGTCGTGTGCGGAGAGCGCGACCAATCAGCTAATCGTATTGGTGAGGACCGGGGAGCGCCGCTGCCTGGTCGGATACTTCCGTTGCGAGAAGCCGGGAGATGAGCGACTGCTCGCAGCAGATGTATCCCGACCCGCAGCGCCGCTCCCCGGTCCTCCCTTCACACCCTAGCCGCTGATGTCCCCACAGTATCCGCATGGTGTTACAAAGATCCGGACATTTGTGTTAAAAATCGCTGATTGGTCGCTGGCGCTGCCCGCGACCAATCACCGATTTGGGCGCCAAATTTAAATATCGGCCGCAACCAATCACCAATCTTGGCTCCACATTTAAACACCGCTGTGCTGATTGGTCGCCGACGCTGGGCGCTACCAATCACCGATTTTGGCGCCACATTTAAATAGCGTCCGCGACCAATCAGTACAGCGGTGTTTAAATGTGGAGCCAAGATAGGTGATTGGTCGCGGAGGATATTTAAATTTGGCGCCCAAATCGGTGATTGGTCGCGGCTGATATTTAAATTTGGCGCCCAAATCGGTGATTGGTCGCGGGCAGCGCCAGCGACCAATCAGCGATTTTTAACACAAATGTCCGGACCTTTGTAACACCATGCGGATACTGTGGGGACATCAGTGGCTAGGGTGTGAAGGGAGGACCGGGGAGCGGCGCTGCGGGTCGGGATACTTCTGCTGCGAGCGCCCGCTCATGTCCTGGGTTCTCGCAGCGGAAGTATCCGCACAGGCAGCGCCGCTGACATCCATGCGGCTAGGGTGTGAAGGGAGGACCGGGGAGCGGCGCTGACATCCAATTGGTCGCGGCCGTTATTTAAATGTGCGGCACAAATCGGTGATTGGTCGCCGTCTTGACCGCGACCAATCACTGATCTTGCCGCCAAAGTTAAACACTACTGTGCTGATTGGTCGCGGACGCTGCCCGCGACCAATCACAGATTTGTGCGCCAAATTTAAATATCAGCCTCATGCACGTCACTGACAGCGTGGGAAAATTCTCCTGCACTCAGCGCTTCAGCGTGAGAATTCTCCCACGCTGTCAGTGACGTGCATGAGGTGAGCTGAGTTCATTGTCGGCTCATCTTTATGCCGTCACAGAGAGACACTGAGGAGCGTAAGCATGCCTGCGCTTCTCAGTGTCCGCGGGATGACAGGCTGGATGGCAGCGTTCTGCTGCGGTCCAGCCTGTCATCTCGATGTAGCAGAGCTGAAGCTGTCGTGGGAGCCATGGAAAGGTAAGGATGAGGTTGCTTTATTATTTTTCTTTTATTGCAGGAGATCGTTGGCTTCAGCTGGAATGGGCGATACGGTAAGTAGGGTTTAATTTAGAACAATAAAGAATTGTGTGTTTATTTCAATTAAAGGACTTTATTCTGGGTGTTTGTGTTTTTTTTTTTAACTTTGACTATGGGGTTAGTAATGGGGGTGTCTTATAGACGCCTCTCCATTACTAACCTGGGCTTGATGTCAGCTGGCATTATAAGCTGACATCAACCCCAGCCCTATTACCCCACTGCCACCGCTACAGGGCAGTGGGAAGAGCGAGGCTAAGTGCCAGAATTGGCGCATCCTATGGATGCGCCATTTCTGGGGCGGCTGACGGCTGGTGTTTCTAGCCTGGGAGGGGGCCAATATTCATGGCACCCTTCCTGGGCTATTAATATCAGCCCCCAGCTGTCTGCCTAGCCTTTGCTAGCTATTAAAATAGGGGGGACCCCACGTCATTTTTTTGGGGGGTCCCCCATTTTAATAGCTAGTAAAGGCTAGGTATTCAGCTGGGGGCTGATATTAGTAGCCTAGGAAGCTCCATGAGTATTACCCCCTTCCCAGGCTTCAAACATCTGCCCCAGCCGTCTGCTTAACCTCCGCTAGAGACTAAAATTACGGGGACCCCCACGCCAATTTTTTTTTTAATAAATCCTTTATTTTAACACTAAATGACAAGTACAGTATTCAACACTATCACTGTACTTCATATATATGTGACTGACATGTTTCTATCTATCTAATCTATGTATGATTCTCTATTCTTTCTATTCTAAATTGTCGGGTACCGCTGCTGAATTGCCGGCCGGCTTTTTTAAAGAGACGGTGCATGAAAACACTATTATTTTTTTAAATAAATCCTTTACACTAAATGACAAGTACAGTAACCAACACTATCACTGTACTTATTATATATGTGATTGGCATGTTTATATCTATCTATGTGTGATTCTCTATTCTTTCTGTTATATATTGTCGGGTACCGCTGCTGAATTGCCGGCCGGCTTTTTTAAAGAGACGGTGCATGAAAACACTATTATTTTTTTAAATAAATCCTTTACACTAAATGACAAGTACAGTAAGCAACACTGTCACTGTGCTTCTTATATGTGTGACTGACATGTTTCTATCTATCTAATCTATGTGTGAAGCTCTATTCCTTCTTGTCTAAATTGTCGGGTACCGGTGTATGCCGCTGCTGAATTGCCGGCCGGCTTTTTTAAAGAGAGCGTCTTCTGAGCAGTTTGTCAGCTTTTGGACACCTTTGAAGGTGTTTTCTATGTGTTTCTATGTGTTTTTGTTTGCCTGCCATTGGTTTTAACGGTGTTCGACGGTGTTCTAAGGTGTTCGACGAACAGTTCGACGAACAGTTCCTCGAACATCCCGGTGTTCGACGAACCGAACCCGAACACTACGGGGGTGGCTCAACACTAGATATCACCAACCATTCCCATTTTATTTAGGTGTATAAATATAAATTGCCCACTCTGTGTATATATAAATATATATACTAGCTATTGAACCCGTTCTACGCCCGGGTGGTGAGCATTTTTATTGGTATATGGTCCCCCATGCTGGTATCTGCTGCCCCTATCCTGGTATTTGTGCTGCCCCCCTCCTGTCCCCACCATCCTATCCTGGTATGCATGGCACCCCTCATCGCCATCCTGGTATGCATGGCACCCCTCATCCCTATCCTGGTATGCATGGCACCCCTCATTCCCAATCCTGGTATGCATGGCACCCCTCACCCCCAATCCTAGTATGCATGGCACCCCTCATCCCCAATCCTGGTATGCATGGCACCCCTCACCCCCTCCTGGTATGCATGGCTCCCCTTACCCACAATCCTGGTATGCATGGCACCCCTCACCCCCAATCCTGGTATGCATGGCACCCCTCAACCCCAATCCTGGAAGCTATGGCACCCCACATCCCCAATCCTGGTATGCATGGCACCCCTCACTCCCAATCCTGGTATGCGTGGCACTCCTCATCCCCAATCCTTGTATGCATGGTATCCCTCATCCTGGTATGCATGGGCCCCTCACCCACATCCTGGTATGCATGGCACCCCTCACCCCCATCCTGGTATGCATGGCACCCCTCATCCCTATTCCAGTATGCATGGCACCCCTATCCCAGTATGCATGGCACCCCTCATCCCCAATCCTGGTATGCATGGCACCCCTCATCCCCAATCCCGGTATGCATGGCACCCCTCATCCCCAATCCCTGTATGCATGGCACCCTTCATCCCCAATCCCGGTATGCATGGCACCCCTCATTCTCAATCCTGGTATGCATGGCACCCCTCATCCCCAATCCTGGTATGCATGGCTCCCTCATCCCAAATCCTGTTATGCATGGATCCCTCATCCCCAATCCTGGTATGTATGGCACCCCTCATCCCCAATCCTGGTATGCATGGTATCCCTTATCCCCAATCCTGGTATGCATGGCACCCCTCATCCCCAATCCTGGTATGCATGGCACCCCTCATCCCGAATCCTGGTATGCATGGCTCCCTCATCCCCAATCCTAGTATACATGGCACCCCTCATCCCCAATCCTGGTATGCATGGCTCCCTCATCCCCAATTCTGATATGCATGGCACCCCTCATCCCCAATCCTGGTATGCATGGCTCCCTCATCCGCAATCCTGATATGCATGGCACCCCTCATCCCCAATCCTGGTATGCATGGCTCCCTCATCTCCAATCCTGGTATGCATGGCACCCCTCACCCCCATCCTGGTATGCATGGGCCCCTCATCCCCAATCCTGGTATGCATGGCACTCCTCATCCCCAATCCTGGTATGCATGGCTCCCTCATCCCCAATCCTGGTATGAATGGTACCCCTCATCCCCAATCCTGGTATGCATGGCTCCATCATCCCCAATCCTGGTATGCATGGCTCCCTCACCCCCATCCTGGTATGCATGACACTCCTCATCCCTATCCTGGTATGCATGAGCCCCTCATCCCCAATCCTGGTATACATGGTACCCCTCATCCCCAATCCTGGTATACATGGTACTCCTCACCCCTATCCTGGTATGTATGGTAACCCGCATTCCTATCCTGGTATGTACTGTACCCCTCATCCCTATCCTGGTATGTATGGTACCCCTCATCTCTATTCTAGTATGTATGGTACCCCTCATCCTGGAATGTATGGCACTCAATCCCTCATCCTGGTAGGCATAGCACCCCATCCCTCATCCTGGTATGCATGGTACCCCGCATTCCTATCCTGGTATGCATGGTACCCCTCATCCCTATTCTGGTATGCATGGCACCCCTCACCCCCCAATCCTGGTATGCATGGTCCCCTCACCCCCCAATAATGGTATGTGTGGTACCCCTCATCCCCCAATCCTGGTATGCATGGTCCCCTCACCCCCAATCCTGGTATGCATGATCCCCTCACCCCACAATCCTGGTATGCATGGTCCTCTCACCCCCCAATCCTGGTATGCATGGTCCACTCATCCCACAATCCTGGTATGTGTGCTCCCCTCACCCTCCAATCCTGGTATGCATGGTCCCCTCACCCCACAATCCTGGTATGTGTGGCCCCCTCATTCTTTTCACGCTGTACACATATACAAAAAAATAAACAGTTATACTCACCTTTCTTCTCTGTGCTGTGTCTTCAGTAAAATGGCACCGGATAGCTCTATGCGCATGTGCCGATCTGACGCCTCACTCCTGCCCCGGTCTCCTGCGAAGAGAGAGGCGCCGCGACAACGCTCCTCCTAGTCAGGTAAGTGTGTAAGTATGGCGCCAGAGATCGCGGTATGCGTTCAGTGTCTACACATACCGCGATCTCCAGCGCCATACACTCCTCTTACCTGTAACGGCTGGATGCGGTCTTCTGTCTGGCGCCAGACTGCGCATCACGCATGCGCAGTCTATAAAGGCTTCAGACAGAGACACGCTTAGCCGATTATATTATAGATATATAGATATAGATATAGATATATATATAGTGGGTACGGAAAGTATTCAGACACCTTTAAATTTTTCACTCTTTGTTTCATTGCAGCCATATGGTAAATTCTAAAAAGTTCATTTTTTTCTCATAAAGTACACTCTGCACCCCATCTTGATTGAAAAAACCCAAAAATGTAGAAATTTTTACAAATTTATTAAAAAAGAAAAACTGAAATATAACATGGTCATAAGTATTCAGACCCTTTGCTCAGACACTCATATTTAAGTCACATGCTGTCCATTTCCTTGTGATCCTCCTTGAGATGGTTGTACTCCTTCATTTGAGTCCAGCTGTGTTTAATTAAACTGATAGGACATGATTTGGAAAGGCACACACCTGTCTATATGAGACCTCACAGCTCACAGTGCATGTCAGACCAAATGAGAATCATGAGCTCAAAAGAACTGCCCAAGGAGCTCAAAGACAGAATTGTGGCAAGACACAGATCTGGCCAAGGTTATAAAACAATTTCTGCACTACTCAAGGTTCCTAAGAGCACAGTGGCCTCCATAATCCTTAAATGGAAGAAGTTTGGGAATACCAGAAGTCTTCCTAGACCTTGCCGACTAGCCAAACAGAGCAATCGTGGGAGAAGAGCCTTGGTGAGAAAGGTAAAGAAGAACCCCAAGATCACTGTGAGCTCCAGAGATGCAGTAGGGAGATGGGAGAAAGTTCCACAAAGTCAACTATCACTGCAGCCCTCCACCAGTCAGGTCTTTATGGCAGAGTGGCCCGACGGAAGCCTCTCCTCAGTGCAAGACATATGAAAGCCAGCATAGAGTTTGCTCAAAAACACATGAAGGACTCCCAGACTATGAGAGATAAGATTCTCTGGTCTGATGAGACGAAGATAGAACTTTTTGGTGATAATTCTAAGCGGTATGTGTGGAGAAAACCAGGCACTGCTCATCACCTGCCCAATACAATCCCAACAGTGAAACATGGTGGTGACAGCATCATGCTATGTTTTTCAGAAGCACGAACAGGACGACTGGTTGTAATTGAAGGAAACATAAATGCGGCCAAGTACAGAGATATCCTGGATGAAAACCTCTTTCAGAGTGCTCTGGACCTCAGACTTGGAGTGGCTTCAGAACAACTCTGTGACCATTCTTGACTGGCCCAGCTAGAGCCCTGAACTAAACCCAATTGAGCATCTCTGGAGAGACCTGAAAATGGCTGTCCACCAACGTTCACCATCCAACCTGACTGAACTGGAGAGGATCTGCAAGGAGGAATGGCAGTGGATCCTCAAATCCAGGTGTGAAAAACTTGTTGCATCACTCCCAAGAAGACTCATGGCTGTACTAGCTCAAAAGGTTTCTTCTACTCAATACTGAGCAAAGGGTCTGAATACTTATTACCATGTGATATTATAGTTTTTCTTTTTTAATAAATTTGCAAAAAGTTCTACATTTCTGTTTTTTTCAGTCAAGATGGGGTGCAGAGTGTACTTTAATGAGAAAAAAAAAAAAACTTTTTAGAATTTATGAAATGGCTGCAATGAAACAAAGGGTGAAAATTTTAAACGGGTCTGAATACTTTCCATACCCACTATACAACCCAAGGGTTAATATGTGAAAAACTAACACATTGTTTAAATGATGGTGGACAAAAAAGACTGAGGCCCCGATTCTTCAAAGCAGTTTGCCACAATTCTTAAGTAAATTGCTTTGAAAAGTTGCAAAATTTGGACACAACTTAGAGTTATTCTAAAATTTTGTGACTTTTGGTGTTGTTATGCCAGTTACTCCCAGCTCCACCAAAATGGGTTGGGGGTGTGACACCAGAATTTATCTAATTCACGACAAGCTGTGGTAATCCCTAGACCAGAAATCTTACTCCAGTCAGGGACTGGAGAAAGATATCGGGTGTGGTGCACAGAGGCACACTCCACTCTTCAGATGCTCTACATTCATTAAGAGGCCTGCACCTTTTCATGAATCAGGAGTATCTAACTCACCATGCCCCCTCATAAAGACCGGCGAGTCTTTACATATCACCAGTCTTGACGAATCTGGGCCTTAGACCCTCATCTTGCAACTAGTGCAGACCAAATAATTATGTATTTTCAACTATTCAGTGACATCAACATATCTGTGCCCTGCCTTGCTTGTGACTGCAGATCTCACATTGCAGGCTAGTCTGCGGTTCGTCCAGGCATTTGAGCATAACTCCTATCACTTTTACAAACTATAAATGCACAGCTGCATATTATAACAAATCAGAGTGAACTAGCTTTTTTTGCTCCACAGTTTCACTTATTTACAGTTCATCAAATGAAAATGTCTTTGCTTTTGTCTTTTGTCTTTGTGTGGCATCTGAACTTTTATTTGACTTAGCAACTGATCAGAAGAAGCGCGAATGAAGCACTGAAGTACAAAGGATGTACAGTTTTTTATCTATGTTTAATGGATCCCTTCAGATTTTAATGTCCTAGTCTAATCCTGCAAAATGGATAAGAATAGAAAATGCTCTGAGTCTCACAGATCAGATACATGGATATTTTTTTAAATGAATGTATGTACAGTATGCATCATAAAAGTTCTATGGATCAGTTAGCGACAAAAAAGAAGGAAAGCACAGAGACGTATGTGTACAAAAAAATGTATGATTTCAGCCTAAGACTTTTATACATCATATGTAGTTTGAACTACAAAAGTACAAAATCCTCTATATATTATAGGGAATACGAGCATTTTAAAAGTTGTGAAAATCTGTTATCAGCCAAATCAGACTTGACATTGGCAAAACACATATTACGAAGACCAGCACAATTTCCACTGAAATATATACGCAGCGCTTTCATTCTAGTGTTCAACAATAAACCATTGGCATTACTTTTTGAATGGAAACAGTATCGGTTAGACTGTACCACCAAAAGGGATATCCTTTGGAAATGTTCTTACATTATAATGCCAAAATAATTCAAGATTTTATAGAAGTGTATAAAAAGACATAATCTATGGCATCGTGTACTTAAGTTTCATTTTGTTATCTTGGGGTTTTGGCTCTTTGGAACACTTAAAGTCAATTCATTATATGAAATATGAACACTTGGATGGAAAGCTATAGCAGGGCGCTAATGCCCTCTGAGCTATAATAAATCGTTTTCCACTGTTATTCCATTAACATCACTAGTCCTTTCAAGTTGTGTTTTGTAGAAATTAAGGGAATTAAAGCTCAGTCTATTGAGAATGCCATACCAGATTTTTGCCTACAAATCTTTTCATATGTTTTCTTTTGGTAAAATCATTATTTGGTCTACATATGGGCATTTATACTGTAATACTTGCAATCAATGGTAGAACATGTACTTAAAGGGATTGTCTGGAACTGAAATATTGATAATATGTCCATACAGTATTTCAATAATATGAGATTGGTGATGGTCTTCCATCAATCAGCTGTTACTTCTTTCGGCAGCAATCAGATGCAAGCAACGTACAAAGTGGATAACCACAGCACCACACATTGTTTACGGGCTGCTGCCAAATACTGATGTTTATGGCTATGTGCCCACGATGCAGAAAATTTCTGCAGCATTTCTGCATCTCCCT
Source organism: Phyllobates terribilis (assembly GCF_046119375.1). NCBI lineage: Eukaryota > Metazoa > Chordata > Amphibia > Anura > Dendrobatidae > Phyllobates > Phyllobates terribilis. The sequence continues at coordinate 878,413,077 of NW_027362761.1, forward strand.
GGCAGAAAAAACGCATGCAGATTGTGCATGCGTTTTTCCTGCAGAATACATGCGGAATACATGCGGATTCACATGCGGATTCACATGTAGTGTTGAGCCACCCCCGTAGTGTTCGAGTTCGGTTCGGTTCGTCGAACACCCGTGTGTTCGCCGAACTGTTCGTCGAACTGTTCGTCGAACACCTTCGAACACCGTTAAAACCAATGGCAGGCAAACAAAAACACATAGAAACACATAGAAAACACCTTCAAAGGTGTCCAAAAGCTGACAAACTGCTCAGAAGACATAACTAACACATGGAAAAGTGACAAGTACATATAGTCATGCGAAAATAAAAGAGGTGGAGGAGTAAAAGGAGGGGGAGACACAGATATAGGCATGTCATGCCCTTCTAAAATCCAAAAAGTGAGAAGCCGACACGGCCAGTCCGCTCCTGCCCGTGCCACCTCCGTGTCGCCGGGTTTGTGCCAGAGCCGCGGTGAACCCTGACGGCCAGCCCCCCTCTCCCAATACTGGTGCCTGTCCGCTGGTGGGTCGAGCGAGCCCCCCTGTGGTGGAGGCAGCTCTAAGCTTTTTAATTTAAATTGTCTCTCTAATTTGAATGAATACACTTTAAATCCATTTACAAGGATCTATTGGAGGGCAAGTCTCATGCCAGCAGCCGCGGTAATTCCAGCTCCAGTAGCGTCCACTAAAGCTGCTGCAGTTAAAAAGCTTTTATAAGGATCGAGCTCGGCTGTCCACCGCAAGGCATCCTACTGCCAGTCCCAGCCCCTATGCCTTGGGGTGCCTCCTAATGCTCTTCACTAAGTATCCCATGGTCACGAAGCATTTCCTTTGAAAAAATTAAGTGTCTAAACTACAGGTGGTGCAGCTTGCTTAACAGCCGGGATAATCCGCTCACTAGCAGACACTGCTACTAGGCACAAAGTATTTCCTGGGCTAGATGCAGTTAAAAATTTGTAATTAGATACTCTCGTTGGATGCTGAGAAAGCATTCCATAGAGTCTCCTGGCACGCCATATATGATTCTCTTAAAAAGCTTGGGGTAGGGGTCTAGGGGACCCTTTTATAGCCAAAATCACGGCCCTGTATCGCAATACGTCACCTAGGCTGAAGATAAATGGAACTGTAGCACCCTGAGGGCTCGGTTGCTACAGACGTATTGCACCTCACCCAGAGGTGTGATATCTCACTCTCAGGTAAGGATGGAGTGTGGATCAGGACCCGACACCTGCATGCATTACACCACATTGCCGTGGGGCAGGGCGACCAATATGCCCCTGAGATGGGCACGACAGTCCCTGTCCCTGGCTGGAGTGGGGGGAGGGAACAATGAGGAAGGGGAACCCTGTAGTGCAGGAGCAGGGAGGAAGCAGTTCCTGGGTGCATTGAGAAGGGAGTATAAAAGGTGGGCACCATCTTAGTTCAGTGCAGAGAAGTCTGAGCAGAAGTGGCAGGGAGCAGGGGCTCTGCATGAGCTCTGCTCCGGAGGCGGGCCTAGTAACAGAGGCCCAGGCCTGGAAGAGGGAGAAGGAAGGAAGAGGAGCGGAGAAGGCTCCAGGAACGAGGAATAAAGGGATCCCAGGGGTGCGGACGGGCGAGTCACCACCGCACGCCCGAATCCACCTGCGTGGAGGGGTCAGGCCAAAGGGGGAGACCGATCCCCGAACTAGTGGAGGCAGGAAACGACCCTCAGCTAGAAACCGGAGGCTCTGACATTTTATGTGGCGCAGCCCCTCGCTACACCCGCTAGTAAGGCACCACATAGGGTCAGGGAAACTGGCGCCAAGTTTACCAAGAGGAGGCCCGAGGCAGCCGGACAGAAGTGTTGGTAAGAAAGGCCAGACAAAGGACACACAAAGGGGGTCCTGTGAAGTGCTCCAAAGTTATCTGGGAGTTGTCTGAGCCCCTCACCTGGTGAGCACAGTACGACGTGGGCAGCCGTTACCTGCAGACGTGGTCTGGATAATAAGAACTGTGAGTAAAGGCCCTGAACTGCATCACTGACTCCGTGTCGTTACTGCTGCTGCCCTGCACCATCACCCCCATCCTCCGCATACACTGCCCTGAGGCTATACTCCTCCCGTGGGGAGTTATGCTACGCTCTGCTGCACCCACAACACCAGCCTCAGTGGTCTGCCCTGTAGCGGCGGTTCACTCTGACCGCAATCCACGGGTGGCGTAGTCGGACATTTAAACATGAAAACCACATAAATAGTTCCGCCACTGGTTTGACCGCCCTGAGCCACGGAACTGGGTCGCCGCCACGAAGACTACAACCACCAGCATCCACCAAAAAGGGTCCGGCTCCGGGTGTCCCAAGGCCCAGGGGGTGCGTCAGAACATTTTCATCACCTTTCACAATCACCAATGGGACAAGGCAGTGATGTCCTCTGTCCCCTCTCTTATACATCCTAGTGACGGAGCACCTGCTCTCATCAATTCGCCATAACCCCAATATTAGGTGGATTGAGGTGGGAGGCACCGAGTACAAGTGCTCTCTATTTGCTGATGATGTCCTAGTATATATCACTCAATCACATATATCCATCCATGCTGTTATGGCTGAAATAGATCACTTTGTTACATGGTAAAATTTTAAAATCAATGCAGCGAAGTCTGAGGCCCTCGATGTCTCCCTCCCCAAATCCATATAGGATTCCATCCAGTCCAACTTTCCCTTTGCCTGGCCCTCACAGGGTATCAAATACTTAGGAATTCCTATTCATAGAGACCTCTCCCATCTATGTTATCTTAATTTTGGGCCCTTTATTGAACAACTCCATACAGACCACGGTTGGCAAGTTAGAACTGTAAGATTCACTACGTGAACCACTGGTGTTTTGTGGAAAAGCACATGTACACTGCGTTCCAAATTATTATACAAAAAGTGTTTAGGAGTGATAAGGGAAGAATTTGTTTGTTTGTCAGTTAAACTCATTGATGGTGATGTGTGTCAGGGCTCTTTATATCACTGTAAGCAATTGCAGACACCTGTGCTAATTAGTTTGGCAGGTGTGTCCAATGAAAGGCAAGACTACTTAAGAAGGCTCTCTCACATTATTAAGCAGCCTACATTTTCTGCCAAAATGGGAAAGAAAAAGGATGTGTCGGCTGCTGAGAAGCAACAAATTGTTGAGTGTTTAGGTCAAGGCATGACTACAATCAACATTGTGCGATGATCGGGATGAAGTGTCTTGGCAATCAAGAAGTATGTAGCTGATTCACAGTACACACGTGTGCGTGCTGATAAGGGCAAATTGAGGACTCTTTCCTACAGGCAATTACGTCAGGTTGAAAGAGCAGCGGCAAAAAAGCCTTGTCATAGCAGCAGACAAGTTTTTGAAGCTGTTTGTGCCTCCAACGTCCCCCGAACAACAAGATGCAGGGTCCTTCAGAGGTTTGCAGCTGTGCATGCGCCATCCTGTCGACCTCCTCTATCCACTTCACACAAGCAGAAACGGCTCCAGTGGGCCAAACATTACATGAAGACTGATTTCAAAACTGTTTTGTTCACGGATGAGTGCCGTGCAGCGCTCGATGGTCCAGATGGATGGAGTGGAGGATGGCTGGTTGATGGACACCCCACGCAAACACGGCTACAGCGCCAACAAGGAGGAGGTGGAGTAATGTTTTGGGCTGGAATCATGGGGAGAGAGATTGTCGGCCCCTTTAGGATCCCTGAAGGCGCTAAAGATGAACTCCATAATGTATGTGGATTTTCTCAAACAGCACTTCCTGCCATGGTTCAAGAAGAAGAACCGTGTATTTCACAGCAAGATCATTTTTCTGCATGATAATGCACCATCTCATGCTGCACATAAAACATCTGCATCTCTGGCTGATATGGGCATAAAAGGGGACAAACTTATGGTGTGACCCCCATGCTCCCCTGACCTCTACCCCATTCAGAACCTTTGGAGCATCATTAAGGAGTGTCTATGATGGCGGGAGGCAGTTCACATCTAAGCAACAGCTCTGGGAGGGTATTCTGTCCTCATGCAAAACAATTGAAGCAGAAACCATCCAAAACCTGACAAATTCAATGGACGAGAGAGTTCAGAAGCTCCTTTCGAACAAGGGGTCCTATGTGAAAATGTAACATCACCTAGAATAAAGTTTTGAGTTGAAAACTGTTTGATTTCAGTTTCTAACAACCTGCTAATGCTTATAATTTCAAAAATGACCATTTTTTTGGTCTTTATTAAAATGAAAAGGTTGATCGAAAAGTTTGGGGGATCTAAGAGTGTGGCAACCCAGTAGTCGTGATTACTTCAAATTCTGACAATATGAGGGTCATGCTGCAGGTAGTGCAGCAAGAAGGCACTTATGTGCCTTGCGCATCTCGGAGCCCCAAAATTATTTTCCGGGCTAGATGCAGCTAAAAATTATTTTTAATTTTAAATCTGGTGAAGCTTTAGTATAGATGGCCTAATAGGATCAGTGCTGCACACTGCTACAAAGCCCAAATTATTTTCCAGTCAAGATACAGATAAACATGATTAGTAATTTGAAAGCTTAAAACGGTTGGTAGGGTGATTTTAACCAATCATCAAGCTTTTACTCTCCCCAGGATGACACAGGGGTAGAAAAGTCATTTCGGATCCATGATTTGTTCATCTTTATGAACGTGAGTCTGTCTACATTATCAGTGGAGAGCCGCGTGCGCTTATCTGTCAGCACACCACCAGCAGCGCTGAACACACGTTCAGACAGAACGCTGGCTGCGGGGCATGACAAGATCTCCAAGGCGTAAGTGGCTAGCTCCGGCCATTTATCCAGATTGGAAGCCCAAAAAGAGCAAGGGTCCAGTGACACAGTCGTGGCTTCAATGTTTACTTGGAGATACTCCTGTACCATCGTCTCTAGGCGTTGACTATGTGTCAGACTTCTTGTCTCCTGTGGCCTTGCAAAGGATGGGCTAAAAAAGTGGTGAAATGATTCCGCAAAATTGATGTTACCAGCAGATACTGTGGTTCTGTTACGGTTTGAGTGCTGAACACTTGACGGTCCCACGGTTGGCAAGTTGGAACTGTGAGATTCACTACGTGCACCACTGGTATTTTGTGGAAAAGCACATGTAAGATTCTGCAACAGTCTCTGCTGATACTCCTGCATGCGTGCATCCCTTTCTATGGCAGGAATAATTTCTGCAAATTTACTTTTGTACCGGGGATCTAACAGTGTGGCAACCCAGTAGTCAGGATTATTTCTAATTCTCACAATTCGAGGGTCATGTTGCAGGTAGTGCAGCAAGAAGGCACTCATGTGTGTTGCGCATCCAGGAGCACCAAGTCCCTGTTGTGTTGGTGGCGAGGTAACAATCATGCTTCCTTCCTCTGTCCTCTCCCCCCAACCTCGCACAACAGAAATGTGATCAAGGTCTCCCTCATCTGATGAGTCTTCCATCAGTTCGTCCTCCACTTCTTCCTGGGCTCCTGCACCTTCCTCACTAGTTTGGCTGCTACCATGCGCCCTGGTAAAACCATCTCCCCCACCCTCACATGCCTGCCGCCTTGGTGCTGCCGACCGTCTGGACCTTGCAGATGTTAGCCCTTCCGCATACAACTCCTCCTCCTCTACTTCCTCCACCTCCTCTTGTGCCACCACCTGACTCCGAATTCTGTTTAACATGTGCTCCAGCATGTAAATCACCGGAATAGTCATGCTGATAATGGCATCGTCAGCACTAAACATCTTCGTCGCCATTTCAAAACTGTGCAGAAGGGTGCATAGGTCCCTGATCTGAGACCACTCCTCCAGCGTGATTTGCCCCACCTCTGAATCTCGTTGGCCCAGGCTATACGTCAGAACGTATTGCACCAGGGCTTGTCGGTGCTGCCACAGTCGCTGCAACATGTGCAGAGTTGAATTCCACCGGGTAGGCACATCGCATTTAAGCCGGTGAAGTGGCAGGCCCAACGACTTCTGTAGAGATGTAAGTCGCTGAGCTGCGGGATGCGAACAGCGGAAGTGAGCACACAGCGACCGTGCCCTCTGCAGAAGGCCATCTAGTCTGGGATAGTGGGCTAAAAATTGCTGGACAACCAGGTTCAACACGTGAGCCATACAAGGCACGTGTGTGACATTGCCCCGGCGAAGGGCCGCACCCAGGTTTGCAGCATTGTCGCACACGGCCTTCCCTGGTTTCAGGTCCAGTGGAGACAACCATTCATGAAATTGGTTCTCCAGAGCTGACCACAACTCCTCAGCTGTGTGACTTACATTTCCCAGACATTTCAATGTAAAAACCGCCTGATGACGTTGAGCCCTACTGCCAGCATAGTAAGGAGGTGTGCAGGATCCCTTCTGCGCAGTTAGAAAGCTTGTGGCATGACCAGACAGTCTTTGGGTGCAGGTGGAAGACCGAGAGGAGGTTGAGGAGGCAGAAGCAGTGGAGGAACTTTGACATAAAGAGGATTGACGCACAACTCGTGGGGACGGCAAGACTTGGACAGCAGCCCCTTGTCCTGCTGTCACCATAGTTACCCAGTGCCCAGTCAGCGACATGTAACGCCCCTGTCCATGCCTACTCGTCCAAGTGTCTGTGGTGAAATGCACCCTGTCACACACAGAGTTTCTCAAAGAAGCGGTGATGTTGTGTGCGACATGCTGGTGGAGCGCAGGCACACCTTTCTTTGAGAAGTAGTGCCGACTGGGCATCTGGTACTGGGGCACTGCGACGGACATAAGGTCTCGAAAATCCTCTGTGTCCACCAGGCGGAAAGGCAGCATTTCTGTAGCCAAGAGCTTGCAGATGGTGAAATTCAACCTCTTAGCTTTCTCATGGCTAGGAGGAAATGGTCTTTTACTTGTCCACATCTGAGGGACCGAGGGCTGGCTATTGTGCTTAGACGGGGTTGATAAGGGTGTCCCCGGCAAACTGCCGGTCTGTGAGGAAGATGCAGGCGGACATGTTAGGTTGCCTTGATCCAAAGGTGGTGCTATCGATGTCGGACAGCGCTCAACACCAGCTGGTGTTACCACCTCCAAAGAAAATGATGACCTGCCAATCACGCTGGCTGTTGCGGGTAAAGAGGTGGCAGGTCTGCGCCCCAAAACAGGTGTGACTGCTGTCCCCCCAGTCACAGAGGATGAAGAGGCCGCGGATGCACAAGATATGGCAGACGGTGATTGGCCCGGCCGGCTAGGCCGCATTGTAGCACACTGAGCTTCCCACTGCAACTTATGCTTCATGTCCATGTGCCGGTTCATGCATGAAGTACTCAAACTATGTATTTTTTGGCCTCTACTTAGCTTTTGCTGACAAATGTTACAGATAACACGAGTTGGGTCATCTTTATCGATCTGAAAAAATGCCCAGGCTATGCAAGGCTTAGCACCCATGCGACCTGAAGAGCCACCACGACTTGTGGTGAGAGGCAGAGTTGTGTTTGAGGATGCAGTTGTTGACGTGCTTCCAGTACTACGTCTCTGTCCAGGAAGGCGCAACCTGACCTCGTCGTCACTAGCATCTTCCTCCACCTCCTCTGCTGACCTCATCTCTTGGCTGACTGTGGGTTGACAGTAAGTGGGATCTCCGACCTCATCATCATCACCCTGTGCGTTATCAAACCCGTCGTCCTCAGAGCCAACCTGTTCCTGCCCTGACAAAAAACTAAAGTTGTCGCTCCAATCAGGTATTTGAGTCTTATCATCGTCTTCCTCATTGTCTCCACCAACAGGAGTTACAGTTTGGGAATGAGGGTCTACATTATGGTCAGAACCTTCTGCGTCTGGTCCTGGATCCGACTCATAAAGATTCTGGGCATCAGTGCAGATCATTTCCTCGTCTGGATTCACAGAAGCGCTGGAGTCGACCTCTGATTCCCAGGCTATAGTATGAGTAAACAGCTCTGCAGACTCAACCATCTGTTCTACCTCATACTCAGACGGGCAGCTGGAGATTTGGGAGCTGTGAGGAAGCAAGTGCGATTTGGGTGACACCTTTGAGGACTGGAGTATTTGTGATGTTGAAGTTGATGTGGAGGAGAGCCCACTTAAAGGAGCACTTGATATCCGTTGAAGCACCTGCTGTTTTTGTGCCTCATCTGGAATTTGTAGCGATTGGCGTGGCCGTAAGAAAGGGATCTTATCACATTGTCCGCTAAAAGAAGTAGACATTTTAGTTTGGCTGGAAGATGGTCTTTCTTCTGCAGATGTTACTGTTGCTTTAACACCTACCCCACGGACACAACCTTTTTTCCCCTTCCCAACACGCCTATTCCCCTTTCCACCAGCAGCAGGCCTTTTTCCACTCATTTTGGTGGTTAACTAATTCACAACTCTGGAGTTGTTTGCACAAAAAAACAATGGATGGTAACCGAGCAGAGCTGAGTGGCCAAACTGTGGTATTAGGCCAAAACTATTGGCTGGGTTAGATGCAGAAAAAAATTATTTTGAATTTGCAACCTGATGGAGGTCAGTATAGATGGACTAATACAAATAGTCCCACACACTGCTAGAAGCCCAAATATTTTTTCAGAGGTACTGTAGATGCAGATAAAAATTATTTTTAATTTGCAACCTGATGGAGGTCAGTATAGATGGACTAATAGACCAAGTCCCACACACTGCTAGAAGCCCAAATATTTTTTCAGAGCTAGATGCAGAAAAAAATTATTTTTAATTTGCAACCTGATGGAGGTCAGTATAGATGGACTAATAGACCAAGTCCCACACACCGCTAGAAGCCCAACTATTTTTTCAGAGCTAGATGCAGAAAAAAATTATATTCAATTTGCAACCTGCTGGAGGTCAGTATAGAAGGACTAATAGAACAAGTCCCACACACTGCTAGAAGCCCAAATATTTTTTCAGAGCTAAATGAAGAAAAAAATTATTTTTAATTTGCAACCTGATGGAGGTCAGTATAGATGGACTAATAGACCAAGTCCCACACACTGCTAGAAGCCCAAATATTTTTTCAGAGCTAGATGCAGAAAAAAATTATTTTTAATTTGCAACCTGATGGAGGTCAGTATAGATGGACTAATAGACCAAGTCCCACACACCGCTAGAAGCCCAAATATTTTTTCAGAGCTAGATGCAGAAAAAAATTATTTTTAATTTGCAACCTGATGGAGGTCAGTATAGATGGACTAATAGACCAAGTCCCACACACTGCTAGAAGCCCAAATATTTTTTCAGAGCTAGATGCAGAAAAAAATTATTTTTAATTTGCAACCTGATGGAGGTCAGTATAGATGGACTAATAGACCAAGTCCCACACACTGCTAGAAGCCCAAATATTTTTTCAGAGCTAGATGCAGAAAAAAATTATTTTTAATTTGCAACCTGATGGAGGTCAGTATAGATGGACTAATAGACCAAGTCCCACACACTGCTAGAAGCCCAAATATTTTTTCAGAGCTAGATGCAGAAAAAAATTATTTTTAATTTGCAACCTGATGGAGGTCAGTATAGATGGACTAATAGAATGATGCTATGCCCAAAAGATTTTACTTCACTAGGTGCAGTAAAAAAATTGGTATTCTATACACAGGTGTTATATCTTGCAACACAGATAGGCTACTCCACTGACTAACACACTCTGCAATAGGCCAAAAAGGATTAGCTTTGCTAGATTCAGCCAAATGCTGTGAAAAAAACTTGCACAGCACTGGCACAGACCTGCCTGGCAAAAACTGATAGGAACTCATGTAACCTAGTCCTGAAAAGGACTCCAATTACAATTAGTCTTTACTCCCACAACCTATCTATTTAAGAGCACAGACCTCCCCGATAAAAGTCGTAGGAAATGCTGTAACCTAGTCCTTAAAAGGACTGCAATCACAACTATTCCCTACTCCCAAGCTATCTGTATATTTGTGCGAAAATTGGCTTGAAATTAACAAGGTATAGCGCACACAGCAACAGCGGTGCCGTCTAACACGCAGCTGCAGCAGTGAGAAAATGGTGGCGACGGGGAAAATGGCTTGGTCTTATAGGGCAAGGACATGTGACATACACTGCCAATGACACATGCCCTTGCTTGTGTGAAAAAAAGCACTTCGCTCCGTGTGTGCGCTGCTGATAGGCTGACAGATTGCACCTCCCCACTGCAAATGCGGGAAAGAGAAAAAAAAATGGAGATCTTCATTGTTCCTGCAGAGATCCATCCCCTGCCCCTCCCCCCACCCCGCTGTACACTCAAACTGCGTATTAACATTAATTTTCATCATTACTGAGAAAAAATCCAGTTATGATTTTGGTGCACGAACAGTTATCGAACATAACCTCGAACAGCCGAATTTTTCTCAAATTGTTCGTGTTCGCCGAACGGCTCGAACACCGCCCAAAACAGCTCGAATTTGAGATTGGCGAACAGTTCGAGTAGAACAACGCTCATCTCTATTCACATGCGTTTCCGCATGCAGATTGACAAGAGCTTTCCAGGCGATTTTAGCATCACTTGGAAAGTACTTGACAACTAGGTTACACTATATAAATCCATGCAAACAGCATGGATTTATATAGTGTGACCGTAAAAATAAAAAAAATAAAGCTATACTCACCCCCGATTCCCCGGCGTGTGCTGCAGCGCTCCTTCCTGTCTGGTTCCCGGCTGCCGGCATATCGCGAGACACAGCGGTGAAGGGCCTGCGGTCACATGACTGTGACGTCACCGAAGGTCCTTCAGCGCTGCCGGCATGCAGAGAGAGCCGTCGGAAAGGTGAATATAACTTTATTTATTATTTTATTCTTTTTTCTACAGGTACAATGGTACCCAGGTCTGGATGAGAGTCTCCTCTCCTCCAGAACTGGGTACCATCCGCACATAGAGATGCATAGAATCCGCTTGTACAAATGTACAGACGCGCATTCTATGCGTCTCAATGCAAGTCAATGGCGGCGCTTCCGCTGCGCTTCTGCAAAATTAATGAACATGCTGCGGATTTATGAGCGCTGCAGAAACGCTGTGGAAAAATCCACAGCATGTGCATTGACATTGCGGAATGCCATTGGGGACCATGGGGTGCGGATTACCATGCGTTTTTGATGCGTTTCCGCTGCGGAAATTCTGCAGCATAAACGCATGAAAAATGCATCGTGTGCACGCAGCCTATCTCCAATTCAAGTGATTGTAAGATAAACTGCAGCAGTCAGCAGTGGCAGTTCTGTACATTGCTCCTAACTGCGGTGTTCTTTTCCATACTTTGCCTAAATCTGTCCACTTCCGGAATAAGTAACAGCTGATTGGTGAGGTTTTGGGGTGTCGGGCCTCCATTGATCTCATGCTGATTATTGATACCTATCCCACAGATAATCCTTTAATTATTTAGTCTCGGAAAACTTATTTAATTCTTGAACATAGCAGGGGAGCAATAAGATCTCCAGTCCCTGATTTTTAGGAGTATAATGATGTCAAGAAGAAGCAAAAAGTAAACCAAATTTTATATGTAAGTCACGGCCCATCACTTTGAAGCTTTATGTTACCACATTGCTAGTTCACCCAACAATAAATATTGTGTTTTCTTTTATTCTCTTATATATGCCAATCTTATTACCTTGAAAAGTGATTGAAGTAGGTAGTAAAATGTTATCATCGTACCATCAAGTTCAGTATAAAGTTATACAGGACTTATTTACATTCATGAATTCTTAAGATTTTATCCGAAAGACAATATTATTCCCATTCTTCATTTCCTTTGTCCTGTCTACGGTCTTTGTAGTTTCTCATAGTTTCTTTTTTTACACCAAAGAGTAAGTTACATAGTTGGATTGGGTGTCATTTTATATGTTATGCTTATTTTTATGTCTGTTATAACTTGCAATCTGTTATGTCTATATATTTTTTTGCAAATGAATGAGTGGAAATTTTTTTTTTCTTGTCAGCTACATAAACTATGAAACCATTTGTTACAACATCACTATAAATAATAAAGATTATATTTTGACATAGTAATTACAGGCTTTCCAATATCTGGTAACTAGAGTTGGGTGGATTGATTCACACAACTCTGGTCCATCAGCCAGGTCAATAGTCTCTGGCTGCTGGATGGGAGGCTCGGGAATCCCTTGCCTTCCAGGATCCCTGGTGCCAAGAGATGCCATAAAAAGATTTCAAGCCTCCCATCCAGCCTACATAAACGAATAACCTTGCCAATAAGCAGAAGTCCCAAGAATGAATCTACCCAATTCTTCTGGTCACCTTTGTGATGAAAATGAACATAAAATGGTTCACATAGGTCAGCAGTTATCCACTACCAAACCATCCTACTACTTACCATTGTTGCAGCGATTCCCGGAACAGCACATGCCATCTCTATGACAACGTTTCTTCTTTCTGCGGCATACCATGCATGAGGAAGGAGCCTGGTGAGGACTGTAGCAATATCTTCCAACCTCACATTCTTTATCACTAACACAGGGATAAGCCTGAAAAATCCACAAAGAAAATGATTAGTAGTCAGGCAAAATTAAATGGGGCTATGACACCAAAAGTATATGTCGTACTCCAACTTTATATCTTTAAATACATTAGGAGTTGGAGGGAAATTGCACAATGCATATCAAAAAAACAGTATTGCACAACAAGAAGGTGTGACTTTGTGGGAAGGGGAGTAGCTTCATAGGGAAAGTGCCCATTTTAGGATGTGATAATGTTTATCAAAATTATGACAAAATTTATGGACCAATTTTGGCCACAGGGTAAACTAACTAGCAGGTGGTATAAACGTAGAATAAACAGTCTAAAGATGCATCACATGTAACAAACAGCATGAACTACTGCAAGAAAGATGGCATAAATGAATACAGTTTTAATAAATCTGAGCCTTAATATTTTTATTTAGGTATCACATCTACAAAGAGATTTTTTAAATGTTGCATATATATGCAGGTGCATCTCACTAAATTAGAATATCATCACAAATTTAATTTATTTCAGTTCTTCAATATAAAAAGTGAAACTCATATATTATATAGAGTCATTACAGAGTGATCTATTTCAAGTGTTTATTTCTGTTAATGTTCATGATTATGACTTACAGCCGATGAAAACACAAAAGTCATTATCTCAGTAAATTCAAATAATTAACAAGAAACACATGCAAAGGCTTCCTAAGCTTTTAAAAAGGTCCCTTAGTCTGTTTCAGTAGGCTCCACAATCATGGGGAAGGCTGCTGACTTGACAGAAGGCAGTCATTGACACACTCCACAAGGTTCCAGAGTTCCAATTTTCATTTGGAAATCAAGGTCCCAGAGTCTGGAGGAAGAATGGAGAGGCACACAATCCAAGCTGCTTGAGGTCTAGTGTGAAGCTTCCACAATCAGTGATAGTTTGGGGAGCCATGTCATCTGCTGGTATAGGTCCACTCTGTTTTATCAAGACCAAAGTCAGCGCAGCCATCTACCAGGAAATTTTAGAGCACTTCATGCATCCCTCTGCCGACAAGCTTTTTGGAGATGGAAATATCATTCTCCAGCAGGACATAGCACCTGTCCACACTGCCAAAAGTACCAATACCTGGTTTAAAAACAACAGTATCACTGTTCTTGATTGGCCAGCAAACTCGCCTGACCTTAACCCCATAGAGAATCTATGAGGTATTGTCAAGAGGAAGATGAGATACACCAGACCCAACAATGCAGACCAGCTGAAGGCTGCTATCAAAGCAACCTGGGCTTCCATAACACCTCAGCCGTGCCACAGGCTGATCGCCTCCATGCCATGCCGCATTGATGCAGTAATTGATGCAAAAGGAGCCCCGACCAAGTATTGAGAGCATTTGCTGAACATACATTTCAGTAGGCCAACATTTTGGATTTTAAAATCATTTTTCAAGCTGTTGTTATAAAGTATTCTAATTTACTGAGATCATGACTTCTGTGTTTCCATTGGCTGTAAGCCCTAATCATCAACATTAACAGAAATAAACACTTGAAATAGATCACTTTGTTTGTAATGACTTTGTATAATATATGAGTTTCACTTTTTGTATTCAAGAACTGAAATAAATTAACTTTTTGTTGATATTCTAATTTAGTGAGAATCATCTGTATATATAGCTATACAGCTGTAGAGAGATGTCTGTATGAGCAATCAATTCAGATAACCCCCAGGGTCTCCAGGATCTGCACTCTAGGTCCATATTTATGCACCGTATCTGCAATGCATTAAATGCAATAGATGTGATTTGTTGAAACCTAATTTTCTCATACAAAAGTCATAGTAAGATTTAGGGTTTGTTCACACATTGTGGTTTTGGCGCATTTTTCCATTTTTTTTTTTTTTTTTTTCCACACATTTTTGCCAGCAAAATTAATCAGATTTCTGAAAACTCATGCACACACTGCTTATTTTTTCCTTTCAGACTTGAAGCAGTTTGAAATCTGCAGCATGTCAATTCTTTCAACGTTTTTGCAGAATTTTTCTCTCATTCAAATGAGCAAGAAAAAAAACGTCAAACATGCATGTAAGCACCAGGCAAAAATGTGCATTCTTTACGCAGCTTCTTTCCTGATGCAGAAGCATTTAACATGTGCAGATACCCTTAGACACACAACTTGTGCTCAAGTTAACTCAGAACACCAAAATATTTAATGTGCTCTGTGCTGAATATTTATAATTACGTACCAAAAAGTATTATGTCACATTGATTCCATGAAAACTGTCCAATTATATGTATAATTTATTCAGCTTGCTATTGTTACTGCTAGTTAAGGAGCGATTTCACTGAGCTAACTGTAACAGCAGGTATTTATTGCTACAGCCGTGAACAAGTGCTCTAAATCAATTGCTCTGCAGCTTTCTCCTCCAGTTTCTTTAACTTTTTACACAGTAGAATAATTTCCTGCAGCTTTTGTTGGCTCCTGAAGGTTGTACATTACATTAGTAAAGTGTCTTTGTTTGCCAAGGAACCCAACTTCTATGCCAGTTTGGCTAGGAAGTTTCAGCACTGACACTTAAGTATATTGGGCTGTAAAGCAGAGAAAAGTGCCAGTTGGGCACCGCAAAAGCAGACATTCATTAGTTCCTCTGCTTGTCTACATTAGATTTGTAAGATTGATTTCACCTCATTATACTGTAGGTCTGTACAAATGTGTTAGTGTTACCTGGTTTTCTTCTTTCTGACACTGCTATGGTTATACATCCTAATTTACTGTATCATGGGAGCATTTGGAAACATTTATGAAAATTAAAAGCAATGTACAAGGTGTTGATTCTCAAATCTGTAGTTAAATATGATTATTATGTTGGAAAATGGCTAGTCCATGCAAAAAGTAAACTATGGCAAAATGCTACAATATCCGCATGTATTACTTCAATTATACTCACCCTGAAAAGGAAGCAGAAGAAAGTTTATAGACTTTCCAAAATATCGTGGAAGAGATTTATGAAGCTAAATGCACCAAAACTTAGGAGCATTTTATTAAAAAAAACAACAACAAACTCTTTCCTAACATGCACCATATTTATAATGTGTTTTAGATACTTTCTGAACTTTGCCTGACAAGGGGGCTGTAACATGGCCATGGCCTAAAGTGCAACACCATGAACCAAAGACTGTACTAAAGTTGTAAAGCACATTTCTGGTATAAAGTGAGTCAACTAATAAGTGGTGTAAACTGAAGACAGGATGGTCTAAATATTCACCAGATTTATCAAACACATTTAAAACTGTATAGTCTAAGGTTGCTCTAGGAATAAGACTATATTGATAAATATGGTCCTAAAAATTACTTTACACATGAGCTTATGATTCAGATTTTATTTGGATGCACTTACAATATATGTGTATTTGTATATACTGTATGTACAGTGCATTGTGAAAGTATTTGGCCCCCTTGAGCTTTTACGCCAAACATATCGTTTTGCATTGTGGCCAAAAAGTTTGATTTTTGTTTCATCTGACCAGAGCACCTTATTCCACATGTTTGGTGTGTCTCCCAGGTGGCTTGTGGCAAACTTCAAACGAGACTTTTTATGGATATCTTTGAGAAATGGCTTTCTTCTTGCCACTCTTCCATAAAGGACAGATTTGTGCAGTGTATGACTGATTGTTGTCCTATGGACAGACTCTCCCTCCTCAGCTGTAGATCTCTGCAGTTCATCCAGAGTGATCATGGGCCTTTTGGCTGCATCTCCGATCAGTCTTCTTCTTGTTCGAGATGAAAATTTAGAGGGACGGCGGGGTCTTGGTAGATTTCCAGTGGTTTGATACTCCTTCCATTTCAATATGATCGCTTGCACAGTGCTCCTTGAGATGTTTAAAACTTGGGAAATCTTTTTGTATCCAAATCTGGCTTTAAACTTTGCCACAACAGTATCTCGGACCTGCCAGGTGTGTTACTTGGTCTTCATAATGCTCTCTGCACTTGAAACAGAACCCTGAGACTATCACAGAGCAGTTGCATTTATACGGAGACTTGATTACACACAGGTGGATTATATTTATCATTACCAGTCATTTAGGACAACATTGAATCATTCAGAGATCCTCACTGAACTTCTGGAGTGAGTTTGCTGCACTGAAAGTAAAGGGGCCGAATAATATTGCACGCCCCACTTTTCAGTTTTTCATTTGTTAAAAAAGTTTAAAATATCCAATAAATTTCGTTCCACTTCACGATTGTGTCCCACTTGTTGTTGATTCTTCCCCAAAAAATTGGAATTTTATATCTTTATGTTTGAAGCTAGAAATGTGGCAAAAGGTAGAAAAGTTCAAGGGGCCAAATACTTTCACAATGCATTGTATTTTTTTAAATATATACATATACATATATATACACTAGATGGTGGCCCGATTCTAACGCATCGGGTATTCTAGAATATGTATGACCTATCAGAGAAGCGGTGTTTTAAATTTCACGCCAATATCGCTGATTGGTCGCGGCCGGGCGGGTGCGACCAATCAGCGAAGCGTGTTTCAAATCCGGCGCCAATTCGCGGTCGGACTGTGCTAGCTGCTGATTGGTGGCGGCCGCCAGCCAGGACCAATCAGGACAGCGGTGTTTTAAATTTCTTGCCAATATCGCTGATTGGTCGCGGCCACGACCAATCAGTGAACCGTGTTAGTGAGGACTGGGGAGCGGTGCTGCCTAGCGCCTGTCATCTCCCTGCTGCATCGCTGCTGACCTCCACGCGGCTACCGTCGGCAGATCAGCGACTAGGGCCGCTGATCTCCCGACGGCAAGTGTGAAGGGAGGACCGGGGAGCGGCACCGCCTAGGATGCCGATCGGGGTACTTCTGCTGCGAGCAGCCGGGAAATGACCGGCTGGCGCCGGTCATCTCCCGGCTGCATCGCCGCTGACCTCTGTGCAGCAGATGAGCCGCTAACGGCCACCATCTTGTTCTGAAATCCCGCGTCGCTGACTGGCCGCGGCCGGACCAACCAGCGACACGGGATTTCCTGGATGGACAGACGGGATAAGCCGATTATATAGTAGATATGTATATCTACATGTAGATAAATATATATATATATATTCAGTTTAGTGCAAAAGTTAGAATGTAAGCCCGCAAGGGCAGGGTCCTCTTCCCTCTGTACCAGTCTATCATTGTTAGTTTGTTTACTGTAAGTGATATCTGTATTTTGTGTGAAACCCCTTCGCATGTACAGCACCACTGAATCAATGGTGCTATACAAATAAATAATATTAATATATACAGTACAGACCAAAAGTTTGGACACACCTTCTCATTTAAAGATTTTTCTGTATTTTCATGACTATGAAAATTGTACATTCACACTGAAGGCATCAAAACTATGAATTAACACATGTGGAATTACATACTTAACAAAAAAGTGTGAAACAACTGAAAATATGTCTTATATTTGAGGTTCTTCAAAGTAGGCACCTTTTGCTTTGCTGACTGCTTTGCACACTCTTGGCATTCTCTTGATGAGCTTCAAGTGGTAGTCACCGGAAATGGTTTTCACTTCACAGATGTGCCCTGTCAGGTTTAATAAGTGGGATTTCTTGCCTTATAAATAGGATTGGGACCATCAGTTGTGTTGTGCAGAAATCTGGTGGATACACAGCTGATGGTCCTACTGAATAGACTGTTAGAATTTGTATTATGGCAAGAAAAAAGCAGCTAAGTAAAGAAAAAGGAGTGCCCATCATTACTTTAAGAAATGAAGGTCAGTCAGTCCGAAAAATTGGGAAGACTTTGAAAGTGTCCCCAAGTGCAGTTGCAAAAACCATCAAGCGCTACAAAGAAACTGGCTCACATGAGCACCGCCCCTGAAAAGGAAGATCAAGAGTCACCTCTGCTTCTGAGGATAAGTTTAACCGAGTCACCAGCCTCAGAAATCGCAGGTTAACAGCAGCTCAGATTAGAGACCAGGTCAATGCCACACAGAGTTCTAGCAGCAGACACATCTCTTCAACAACTGTTAAGAGGAGACTTTGTGCAGCAAGCCTTCATGGTAAAACAGCTGCTAGAAAACCACCACTAAGGACACCATCAACTGAAACAAGAACATTTGTGTAGGAGGCTCAAAGCTGGGTGAGGAACAGACAAACTACAAAGGTGAAGTTGTGAAAGACAGTTTCATGTTACAGGTCAAGACTGAGAGACTGAGTACAGCAACAAGACACAAGATAGTTATACCTTATCCGCAAGATCTCTCCCAGATAAAGATTTCAAAGCAAAATGGTGTTTCAAGATGTGTTGTTCAAGGTCTTTTGAAGGAGCACCGAGAAATGAGGAAAATTAAGAACCATAGATGCAGTGGTCAGCCAAAAAACAGATGAAAGACAAATCATGCTCACTTCCTTTCAAAATTAGAAGATGTACAGCAGTGTCATCAGCTAAGATTGTCTGCAGGCAGGACAAGGACCCCAAACATAGAGATTATGAAATTAAAAACTATTTTCAGTATAAATAAGAACGAACAAGGAGTCCTGGAAGTCATAAAATGGCCCCACACAGCTCTGATCTCAGCATTAAGTCTATCTGGAATTAATTGAAGAGACAGAAAGATTTATACTGACCTACATCCACAAAAGATCTGTGATTAGTTCTCCAAGATGTTTGGAACAACCTACCTACTTAGTTCCTTAAAAGATTGTGTGCAAGTGTATCTCGTTTTGTTTATTTACTTTGCATTAATAATATAATTAATAAAAATAAAAACGTTACATAATTTATTCACACATACACACATAAATACACACATATAGACACTCACGCGCACATTTTTACATGTTTTGTTTTTTTTTCCCTTTTTTGAAATGTTCTTTTACATATCAATTTTGACGTTTATTGATTATGTTGCTTTTCACTTTTCACTTCTCCCACATCTGCCAGGGTTTATATAGCCGAGACTTTGCTTTGTGTTCTTATTCTTCAAATATATACCTGTTGCTTCACACATTACTTGCAGCTGGGCCGGGATTAATCTCTTTACAGCTGTAAATAGTTACGGAGTGATGTGGTAATGCAGTAAAGGAATATAGGTGTCAAGGAAAGTGTTAAGGAATAACTTTGATTTTTCATGTCTTCTTTTATTCATCTTATTTGCTGGACACATTATTGATTAGTATAGTAAGAAGATTCACTTGATGGCAGTGAAATAATGTCAGATTGACTAAACATTGTTTGGATATAGGCATTTAGCAATGGGAAAATGTGCCTGCAACATATGGAAACTATAACATAGTAATCTATAACAATATATGAAGTAAAACCTTAACTAAGCTATAATGCATCAGCTTTACTAACAAAAGAGCTATATATGAAGAGACGACCTTGACCTGTATCCAATTATTTACTGCAGGAATCTCCACTTACAACTCTTTCTATAAACCCTTGATAACTATGCTATTGACTGCATATATGTTAACCAATTCAAGACTAGGCTATTTAACCCCATTCCTGACTAGGCAGATGTTTTTTTTGTACATGCGGTTTAAAGAGCTGTAAGAAAAAATTCTAGTTTGGATATTCAAATAATTTAAAAAAAAAATTTTCGTGACCCATGGGGCTTCATTTTTCTGTCATTGTGATACTCTCTTTTTTTTGGCCGATATCGAGCAATATCAGTAGGAAAAATAAGTGAAATGCATGTCTCTTTTTCACATATTTTTTATTTTTTATGACTACAAAGGACCACTGAAACACATTTAGAAATGTGTTCACCTTTTTGGATATATTTTTTTTATTTGATAGGTGTGGGGCTAGTAACAACAAGTTGGATTGGTAGTAGCTTTTTTTATTCATTTACTTATTTTGTATATGCTTTTTATTTATTTTTCATTTATTTTACATATTGTGCCCCACATAAGATCATAAAAGACCTTTGTCCCCGCATTTCAATATTTAAATCCTTTTTTTTTTTTTTTAAAAATTCTGATTTCCCCTGTAACTAGTGCTGGTTTATGAGCCAGTTACAGTGGAAATGCAGTCTCCTGGCAACATAGCGGAACTGGTTGGATCCCCTAGTATCCATCAGCTCCTGCTCCTTCCCCAGACACAGTGCTCAAATGACCACTGGGTCCAGAGGAGGAAGTGCCAACAGCGCTTCCTTTTCCTTTATAAACAGCTCTCGTTAAGTGCTCTGTATACAGCGATGGAGAAGGCAGAGGCAGTAATAATCCATATGTGTCTGACAACTGGATCGCCACTCCCACAGCTGCACAAGTGCATGCAGCTTCTCTACTCAGTAGTGATGTTTAGAACGTCACTGCAGAGAAGAACGCAGACTGCTTGCACATTTAATCGGCTAATGTAAGTCCAGAAGTAGTTAAACAGGATTTCATATGATCTATAATTTTATAAAGAAGCACACTAAGGCATCATTCAGACATCCATGTTTCACATTGTATTAGTGTTTTTCATGGATAGAACATCTACACACTGTAGTTTATGGACATGTTCCTATGTCTTGTTTCTGTGACCAATCCTCTGCAAAATAAAAAAAACTAAGACATTTTTATTCGTGATCTGATTTGCAGCAAAAATCGCCCATTAAAGTGAATGAATCCATGATGAAAATTGATAGCAATCGTATGTCATCTGTGCCTCATCTGAGTACTGGTCATTTTTTACTGGTTATTGATTAGGAGAAGCTTTAAAAATGTTACTTTTTCTTTGTAAATAAAGACTGGCAATGGAATATGGAACTGTCATTATTGCAGTCATGGAGATTTATGAAAGTGCCTATTTTTATTTGTATTCATATTCAGGAATTACTGACATTAAAAAAAAGGTTAGAAAGTACCTCTTTATTTTACAAGAGAAATGCTGTGATCCATTTTACATTATGTTCATTAACTACACAGACGATAATATGGGCTGCTAATCAGAATCAGTACAAGATAAATAATGTATTTTCATTCTTATTCGTATGCATTTTGTGATTGGACTTATAAATGACAATTTAGTACAGTTGTGATGATCAAATCTTTTACAGTTGTGATGATCAAATCACAAGGTTTAGAGAATTTTTGCCCTCAAAAATTAGATTTGTGGCAAATAAATTTGCCACAAATTTAAGGTACTCCAATTGGCCTGAAAATATTTTTACAACACTTTGATATTTCCTAGCACTGTATCCAACCCTTCTTAGTCTCCTTAATGCAAGCACAGCCTTAGTAATGTCAAAGTGCCTTCACTATAAAAATGGATGGTAACTCGCTAGTATTTAACAAACCATTTAATAACACAGAGCATTCACAGACTTTTCCTGTTTTAAAAAATTTAAAAACAGCCCAAAAATTATTTCTCTTAGTTATTTGTGATCAGATAGACCATTATGTGCAGAACACTTACTCAAACTGACAGTGTCACTGTTAGAAGTAACATCTTACTGTGACTGATATGAGTGATATACCATATATTTCCTAATGCACTCTGCTTCCTCCCAACTAACACTCTTTCTGATGATAAAAGAGTCCAATTGCTTTTGGACGGTACTGTCCATTGCAATTGTCACCTTTTCTCTTATCATACAACACTATAATTAATTTTTGACAATCTTTTCAACCCCAATTATTCAACCCTTACCAAAAATGAATTAGCAATGCTAGGTAGTTATATATATACAGCAGAAAACTGTGGCAGCAAGCTGCAGCATAGGTGTAGCATGTACGGTTATCAAATTGGACCAGTAAGGCTGCCTTTCAATGATAAGTATTTGGTGAGTTTTTGATATTGCAGATTTTCTACTGCATTTCTGTACCTATCAACTAAATTAGGTTTCTTGCGTTTATCAATGCATTTTTGAGTGTTTTTTTACATGAATTTTATTGCATTTTTGATGCTGCCATTTTGTCCCTTTTGGAATGTTATGTTTTAATTTAGCTGCTTTGATTGTGATGCTTCTCGGGATTTTGTCTTTGACAAAACTTCATTGATATATTTATATTTGGATTATATGTGTGTTTTTAGTACATTTCAGCAGCAGAAACACAAAAAATACATATGCATTTTTACCTGCGGATGAAAAATTTACATGTTGTGGATTTATATATGCATTGCATCGCAGGTCAGTTTACGCAGCATAAAAAAAGCACAGTGGGCATGAGGTTTCTATACAACTCGTCTTCTTTGCTGGAACTGTAAGATGCTGCGTTTTTTTTGCATAGCAAAAATATGTGTTGTCAAAAACTCACTGTACTTATGTGGGAACATAACCTAAAGCTGAAGTGCAAAAACAAACAAGCACAGTTAAATGTCTACATTTTTATTATTTGTTTTATTTTTTTTCAATAAAACTTAACACTCTTTCCAAAAATGACACAATACACAATGTTAGGTAGCTACATTACAAAAAAGCCAGCACTTGCAATAGGGTGCTGAAATTGGTAAGTATTGTTTTAAATTTTGACTAGTAAATCAGATATGCAAAATAATTTTTTTTCCAACACATGCAATTTGTGAGGTAGACAATTGCAGTTAAACAACTAAATTTAAGGGAATTTTCTTTTGCATATAAAAAAAAACAATCATTCCACCCCTTACAAAAATGATTGAGCAAATACTGCAAAAGCTTAGTATAATCTCTTGTGACAAGAAAGCATACCATCTCTGACTGAAACTGATTTCAGATCTATTTTTCTGTAAAAACTATTGTAGTGCCTTGTTTCTGCATTCCAGTGCATTATGAATGAAGAAAAAAATGTGTAATTAATTGTAATTCAAATGCGGTAGGAGATGCCAGGTATACTACATCACGTATCACGCTGAGTCAGACACTGCAGATTCTAGCACCTCTGCTACCTCTATTTCACCCTATCAATTGAATCTCTATATTATTCACAGATTACGTCTCTTTACTGCAACAGCTGTACAACACTTTACGGTCTGAATTATTTTACATTGTTTTTTGGCTTTCTCTTCCTATCTCTATTGCTGAGCTGTTAGGTCTGAATTACTCTTACTATCCTCAAATTACCATAACATAGCAAATTTTTCGTGTCGTGGACCATGATGGGGATGCACTACATGTGTCAAATATGTCGCATGTCCTTACATTGAATGCACAACCAGTTTTACTAACTCCATGGGCATTATCGCAAATACTAGCATGCAAACTATCAACTGCTCTATTTGTGCTGTTGTCTATTGTGCTGTATCCTTGTCCTAACAATTATATTGGTCTCTCTACAAGGGCAAGTAAGAGTCAGAGAACATATTAGGAACATCTCCGCTGCAACAGATGAAAATGTAATAGGAGGCAGTAAAATCTCAGAAGAACTCTTGCAGGAAGTGCCATTGTTAAGGAAAGACTGCCATCTGCTGGCCAGTCAAAATCAAGCAGAACCAAGTTGTGCTAGAAGATTTGAAGGGGGTGTAAATTCAGATGCCAGACCTGGACCTGATCAGGTGACCCACAGGAGGGATTTCCAGGATATAAAAGCCCTGCGCACCAAACCGCTGGCAGATTTGGCGCCAAGCCAGAGAGCAAAGCAAACGTGCTCTAGAGGTGCTGCAGAGCCCAGCGTGACAGGCCTCAGCAGGAGGCCCATGTCACCTAAGTGTCGGACACTGCCTGACAAGGTCCGGACCCCTCTAAGAAGTGCCCCGAGTTCTGCATATGCTGGTCAGGGCGTTCTGCGCTGATTAAACTTCCAGAATCCGACTTCACCTGTCAAGACCCCCCTGCCCCAAGCCTGAGAGACTACCGTCGATGGTCAAGCCGAGAAGAGCTGAGAGAAGACTGCGACAGGAGAGGCGTGCCAGTGATAGCGTAGAAACAGCGCGAGTGAGCAGGGCCATCACTTCCAGAATTAAACTACAGTACCGGGGACAGTTGGGATTAGGGCTTCAGGTTCAGAGGGGGCCGGCTGGTGCATGGGAGGCTCAACGGGACTTGATTGATTATATTCTAAAGAGACTTGCGGCCTAGTGGGAAGAACCGGTGACCCCTACTAGGGCCATATAGAGAGAAAGAGAACATACGTGGTGACTCCCACGACTGGGTGCATCACATTTTTAAAAAGAACTTTACTGTTACTTACTGAAAGATTCCTTTTTGTTAATTTAAGTTACTGTTGATTTCCATTGTTACTAACCCCTTTAAAATAACTGTTATATATAAAGTGGTTATATCAATCACTGACTGTTTCCGCCTCGTGGTCTCTGTGCGTTGCATTCCGGCACCTGTGTTACAAAACCAATATTGATCTTCTGAAACCTATTCTTAGGCATTTTAAAATCCATCATTATTGTGAGCTATCATTATTATGTACGTATACAGGGCATTGACAGCATACATACAGGTATCCGCGGTGGCAACGTCACTTGACGGCTTGCACAATGTGAAAGCTGTTGGATATAGACCTAAAAACATTACAAGCAATGGGATTAACCCCTTCACCACCTTGGGATTTTCCATTTTTGCATTTTCATTTTTTTTTTTACATTTCATGCTTCAATAGTCTCCAGAGTGGCCGGCGTTCATCTGCTATGAACACCGGCCACTGGGTGGCACACGTAGAAGATCGGCATTGACAATCATGAGAGACTTCTTGCAGATCCCCAGCTGTCAGTTGTAATGCCAACCCATCAGTGCCCGCGATAATTTGTCAGGGGTGGAGTTAGTGACGAGCTTCTGGTGCAGGCATGTTAAATGCCCCTGTCAGAGATTGACAGCAACATTTAACATGTTAATAGCCACTGTGGATTGCTATTCCACCCACGGCTGTTAGGGGCACATGACAGCTGACCATCATTATTACATATACGTGACATTGACGGATTCCATACAGGCATACGCGATGGCAATCTCACCTGCCGCCTTGCACAATGTGAAAGTCACTGGATCTGGACCTAAAAACATTACAACCAATGAGATTAACCCCTTCACCACCTTGGGATTTTCCATTTTTATGTTTTCGTTTTCGTTTCAATTGCCATTTTGCAGCCAAATACTCCAGGGGTATTGGTTGATAGGGGTATAAATGGTACACTTCACTGTGAGCTCTATAATAATAATCATTTTATTTATATAGTGCAAACATATTTCGCAGTGCTTTACAATTCACAGACATTATCAGCACTGTCCCCATTGGGGCTCAAAATCTACATTCCATATCTGTATGTCTTTGGAGTGTGGGAGGAAACCCACGCAAACACAGGGAGAACATACAAACTCCTTACAGATGTTGTCCTTGGTGGGATTTTAACCCAGGACCCAAGCGCTGCAAGGCTGTAGTGCTAACCACTGAGCCACTATGCTGTTCTATAGTTTGCAACCTGTCTTGAACTATGTATCAATAAATGATCATTTAAATTTTCAATTTTGGCTACAAACCATTTTTATAGGTACTTGATTTATTAGGCATGCATAGCCATTCCACTTCTATATGCTTCATTTAGGTACAATATTTATTTACTATTATTGCCTAATTTTTTAATCGTACTTCCATTAATTCTAGTTTTTTTTTTGCATCGTTAGCAAGCTGCACCTTTTGTATATGTGGTATAATAGCTGCAAAGGATTATGTTATGTTAGCCTTATGTGACTGATTGAATTCGTATCAATGTGTAAAAAGGCAGCTGCCATTTTTTAGGTGATTCATGCAAATTGAATTGCAAGTTGGTTGAAATTTGGTGGGACCTGTGAATTTCAATAATAAAAATAAAATTTGGCAAAATTAGATTTCCATTGAATCAGTTTGCTCATCTCCACAATATTACTACTAATATTAATACTAATATTCTACTAATACTTTGTAGAAAAAATATTTTCAAAATTCTAAATTCTGAGGTAAAATTTGCATTCAGTGAAAGACAGATTTTTCTATTACTGAGAAGGCAGCTGCTATAGATATAATTCTAGATAGATGGGAGGAAGGAGGAGCTAGAGGCAGAGCTCCTCTCTCCTCCTCCTCCTATCTACATAGAATATTGACAGTAGCAGCTGCCATCTCCTATCTCAGTAATGGGAATAGTCTGTCTTCACTGAATACAAATTTTACCTTAGAATTTAGATAATGACTGATCAATTTTGGCAGAGAAAAAAGATAATTTTTCTGATAAAAATATATCAAAGTTGCTTATTTTTATGTGTATTATTGATTTATGAAATAAAAAATATAACAACGATTACCCTTTACTGGTATGTCAAAGGGTTGTGCTACTCATCCTGCTTAGGGTGTTTCAGCATTTCAGGGGGGACATCTGTCCAGGAACCATCTGACTTTTTGCAGTTTTCTTGTGCATCAATTAATATTTAGAATAAGACATGTGCATAATACTTAGTGGCTACATTGTCAGCTATCCCAGCCAGAGTGTAGCAGTGTCTCTCAATATCCAATGTAAGATTCAACACACTGCACAACCCCAATTTTAACCTCTTAGGGATGCAGTCATTTCAATTTTACATTTTCATTTTTTCCTCACCTTTTCAAAGAACCATAACTGTTTTATTTTTCTGATGACATACACTTATAAGGGCTTTTTTGTAAGACGAGTTGTAGCTTTGGAAAACATAATTTCTTTTACTATATAGTGTATTGGAAAATGGTTAAAGGGTATCTGTCACCCCCTGGGAGTTATCAGACCTCTAATATGGGCATAATGTCTTTACATAAAATCCTTTTTCATATGCTTCATGCCTGGGGACGCCAAGAAATCCCCGCCTATCTGCTTAGAACGCCAAGAAATCCCCGCCTATGTGCCTAATTTCTATATTCCTCCCCTCCTCTGCACATCACAGGGCCCTCTGAGGTGCACTTTTCTTGTTCACATCCCGCGCAAGCGCAAAGCGCTGCTAACATCAGGAGCGCTTTTTTTTGCTTCAGGCTCCATTTACCCTGCAGTGGTCTATTGCGCAGGCACCACGGAGTCACTGTGACTTCCGCTCCAGTGACCTCCGGTGTGCGCAACAAGAAGGTTTGGTCCCCACTTCCTCTCAGCATCCTGATAATTAGGAACCATACTGTATATAGGATGCCGAGAGGAAGTGGGACCAAACCTTCTTGTTGCACACGCCGGAAGTCACTGGAGCGGAAGTCACAGTGACTCCCGACGCCTGCGCAATAGACCACTGCAGGGTAAATGGAGCCGGAAGCAAGAAAAAGCGTGCCTCTTTGTAGAGGCACTTTGAGCATGCGCGGGATATATGGAAATTAGGCACATAGGCGGGGATTTCTTGGCATCCTAGGCAGATCGCCGGGGATTTCTTGGCGTCCCCCGGGAGTGAAGCATATGAAAAATTATTTTATAAAAAGACATTTCTTTGCAACCAGACCACTAAAATGGGCCATACAGGTATTTATAGATTTACATTTCTATCACCTGCATGCCCATATTAGAGGTCAGATAACTCCCAGAGGGTGACAGATTCCCTTTAAAAATAATCCCAAGTGCAGCGAAAAGGCAAAAAAAATGCAATTCCGCATTGATTTTTTTTTTAATTTTTACATTGTCAATTGTGTAGTAAAAATTACCTCACAACATGATTTCTCAGGTTATTGTAATTAGGGAGCGATCAAGCATGTCATTTTTTTAACCCCTTCGCAACCTTTGGTTTTGTCGTTTTTGCCTTTTCGTTTTTTGCTCCCCTTGTTCCCAGAGCCATAGCGTTTTTATTTTTTGGACAATATGGCCGTGTGAGGGCTTATTTTTTGCGGGACAAGTTGTACTTTTCAACGCCAATAGTAGTTTTACTATATCGTGTACGGGAAAACGGGAAAAAAATTCCAAGTGCGGTAAAATTGAAAAAAAAGTGCAATACCACAGTGGTTTTTTATTTATTTTTTTTACCACGTTCACTGAATGCTAAAACTGACCTGCCATTCTTATTTTCCAGGTCATTACGAGTTCGTAGACATCAAACATGTATAGGTTATTTTATATTTAAGTGGTGAAAAAAAATTCCAAAATTTGGTAAAAAAAACTTTAAAAGAATAGCGCCATTTTCCGAGACCTGTAGCGTCTCCATTTTTTGTTATCCGGGGCTGTGTGAGGGCTTATTTTTTGCGCGCCGGGCTGACGTTTTTATTGATAACATTTTGGGGTAGATCCAATGTTTTGATCGCCCGTTATTGCATTTTATTGCAATTTTGCGGAGACCAAAAAACGTAATTATGACATTTAGAATTTTTTTCTCGTTACACCGTTTACCGATCAGATAAATTTTTTTTTTATATTGATAGATGGGGCGATTCTGAACGCGGTGATGCCAAATATGTGTATGTGTTTTTTTTTTTTTTTATATTTTATTTTGAATGGGGCGAAAGGGGGGTGATTTAAACTTTTATATTTTTTTTATATTTTTAAAAACATTTTTTTTTCACTTACTGCATGCTTCAATAGTCTACATAGGAGACTAGAAGCAGCAGTTGTCTGATCGTCTCTGCTACATACAGGGGACGAGCAGATCCCCTGCATGCAGCAGAAATGGTCCTGTGCTATGAGCGCCGACCACTAGGTGGCGCTCATAGCGACCAGATGATGACAACCACAGGCGTCTGCTGCAGACCCTGGGTTGTCATGCCCACCCATCGGTGACCCGCGATCACATGACGGGGTCGCCGATGGGCGGGGCTTATGACGCGCAACCCGGAAGTTCGCGTTAAATGCCGCTGTCGGAGATTGACAGCGGCATTTAACATGTTAACAGCCGCGGGTGTATCGCGATTCCACCCGCGGCTGTTGCGGGCACATGTCAGCTGTAAGAATCAGCTGACATGTGCTCGGTTCAGTGAGGGCTCAGCGCAGCAGCCCTCACTGAACGGGGGGTACGCAAATGTGCGTACTAATACGGCAAGGGTTGGAAAGGGGTTAAACTATTTTAGTGGCTTAAAAATTTTGTTGTCATTTCCGAAACTTGTAACTTTTTTTAATTTTTTTGCATAGTGAGCTAGCATTTTTATTGTTTTTAATTTGTAGAACCGAAGAAAGAAAAAAAAAGGATTTTCTGGCACTTCCATCCATAAAGTTCATCTTTTTATTAGAAATTAATACAGGAAGATCCATCATGAGGATAAAACCTTACGTGTTTCTGGCATACTGTACATAAAATGAATTTTATGAATGGAAGTGCCGAAAAATCCTTTTTTTCTTCAGATTTGCAATAGCTCAGCTTCACCAGCAGGAATTGGCACTCATTCATCAACTTTCCAGTGTATCCCTAACAATTTTGATGTGGCGAGCTTCTTTATTTTTTATTTTTCTACAAACTGTTTTCCATTTGTTTAGTAAACATTTTGAGAGCTTTTTATTCACATATTTTGTGTAAGGTGCAACTAAGAAAATACTATTTTTGCGTTTCACTTTTTCGTTTATGACACCGTATGGGTTGAACAATTCTATATTGTGATAGACTGGACTGTTATGGACACGATGATACCAAATATGTATTTTATTTTTTACATTTTTTTTGTAACTGGGAAAAAGGGGTGATTCAAATTTTTATATTTTTTAAAACTTTTTTTTTATATTTCACTTTTTTTCTGTCTCCATAGGGAACTTGAACCTGTACAACACTCAACATTTAAACTGCAACATCAAGAATGACAAGTCATAAGGTTAAGCAAATTGAGGAAATAGCATGTCTCGCTAAGATCTGCAAATGATAACATTTTCCAGCAACATTGTATAATCTCTGGCATGTGAGAGGGGCATAAAAGCTAGATTGGAAGCAAACTTTTTTAGCCTCATGAAACCTCAACTATCAGATCAAGTCTTGTGGGATGATTGTATGATGTCCCCTGTTTGTCGACATCCCTGTTTGTCGACGTCATGGTTTTCACCTCTTGTCTCAATCTGAGAAGGACAGAAACTCTTGAAATGAAAGATCTTGATTTATCATGCCGCAGATTGCTATGCATGTAGGTCCGAGATGTCAGAGCTGTCCAGTACTGCATGTCCTCATGTTTTGGAGAACAACGACAAACTGGAATGAAAGCAAGAAGTGCACAGAGGCGTCAGATTAGAAGAATAGCTCATAGTTATCACTTCTGTTCTGCAAGTGAAATTGGACATCACAAGCCAAATCAAAGGCATCAAACAGTGTCTACACAAACCATAGCAAGGCATTTGTGCAGAATTGAGTTACGAACCAGAAATCCAGCAACAGAAGATGTTCCTTTCCTTTCTCAAAGGCTGTCATGGTGCAAGACTTCAATGAAGGCTGGAATGGAGGTCTATCATCTTCAGCAATGAGTTCTGCTTTTGTCTTCGATGCAATGATAGCTGGAAATTGGTCTGGAGACCACATGGCCAATGCCATTAGAAGGCCTTAATGTAGAAATGTTATACCAGCTCTACTCCCATTATTCTGGTGTGCGGTGGCATAATGTATGATAGCCAGACTTATCTATTCTTAATTCCAGGTAAAATATCAGTTCTGTGTTACATTAATTTGATTGTGGAACCAGTGGTATAGCCATTTCTCCATAGTGTACCGCGAGCCATTTTTCAATATAACAATGCCAGGCCGCATGCTACTTATACTATTGAGAGCAGCCGCAAAGCCTAAACGTTCTGCCATAGACTACAACGTTTCCAGGCTTGTCTGCTATCGAGCACATCTGGAATGTCATTGGTCAGCAATTGCAAATGTTGCTGCAAGCAATGGTTCTTGATGATTTGTGTGCCCAAGTGCATTCAGCATGGCAGAACATTCCCCAAACAACAGTTATTAACCTCATTGATACCATGTCAAGCCGTGCAAGTTTGTTTATTTGTGCGCATGGCACTAAATGAATCAAGATGTTTTGAAAATTTCGTTTTAACATTTGCATATTATTAACATATGTATTCTTCCTGTGGTTTCCATAATTACACAACTTTTCCTTCTTTGTCTTTCAATTTCAATGTTGAGGAGTGTATATACTGCATTGTGTAAATAATGCAGTTAAAGTATCAGATTGAATAGTTGAAGAACATTTAATACCTTCTAGCACAGATCACAGTATGTGTGAGGTCTGGATTTTGTTCATTAACACAATGTATTTGGAAATAGATCAAGATCTTTTTGTTTTTGCAGGTGTTTTAAGTGGTATGGCTGTTGTTCCCTGTTCTAAATGTGAATTATGGCACAAGTCCGGCAAGTTTGTTAAATCTTTCATGGCATCACAGACAAGATCCAATTCCAGTGGGTAAAAGTATAGAAAAAGTATAGAAAATCTAAAATACTAATTTGTTAGGCTGAGTTAACAAATATAAAAAAGAAATTGTTTGGCATCTAGATTTGCTTACTTTAGCTAAGTATCAGTAAAGCCGCTTATTAAAAAAGATAAACATGTTGTCATCAAGATGAGAAGATTTTGTGACCATTGGATACAAGTATAAATATGTATGTCTCCTTAACCAAGAATGAGCTAGAATGTGGTTTTACATAGTTGGTCTCAGGCCATAACCTCTGAACCATTCGGCTCAGTCATGTATTTAAAGAGAGCTGAACCCTGCAAAGATAATATCATTTCAGAATGTTTTCCCTTCTACCCAGTGTCTTTCCAGGAATTGCTTATATTAAATTTTAGAGCACATCGAGGCATAAAAAGAATAAAAAGTCAAACATGATTTTTTTTTCAATTACAAACAGGTTGGATATCATAAAAAGAAAGGAGAAAATGGAGAAAAAGTTATTGTTGAAGTAGGAAATTAAGAATGAAACAATGAGAATAGATGAATTCAAGAACAGCAATGAAGAGAGAGAGTTAGATTTGATTTAGGTCAAAAGAAGTTCTTCAGTGTTGATAGCAACATTTTCTTACACGTTCTTGAGTCGCATTAGTTACAGTTAAGGAAAATTACAAGATTGTGTGTGGGAGTAAGAAATGAAATGAAGAGAAAATTTTTGACAAGATCATAATTGCCAAAAGTACAGCCAAGCCCACTGCAGACAGATGCCCGCCAGTGTCAACGCTATTTTAGACCTGATTGTGTGTACTCAGACACACATCCAGTTGAAAACAATTGCGGTGCAGAGAGCCACTGGCTCCTTGCATTACAAAACAATAGCCTGCCATTGACCAATCAGATGCCAGCAGCTGATGATGCCGTCCCCTCACAGGCGGTGCAATAAAGCCATGGCTAGAATATAGGACATAATTACTATATGGGCGTCAGTATGTGGACATTATTACTTTTGGGGGCCAGATAAGGGGCAATATTAGTACATTGTGGTCAGAATAGGTACAATATTACTACATGGGGATAGAATGGGTGGCAATAATATTATATGGAGGCCAGAAGGGAGGACATTATTACTATATAGGGGCCAGAATAAAGACATTATATTATTTGAGGGCCAGGATGAGTGATAATTAGTGTTGAGCGAGTATATTCTATTAACCCTTTCGCCGAGTATGCTCGGGCCGAGCTCCGAGTATTTATAGCTGCTCGGTGATATGGTTGAATCGCTCCTGTGTGCATGATTTGCAACTGTTTGACAGTTTTATTACCTGTGAGGAATGTCTATTTCTTACACATTCCTCACATGTAATAAAACCGTCAAACAGTTGCAAATCATGCACATGGGAGAGATTCAAACATATCACCGAGCAGCTGTAAATACTCGGAACTCGGCCCGAGCATGCTCGGACAGAACATACTCGCTCAACACTAGTGATAATATTTCTATTTTGGGGTAAGAATGGAGACATTATACTGTATGGGGGTCAGACTGGGTGACATTATCGCTATATTGGTGGCAGAATGGGGGATATTACTGTATTGGGAACATAATATTGGATTTTTACTGTATGGGGGACATTATTACCTTATGTAGTCACAATATGGGACATTAATACTGTATTGGGCAAGAATGGGGGACATTATTACTATATGGAGGCCAGAATGAGGGACATTAATACTATATGGGGACAGAATAAGGGACATTATTACTTTATGGGGCCAGAATGAGGAGCATTATTACTGTATGGGGCATGAATATAGGACATTATTACTATATGGAGGCCAGAATGATGAACACTAATACTGGATGGGGGACAGAATAAGGGACATTATTATTGTGTGGGGCCAGAAAGAAGGACATTATTACTGTATAGGGCCAGAATATAGGGCATTATTACTATATGGCTGCCAAAATGGGAGACAATATTACTATATGGGGGCCATAATACAGGACCTTATTATTGTATGGGGCCAGAATATGGGATATCATTACTATATGGGGTCAAAATATGGGACATTATATCTATATGGTGGTCAGAAAGGGGGACATTATTACTAGTGTTGAGCGAATTTGTTCGGCATTTCAAATTCGTGTTCGAGTTTCCGGCTTGTTTGCGCCAAAAAATCGGCTCCGCCCACCAACATCCCTGATTTGCCACGTTGTCACGCAGATATTATATATATTATATTTTTTTTACTATAATGGAGCCAGAACAGGAGGCATTATTACTGTACAGTAACAATTGAGAGACATTATATTTGCATGGGGCAACTAAGGGGGACATTATTAATGTCACAAATTGTAACCCCATAGAGTAACAATGTCCACATTGTGGCTTGATACATTAGGGGGACATCACTACTGTATTTTATTTTTTAGGAATACAGTTACTATGGAGGGGACATAAGGGAGGTACTATTACTGTGCAGGGCACCAGGGCAGCACTATATCTATTCACAGGAAAAATTATAACTTATTGATCAGTGGGGTCCAACTGCTGGCATCCATCAGCAAAATGGGGAACTTTTATCCTCATGAGAATGGAGCAGCATGATCAACCGCCAGTCCATTCAATCCTTATGGGGCTGCCAAGACCTGTGCTCAGCTTTTTACAGCAGCCCCATAGAGAATGAATTAAAGCTGTGGTCAGGCATCCAGACTGCTAATCCATTTTTGTAATAGGGATAAAGGTGCCTTGTTGGTAAACTTTCCTGTACTACGGATCGGTGCAGGTCCCACTGGTCGGACCCCTAGTGGTAAGTAAGGTATTATAACAGGATAATTTGTTTTCAGCAGAGAACCCATTTAATGGAAACCACTATAATTGCACATCACAGTTATGGTGTGGCCATAGTAGATGCTCAAGAGCCATCTATATTTTATAGTTGACACGTCTCTCTAAAAGGGATAATACCTATTTACATGTAGCTGTAGTATGGATCCCTAGTGTCAATTCTACCTTTGGGCCTTAGGCACCCAAGTTCAACACTGAAAGGAAGAGAACAATTTATCTGCTAGTTGTCGAGATTGAAAAGAGGCTTATGGTCTTGGCCCAGACCAATTAAATGAGAAATATATGTAAATCTGAGAAATATCATGTTACATAGATAGTCTTACATGGAAAGTGTTCAAACCCCATAGAAAAAACAACATTCCTGAAATATCAGTGGAGTGGATTGGAAGCATCTATTCTACCAAGTAGAATATTAAATAATATTTAACTGTATTCATTTATTGCCTGAGAGAGTCCAGAATTTTATGACGAATTTCTCTGCACTGGTCCTGGGTGTGACTGTATACTTTTAAAGGTCAAGTCCTTTAACTCTTTAGCAGAAATAATACTATTTTTCTAACTTTTACTAAATGAAAATGCTTTGACCTTTTCTGCTGTATTTTTTGCCACCTATCCACTCAATGTATAAACAACCACAATCCTGGTAAGTTTCCCAGTTCGCTTTACTTTTGATCAAAGGGCAACACTGATGGTGAGCATTGAGTAAAAAGAATATTGTGGTTGGCAATGTGACTTTCCCAAAGTCCTTTATACTTGAAATAGATAAATAAAACAAAATACACAAGATAATCAAATAAATACAACTTACAGATGAAGCATGTCTTGCTCCAATAGTGGCATAATCTGACTTTCCCTCACTTATTGGATTCCACCACAATATCACATGTATTGTATAGTCTACTTTACAAGCCGGCCAAGAGGCGAAACCTCAACAACTACACTATGACCGCTTCGATTGGTCTTATCGAAAAAATGTTGTTTAAAAAAGACCACAAATGTATTTGTACTCTGTTCTTTCACCTTAAGCAGTAGTAACCAAAATAATAATAGGCACATCTTTTAATTAACCTATTTTTTTTAATAATAGGGAGAACTTATTTAGTAACTATAATTCAAATATTTTTAGTCAAAACACATAGGGGTTGATTCATCATGTCAGTCTTCATGCAGTGTTTGGTGGAGTAAGGTGCACCAAATTCTTTTCAAATTTAAGAGGTGTGTGCCTGTTGATGAATTTGGCAACTTTTTCAGCTGCTGAGCTCCAAAGACAATTCTGATAATAAACACTACACTTCCGGGTATACTTCGGTGTGCAAGTAGGACCCTGATCCTTTAAACAGTGTAAGAAAGACTTGGCACTCGCTTCTTCAAACAGACTGAATTATTTTATTGTTCATAGAAATTCCAGATTTAATAAAGACATTTCGGTCAGTAAGACCTTCATCGGTCTATCCAGCAAAAAAAGATATATACAAAAATTTAATACAAAATCAACATATATGTAAAAACAAAATTACACAGACAAGAATAAAAATTGGAAGTCGTCATATAGAACCATTGTAAGAGGAGAAATCTTGCGTTGCCAAGATCTGACCAGGAGGAGTTCATCCTCATAATAGCAAATCGAAATAGGAAATCTGAGGAAGGAGGAAGAAGAAACAAAAACGAAAGCAAAGGGTGCAAAAAAGGGGGTAAGAGAATGAGGGTAATCAGGAGAGGAAAAAGAAAGGAGAAAGGAAAAGGGAAAGAAAAGGAGGGAGAGGAAGGGGAAAGCCACTGAGAAAAAGGGGAGAAACAGAGGAAGGAAGGCAGAGGGGAGGATAGGAAAGGAAAAAATGGAAAAAGATGGAAAGGAACAGTCAGAAAAACAGGAAAGAAATGGGAAAACAAGAAGGGGGAAAGAAAGGGGAGATGAGAGGAGAGGAGAAGAAGAAAAAAGAAATCAAGGAGGAAAGAGGGAAAATAAAATAAAAAGAGAATGAAAGAAGAACCCTAACAGGTAGAGGCATGAAATCTGAAGGGAAAATAGTAATAACTTTCAGACAGACGCCAGGGAAGTATTCCTGTTTTTCCTGACTGTTCCTTTCCATCTTTTTCCTTTCCTGTCCTCCCGTCTGCCTTCCTCCCTCTGTTTCTCTCCTTTTTCTCAGTTTCTTTTCTCTTCTTCTCCCTCCTTTTCTTTCCCTTTTCCTTTCTCCTTTCTTTTTCCCTTCCTGATTACTCTCATTCTCATACCCCCTTCTTTTGCGCCCTTTGCTTTCTTTTTTGTTTCTTCTTTCTTTTTGAATTTCTATGAACAATAAAATAAATCAGTTTGTTTGAAGAAGCAAGTGCCAAGTCTTTCTTACACTGTTTAAGACATCCAAAGACTGCCTGAAGTACATTTTTTTCTCTATTTGACTTCTGTAGCCTCTATTATAATGTATTTTCCGGGCTTTGATAGGTAAATCCTTGCTAAGGTTGCTAAACTCTGCTCACTGTTCATTTGATGAAGCTGGTGTAAAAATGTTATTTCAGGGTAACAATATATTACCATGGTATCTGGGGGGTTGCTGGAGGCCTTTGTGACTGTCATATTAGCTCTCCTGTGAAGCACAGCCACAGGCTGAGCTTCATAGAAGATTGAAATTTGTTTGACTGTGGTAATGCAATATATATTATAAGCAATCAGATGATCAAAGGTTCCCTAAGGAACTAAAAAATAAACTAAAAAAATGTTTTAAAAAAAACAAGCAAAATATAAAACTTAAAATCATTTCCCTTTTCTCATGCTAAAGATAAAGAAATAAAAAAATGAACATAAAACTCAGGTCTGTCAAAATACAATTTTAAATTAATGAACTCCCACAGTAATTATAATTTTTTTGGTTACCTCACCTCCCTCCCAAAAATGTAGGAGTGATAGTCAAGAGACCAAGTTAGATATTGGACTACTATTTCTATGGGCCCCACAAGAGCAAACTGGTCTATCTCAATGATTTGTACTTTACGCTGCATGTTTACAATATTGAAGGGTGACTACTAGAGATGAGTAAATCAATTCAATGTGAATTGAATTCGTATTGAATAGTTGGACATTTGCAGGAATCTGCGAATTTGAACAGTTTGCGAATCAATTCTTGTCAAAATTGGCCACTATAATTTCACAAAATGTGGAAAAATGTGGTCAAAGCCCGGTGTGTTTCTCCATAATGCCTTACAACTGTCACATCACATGGCATAGCACAGTCAGTTAAGAGAGACTATTATAGTTTGCTTAAAAGCAGAGGCAGGAAATGAATCAGCCATTTTGTGAAAAATTTGTAGTGAGAGGATATCACATTTCACAGCTTAGCAAAAATGATTGAAATAGGAAGCCTTAAAACAGTGAATAAATGTTACAAGTAGGGTGTGACAAAAAATCAGTAAAGAATATTTGCAGTCTGTTTACTCATGTCCACGTTTACATTAGAAATCTTGAAATTAATTAGATGCAGTCATAGGAAACCTCAGAGTGTGATACTTGTCTTTTAAGGGCAACTGAAGTGCTTACAATTCACTACAATTCAGATTTTTAGGAAAAATTCATAAAAGTTGGCAAACTTGAATTTGTAAAGATTGACCCATCTGTAGTGACTACTGAATCAACTAGCCAACAGCAATATATTATTGCACAGAACCTGAGCAATAGCTGCCCGACATGAGAGTTTTGATAAAAAATCTAGCTATGCCTATATATTATGCAGCTAATATATATGCAGTCTCCTGACTTCCTAGTTGCTTTGTAGGGCGGGTGCTCCTCCTTGAGTGACAGTTCTAGTGAGTAGTTTAATTCTGCTACTACTCATTAACTGAGCAGTATTTGTTATGAGTCTACACTGTTATCACTATATTTACCTATTGAGATATTGAGATAAAAGGATCTTTGAACAAGCCTAGGAAAGTGACAGCTGTGACTGCTTTTGAAACTGCTGATGCTGGGTGATTGTGATTTTACAGGACTGATAAGATCACTATCAAGAGCTGACAGGGAAGGGAGTTGAGCAGCTAACTCTGTATAGGAATCATTGGGCAGGAGAGAGCTGACTGGGATGTTAGGAGTTAACCCCTTCACCACCTTGGGATTTTCCATTTTTGCGTTTTCGTTTTTTGCTCCCCTTCTTCTCAGAGCCATAACAATTCTATTTTTCTGTCAATATGGCCATGGGAGGGCTTCTTTTTTTCCGGGACGAGTTGCACTTTTGAATAACATCATTGATTTTACCATATAGTGAACTGGAAAACGGGAAAAAAATTCCAAGTGCGATGAAATTGAAAAAAAAGTGCAATTCCACAATTTTTTTTGTTTATTTTTCACCATGTTCACTATATGGTAAAACTGACCTGTCATTATGATTCTCCAGGTCATTATGAGTTCATAGACACAGTACCAAACATGCATAGGTTCTTTTTTATTTAAGTTTGAAAAAAAAAAGAAGCCATTTTCCCGAGAACCGTAGTGTTTCTATTTTTTGTGATTTGGGGCTGGGTGAGGGCGAATTTTTAATCCCTGAGCTGTTGTTTTTATTGATACCATTTTGGGGAAGATCCAATGTTTTGATCGCCTGTTATTGCATTTTATTGCAATTTTGTGGGGATCAAAAAAACGTAATTCTAGCGTTTTGATTTTTTTTCTCATTACTCCATTTACCAATCATATTATTGTCATATTATTTTGATAGATCGGGCATTTCTGAACGTATTTTTTTTATTGTTGTTTAATTTTGAATGGGGCAAAAGGGGGTGATTTGAACTTTTATATTTTTTAAAATATTTTTAAAACTTTTTTTTCACACTTTTTACTTGCTTCAATAGTCTCCTTAGGAGACTTGAAGCTGTGATGTTCTGACCGCTTGTGCTACACATCTCAGGGCTTCTGCTGGCGCTTATAGCAGATCGGGCCGGCGTTAATAGTAGATCGGCAATGCCAAACATGGGGGTCTCCTGCAGACCCCAGGTTGTCATGCCAATCCATAGGCACCCCGCGATCACGTGACAGGGGCGCCAATGGGCGGAGTTAGTGACATGCTTTCAGTGCGATCATGTTAAATGCCACTGTCAGAGATTGAAAGCGGCATTTAACATATTAACACTAGAAGTCCCAGAAATTTCGAGCTCCCCCTGAAGTCAAATGACCCTTAGTCCAAACTGACAACTCTGATGGCTCCAATTAGCATCCTTTCATTTGTAAATGTGGCCATTGCCTGAGGAATCTGCAGCGGGCAATTGTGTTGTGTTGATCCACCTCAACAAAGGTCTTGTAAGAGAGTGTAAATAAAATAAGGCAACTGGGGGGTGTCTAAGGCCAGACGAAGTGTCCGGAGTCTCCTTCAGAGCTTCCTCTGTTTTATCACTCTTGACATGCTTCGTAGCATTCAAGAATGGACTACTCAACATGCACGTCACACAGAGCAG
Organism: Phyllobates terribilis; assembly: GCF_046119375.1. Classification (NCBI taxonomy): domain Eukaryota; kingdom Metazoa; phylum Chordata; class Amphibia; order Anura; family Dendrobatidae; genus Phyllobates; species Phyllobates terribilis. Next base: position 878,452,858 of record NW_027362761.1, read on the forward strand.
GTGGATTGGTTCATGGGTCTCCCGGAACTAATGGCATTTATTTCAGTCATTATCTTGAGGGGGGTGACCAAGGTTCCATCACTACGTGACAGCTGGTCAGCAAACCTGGCAAACCCAAGGATCATTGCAACTATGACCCGAAACCGCTTCCAAGACATCATGCAACACCTACGCTTTGATGACATGTTCACACGCAATGAGCGAGTAGAGACCGATAAGTTTGCTGCAATCTCCGATGTGTGGAGATCGTTTGTCACCAACTGCATCGCATCCTACAACCCTGGTCGACACATCACTATTGATGAACAGCTTTTCCCGTCAAAGACTCGCTGCTGTTTTCTGCAATACATTGCAACAAAACCAGACAAGTTTGGCATCAAGTTTTGGGTGGCTTGCGACTTGAAATCAAAGTACATCTGTAATGTCCTCCCATATCTTGGCAAGGACCCCAGTCGTCCCAGCGGGGAGAGACTGTCCGAAACTGTTGTGATGAGGCTGATGGAATCATTCATGGACAAGGGCAGAACTGTAACCACTGACAATTTCTTTACATCATTGTCACTTGCACAACGACTGCTTAGCCGGAAAACCACTATCCTCGGCACAGTCAACAAGAGTCTCCGGGAAATTCCTCAATCCGCTAGACAGATGGACCGCACTGAATTCACCACTCAGGTGTTTTCAACCACTGGTGCTACACTGACAGTGTATGCACCCAAACGAAAGAAGGCCGCCTACATTCTCAGCAGCATGCACAGCGTGGTTGAGACTGAGGATACTAACAAAAGGAAGCCAAACACGGTCACACAATACAACCACACAAAGTGCGGTGTGGATGTAATGGACCAAATGGTGCGGGAGTACAGCATGCGTGCAGGAACACGGAGATGGCCAGTCGCTGTGTTCTACAACATGATTGACATGGCAGCACTGAATGCTCATGTTCTTTATCAGGCATGCACTGGGGTGCAGGAGAGACGGGTGGACTTCCTGGTTGAGCTTGCAAAAGAGTTAGGTGGCTCTCATGTGACTGAAAAGAAGGCACGCAAGGAGAAACTCCTTCGGCAACAACCTTCCACACCCAGCCCTGGCAAAAGGGCGAAGTGTCAGGTCAACCATCGATGCACGAACAATTGTGCAACTGAGAGATGTGTTGACTGCTACAAATACACGTGTGGCAAATGTACCAGGGACATACCAAGGCACTGCCAGGTATGTTCCGACAGTGCAGACAGACTGCTGAGTGAGTGCTGAAATGCTAGTCACACAAGAAGGACATGCCACTCACACACACACACACACACACACACGCAGCCCCCCACTGCAGCCTATTGTAAATATGTGTGGAATTGTTTTATTCCTTGTATTTTTTTTATTATTTTTATAACAAAAATAAAAAGCATCCTTTGATGCGTGCTCCTTTACTCCCTATACCCCCATGTATTTGTCTTTACCCTTTCCCCCCCTCCCCTCTTCCCACTTCTCCTCCCCCAACATCCCTCCCTGTTGTATAATTTGATGATATTGTTTTCTTGTTCACTGTCTTGTCACATTTGTTTGGCCATGCCGCTTATACACTGCTCATCTTGAAAATGTGACTATTGTTTGATGTTGGTGTGAAATAACCCTTTATTGAAAATAAAAATAAAAAAAAAATAAAACGCATGGAAACAAATAACAGTTGTTCTTTTGTATATTTTTCACACTGAAATTTCAGTCCTCTTGTGTGAATTTTGCGCGAAAAAAAATCGCACGAAAAAAATCACAGCCCATTCAAGTCAATGGGTGCGAAAAAAAATCTCAAAAAAATCGCAGCTACTTGCGTTTTTTTTGCGATCTGTCCCATTGGTCATATAGATCACTCCTCTGTGATTTTTTTGCACAAAAAAAAATCGCACAAAAAAAATCGCAGCTATGAAAAAAATCACAGGTGTGCTTGGTGCCATTGAAATACATTGGCAAATCACAGAAAAAAAATCACATTGCGATGCGATTTTCGCGCGATTTTTTTTCGCTAGTGTGCTTGAGGCCTTTGATACAAATGCTTCTGGTCATTACTCACAGCTGTACCTTGCTCTAAAATTTCTAATTCTCTATTTAAAATATATAAAAAATGATTCATTGTTTCAGTGCTTTTTTACTCAAATAAAACTAAACTAAATACAATATGTATAGTCTTTATATTATCAAATACAATAAACTGAATAGAACTAACTAGAAACTAAATGGCTAAACTCAATGGAAAACAACAACCTAATGTGGTGCGTCAGTAATGGCCTTAATTACAGAACAAAAGACGGTGATTATAGGATGTTAGCTAAAATCCTTCAGGTCATTCGACCCGTCTCTGGGTTCTAAAGGTAGAAATGTTAAATGACCCCTCTCTGGGACTTCTAGTGTTAACAGCCGCGGGTGGATCGCGATTCCACCCAGAGCTGTTAGGGGCACATGACAGCTGATCAGATCAGCTGTCCTGTGCCTCAAGAGATGAGGGCTCAGCGCCGGAACCTGAATCAAAGGAGGAGACACGACCTATGATGTACCTATACGTCATAGGTCATAAAAGGTGTGACAATCACTGGCAAAATACTGGAGGGGAGATATATAGCACTGAGATTGATAACTGCAATAATTGTGCATAAGAAAAAGGTTCCAGCACACAAGTGGGTTAAGCAGCCATCTTGGTGCTGGGATGATTGAACACCTGTAGAAAGGGAGGAACTTAGAGGATAAAATTCACAGCCTTTCAGAGCATTTGGTGTGGGGCGGACCTGGAGGTGAAAGCTCTGAGCTGGTTGTGGCACACATGCTGGATATATTGGAGATTGCAGATTTCCTGGTTTGAATCCCTTTGTTAAAAGACATGGAAGTTGTACTTTAAGCCAGGTGGGCTAACCAGCACTATTGTATGGAGTTGTTATTTTATGTTTACCCTTCTGCCGGACAAAGGCTGTATTTACGTTTTCTGGCGACGTGATTTATGAAGACTGCAATAAACCAGCCACACTTTAAATAAAAACGCTTCCTGTGTCTGCCTCTTTAAGAAGCCGAGTGAGTCGATCTACCACAAGGGGTTAAAGGATATACTCAGTTAGGGGATAACTTTCCAATCACTGGGGGATCAACTGCCATGGCCCCCAGTGATCCTGAGAACTGGGGCTCTGAAAAGCCCCTGCTGAATGGAGCAAAGGTCTATTATGAAACCATATTTGGCAAAGGGCAAACAAGCCTTATCTAAAGGACTGTGAATAAAAATTAATTTTAATTATATTATTAATAACAAGAAGCTCTTCCTAACTATTGTCAAGGTCTATTATGTGCACTTCTGCTCCATTTATTCTTGTAGGAGTGCCCAAGTTCAGCCAAGCAATGTACTTGGCAATCTCCGGCGCTCCCATTAAAAGTCAATAAAGCGGTAGTGTTCATGATCTACCACAGTTCCATTTACCCAGGGTTCCTCAGAGCTCTTCTTTTGGATCGTTAGGGTCCACAGTGATCCAACCCCAGTGATCAGTAAGTAACCTCTGTCCTAAAGAGAATAACTTTCAAATTTAAGAATACTCCTTTAACTGCTCTCCTGGATTGTAACTATTGTGCACACTCAGCCAGGCACTAATGGCCAAGCTCCATTGAAACAAGCTGTACACTATGTAGATAAAAGCTGTCATAGAAGGCGAATGACAGCAGATAGAAAAATCAATTGCTTATTTCCAACTAACAAAAGCAATTTAATAACATGAGAATATCACTTTAACTATTTTATTATCTACTATCATATAATACTTTCCATTTTATTAGGCAACATATAAAAATAAATATACTGTATGCAAACAAACTGAACTATTTTATACAGCTCATGTAGCAAATCAGATTATTTATTATGCAATTTTCACATAGAATTTGTTTAACCCCTTAACGACCTTGGGTCTTTCTGTTTTTGTGTTTTCATTTTTTGCTCCCCTTCTTCCCAGAGCCAGAACTTTTTTAATTTTCGGTCAATATGGACATGTGAGGGCTTATTTTTTTGCGGGACGAGTTGCACTTTTAAACGCCATCACTGGTTTTACCATATCATGTGCTGGAAAACGGGAAAAAAATTCCAAGTGCGGTGAAATTGCAAAAAAAAATGCAATTCCACAGTTGTTTTTTGGATCCTTTTTTTACCACATTCACTGATTGTTAAAACTGACCTGCCATCATTATTCTCCAGGTCATTATGAGTTCATAGCCATCAAACATGTATAGTTTCTTTTTTATTTAAGTGGTGAAAAAAAAATCCAAAGTTTGCTAAAAAAAAAAAAATTATGCCATTTTCCGAGACCCGTAGCGTCTCCATTTTTTGGGATCTGGGGCTGGGTGAGGGCTTATATTTTACTCTCCGGGTTTTCGTTTTTATTGATACCATTTTGGGGTAGATCTGATGTTTTGATCGCCCGTTATTGCATTTTATTGCAATGTTGCAGCGACCAAAAAAACGTAATTCTGGCATTTCGAATTTTTTTCTCATTACGCCGTTTACCAATCGGATTAATTCTTCTTTTATTTTGATAGATCAGGCGATTCTGAACGTGGCGATACCAAATATGTGTATGTGGGTTTTTTTTTAATTATTTTATTTTGAATGGGGCGAAAGGGGGGTGATTTAAACTTTTATATTTTTTTTACTTTTTTAATATTTTTTAATTTTTTTTTAACACTTTCTGTTTGCTTCAATAGTCTCCATAGGAGACTAGAAGCATCAGTTGTCTGATTGCTTCTACTGCATACAGGCGATGATCAGATCGCTTGTATGCAGCAGAAATGCTCACTTGCTATGAGCGCTGACCACTAGGTGGCGCTCATAGCAATTGAGACATGACATCCACAGGCGTCTGCTGCAGACCCTGGGTTGTCATGCCCACTCATTGGTGACCCGCGATCACGTGACGGGGTCACCAATGGGCGGGGCTTAGGACGAGCTTCCTGAAAGCGCGAGTTAAATGCCGCTGTCAGAGATTGACAGCGGCATTTAACTGGTTAACAGCCGCGAGTGGATCGCGAGTCCACCCGCGGCTATTGCGGGCACATGTCAGCTGTAATAATCAGCTGACATGTGCTCAGTTCAGTGTGGGCTCAGCGCCGGAGCCCCCGCTGATCCGGCCTTTCCGACCTGGTGCGTACTATTACTGACCAGGTCGGAAAGGGGTTAATAATGTCAATTAGATATAAAAACATAAGATATGTTGAAATTTCAACTTTTGATGGGTAACCAATTCTAAGATGGAGCAAAACCAAATTGCCAGGCCCCCAGCAAAGTGATTGGTATGGGATGTCTAATATCTGTTTCATACAAGTCCTTGCCACAATATTTCTGTTAAATAGGGTTTTGTTTTTGACAATTTTCCCAGTGCAAAATAGCGAAATAAAATCATTTTCTAGAAGAACCACGCATGTATGAAGCTCATCAAATTTCTTTAATTATAGATCAATAGTTTTATCCACATAACTTGTAGAAACATAACTACAGTATAATGAATTATAACAATTATCAAATGGACAGAATGCTGGAAAAAAACAATTATTACTATTAATGTTTTGGTCCTAAATACATAACATATAGTACATAAATATCAAGTGCCAAAAATAATAATTGCCAGTCATTTGAGATATTAGAGGAGACTAAAATATGTGAGCTGTGTTTTAACATAAAATGTAGATAATTATATTTGTTGATAATGCAATCGTACATCAAAAATGGTGGCTATTTACTGTAAAATGTGTTGGCCCATTTTTTCAGCTTTATTTACTGTAGTTTGTATGATACATGCACATAAAAGCAGATAATAGGGAACCAAAACATCATAGGAGAAATAAAGTTATACAAATGTGTAAAGCATGTCTACATAGAACATACTCCAAGGCAGGACACAAAATGGCAGTTTTATATATATAAGGTATAATCATGCCATTAACAAGTTATTTGAATTGATAAGACAAAAAGAAAAGAAAAAAAAATAGACATAAAAAAAAGAAACTAGCTTCTATATAAAAGAAAAAAGTACAACTATGATGGTAGCAAAAAGGCCCCAAGGTATTAGATAGTAATACAGAAATAAAATATATGAAAGAAAATAGGGTCAAAGAAAGCAATATATGAAAATTATAACATCAAAAAGACTAGGACAGACCGCATAAAGAACATACCTGTCTCAGAGAAGAAGTGGAAACGAGACATGAGAACGCTCGCAGCACTGCTGTATCAGTCTTACCCCCAAGTAAACTGACTTTTATGATTCTTATATCCTTTTAATGCAAGTCTTTGTGGCAAATTATTCAATATATAAATTTTGATGTTGACACAATATAAAATAGTTTATCATTATTCTAACTCTAAAATATATTATTTCAGGATATAGGAATCCGAAACATGGCAAAACCGGCATATTATATACAGCTGCACATGTGGTACAGAATTTACCATTTTACCTCGAAATTCTCTAGCGGAATTATTTATGACAAATCGAGATCAACCAAACGTCATTGCTCTTGCTACATAAAATGGCACTGGTTAAGGGCAATCTTCAAAGTAAAAACAAGGCACAGGTTTTAACCTCAAAGGAAATGAAAAGAAAACCAATATTTCTCATGCTGTGAAATTGAAAGAGAGAGGAAATTGGACGACAAGAAAAATACGATTTGAGGGTGAAATATTTTCTAAAAAGATGTCTGTTGCTATTCATGTGGGTGACTGAATGGTCACATGTGATCACAAATCACAAAAATGTGGCCATGTGTAGCATATCTCCATGTAATCTCTTCCGAGAACCCTTTAGTCACTTCAGCCTACAGCCCTGGTTTCAGATTGAAATATGGTTTATTCAATCCTACATTGAGTATCTCTGGGACCTGCTATCAAGAGTAGCCTTCCTTGACAAATATGTATCCAATATTGCATTAGCTATTGTAAGCAAACAAACACCCGCAAAGTCTACTAGGAAATCCTAAAACTTGTACACATCAATTCAAAGAATGCTAAATCCTCTAGAGGATTACAGTATAACTTAACTTTTGATAATCATTTTATAGATTGTAGCTGTGTAAAAGATCTGTAAATCGGTAGTAGTCAGGTTATGAGACCCCCGTCAACTGCTGGAACCACAGGGTAGAAGCATTCTGCTCATGCATAAGTACAAGCACAGAGGTGTATGGAACCATAGACTTTCTATTGAGCTTATACACCGCTGTGTATGTGTTCATGCATGAGTGCTTCTACCCTGTGGTACCAGCAGTTGGCGAGGGTCTCATGATCTGACCCCTACCAATCTACAGATATTTCACACAGCTACAGTATATAAAAATATTATCAAAAGTTTGGTTACATTCAAAATACCAACAGTAGTATTGCAGTGGCTTGTCTCCTGCGAGACCAAAGGACAGAGACATGTCTAAATTTAAAATGGCCAATCCTATTTTCCCACCATTATCTTCCACACAAGCATTGGATTACTCATCTAGATAAGTTGGTTTAGACAATTTCTATAAAATGTGCATGGTGAACTTAACATGGGAAGAAATTGGGCATCTATTCAGCTCCGATATCTTATTACTTTTCAGAAACAAAGGCTCTTAAATTGAATTGCTATTAACTGCACGTAAAAAGTGCTCATCTCATAAAATCTGGTAGTCCCAAGTTTTCAGGTAAACTCACTGATCTGAGTTGATAAAAGTCTACTAAGATCCAGATTAATTCATAAAGTGCTGCGGAATATGTTGACATTATATAAATAAAATTATTATTATATTATTAACTAAGATAACCTTAGCAGAAAAAAAACAGTGTCCTCTTTAGGTGACAATAGTTAAGTTAAGTCTTGTGTTTTCTGTCGATTCACTTTCTCCCTGGCAAAACTTTCATGTGAAATCTGTGGTGTGGTAACTTGCCCAATGCTCTCTAGCCATAATTATAACCTCCGAGACATGCTGAACCACAAGAGTGGTTTCTTCAGTTTAGTTACTTCTTAGTTATGACATGGGCAATTGAATTCAGCTGATGTAGTTGCTGTAGAGAACATCCACTATCAGATCTCATAGCGTATTTGTAGATAGCACAACTGCAACTGGTATAAAACGTTTTCAGAAGAAAAGTCTGAATCGCTGATTAAAAAGCTTTGACCTTCTGATTTTTTTTAAGCTAAACTAATTATATCCAATGCTAATACAGTACATATACGTCTGGTTTAATTTTCAAATAGGAAGTCCTAAAATAACAGAGAAAATCCTCACTACCCCCATTGTGTACTCTCATCCTTTAGCCATAATGGAAAGGCGCTAAGATGCTACCAAGAGGTTCTTTGCAACTCCTGGGGAGCCAACATTGTACAAAGATCCCACTGATTTCAAGGCGCACTATATTATGCCTCATTTCCCCTATGGTGGCACTATAGGAGATTTGACCTGTCAGGTTTTCTGATCACTCTGGTCCTTGCAGAACACCATATAATAAAATTATAAAAGTAGGGGATTGTTTTAACAAAACGAGGTTGATCCTAAGTCATCAAGCCCTTTATGGTGAAAGATTGTTGTGGTTACATGAGAAATTTAGGAAAAATTAGGTAAAAACAATGATACTGTGGTTATTAATATGCAAATTGACTTTCATCCAGGACTTAAATGGTCAGCATTTACATTTTCATGCTGTGTTACTGATCCTAAACCATCCATGATATGTCAATAGCTGAAGAACAAAGAGTTGCCAACACTTTGTGATGATTAGTGCCAAATGACATGAATTCAAGATTAGTATGGAGCCGTACGACCATAACAATATTTCAATAGCAGAACCCTTTACACATTCGATTTATTATTTTATTAATTTCTAGTAACGGATATTAATAGCATATTAATAGCCGTTTTAGAGGTGTTGCATGCTGTATAATTTTTCCGAGTTACTCTTTGACTGGAGAATAATGAAAAAATATCATTCATCCCCTCAGTCATTTTATAATCTGTAGGGGACAGAAATGTTTTCTGGAGAAATGTTAGAATTATAACCATTAACGTTGAGAACACTTCTAGGCTATGAAATATTTTGTGATTGTCGTTGACTTTAACTTCTGAAACAAAATTCACTCTGCAAAAAAATATAATATAATTACAATGTAAAGAACAATACCCCCACATTGAGCCAAATGACCTTTTTGGATGTTACAGCCCAGTATGTTTTGAGTTAATCTCCTTTACAGAAAGCATAAGATAGTGGATATTCGTGAGATATATGAAATAAGTTGTATAAGTCAGTTTGTGAAACTGATTGTCTTGCATCAATGCATAAGATCTACTTACATGATATTACGCGCTTATGATTCACAAGGACATACACATCATAATGAGCATAGGACAAACAGCACTTTTTTTGGACATAGCTCGTGACCAGCTACTTGTTCAGTAATGTTGTGATGAAATGTAATGTAAAATGGAATATGTTGTCACTCAACAGAGAAGGTTACATGACAACTTGTCTGCCAAGAACTTGATTTTCCATTACTTTGCAAATAAAATATCTCCCTAATGATGAAATACAATTTGCATTTTCCTTTTGGATTCAGTTAGTCACTTTTCCCCTGCTTATTAAAGATTCTTTTGATCGACTTCTGGATCCCCCTCAGCTGAAAGCAATATTCTCGATATGTTTAGCAACCTCCTCTAAAGGCTTAATCCTGCATGCTTGGCACAACTTCAGTCTGGGTACACTTTCCTCGTAGCCATTGAAGTAAATATTTAACACATGAAAGCCATGGATTTTATAACGGTCACCACACGCAATTGTGGGTGGCCCAGCTGCCATTTGCACAATTATTTCGTCTAGGTTTAAGCTAAAGAGCAATATATGCTTTGGTATTTTTTTTTTACTGAAAATAGAGCTCACCTTTGTCTTATATATTTGTGACTTCTCGTGACCCTCTTAACCTCTTTAATACAACAGCAACGACACATTGACTGTGACCATTCCTCCAAATGTAGTGATTTAAAAAATATTCAACAACATGTGATAAGCATGGCATAGAGTAGGAGACACTGAGCAGATTACTACACAGTTTTGTGGGAAAAGATTCAGTATAATTTGTATTTTTATCATAGAAATTCCTGCTTATTCTGTCCTTAGGAGTCAAGAGTGGTTCTAATCAGTACTTGATATTCTACATGCACATCTATACATGTTATGCTGCCAGTCACTGATTAAAGGGAATCTCTCAGAAGGTTTTTGCTATGCATCCCTGATTCCAGGGATGTGCCACTTATTGGGCTACCTGGTATAGCTTTGATACAAACCCTGTTTTATCTATTGTAGATCAGCAGTGGTTAGAATACTGAGCTGTGTATAACCCCACCCACACCCTGATTGGCCGCTTCTTGTGTATACTGTACATTGTCAGCAAGCTGCCAATCAGTGGTGGGGTGGGGTTACACAGATTATCTGGACTGCTGTGCACTTGAGACCTAGTCCTCTAGTGATAATCTCCTGCTGAATACTGATTGCATTGAAACTCCATTACACAGCCTAATAAGTGACACATCCTTGAAATCAGGACCTAGTGCTCTATATTATGCTGTGCTCAGATTAAATAACAAAAACCTGGTGACTGTTTCCTTTTAAGTTATCTCTGATTAAGTGAATAGAACAAATATACAAATTATTTTCCCACAAAACCTTTTATTATTCTTCTCAGTTCCTTCTGTTCTATACCATGTTGTTCACAGATTGACTTTAGACTTTGTAGTGTAGTGTATTTTGGTCCCACAAATTCTAAGGGGTCACTGTCGTTGGAATTGTTTCATTCTGTACATTGTAGATCTCCAAAATCGGGAACTTTAAAATTGGAAATTACAGAAATAATTTCATAGAGAGATTTAACAAATTTAACTACAAATTTTGCAGGTATTATCACTAGAACGAGTCTAATAATCATTATTGAAGCCTAATAGAGAAATGGTAGACCAAGATCAGAGTGATGCATTTTGTGCCAGTTGTCCATATGTATCTGGTATCTATGCAGTGAGGTAGTGCAATCATAAGCTGTCTTTTAATGAATTCACTTTGGGCCCGATTTATCAAGGTGTTTATGCAAATTCATCATAGTTTATGCTACTTTAGTGGTGTAAATTATGCCAGGAATGTACTCCAGTCACTGACTAGAGCAACATTTCTGGTGGAGACTCACAACAAGTGTAAGATGCACCTAATTCATTAGGTGGGTGTGCCTCATAGTGAATTCTGCGCAGATTATTTAAGCGATTCCTTTATTAAGACTGGGGTGCTTTATGTCAGTCTTAATTAATTGGACCCTTTATGTCTATTGAATACACTGAGAAAGATCACAAAAATGTCCAAAGGATTCCATTTACTCAAATGAGACAAAAATACCTTTGGCTTTTCCACATAGTAAAAAAGGTATGTCAGCATATACCTGCCTGATAGAGGCCAAGATCATACTCTTTTGACCTTTACAGGTAAATAAAGTCATATGAATAAGTTTGATGTATATGCCAGGACTTTTCCCTATTGAGCATGATGTAAATAAATGCCATCAAACAGACATGCTTTAATATCTTTTAACTCGCCTCACCCACACACCACCGCCCTCTAAATCTTGTTAAAAAGGAATCAAGAGGAATTATTCAATGTATGGAAAGTGCATGCATTTCAAAATAAAATAATATACTATTAAGCATTGCAATTCTGTGAAATTAAAAGGGTTGTCCAGTGAAAAAAAATTATCATTTATCTGCAGGATAGGTGAGAACTTGCTGATTGGTGGTGTCCCTCCATTGGGACCTGCACTGATCAGCAGAATAGAGAAATTATATGTTACAAAAAATTGTTTAAAAAAGATATTATAAAAATGTGTTAACAAACAGAGCGTCAGGTTGGACACTCATTGGACACTCATGATCAACAAGTTATCCCCCATCCTGAGGAAGGGCAACCCCTTTCTGTTTTTTCTGATGTTAATAAAATCTTCAAAATTTGAAAAGGAACATGGTGTTATCTTCTGGGATAAAAAAAATGAAATTGTAGTAATTCATGAATACATGTTTTATATATCATGCAATATATTCTTCTAGTTCTCTTTCTCATCTAGTTTAACTTTTTTACTCTTCCACAAAATCATCTACTTCTTTCATGTACAGCCATATCAGATTTTCATGCTGATTCTCCCAAATTTCTGCTCATAAATCTTGTGTCTGGCTGTAAGTGCTGTAATCAAGGCTTTTAGTGGCTCGCTCAGCAGTTTCATGTTGACTTATTTTAAATACAGACTAAACAGAATAAGAAACTTCTAATTGCTCGGCTTTCTCTGGACATTCTACATAAATGTACCATGAATATCAACAGATATGTGCAAAAGGATTAAGTTTTACTGGGTCTTCAAGTGGAATTTCCATATATTGAAAGGGAATGTTCAATTTATGGCGTCAACCTCTTAAAGGAAGTCTACCATCAGATATGAGCGAATAATACTACTGACAGTGCTAAATTTATATAGATGTATTCAGGACCCATTCAGACATCAGTGATTTTTCTCATACGCAAAAAATGCCCAATTTTCATCAGTGTTTTGGAGCAAATTTTAATCAGCGTTTGGTCAGTGATTGCGTTTTTACCATAAGTGTTGGTGAGTTTGATCCGGGACACGCATGTAAAATGGATGCCTGTCTTTTTTTTTTGTTGACTACTGGCAAAAAAATTGGATGTGTAAAAGGCACCATTGACTATAATGATTTCATGTTCTATCCACGAAAAACATTGAATATGGATGTAAAAATCAAATGAGACCTTACTCTACTGTCTTATCAGCAGCAATAATAAGAAAATGAAGCCTGTTTTTTTTGTGATTCACTCCTGCAAGCATTCTGAAGGCAAGGCCAAAAGATGGAAATGCTCACATCTCTGCACTAAAGAAGCACTCCCAATAACACATTTTTATTAGCTAAACTTGTTTAAATATACTAGAACAAGGCTCAATAGACTTACCTTGTAAAAGTGACTTCTGGCTCACACATAAATCCCAGTGTGATACAGTAAGTCAGAATTTCAGTCACGTAAGTGAGAAAAGGACCAGGGTGGCGCTAGTCCAAAATGTGTGCAACCAATATATATATATATATATATATATATATATATATATATATATATATATATACATATATATATATATATATATGTATTAACCAAATATTAAGTTGAGGGTGCCAACAATTTTATCCGACCCATTTTTTGGATTTTTGTGTGAAATTACATGCAATTTGCCTTTTTTTCTCTGCTTTTATGTTGTTCCAGTACACACAAAGGAAATAAACATGTGTATACGAAAACATGTGTAATTGCAATAATTTTCTAGGAGAAATACTTAATTTTCTGGAAAAATTTCAAGGGTGCCAACCCCGTGTATTCCATAAATTTGCCGCAGCAAGTTCTTAAAGTATATGCATCCATTTTTATGACTTATAAATAGCAGCCAAACCCTATTCCTTCAGAACTACCACCTTAACCCCACATAACATTCTTCCTGCATTTTAATAATGTTCTTGTCCTTGGTCAACCAATTATGTGTGTCAAAACAACTTTTATCTCACTATTCACCATATGCAAATGTCCATAGATTAGTCCAGTGCCAGTGGAACGTCGCTTTCCCCAGACTAGTCCAGCCTCATTGTAGCACCACTGCATATCCCACAAATGAGTGTGACATCCCCTATGAGTGTCTCTTACTGAACTTTCATAATGGAGCAGGGTGTACTCTCCCTGACTTCATGCTCAGGAAATCTTAGTGATGCTCAGGAAAGGATGCTCAGAGAGGATACTGCAAGGATGTGCAAGATTTGCAACTGTGCGGAAATTACTTGAGTAGCAAGGAAGGACATCAATGACTTGGAGCCGCTTGATTGCAGGCACTGAGGTCAGGCTAGTTTGGAGAAGCAAAACCCTGCTGGGCTATTCGTAGGTCATTTCCATATGGTGATTGGCAAGATTGTCTCTCTCTCTAGTGCATGAGTAAGGCAGTGTTAACATGTTTTATGCTTTACTTAAACAGTTCGCAAAAAGCTCTAGGATAAGGGATAACCTACTGATTGTTTGGGGTCCATCCGCTGGGACCCTCAGCAATCCCAAGTTCACGGCTCTGGAACCCCAAGATCAGGACTCTGCAGTTCATCTTGAATGGAGTGGAGGTGTGCATGCTTGATCTCTGCTCCACTCATTGTCTATGGGACTACTAGAGAAAACCGAATACTGAACTTAGCTTTCTCCAGCCATTCCACTAACAATGAATGCAGTGGAGCACAAGCATGTGCTCCTCTGCTTAATTCAGGACAGGGCTACAGAGCCCCATTATCATGGTTCCAGAGCCTCAATCTCTGGATCATTGTGGTTCCCAGCAGTTGGAACCCTAGCAATTAGCCAGGTGTCCCCTATTTTAAGGACAGAGGATACGTTTTTGGGGAAATAAGCCTTTAATCAACTGTACTCTTGAAGACAGGGGCGTATACAGGTGCTTCTCACAAAATTAGAATATCATCAAAAAGTTAATTTATTTCAGTTCTTCAATTCAAAAAGTGAAACTCTTGTATTATATAGAGTCATTACAAAAGAGAGATCTATTTCAAGTGTTTATTTCTGTTAATGTTGATGATTATGGCTTACAGACAATGAAAACACAAAAGTCATTATCTCAGTAAATTAGAATAATTAACAAAAACACATGCAAAGGCTTCTGAAGTGTTTAGAAAGGTCCCTTAGTCTGTTTCAGTAGGCTCCACAATCATTGGCTGCAAGCCTTAATTATCAACATTAACATAAACACTTGAAATAGATCACTCTGTTTGTAATGACTTAATGACTCTATATAATATATGAGTTTCACTTTTTGTATTGAAGAACTGAAATAAATTAACTTTTTGATGATATTCTAATTTTGTGAGAAGCCCCTGTATGTATGACCTATGACCCATTACTGATGTGTGCCATGAGTGTGTGCTACTGTTGCCTTGGATTCCATAACGCTACATTGATTTTTATACTGCATAGGCACTATGCAGGACTACATGAGCAAACCACTGTGTATTTGCTTTAAAAGATTGGTGATTGATCCAGCAAAAAGAACCCACTTGATATATACAGTAAAACTTGACCTTTACTTTTCTACCATATTCATATATTTGGCATCAAAGATAGCAAAACAAGGCTAGCTAACACATTTCAGACAACATTTCTAATCATAGCACTGCAATGTGCATTAGTACCAAGTTACCAAAATGTATTAAACTTTATATAAACCTATCAGCGTCTCTATCACCTTTCATGTGTATAACCACTACTTTAACAGGTTAAAGCGACTATAATCTACAACATACTTGCCCTATTGGCAACCTGGTGGAAAATGTATTTTATGGATTAATAATATAGTCCAAAACCTTTCAGATAACATAGACCATGTGCAGTGCCAGCAATCTATCTACTGAATACTAGTCATCTGGGAAACAGAAGAAATGTTCTGATGGTTTTAGAAGTGTGAAAGAGTAGGTGTGATGCACAGCATTCAGAATCCATTAAAGGCATACAATATAAAACACTCTTTAACATGTGAGTAGGTGTTAATAATGGCTGTGACCAAGCAGTATGATATTTCCTAATAAATATCACTTCAAACTTAAGCTTTTCCATTGAAACGGGCTTGGAATCTTGATTGTGCTAAACTTCTTACAGGAAATGGTCTACTGCTGATCAGAATGCACTTTAACCCATCATCACAAAAGACTGTAGCTATCAAACCACTTCAAAGCATCCTACTTGGACAGATCTCAGAAAACCAATATACTCTTGCTCTTCCAATGCAAACAACAGGCCTCTGTTAAATGATTGCTTCTTATCACTTGAAACAGAAGATTCCATTTGTCTTTACACTCTTGACTCAAAATATTCTGCAAAAATGGAAACTAAATAAGTACAATGTTTTTCTGGCTTAATGGAATGAAACATGGATCAAGAGTTTATTTCATTTTTTCAAGGAAAATTTGCCATTTTAATTTAATTTGGAGATTTAAAGAGTAACCATCATTTTAATTTTTATTTCATTAATCAATAGTACACATTAAAATAAGAAATTTTGTAATATTTCTTATAAGTGAAATCCTCTTTTTCCTCTGGCAGGTTAAAATTTGTATTCAATGAAGACAAAATATTACATTACTGAGACATGAGATGACAGTTGCAACTGATAAGAGTCTATATAGAGGGGATTGAGAAGGACGGTGGAGGAACTTTGCATTTAGCTTCTCCCTCCACTTCTATCCCCACTCCAAAGGACATGACAGTTGCAACTGATTAGATTCTATGTAGAAGGGAGGAAGGGAGAGGAGGAGAAAGGAAATCCCGCTCACCACGTTTAGCTCCAATCCAGGCCATAGCATAGAAGGCGTCTCTGCCAGGATGCCACAGTAAGAAATGAAGGATTTTCCAGCTTCACAGACATGAAATCTTCATTTATTGGTGACTTTGTAAAATCTTGAATCATGATCAAGGATGTTTTATGCACCAGAAACACGTTGATGTTTCTAACATGAAGCTTTCCATGTAAGATGTTATACAGTCACTAATAAATGAAGATTTTATGTCCGTAAAGATGGATAATCCTTAATTTCTTCTTTGCTAACCTTTTCAAACATTCTAATAAGCCCCTTTCTGTGGCATAAAGATTGGTGAATAACAGTAAAATTAACTTCATACCTCCTCTCACATTATGCAAATCAGTGGGTGACTACTCATGGCAGCACTGAATTCCCCAGATTAATCCTCCCTCTAATCATGGGCATAAGTGACATAATTTGCAAGTTCAACTTCTCCACTAGCTCTCTGAAAATCTTGCATATGCCTCCCTGGGACTGCGCAATGAAGCCAGTTGCATGCCCCCCGCCCCCGGCTTCATCGGCTCCTTCGGATCCCTGTATATGTCTAGGGAAGCAGTGCATGCAACATTTGCAGAGAGCCAGCAGTGACATTGCACTTGTAAATAATATCCCTCACGTCCACAGGAGTGTGCTTAAATGATTACAGGAAAGTTTAGTTTGGGGACATAAACGTCGCGTTGACTAGTCAACCACTGATTTGCATAGTACAAACGCAGATTTAAAGTTAATTTTATAGTTATTCACCAATCACTAAGACACAAACAGAGACTTATTGGAATATAGGAAAAGGTTGCTAAACATATATGGTCTTGGTTTAGGGGACCAGGGTAGCTTACAGGTTCCCTTTCAGCAAATTAATTGCAGATTTGTGGAAAGATTAGTTTAGAAACCTTCCCAAGTTCACATAAATTATATAACCTAAGATAAAGCAAAGATCTACATTTGCATATTGATTCAAACAGTTATTCAGCAATTACTCAAAAAACAGTTCCATGATATAATGCTTTGGGAAAGCACCCCATGGTGAGATGTGATCATAGGCTGTCTGTGCTGTTTGTTATTCCATTCTTATACATGCACACAATAAAGAGGTCTTTTATAGATTAAAAACAAAAAGGTGAGTGCTGAGAATTATTTTATACTGCTGGAATCCATAACTCAATGTTATTATGAAAATTATACTCTATACACTTACTGGTTCATACATGAAAGATGAACGGATCAGGCAAAATTCGAATTTGCCTGTTTGCATGGATTTTCCTGAGAAATTCAATTTGCTGAACAGTTGTTCTCCTCAAATTGAATGTCACTTATTATGGTCTGTGGTCTTTCCAAATCCTAGAGCATAATAAACTTAAGAGGTAAACAATAAGAATAATACTTAGACTCAGCTTACTGCTCACTTCTCTGGTCCACTGTCTGAGAGGCCTAGAGATTTCAGCGCTCAGGCGGTGATAAGAAGATGTGAAGGTCAAGAGGGACGGTGAGCGGTAAAGTGTAAGTATTTTTTTTAATTTTTAGCCTGTATTGCAAACCTGGAGAAGAGTTTAGAGCGCACTGAGCATGCTCCGACTTGGGCCAGTGATATGGAGGAGGGAGGATGTGGGGAAGATTAGGACCCAGTAGTAGATAGCAGGGTAACAGTTAGGTAGGGGTAGATGGAAAAGTATCAGGGAGCCCAGTACTGATCTGGCACTACTTAGTAAATATGCCTGTTTGGCTGATATTAGGAATGCAGGCCCAGGACTAGGATTACTACAGCAGGACATTGCTCCTAGCAACCAGGAAAACAACTGCTGTAGGAAAGAGGGAAATAGGAGTGCATCAAAGGCCATACAGATGTTGGTGGTAGAGGACTCTATAATTAGACAGACAGGGTCATCTGCCGCTGAGACGTGGCAAATCAGGGATGTTCATGGGCGGAGCCTATTTTTTGGCGCAAACAAGCCAGAACCCCGAACACGAACCCGAATTTGAAATACCGAACAAATTCGCTCAACACTAACCATGAAAGCCAAACACTTTGTTTGTCTGCCAGGGGCTCGAGTTCGGCATATTGCAGATCAGATAGAAAAATTGCTGGGTGGGGCTGGGTAAAACCCAGTGGTCATGGTACACATTGGCACCAATGGCAAATTTAGGAGGAGGTGGAAGGTCCTTAAAATTGATTACTGGGAGCTAAGAGAGAAGCTGAAGGCCAGGACCTCCAAGGTGATGTTTTCAGAAATACTGCTGGTGCCACAAGAATCACTAGAAAGACATCGGGATCTTAGGGAGATAAATAAGTGGCTTAGAAATTGGTGTAGGAAGGAAAGGTTTGGGTTCATGGAGAATTGGACTGACTTCTCTGTCTGCTACATGCTCTACTGTAAGGACAAGCTACACCTCAATAAGAGGTTGCAGCTGTGCTGGGGGAAAAATGGTCACATGAACAGAGGAGCTTTTAAACTAGGATCTGGTGGGCGGGAGGGTAGTTGTGTAAATAAGGGGATAGATACAGTAGACAGAACGAGTGAGACAGTAGGGGTCAAAGTGGATTTGGGGAGCTGGGACATGCAAGGAAAGTAGGTAGCTAAATATGAGAAATAAATATGCTAATGGTATTAAAAGTCTTGCAAACAAAATGAATGAATGAATTGGAGACTCTTATGTTAGTCACAGATTACAATATGGTGGGCATTACAGAAACCTGGCTCAACAAAAGCCATGACTGGATGACAAATGTAGAGGGTTGCACTACATTCAGAAAGGATAGGAAATGCAAAAAAGGTGGAGGGGTGTATATTTTCATTAAATACAACTTAAGACCTCTGCTCAATGATGAAATTAGGGGGAGCTACGACAATGTAGAGTCAGTATGCATAAATGTATATGGGGATGGAAATAACGGAATGCTGCTAATTGGAGTTTGCTGCAAGCCTCCTAATATAGCTTAATAGGTAGAGGATGAAATGCTGCAACAAATTAAAAAGGCAGCAAATAATAATAGGGTCCTTATTATGGGGGATTTTAGCTATCCAGACATTCAATGGAACATAAAATCTTCTGGTTGTGCTAAAAGCTGCAAGTTCTTATCTACGGCTCAAATAGACCAGATACAATTTCAGATCAGGTTCAGGAGAATTTGGGATGCAATGTCCATACTATGGTAAGTTTGAATGTAATATTTAATAAAACATTTCAAAGAGGAAATGAAAAAAAACTGTAACTTTAGGAAAGCTGATTTCAACAAATTAAGGGAAGAGCTTAATCGTGTAGACTGGGATCATGTCGTAATATCTAGGGATACCGAACATAAATGGGGCATGGTTATGGATATACTGCTAGAATCATGTAGAAAACTTATACCCTCTGGTAATAAAAAGCACAGGAATAAAAAGAAACCATTATGGATAAATAAGACAATACAAAGTTAAATAAGACAAAAACAAAGAGCATTCAAAGTCTTAAAGGCCGAGAATACAGAAATAGCGTTTTAGGAGTCTCTAAAGCTCAATAAGAAATGTAAAAAAGAAATCAAGCTAGCAAAGTTATCTACAGAAAACAAATCACCAGCAACATTAAAATAAATCCCAATAAATTTTATAAATACATCAATGTCAATAAGAAAAAAACGGATGGTGTCGGCCCCTTAAAAGCTGATAACAAGATAATTATAGAGGACAAAGCAAAGGCTGAGCTATTAAACTGGCACTTTCATCCATGTTCACCAATGAACTGACTGTTCCAAGGATCATTCAACAAGGCAAAAATCAAAGTTCACCACTTGATATAACTAGTTTAACACAAGAAGAAGTACGCCTGAGCAAATTAAACATAGAAAAATCCCCCGGGCCACTTGCCATTCATCCACGGATATTGAGGGAATTGAGCTCAGTAATTAACAGACCATTGTATCTCATCGTCTTAGACTCTCTTGCAACAGGGTTTGTACCACCAGATTGGAGGATGGCTAATGTGGTACCAATATTTAAGAAAGGTAAGAACTAACAAAAGTCTGACATCAGTGGTGTGCAAAGTTTTTGAGGTCATTATAAGAGATGACTTGCAGAAATATATTACAGAGAATAATACAATAACTGACAACCAGCATGGATTCATGAAAGATAAATCATGTCTAACCAACATGTTGGGTTCCTATGATGAAGTAAGTGCAAATCTGGATGTTGGTAATGCAGCTGATGTGATTTATCTGGACTTTGCAAAGTAATTTGACACTGTACCACATAACAGCCTTATACTGAAGCTCAAGTAGCAGGGACTAAGGGAAACTATATGCAGATGGGTAAGGAATTGGTAAAAGACAGGAAACAAAGAGTCATCTTAAATGGTACATTCTCTAAATGGGAAATACTCAGCAGTAGGGTACCGCAAGGCTCTGTGCTAGGACCTATTTGGATATACTTAGCAGTAGGGTACCGCAAAGCTCTGTGCTAGGATCTATTCTTTTTAATTTCTTTATTAATGACCATGTGGATAGGATTAAGAGTAAAGTGTCAGTCTTTGCTGATGACACCAAACTATGTAAAATATTAAAAACTGACCTTGACAGTACAATATTACAAAACGATCTGGATAAGATGTCTGAATGGGCAAACACTTGCCAAATGAGGTTTAATGTAGATAAATGTAGAGTAATGCACCTGTGACAAAGTAATCCTATTGCTGCATATACAGTTTATTAAATGGGAAAATACTCGGGACTACAGAAAAGGAGAAGGACTGTGGTATTCTGGTTACAATAAAATTGAGCACCAATACTCAATGTCAAGCAGCAGCTGCAAAAGCAAACAAGATTTTTGGATGTAGAAAAAGAGAGATAAAATGTCATAATCCCAATGTATAGCTACCCCTTTATAAATCACTTTTAAGGCCACATCAAGAATATTGGATCCAGTTTTGGGTTCCACATTTTAAAAAGGATATTCAGAAGTTAGTCAGTTCAATGGCGGGCAACTAGATTATTACAAGGGATGAAAGGCCATACGATGAGAGGCTGGAAAAGTTGGGTTTGTTTAGCTTAGAAAAAAGACATTTCAGAGAAGATCTCATTTATATGTATAAATATATGTGTGTTCAATACAAAGTACTGGCATCACTGAAATCTATGTTTTAACCCCTACGTCATACAGTGTTCAGATTACATAGCAAAAACCTGCTGACATATTCCTTTTAAGCAGGGCTGGATGATTTCCTCAGTACACATAACATTGTGTTATAGATAATTTCCAGTGCTACTTCCTGTAGGTGGTACTAGAGTTCTAGTCCTCTTCCTCTCTGAAGAGACAATTTGCATATTTCCCAGAGGAGCATTGCGGCTTTAAAAATCTCCTCACCGTGACATGCTTAACATGTCACTTTCCGCAAGGAGAAATGTTACCCCTTGGATATAGATAATTTAGTGACAGAAAAAAGCCTATACAGTTCAGAAAAATGGTGGCCAACAGTGCATGAAAGCAAATGACAAAATTTCCCTTTTTGACATAATGACATTTGCGGATGTTTATAATATTCTAAAATAATTCAATCATACTCAAATGTTTTCGCTTATTTTTATCAGACACCATTATAAATGTACATTCCCCATAGTTTCTTCAAATCATAGGGGTAGCTGGTGGGCCCATGTGTTTTGGGTTGTTGATACCAGGGAGGTCACCAACAAGCCACTTTGATTTAGCAAGCATATTAAGGTACAGGGCTAAGATATTGAATTGAATCTTTTCCCCAGATGAAGAATAGCCTACGTTCATAAACTATAGATTTTTTTTTAGTAGTAACTACTGCATATGGTTGTAGTTTCTATCTTTCCTAAGCATTCCTTCAAGCTTAGATACCCTAAACATCTAGCGAATTTAGATTTACAGTCTGTAGGGTCAGGTTCTTGAGTGGTTCCACTAAAGTACATAAGAATATAGCAGACCAGTTAAAGTAGAACATTATAACTAGACTGCACACAAGTGCAGATACAGTGGAACTTTTGACATTTAGGAGATCATCATTTAGTGGTTTTGACAATCTTATATCGGATAATTCTTGAATGTGACACAACAAACCAAACTGACAGAATACAGAACAAATCATATAATCTCCCAGTTAAGGTCTTGGTTCTTCTCAACAATGTGTTGCCAATCTTACTGAAATCTCTCAGACTCTGCCATATATCAGGCAACAATGTGACACACAGACCCTACTCACAAGGGCTCTGTCTCTTTAACTCAGTAGCCTACGTCTCAACCTATGTGCCCACATAGCGTTCTTGTAGCGTTTTTGCGGTGTTTTTACGGCCGCGAAAACGCTTGTAAAACCATCTGCCATGCAAAGCAATGTGAATTCGGATGTGCTGTGCACATGATGCACTAATTAGCGTGCCGAATTCGCATTGCATTGCAAAACGCAGCATGACCATTTCTACCGCGATTACGCCGCAAATTTGCGGCCATTGAGGAACATTTCAAATGCAGCAAACCCGCAGGTATATATGGATTTGCTGCATTTCAATTAAATTCAATGGCAGCGAATTTGCGGCGTAATTGCGGTGTGTGTGGTACCCAGTATGAAGAGGAGACTACAACTCCTCTTCATCCCGGCTACCACGCGGTGAATAAAAGAAATAGAAAAGTTAAAAATAAAAAAAACCTGTATACTCACCTCTCTGGTCTCCTCCCGGCGGCAGCGATTGTCTCTCCTCGGCGTCCCGCGGTGTACTGGCAGGACCTGCGGTGACGTTATTTAATCGGCTGATCGTCACGCGACCACTGACGTCAGTGGTCAAGTGATGGTCGCGTGAACATCAGCTGAGGAGAGAGGATCGCTGCCGCCGGGAGGAGACCGAAGAGGTGAGTATACAGGTTTTTTTATTTTTAACCTTTTAATTCTTTTTTTTTAACTATAGATGCAGCATTTAAAGCATTTAAGTTGATAACACAATATAAATCCATGCCAGTTGCATGGATCTATATTGTGTGACCAACTTGTCAAGCACTTTTCCAAGTGACACTCAAAATCGCTTGGAAAAGCGCTTGAAAAAAAAAACGCTGAAAAAAACGCTTCTCCCTGGCAGAAAAAAACATATGTAAATCTGCATGCGTAGTTTCTGCCATGGAGAGGTAAAAACACTCTGCATCAAATCTGCATCGTGGGCACATACCCTTAAAGGCACTGTTTCTCTGTACCAATTGCTGCTCACTAGGGTGCTGTCCAAACATATACTTTCACTACTAGATTCCATCCAGCAGGCAATCTCATAATACAACAGTTAGGTCTCACTTCAAGCCCACTCCACACTGGGAAATACCAGCAGCCTTGCCATCTTGCCTAATGCAGCCTTGCCGTAGACCTAAATCTCAAGAGCTGTCACTATGCCAACTGTTACAGCGTCTACTTCATTCAGTCCAGTTTAGCACAGGTCTGAACTACTATTTCAGGATCACAATCTCACTGATTTCACTTTGAATTCTAATAGCCCACAAAGATCCTCCTGCAGATCCTCTCTGCAAAACCAAGCTACAGTCTCTCCAGGTTTGGCACACCAGCCCAAACCACCACTGGGCCCCTCACAAGCTTATTTTTCCATAGCCTTATTAGACTCTACAGAGCAAACCATGCAGCCTGACAATAAACCTTATCCATCATCGGGGAGGTTGCAGCCCAAACAGAAAACTAGCAGGCCAAACTCCTACACGACCACTGATGACTAAGTTTGCTAAGTCTATGACACATTTTCTAGAAAAAACAGCCATACTGCTATCTAGTTTTATGTCCACTCACTCTTAAGGTGTATTGAGATGTGCCAATCTGTCCCCATACAGTATCATGTTATTGTCAACATATTTCCTTTTTATAATGGGAAGTGTACTTCTCACAACAGTGATCTTTGTTTCTAAATAATCAATCCAGTAACCCAAATAAAGAGCATTTTGCAAATTTGTCAGGAGATCGCCTGTGTGTTTATAAGGGCTGATAATCAGGAACACATTTACTCTAAAGCTCTTATTAACACTCATTCAGCATTTCTCGGCCCATCTAAATGCACTCTAGAATTGATGACCCCACTTCTCAGCTCTGTCTTCTGACTTCTAGTCCACTACCTCCACAGTCACTGCAATTTGACTTCCCACCTAATGACATTAACATCTATCACATTATCTATCATTGCCAGATCTCAAGGATACAGCCATCAGCTGAGAAATCGACCTTGCAGAGTAACTGTCATTCTAAGTTTATTTCATGAATCAATAATATACATGAAAATAAGAAACTTTGCAATACAAACCCATTTGTGTCAAATTCTGTGCATGTTATCAGGCCAAAATCACCAGGGTATATGAACTTTTGGTCAGGGTCATTTGGATGTTTTTGGTTGTCATTAAAGAAGTTGTACACTACTTTATAATACCCCCCAATGTATCCCCCCTGGAGCCCCTAAGACTTTTTGTAATTACCTTACGATGCTGTTTCTGCCTGTGAGCGGCGCTATCGGTGGCCGCTCACAGGCATCACGGGACCCCGCGCTGACGTCACCACAAGTGAGGCGTGACTCAGCGCTGGGGTCCCCGCGATGGCTGCTGGATTGTGGGTGGGGTTACCCCCCGCGTCACAACCAGCATCCACCGCGTGCTTTCCCAATGAATGGGGAGAGGCAGAGTGCGCAGTGGATGCCGGGTCTGACGCGAGGGGGTAACCCCGCCCACAGCCTGGCATCCACCATGGAACCAGGAAGACAAAGATCCCCGGCTGCTGCCAGCACTTGTTGTGACATCAGCGGATATCAGAGCCGGCTGCAGCCGGAGGTCACGTGATGCCTGTGAGCGGCCAGTGATAGCCCCGCTCACAGGCATTATCTGCAACAGAAGGTATTTAGAAAAAGTCTTAGGGGCCCCGGGGGGATACATTGGGGGGGTAATATAAAGTAGTGGACAACCCCTTTAAGATTTAAAATGAGAAAACACAGTAGTTTGATAATAAATGGCTTCAACCAACCAATAACCATGAGTGGAGAAAAAGTTTTTTTGTTATCATTCATATTCTCTGAAACAAGGCCAAGAAAGGAAAAATTCTGTCGGGGTATGTAAACTTTTGAGCACAACTGTATATCTTATTAGAGGCATCTGCTTCTTTCTTCTCCAGGACTAATTCATTCTCAAAATTATCAATTCCATGATAAAATCTGTATTCAGTGAAGACAGACTTTCCCATTACTGAGATAGGAGATGGCAGCTTCTACTGATAAGATTCTATGTAGGGGGAAGAGGAAAGGAGCTAGAGGCAGAGCTCTTCTCTTTGCCTTCATCCTCCCCTCTTCACAGAATCTTACCAGTAGTAACTGCCATTTCCTATCTCAGTAATGGGAAAATCTGTCTTTGCTGAATACAGATTTTACCAATGAATTGAAAGTTTCGAGAATGAATAATCAGTCCTAGCAGAGAAAGAAGCAGATTTCTCTCATAAGACATAGTACAATGTTTCTTATTTTATGTGTACTATTGATTTATGAAATAAAAATAAAAATATCAGTTACTCTACTCTTTAAGCCTCTTCTACAAGTCAAACTGAAGTGTTACCTCTCCTCATTTCTTCGTTTATTTTACCTAATAGTAAACAGTAATTATAACAGCCTTGACAGGTCTTGAACGCTACCTTATTTGAGTCTAGTGTAATACAGAAACGGTGGTAATAACCTGAGATGTCTATGCTATTTGAGTCTGTGTGGACATCCAATGATTGACATCTGCGAACTAAGGAAGGTTTTACTAGCATTTAACAATATTGTATTGAATTTGTCCTGAAAAAGCCATGTTTTTTCCCTTGACATATCAGCTCAAATTCCCCATGTTGTAAATGTACAAGGAGGCTGTGACCAAAAGTAGGGATAAGACTAAAACAGCCTATTGAAATCAGTTTAACTTGATCTGCAAAAGCCAATTATGCAATAAAATAAGTTTGCTTCATAACTAGACAGCTTTAGTTCTTGTTTACTGTTTACAACAGTGGACACATCTGTATGTAGGTTTTTGTATAATTCAACATAGAATTTTCATGTAAAAAGTTCAAAGATTCAAGAGACTAGTTGCAAAACTTATAACTACAGGAAAAGCAGCCAATAACACCAGTACACTAATATGTATAACGCTAAATGTTCTGTAGTAGGATGACACAGGTAAGCGTAAAATGGAGGCATCAATGAGATAGCCCAAAAAGTTAGTGCTAAAATTAGAATTTGGGGATTTACAATATGTCTGCCAACCAATTAAATTGGACAAATGGACAGACCTGTAAGGAAAGTTGTCTTCATTCCCTTTCTCTTCTGTGTGGGATTACGAAAGGAATAATCGATACTCCAGTTTCCTGCTGAATAGCAAACAAATCACTTACTAAAATATTTATTGTATAATTGATTAGCATTGTTTTACATTATTCTTTGAATATAGCATATCTGTTACAGACAAGGTTTGCGGCCTCCCCCCATAGTACCAGAGCCAATCAGCCCCAGTGGAAGCTGATTTTAAAGCCCATAATGTATTGCCAATGCTTGTTTTGAACCACAAATAACTTATAAGATCTTATTGATGACTCATCCTCTCTGTGAAATAATAATAAGTATATGTTCTGTATGGGTGGACCCTTAGAATTATTTTTTTAGTGAGCCCAAAGTACAGTGCTCCAATTATGATTACATTGATGTAAAGCTCAGTTTTTTATTATTATTTTTTTGAGAAAATTAAAGAACACATCATTTGCTCTAAAGCTTACTACCCAGACATATCGCAGTATGAGGCTGCAATAGTGGTTTTATAGATTTCGGAAACTTCAAATTTTTTTGGATAGTTACAACAAGTACAATTTCTTCTTCACACAGTTTAATGACTTTCCCATGTTTCTTCAAAGAAAAATGAATCTCACACTCTCACACGTTTAAATCCATATTTTTGGAAGAATGGCTAAATTTCCAAGTCTTTTTAAGTCAAACATAATAAGAATTTATTTGAAACAGAAACTGGCTTTTCCAAATCCTTTCTACATACTCAATATCAAAGTTTTTCTCAATGAATCATTTAGGCTTTGTTCACACTAGTGTCATGGCTTTGATTCATAACAGCAAAATCATGGATTTGATTTGAATAGATGTCAATGAATTATGACATATCCCATTAATATTTTTGGGGTCTATCAGGTTTCTTGCATTTACAGTATTCTACATGGATGCAAAATGTTGCCAGATAATTGTAATACCACCTGCTAGTAACACAATAAATGGAAAATTTTTGTAGTAAAAATAGAAAGTGAAATGCTTAATTAAAGGGGTATTTTCAAGACTGGAAGTTATCCCATATCAATGTGACTGGAGATAACTTCCCTATCACTGCGGTCTGACTGCTGGGACACCCACAGTCCTGAAAACTGGGGCTCTCATGAGCCCCATGTGAATGCAGAAACGGTCGATCTTGTGAGCTGCCAGCTGCCATTTCATTTATTCTTATGGAAGTGCTGGAGACCAGCCGAGCGCAGCACTCAGCTATCTCTGGTGGTCCCATTAACCACTTCGCGCCAGAGCCTGTTTTTGCCTTCGTGACCGGGCCAATTTTTTCAATTCTGACCACTGTCATTTTATGAGGTAATTACTCTGGAACGCTTTAACGGATCCCCCTGATTCTGAGATTGTTTTTTTGTGACATATTGTACTTCATGATAGTGGTAAAATTTCTTTGATATCACTTGCGTTTGATTGTGAAAAAATCAGAAATTTGGCGAAAATTTTGAAAATTTTGCAATTTTCAAACTTTGAATTTTCATGCCCTTTAATCAGAGAGATATATCACACAAAATAGTTAATAAATAACATTGCCCACATGTCTACTTCACATCAGCACAATTTTGGAACCAAAATTTTTTTTTGTTAGGAAGCTATAAGGGTTAAAAGTTGACCAGCGATTTCTCATTTTTACAACAAAATTTACAAAAACATTTTTTTAGGGACCACATCTTATTTGAAGTGACTTTGAGGAGCCTTTATGACAGAAAATACCCAAAAGTGATACCATTCTAAAAACAGCACCCCTCAAGGTGCTCAAAACCACATTCAAGAAGTTTATTAACCCTTCAGGTGCTTCACAGGAATTTTTGGAATGTGGAAGAAAACAATGAACATTTAACTTTTTTCACAAAACTGCTACTTTAACCTCAAATTTTTAATTTTCACAAGGGCAGCCAGAAAAAATGGACCCCAAAATGTGTTGTGTAATTTATCCTGAGCACGCTGATACCCCATATGTGGTGCAAAGCCACTGTTTGGGTGCACGGCATGGCTTGGAAGGTAAGGAGCGCCATTTGACTTTAGGAATGGAAATTTGACTGGAATGGATAGCGGACGCCATGTTGCATTTGGAGAGCCCCAGAGGTGCCTAAACAGAGGAAACCCCCAACAAGTGACCCCATTTTGGAAACTAGACCCCTTAAGGAACTTATCTAGATGTGTGGTGAGCACCTTGAACCCCCAGGGGCTTCACAAAATTTTATAATGTTGAAGTGTGAAAATAAAAAAACAAATTTTTAACACAAAACTGCTACTTTAGCCTCAAATTTTTAATTTTCACAAGGGCAGCCAGAAAAAATGGACCCCAAAATGTGTTGTGCAATTTCTCCTGAGCACGCTGATACCCCATATGTGGTGCAAAGCCACTGTTTGGGCGCACGGCATGGCTTGGAAGGTAAGGAGCGCCATTTGACTTTTGGAATGGAAATTTGACTGGAATGGATAGCGGACGCCATGTTGCATTTGGAGAGCCCCTGAGGTGCCTAAACAGAGGAAACCCCCAACAAGTGACCCCATTTTGGAAACTAGACCCCTCAAGGAACTTATCTAGATGTGTGGTGAGCACCTTGAACACCCAGGGGCTTCACAGAATTTTATAATGTTGAAGTGTGAAAATAAAAAAACACATTTTTAACACAAAACTGCTACTTTAGCCTCAAATTTTTAATTTTCACAAGGGCAGCCAGAAAAAATGGACTCCAAAATGTGTTGTGCAATTTCTCCTGAGCACGCTGATACCCCATATGTGGTGCAAAGCCACTGTTTGGGCGCACGGCATTGGCTTGGAAGGTAAGGAGCGCCATTTGACTTTTGGAATAGAAATTTGACTGGAATGGATAGCGGACGCCATGTTGCATTTGGAGAGCCCCTGAGGAGCCTAAACAGAGGAAACCCCCAACAAGTGACCCCATTTTGGAAACTAGACCCCTCAAGGAACTTATCTAGATGTGTGGTGAGCACCTTGAACCCCCAGGGGCTTCACAGAATTTTATAATGTTGAAGTGTGAAAATAAAAAAACACATTTTTAACACAAAACTGCTACTTTAGCCTCAAATTTTTAATTTTCACAAGGGCAGCCAGAAAAAATGGACCCCAAAATGTGTTGTGCAATTTCTCCTGAGCACGCTGATACCCCATATGTGGTGCAAAGCCACTGTTTGGGCGCACGGCATGGCTTGGAAGGTAAGGAGCGCCATTTGACTTTTGGAATGGAAATTTGACTGGAATGGATAGCGGATGCCATGTTGCATTTGGAGAGCCCCTGAGGTGCCTAAACAGAGGAAACCCACAACAAGTGACCGAATTTTACAATCTACTCCTCTGTATAAATTAATCTAGTGGTGGGAAAATAAGTAGATAGGTAAATGGTCACTAAACCCATAGATGAATTCCCACAGAGGTGTCATTTCTATAATGGGGTCACTTCAGGGGGGATTATGCTGTTCTGGCACTTTTCAGAGTACCAGAGCTAAAGAATCCCGCCTGAAGTGACCCCATTTTGGAAATGAAACCCCTCTGGGAATTCATCTATGGGTTTAGTGACCATTTTAACTCAATGGATGATTTCCAGAAACAAGCACGCAATGGAAGGTTTAGATTCTGGAGAACCCCCCCTGGAAATTAAGTGAGCTCTACTCGAATGTGTCATTCACTAAATGAACCAAATGTTTGAATGACAAATTGGGATACATTTTTACAGTTTAAAAACGTGGTTCTGTGTGGAAGATTTTAAAGCAGTCAGTGACGCATAAGGCTGGCAATGATGGGCATTGTGGGCAATAGTAGCGGGTATCACGCCTCATTCCTCTCTTAGTACATACACGACATCTTTTCTGGGGGTTCCTTCTTGTTTCCGTTGCTGGAATAAGTGCAATAAAATGTCGCTCAGTGAGTCTTTTGACATCCTCAGATTCTAATGGATGAGCGGGGCTAACACTTTGAAAGACAAGATTTTCAATTACCTTTTCTTGATAATCAAGAAAAGGATCTGAATTTCCTGCTTTTTTGTACAACACAAAAGAATTGTATGTGGCCACCTGAAACAAATAAATAACCAACTTTTTATACCAGGTATAGGACTTTCTTGATACCTGGTATGGCTGTAGAACCTGGTCTGCAAGGTCCACACCCCCCATGTGTTTGTTGTAGTCAATGACTGACACAGGTTTTTGCTTCGGAGTGGTGGATCCTAGTTCTACAGTGGCCCTTGTGGCATCTGTGTGGATTGAGCTGAGGACAAAAATATCCCTCTTATCCCTATATTTCAGGGCAAGCAGCTCTCCGTTGCGTACAGCCCCTGACTGCCCCTTTTGAAACTTTTGGTTGACCAATGGTTGTGGAAACCCCTGACGGTTTTTACGGATGGTCCCACAAGCCCCGATGTTGTGTTCAACCAGACTTTTAAATAGGGGTATGCTGGTGTAATAATTGTCCACATATAGATTGTAGCCTTTTTGAAAAAATGGACTTATCAGCTCCCAAACAATTTTTCCAGATGTCCCCAGATAAGTAGGGCATCCTGGTGGGTTTAGTTGGCTATCTTTCCCCTCATATATGCGAAAAGCGGATGTGTATCCGGTTGAACTTTCGCACATTTTATAGAGCTTTATTCCAAACCTTGCCCTTTTAGATGGGATAAATTGCTTGAGGTGCAGTCTTCCTTTGAATTTTACAAGGGACTCGTCTATAGAAATATTTTGTGTTGGGGTGTAGAGGCTTAAGAATTTTTCTGACAAATTTTCAATGATGGGTCTAATTTTATATAACCTGTCATGTTCTGGGGCATTTCTGGGCAGGCATTGACTATTGTCGTTAAAATGCCAAAACCGCATGAGCATTTCATAACGGGTCCTAGGCAGAATGACTGAAAACATAGGGGTGGCTTGAACAGGGTGGTTGGACCAGTAGGATCGAATGCTCGGTTTTTTAACAAGCCCCATGGCAAATGTAAGTCCTAAAAATTTTTTTATTTCCGGGACATTAGTTGGTGTCCATAAATTTGCCCTAGCATAGTAAGATCGGGGATTCTGGCTTATGAATTGGGACGCATATAAATTTGTTTGCACGACAATATGCTCTAGCAAGCTGTCTGTGAAAAACAAATTAAAAAAATGAATTGGTCCAAAATCTTCCACCTCCACATTTATACCAGGAATGGCGTTGAAATCAGGGCTGAATGGAGCAGCCGAATCTGAAGCCTCCCATCTGGGAAATGCTAGATCATGTGGCAACGCCCCTTGTACACTGGCGTGCGCCAATTCACTAGTAGCAGGGACAGTGTTCCCTGATTTGGAGACGTTTCTCCAGTAGCGCTATTTGCCCCTATTGCTGTACTGGTCATTGGGCTTGAGGATGGAACAGAATCACTGCTCATTTCTGGGCTCTCAGTGTCGCCGCTACTAAAGCCCTCAAAATCCATATCTCCATCTGACATTGCGCTGTCATCAGTGTCAGAACACAGCAGGGCATACACCTCCTCTGCGATATAAGTCTGACGGGCCATTTTATTTTTATATTTTTTGACTGGACTGAACGGACCGGACTGAAAGGACGGGACCGGACTGGACTGACCGGACTGATCTGACAGGACTGACTGACTGATCTGACAGGACTGACTTACTGATGTGACAGGACTGACTTACTGATGTGACAGGACTGACTGGACTGATGTGACAGGACTGACTGACAGATCTGACAGGACTGACTGACTGACAGATCTGACAGGACTGACTGACTGATCTGACAGGACTGACTGACTGACAGATCTGACTGACTGACAGATCTGACAGGACTGACAGATCTGACAGGTCTGACTGACTGACAGATCTGACAGGACTGACTGACTGACAGATCTGACAGGACTGACAGATCTGACAGGACTGACTGACTGACAGATCTGACAGGACTGACTGACTGACAGATCTGACAGGACTGACTGACTGACAGATCTGACAGGACTGACTGACTGACAGATCTGACAGGACTGACAGATCTGACTGGACTGATCTGACAGGACTGACTGACTGACAGATCTGACTGACAGATCTGACTGGACTGATCTGACAGGACTGACTGATCTGACAGACTCACTAACCCTAACTCTTACTTTCTTTTTTATTTTATTTTTTTTTTACTTTCACAGTGGCAAGGCTGACAGCTCTTGTCACACTGTTTCTCCTCTGCTCTCTCACTGAGATCGGAGGAGAAACTGCATTTATCAGGCAGATCGCCCGGGAAAGTTTGTTGCTAAAACAAACTTCCCTGGTGATCTCTCTGATTGGCTGGTGTGACGCTGACATCATCGAGACCTGAGCCAATCAGGTCTCGATGATGTCAGAGGTCACAGCACCGGGATCCCCGCCGCTGACAGGTATGTGGGGGGTCCCGATCGCCGACCACCGGCTGTCCCTATCTTTTAAATGCCGCGATCGCTATGGATCGCGGCATCTAGAAGATAGGAACAGGTTAACATCATGGGGACCTGATCCAATCAGGTCCCCATGATGCCACATGTCAGAGCTATCGCTCTGAACCGGTACCGCAGCGCTAGCAGGACCCTGGGGGTCCTGAGCGCTGCGGGACCACCCACCGTTTTTAAACGTCGGCGCTGCACAGAGCCCAGGCAGCGCTGACGTTTATGTACAGTGGGCGGTCCTGAACCGGTTAAGAAAGAATGTAGCATCTGTGCACATGATCCATCACAGCTCCATTCACACAGGGCACTGAGCCCTGGTTCTTGGGATCAGGTGGGGGTCATAGTGGTCAGACCCCCAGTGATTGGAAAGTTATTCCCTAACCCATGAAGACTAGCTGGCACAGGAATGGAACAGAATTTAAAAGGAAAGTGTTTAGAAGAAATATTATATTCTGATGATAATGTTCATCATAATTCTCATATTTTTATTGATCCCCATAAAAATTGCCTTCAGTAATGTTGAGCTCTTTATAAAACATTTTCACTGCAATAAATGTAATATAAAACATCTTTAAAACAGAAATGAGTTGTGTTTTATCAACTGATTAAACATAGATCAGTGGTGGGAAGTTTGTATGAATACTTGGGTCATAGTTTGGGGTTCATTGAGTTACCCTGTTCTCTGCTTGTTTGAAGAGGCTATTTGCAAACCTATAATTGAAAACATTAGATTATGCATGAAACACAGTTTAAAGTCACCCATAGTGATGTAAAGTGGTGTTGCTAGACATTTGGATTCGGGGCCAACACCCCTAATCATAAGTCCAGTGCCCCGAATCATACTTACCTTGCAATTTTAAATAAAGTTTATATTATTTAGCTACACCACTGTTGCACTGCACCACTCAGCAGTGCAGCCATGCCAGCACTCTTAGACTACAAAGTGCATGAATGCATATGCTGCTTTACACACACAGCCGAGAATGGGGTAGTGGTCAGTGTAGCTCCTCTTTCTGCTAGTGCTGGCCAGTACTCCTGTCAGTGATGCAAGCCGCTGGTGCCAATTAGCTCAGAGCCTACTGCTACCCCCAAGAACCTTTCATCCTACAATCAGTTTGTGCAGAACTGAATTCACACTTGTCATCAGCTGAAATGCTGATAAAGAGAAAAGTAAATATTGCCATTTTGGGGCCAGACAGAGGTGAAGTGGGCAATGAATCCATTTATTTGGCAATTTTGTGGCCGGAGATAAGGTAGGAATATTGTTATATGATGGCATAAGCGGGGCACTGTTATTATATGAAGACATATGGAGCACTATTATTATATGGTGGCACAGGGGAACTGAAGGAGCTTCATCAGAGAAAAAACTTTTTCAGGAAATACAGGATTGAACTGCAGAGAGCTGGGATAAAGTTATTTTCTCTGATGAAGACCCTTTCAGACTATTTAGCAAATTTGGAAGAATGATTGTAGAAGAAAAGGTGAGTTCGACCATGAGTCCTGTGTCATACAAACAATAAAGCATCCTGAGACCATTAATTTGTGGGGTTGCTTTTCATCCAAGGGAGTGGGGTCTCTTACAATTTTGCCTGAAAACACCAGCATGAATAAAGAATGACATCTAAACATCCTCCAAGAGCAACTTCTCCCAACAATCCAGGAACAAATTTGTGATGAACAATGCTTTTCCAGCATGATGGTGTGTTGTATCTCAAAGCAAAAGTGATAACTAAGTAGCTCCATGAACAAAACATTGACATTTTAGGTCCATGGCCAAAAAGCTCCCAAGGTGTCAATCCCATTAAGAACCTGCTGTCAATCCTCAAAAGTGGTGGACAAACAAAAACACAGAAATTGTGATAAACCCCAAGCAGTGACTAGACAAGAATGGGTTGTCATGTACCAGGCCCAGAAGCTGATGTCCATCTGCCTGGCCAAATTGCAAAAGTTTTGAAAAATAAGAGTCAACACTATAAATATTGAGTCTTTGCATAAACCTGATGTATTTGTTAATAAAGATATAAAAACCTCTGAAATATTGACAATTGTTCTTCAGTAACCATAGAAACATCAGGATATGAAACCACCGAAACAGCAAATGTTATGAACACCAGAAGAACAGTATCAATTCCATTATGATGAAAATTAAAATTGTAGTAATAAAAATAGCAACACTACCAATAATAATATTATTTTCATTGTATTTTTACAATGGAAATAATTCTATATCTAATCCATATGTAAACTGGTCACTACCTTTAACATGATTAGCTTTTCATATGAAATGCTCTGTGCTACTTTTAACACTCTGGTGATCTGACTTGTTGCAGTTGGTTCTGCTCTCATCCGCAACTATGTACCAACAACAGGTGCAAATGTCAAGATTATTGTCTATTAAAAGGGTTGTCCAAAACTAAAAATAACAAGTCTTTTTCTCCAGAAAGAGCACCATAACAGTCCAAGTGTTGTAACTAGTATTGTAGCTCAGTATTATTGTCATTGTTCCAGATGAGTTACGATAGTACCCACAACCTGTAGACAGGTATTGGTCTGCATTTCTGGAAAAACAGCCATCTTTTTTCCTGATGGACAACTCCTATATTTCATCACACTAATATGGTATGATCTTTAGTAATAGGCGCTTATTAATGTTACATTCTACAATTTACAAGTCAGCTGTGGAGTCCGTCTTACCTGTGGCACTCATCCTGACGAGAGCAAGAAAAAAATCGTAACTCTTCCATAAGATATACAATGTATAAGAAAATACAGAAGAAATGACAAAACATGACCTGCTCATGGATAATTTATAACTATGCATATATTTTTGTCAATCGCAATTAGAATCAGCCAGAGAAAGAAAAGAAGAGAACCAGATGTTAGACTTTAAAGGGCTCTTTAATTTCCCACTTATTCTATAGACCCTGCTTTACGTAATATTATTTTATAAAAATGGTAATGTGAAATGAAATAAAATGAGCCAAAATGAAATAATAACTGGTGAACCGATCTGGGAAAATCCTGGAATTTGAGGCAGGATAGCTATCGTTAATGGAATTACAAACTTCTTTTCAGCTCTCAATTTACTAGGCCAAGAAATTAGTGTCATAGATATGGCGCTCATCAGATAACACCTGGAATACACGTGTTTACAAGGCATTGTGATCATCTCTGAAGCTCATTATCAGCGATGACAACTTGTACAAGAAAATATTAACACCCACGGAGAGCAATGCATTTGCAATGTGTCTTGGATGAAGACATTACTGACAGTTTATAAAAGGGGAGATAAATGGCTTTATAATTAAATTCACTTATGTTGTTCCCAAACGCAAACAATATTTCCTTTTCACAAATTTCTTTGGACAAATCGATTTGCAGGACTCAATTCGGCAGCCACGTCATTAATATTTTGCGATAATGTTTCGCCAGGACAGCTAATCAAAAGAAAAGCCGCGGATGCCTGTAGGTAGAAGGCAGATCACAGGACTTCCATCCTTTGACCATAGACTATGCTGAACTGGATACTGCGAATTGATTTGGAACATCTCTACCAATTAGAGATAAACCTACTGCTAATGATGCTGATTAATGAGCAGATGTTAAATATAACTTTTTCATATAAGCTGATAAAAATATCCAAAATTCACTCAGCAGTGATCAACTGTATGTGTAATCAATTATATCAATTTATTTTTACTGCCATTTTATCTTTGCTGGACGTATAGTACATGTTGCCACGGTAAATGCATAAAAAAGGAAAGTGACATATTTTTGACCTCACAATGGTTCCCTTTTCTATATCTGCAGGTTCTCCGAACATGTTCACAATTTCATCTCACAAAAAGTCATCAGCAGTAAATAAGAAGAAGTGGGGAGATGGGACTTGCAGCTGCATTTTCTTTTTTTCCCAGGGATTTGCCAGGAAACATCATGGGCAAGAATGGGAGCAGCTGGATAATGGCATTTGATTGTCTCTTAAAATCTGCCTTTCTAAAATCTAACCTTGAAGTCTGAGTCTTCACATGTCTTCCTCCTCTAGTTATCCAAAATTCTATAATAGCATGATCGGGACCCTAGGAGGCAGCGATCATGCTATTATAGAATTTTGGATAACTAGAGGAGGAAGACATGTGAAGACTCAGACTTCAAGGTTAGATTTTAGAAAGGCAGATTTTAAGAGACTCAGAAAGAGAATAGGAGGGATCCAATGGCTGGATGTCCTTAAGGACAAAAATGTCCAGGAAGGATGGGAAATTTTTAAAAATGAGATTCTCAAAGCACAATCGTTAACAATCCCGAAAAGTAGGAAGAATGGGAAGCATTTAAGGAAACCAGGATGGATGAACACAGAACTTAAACACATGCTAAAAAGAAAGAAAGAAATGTTTATTAAATGGAAAGAGGGAGGCATATCTAAAGAAGATTATAATGCAGTCTGCAGATCCTGCAGGGCACGTATCAGGTTAGCTAAAGCTGACAATGAATTAAGGCTTGCAAGAGATGTCAAAAGCAATAAAAAAGGATTTTGGGGGTATGTCAAAAGTAAAAGAAAAGTCAAAGATGCTATAGGATTTTTACAGGATGAAAATGGAGAAATGGTAAGAGAGGATGTTGAGAAGGCCGAACTTTTTAATTCCTATTTTGCATCTGTTTTCTCTCAGAAAGAAAATGTAACATCAACTGATCTTCACTGTCCTTTTAAAGGAATAGAGGAATCCAAGTTATCTGTAAACAGAAAGATTGTGAGGGAATATTTAGCTAACATAAATGAGTTCAAGTCTCCAGGTCCAGATGAATTACACCCCAGAGTACTGAAGGAGATCGTAGAAGAAATTTTAGAACCACTCTCCATAATCTTTGAAAATTCTTGGAGAACAGGAGAAGTCCCAGAAGACTGAAGAAGAGCAAATGTTGTTCCTATCTTCAAAAAGGGGAAGAAGGTGGACCCAGGGAACTATAGGCCGGTGAGTCTGACTTCTATACCAGGAAAGATCTTTGAACAAATTATTAAACAACATGTATGTAAGTACATGGATAAGAATGAAGTGATTAAGCAGAGTCAGCATGGGTTTGTAACTAACAAGTCATGTCAGACTAACTTAATTTCCTTCTATGACAGAATCACTGACTGGGTGGATCAGGGAAATGCTGTAGATATAGTATATCTTGACTTCAGCAAAGCATTTGACAAAGTATCTCACACCATCCTTATTGAAAAAATGACCAAGTATGCAATGGACCAGGCAACTGTTAGGTGGATTCATAACTGGCTTAGTGATCGGACTCAAAGGGTGGTTGTAAATGGCTTCACATCCAGCTGGATGAATGTCTCAAGTGGGGTACCACAGGGCTCCGTCCTGGGACCTGTATTGTTCAACATCTTTATCAATGATTTAGATGAAGGAATTGAGGGTAAACTGATTAAATTTGCTGATGACACAAAGCTAGGAGGGATAGCTAATACTAGAGAAGAGAGAGAGAGGATTCAAAAAGACCTAAATAAACTGGAGCAGTGGGCAGCAACCAACAGAATGGTTTTTAACAGGGAAAAATGCAAAGTACTACATCTGGGCAATAAAAATGAAAAAAGCATATACAGAATGGGAGGAATAGAGCTAAGCAACAGTACATGTGAAAAAGACTTAGGTATACTAATAGATCATAGACTGAACATGAGTCAACAGTGTGATGCAGCAGCAAAAAAGGCAAATACAATTCTGGGATGTATTAACAGAAGCATACAGTCTAGATCACGTGAAGTCATTATCGGTCTTTACTCCTCTTTGGTCAGACCTCATCTGGAATACTGTGTACAGTTTTGGGCACCACATTTTAAAAAAGACATAGACAAACTGGAGCAAGTTCAGAGAAGAGCGACCAGAATGGTGACTGGTCTGCAAACCATGTCCTATGAGGAACGGTTGCAGGATTTGGGAATGTTTAGCTTGCAAAAAAGAAGACTGAGAGGAGACTTAATAGCTGTCTACAAATATGTCAAGGGCTGTCACATTGTAGAAGGATCATCTTTATTCTCATTTGCACAAGGAAAGACTAGAAGCAATGGGATGAAACTAAATGGGAGGAGACACAGATTAGATATTAGAAAAAACTTTTTGACAGTTAGGGTGATTAATGAGTGGAACAGGCTGCCACGAGAGGTGGTGAGTTCCCCCTCAATGGACGTCTTCAAACAGAGGCTGGACAGACATCTGTCTGAGATGATCTAGTGAATCCTGCTTTGAGCAGGGGGTTGGACCAGATGACCCAGGAGGTCCCTTCCAACTCTACCATTCTATGATTCTATGATTGGCTCAGAGTGCGGGGAAAATGCAGTAACTTGAAGTAACATGAAGTGAGCCTCACCCTTCACTCATTGTCTATGAAACTGCAGGGGAAAGTTAAGCACTATATTCAGCTACCTCTATCTATTGCTCCATTTTTAGTTCAGTTCTTGGGATCAGAGGGACTCCCAAAAGTCAGACCCGCATCCATTAACAAGTTATAATCCAGTGAATAGGTGATAACTTGTGAAGATGAAAATTTACTTTTAAACATATGTACTTAATAATAATGTTAAATCCCTTAATGGCAATATGGTTGATTTTTCAAAAAGAGGATTCCCAGGACAATTTTATTTTTTTTTACAATGGGCCTAAGAACTGTCAGATAGGTAGTCAATAACTATCTGCTGTCACACATGTGGATCGCGGACCCACTGTACCACTAGCCGGGCTTACCCAAGAGGGCATGACTAAGCGCCTACCTGGTTTTTGCTAGAGCTCCTGATGATGGAGTTAGGCTTGCACTGCATGTAGCCACCAGGTATCACTCCTGGGCAGTCCTCGGTACTGTAGCAGCTGACCCCAAGAGTCAGGATCGCAGTCATGGACACTGACTCAGAGTCATTGGCAGGACAGGATTCAGATACTGGTATAACAGACATAGGAGCTGGTACAGATGGTACGGATTCTGGATCACCAGACAGGATGGACATTGGTCCCTGTTTAGACAACATGGGTTTCAAGAACAGGTTCTTGTTCAGACAACACATGTTTCAGGAACAGGTTCTGATTCAGACAACATGGGACTCAAGGACAGGGACATGACAACATACTCGTTGCATGCACACTAAGTAGGGAATCTACAGGGATATATCAGGCACCTCTGTAGTGGGGAGGGTGCCTGATATACCTGATGCCTCCCAGCTATTGACTGGGGGCATTTCCAAAGTGCGTGCTGCCCCTTTAAGAATTGGGGAGCACATGTGTGCACTAGGAGCGCCAACGGGAGACCTGTGCAATGTGCGCAGGCTCAGAGAAGCAGGAAGCCACAGCAGGGAACGGGGACATTGCCACGCTGCCGGGGCGGTGAGCATGTCAGCGTCCCTGACAGGAGGAGGGAGAGGGACTATGCAGAGACGCCGGCATTGACGTTACACCTGCCTCTTCTAACCATCACCCAGCTCACAAACCGCCCCTGCCATTAATTCTGCTGCTTCACATCAATAGAGCAGCTATACCTCTTCCAGGCTGCTTTTCAATACGGCGTGACTGCCGGCGTAATACTGATTGACAGCATGACATCGGAAGACACGCCCTATCAATAGAGCAGAGCGAAAGAGAAGCAGCTGCTCTGTCAACATGACATCATCAGAATCACCGGCAGGAGTGGTCTGTGACTGCACTGAGCAGGCTGAGATCGGAGGCAGGCAGAACAAGCAGGCAGTTTTATTTTTCAATAAAAGTACAGTATGTAGACATAAACCTGCCAGACTTATGCCTAAGGATTTTTTTACCACTTTAAACACTAAACACTGTGTTTATATAGACCCCTTATCTTGTGAATAAGCCATAATTTTTTCAGGCAGGATTACTCATTTCAGATAAATTGAGGTAATTTTACAAAACTTCAACCTGGAATATGACCAATAGTGAAGTCTAGTCATCATGCTCTTGGCATGGGAGGCTCCAATAAGAAAAATAATTGAGAAGTTATGCTGTACTGTATTTCTGCCAATACTTTTTTTTAGTTTTAGATGTATACTGTTATCTGTATGGAAAACATGGGGTAAAGTGAATAGTAGGTAGACTTTTAATAACACAAATATAATGTCTTCGCTTCCCCAAGCCACAAATTCCATATTAGGACTTACTGACTCCTGTAGAGACATTTCTTGTTAGTTTTCTTTTACATAGGTCTTAATGACAGTGTTGTGTAAGTCAAAGCTGAGTAATCCATTGTCATCAAGGCATTAAAATAAGCTGGCGGTCATTCACGTTTCAAAATGTTACCATGAAAGTACAATAAAACGCATTAAGCATCAATTATGCTAATTACTCACTACATTTAAATACTGAATTAGAAGATCCGTCTGCCTTTGACTATATTTGGCATCCTTTGCCATGTAGTAAATTATTTACAGGCTAGTTGACGATCATTAATATGAAAAATTGCTCTAATAAGTCAAGTTATATTCTCGTAATTTCTAGTATAAATATTTACTGCTAAAATCCATGTGTTCTAATGCAAAAATGTGAAGTAGATATTACTATATAGCATTCCCTTAAGTAATTGTGGTGTAACTACCCCAAATATAAAGGATTTTGTTATATCACAATATAACTTGCATCCCAATATGACTGTTACACATCAGTCCTGGGTATCCTGGGCTTCTCTCCCTTCTCCTGGGTTCGCTGCCCTCTGTTGTGCTCCATGTCGGGTTTTGTAGGTTGTCCAGCATGAATCAATGACTTTATCTCCCTAGAGCTAATTAAGGTTCATTGAAACACACACCTGTGCCTTGAGATTGAATGTCTAAACCTCCATGTTTGGTGTGCTCCACCTTCTGTGCATACTGTGTTTTACTTGCTTCCACCCTGCTGAGCTCCACTTCATCCATCCTGTTGTTCCTGAGATCCCTGAGTGTGCCAAGTCTTCGTTGCCCACATGCCTTCCAGCTTGCTGCATGAACGCCCAGGGTCTGTGTGCCCACCCAGATCTGGGGCTTAGAGGAGCCACTTCACCTGGTGAGCCTAACAATGAGTTTCATATTGTCTTATACATTGTTAATGCTTTTGCCTCATCCACTCTACAAATTCTAAGCTGTAAATGAAGCACTGAAGTGAAATAAACTTCTGGATTGGCAACTCAAATACCCTATTACATGGAGCTTTATGAAAAGGAATTTCTGAGAGTTATGAACATATGGCTAAAGACAATAAATGGCATAAAATAGCAAAAAAGCCATTACTTACCTGACAAATTCCCTATTGATCTAGCATCACCGTTCCAGTGCCACTCTGCCTTTTTTTTTACTTTTCCGCTGTGGTCACTTGACTACTAGTTTTGTGACCACTGCAGTCATCATTGACCTCAGTGGCATCATGCTATCACATGGGTAGATTACTGCAGGAATTCCAGTTAGGAGAGTGGTGGCATGGGAGTGACAAGAGATTTATTTGGTAGATATTGTTTTTTTTTGGTTATTTCAGGCCATTTCAGTTAAAATTTTTGTCAATCCTGGAAAAGACATAATAACTAGGTCAATAATTTTGGTGAGTCCCAAGTGAACAAGGGCGTTTTGCCAGAAACGCGTTGAGATGTATTCCCAACCTGTATGATCTTTTAAATTATTTTGTAATAAACTGAGGATTTTCATTATTTTTGGGACTCACCAAAATTATTTTCTTATGTGAAGCCGTAAGTCACGGCTACTGGTTGGAGACCCATAACATTGTAAGACGGACTGAGTCATGTAAATAGGACACGGTGAGGCTGCTTTTTTGTTTATTTATAATAAGTAGGTCCTGTGCTGTTCTCTGGGATATTTGACAAGGTGTAAGAAAAAGAAAACCCTTGGAAATGCTTATAAAATGACAATAAGCAGGTGCTTGAAAGAAACAAGGAATAACTTAATATATTTGTTGCTCCATCAGAGTGTTTTTTTAATTTTTTAATTGGGCGTTGAGTGCTAAGGCCGTCACCTCAGCAAATCCAGCTGGAAAGTCATGAATTGTTTTCCTTACCCTCTCCCCAGTCATTTCCCAAAGGATAAAAGGGTGTGGTGATATTATTTCTTTGAAAACATATTAGGATGAACTAATATTTTAAATTAGGCATGTAATCCTGAAGTCTACACTATATTAAGCTAATGAATGTGTGACCATGAACCATGCTTATTGAAGTTGCCTTTTCCTGCCTCTCCCATTTGAATTGTATAGTTTGTGACTAAAGGAAAAGACTACTTTTAATTTCCTTGCTACGCCTTCATTGTAAGGAAATGTTGGCAAATGAAAATAAAATGTATTTGATCATGGAAAAGAAGATGACCAGTGTGAAAGATTAAATCAATGAGATCTTTATCAAAGTCTAATATTAGTGCATAGCATTTGGAGCTAGTCTGTGTGATGCCTTCTAATATATGTTGATTGTGCTATTTGATTGA
Source organism: Phyllobates terribilis (assembly GCF_046119375.1). NCBI lineage: Eukaryota > Metazoa > Chordata > Amphibia > Anura > Dendrobatidae > Phyllobates > Phyllobates terribilis. The sequence continues at coordinate 878,496,476 of NW_027362761.1, forward strand.
CTGCAAAATTACTTACCTATATACAATTTTAGTGCTTAAAACTAAAAAAAAATTAAAATAAAAGGTAGTCTAAATTTACTTCTATTACTGGCTTTAACTGTTTATTATCACCCTTCAGCATCAAAGCATTCAATCTGAAGCGGACATGGATTTTCAAATGAATCCTCTTTATTACTAGTGATAGATGTTAAATGCAATCTATGAATTGAGTTGGGCATCCTTATCAATGAATTAAGTTGGGCATCCTTAGTAGCTGTAGTCACAGATGTGACATCCTTATCAATGAATTGGGCATCCTTATCAATGAATTGAGTTGAGCATCCTTAGAAGCTGTAGTCACAGATGTGAGAACGGTTAAAAAGATCATGTAACACTTTTTTGTGTTACATGATCTTTTTAACCATTCTCACATCTGTGACTACAGCTACTAAGGATGCCCAACTCAATTAATGCCATTCGGTGAGAGCAATAACTATGGAGACAAAGGAGACATGCTTGTCTGAGTTCTGATAGCACAGCAAATATTGCAGTCAAAATAGAATGGATTACCATAATTTGGCAGAAGATCTGTTCTCTCTTATCTGCCCTGTCCTTTTTATGGCTACTCAAGTGGAGATTCTTTGTTAGGTTAAATAAAGAATATCACCTTGAGATAGAGACGAGCAGATCAGGCAAAATTAGAATTTGTCTCTTTTCCTGGGAAATGCAATTAGTGAAGAACTTATTCCCACAAATTTTATGTTCCCTGCTATGCTCTGGGGTCTCTACAGACCCCAGACAATTGATAAATGTAATACGTAAAAAAATTAAAAAATCCTTATACTCACCTTACCCCTTGCCTCTCTGGCCCCTCTGTTACTCACCGCCACCAGTCTGGTCCTCGATGCATCTTCTGAACCCCAACGCTCGCGCTAACATCCCTGGGTCTCTCACTGTGAGCTGGTACTTCTGACTCTGATGAGGCCCGGGAAGATTCTGTGCAAGCGCACAGTAGGTTACAGAATCATAACATCATGATATGAACCTTCCACGCTCATGCACAGAACCCTTCTGGCTCTCATGAAGTGCCAGATAAGTGTTAGAGGCCCGGAGATTCCAGCACAAGTGATGGGAATCAGAAGATGTGGCGAGGACCAGACAGGTGACAATGAGTAGCGGAGGAGCTGGAGAAGTGAGCAGTAAGGTAAGTATAAGGATTTTTTTTTTAACCTTTCAATTGTCCTTAATGGCTCAGAAAAACGGTGGCCAGTGGACACTATTTTACTAAATTTGTACGGAAGTGAATTACCAAAAATTCAGATTTTGCCAAATGTAGATCTTTGGAAAATTCCAGTACAGTTCAATTCTACTCAAATTTATTCGATCATCTTTACCCAGTGAGAAAAAAGGGATAGAAAAGTATTAATTGACAACTATGGCTGTCAATGCTATGGGGGCAGTGTGATGGTGTATATTATAAACTATAGTAAATTACATGCGCTTTATCTTTAAAGCAATAACAACTTTCCAGTAAAATTTGTAAAGTTCCTTCATCTGCTGTGTTGACACAGAACCATGGAGTATCGCTATTGTTTACCTCTGTTTTTCATTACAATGGCTATTGCAGCCCTTGGATTTAGGCAGTAGTCCCATCTATAGTTCGCAAGGTGACTGAGGTCTAGTAATTTATCCACGTAAACTAAACCCCAGCTGAAAATGCCCCAAAAGAACAGTTAAGGGCATTTTACAAATTTGGCTGGAAAGTGGCCAATTTCCTTAAAAAAAAGTTTAGCAATTTCATATTTAGTACACACCTGAGAAGCACCCTTAGTTCCTTCACTAGACATAAAGAGAAGCAGTGCTACTTACAGTGCTAATTTTTAAGAGGAATATAGCAACAAACTGCCGAAGTCAACTCCTTTCATATATCTTCAATAAAGAACAGATCATATCTTTGATCATTGCCTCTCTGTTAACTAAGAAATGATCTTAGAGTAAGGGGTCTATGGGGTAGTATACCTATTCTTTCCTCCCTTAGGTGAGGTGATTTGGCTCATTTTTGAGAATTCTCTAACATAACGAACTTTCGGGTTACATGTTTCTATCTTCTTATACTTTTCTCACTTCTACTCCCTTATGTAGTTTATTTCTCTCATTTGAGACACTTTTCTAGTTTCTGTAAACTCTGGGGTGTTTGATTCATCATTCTCTCCATTGTTGTAGCTCCTTGTGTTTATTTAGTCATATGCAGATATCAACTGTTACATTTATCTTTTAAGCCTAGGGGTGAAAAGAAATCTACTTTCATTAGTTAGCGCTCTTTTTTTGTATTTTTAAAATTGTATTCGATAGAGAATGGCAGATAATAAACTTGGAAAAATAGAAAAAATATAGCATAGGGTTGCTCCAATTCTACTATATTGTAGTGTCCTGACTGTTGTAAAGACTGTAGAAGGCCAGGGAAATATTACAGGAAAGAAGTTTGGTCACATTAGAGCAACACCCTTCCCAAGCTTTGTAGGAAATTCCCATATCCAGTTACTAAATAGCTTCCTTCACATTTTTAGCAGGTGGACTTGAAAGATGGTATCCCAAGAACATAATAAGTTTCCAGCTGACTTTGATTAGCATTATTGAGGAAGTTGATATTTTCATAGTGGAATTTGGGATCTAGCAGGTGTTCGATTTATCAACCTTCTTTCTCCATTACCCTTTTACCTTTGGCCTTAAGCCAAAAATAACAAATAATTACAATTAATAAATGGGTAAAGTAGAATATTTCCTTTATTTATTTACTTACTCACAAACATTCACTCTTTTATGACCTTTTGTCTCTGTGTAAAATGTTAAAATTTGTATATTAACAGGGGGAGACTAACTCCGTACAGAGTCCCTCAGATTCTGCAAGCAGAGCAGAGGCTTTATTGCTCTATACAGTTGCACTAAAGAGACTTGCAAAGGCACTAAGCATCCAAGCACTACTGTGAGTTCTCGAAATTTGTAAGGAGTTTTTTTCTCAGTATGCCCTACATTTTGACATTTCTAGTATAAAACGTACTGGTCGAAAAGTACAAACACACAACTGTCTGTTAATTCCTAATGATTTAGATTTCATTGTAAGCTATAACCCCCTTGTGTTCATTATACAGAAAGAAGGTGAACATATGATGTTTAGAACTATGGTTCCCACCAAGAAGTTCATGACAGGATGTCACGGTTTGAGGGTGCTCTGCTGTTGATCATGTTGGCCATTTAAACAGAATTGATGGCACGCCAACTAGCATAGCTACCACAGCATTCTGTAATAATACAGCAGTCTTAATTCTGGTTTAACATTTATGTCTCTATTTCATTTTGTTTTTTTGCTTTTTTTCCAGGAGAATGATCAAAAACAAACATCAAAGAGCTACTCCGTACAAAAGGGAAGTGGTCTAAATTAGTAAGTCCTTTGCTTACGTAGGAACTCGTTCAAAACGGAATCCATGGTGGCCACCTCATTAAGGTTGTTGAGAGAAAGCCAGGGGAAAGTCACGGCAAAGGTCACTTACTACTATTGGGTAATCAAAAAATTAATAAAAATGATATTGCATAATCTATAAGCAAGTAAACACCACATTTGTAGTATTGCAAATGGAAGTACACACAAACAAATTTCTTAGCAAAACAATTAATTTATCAATATCTTTTTGGCTTCTTGGATGAAATCACACAAACAAGAAAAATTTACAAGGATATGGCCTGCCTGGTAAATACATAAAAAGGAACTGTGACCAGGTCAAAAGTGGCCAGATATTAGTCTTGCTTTATTCCTGATGATCCCAAGTATTCAATTTTTATTAAAATCCACCATGCAGTTCCAGAGATATGGACTAGACATGGGCATTGACTTGCAGGACTCCAATCCAGAGTCCAGGTCAGTGGTACCTGGAAGCTAGATAGGAGGCCTGCGAATCAACAGTGTGGCTTTGATTTGGCAGGGCTGGCACAACGTGCAATTTGCAGACTAAGTGCAACACAGAGGAAAGAGGGAAAGGGAGCTCAGACACTAGGGAAAGGGGGGAGTGGAGACCTCCTAGTCTGGTCTAGTGTTACCCTGTCTCAACTACCATCCCTATATTGGCTCTTCACCAATCGCCGCATGCGTGCCTCGTCCTGACTTTCCCTGGCATATGGCTAAGGCTAGGGAAGGGAGGAGATGAGAACTAGTCGATCTCCACTAAACTCTATAGACAACAAGGGTAGACAAACAGGGGGAGGATTGCTTAGCTTTAGATGACTCCAGTCAAATGTGCACACGGCCTCAATCTCCAGAGAGGACGAAGTACTGCTCTTGCTAAAGCCTCACAAGTAGTAATGAATATAGCCAGCACCACCCTCTCAGGCACACCTGGTATTTATACACTCAGGTCAGGGAGCTAATTAGCCAGAGGGAGGTAGCCGCTGGGTCCTAGAGACAGCCAGCCTCTAAGAAGATGTCTGTAATGCAAAACGTAGAGATCTCCTGCAACCAACTGCAGGGCAACTGTCTGTCACCTCTGACACACCCATGACAGTAACCCCCCTCCCTCTGCGAGTGGCCTACAGACACTCAGGACCGGGTTTCTCAGGAAAGACATGTGAAATGAGCAAAACAATCTGGGAGAGTTCATCTCTTACGCTGAAACCCACATCCTCTCCTCTGGACCATAGCCTTTCCAGTGCACCAAGTATTGTAGAGAACGATGTTGGAGAAGAGAATCTACAATCCTCAAAATCTGGAACTCCAGATTACCATCAACCATTACTAAGGGCGGTGGTAGAGGTGAGGACTCAAGAGGTTCTGCATATTTTGTAAGTAAGGACCTATAGAACACGTTGTGGACTTTAAGGGCCTGAGGAAGTTCAAGACGAAACGCAGCTGAGTTAATGACGGCGGTTATTTTATAGGGACCAATAAACCTAGGTCCCAGCTTCCAAGAAGGAACTTTAAATCTTATATTCCTGGTAAACAACCACACAAAGTCATTCACGTTCAAGTCCGGTCCTGGCAAGCGTTTTCTGTCAGCAATACATTTATACCTGTCTCCCTTGATCTTTAAATTACTCAGCACACCCTGCCATACCGAGGAGAGCGACAAAGCAAACCGTTCCTCCTCAGGAACTCCTGAAGCTCCTCCCCCACCAAACTGTGGGTGATAACCGTATGCACCGAAGAACGGTGACCTGCCAGTGGATTCTTGACAATGATTATTAATGGCATATTCTGCCAGCGGTAGGTAGGATGCCTAATCTTCCTGATTTTCAGAAACGAAATCCCTGAGGTAGGTCTCCAAATTCTGATTCGCTCGGTCTGCCAATTCGACTGAGGGTGGAAGGCAGAGGAAAAGGACAGCTGCACCCCCAGTCGAGAACAGAATTCCTTCCAGAGTTTGGAAACAAACTGGGTCCCCCGATCTGACACCACATCAGAGAGAATCCCGTGAAGCTTCACGATCTCATTTATGAACATCTGAGCAAGTGGCTTGGCATTTGGAAGTGCAGGCAATGCGACAAAATGAACCATTTTACTGAACCTATCTACTACCACCAAAACCACCATTTTGCCTGCGGAAACAGGCAGGTCAGTAATAAAATCCATTCACAAGTGTGTCCATGGCCTACAAGGGATAGGTAGCGGAAGAAGACTACCAGACGGACAGGTAAGCAAAATCTTAGAACGCGTGCAAATACTACAAGCAGCTACCAAATTAGATGGTATAAATAACTTTCCTGAAGGGCAGGAGGCAGGGGTGTCCCCCTGTGCCTCCAACACCTCACCCTCCAGTTTTGGATAAAGAGCCGAAATGACTACCCCTTTCTGTAATATCGGGGCAGGGTTCTCATTGTCACCACCACCAGGGAAGCTCCGGGACAAAGCAACAGCCTTGACATTGACCCCTGGACGAAAAGTGACAACAAAATTGAACCTGGTAAAAAATAGGGACCATCTGCCTTCTCTAGGGTTGAGACTTTTAGCTGACTGGAGATATGACAGGTTCATATGGTCAGTAATAACAGTAATAGGATGGACAGCACCCTCCAACCAATGTCGCCATTCCTTGAATGCCAATTTGATCGCCAAAAGTTCCCTATTACCCACGTCATAATTTCTCTCAGCCGAAGACAATATTTTAGAAAAGAAGGCGCATGGACGCCATTTACCAAGGGACGAACCCTGAGACAACACAGACCAAACACCGACATCCGATGCATCAACCTCCACAATAAAGGGTTGAGAAACATCGGATTGACTGAGTATGGGTGCATTGGCAAAATAATTCTTTAAGGAAGAAAAAGCCTGGAGGGAAGCATCTGACCATTTGGAAAAATCAGACTCCTTCTTAGTCATGAGAAAAACATAGGCCAAGTATAACATACTGAACAGAACATGGTGCCAAGATCAAATGACAGGCACCACGTCCGTTGCATGAGGCCTTGACCTCTTTGTACATTTCATTGTATCAACTTTGATTGCTACTGTACATGATTTTGCTCTATGTTATATGTACTCACCGCTGACTCTCTAATTATATGGACTAATTGACTATTCTATACCGCCCATCCCCCCAGGGTACCCCCCAGATTTGAGCACCTTGCACCTTACCCCCTTCTGCTATTTTAAAAAAAATTTCTACAAGAATCTTGAATGATGTATTTAAATAAAATTGTACCAATTGTTTGCCACTATACTCAAGTGTCCTCCTGTTTTTGTATCCTTCTTAGTCATGTCAGTAAGGGGTTTCACTATAACAGAGTAATTTTGGATGAATTTCTGGTAAAAATTAGTAAAGCCCAGAAAACGTTGTACATACTTCAGGTTCTCGGGACTTTCCCAGTCAAGGACTGCACGGATATTGTCCGGATCCATCCGAAAACCGAAGATGACAACAAGTACCCCAAAAACTGCACCTCCTGAACAACGAAAACACATTTTTCTAGTTTGGCATAAAGTTTGTTATCTCTTAATATCTGGAGCACCTGCTAAACATGCCCCCGATGAGTTACAAAATCAGGTGAGTAAACCAAAATATCGCCCAGATAGACCACCACAAACCTCCCCACCAAATGATGGAAAATATCATTTATGAAATGCTGGAATATCGCAGGTGCATTGGTCAAACCAAAAGGCATAACCAGACTCTCGAAATGTCCTTCCGGGGTATTGAACGCTGTTTTCCATTCGTCACCTGTCTCTGATTCTAACCAGGTTGTAGGCTCCCCTTAAATCTAACTTGCAGAATACCTTAGCTCCCACAACCTGGCTGAACAAATCAGGAATCAGAGGAAGAGGGTATGGCTCACAAATGGTAATTTGATTTAATTCCCGGAAATCTAAACAGAGACATAGACCGCCATCTTTTTTCTTCACAAAGAAGAACCCTGCCGCAACGAGTGAAGATGAGGGTCTGATATGTCCCTTATCCAGACTTTCCGAAATGAAATCCTTCATGGCTTGTCTCTCAGGGCCAAAAAGATTATACAGTCTGGACTTGGGTAGTTTAGCTCAGGGGGTCAGGTTAATAGGACAGTCATAAGCATGAAGAGGAGGTAACTCCTGACACCCCCTCTCAGAAAAAACGTCCTCAAAACCATACAGAAAAGCAGGTAATATTTCCGTAGAGACAGTAGCAAGGGAAATTTCTAAACAGTTCTCGTGGTAGTAATTTCCCCATTCAATAATCTCCCCGGCTTGCCAATCCACCAACGGATTATGTTTAACAAGCCAAGGGATACCCAAGACAATCGGTGTGGGAAGATTGTCCAGAACATAGCAAGGGATTATTTCACAATGAACTGACCCCACCCTCAGTTTTACATTATGTACAATCTGAGGAAATGCTTTTTGTGCAAGGTGGCGCCGAGTCAATGGCAAAGATGGAAATAGGTTTAGCTAAAGCACAGCAAGCAAGACCATGAGTTTTCACAAACTCAGTGTCAGCCATGCTGGCTCCGGCTCCACTGTCAACAAACACAGAAATTTCCTTAGTTTTGCTCTCTAGCACTACCTCTGCTGTCAGGACAAAGCGGGAACTGCAGGTTGGCCAAAAATGCACCCCTTGTTTATCCAACTCCAGACTACCAAGAGTTAATCGTGTCTCCTTTTGTTTAGGAATTGAAGGACAGGTCCCAACAAAATGTCCCTTTTTCCCACAAAAAAAACATGCCTTTTTTCTTGCGAATCTCTGGGGAGATGTATGATGTAGAGACACCCCCTAACTGCATAGGTTCCTCCATCTCCCCCAGTACAGCCTCAACCCCAGACCGCTCCCCCGGCAGAGGTACACAACCCCAACAAGAAGGCCCCGGAGAAGGTGGTCTCACCCGTCTATCCCGATGGCATCTATCAAGATGTATGGCCAATGACATAGCAGCCTCCAAGGTCTGAGGGGTTTCATATACTGCCAAGGCATCTTTCAACCTTTCAGTAAGCCCCTCACAAAATTGACTTCTAAGGGCTGAGTCATTCCATTTGGAATCCGTTGCCCATCTACGGAATTCCGAACTGTACGTTTCCACTGACCAATTTCCCTGCTGAAGGTGACATAGCCTAGACTCAGCCAAGGCGACTCGGTCAGGGTCATCATAGATGAGGGCCAGAGCCCCGAAAAACCCCTCGACAGACTGCAGACAAACCGAGTCCTGCGGTAATGAAAATGCCCATGACTGAGGATTTCCCTGCGATAGAGAGATCACAATACCAACCCGTTGCTCTTTTTTTTTTCCGGAGGAATAGGGACGAAGTTTAAAATACAGTTTGCAGGCCTGCTTGAATACAAAAAATTTGTTCATACCTCCAGAAAACCTGTCTGGGAGGTCAACTTTGGGTTCTGGCTGGACAGGCGTACCTACAGAGACCCCCACATTGGCGACCTGTAGCCTCTGATGCTGCTGCTATACATCACCGAGGAGGTCATTCACCTCCAGAGACAGCCTGTGCAGCTGCTCTGCGAGCTCTGCAACTGAACCCATACCAAGGGTGAATGGAAAAAAAAGGTCCATGCCCAAAAACACACAGAGAAAAAGAACAAACCAAAAATATCAGTTTTTTTTTTCTTTTAAAAACAAGCTCGACCGGCGATAATGTCACACAGGGTGTGGGAATGACTTAGTGCAAAACAGAGGGAAGAGGGAAAAGGAGGCCAGACACTAGGCAAGAGGGGGAGTAGAGACCTCCTAGTCTGGTCTAGTGTCACCCTGTCTCAACTACATTCCCTATATTGGCTCTCCACCAATTGTCGCATGCATGCCTCGCCCTGACTTTCTCTGGCTTATGGCTAAGGCTAGGGAAGGGATGAGATGAGCACTAGTCAATCTTCACTAAACTCTATAGACAACAAGGGTAGACAAACAGGGGGGATTGCTTAGCTTTAGACGACTCTAGTCAAATACGCAGACGGCCTCAAGCTCCCAAGAGGACGAAGTACTGCTCTTGCTAAAGCCTCACAAGTAGTAATGAATATCGTCTGCACCTCCCTCTCAGGAACACCACGTATTTATACACTCAGGCCAGGGAGCTAATTAGCCAGAGGGAGGTAGCCGCTGGGTCCTAGAGACAGCCAGTGTTATGATCTGCAACATGAACTAAGGAAAGATAAGGGAAAACTGTCCCTACAGTAAAACTAAGCTGAATCCCTACGATGTAGCGGGCTGCCTGTTCCTAGCGAACAGACCTGCCTTAGTCCTCGGCTCGTCTGAACGAAGACCTATAGCATAAGGGGAGGGGTCCCTAAAAGAACTAAGGACTGGGACAAAAATGGGACACCTCCTAAACAGAGAAGTTGTTGCAGAACACAAAAAGACAAACAGACAAAAAAGTACTAGAGGTTCCAGAAGGATCAAACGAACTGACAGAGAAAGGCACAGAAGCACCTGGCTAGAGAAACAGTCAAACACTGAAGTCCAGCACAACCAAAAGGGCGGAGCTGGAATAAAAAGGCAGATGGTCACGTGACCGCAAAACACAAGATGGAAAAAACAAACAGGAGGGTTCTAACAGCCAGCCTCTAAGAAGATGTCTGTAATGCCAAACGTAGAGATCTCCTGCAACCAACTGTAGGGCGACTGTCTGTCACCTCTGACACACCCGTGACACAACAATCATCTGTGCTTCACCAGTCCAGAAAAATCAAACGCCAGGGACACTAGAAAGTAAAAGATTTGTGGGCCTCCTGTCTAGCAACCAGGTAACTCTGACCTGGACCTTGGACCAGAGAGAGTCCTGCGAATCAATCTGCTCATCTCTAATATGGAACTTTTTATTTTGTGCTGATTTGTATGGTCTTTACCAAGGGAACAGTACTCACATGATTCTCTGTAGGCGTGTTAGGCTGCTCTGCATTATTACCCTGTGAGCACAGGCCCTTGGTAAAGAAATAGTACTGAATTAAAAGAGATCATATCTCTGAAACTGCATGACAGATTAAGAAAATAATAAAATAAGATCACTTATGACCTGGTGACAGGTCCTCTTTAAATCCATAAACCAAATATATAAATAAACTATTTGGTGTAAAGTTACTTTTAGTTTTCAAGACAACATCTTTTGTTATTTTTCCTTATCTATATCAATTGAATTTGTCAGAAAAAGGCTAAGCGTAACAGAACTATTTATTTTCATCTTCTCTTTATGTAACATAAATGAATGGTCCTTTTTATAGAGATACCATTAAAAAGTTGTCATATGCGTATAACAATTTCATATCATATTCAAAATCAATTAGAAAATTACAAGAGCATAACTCTGGATTAGATGCCAGTTATTCCAAAGTCAAAGTGCAGCTCATTGCTTCTTTAGAAATCTGATATATCAGAGAAATCCACACATACGCACATTATGATCCACATGCTTGTGTCAAATATTGTGCGCCCTCTTGTGGGATCATGAAGTATATTGTTAAAAGAGAGGAGATTTCAATAAACCTTTTAATTTTTTAATTTCGAGGAATTAAAAAATAACAATTGGTGGTAAAAAATTGAATATCTCCCAATAGAAATAGCCTAGTTCCAAACACAATTAACCCCACTAATATATTCTGTAATAATTTAATTGTAAATTGCTAATTTGCAATAAAAGTATAAAATAAACTGAATTTACCATAAACTGTGTTTAGCATACAGTAGATTGTGTATTACATAATTCATGTTTTGTATCCTGCAAAAGATTAAAAAGTCGAAGGTGGAAAAATATCCAGATCCCAATTGTCAATCAGACAGGATCGATATTCAAACAAGAATTCTATATAATTACTTGGTGATGTTATTTTTTCTTCTAAAAGATTGTCAACTATTCACAGTTTTCATGGTAAAAAGTGCTTGCCGCTTCCACCAATTGCTTCAGATGGAGAGTCCTCTCTTGTCTTTGTAGGGGGTTTTACATGGAACAGTTTTTAAGTATATTTACCAAACCAGCTATTTATGCACCTAGGGCAGGTGCAGACAACCGTATTATCGGCCTGAGTGCAATCGGACAAAACATAGGATCGCACCTGGACCAAGGGACTATGGGACTGTGCACAGGTCTGATTTTTTCTTCGGACAAAGTCTGTCTGAGGAAAAAAATCGCTGCAATCAGATCACACTTGGCCATGCAAATCAATGAGTGTGTGTAAAACATCGAACTGCTCTCACATGACATCTGAGTGCAATAACACAATGGAGAAGATGGAGAAATTTTGTTTTCCATCTTCTCTTCACAGTGTGCTCCAATTCTCTCATCTAAGAGAATCGGATCACATTATGCTGATACTAAACAGAGTTTAATCAAATTGTCATTCGCGTAATCTGCTTGCTTCTCTAGGTTGTGGAAATCTAAGGTCATCCGCACCTGCCCTTATACACGGTAATCATGTCTCAACCTTAGATATTTTGAAATTTGAAAAAGACTTGTCACTGGGTATAAAGAGGCCTGTTTTTGTTTTTATTTCATTCACGCTTATCCCCTGAGTATAAAGTGCATATTTATAGAAAAACATATCACTCATAGGAGTAGCAGGAATAGAATAAGTATAAAATCTGGCCACTTTTGACCTGTTGACAGCTCCTCCTTAATTCTTTTCATCATTCCTGAAAATAACACTTACTGTATCAGTAGAGTTGCTCTTTTTCTTCCTTTTAGAACTCCAGGGCATCCTTTTTATGGACCAATGCCCAAAACTGAACTTTATAGTCCAGGTGAGGCTGCTTTATTCAATTGTAAAGCGGTAATAGTATGCATTGCAGAATCCTATTGTCCTTAGAGGTAGCATTGCATGCTGTTATTTAGTCTCTAAATACAACCACATACTTCTCTCTCAGCTTTACTCCCCATAATACATATAGTCATGGTAGAAAATGTTTGCATCATCGAAATTGTTCCCATAAAATTATTTGTTATACACATGTTTATTTCCTTTGTATGTATTGGAACAACACAAAAAAACAAAGAAAAAAGACAAATTGGACATAATTTATTACAACTGCCCCAAAATTGTTGACACCTTTCAAAAATTATGGGTAAACATCTTTGTTTCAAGCACACAATACTCTTTTAAACTCACCTGTGGCAAGTAACGGGTGTGTGCAATATGAAAATCACACCTGAACCCAGATAAAAAGAGAAGTTGACTCAATCTTTGCATTGTATGTCTGTGTGGGCCACACTAAACATAAAGAACAGAAAGAGGAGAAGAGAACTGTCTGAGGACTTGAGAACCAAAATTGTTGAACAATATTAACAATTTCAAGGTTACAAGTAGGTCTCCAGAGATCTTGATGTTCTTTTGTCCACAGTGTGCAAAATAATCAAGAAATTTACAACCCATGGCACTATAGCTAATCTCCATGGACATGAACGCAGAAAAAAATTGATAAAAGGTTGCAACATAGGATAGCCCTGATGGTGGATAAGCAGCACTAATCAAGTTCCAAAGAAATTCAAGTTGTCCTGCAGTTTCAGGGTGCATCAGTGTCAGCGCAAACTATCCGTTGACATATGAATGAAATGAAACACTATGGCAGTAGACCTAGGAGGACTGTACTGCTGACACAGAGACATAAAAAAGCTAGACTGCAGTTTGCCAAAATGTACATGAGTAAGCCAAAATCCTTCTGGGAAAGCATCTTGTGGAAAAGATGAGACAAAGATAGAGCTTTTTTGTAAAGCATATTATTCTACTGTTAACTGAAAATGGAATGAGGCCTACAAAGAAAAGAACACAGTACCTACAATCAAATATAGTGGAGGTTTAAAGATGTTTTGTGGTTGTTTTGCTGCCTCTGGCACTGGGTGCCTTGACTGTGTGCAAGGCATCATGGAATCTGAAGATTACCAAAGGATTTTGTGTCACAATGTCCAATGTCCAAAATTTCAGTTGAGAGGTGTAAGAAACTTGTTGATGGTTATAGGAGGCGATTGACTGCAGTTATATATTCCAAAGGGTGTACAACCAAATATTAATTGAGGGTGCCAACAACTTTGTCTGGCCCATTTTGGGGGTTTTGTGTGAAATTGTGTCCAGTTTGCCTTTTTTGTCTCTGTTGTCTTGTGTTGTTCCAATGCACACAAAGGAAATAAACATGTGTATAACAAAACATTTAATTGCAAGTATTTTCAGGGAGAAATACTTCATTTTCTATAACAGTTTCAGGGGTGCCAACAATTTTGGCCATGACTATATGGTTCATTCAGATTATTATTACAGAGTGGATGTCCAAACACTTAGTTTGTCCAAGTCGACTTATAATTAGTGTTGAGCCACCCCCGTAGTGTTCGGGTTCGGTTCGGTTCGTCGAACACTGGGATGTTCGAGGAACTGTTCGTCGAACTGTTCGTCGAACACCTTAGAACACCGTCGAACACCGTTAAAACCAATGGCAGGCAAACAAAAACACATAGGAACACATAGAAAACACCTTCAAAGGTGTCCAAAAGCTGACAAACTGCTCAGAAGACGCTTTCTTTAAAAAAGCCGGCCGGCAATTCAGCAGAGGCATACACCGGTACCCGACAATTTAGACATGAAGGAATAGAGCATCACACATAGATTAGATAGATAGAAACATGTCAGTCACATATATATGAAGTACAGTGACAGTGTTGCTTACTGTACTTGTCATTTAGTGTAAAGGATTTATTAAAAAATATAATAGTGTTTTCATGCACCGTCTCTTTAAAAAAGCCGGCCGGCAATTCAGCAGCGGTACCCGACAATTTATAACAGACAGAATAGAGCTTCACACATAGATTAGATAGATAGAAACATGTCAGTCACATATATATGAAGTACTGTGACAGTGTTGCTTACTGTACTTGTCATTTACTGCAAAGAATTTATTTAAAAAAATAATAGTGTTTTCATGCACCGTCTCTTTAAAAAAGCCGGCTGGCAATTCAGCATCTGTACCCGACAATTTAGAATAGAAGGAATAGAGAATCACACATAGATTAGATAGAAACATGTCAGCCACATATATACGAAGTACAGTGACAGTGTTGCTTACTGTACTTGTCATTTAGTGTAAAGGATTTATTAAAAAATATAATAGTGTTTTCGTGCACCGTCTGTTTAAAAAAGCCGGCCGGCAATTCAGCAGCGGTACCCGACAATTTATAACAGACAGAATAGAGCTTCACACATAGATTAGATAGATAGAAATATGTCAGTCACATATATATGAAGTACTGTGACAGTGTTGCTTACTGTACTTGTCATTTACTGCAAAGGATTTATTAAAAAAAATAATAGTGTTTTCATGCACCGTCTCTTTAAAAAAGCCGGCCGGCATTTCAGCATCTGTACCCGACAATTTAGAACAGACAGAATAGAGCTTCACACATAGATTAGATAGATAGAAACATGTCAGTCACATATATAATAAGTACAGTGACAGTGTTGGTTACTGTACTTGTCATTTAGTATTAAAATAAAGGATTTATTATTAAAAAAAATTGGCGTGGGGTTCCCCGTAATTTTAGTCTCTAGCGGAGGTTAAGCAGACAGCTGGGGCAGATGTTTGAAGCCTGGGAAGGGGGTAATACCCACAGAGCTTCCCAGGCTACTAATATCAGCCCCCAGCTGAATACCTAGCCTTTACTAGCTATTAAAATGGAGGACCCCCCCAAAAAAATGACGTGGGGTCCCCCCTAATTTAATAGCTAGCAAAGGCTAGGCAGACAGCTGGGGGCTGATATTAATAGCCCAGGAAGGGAGCCATGAATATTGGCCCCCTCCCAGGCTACAAACACCAGCCCTCAGCCACCCCAGAAATGGCGCATCCATAGGATGCGCCAATTCTGGCACTTAGCCTCGCTCTTCCACGCTGCCCTGGTGCGGTGGCAGGGGGTAATAGGGTTGGGGTTGATGTCAGCTTATAATGCCAGCTGACATCAAGCCCAGGTTAGTAATGGAGAGGCGTCTATAAGACACCCCCATTACTAACCCCATAGTCAAAGTTAAAAAAAAAACACAAACACCCAGAATAAAGTCCTTTAATTGAAATAAAGACACAATTCTTTATTGTTCTAAATTAAACCATACGTACCATCACGCCCATTCCAGCTGAAGCCAACGATCTCCTGCAATACAAGAAAAATAATAAAGCAACCTCATCCTTACCTTTCCATGGTTCCCAGGACAGCTCCAGCTCTGCTACATCGAGATGACAGGCTGGACCGCAGCAGAACGCTGCCATCCAGCTTGCCATGCCGCACACACTGAGAAGCGCAGGCATGCTTGCGCTCCTCAGTGTCTGACTGTGACGGCATCCAGATGAGCCGACAATGAACTCGGCTCACCTCATGTACGTCACTGACAGCGTGGGAAAATTCTCCTGCACTCAGCGCTTCAGCGTGAGAATTTTCCCACGCTGTCAGTGACGTGCATGAGGTGAGCCGAGTCCATTGGACATGACCTCGGCTCATCTGGATGCCGTCACAGCCAGACACTGAGTAGCGCAAGCATGCCTGCGCTTCTCAGTGTCTGCGGGATGACAGGCTGGATGGCAGCGTTCTGCTGCGGTCCAGCCTGTCATCTCGATGTAGCAGAGCTGAAGCTGTCGTGGGAGCCATGGAAAGGTAAGGATGATGTTGCTTTATTATTTTACTTTTATTGCAGGAGATCATTGGCTTCAGCTGGAATGGGCGTGGCGGTAAGTATGGTTTAATTTAGAACAATAAAGAATTGTGTGTTTATTTCAATTAAAGGACTTTTTTCTGGGTGTTTGTGTTTTTTTAAAATACTTTACTAGAAATTCATGGTGGTCATGTCTAATATTGGCGTGACCCCATGAATTTCGGGCTTAGGGCCAGCTGATAATGCCAAGCTGGCCTTAACCCCTTTATTACCCAGTGAGCCACCGCACCAGGGCCCTGGATGAGTTGGGTACAGCGCCAGAAGATGGCGCTTCTATGAACGCGCCATTTTCCGGGGCGGCTGCGGACTGCAATTTGCAGCGGGTGGGGCCCAGAAAGCTTGGGCCTCCCTGCGCTGCAGATTCCAGCCCCCAGCTGCCTAGTTGTACCTGGCTGGACACAAAAATAGGGCGAAGCTCCACGTATTTTTTTTTTAAATTCATGAAATTCATGAAATAATTAAGAAAAAAAGGGCTTCCCTATATTGTTGTGTCCGGCTAGGTACAAATAGGCAGCTGGTGGTTGGGAGCAGCCCGTTCCTGCCTGCTGTACCTGACTGGACACAAATATAGGGCGAAGCCCCACATCAATTTTTTTTTCATAATTTCATGAATTTCCTGAAATAATTTAAAAAAAATTGACGTGGGGCTTCGCCCTATATTTGTGTCCAGTCAGGTACAGCAGGCAGGAACGGGCTGCCCCCAACCACCAGCTGCCTATTTGTACCTGGCCAGACACAACAATATAGGGAAGCCCTTTTTTAAAAAAATTATTTCATGAAATAATTAAAAAAAAATTGACGTGGGGCTTCGCACTATATTTGTGTCCAGCCAGGTACAGCAGGCAGGGACGGGCTGCCCCCAACCACCAGCTGCCTATTTGTACCTGGTTGGACACAACAATATAGGGAAGCCCTTTTTTTCTTAATTATTCCATGAATTTCATGAAATAATTTAAAAAAAAAATGCGTGGGGCTTCGCCCTATTTTTGTGCCCAGCCAGGTACAACTAGGCAGCTGGGGGCTGGAATCTGCAGCGCAGGGAGGCCCAAGCTTTCTGGACCCCACCCGCTGCATATTGCAGTCCGCAGCCGCCCCGGAAAATGGCGCGTTCATAGAAGCGCCATCTTCTGGCGCTGTACCCAACTCATCCAGGGCCCTGGTGCGGTGGCTCACTGGGTAATAAAGGGGTTAAGGCCAGCTTGGCATTATCAGCTGGCCCTAAGCCCGAAATTCATGGGGTCACGCCAATATTAGACATGACCACCATGAATTTCTAGTAAAGTATTTAAAAAAACACAACACCCAGAATAAAGTCCTTTAATTGAAATAAACACACAATTCTTTATTGTTCTAAATTAAACCATACTTACCGTCACGCCCATTCCAGCTGAAGCCAATGTCTTCTGCAATAAAAGTAAAATAATAAAGCAACCTCATCCTTACCTTTCCATGGTTCCCACGACAGCTTCAGCTCTGCTACATCGAGATGACAGGCTGGACCGCAGCAGAACGCTGCCATCCAGCCTGTCATCCCGCGGACACTCAGAAGCGCAGGCATGCTTGCGCTCCTCAGTGTCTCGCTGTGACGGCATAAAGATGAGACAAGCTCATGTCCAATGAACTCGGCGCACCTCATGCACGTCACTGACAGCGTGGGAGAATTCTCCTGCACTCAGCACTTCAGCGTGAAAATTCTCCCACGCTGTCAGTGACGTACATGAGGTCAGCTGAGTTCATTGGACATGAATGAGCTCACCTCATGCACGTCACTGACAGCGTGGGAAAATTCTCACTCTGAAGCGCTGAGTGCAGGAGAATTTTCCCACGCTGTCAGTGACGTGCATGAGGTGAGCTCATTCATGTCCAATGATCTCAGCTCACCTCATGCACGTCACTGACAGCGTGGGAAAATTCTCCTGCACTCAGCGCTACAGCGTGAGAATTCTCCCACGCTGTCAGTGACGTGCATGAGGTGAGCTCATTCATGTCCAATGAACTCAGCTGACCTCATGCACGTCACTGACAGCGTGGGAGAATTCTCACGCTGAAGTGCTGAGTGCAGGAGAATTCTCCCACGCTGTCAGTGACGTGCATGAGGTGCGCCGAGTTCATTGGACATGAACTCGTCTCATCTTTATGCCGTCACAGCCAGACACTGCAGAGCGCAAGCATGCCTGCGCTTCTCAGTGTCTGCGGGATGACAGGCTGGATGGCAGCGTTCTGCTGCGGTCCAGCCTGTTATCTCGATGTAGCAGAGCTGAAGCTATCGTGGGAACCATGGAAAGGTAAGGATGAGGTTGCTTTATTATTTTTCTTTTATTGCAGGAGATCGTTGGCTTCAGCTGGAATGGGCGTGACGGTAAGTATGGTTTAATTTAGAACAATAAAGGAATGTGTCTTTATTTCAATTAAAGGACTTTATTCTGGGTGTTTGTGTTTTCTTTTAACTTTGACTATGGGGTTAGTAATGGGAGTGTCTTATAGACGCCTCTCCATTACTAACCTGGGCTTGATGTCAGCTGGCATTATAAGCTGACATCAACCCCAACCCTATTACCCCCTGCCACCGCACCAGGGCAGCGTGGAAGAGCGAGGCTAAGTGCCAGAATTGGCGCATCCTATGGATGTGCCATTTCTGGGGCGGCTGACGGCTGGTGTTTCTAGCCTGGGAGGGGGCCAATATTCATGGTTCCCTTCCTGGGCTATTAATATCAGCCCCCAGCTGTCTGCCTAGCCTTTGCTAGCTATTAAATTAGGGGGGACCCCACGTCATTTTTTTGGGGGGTCCCCCATTTTAATAGCTAGTAAAGGCTAGGTATTCAGCTGGGGGCTGATATTAGTAGTCTGGGAAGCTCCGTGGATATTACCCCCTTCCCCGGCTTCAAACATCTGCCCCAGCTGTCTGCTTAACCTCCGCTAGAGACTAAAATTACGGGGAACCCCACGCCAATTTTTTTTAATAATAAATCCTTTATTTTAATACTAAATGACAAGTACAGTAACCAACACTGTCACTGTACTTATTATATATGTGACTGACATGTTTCTATCTATCTAATCTATGTGTGAAGCTCTATTCTGTCTGTTATAAATTGTCGGGTACAGATGCTGAATTGCCTGCCGGCTTTTTTAAAGAGACGGTGCATGAAAACACTATTATTTTTTTTAATAAATCCTTTGCAGTAAATGACAAGTACAGTAAGCAACACTGTCACAGTACTTCATATATATGTAACTGACATGTTTCTATCTATCTAATCTATGTGTGAAGCTCTATTCTGTCTGTTATAAATTGTCGGGTACCGCTGCTGAATTGCCGGCCGGCTTTTTTAAAGAGACGGTGCACGAAAACACTATTATATTTTTTAATAAATCCTTTACACTAAATGACAAGTACAGTAAGCAACACTGTCACTGTACTTCGTATATATGTGGCTGACATGTTTCTATCTATCTAATCTATGTGTGATTCTCTATTCCTTCTATTCTAAATTGTCGGGTACAGATGCTGAATTGCCGGCCGGCTTTTTTAAAGAGACGGTGCATGAAAACACTATTATTTTTTTTGATAAATCCTTTACACTAAATGACAAGTACATTAAGCAACACTGTCACTGTACTTATTATATATGTGACTGACATGTTTCTATCTATCTAATCTATGTGTGATGCTCTATTCTTTCTGTTCTAAATTGTCGGGTACCGGTGTATGCCGCTGCTGAATTGCCGGCTTTTCATGTTTCACTGTGAGCACTTTTCCCATCGATTTGGGCAATCACTGTAATGCCACAACCACCATGGCTGTGGCATTACAGTGAGTGGCAGACAATCCCTGCATGATTGGTGCTCTAAATAACGCCAGACATGCAGGACACGCTTTTGGTGCACGAACAGTTATCGAACATAACCTCGAACAGCCGAATTTTTTGCAAATCGTTCGGGTTCGTCGAACAACTCGAACACCGCCCAAAACAGCTCGAATTTGAGATTGGCGAACAGTTCTAGTCGAACACCGCTCATCTCTACTTATAATGCAAGAGGAAAACCTAGAGCCCTTTCTGAAAATGTGTATCACATTTTTTCTGCACCAGTACATTGGTGACATGCCAGTCACCAAATAATTTCTGAATTTTATTAAATGACAAAACTGAGTTCTTTCAGAATCCATCTGGTCTTGAGCCTTTTTCACCAATTGAGTAAACTGAAAAAACACAGGCAAAAAACGAGGCAATTGACGTGAAGAAGATTATTTTCTGCACCAAATCTGCAAGTCAAAAAAATACTCAACGTGCTCATGACACTTCAGGTTTCTCATTTACTTAGCTAGCATCAGGTTTTGCTTAAGGTTTTGTCACAGATCTGCGCAGAAAAAAACGCGACAAAAAAGCACTTAGGTTATAACTTAGGTTATGTATGCATATTGAGTATTTGGTGCAGAAATTTCTGCACCATTTCTGCATCTCTTAGCAGGAAAACGCAGCCTCAAAAAGGTTGCGTTTTTGCCGCAATTTTGCCATGTTTTTGTCACATTTTTTGCCTTTGTTTTTTCAGTGCATTCCATGGGTGAAAAACGCAGGCAAAAACGCACTGAGAATTTACATGCTGAAGATTATTTTCTGCAGGGTTTCTGCATCTCTTGGCAGCAAAAATGCTGCGAAAAAAACCCCTGCGCTTTTGCCTGTGTTTTTCACTCATTGAATGCAGTGGAAAAAATGCGGGCAGCAAAAACCGCGGTAAAAACGATGCAAAAACACACTGAGAATTGACATGCTGAAGATTATTTTCTGCACCAAATCTGCAAGTGAAAAAATACTCAACATGTGCATAACACTTAAGGTTTCTCATTTACTTTGCTGACTGGTTTTGCTGATCTGGTTTTGCTTCAGGTTTTGTCACAAATCTGCGCAGAAAAAAACGTGACAAAAAGCAGTAAATCTGCAACATGCGCACATACCCAAGGCTATGTGCGCACGTTGAGTATTTGATAGCAGAAATTTCTGAAAATTTCTGCATCTCTTGGCAGCAAAAATGCTGCAGAAAAAATGCGATTTTGGTGCATTTTTGCAGCATTTTTTGCCTGCATTTTTTCAGTGCATTCAATGGGTAAAAAAAAGCAGGCAAAAATGCCTAAGACCTTGCTATGATTGTAATTAAAAGTCAGAATAATGAACTGTATTTTATAACTATAAGACCAGGTATATACTTTCTTGAAGATCATATTTGTCAATATAGATGATACATGTCTACAACTGATATTATAAATCAGAAGCCTTTCACAGCTAGCATTTAACAAGCTTTTGGAGATTGGTAAATGTATGGATGCGCTCAGGGCCGGCGTCTGCCCTGAGCTGGCAGAGGGGCCCACTGGCAGTCACGCACCCCGCTGGGCTATGGGCGGAGGAGAGCGGTGTCAGCGCCCGCCCTTCTCCGCCGCTTGCTCAGGGCGCCGGCAGCTGG
Source organism: Phyllobates terribilis (assembly GCF_046119375.1). Lineage (NCBI taxonomy): Eukaryota > Metazoa > Chordata > Amphibia > Anura > Dendrobatidae > Phyllobates > Phyllobates terribilis. The sequence continues at coordinate 878,518,039 of NW_027362761.1, forward strand.
ATACTTACCTCTCCCCGTGCCTCCGCAGATCAGCTGTCTTCCTGCTCTGCGCTCCCTGTGACGTCTCAGGTCAGTGGGCGCGGTGACGTCTTTACACCGCGCCCTCCCCTGAGCCGTCACAGGGAGCGCTGAGCGGGAAGACGCCGACAACGCTGGAGTTCGGACCCGAGCAGCTGGCAGCGGGCAGCAGGTAGCAGGTGAGGAGAAGGGAGGTGAGTATTTGATTTTTTTTTTTAATGTATGGAGGCATGGGGCAGTATAAAGAGAAGGGGGGGGCATCCTGCATGGGGCATTATAAAGAGGGGGGGTGACATCCTGCATGGGGCATTATAAAGAGAGGGGGGGCATCCTGCATGGGCATTATAAAGAGAGGGGGGGACATCCTGCATGGGGCATTATAAAGAGGGGGGGGTGACATCCTGCATGGGGCATTATAAAGAGAGGGGGGGCATCCTGCATGGGGCATTATAAAGAGAGGGGGGGACATCCTGCATGGGGCATTATAAGGTGGGGAACAGCCTGCATGGGCCATTATAAAGGGGGGGGCAGCCTGCATAGTGCATTATGTGGGGGGGGAACAGCCTGCATGGAGCATTATGTGGGGGGTAACAGCCTGCATGGAGCATTAAAAGTGGGGGGGCCTGTATGGGGCATTATGTGGGGGGTAACAGCCTGCATGGAGCATTATAAGGGGGGGACAGCCTGTATGGGGCATTATGTGGGGGGTAACAGCCTGCATGCAGCATTATATGGGGGCCAGTATCCTGTATGGAGTTTTATAAGGGGACCAGTATCCTGTATGGAGCGTTATATGGGGGCCAGTATCCTGTATGGAGCTTTATAAGGGGACCAGTATCCTGTATGGAGCGTTATATGGGGGTCAGTATTCCGTATGGAGCCTTATATGGGGGCCAGTATTCCGTATGGAGCCTTATATGGGGGCCAGTATTCCGTATGGAGCCTTATATGGGGGTCAGTATTCCGCATGGAGCCTTATATGGGGGCCAGTATTCCGCATGGAGCCTTACATGGGGGCCAGTATTCCGTATGGGGCCTTACATGGGGGCCAGTATTCCGTATGGGGCCTTATATGGGGGCCAGTATTCCGTATGGAGCCTTATATGGAGGCCAGTATTCTGTGTGGAGCGATTCACCGGTTTCTGAGCTATTGTGGAATTTACAATAGATATCACTCATGTAATGTAAGAAGTGAAATCTTTGCATTGTACTATATATATATATATATATATATTTCTCCGCCGTATCTGTGCATCATGAATCGTGGTATGTGTTAAAGGGGCCCACTGAGACTCTTTCGCCCGGGGCCCAGAAAAACCTGGAGCCGGCCCTGGATGCGCTCCTAGATAGAAAAAACATGCATGTTCATTTAGTATATTTTCATTCTCACAAATGCACAAATCATGAGTAGTCCTATAGTCATGGCTATGAATTAGCTCTCTATGGTGTGTTTATGTGTTTATTCACTGGTGTCTATCCACCTTTAATAGCCGTTGGCTTAATGCTTATTCAGCTGGCATCTATTCTTGTCCCCCCTCCTTTCTCCCTACACATGAAATTCAAGATTATTCTTTTCGGCAAGATTAATCTGTCAGTGGAGAGTCCGGAGACCCCATACATATAAGTCAGTTAGCTATTCCCATTGTCAAGTAACTGTTAGAGCTTGCAATACAATTTGCTGCCACTAAGCAATGTATGGAGTTGTGCCACTTCCAGTACACTATGGATTGTTCAAACAGTTGATTGACTGGACAGATTGTAGTCGGATCCTCACTGCTCTGATCTATTAGATAGGTCATCAATATTAAAGTGGTTGTCCATTGATAGGACAGGACAGCCCCTTCTCAATCTGAATGTTTCCCCCCATTCAAATAAAAACACTTAGTCACCTTCCATGCCAGAGCCATTCCAGCAGTGTTGACACTTACGTTTCCAGTGCTCACGAGTGGTTTTTACATCTCATGAGACCTGCACCTAATTAGTGCTGGCGTCACTGTCCCCACCTCCAGACATATAAGTAATCAATAGAAAGTGAGAGACCAGCCACAGCTCTCACTTCCTGGAGATTACTTATACATCTGAAGGTGGGGACAGTGACGGCGGTGCTGATTGGGCACAGGGATCACATGATGTAACAAACTCACGTGAGCCCCAGGAACGCAAGTGCCAACATTGCTGAAAGTGCGCCAGAATGGGAGGTGAGTATATGTGTTTTTATTTTAACGGGGGCAAACATTCAGATTGAGAAGGGGTTGTCCTAGTAGTGGACAAACTTTTTAATGTTCCATAAAACCCCTTTAAGTGTAAATACACCTTTCTATTATCATTATTAATTATGCCAATAACAGTATACATTCGCTGTAGGTCTGCACCACTAGGAGCATAGAGTATCCTCCAATAAACCAAGATGTCCAACCACAAGTGCATCTAAGAGCTAAGTGACCTCACCTGCAGCTAATATACATTTACCACTGACACTTGACGTTGATGGGGTATTCTATAAGAAACACATCTGCAGTATTCAGACAAGACAAATTCTTTTTGCCTTAGATGAAATGCATGAAGTGAAAGGTTTACATTTGTTGATGCTAAATTAACCCCAATTTTTTACATTAATGACCAAGCCAAATTTTACAATTCTGTCCATTGTAACTTTATGAGGTAATAACTCTGGAACGCTTCAACGGATCCCCCTGATTCTGAGATTGTTTTATCGTGACATATTGTACTTCATGATAATGGTAAAATTTCTTCGATATGATTTGTGTTTATTTGTGAAAAAAAATGGAAATTTGGCGAAAAGTTTGATCTTGTGACCCCCTTGGAACCACAATTGGCAGCGGTATTTAAGAGGTTAGTCGGCCCAAATTGGCATCAAAACCAGTGGGGCCGATACTGCATGGTGTTAGCTGTCACATACAGCTGACACACGTTAGAATTGCCGCCGCCGGGCAGCGCTATTTCCTTATTCCCGATCGCCGTTTTAAAACAGCTTTGAGGGAATAAAGGCCCTTAACAATCATCGTTTTAATGCGTACCGGCGGTCATTAAGGAGTTGAAACAATCGGTATTGGTCTATCTACAGTATATGTGTGGCAGTATGTTAGCATCTTTCCGTTTATCTATCTGTCTTCCATCTATCTGTCTACCTACCGGTCTGTCTGTTTGTTTGTCTTTTTGTCTGCATATCTATCATATTTCTAAGAATAAAACATATAATTGAATTACTCTATGAATTGTCAACTTCTGGGGTAGAATTCCTCTATAATATGCAATAAGAAGGAACATGGCCCAAAAAAAAACAGCACAATTTATAAAAGAAAAACCCCTGTATTCTACGGTTTAAAATCAGCGGCACACAGAGGTATATTATAAAATATTGTAAAATATGTGGTCCTATGGAGAATTTTTTTAAAGGTTTATGGGGACATAACTTTTGATGAACTATACCTTGCATCAATGTTGGATCAAAAGAGATGTGACCAAGTGAATAGCACTGAGCTGCAGTTCCAGGCATAGGGGGGAGCTGTTCCTGTATAGTTAATGATAACTTCATTATGGAGGAGTTAAATCCCTATCTATTAATACGTTTATGGCATATCCAAGAGAGCACATATTCTTAGGTGCAATCTACTTTATCTGTAAACTTTTACATCTTTACATTATTACATTGTTTAAATTATTTTTAGCACTTTAATCGATTCCACCTTGTTATACCAGTATTGTTGTAACAGAATATAGATCTATTTTCTACCTTTTTTGGGGATTCTATTGGTTAGTAGATGTGGTGATGTTCACAAAAATATGTTGTTCCCCTTTAGTTATGGAGTTAAAGAAATGGTGGTACATGGCTTAATAAGGCGGGAACAATAGCTAATTTCTGCTATTTATTTGTTTCAAATCCACATGACAAAGCTACCTCCCTAAACGTTTACCAATTCCTTCACAATCCCATAGGCTTTGAATTGAATTGAAGTGCACATGCTTGACCAACACCTCATTTCGATGGGGAACTCGGGACCCCTCATAATTGGTAGAGCTCCTAGTGGTGGAACTTCAAGCTAGGGACATCCTGGGGATAGGTGAGGATTTGTAATTATGGGACCGCAATTTTACCAAAAAACTATATTACTGATATAACATTTTTATCTTTTTGACACAAAAGTATCTAATACTGTTTAACTATAGAAAAGCACAATGATGAGCACCCTGCCTGCATGCATTTTACTCTGACCTTATATCACATTTAGCATAATTCTCATTGCCAATTCCACATTATACATCATTTTAAAAAATAGTATTATATACATAGTATATATAAATATAAATATGTGTGTGTATATATATATATACATATATATATATATATATATATACAGTACAGACCAAAAGTTTGGACACACCTTCTCATTTAAAGATTTTTCTGTATTTTCATGACTATGAAAATTGTACATTCACACTGAAGGCATCAAAACTATGAATTAACACATGTGGAATTATATACTTAACAAAAAAGTGTGAAACAACTGAAAAGATGTCTTATATTCTAGGCTCTTCAAAGTAGCCACCTTTTGCTTTGATAACTGCTTTGCACACTCTTGGCATTCTCTTGATGAGCTTCAAGAGGTAGTCACCAGAAATGGTTTTCACTTCACAGGTGTGCCCTGTCAGGTTTAATAAGTGGGATTTCTTGCCTTATAAATGGGGTTGGGACCATCAGTTGTGTTGTGCAGAAGTCAGGTGGATACACAGCTGATAGTCCTACTGAATAGACTGTTAGAATTTGTATTATGGCAAGAAAAAAGCAGCTAAGTAAAGAAAAACGAATGGCCATCATTACTTTAAGAAATGAAGGTCAGTCAGTGCAAAAAATTGGGAAAACTTTGAAAGTGTCCCCAAGTGCAGTTGTAAAAACCATCAAGCGCTACAAAGAAACTGGCTCACATGAGGACCGCCCCAGGAAAGAAAGACCAAGAGTCACCTCTGCTTCTGAGGATAAGTTTATCCGAGTCACCAGCCTCAGAAATCGCAGGTTAACAGCAGCACAGATTAGTGACCAGGTCAATGCCACACAGAGTTCTAGCAGCAGACACATCTCTTCAACAACTGCTAAGAGGAGACTTTGTGCAGCAGGCCTTCATGGTAAAATAGCTGCTAGGAAACCACTGCTAAGGACAGACAACAAACAGAAGAGACTTGTTTGGGCTAAAGAACACAAGGAATGGACATTAGACCAGTGGAAATCTGTGCTTTGGTCTGATGAGTCCAAATTTGAGATCTTTGGTTCCAACCACCATGTCTTTGTGCGACGCAGAAAAGATGAACGGATGGACTCTACATGCCTGGTACCCACCGTGAAGCATGGAGGAGGAGGTGTGATGGTGTGCGGGTGCTTTGCTTGTGACACTGTTGGGGATTTATTCAAAATTGAAGGCATACTGAACCAGCATGGCTACCACAGCATCTTGCAGCGGCATGCTATTCCATCCGGTTTGCGTTTAGTAGGACCATCATTTATTTTTCAACAGGACAATGACCCCAAACACACCTCCAGGCTGTGTAAGGGCTATCTGACCAAGAGGGAGAGTGATGGGGTGCTACGCCAGATGACCTGGCTTCCACAGTCACCAGACCTGAACCCAATCGAGATGGTTTGAGGTGAGCTGGACCACAGAGTGAAGGCAAAAGGGCCAACAAGTGCTAAGCATCTCTGGGAACTCCTTCAAGATTGTTGGAAGACCATTTCCGGTGACTACCTCTTAAAGCTCATCAAGAGAATGCCAAGAGTGTGCAAAGCAGTCATCAAAGCAAAAGGTGGCTACTTTGAAGAACCTAGAATATAAGACATATTTTCAGTTGTTTCACACTTTTTTGTTAAGTATATAATTCCACATGTGTTAATTCATAGTTTTAATGCCTTCACTGTGAATGTACAATTTTCATAGTCATGAAAATACAGAAAAATCTTTAAATGAGAAGGTGTGTCCAAACTTTTGGTCTGTACTGTATATATATATATATATATATATATACAAATATATATATATATAAATATACACTGTGTGCAGAATTATTAGGCAAATGAGAATTTTGATCACATGATACTCTCTATACATGTTGTCCTACTCCAAGATACATAGGCTTGAGAGCCAACTACCAATTAAGTAAATCTGGTGATGTGCATCTCTGTAATGAGGAGGGGTGTTGACTAATGACATCAACACCCTATATAAGGTGTGCCTAATTATTAGGCAACTTCCTTTGTGAGATGTCTTGTAGAGGGATGCAGCAGTCTTGAAATTTCCAAACTTTTGAAGCGTGATCACTGAACAATCAAGCGTTTCATGGCAAATAGCCAACAGGGTCGCAAGAAGCATGTTGGCCAAAAAAGGCGCAAAATAACTGCCCATGAATTGAGGAAAATCAAGCGTGAAGCTGCCAAGATGCCATTCGCCACCAGTTTTGCCATATTTCAGAGCTGCAACGTTACTGGAGTATCAAAAAGCTCAAGGTGTGCGATACTCAGGGACATGGCCAAGGTAAGGAAGGCTGAAAAACGACCACCTTTGAACAAGAAACATAAGATAAAACGTCAAGAATGGGCCAAGAAATATCTTAAGACTGATTTTTCAAAGGGTTTATGGACTAAGGAAATGAGAGTGACTCTTGATGGGCCAGATGGATGGGCCAGAGGCTGGATCAGTAAAGGGCAGAGAGCTCCACTCCAACTCAGATGCCAGCAAGGTGGAGGTGGGGTACTGGTATGGGCTGGTATCATCAAAGATGAACTTGTGGGACCTTTTCGGGTTGGGGATGGAGTGAAGCTCAACTCCCAGACCTACTGCCAGTTTCTGGAAGACAACTTCTTCAAGCAGTGGTACAGGAAGAAGTCTGTATCTTTCAAGAAAAATATGATTTTCATGCAGGACAATGCTCCATCACATGCATCCAACTACTTCACAGCGTGGCAGGCCAGTAAAGGTCTAAAAGAAGAAAAAATAATGACATGGCCCCTTTGTTCACCTGATCTGAACCCCATAGAGAACCTGTGGTCCATCATAAAATGTGAGATCTACAGGGAGGGAAAACAGTACACCTCTCGGAGCAGTGTCTGGGAGGCTGTGATGGCTGCTGCACGCAATATTGATCGAAAATAGATCAAGCAACTGACAGAATCTACGGATGGAAGGCTGTTGAGTGTCATCATAAAGAAAGGTGGCTATATTGATCACTAATTTTTTGGGTTTTAGTTTTTGCATGTCAGAAATGTTTATTTATAAATTTTGTGCACTGATATTGGTTTACCTGGTGAAAATAAACAAGTGAGATGGGATTATATTTGGTTTTTATTAAGTTGCCTAATAATTCTGCACAGTAATAGTTACCTGCACAAACAGATATCCTCCTAAGATAGCCAAATCTAAAAAAAAAACACTCCAACTTCCAAAAATATTAAGCTTAGATATTTATGAGTCTTTTGGGTTGATTGAGAACATAGTTGTTGATCAATAATAAAAATAATCCTCTAAAATACAACTTGCCTAATAATTCTGCACACAGTGTATATATATATATATTTATATATATATATATGTATATATTTCTGATTCCAGTGATGCATCACTTACTGAACTGCTCTGTGCAGCTTTGATAAAATCCCTGTTTTCTCTGCTGCAGATCTAGCAGTGCTCAAAATTTGGAGCTGTGTGTAACCCCACCCACATACTTTAGTGGCAACTTCCTTTGGACATGGATTGGCAGAAAGCTGTCAATCAGAGGTGGGGATGGGGTTACACAGATTAGCTGGACTGCCTGAACCAAACACCTAGTCCTGCAGTGATAATTTCCTGCTGGTAAAATACTGATTATATTGAAACTACAGCAAGCTGCTGAAAAAGTGATACGTCCCTAGAATAAGGTGCTCTGCCTCTACATTATGCTGCTCTCAGATTACATACCAAAAACCTGCTGATAGATTCTGCTTAGAGGCAGATTTCACATTCTTTGTAGTTTTCACAATTTTAACATCAAATTTAAAGAAAAAATTAGGAACAGTGTTTATAAATAGTGTCTAAGCATGGGGGGAAGGGAGCAAAGAAGCTGACACAGGAGTGCAAATATTTGTGAGACCAGCATTTCAAAACAGCTATTCTAAGTGCATGAACCAGGCAGTTGTAACAGCTTTTTCAGCAAGGAGTTTAAGAAAAAAAAGGAGCAAGAAAAGGTAATGGAGTATATTACAAAGGTTCATAACTTTGCAAAGACTTATCAATAATTAAAGAAAGCTTAGTTGCCCTTTGAGTTTGGTTAACCCTTTCATGACATATGATATAAATATATATGTCAAATGTAGCCTACCTCCCTTTGATGCGGGCTCCGGAGCTGAGCCCACATCGTTTCAGGCACATGACAGCTGATCTGATCAGCTGTCATGTGCCCCTAGCAGTCGCTGGTGGAATCACAATCCCCCCACGTCTGTTAACTTGTTAAATGCCGCTGTCAATCTCCGACAGTGGCATTAAACATGGCCACGCCGGAAGCGCGTCATTAGACCCACCCATCGGCTCGCCCGTCACATGAGCGTGGGTCGCCAATGGGTTGACATGAAAACCCGAGGTCTGCAGAGGACCCCTGTGGTTTTTATAGCCAATCTGCTATGAGCGCCGACCAGCGGTCGGCATTCATAGCAGATGAGCATTTCTGCAACACATAGCAGGGCTGAAGCTATGTATAACGCAAGCGATCAGATGATCGCACCTTCAAGTCTTCTAATGAGACTATTGAAACAGGTAAAAAGTGTAAAAAAAAAGTTTTTAAAAATCTTTCAATTTATTTTAAAAAGCATAAAAGTTCAAACTACCCCCTTTTGCCTCATTCAAAATAAAAAAATACACATATTTGGTATTGCCAAGTTCCGAAATGCCAGATCTATCAAAATATAAAAAGAATGAATCCAATCGGTAAATGGCGTAACGAGAAAAAAAAATCAAAATGACAGAATTACAGTTTTTTGGTCGTCACAACATTGCAATAAAATGCAATAACAAGCGATCAATATATTGTATCCACACCAACATGGTATCAATAAAAACATTAGCTTAGCATGCAAAAAATAAGCCCTAACCTAGCCCCAGATCAAGAAAAATGGAGACGCTACGGGTCTCGGAAAATGGCACCATTTTTTTTTTACAAACTTTGGATTTTTTTTCCCCATTTAAGTAAAAAAAAACCTACACATGTTTGGTATCTCTGAATTCATAATGACCTGGAGAATCATACTGATAGGTCAGTTTTAGCATTTAGTGAACATGGTAATAAAAAAAAACTATTGTGGAATTGCACTTTTTTTTTGCAATTTCACCGCACTTGGAATTTTTTCCGAGTACATTATATGGTAAAATCAATGGTCTTGTTCAAAAGTACAACTCGTCCTGCAAAAAACAAGCCCTCACGTGGCCATAGTGACCGAAAAATAAAAAAGTGGCTCTGGGAATAAGGGGAGTAAAAAACGAAACACAAAAATGGAAAATGGCCCAGGGGTGAAGGGGTTAAAGGCTACAATCACAGATAAAACAAATTCAATACATTATTAAAACATGCTATCTAAAACCCATAAAAGGCTGCAACTCACATCACAACCCCCTGGACTGTCGCACAGACATCTTGTGACTCTCTTGTAATAATGTGGGTTTTTTATGCTAGTAATCTTGTGTCACACATCTCAGGTATGTAGAGCCTAAGAAAAAAATAAGGCAGATCACATCTGTATTGTCACTTTCAAGTTGTCTGTTACTGGATCTCAGAGGAACATTATCAGTGCTTGGACCCACAAGAAGATCCACTAGTCAGCTGGTGAACAAGTCCAACATTGTGCTAAAGAAATGAAGGCAGATATAACATTAAAGCCTCTAAATAATCCAGTTGAAGCAAAGATTTAATTTGCCTTCTTAAAACATTATTAAGGTTTGCGTTGATTATAGGAAACATAAATAGCAAAGCCTCACATCAATACCAGAATATCAGCTATATATTTTATGGTAAATGGCTTCAGTGCTTTCCTAACTTTCTATTCTTATAAATACTAGAATATCATGGACAGGAATGCATCCTGCATCTTAATACTGGTGCATACGCCACAGTTTTGCTTTTTAATTGTGGCTCATCTGGTGGTAGTGACTTAGTTTTCACTACAGACTTTACCAATTGTCTATGTCCACTAGTGAAATACTTTCTTCAGCCACTCTCTAAAGCAATGAATCAGTTCTGACTATGGTGTGGTATCTAAAATCCCTGATGCTGTGTCCCCTCCTTTGCTTCCTAACAGATGTGTGATTGTTACACAATTTTGGTTTTATGATCTTATGAGCAATTGAGGGGATAATAAATCTTACATAAGTTCAGCTGCACACGTCAAACAGGTGTTCAGAGTTTCCCCAAAATCTGTGTGTCAACAATAGAAGACTGCTCCAGTTGTTACAGCACATGCCTCAATGGCGGACACCATTAGTTCTTGTTGAGGACTCAGTTAATATAACTAAAATGAATAATGTCAAATTATGAAAAGAGAAAAAATAACTACATTTACACTATATAAAAATGTATCTATTGGAAAGAACATCCTTTTTAATTTGTAATTAAAGTGTCTGTTTCTACATCTAGGGAAAGGAGCAATTCTCGAGAATACTTCATCAGGAGTCACTGCGCCTTTTCTTTAGTACAATGGACTTATCCTCAGTTCCCTAACACAATTATGTCACCTTAATTGGAGATGCACACAGCTATATATGGGTCAGACCCCTTAGTGGTGCCAAGATTTTATACATCACATATAAAATCTTGGCACCACTATGGGTCCAGCCCATATACAGCTGTATACAGCTGCTATTCAGGTCAATAGGAACCGTTCAGCTGCATACTGACCAGACACTCCAGTAATGGCCTGAGTTGCCAAGATTTTTGTAACTTTTTCCTTCACATATCACATCATGTCCATTTAAAGACATGATCTCACAACTATATGTTCATTCAATGGGTTGGTTTTAAGGCATGGGCGTCACTGCTGCGATTGCAGACATGGCAGCTATTGGGGGCCCTCCAGCTAAAGTGAAGACTATAAGAAATTGCTTTGGATCATTTATTATTATCTATATTTATTGATTGTGAAGTAAAAAAAGAAAGGGCAGCTAAAAAATTTAATTTAAATCATTGGAAGATCAAGAGAAGTAGGAAAAAATGAATAGGACTAGATGTGGCAAATTATGTTTTTGATGACATGGACTCACTTGTTGCTATGGTTGGATAACGTACGCTTGGGCTCCGTTCAATGTGTTGCTATTGGTCTCCATTGATATCTCTATTTCTTTAGTTGAGGTCATTGCAGCTTAAAGGGAACCTGTCACGTGAAAAAAACTGCAAGTATGAATTTAATCTGCAGGTTATAATTGTTCTGAACCTGCCCGGCACCAGCACTTAGAGTCCTGCTGCCGGGAGGAAATTAACTTTATTCTTCCTGGAAGCTTTCAGTCATAGGGATGGTGCCAGTCAGCTCTCTGTGTATAGAGATTGGTGGCTGTAACCACGCCCACAACACTGACTGACAGCAGGATCAGAATTAGGGCCGGCTGTCAGTCAGTGTCAGGGGTGCGGTTACAGCCACCGCTCTCTATACAATGAAACCATGTCGGCAGCACCCCTGTGACTGAAAGCCGAAAACTGCCGGAGGAATAAAACACAGTTCCTCCCTGCAGCGGGGCTCTAAGTGTGGGCACCGGGCAGGTTCAGAACACTATTGACTTGCAGATTAACCCCATATCTGCAGGTTAATACATTTTTTCACATGACAGATTCCCTTTAAAATTGGGGGTAAAGCTTTAACTGAGTATAAATGATTTAGTGACCTTCAGAATGTGTCTCTAATCAATTTACCCTGCTCAGGGGGCCAAAAAGAGGGTTTTTATGCTGGGATGATGCCTCCGCCCCTTCTGTTCAGGTGGACTCTAAGATTGGACCTTTAACAATAATGAAATACTATAACTATATCTATATTTTAAATACTTTAGAGTAGTTTACATGCATACAAACAACAATGTGTAGAGTATTAATAAAAATACATAATAATATGCTACAGATGCATCTTTTTCTAATTGTTTTCTTTCCCGTGAGCACATTAACATGCCTGGCACCTTCTCAGTGCCTGTTGGATGCTAATCAAGGTCTCCTATTGAAACACTTGCAATTTTCACAGTTCTCAATAGAAGAATGCATTGAAGGTGCTAATAATGTCTGCCTGAACGTAATCTATCCTTCTGCCCTTTCATCATTGACAAAATCATGTTTTAGACCTGGGACACCTCTTAGATTTCCTCCTTTTTTTCCAAAGCCTTCTTTTTTCCTATTAGCCCTGAAGCAAAGTACCTGATCCTGATAGTCTTAAATGTCACTTTGCTTGGTTCTCACTGATATATTTATATCCAGGAGAAGGCCAGCGAACTGTTTACTGGAGGAGCATCTCCTGGGAATGTGCTGAACTCAAGAGACATTTCAAGAAGTAAAATGGTTAATATAGTATTTCTTTTTTACATAATAGGCAGCAGCTCTAATACCGAGAAAGAGACAGAACTTGTAATTTGACTTTTTATTATATTTCTTTTCTTCATAATAGAAGTTTTTCCTTCATCTATGAAATATGAAATTTTACCTCAACAATGTAAGTTATTTTTTATCAGTCTATTTTTATTTAAATCTTTCTTGAGTTTTAACTTCTTTTGAGTAATATTTCTTAGAGTGTTTTTTCTAAAAGACGGCTGCCCCCAACAATCAGCTTATTACAGTGGGTCTGTTTGAAGTGGGTGTTCATATTGTTTAAAATGGGTCTAAAGGCTCCGTGCACATTTGAAAGCTGTTGGCTGAAGCATCATTGAGCTGACAGCTATCTCTCTTGACTGGGCCATACATAGGTGCACTCGTCTCTGCACAGTGTTCATTTGTCCTCTATGAGAAGGCCGCTGCTAGGCTCCTCTACCAGCAGCTTATCTCCCTGAAGAACAAAAGGATAGGCCATTGAAATTCCGACAGTCGGAAACTTCTCTCCTGACATCATCTGTAGGAGACAGAAGAGAGGCCCCCATATACGTTTCGATTGCATAGACATTTAATAGTCCGCCGATCGAAATTGGCTGATTCAGGTGACTTTTATCTAATGCATATGGGGGCATTTTCTGTTTTCTCCCATAAGAGATAAGGGGTAGTTGGAAGATATGATGGTTATGTTAGTAAGGTGAACTATTAGTAGAAAGTTTGCCTATATAGTCCCCTCTCTCCTTTGTTTATATTTAATAAAAGCAAGTTATTATACATCATATTACAAACAAAGATCCTGAAATATACATATATATTTTGGTCACTTAAAGGGATCGTACAATCTAAAAGTACAAGTCTGCAGTCACTGTATGTGACTGCAGACTTGTGAATCCTCACAGTGCGCTCACCAGGCATTGAGAGGATTCTGTGGTGCCTTCGCTGAAAAAGGAGGTGGTGTGACAGCAAGTATGTGGTTTGTATAGATTCGGTGATGTACCGACTAGACTGTATCCGGGCTCACTCAATGCAAGTGTATTGAGCGAGGTCGAATACAGTCTAGTCGGAATGTGGCTATGCAAATCGCATACTTGCAGTCACATGCCGGCTTCCGGCACCGGAGAATCCTCACAGCACACAGTGTGCAAGACGTGAGGATTCACAAGTCTGCAGTCACAAACAGCATACAGGGTCCGTGCACATGGATTTTTTTATAACTATGTTAAATTCATATGTTTAAGCTCAGTTTGTCGATCTGTACAGATCCTAAATAATATAGTTTTTCAACTGCTATCTTGATTAGCACTACTAATCTAATAATTGCGACAACACCTACCTATTTACATAATGATTTTAACACCCACTGGTGTAAATTACACCTTTGTTGGGGGGCAATAATCAATTTAGACAATTTTGATATTGATTTGCACCAAAAAGAAATGATGTGTGCTGCTCATTAGATGCTTTTTAAGAAGCGTGTAGAAATGGGATACAACTTTGGAGAGTATTAAAATGTATTTATTTATTTTACTTGTTTTTATAGCGCCATTAATTTACTCAGCGCTTCGCATACACCATAATCACTGTCTCCATTGGGGCTTAAAATCTAAATTCCCTATCAGTATGTCTTTGGAGTTTGGGAGGAAACCGGAGAACCCGGAGGAAACCCATACAAACACAGGAACAATATATAAAGTATTAACCAGCTTATTGTTAATGTGCAACAGTTTTAATGTGCAAATCAATGACCTAAACTAACATTTGGGATTTGTGAAAGTATCTGAATTCTAAAAGATGAGCTAAATCTAACACATCGTGCGCCACTGTAATAAATTTGTCGCATCTTATAACTGTCAGGTCCAAGATTACGCTTTCCAGCTATAAGATTTCATTAATAAATGTAGGACATTATGTAACAATAAACTTCATCTTTGTTTCCGATGTTGCCAAAGCGCTGAGCTTTTCCGATATTTCCTCTCTGTATATGAAAATGAAAAACACCAGTCTACCATACACAAATGAATTTCGGAGAGATATTGATGGATAGTTGGTCAGCGCACCAAGGCTGAATATGTAATTTGGTACAATGTTCATTTAAACACTAATGTGTTTTCCTGAAGACTGCAGGTAAGCTCTCTATATTATGGTACATAAGTGAACAAAAGGAACAGATTTAGGATAAATTAAGTCCTTCTACATCTGTAGATTTGTATGTTATGTAAATGAATATCTACCTTTGACAAGGATGATACATATACAATATATACGTAACAAAGTTGCAGAAGGTCCTGTTTAAGCTTACATATGATTATACTCAATCTCACAATTCTGCTGTCAGATTCCTTTTAAAGTCTTTCAGTAATGAGCTGAAGTACCATAATTTTGGCTCCAGTCCAAGGAAGCCTTCCTTCCTACATAATATATATAGTATGACATACGCAGAAGTAAAAAAAAAATCCTCCAAATTACAAGCATTACAACATTGCACCAGTCACCCTCTAGATTAATTAACAGTGAGGGTTTAATCATAGCTCATGCATGACTCCAGGAACTACACAAAATTCTGTTAAAAAGGACAGACCCAGAGTATAAAAAGGAACAGATTTTTTAGAGAATACTTACTTTGACTAGAAACTAGTAAACCAGGAGGTGCACATTTAAGATAAATAAATCACAATTTGGCATTTAAAATCTTGCACAATCCTGATTAACGCAGGATGTTTTTTTGCATATGTAACTGGCTCCATCTGTGAGACATTTTTGAATTAAGTTGTCCTGAAGATTTTTAGATTTGTTTTATACAATTACTTCTGATGTTGCCCAATACACAAATAATTCTAAACGGAAATATATATCAAATATTGATTAGAATTTAATATTAAAAATGACACTTTTTAAATTATCTATGTGTAAATTACATGTCTATTTATGTATCAATAAATATAATGCTTAGATGAAGCAGAACTCTGGATAATTGGAGGGCACAGGCCTCTACAACCAACTAATTCAATAGTCCATGGGCAAATAAAGTCCTTATTTTTTTGCCATTTTGGAGTGCTGCCACAATTCATTGTTTGGATTATCTGTCTGTCTGTCTATGTATCCATTGCATGGACACATAGATATTTATTTGTATATTTTCCTGTCCATAGATTGCTTATGTATTTATCTCCATCTTTTTATCAGTTGATCACATATCTACATGATGTTTAAGGCAAACCGTCCATCTATCCAATTATTAATTTAGCAATTTCATTCTTTATATGTCATTGATCTAGTTCTAGCTACCATTTGTTGCTTCATCTAGCTATAAATCTAATACCTATAAATTTGATCTGAAATCTATGCATTTTAAATCTCTTTGCCAAATTATTGATTAATCTATGAACTCTACACATCTATATGTGGAATGGATACATACACATATATGTAGATATATATACTCATATATGTATATACCTGTTTCTTAGTGGCAAGTATATGTATATATATATATATATATATATATATATATATATATATATATATACACAGACATATATGTGTATATATTTATACATATAGATATATAAATACATAAATATGTATAGACCTGTTTCTTAGCATGTCATCATATAAAAAGTGTGTGTATATATTTATATATGTATACATATATACTGTATGTATATAACCATACATAAATATATGTATATTTATATATAAATAAACACTCATATATGTATATGTCTGTTTCCTAGCAAGTCAACATAGAAAATGTATGCCTACATATACAAAAATAATTTATAAAATGTAATCAGAGCTATTTAGAAATAAAGAGTTACTGCTTGTGAAATCCTTGCCTTAGGGATGAAGAAGAGAAAGTCCTGTAATCTAATGCTGGTGGTAAAGGTAGTAAAAGTTACAAATTAGCATTTAATGATGCACATAGCAAACTGTATACATACATATGTTTCACTAATGTGCCCATATAGAACGATGAAGACTCTGGCCATCTTGTGATCTCTATCTTTTCCCATTCGCAGACACATGCATGTAATTAGTGTTGATTTATTTAGATAAATAACATATGTTTATCTTCGGCTGCCATATCACGTAACCTGTCCAACGTGTTATTTCAGTTGAAATTATAATGTTCTCTTTTCTATGACATATTATATGTCACTTATCTTATGATGTGTACTTCATGTTAGCTCATTTTGAAGGATAAAAAAAAAAAGTGTAAGAGGCAAGTTAATAGAAGCCAGATGGCCGGTGTGATAAGATGGGGTGCTGGGAATATCTGTCTAGAATGGCCAGAGCTGAAGGGATGAATTCCCTGTCTGAACATCTTATTGAGGACCAGAAGACTACACATAGGACGTGCAGTAAGAGAAAGCAACCACACGTTAGGGTCAGTGTGACCGCAGTCCCAGCACAGCTGTGGAACACTCGGCTTGTAAGGAAATGGCACAAGTAAATGCAGCAACATTCTAGAGAAGCAGCAGAGCTCAGTTTGTCATTTAACATAACAACAGATTTAAAGACAGCTGTTAAATACTTTTCCATAGTTCTTCCAGTTTATCATTCTGCAAAAAAGAGAAACCACCACAAATGACAACTTCAGCTCTGCTACAGCTGTAACTGTAATTATATAGGGGTCATATAGTTTTTCAGATACTTTTTCTGAGTGCATCCCTCCCTGATGATACTGGAATATACATGAACAAAGGAAGAATAAAGAATAAGCTGTTTTTTATTGAAACCTCAATGTACCTGTTCACCAGATGGGACTTTAAGTCATGCTTTAATGTGTAGCACTAAAACTCTGCAATAAACTAACCATACCTTACTATAATGGGCAGTACAACAGTAACTCATGTCACTCCGCAGCATTCCGGGTATCATTGCCTTAACTGGAATGACATCACTATCAAAAATTGCTGTGCACACCGATGTAGCAAGTGGTTTTTTTTTTTACTCAATATGATTTCGAGATGTGTTATCCAGTGCCAGTGTTTTACATAGGACTGCAGGTTATCCTATGGAGTTATTTTACTGCACATAGTTATTGAGTTGTAGCATAATAAGATGAAATTATATCTATAATATCTTCATGAATCCTAAGATCCTCTTTAATTTTCCAGTGTTACATCTCCCTTTCACATCACAGATTGTAAAAAAAATCAGCTACATATTACATAATAAAGTACATTCCTAAAATAAATCCTATCCGTGGACTTGTTATAAAGAGTGGACTCGTCAAGAATCTTGATACTTATAATGAGTAAAGGCAAACATTCAGTACAGTATAATGAGAACACATTAAGGCTCCAGCTCTGGAAAGTAGAAGACGCGCTCCTTGTCCACTGACATTTGGTGACTTCTCATACCCCAATATGAGCAATCCTCAATTTTAGTGAGCACAACATAAACCTTCACTAACATCTAATAACCAGAAAAGTCACTTATTTGCAGCACCTTAGTAGGATTGCACAGCTTTGGAGAACCTGTATGTACCACAATGATATATAGTGATACACACTGGGTTGTAATAGGAACAGCTAAACAAGAAAAATTTGCAGCCATCAACTTCAACCAATTAAGGATGTGTTCTGTGACTGCTTAAGAACTAAAACTTCTTGTAAGCCTTTACTGACAATTGATACTGGGATTTTACCTCCCTCAGAGGTGAATCTTATGGTATTTGCTACTTGAGCTGTAACCGTTTATATTGGTGTCCCAAAATTCGAGAAATAACAATTTACACCTGAAAAAGTTAAGATTTGGTCTGAATGCAGAAACAATCATCAATGTGACAGATTTTGGTCCTTAAAGATGAAAAAGGAGTGTAGTGGGGACAGATGCATATTACAAAACATATATATATTAAATCAGCCATAATCTATGTTCCACAGGTTTAGTAATTATTGGTATACCTGGAGTAAGTTTACAAAAATAGCCCTCAGTCTCTGAAGAAATCATTTACCACTATACAGGTTTCTTCATCCTCCACTTTACAGGTTTATTACAGTTCAATAAAGTATATAACAAGTCAATTCTGGAAAATACTATATACAACAATGTGCAAAAACAGATACAAAGGCATTGCCCATATTTTCAACACCTATACTATAAAATTAAATGGCCATAGGTTATACAGTAAAATGGCTTCTCTGAAAGCAAAGCAAGTGTACTCCACGTTAGATCATAAATGTGTGAAGCTGTATACAAATAAAATAAAGAAACTAGGAAGAAATATTACCTGGCCAAGGTTCTTCCCTTTCTTGTGGGAAATTCCAGGCTGGAAGCTTAGAGACCTGTTGGTGGCCAGAGTAGGAGTCTGTACCACTACGATGGACTTGATAGAGTTGACCTTGGATCTGGAGATGTCTAGTTGGGTACTCTCCACCATCAGAACCACAGCTAGTAGAGGTAACAGACAGCAGCATTCCCCATTCCACCCCAGGAAAATCATGTTCATCCTTCAGCACTGAGTGGAAGAGATGGAAAGAACTATGACACAATTCTCCAAATGTCTGAAACAGAAGGCACTACAGGATCTGTTCTCTCTAGTTTACAATCACACCCAATAACTTTAAACAGTTACTGGAGAAACTGCACATCTGGTCGTTTGAATACATGGGAGTGGAAAATGCAATGCATGCACTGAAAGTCCTTGGCATTCAATAACCTCCAGTACGATAAAGTGGAATTAAGATCTGAAGAATTAAGAGTTTATCACTGGTTATGTATTTAGTTGTATCAGCTTTTTATTGTCCATGAAAAGAGAGTCCAGGTCAGATGTTGATTGTCCTCCTAGTGGGGTCCAGCAGCATCCTTAGACGGGGATCCAGGTGAGCAGCTGTATGGCAAGGATGCTGCAGGAGTAATTCTTCAGTCCCATTCAGTGAGTGCTGCCAGTCCTGCACTGAGCTAGCAGGGATGTACAGAACTTGATCACTGTGTAACAACACATGCAAACATTCCATGTATTTCTGACTCTTTCTGGCTTCCCCTTTCTCTTTGGTCTTTAATGACCTCAGCTCCTTTCTTTTTATAGGTTTCCACAATGGGTTTCTTTCCCCCGCCCACATCCAGGAGTGACAAAGCATGAAACTGATCCCCCAGCTACTTCTAACATTTGGGAGAAAGAAGAGAGAAGGAAAGATGCCCTCCTGGCAAGTTTATCTCCATGCCTCCTACAACACTGCATCCTGGAGTGCAGAGGCTAAGCGCACACCTCTCACTCCTTGCCTGCTATGTGGAAGACATTAGAAGATCCACATTACACTCAGGCACATCCTATTGTTCTGTCTTTCCTGCCCCACAAACAATTACTGTGCAGCTGTTCCACAGGAAATATTTCCTTCGTTTTGTGTCGCTCTGAATGTCAGACATCCCTCATATACAAGCATTCCACATGGGATGACTGGAGCTTGATGCTTGTATGTTTCTAATAGAGAATTATGTCTAATAGTGATATGGTAAATATATTGCACCATATGGACAGCAAGTCAAAACCCAGGCTCCAATAAACATATGGGCATGATCCCAGCTCCCACAGATTGGTAATTGGGAGCAGGTATACAGGCATTTATGTGCTTTCTCTGATTTTCTGAATTCCCGCTAAGTAATGCAAGTCTGTTTTACATGAGCAGTTGATAAATGTTAAATCAGATCAGCTTCCTCTGGGCAACAATGTTAGGGATGTTCACTGCAGAGTGCTCAGACTGTAATATGCTGTGCAATATTAGAACTTCTTCCCACTGAGCTGTAATTACTACCAACCCTCCCGTGTATTACCGTGCCAAAAGGCATAGCTGGAAAAAGTTTGAAGAAAAAGTTAAATTAACTTTTCAATATGATTTGATTTTCAATTTCAAACTTTTTTCAAGATAACATATTGTGGTCAGTGAATGTGAGAATTCTTGTTTGCAGGGAGGAGCTTAAAGGGAATCCTTCAGTAGGTTTTTGCTATGTAATCTGAAAACAGCAGGAGATAGTGTCTGAGACACAAATTTCAGAGGTGTATTATCTATTAAGATGTGCTGTTGTTTACTTACAATGAATGTATTATCATCAAGAGACTATCATTGCCCTGACTAGCCGCCTTCTGCCAAATAGTCCGACCACGCCTCCTCCACGCCTCCTCCTCTGATAAGCATCTCATTGTCAATAGACAATGTACATTCAGAGCCTGGTGTGGGAGGGGTTAGCGTTCTCAGTCCTATTGCATTCTATATCTAAGATCTCTGATTGTGTCACAGCTGCAGCACCTAGTAAACTAAGTGACACATCGTTGGAATCAGGGTCTCTTTTTCTACATCAGGCTGCTCTCAGATGAGGTAGCAAAAACCTGCTGACAGATTCCCTTTAAAAGTGATATAGACCAAATACTTTTCACAGCTGTGGGTCTGCTACAATTGTGTCTAGACTATCGCACTGCAGCGAATCCATTCTAAAATGTCGCACTATAGGTAAGTAATATCACATCTATCTCCTTTTTAACTCGCAGGGGATTAATTACTATGAGAAATATTTGGTCTGTAAGAGTTTTCTTAGCCTCGGAATGTTCCTTTTTACTGACAGCAACCAGAGAGCTTGTAAATGTTAAATTAAATCATTCAGACATAAAGCTGTGCGTACCAAGATTGTGTCACACCATATAGCACTATACTGTATTACAGAGACATTCTCTCGTATTTTCTCAGCAGTAATATTTCTAGGGGAGAAAAACTGTATAATGTACCATCTAATGTTCCATGCATTGCTGGATGTAACGGCGGTGATCGTGGCTGACTGAATTTGACGGGCAGATGTAGCCGCACACCCTGAAAATTAGCAAAATGTTTCTGATGGAAAAACTTTAATGAATCAGGACCTATGTGTGTTGTATCACAAATACAATAACTCAAAGGTTGTACAGGATTTTTAAAGGAATCCTGTCATGGTGAAACTGGTATCTGATCTGCAGGCAAGATGTTATGGAGCAGGAGGAGCTGAGCAGATTGATGTACTTCTTTGTGGAAAAAGTCTCAGTAAACCTCACACTTTATTCACTGAAATCTTTGGTCTGTGTATACAAATGAGTCCAGTGGGCGGTCCTACTAGTGATTGACAGCCTTGCCTGTATGACTGTGCATGTTGAGATAGCTGTCACTGAAGAGGACCACCCACTGGACTCATTTGTATACACCCAACAGTGACTTCAGTGAATAAAATAATATAACAAATACCAACAGTACAGAAACAATGATTATCCTTCAACAACCCACAAATTATGATAAGTGCCCCCAAAACACCTTCCTTCCTTCCTTCCTTCATCACACTGCGAGTTACAACAGTGGAACTGCACAAGACAGTGAAGAGCCAGCATTGTCATCCAGAATGGAAATAGTCTAGAAGTTTAACCTTCCTCCAGATCTAGTGCTGCTCTTACTTACATACCCTGTAGCAAGATAAAGTTTACCTACAATCATTTGTGGACCCTATATAGTAAAATAACCAAGATCCCCTGGGATCTCTCTCATTTCTGTCAATCCTATAGAAAACTTTTAATTAATTGATTTTTAAGGGAATCCGTCAGCAGATTGTTGCTATGTAATCCGAGGGCATCATGATGAAGGAGCTGAGAATCCTGAATACAGAGATGTGTCACTTACTACTGGTGAAATGCTGAGTCTCACGGACAAGCTGTGAGTCAGGATAGTTGAGGAGTCCGAAGTTAATAGCCAGGATGGTATGTCATAAACAGAGGGAAGAGACAAAATTAAAGTCAGGTCCATCCAAGGTCAAAATACCAGGAGGATATTGGATCAGAGCAAAGGGGTTAAACAGACGGATGATCAGAGCGAGGTCAAAGGTTAGGCAGCGATAGATCAATGAGAAAAATACATGGTACAGAGTAAACCAACCACACTTAGCTGAGGCTACATCTGACAGCTATCTGGGACTACCAGCTCAGTTACATAGTTGAGCAATTATGGGAAGTTAGAGCACCTGATGAGAACTCAGCACCTCCCGGTCTCAGATTGAATGGCCGAGCTGTCAATCAAAACAAAGGCAGCTCAGCACGCCCCTGCACCAGACTGGACAACTGAGCTGTCAATCACTGCACAGACAGCTCAGCACTGCGGGGTGGAATCGTTACAACTGGCCTGTGTGTTGCTGTTTCGATACAATTAATGTTTTATCAGCAGGAGATTATCATTAGCAGACAATTTGGCACGTGTAGAGTGGCCCAACCATGCCCTAAGCACTGATTGGCAGCTCTCTGTTACTATACAATGTATACAGAAAGCTGTGGTGTGGGTGGAGTTATAACTGAGCTCTGCTATATATGTAACAGAGAAAACTGTAACTTTATCATAACTGCTGCACCCAGTAATCTAAATTAAATATCATTGGAATCAGGGTCTCTGTCCCTACCTCATGGTGCTGTCAAACTACATAGCAAAAACCTGCTGGCAGATTTCCTTGAAGGCATGATATGTCAGCCCAAAATAAGAAAAATAGTAAGATTATAGAATAATAAGCAGATAACTAGAACAGATAATGACTATCATCATATCTAAAATTCAGAAAGAGGACAGGAGCTTCAAAGTTGTCACTATAATGAAACTAATGAAAGTTTCAGATAACTGACTGGGATTTGCACCAAGAAGAAATATGCACCATTCAGAATACCCAAATCCATGATTTATTAGTTATTCTGACGGAGATCTCATCAAGCTGAAATTGCTATCCACCAATCTAAAAGCAATATTGGCCAATAGCTAATATCATGCTGATTGCATTTGACTACCATGATGAGTATATGATTGCGGACATCATCTTCTTGGTCATGTATAAAGCTCAGTCTCAGAACACTTACTGCTAGCGATTCATGCAGACATGGGGCAAACTGTCACTGGAAATCTAGGCTGTTTCCATATTACATCTAGAAGGAATAAGGCTGTTGTAGATATGACGCTGTTCACATGTCCGTTTAACTTTTAGCAAATGGAATGAATAAATGGAATTAGCATTCTGTGCATTTTTGTTTCAAATGGAAGCATAGGGGTCTTATTGACATATATGGGGTCTTCTGGTTTTTGTTTGTTGTTTATTTTTAGAACAGGAGAAAAATTTCTTCATGCAGAATGTTTTTTTTATTCGTTCTAAAAATGAACAACAAACGGAAACCAGATGGACCCCATATATGTCAATAGGACCCCTATGCTTCCATTTGAAACAAAAATGCACAGGAGGCTAATTCCATTTATTCATTCCATTTGATAGAAGAACAGGCAGAAAATATGAATGGACATGTTAACAGAGCCAAAATGGTTTTCCTTTGCCTCTTACCTATTTAACCCTTCTTTTACAGTACCATACATGAAGACTATAAGCAATAAGTATATGTACGGATTAATGATGTTGTGCCACAGAAGCTGCACCTTTCACGTCACCCATGGGAGTTAACTGTTGCTGAGACCCAACAGTTAGGGATAAGCGAGTAGCAAAATAATCGGACTCGCTATACTCGTAACGAGTAGGTCCCAATACTTGGGTACTCGTTACGAGTAGCGAGTCCAATGTAAGTCAATGAGAAAAGCGAGTAAGCCGAGTAATTGTCTGCTGGAGCCTATAAAGCGGTCTGGAGGCTGAGGAAAAGGCTGAAATGGGTGCATGATTGTTTAAAAGCCGGCGGTAAAAAGCCCAATACTCGCTTTCCCGCAGCCTCCCATCCCGATCCTCCGCTCCCCCGCCGCCTCCCATCCCGATCCTAAGTTAGGACCGGGCGGGGAGCGCAGCACCAGGGAGCGGGGAGCGAAGGACCTGGGCGTGGAAGCCGGCAGTGAAAAGACTTCACCGCCGGCTTTCCCGTTCGGTGCTGCGCTCCCCACTCCCTGATGTACGCTCCCCGCTCCCTGGTGCTTCGCTCCCCGCCCAGTCCTAACTTAGGATCGGGATGGGAGGCGGCGGGGGAGCGTGGAGCGTACATCACGGAGTGGGGAGCGCAGCACCAAACGAGAAAGCCGGCGGTGAAGTCTTTTCACTGCCGGCTTTCCCACCGGTTATTTCAAATGAACAGCTGAGGTATCAGCTGATGCTGATCAACTGTTCATTTGAAGTAGCCACGGTGCCCTCAGAGGGTTCATGTGAGTTCATGTTTGACTGCATGAACTCACATCAACTTTCCCACGGCTGCACAGCTCAGCTACATTTCTGGTAGAGAATCTCTTTAAGGATGCACCAATTCTGGCACTTAGCGTGGCAATTCTCCCACGCTGTCAGTGACGTGCATGAGGTGAGCTGAGTTCATTGGACATGAACTCGGCTCATCTGGATGCCGTCACAGCGAGACACTGAGAAGCTTCTCAGTGTCTGCGGCATCGGGCGGGGAGCGAAGCACCAGGGAGCGGGGAGCATATATCAGGGAGCGAGGAGCGCAGCAGGATCGGGATGGGAGGCGGCGGGGGGAGCGGAAGACCAGGATGGGAGGCTGCGGGGAAGCGAGTATGGGGCTGAGTGATTGTTTAAAAGCCGGCGGCTTTTTACCGCCAGCCTTTAAACAATCATGCACCCATTTCACCCTTTTCCTCAGCCCCCAGACCGCTGTATAGGCTCCAGCAGACACTTACTCGGCTTACTCGAATTTCCCATTGACTTACATTGTACTCGTTACTCCTAGTGAGTAATCACAAGGAATCTCGGGGAGTAACGAGTAGCCCGAGTACCGTACTATTCGGCGAGTACCGAATAGTAACGAGTATACTCGCTCATCCCTACTAACAGTCCATATTAATGGTCAAAATAGAACATAACGTAACTCGAATCTTGGCTAATTAATCAATTAAATGCTGTGGTCAATAACAACCGCAGTACCTCATAGAATTAATAAGGAGAGATTCTTTATTTACATACAGTTTACATACAGTATATTATGGGTCAATTAGTTTAATTTTATATTGAATGTTACATTTTTAATTATTATGTATTTATCATGTAGAATACGCACGTAATGAAATGCAGCCATTGGATAAAAATAAACCCCACCTTTCAAATCTGTTAAAAAAATATGGAGTTAGTATGGACAGCAGTTAAAGCAACCCAAACCATCAATATCTGCGCCACAGATCTTAATTAAATCTGTTCTACCTCTGACTTGAAAATTCTCCATCCCCTTTTTCTGACCTGGCAGGGCACCAACTATTTATACAAGGATTTATTTTAGGAAACTCGTCAGATCCTTTATGCTGCTCCCTCTGGTTTCTGAGAACCCAGAATACTACAGTGAAGCAATAAAAAAGAGAGGAGATTTGGAGATTCTTACATAAGAGTGTACTGCCTATTGATTGACACGTGTAATATTATTAGCATATGCATAACCAAATAAATTCATATAGACACATACGTATGGCTATAGTAAGGATATTTAACTACACTGTGTTCCGAATTATTATGCAAATAATATTTTCTCAGATTTTCCCAAATTACCTATATGAATTGCAGTCATTGTAATTTTCCAGTCAAATAACTATTAGAGTACAATTAAAAGGTTTTTGTACAAACTGCCTATGATAACAGTATATTTTTAAAAAAATAAAAAACTCAAACTGCACTCAAAATGCATGTTCCAAATTATTATGCACAGCAGAGTTTTCAACCTTTTCATTTTAATAAAGAACAAAAAAATGGTCATTTTGAAATTATAAGCATTAGCAGGTTATTACAAACTGAAATCAAACAGTTTTCAACTCAAAACTTTATTCTAAGTGATGTTACATTTGCACATAGGACCCCTTGTTCGAAAGGAGCTTCTGAACTCTCTCATCCATTGAATTTGTCAGGTTTTGGATGGTTTCTGCTTTAATTGTTTTGCATGAGGACAGAATAACCTCCCAGAGCTGTTGCTTAGATGTGAACTGCCTCCCGCCATCATAGACACTCCTTTTGATGATGCTCCAGAGGTTCTCAATGGGGTTGAGGTCAGGGGAGCATGGGTTCCACACAATAAGTTTGCCCCCTTTTATGCCCATAGCAGCATGTGTTATGTGCAGCATGAGACGGGGCATTATCATGCATGAAATGATCTCGATGGTCCAGATGGATGGAGTGGAGAATGGCTGGTTGATGGACACCCCATGCAAACACGGCTACGGCGCTAACAAGGAGGAGGTGGAGTAATGTTTTGGGCTGGAATCATGGGGAGAGAGATTGTCGGCCCCTTTAGGATCCCTGAAGGGGTAAAGATGAACTCCATAATGTATGTTGAGTTTCTCAAACAGCACTTCCTTCCATGGTTCAAGAAGCAGAACCGTGCATTCCGCAGCAAGATCATTTTCATGCATGATAATGCACCGTCTCATGCTGCACATAACACATCTGCATCTCTGGCTGCTATGGGCATAAAAGGGGACAAACTTATGGTGTGGCACCCATGCTCCCCTGACCTCAACCCCATTGAGAACCTCTGGAGCATCATCAAAAGGAGTGTCTATGATGGCGGGAGGCAGTTCACATCTAAGCAACAGCTCTGGGAGGGTATTCTGTCCTCATGCAAAACAATTAAAGCAGAAACCATCCAAAACCTGACAAATTCAATGGACGAGAGAGCTCAGAAGCTCCTTTCGAACAAGTGGTCCTATGTGCAAATGTAACATCACCTAGAATAAAGTTTTGAGTTGAAAACTGTTTGATTTCAGTTTCTAATAACCTGCTAATGCTTATAATTTCAAAAATGACCATTTTTTTGTTCTTTATTAAAATGAAAAGGTTGAAAACTCTGCTGTGAATAATAATTTGGAACATGCATTTTGAGTGCAGTTTGAGTTTTTTATTTTTTTAAAAATATACTGTTATCATAGGCAGTTTGTACAAAAACCTTTCAATTGTACTCTAATAGTTATTTCACTGGAAAATTACAATGACTGCAATTCATATAGGTAATTTGGGCAAATCTGAGAAAATATTATTTGCATAATAATTTGGAACACAGTGTATATTTTCCCCATCACTGAACAGTAAAAAGCGAAATACGATTTATATATCATAGAACATCATGAATAAGGGTAAAGACTTGTGCTGCTACTTAAGATTAGACAGCATAAAATGTTTGTTTTCAAGCATTATTTCTCCATTTTACGGCTAAACACATGGTATCATTGTAATTTAAGATATAAACCAATTTATAATCATATGTGGGAAGTTGTTTGTGATAATTGTTTAGATTTACTCAACTTTACGCATGGGAACAAGAAGCACATGTTCTCTAACCTCACATCTGATAGTCTACAGCATAATTTTTTCCAGTATTCCAGCACAATAAAAAGTTGACTTTTTCAGAACAGTAACATAAATCTTCTTAAAATAAACTGCAAAATTCTTCACTTTTTTGGTATTTATAGACTGTGTAACTCATTGAACCAAAATTAGCCCAGCAATAGAATAGCTACAATGTCACCAACAAGAGGACATACGGTATTTAGGAAATATAATATGAAACTTTTTACAAGTGTAATGCAAAGAATATGTAGGAAAAAAGTCTTAACTGCATTTTTCTGATAAAATTTATATAAGATGACAGGTGGTAAAAATCATTGGACCCCTGCTAGTAGAAGAGGGGAGAGATGTAAGAGAGTAACACACAATTATAGAATCAGACTACACAGGGTTTGTTTGCAGTCTGTAACCATGGAGACATATCGCTAAAGCTTGGAGCTAAAGACACAAAACTGTATTGTATTTGTAATCAAATCTATTTGTATAGTTGGATCCATTTTAGCAATAAAACATCTGTTACCACAAAGGAGTAAAGGAGTCTGTAACGGGTCTTGGAGGTGGAACCTCTGAGCAACTATACAAAGGGGCAGTCTTTGTAAGGAAGCGGGTGGCTCCCAGGGAAGGCGGGCAGGTAGTCACGGCAAGTGACAGGGACAGTCTCTAGGTAGAAGGGCAGGAAGTCACGGCAAGTGACGGGGGCAGTCTCTTGACAGGCGGGTGGTCACGGCAAGTGACAGCAGGGTAAGAGTCTCTAGATGGGCAGGTGGTCACGGCAAATGACAGCAGGGTAAGAGTCTCTAGACGGGCAGGTGATCGCGGCAAGTGACCGCAGGGTAAGAGTCTCTAGACAGGCTAGCAGGCAGGTAGCAGGTGAGCGCTCCCAGGTGAGCGGGCAAGAGTCTCTGGACAGACAGGTGGTCACGGCAAGTGACGGCAGAGCCTCCAGGTAGGCTAGCAGGCAGGTAGCAGGTGAGCGCTCCCAGATGAGCGGGCAAGAGTCTCTGGACTGGCAGGTGGTCACGGCAAGTGACGGCAGAGCCTCCAGGTAGGCTAGCAGGCAGGTAGCAGGTGAGCGCTCCCAGGTGAGCGAGTAAGAGTCTCTGGACAGGCAGGTGGTCACAGCAAGTGACGGCTAAGCCTCCAGGTAGGCTAGCAGGCAGGTAGCAGGTGAGCGCTACCAGGTGAGCGAGTTAGAGTCTCTGGACAGACAGGCAGGTATCTGGCAGGTATTTCCTGGTCCGCAGGTTTACTGATCCATAGACAGACTGGCAGGTGCTGGTAGGCAGACTGTCGGACCACAGGATAGCAAGCAGGTAAGCAGATATCAGGCAGGTATCAAGCAGGAATCTGGCAGGTGACTGTCAGGTAACTGGTAACGGGACCTGAGGGCTGAAGCAGAGTTGAAAGGCTTTGCAACAACATTGCTCGGGCACCTCCATTTTGGAGGAGGTGCCTTATATATGGTGAGGTCCTCCGGCCATTGGCCGGGGACTCCTTAGGATGGCGCGCGCGGCCCCCTTAAGAGAGGGGGAGCATGCGCGCGCGCCCTAAGCACAGAGGCCGGGAAGCAGCGCGCGCTGCCAGCAGAGCGGGAGGAAGACGCCGGGCACGGAGCGGAGAGATGAGGGGAACGACGTCCCTGCCTAGCAGGAGGCAGGGACGCCGACGCTACAGTACCCCCCCTTTAGGCCCCCCCTTTTTTAGGCCATACAGAAATTTATCTAGGATGAGCAGGGCATGGATGTTCTCCCGGGGCTCCCATGTTCTCTCCTCAGGACCAAACCCCTTCTAATCCACTAGAAAAAAGGTCCTTCCTCTACCCTTTTGGTGGGCAGAATGTTCTCTACCTCAAACTCGTTTTCAGCGGAAACCGGAGCAGGAGGCGTACCTGTAGACTTGGAAAAAGAGTTAAGTATCACGGGTTTGAGTAGAGATACATGGAAGGAGTTGGGAATCCGCAAATTGGCCGGGAGTTTCAATTTATAGGCCACCGGGTTGATCTGTTTGATAACTTCCATTGGGCCGATGAACCGAGGCCCTAACTTGTAGGAAGGAATCTTGAGCCGGACATATTTGGACGAGTGCCAGACTTTATCTCCAGGACGGAATTGTGGTGGATCCAGACGTCTCTTGTCAGCCTGTTTTTTCATCCGCTCGGATGACTGAAGAAGTGCGGATCTGGTACTTTCCCAAATGGAGGAAAATTCGTTAACGAGAGATTCCGCAGCCGGATTGTCCACCGAGGCGGAGACGGGAAACGGGATCCGAGGATGCTGACCGAAGACTACAAAAAACGGGGATTTGGAGAAAGATTCGCTCTCGTGATAATTGTAAGAAAATTCGGCCCACGGTAAAAGATCCACCCAGTCAGAATGGTGAGCATTAACAAAGTGCCGGAGGTAACTGGTTAAAATTTGGTTGATCCATTCTACTTGGCCATTGGACTGTGGGTGATAAGCGGACTAAAAGTCCAAGGTGACCCCCAGCAGTTTACACATGGCTCGCCAAAAACGAGAGGTGATCTGAACCCCTCGGTCGGATACGATGTGGAGAGGAAGACCATGAAGACGGAAGACATGATGGATAAAGTGTTTAGCTAACTCTGATGCAGACGGGAGACCCGGCAGGGGAATAAAGTGAGCCATTTTGGAAAAGCGGTCAGCGACCACCCATATGACCGTACAACCGGCAGAGACAGGGAGGTCCGTTATAAAGTCCATAGCTATATGCTGCCACGGGGCAGCAGGTACAGGAAGTGGAAGGAGATGGCCGGCTGACAGATGTCTCGGAACCTTGTTGCGGGTGCAGGACACACAGGCTGAAACAAAGTCTATTATGTCCTTGTGCAGGGTAGGCCACCAGTAATGCCGGGTAATAAGCTGGAGGGTCTTTTTCTGGCCAGCGTGGCCAGCTAGCTTGTACGAGTGTCCCCAGTGTAGAACCTTCTCACGATCAGGAACAGTTACGAACGTCTTACCGGGTGGAAGACGATTAAGATTCACGGGGGCCACCTGCATTACTTTGGCGGGGTCGATGTTGTGTTTAGGCTCCTCTTCAAGATCAGAGACCAAAAAGGATCGGGATAAGGCATCAGCTTTGATGTTTTTGTCAGCCGGGCGAAAATGAAGAATGAAATTAAAGCGGGCGAAGAACAAGGACCACTGGGCTTGGCGCGGGTTAAGTCTCTGGGCACTCTGGAGGTAAGCCAAGTTCTTGTGGTCCGTGTAAATTATTACCGGGTGAAGAGTCCCCTCGAGCAGGTAACGCCACTCCTCCAGTGCCAGCTTAATGGCCAACAATTCTCAGTCTCCTATAGAATAATTGCGCTCAGAAGAGGAGAAGAGTTTGGAGAAGAAGCCGCAAGTTACCATTCTTCCGGAAGACGACTTTTGGGTAAGTACTGCTCCGGCTCCGGAGGAGGAAGCGTCGACTTCTAGAAAGAATTGTTTGTTGCCGCCCGGACGATGCAGCACAGGGGCGGAGGAAAAAGCTCGTTTTAAGGAAAGGAAGGCCTCCTCTGCTTCGGGCGGCCATTCTCTGGGATTAGCGCCCTTACGGGTGAGCGCCGAGATAGGGGCAGTCCGGGAAGAGAAGTGCGGAATGAAGAGGCGGTAGTAGTTGGCGAAGCCCAGGAACCGATGAATAGCCTTCAACCCCTCTGGTCGGGGCCACTTCTGGATGGCAGACAGTTTCTCAGGGTCCATTTGTAGGCCAGTCTGAGAGATTATGTAGCCCAGAAACGGAAGCGAGGTCTGCTCAAAGAGGCACTTCTCATATTTAGCGTAGAGGTGGTTCTGCCTGAGCCTGAACAGGACCTGACGAACGTCCCTCCGGTGAGTGAGAAGATCCGGAGAGAAGACCATGATGTCGTCCAGGTACACCACCACGCAGGAGTAGAGAAGGTCACGGAAGATGTCGTTGACCAACTCTTGAAAGACGGCGGGAGCGTTACAGAGACCGAAGGGCATTATAAGATATTCATAGTGGCCGTCCCGGGTGTTGAATGCCGTCTTCCATTCATCCCCCTGACGGATACGGACAAGATTATACGCCCCACTGAGGTCCAGCATGGTGAAGATTCTAGCCCCCCTCAGACGGTCAAATAATTCAGGAATGAGCGGAAGGGGGTATTTATTCTTCACTGTGATCTGGTTAAGGCCTCTATAGTCTATACAGGGACGGAGTGAGCCGTCCTTCTTTTTGACGAAGAAGAAGCCTGATCCCGCCGGGGAGGTAGATTTCCAGATAAATCCCCGGGCCAGATTCTCCTCAATATATTCAGACATGGACCGGGTCTCAGCAGCGGACAAAGGGTAAATACGCCCACGGGGAGGAGTAGCGCCGGGCATCAGGTCAATTGGGCAGTCGTAAGGTCTATGAGGGGGTAATGTCTCTGCTTCTCTTTTATTAAAGACGTCCACAAAAGACCAATAGGGAGCCGGTAGGCCGGGTAGATTGGCTGGGGTAGGAGAAGGACGAACAGGGTGAACAGGAACTAAACAAGTCTTATGGCAGTCCTGTCCCCAGCGAAGAACTTCTCCGGTCTGCCAATCAAGCACAGGTGCATGTCTCTGGAGCCAAGGTAGGCCTAGCAAGAGGGCGTGAGAGAGTCCAGGCAGAACATGGAAGCAGATGCTCTCAGAGTGCAGCATTCCCACCTGCAGAGTTATGGATTCGGTGATGAGTTGGATGGGATGTGGTAAGAGGCCCCCATCCACGGCGGCGACAGATAAGGGTACAGCCAGAGGTTTGGTGGGAATGCGGTATTTCTCTACCAGTGTCACGGGTGTGTCGCCACGAAGATCGTCACGAGTACACAGCCTGACTTCTCGCAGCTGACTTGTTGGTGCTTTGTGTTTTTCGGCAGTGAGGGAGTTAATTCTCTCTCTCTCTGTGCTAGACGAGGTCCAGCCTCGCCCAGCTGCAATCAATACTGCTGTAGTGAGACTCCTTCAAATGCCTGCTGGTCTGTTTGGGAAGTGTCGGTGAAAGCATTTCATTCAGACTAACAGAGCGGATCGTGGTGTTTGGAGTTTCTGAGATAAGTGTATTTGGAGTGTTTTTTCCCTTCCTCGCTTTATCATTTATCTCCTTTCCCGTTGGTGTTCCCTCTGTTGTAGTTGTGTAGTTGTTGTATGCAAGGTGGTTTTGGTTTTTCCCTTGTACTGTCTCGTTCGTCTAAGTACTGTGTGTGGGCATATTATTACTTGTCCCCTTTTGTTGTGATCGGGGTCCTTCTCAGGACTAGATTACTTAGGTGCAGGGATCCTCAGGAGGTAGGGGTTACGCTGGCGGCCTGGACCTCTGTACCTTTAACAGTACCTCCAGGTTGAGGGACTAGTCAGGGCCCCAGCTTAGGGTCAGCTTAGGCCCCCTACCTCCAGTATACAGAGACAGCGTGACATTTTCACCGACCCACTTAGTTTTTCTCCAGCTACCATGGATCCAGTAGCCGGTCTAGCTCGGCAGTTGCAGAGTTTGTCCATGGAGCTGGCGGACGTTAGGTCCAAGGTTTTGCATCCTCAGGAGCAAGCCGGACCAGAACCTAAAGTAGCTCTCCCTGACAGGTTCACTGGGGGGCGGGACAAGTTTTTTGTTTTCCGGGAGGCATGCAAGTTGTACTTTCGGCTGCGGCCTCGGTCATCGGGGATTGAAGAACAAAGGGTGGGAATTGTCATCTCGCTCCTACAAGGGGACCCACAATCTTGGGCGTTCTCTCTTCCCCCGGGCTCCCCGGCTCTCCAGTCAGTGGATAGGTTTTTCGCTGCTCTGGGACTCGTATATGATGACCCAGATCGGATCTCCCTTGCTGAGTCTAAGTTACGTAGGATCCAGCAGGGAGATCGTCCGGCGGAGGAATTCTGTTCGGAGTTCCGTAGGTGGGCCACGGACACCCAGTGGAATGACCCGGCTCTTAGGAGCCAGTTTTGTCATGGTTTATCCGACAAATTACAGGATGTGTTGGCACAGTATGACTCTCCCGCGTCACTGGAAGCCGCTATGGCCCTTGCTATTCGCGTTGACAGACGGCTTCGGGAGAGGTGCGGGATAACTCTACCCCCTGTGATGACTCCACCTCCTACAAGGTCCCCTCATATGGTGGTTCCCCTGGTCAGTCCAGAGGAGCCTATGCAATTAGGAGGGACATCATTTCGGGGGAGGGGACCGGTGGTGCGCCATAAGACAGGAAGGTGTTTCTTCTGCGGGAGAAAGGGACATTTTATTGGGGGGTGTCCATCCCGTCCCTTGCAGAGTGAAGATTCGTCGGAAAACTGTTGATCCCAGGTTGTGTGGTGGACGGCAATCTGGGAGTAGGTATTTCGTCCCTAGGTTCGTCTCAGTTTCTCGTACCGGCGGAGGTGGTGGTGGGTACGAGAACTGAGAGGATATCTGTTCTTCTGGATAGTGGGGCCGGGGCTATTCTGGTTGATGCTCGGTTTGCCCGGGTTCAAGGTATGCGATTGAGTGAGTTGGCTAAACCCATCCCCATATTCTCGATCGATGCCAGGCCTCTCGGTCAGGGAAGTTTTTTGCAAGCTGTGCATGACGTAAAACTTCAAGTGGGGGCGATACATAAAGAACTGTTGTCTTGCTACGTGTTGGAGGGTCTTCCCACTCCTATACTGTTGGGCCTTCCTTGGTTAGCTAAGCATAACCCGGTTATTAATTGGCAAACCAGAGAGATAAGCCAATGGAGTAAATTCTGTAATAAAAACTGCATGAACACGGTCATCGGTGCGGTTACTCCTTGGGTCTTACCTCCATTTCTGGCGGACTTTGAGGATGTATTCTCGGAGAAAGGGTGTCAGGAACTACCTCCTCATCGCGAGTATGACTGTTCTGTAAAACTGCTCCCTGAGGCCAAGTTACCTAAAGCTAGGTTGTATAACCTTTCTGGTCCTGAGAGGCAGGCCATGAAGGATTATATTTCAGAAAGTCTGGCTAAGGGGCATATTAGACCTTCATCTTCACCGGTGGCTGCGGGGTTCTTCTTTGTTAAGAAGAAAGATGGAGGCCTACGCCCTTGCCTGGATTTCCGTGAACTTAATCGGATTACGGTCCGAGATCCGTATCCGCTCCCACTTATTCCCGATCTCTTTAATCAGATCGTGGGCGCCAAATGGTTCTCTAAGTTGGATCTCAGGGGGGCGTACAATCTGATTAGGATGAAGGAGGGGGATGAGTGGAAGACGGCGTTTAACACTCCGGAGGGGCATTATGAGAACCTTGTCATGCCATTCGGTCTGACTAATGCCCCGGCGGTGTTCCAACACTTTGTTAATGACATTTTTCGCCGCCTGGTGGGACAGTTTGTTGTCATATATCTGGATGATATCTTAATTTACTCGCCGGATCTGGTGTCTCATCGGGAGCACGTTAGGCAGGTGTTACAGATCTTGCGGGATAATAAACTGTATGCCAAATGGGAAAAGTGTGTGTTCGCCGTACAGGAACTCCAGTTTTTAGGCTTCCTGGTTTCAGCGTCCGGTTTTCGTATGGACCCTGGGAAAGTGCGGGCAGTTCTTGAGTGGGATCGGCCAGAGAATCTTAAGGCACTACAACGTTTCCTGGGGTTTGCTAATTATTACCGGAAGTTCATTCGTAATTTCTCGTCCATGGTTAAGCCTCTCACAGACATGACTAAAAAGGGGACGGATTTTTCTAGGTGGTCTGACAAGGCTTGTCAAGCATTCTCCTCCTTGAAAAAATGTTTTGCATCGGCACCCATACTCATTCAACCTGATGCGTCACAGCCATTCATTGTAGAGGTAGACGCTTCCGAGGTAGGGGTGGGAGCAGTATTGTCACAGGGTTCGTCCCCTGGTAAGTGGCATCCGTGCGCCTTTTTCTCTAAAAAATTGTCGTCCGCTGAGAGGAATTACGATGTCGGCAATAGGGAGCTCTTGGCCATTAAGTTAGCTTTTGAGGAGTGGCGCCATTTTTTGGAGGGGGCAGTCCATCCGGTCACCGTCATCACCGATCACAAGAACCTGCTATATCTGGAGTCCGAGAGGCGGATGCCTTATCTCGTAGTTTCCCTGGGGCCGGGAATACGGACGACCCGATTCCTATCCTTCAGGAGGGGGTGGTGGTTTCGGCAGTATGCTCTGAGCTGGAGGAGGAGGTATTGGAGGCTCAGGGGGACGCCCCTGTTGGACCTCCGGGGAGACTGTTTGTTCCAGATCAGTTGCGACAAAAGGTGATCGAGGCACACCATAACTCAGTTTTTGCAGGACACCCGGGGAGTAAAGCAACTGTGGATCTCCTCTCGCGTCGGTTTTGGTGGCCTAACTTACATAAGGAGGTGGTAACTTTTGTCGCGTCCTGTGGGGTTTGTGCGCGCTCTAAGACCTCACATACCCGTCCATCTGGGGCCCTCTTACCTTTGAAGATCCCGGAGCGTCCTTGGACTCATCTGTCTATGGACTTTATTACGGACCTCCCTCCGTCTTCGGGTAAAACGGTCATACTCGTTGTAGTGGACAGGTTCAGCAAGATGGCACATTTTATCGCTCTTCCGGCTCTCCCTAATGCTAAAACTCTTGCGCAGGTGTTCATTGGGGAGATTGTGAGGCTTCACGGGGTACCCTCCGAGGTGGTGTCTGATCGGGGGTCTCAGTTTGTGTCCAAGTTCTGGAAGGCATTTTGTGCACGGCGGGGGATGCATTTGTCATTCTCATCGGCTTTTCATCCTCAGACCAATGGTCAGACGGAACGTATGAACCAGAGCTTGGAGACATATCTCCGGTGTTTTGTGTCAGAGAACCAGGAGGACTGGGCTTCTTTCTTACCTCTGGCAGAGTTTGCTCTTAATAATAGGCGGAGCGAGTCCACTGGTAAGTCCCCGTTTTTTGGGGCATATGGTTTTCACCCCCAGTTTTGTACTTTCAGTAGGGGGGGCTCTTCGGGGGTTCCTGAGGAGGAACGATTTTCCTCATCACTCGCTTCAGTATGGAGAGGGGTGCTGAAGAATCTGAATACTATGGGGAACCGATACAAACGTATGGCTGATAGGAGGAGAGTGTCTGGTCCGGACCTAAGTGTGAACGATCGGGTATGGTTGTCTACCAGGAATATTAAACTTAAGGTTCC
Source organism: Phyllobates terribilis (assembly GCF_046119375.1). Classification (NCBI taxonomy): domain Eukaryota; kingdom Metazoa; phylum Chordata; class Amphibia; order Anura; family Dendrobatidae; genus Phyllobates; species Phyllobates terribilis. The sequence continues at coordinate 878,554,972 of NW_027362761.1, forward strand.
CTCCTGGAAACTGGGTCCCAGGTTCATCGGGCGGTACAGAATCAGTTCTATTATTAATCCGGTGGCATTCCGTCTTGACCTCCCCCCTACGTTTAAAATTCACAACGTGTTTCACAGATCGTTGCTTAAGAGGTATGTGGCGCCGGTGGTACCGTCACCTTTACCTCCCCCTCCAGTGGTGGTCAATGGTAACTTGGAGTTCCAGGTATCGAGGGTCATCGATTCACGCTTTAATCGCCGGTTCCTTCAGTACCTGGTTCATTGGAAAGGGTATGGTCCTGAGGAGAGGATGTGGGTTCCTGCGTCGGATATTAACGCAGACCGATTAGTTCGGGCCTTCCACACGACTCACCCGGATAAACCTGGCCCTGAGGGTCCGGAGGCCCCTCGTAGAAGGGGGGGTACTGTCACGGGTGTGTCGCCACGAAGATCGTCACGAGTACACAGCCTGACTTCTCGCAGCTGACTTGTTGGTGCTTTGTGTTTTTCGGCAGTGAGGGAGTTAATTCTCTCTCTCTCTGTGCTAGACGAGGTCCAGCCTCGCCCAGCTGCAATCAATACTGCTGTAGTGAGACTCCTTCAAATGCCTGCTGGTCTGTTTGGGAAGTGTCGGTGAAAGCATTTCATTCAGACTAACAGAGCGGATCGTGGTGTTTGGAGTTTCTGAGATAAGTGTATTTGGAGTGTTTTTTCCCTTCCTCGCTTTATCATTTATCTCCTTTCCCGTTGGTGTTCCCTCTGTTGTAGTTGTGTAGTTGTTGTATGCAAGGTGGTTTTGGTTTTTCCCTTGTACTGTCTCGTTCGTCTAAGTACTGTGTGTGGGCATATTATTACTTGTCCCCTTTTGTTGTGATCGGGGTCCTTCTCAGGACTAGATTACTTAGGTGCAGGGATCCTCAGGAGGTAGGGGTTACGCTGGCGGCCTGGACCTCTGTACCTTTAACAGTACCTCCAGGTTGAGGGACTAGTCAGGGCCCCAGCTTAGGGTCAGCTTAGGCCCCCTACCTCCAGTATACAGAGACAGCGTGACAACCAGGGACTGAGAAATTAGATTTCCGGCAGCTCCAGAGTCAAGTTGAGCCAGATCAAAATAACGGTTCTCCCCGCAGATGATAGAGACCGACAACATTAGAGATGGAGAGGGTTTATTTCTGTCTAGGGTGACCTCTCTGAGCGATCCTAGACACAGGCGTTTCCCGACCTCTCCGGGCAGGAACGGATCCTGTGCTCCTTACTGCCACAGTAGAAACAGCTCCCCTCGGCACGGCGTAATTCTTGACGGGTCTTGACCATCTTGGTCTGGTCAACCTGCATAGGCTCGGGTGAGTGCGCCAGAGGAGTAACGGAGGAAGTGACGGATCTCTGAAAGGTAGGGGCAAGGCGTGGAAACCTCCTCTCACGGGTGACCTCCTTGGTGCGCTCCTGGAACCGGATGTCAATCCGGGTGGCAAGTGTAATCAAGTCGTCGAGAGTGGTAGGAATGTCCCGACCGGCGAGTTCATCTTTAATACGGCCGGACAGACCCTCCAAGAAGATGGACACCAGGGCGTCGTTATCCCAGGCAAGCTCCGAAGCAAGGGTACGGAACCGTATGGCATATTGGCCCACGGTGAGACTTCCTTGGCGGAGGCGTAGCAGAAATGAGGCGGATGAGGTCCTCCGTCCTGGTTCGTCGAAGACCTTCAGGAAAGCCAAGAGAAAGGCTGGCAGATTGGACACCAGGGGGTCTCCTCTCTCCCATAGAGGATTTAGCCAAGCCAGCGCCTCCCCTGTGAGATGGGACATGATGAAGGCTACTTTGGCTCGGTCGGTGGAAAACTGGTGTGCCAACAGTTCGAAGTGCAGAGTGCACAGTTTAATGAAGCCCCGTGCCTGACCGGGATCTCCGCCAAAACGAGGCGGGGCGGTAAGAGATGCAATGGAATTGATGGGCAGTGGCGCTGCCGGGGTAGGAGTCGTGCGACTGGAAGCCGGTCTCGAAGATGTAGTCAGTGTGTTCAGGCGGGAGTTAACACTACGCAGGTGGCTCAGGATGGACTCCTGTTGGGACCTCTGACGGGACAGTTCATGGCATAGGTCCGAGAGCGAGGGAGTTTGGGTGCCGCCGGGTTCCATGGCCCGAGCAAACTGTAACGGGTCTGGGAGGTGGAACCTCTGAGCAACTATACAAAGGGGCAGTCTTTGTAAGGAAGCGGGTGGCTCCCAGGGAAGGCGGGCAGGTAGTCATGGCAAGTGACAGGGACAGTCTCTGGGTAGAAGGGCAGGAAGTCACGGCAAGTGACGGGGGCAGTCTCTTGACAGGCGGGTGGTCACGGCAAGTGACAGCAGGGTAAGAGTCTCTAGACGGGCAGGTGATCACGGCAAGTGACAGCATGGTAAGAGTCTCTAGACAGGCTAGCAGGCAGGTAGCAGGTGAGCGCTCCCAGGTGAGCTGGCAAGAGTCTCTGGACAGGCAGGTGGTCACGGCAAGTGACGGCAGAGCCTCCGGGTAGGCTAGCAGGCAGGTAGCAGGTGAGCGCTCCCAGGTGAGCGGGCAAGAGTCTCTGGACTGGCAGGTGGTCACGGCAAGTGATGGCAGAGCCTCCAGGTAGGCTAGCAGGCAGGTAGCAGGTGAGCGCTCCCAGGTGAGCAGGCAAGAGTCTCTGGACAGGCAGGTGGTCACAGCAAGTGACGGCAGAGCCTCCAGGTAGGCTAGCAGGCAGGTAGCAGGTGAGCGCTCCCAGGTGAGCGGGCAAGAGTCTCTGGACAGGCATGTGGTCACAGCAAGTGACGGCTAAGCCTCCAGGTAGGCTAGCAGGCAGGTAGCAGGTGAGCGCTCCCAGGTGAGCGAGTAAGAGTCTCTGGACAGGCAGGCAGGTATCTGGCAGGTACTTCCTGGTCTGCAGGTGGACTGATCCATAGACAGACTGGCAGGTGCTGGTAGGCAGACTGTCGGACCACAGGATAGCAAGCAGGTAAGCAGATATCAGGCAGGTATCAAGCAGGAATCTGGCAGGTGACTGGCAGGTAACTGGTAACGGGACCTGAGGGCTGAAGCAGAGTTGAAAGGCTTTGCAACAACATTGCTTGGGCACCTCCATTTTGGAGGAGGTGCCTTATATATGGTGAGGTCCTCCGGCCATTGGCCGGGGACTCCTTAGGATGGCGCGCGCGGCCCCTTTAAGAGAGGGGGAGCGCGCGCGCGCCCTAAGCACAGAGGCCGGGAAGCAGCATGCGCTGCCAGCAGAGCGGGAGGAAGACGCCGGGCACGGAGCGGAGAGGTGAGGGCAACGGCGTCCCTGCCTAGCAGGAGGCAGGGACGCCGACGCTACAGAGTCATTGCCATTTTACCCCTTCCCGTCCAGTGCTGTACATATATTGGGTACATAATATATATAATAATATATAGGAAATATGTATATGTACAGTACAGACCAAAAGTTTGGACACACCTTCTCATTTAAAGATTTTTCTGTATTTTCATGACTATGAAAATTGTACATTGACATTGAAGGCATCAAAACTATGAATTAACACATGTGGAATTATATACTTAACAAAGTGTGAAGCAACTGAAAATATGTCTTATATTCTAGGTTCTTCAAAGTAGCCACCTTTTGCTTTGATGACTGCTTTGCACACTCTAGGCATTCTCTTGATGAGCTTCAAGAGGTAGTCACCAGAAATGGTCTTCCAACAATCTTGAAGGAGTTCCCAGAGATGCTTAGTACTTGTTGGCCCTTTTGCCTTCACTCTGCGGTTCAGCTCACCCCAAATCGTCTCGATTGGGTTCAGGTCTGGTGACTGTGGAGGTCAGGTAATCTGATGTAGCACCCCATCACTCTCCCTCTTGGTCAAATAGCCCTTACACAGCCTGGAGGTGTGTTTGGGGTCATTGTCCTGTTGAAAAATAAATGATGGTCCAACTAAACGCAAACCGGATGGAATAGCATGCCGCTGCAAGATGCTGTGGTAGCCATGCTGGTTCAGTATGCCTTCAATTTTGAATAAATCCCCAACAGTGTCAGCAACAAAGCACCCCCACACCATCACACCTCCTCCTCCATGCTTCATGGTGGGAACCAGACATGTAGAGTCCATCCGTTCACCTTTTCTGCGTTGCACAAAGACATGGTGGTTGGAACCAAAGATCTCAAATTTGGACTCATCAGACCAAAGCACAGATTTGCATTGGTCTAATGTCCATTCCTTGTGTTCTTTAGCCAAAACAAGACTCTTCTGCTTCTTGCCTGTCCTTAGCAGTGGTTTCCTGGCAGCTATTTTACCATGAAGGCCTGCTTCACAATGTCTCCTCTTAACAGTTGTTGAAGAGATGTGTCTGCTGCTAGAACTCTGTGTGGCATTGACCTGGTCTCTAATCGGAGCTGCTGTTAACCTGCGATTTCTGAGGCTGGTGACTCAGCTAAACTTATCCTCAGAAGCAGAGATGACTCTTGGTCTTCCTTTCCTAGGGCGGTCCTCATGTGAGCCAGTTTCTTTGTAGCGCTTGATGGTTTTTGCAACTGCACTTGGGGGACACTTTCAAAGTTTTCCAAATTTTTCGCACTGACTGACCTTCATTTCTTAACCACTTCGTGCCAGAGCCTGTTTTTGCCTTCGTGACCGGGCCAATTTTTTCAATTCTGACCACTGCCAGTTTATGAAGTAATTACCCTGGAACGCTTCAACGTATTCCCCTGATTCTGAGATTGTTTTTTCGTGACATATTGTACTTCATGATAGTGGTAAAATTTCTTTGATATCACTTGCGTTTATTTGTGAAAAAATCGGAAATTTGGTGAAAATTTTGAAAATTTTGCAATTTTCAAAGTTTGAATTTTCATGCCCTTAAATTAGAGAGATATGTCACACAAAATAGTTAATAAATAACATTTCCCACATGTCTACTTTACATCAGCACAATTTTGGAACCCAAATTTTTTTTTGTTAGGGAGCTATAAGGGTTAAAAGTTGACCAGCGATTTCTCATTTTTCCAACAAAATTTACAAAAACATTTTTTTAGGGACCACATCATATTTGAAGTCACTTTGAGGGGTCTTTATGACAGAAAATACCCAAAAGTGACACCATTCTAAAAACTGCACCCCTCAAGGTGCTCAAAACCACATTCAAGAACTTTATTAACCCTTCAGGTGCTTCACAGGAATTTTTGGAATGTGGAAGAAAAAAATTAACATTTAACTTTTTTCACAAAAATGTTACTTTAGACCCAATTTTTTTATTTTCACAGGGGTAACATGAAAAAATGGACCCCAAATTTTTTTGTGCAATTCCTCTTGAGCGTGCTGATACCCCATATGTGAGGGAAAACCACTGTTTGGGCGCACGGCAGGGTTCGGAAGGGAAGGAGCGCCATTAGACTTTTTGAATGTAAAATTTGTTTGAATAATTAGCGGACGCCATGTCACATTTGGGGAGCCCCTAATGTGCCTAAACAGTGGAAACCCCCCACAAGTGCCACCATTTTGGAAACTAGACCCCTTAGGGAACTTATCTAGATGTGTGGTGAGCACCTTGCACCCCCAGCTGCTTCACAGAAGTTTATAATATTGAGCCATAAAAATAAAATTTTCACATTTTTCCCTCAAAAAATGTTTTTCATTCCCTAATTTTGTATTATCATAAGGGTAACAGGATAAATTGCACCATGAAATTTGTTGTGCAATTTCTCCTGAACACGCCGATACCCCATATGTGTAGGCAAATTACTGTTTGGGCACATGGAAGGGTTTGAAAGGGAAGGAACGCCATTTGACTTTTTGAATGTAAAATTTGTTTGAATAATTAGCGGACGCCATGTCACATTTGGGGAGCCCCTAATGTGCCTAAACAGCGGAAACCCCCCACAAGTGCCACCATTTTGGAAACTAGACCCCTTAGGGAACTTATCTAGATGTGTGGTGAGCACCTTGCACCCCCAGCTGCTTCACAGAAGTTTATAATATTGAGCCGTAAAAATAAAATTTTCACATTTTTCCCATAAAAAATGTTTTTCATTCCCTAATTTTGCATTATCATAAGGGTAACAGGATAAATTGCACCATGAAATTTGTTGTACAATTTCTCCTGAGTACGCCGATACCCCATATGTGGGGGAAAACCACTGCTTTGGTGTACGGCAGGGTTCGGAAGAGAAAGGAGCGCTATGTTGGCTGGGATAGGCAGCAGACACCATGTCACATTTGAAGAGTCGCTGACATGCCAAAACAGCAGAAACCCCCACAAGTGACCCCATTTTGTAAACTACACCTCTCAAGGAATTCATCTTGGGAAGTAGTGAGCATTTTTTAATTTTTAAATTTATACCATTGGGCAGTGAAAAAAGCATAATTATATTTTTACCACAAAAAAATGTTTTACCCTCAGATTTTACATTTTCACACAGGGCAATGGGTAAAAATGGTGCCGAAATGTGTCACAATTTCTAAAAGTGTCAATACCCCATATGTGGCTGTATCGTACCACTTAGCCATACGGTGAGATTTGAGGGGGAAGGAGCGCTATTTGACAATTGGAGAACAAATTATTGTAGAATAGGCATTTGGATTTGGGAGCACAAAATTTTCTGAATTTCTTTTGGGGGGCAAGGACCATTTTGCTTTTCCAGAGCCTTTCTGCTACCAGTAACTTGGAAGTCCCTTATATTTTTAACAGATGATGGACCTGAGTGGGGACTAGCTTTTTTTGAGGACTGAGTTGAAGCTTTTATTGGGAACATTTTACGTAACATTTATCCGGCGCTCTAGGCTGAGCACTTACATCGGGGTTTCCATCTAATTTTCCAAGTGATGTAATTCAGATGAAACCCCTGCAGGATCCATTCACTGTAATGAGGCAGCAGAGTTACTCTGGACTCCGTCTGGCCTCTGTTTAGTGGTGTCCTTTTTTTCAGAAGTGCACAAAACTGTGGCCAACCGCACTTTTATGCACGCCTAAAACAAATGACACCGTGGGATCCCAGGCTAGACGGCATCCACAGTGGCCTATATCTGCCTCATTACAGGGAATCTTCCATCATGGGTTCTGGCTGAATCACGCATTTCAGAGATTTACACGGAAACTCTGGTGTAAGTGCTCAGCGCAGAGCACAGGATAAATGTGAGCAGAGCCTTACTGGGATCTTTGGGAGACATAATAAACAAATCAGTAGCAGGTGAATAATATTTGTTTTATTTATTTTTTATGCCGTTCCTAGTGTGATATAACTGATTAGATTACTTTATTCTTCGGGTCGGTGCGATTACAGAGATACCAGATTTATATCGGGTTTTTATGACTGACAGCTGTCACACACTAAAATACGCTTTTTTTGCAAAATCTAGTTTTTGCATCACCATATTTTGAGAGCTATAATTTTTCCGTATTTCGGCCGATAGAGTCATGTGACGGCTTGTTTTTGCGGGACGAGTTGATATTTTTATTGGAACCATTTTTGGGCACGTGACATTTTTTGATCGCTTTCTATTCCGTTTTTTGGGAGGTAAAGTTAACAAAAACAAACACTTCAGGAATTGTTTTTTGAGTTTTTTTTTATGCCGTTCTGCGTGTGGTAAAAGTGATCAGGCAGCGTTATTCTTCGGGTCAGTACATTTACAGAGATACTACACTTACTGTATTTTTTTCATGTTTTGGTGCTTTTACACAATAAAACAATTTTATAGAAAAAAAAATATTTTTTTTGCATTGCTTTATTCTGAGCGCTATAACTTTTTTATTTTTTGGCTGATGGAGCTGTATGGCGGCTTTTTTTTGCGGAACAAGATGACATTTTCAGTGGTACCATTTTTATTTCTATTCTGCTTTTTGATCGCATTTTTTTCCACTTTTTGTTTGGCGATATGATGAAAAAGCATATTTTTTTGCTTCGTTTTTTATTTATTTTTATTACGGTGTGCACAGAAGGAGTTAATTAGTGTGACAGTTTTATAGCTCGGGTTGTTTCGGACGCGGCGATACCAAATATGTGTACTTTTTTTGGTTTTGTAATAATTTACGGATTTATTGGTTTAATATTTTATTTATTTATTTTTATTTATTTTGTGATTTTTTTTTTTAATAGTTTAAAAACTTTTTTTTTACTTTTTTTTACATTTTTACTTAGTCCCTGTATGGGACATTAATTTTTATTTTTCTGATCACTGATCTCATGTAATGTAATACACATATATTACATTATATGAGATCTTCACTGACTGTTTTCAGTCAGAGTCTCCTGTCTGACTTCAGCTACATACAGGCTGAAGTCAGACAGGAAGGACACCATATATGTGACCTCCAGCTGCCATAGCAACCCCAGGTCCTCAAACGAAACGGAGGTCTTCGGAGGTAAGTAAGACGACCCCCTCTCTTCCTGCTGTCTCCTATATGCCGCGATCACTATAGATCACAGCATATAGAAGACAGCAAAGGGTTAACATCACTGGGACCTGATCTAATCAGGTCCCGATGATGTACCCTGTCAGAGCTAACGCTCTGCACCGGAATCGCAGTGCTTGCAGGACCCTGGGGGTCCTGAGCACTGCGAGACCACCCACCGTTTTTAAACGTCGGCACTGCACAGAGCCCGGCAAGCGCCGACGTTTATCTACAGTGGGCGGTTGGGAACCGGTTAAAGTAATGATGGCCACTCGTTTTTCTTTACTTAGCTGCTTTTTTCTTGCCATAATACAAATTCTAACAGTCTATTCAGTAAGACTATCAGCTGTGTATACACCAGACTTCTGCACAACACAACTGATGGTCCCAACCCCATTTATAAGGCAAGAAATCCCACTTATTAAACCTGACAGGGCACACCTGTGAAGTGAAAACCATTTCCGGTGACTACCTCGTGAAGCTCATCAAGAGAATGCCAAGAGTGTGCAAAGCAGTCATCAAAGCAAAAGGTGGCTACTTTGAAGAACCTAGAATATAAGACATATTTTCAGTTGTTTCACACTTTTTTGTTAAGTATATAATTCCACATGTGTTAATTCATAGTTTTGATGCCTTCAGTGTGAATGTACAATTTTCATAGTCATGAAAATACAGAAAAATCTTTAAATGAGAAGGTGTGTCTAAACTTTTGGTCTGTACTGTATCTTAGCTGCTTATAACAAATTTTCAAAATACAGAATATTGATTGGTGGTTTGAACAATTGTTTCATGCAAAGCAACATTGAAAATCTAGTTTTTTTTCTTCCAAAAACGTTCAGAAACTGCAACACGATTAGCAGGAGTCAGCAGCACAGAAAGTCAATCAAGCACAATAAATCTTTTCATCTCTGCATCTGGCATTTTTTTCTGATATATTAGTGACCTTTAATAATAGCATGCATCCCAAATAGTACAATCCTATGAGAAATTCTAAGAAAAATTTATATGAGTCATAGCATATCCTTTCAAAATAGAGAGAAAATAAATAATTCAGAAAATATATCTCAAATGATCACTAAAAAAAGTACTACAAATAGAAATTCTTAATTCTTACCTAATGTCAGAATAAAAAAATGAAACAGTTGCAAAATTAAACATCTATCAGATTGTATAAGAATTGTAAAGCTTGATACACGATTAATGTGTATCATAGAATATGTATACGTTATTTCTACGCTCTCAGAATTATACCCATAACTAATGTTAGAACCAGATCTGCGGGGGAAATTCTGCAGATGTGAAGCACACACAATTGCTCTGGTTTAAGAATGCTTTCAATTACCAAAACCACAGCATTAGGGAATAAAAGTTTGTTCTATGACAACATATTGTATTTATTGTTCTGTTGCTTGTAGAGAAAGTCTGATGTCTGTTTATTTATTTGCATTGATTTACTTCAATGGGTCCCGAGTTCTCTCAGCTATGTATGTCTGTTAATAAGTTCAGAACTAACAATTAAGATGATTTATCATGTCATCAGGTTTTGTGATTTCATAACTTCTTAACGCTAGCTGAAAATTAAAAAACAGCAAAAATGTACGCAGCTCCATATAAAGACCCATGTGCATTGCAATGTTGGGTGCATGGACCCAGGATGACTTCAGGTCGCACATGAGGCATAAGGCAAAGACGAAACAGACACAGAATGACAGATTTTCTTTAACCTCTTAATGACCACCCATAACTTGTGGATGGTGCAGATTCCAGCCTAAAAAGTGATGTCTTTTGACTTTGCTGCAATAAAGCTCCTGCACTTTCAATCTAGAAGGAGCAGGTCAGATTACCGAGCAGAAAATAGAAGCAATTTATAAGGGTTTGTGTCTGTTATTGTCAAGTCTACTTAATGCTGCTGCCTCTATTGGACCTAGCAATCACTTGATTATTGAGTGGCTTCCCAGCATAGAAAAGCTGCTAGGTCTAAGCATATAAATATATTTATATATATATATGAATAATTTAGAATACAATAAAACTGTTGCCATAGCCCAAGATCATATATACAGTGAGGAAAAAAGTATTTAGTCAGCCACCAATTGTGCAAGATCTCCCACTTAAAAAGATGAGAGGGGCCTGTAATTGACATCATAGGTAGACCTCAACTATGAGAGACAAAATGAGAAAACAAATCCTGAAAATCACATTGTCTGATTTGGAAAGAATTTTTTTTCAAATTTTGGTGGAAAATAAGTATTTGGTCAATTACAAAAGTTCATCTCAATACTTTGTTATATATCCTTTGTTGGCAATCACAGAGGTCAAACGTTTTCTGTAAGTCTTCACAAGGTTGGCACACACTGTTGCTGGTATATTGGCCCATTCCTCCATGCAGATCTCCTCTAGAGCAGTGATGTTTTGGGGCTTTCGCTGGGCAACACGGACTTTCAACTAACTCCAAAGGTTTTCTATAGGGTTTAGATCTTGAGACTGGCGAGACCACTCCAGGACCTCGAAATGCTTCTTACGAAGCCACTCCTTCGTTACCCTGGTGGTGTGCTTGGGATCATTGTCATGCTGAAAGACCCAGCCACATTTCATCTTCAATTCCCTTGCTGATGAAAGGAGGTTTGCACTAAAAATCTCACTATACATGGCCCCATTCATTCTTTCATGTACATAGATCAGTCATCCTGGTCCCTTGGCAGAGAAACAGCCCCAAAGCATGATGTTTCCACCCCCATGCTTCACAGTAGGTATGGTGTTGTTTGGATGCAACTCAGCATTCTTTCTCCTCCAAACACGATGAGTTGTGTTTCTACCAAACAGTTCTACTTTGGTTTCATCTGACCATATGACATTCTCCCAATACTCTTCTGGATCATCCAATGCCCTCTAGAAAACTTCAGACTGGCCCGGACATGTAATGGCTTAAGCAGGGGGACATGCCTGGCACTGCAGGATCTGAGTCCCTGGCGGCGTAGTGTGTTACTGATGGTAGCCTGAGTAACGTTGGTCCCAGCTCTCTGCAGGTCATTCACTAGGTCCCCCCGTGTGGTTTTGGGATTTTTGCTCAGCGTTCTTGAGATCATTTTGACCCCATGGGGTGAGATCTTGTGTGGAGTCCCAGATCGAGGGAGATTATCAGTGTTCTTGTATGTCTTCCATTTTCAAATTATTGCTCCCACGGTTTATTTCTTCACACCAAGCTGCTTGCTTATTGCACATTCAGTCTTCCCAGCCTGGTGCAGAGCTACAATTTTTTTTTCTGGTGTCATTCGACAGCTCTTTGGTCTTTACCATAGTGGAGTTTGGAGTGTGACTGTTTGAGGTTGCGGACAGGTGTCTTTTATACTGATAACAAGCTCAAACAGGTGCCAGTACTGCAGGTAATGATTGGAGGACAGAGGAGCCTCTTAAAGAAGTTACAGGTCTGTGAGAGCCAGAAATCTTGCTGGTTTGTAATTGACTAAATAATTATTTTCCACCAACATTTGAAATTAATTTCTTTCCAAATCAGATAATGTGATTTTCAGGATTTGTTTTCTCATTTTGTCTCTCATAGTTGAGGTCTACCTATGATGTCAATTACAGGCTCTCTCATCTTTTTAAGTGGGAGAACTTGCACAGTTGGTGGCTGACTAAATGCCTTTTTTCCCCACTGCATGTATCAAGGAAAAATGGGGAACTCAAATTAATATTTTACCAATAATGTCTGTAAAACTGTCTGAATTGTAAAGCGCTGCAGAATATGTTGGCGCTATATAAATAAAAAGATTATTATTATTTTGGTGTCAATTGGCAATTTTTTGTTTTTAATTTTATTTTATTTTTTTACTTTTTACAGGTTACACTGAATATAACGAAAACAATACCCAAATCTCTAGAAAAAAAAGTATTAAAAAGACACTTACTGCATGATTTTGAGACACATCAGGGTCATATTAAACAGGTACTACAGATACTAAGAGATAACAAACTATATGCCAAACTAGAGAAATGTGTTTTCACCATTCTGGGGGTGCAGTTTCTGGGGTACCTACTGTCATCATCGGAGTTTCGGATGGATCCAGAAAAGATCCGTGCTGTACTTGATTGGGACCATCCCGAGAACCTGAATCCATTACAGTGCTTTGTGGGTTTTACTAAATTTTACCGGAAAATGAAGAAAAAAAGAAATCACATTTTTACCTAAAAAAAAAATTTTAGCCCCAGATTTCACATTTTAGACCAGAAAATGGGTAAAAGGGGAACCAAATCTTGTCACACAATTTCTGATGACCATGAAAATACCCCATATATGGCTTTACAGTACTGCTTAGCCACACGGCAGGGCTTGGGAGGGAAGGAGTGCTATTTGACTCTTGGGGCACAGATTTCCCTAGAATAGTTTGCGGACTCGATATACAGAGTCCCTAAGTGCCAGAAGAGCACAATACCCCATCCAGTGACCTCTTGGAATTTATCTACAGGTATAGTAATGATTTTGACTCCATGGGTGTTTTCCAGAAACGAGTAGGAGTAGCAATGGATGTAGATAAGTGAAAATTGCAAACCTGCCATTGTAGTGCTTGTACATTGCAGTACCCAGGTAGTTGTAGTGCCCAGTACGTTATGCCCAGCTCGTGCTTCTGGAGACATGCACCTGTAAATTAAGTGAGCTCTCATCGCCACAGAAATACCAAACATGTGGATGCTAAATGCGGTTTAGCCACACTGGGGCTCAGAAGAGAATGGGGCATTTGTATTTTGGAGTGCAAAATTCTCTGGATTTCCTTTGGGGGGGCAAGGCTCCTTCGCTTTTTTTTAGGACCTTTGTATTACCAGCAAAATGGAAACCCCTATATTCCCATTGACAGATGACGGACCTGAGAGGGGATTTGCTTTTTCTGTGGATTTAGGTGAAGCTTTATTGGGAACATTTTACATAACATTTATCCTGCGCTCTACGCTGAGCACTTACATCGGGATTTCCATCTAAATCTCCAAATTACGTGATTCTGATGAAACACGAGATGGATCTAATCACTATAATGAGGAAGATGAGTTACTATGGACTCTGTCTGGACTCTGTTCAGCTCTGTCCTTCTTTTCAGAAGTGCACAAAACTGTTGCCTGTCCGCACTTTTATGCACTCCTAAAATTATGCATGCCAGCAGATCACTGGCCAGACAGTGTCCACAGTGTCTCCATCTGAATCATTATAGTGAATCTTCCACAGGAGGTCAAGAATATGGATGAGTGAACTTGATCAGTAAAGTTCAGGGTCCGTACAGACACCTAATATCTGGTACCAAACCCCAAACATACTTTTAATGTATGTTTTGCTTCCTGTTTGGGTTTTCCATACAAATAAAGCTTGTTGAAAGACTGTGGGCACTTCCAGAGCCATCACAGCCATGCCAAATATTGGCATGACTGTGATTTGCCAGCGCCCAACGTGACCTGGCATGTAGAAAGGCCGGATCATGAGTACTGTCATTATTTTGCTCTTATTAGCTTAGGGACAGGACGCAGCTGGAGTGAGGGACAGAATCTGACTGTGCACACTGCAAAAAACTTGTTGTGTGTACTCTACAACCTAGCATGTGGGAATACTGTGCCAAAAGCCGCTGTGTGAACTCTGCAACCCATATATGGGGGAGAACAGTGAAAAAAGCCGCTGTGTGTACTCTGAATCTGCCCCTGTGGGAGTACTGTGCCAAAAGCTGCTGTGTGTACTCTACACCCTGCCTGTGGGAGTACTGTGTCTTCAAACTGCAGTGTGTACTTTCCAACTTTGCCTGTGAGAGTACTGTGCCTTTAAGCGGCTGTGTGTACTCTACAACCTCACCTGTAGGAGTACTGTGCCTTTAAGCCGCTGTGTGTACTCTGCAACCCTGTCTGTTGGAGTGCTGTGTCTTTAAGTGCTATGTGTACTCTACGCCCCCCGCCTGTGGGAGTGCTGTGCTTTTAAGCCAATGTGTGTACTCTGCACCCCCCGTCTGTGAGAGTACTGTGCCTTTAAGCCGCTGTGTGTACTCTGCAACCCTGCCTGTGGGAGTGCTGTTCTTTTAAGCTCCTATGTGTTTTCTAGTAGTCTGGCAAATAAATAATTGGCATCAGCCATCTCGTTGCCATTTGTAGGCCAAACAAATCATTTTTTTGGACTGCTTTGTGTTTTCTAGTTGTGTGGTAAATTAATAATTGACATAAGCAGTCACTTTGCCATTTGTAGGCCAAGCAAATCATTTTCTGGACCGTTGTGTGTTTTCTAGTAGTGCTACAAATAAATAATTGCCATCAGCCATCTCGTTGAAATTCGAAGGCAAAACAAATAATTTTTTTGGACCTCTGTGTCTTTTCTAGAGATGAGCGTTGTTCTACTCGAACTGTTCGCCAATCTCAAATTCGAGCTGTTTTGGGCGGTGTTCGAGCCGGTCGGCGAACACGAACAATTTGAGAAAAATTCGGCTGTTCGAGGTTATGTTCGATAACTGTTCGTGCACCAAAATCATAACTGGATTTTTTCTCAGTAATGATGAAAATTAATGTTAATACGCAGTTTGAGTGTACAGCGGGGCGGGGGGAGGGGCAGGGGATGGATCTCTGCAGGAACAATGAAGATCTCCATTTTTTTTTCTCTTTCCCGCATTTGCAGTGGGGAGGTGCAATCTGTCAGCCTATCAGCAGCGCACACACGGAGCGAAGTGCTTTTTTTCACACAAGCAAGGGCATGTGTGATTGGCAGTGTATGTCACATGTCCTTGCCCTATAAGACCAAGCCATTTTTCCCGTCGCCACCATTTTCTCACTGCTGCAGCTGCGTGTTAGACGGCACCGCTGTTGCTGTGTGCGCTATACCTTGTTAATTTCAAGCCAATTTTCGCACAAATATACAGATAGCTTGGGAGTAGGGAATAGTTGTGATTGCAGTCCTTTTAAGGACTAGGTTACAGCATTTCCTACGACTTTTATCAGGCAGGTCTGTGCTCTTAAATAGATAGATTGTGGGAGTAAAGACTAATTGTAATTGGAGTCCTTTTCAGGACTAGGTTACATCAGTTCCTATCAGTTTTTGCCAGGCAGGTCTGTGCCAGTGCTGTGCAAGTTTTTTTCACAGCATTTGGCTGAATCTAGCAAAGCTAATCCTTTTTGGCCTATTGCAGAGTGTGTTAGTCAGTGGAGTAGCCTATCTGTGTTGCAAGATATACCACCTGTGTATAGAATACCAATTTTTTTACTGCACCTAGTGAAGTAAAATCTTTTGGGCATAGCATCATTCTATTAGTCCATCTATACTGACCTCCATCAGGTTGCAAACTGAATATAATTTTTTTCTGCATCTAGCTCTGAAAAAATATTTGGGCTTCTAGCAGTGTGTGGGACTTGGTCTATTAGTCCATCTATACTGACCTCCATCAGGTTGCAAATTAAAAATAATTTTTTTCTTCATTTAGCTCTGAAAAAATATTTGGGCTTCTAGCAGTGTGTGGGACTTGTTCTATTAGTCCTTCTATACTGACCTCCAGCAGGTTGCAAATTGAATATAATTTTTTTCTGCATCTAGCTCTGAAAAAATATTTGGGCTTCTAGCGGTGTGTGGGACTTGGTCTATTAGTCCATCTATACTGACCTCCATCAGGTTGCAAATTAAAAATAATTTTTTTCTGCATCTAGCTCTGAAAAAATATTTGGGCTTCTAGCAGTGTGTGGGACTTGGTCTATTAGTCCATCTATACTGACCTCCATCAGGTTGCAAATTAAAAATAATTTTTTTCTGCATCTAGCTCTGAAAAAATATTTGGGCTTCTAGCAGTGTGTGGGACTTGGTCTATTAGTCCATCTATACTGACCTCCATCAGGTTGCAAATTAAAAATAATTTTTTTCTTCATTTAGCTCTGAAAAAATATTTGGGCTTCTAGCAGTGTGTGGGACTTGTTCTATTAGTCCTTCTATACTGACCTCCAGCAGGTTGCAAATTGAATATAATTTTTTTCTGCATCTAGCTCTGAAAAAATATTTGGGCTTCTAGCGGTGTGTGGGACTTGGTCTATTAGTCCATCTATACTGACCTCCATCAGGTTGCAAATTAAAAATAATTTTTTTCTGCATCTAGCTCTGAAAAAATATTTGGGCTTCTAGCGGTGTGTGGGACTTGGTCTATTAGTCCATCTATACTGACCTCCATCAGGTTGCAAATTAAAAATAATTTTTTTCTGCATCTAGCTCTGAAAAAATATTTGGGCTTCTAGCAGTGTGTGGGACTTGGTCTATTAGTCCATCTATACTGACCTCCATCAGGTTGCAAATTGAATAAAAAAATTTTCTGCATCTAGCTCTGAAAAAATATTTGGGCTTCTAGCGGTGTGTGGGACTTGGTCTATTAGTCCATCTATACTGACCTCCATCAGGTTGCAAATTAAAAATAATTTTTTTCTGCATCTAACCCAGCCAATAGTTTTGGCCTAATACCACAGTTTGGCCACTCAGCTCTGCTCGGTTACCATCCATTGTTTTTTTGTGCAAACAACTCCAGAGTTGTGAATTAGTTAACCACCAAAATGAGTGGAAAAAGGCCTGCTGCTGGTGGAAAGGGGAATAGGCGTGTTGGGAAGGGGAAAAAAGGTTGTGTCCGTGGGGTAGGTGCAGAAGAAAGACCATCTTCCAGCCAAACTAAAATGTCTACTTCTTTTAGCGGACAATGTGATAAGATCCCTTTCTTACGGCCACGCCAATCGCTACAAATTCCAGATGAGGCACAAAAACAGCAGGTGCTTCAACGGATATCAAGTGCTCCTTTAAGTGGGCTCTCCTCCACATCAACTTCAACATCACAAATACTCCAGTCCTCAAAGGTGTCACCCAAATCGCACTTGCTTCCTCACAGCTCCCAAATCTCCAGCTGCCCGTCTGAGTATGAGGTAGAACAGATGGTTGAGTCTGCAGAGCTGTTTACTCATACTATAGCCTGGGAATCAGAGGTCGACTCCAGCGCTTCTGTGAATCCAGACGAGGAAATGATCTGCACTGATGCCCAGAATCTTTATGAGTCGGATCCAGGACCAGACGCAGAAGGTTCTGACCATAATGTAGACCCTCATTCCCAAACTGTAACTCCTGTTGGTGGAGACAATGAGGAAGACGATGATAAGACTCAAATACCTGATTGGAGCGACAACTTTAGTTTTTTGTCAGGGCAGGAACAGGTTGGCTCTGAGGACGACGGGTGTGATAACGCACAGGGTGATGATGATGAGGTCGGAGATCCCACTTACTGTCAACCCACAGTCAGCCAAGAGATGAGGTCAGCAGAGGAGGTGGAGGAAGATGCTAGTGACGACGAGGTCAGGTTGCGCCTTCCTGGACAGAGACGTAGTACTGGAAGCACGTCAACAACTGCATCCTCAAACACAACTCTGCCTCTCACCACAAGTCGTGGTGGCTCTTTAGGTCGCATGGGTGCTAAGCCTTGCATAGCCTGGGCATTTTTTCAGATCGATAAAGATGACCCAACTCGTGTTATCTGTAACATTTGTCAGCAAAAGCTAAGTAGAGGCCAAAAAATACATAGTTTGAGTACTTCATGCATGAACCGGCACATGGACATGAAGCATAAGTTGCAGTGGGAAGCTCAGTGTGCTACAATGCGGTCTAGCCGGCCGGGCCAACCACCGTCTGCCATATCTTGTGCATCCGCGGCCTCTTCATCCTCTGTGACTGGGGGGACAGCAGTCACACCTGTTTTGGGGCGCAGACCTGCCACCTCTTTACCCGCAACAGCCAGCGTGATTGGCAGGTCATCATTTTCTTTGGAGGTGGTAACACCAGCTGGTCTTGAGCGCTGTCCGACATCGATAGCACCACCTTTGGATCAAGGCAACCTAACATGTCCGCCTGCATCTTCCTCACAGACCGGCAGTTTGCCGGGGACACCCTTATCAACCCCGTCTAAGCACAATAGCCAGCCCTCGGTCCCTCAGATGTGGACAAGTAAAAGACCATTTCCTCCTAGCCATGAGAAAGCTAAGAGGTTGAATTTCACCATCTGCAAGCTCTTGGCTACAGAAATGCTGCCTTTCCGCCTGGTGGACACAGAGGATTTTCGAGACCTTATGTCCGTCGCAGTGCCCCAGTACCAGATGCCCAGTCGGCACTACTTCTCAAAGAAAGGTGTGCCTGCGCTCCACCAGCATGTCGCACACAACATCACCGCTTCTTTGAGAAACTCTGTGTGTGACAGGGTGCATTTCACCACAGACACTTGGATGAGTAGGCATGGACAGGGGCGTTACATGTCGCTGACTGGGCACTGGGTAACTATGGTGATAGCAGGACAAGGGGCTGCTGTCCAAGTCTTGCCGTCCCCACGAGTTGTGCGTCAATCCTCTTTATGTCATTTTTCCTCCACTGCTTCTGCCTCCTCAACCTCCTCTCGGTCTTCCACCTGCACCCAAAGCCTGTCTGGTCATGCCACAAGCTTTCTAACTGCGCAGAAGGGATCCTGCACACCTCCTTACTATGCTGGCAGTAGGGCTCAACGTCATCAGGCGGTTTTTACATTGAAATGTCTGGGAAATGTGAGTCACACAGCTGAGGAGTTGTGGTCAGCTCTGGAGAACCAATTTCATGAATGGTTGTCTCCACTGGACCTGAATCCAGGGAAGGCCGTGTGCGACAATGCTGCAAACCTGGGTGCGGCCCTTCGCCGGGGCAATGTCACACACGTGCCTTGTATGGCTCACGTGTTGAACCTGGTTGTCCAGCAATTTTTAGCCCACTATCCCAGACTAGATGGCCTTCTGCAGAGGGCACGGTCGCTGTGTGCTCACTTCCGCCGTTCGCATCCCGCAGCTCAGCGACTTACATCTCTACAGAAGTCGTTGGGCCTGCCACTTCACCGGCTAAAATGCGATGTGCCTACCCGGTGGAATTCAACTCTGCACATGTTGCAGCGACTGTGGCAGCACCGACAAGCCCTGGTGCAATACGTTCTGACGTATAGCCTGGGCCAACGAGATTCAGAGGTGGGGCAAATCACGCTGGAGGAGTGGTCTCAGATCAGGGACCTATGCACCCTTCTGCACAGTTTTGAAATGGCGACGAAGATGTTTAGTGCTGACGATGCCATTATCAGCATGACTATTCCGGTGATTTACATGCTGGAGCACATGTTAAACAGAATTCGGAGTCAGGTGGTGGCACAAGAGGAGGTGGAGGAAGTAGAGGAGGAGGAGTTGTATGCGGAAGGGCTAACATCTGCAAGGTCCAGACGGTCGGCAGCACCAAGGCGGCAGGCATGTGAGGGTGGGGGAGATGATTTTACCAGGGCGCATGGTAGCAGCCAAACTAGTGAGGAAGGTGCAGGAGCCCAGGAAGAAGTGGAGGACGAACTGATGGAAGACTCATCAGATGAGGGAGACCTTGATCACATTTCTGTTGTGCGAGGTTGGGGGGAGAGGACAGAGGAAGGAAGCATGATTGCTACCTCGCCACCAACACAACAGGGACTTGGTGCTCCTGGATGCGCAACACACATGAGTGCCTTCTTGCTGCACTACCTGCAACATGACCCTCGAATTGTGAGAATTAGAAATAATCCTGACTACTGGGTTGCCACACTGTTAGATCCCCGGTACAAAAGTAAATTTGCAGAAATTATTCCTGCCATAGAAAGGGATGCACGCATGCAGGAGTATCAGCAGAGACTGTTGCAGAATCTTACATGTGCTTTTCCACAAAATACCAGTGGTGCACGTAGTGAATCTCACAGTTCCAACTTGCCAACCGTGGGACCGTCAAGTGTTCAGCACTCAAACCGTAACAGAACCACAGTATCTGCTGGTAACATCAATTTTGCGGAATCATTTCACCACTTTTTTAGCCCATCCTTTGCAAGGCCACAGGAGACAAGAAGTCTGACACATAGTCAACGCCTAGAGACGATGGTACAGGAGTATCTCCAAGTAAACATTGAAGCCACGACTGTGTCACTGGACCCTTGCTCTTTTTGGGCTTCCAATCTGGATAAATGGCCGGAGCTAGCCACTTACGCCTTGGAGATCTTGTCATGCCCCGCAGCCAGCGTTCTGTCTGAACGTGTGTTCAGCGCTGCTGGTGGTGTGCTGACAGATAAGCGCACGCGGCTCTCCACTGATAATGTAGACAGACTCACGTTCATAAAGATGAACAAATCATGGATCCGAAACGACTTTTCTACCCCTGTGTCATCCTGGGGAGAGTAAAAGCTTGATGATTGGTTAAAATCACCCTACCAACCGTTTTAAGCTTTCAAATTACTAATCATGTTTATCTGTATCTTGACTGGAAAATAATTTGGGCTTTGTAGCAGTGTGCAGCACTGATCCTATTATGCCATCTATAATAAGCTTCACCAGATTTAAAATTAAAAATAATTTTTAGCTGCATCTAGCCCGGAAAATAATTTTGGGGCTCCGAGATGCGCAAGACACATAAGTGCCTTCTTGCTGCACTACCTGCAGCATGACCCTCATATTGTCAGAATTCGAAGTAATCATGACTACTGGGTTGCCACACTCTTAGATCCCCCAAACTTTTCGATCAACCTTTTCATTTTAATAAAGACCAAAAAAATGGTCATTTTTGAAATTATAAGCATTAGCAGGTTGTTAGAAACTGAAATCAAACAGTTTTCAACTCAAAACTTTATTCTAGGTGATGTTACATTTTCACATAGGACCCCTTGTTCGAAAGGAGCTTCTGAACTCTCTCGTCCATTGAATTTGTCAGGTTTTGGATGGTTTCTGCTTCAATTGTTTTGCATGAGGACAGAATACCCTCCCAGAGCTGTTGCTTAGATGTGAACTGCCTCCCGCCATCATAGACACTCCTTTTAATGATGTTCCAAAGGTTCTGAATGGGGTAGAGGTCAGGGGAGCATGGGGGTCACACCATAAGTTTGTCCCCTTTTATGCCCATATCAGCCAGAGATGCAGATGTTTTATGTGCAGCATGAGATGGTGCATTATCATGCAGAAAAATGATCTTGCTGTGAAATACACGGTTCTTCTTCTTGAACCATGGCAGGAAGTGCTGTTTGAGAAAATCCACATACATTATGGAGTTCATCTTTAGCGCCTTCAGGGATCCTAAAGGGGCCGACAATCTCTCTCCCCATGATTCCAGCCCAAAACATTACTCCACCTCCTCCTTGTTGGCGCTGTAGCCGTGTTTGCGTGGGGTGTCCATCAACCAGCCATCCTCCACTCCATTCATCTGGACCATCGAGCGCTGCACGGCACTCATCCGTGAACAAAACAGTTTTGAAATCAGTCTTCATGTAATGTTTGGCCCACTGGAGCCGTTTCTGCTTGTGTGAAGTGGATAGAGGAGGTCGACAGGATGGCATATGCACAGCTGCAAACCTCTGAAGGACCCTGCATCTTGTTGTTCGGGGGACGTTGGAGGCACAAGCAGCTTCAAAAACTTGTCTGTTGCTATGACAAGGCTTTTTTGCCGCTGCTGTTTCAACCTGACGTAATTGCCTGTAGGAAAGAGTCCTCAATTTGCCCTTATCAGCACGCACACGTGTGTACTGTGAATCAGCTACATACTTCTTGATTGCCAAGACACTTCATCCTGATCATCGCACAATGTTGATTGTAGTCATGCCTTGACCTAAACACTCCACAATTTGTTGCTTCTCAGCAGCCGACACATCCTTTTTCTTTCCCATTTTGGCAGAAAATGTAGGCTGCTTAATAATGTGAGAGAGCCTTCTTAAGTAGTCTTGCCTTTCATTGGACACACCTGCCAAACTAATTAGCACAGGTGTCTGCAATTGCTTACAGTAATATAAAGAGCCCTGACACACATCACCATCAATGAGTTTAACTGACAAACAAACAAATTCTTCCCTTATCACTCCTAAACACTTTTTGCATAATAATTTGGAACGCGGTGTACATGTGCTTTTCCACAAAACACCAGTGGTTCACGTAGTGAATCTTACAGTTCTAACTTGCCAACCGTGGTCTGTATGGAATTGTTCAATAAAGGGCCCAAAATTAAGATAACATAGATGGGAGAGGTCTCTATGAATAGGAATTCCTAAGTATTTGATACCCTGTGAGGGCCAGGCAAAGGGAAAGTTGGACTGGATGGAATCCTATATGGATTTAGGGAGGGAGACATCGAGGGCCTCAGACTTCGCTGCATTGATTTTAAAATTTTACCATGTAACAAAGTGATCTATTTCAGCCATAACAGCAGGGATGGATATATGTGATTGAGTGATATATACTAGGACATCATCAGCAAATAGAGAGCACTTGTACTCGGTGCCTCCCACCTCAATCCACCTAATATTGGGGTTATGGCGAATTGATGAGAGCAGGTGCTCCGTCACTAGGATGTATAAGAGAGGGGACAGAGGACATCCCTGCCTTGTCCCATTGGTGATTGTGAAAGGTGATGAAAATGTTCTGACGCACCCCCTGGGCCTTGGGACACCCGGAGCCGGACCCTTTTTGGTGGATGCTGGTGGTTGTAGTCTTCGTGGCGGCGATCCGGTTCCGTGGCTCAGGGCGGTCAAACCAGTGGCGGAACTATTTATGTGGTTTTGATGTTTAAATGTCCGACTACGCCACCCGTGGATTGCGGTCAGAGTGAACCGCCGCTACAGGGCAGACCGCTAAGGCTGGTGTTGTGGGTGCAGCAGAGCGTAGCATAACTCCCCACGGGAGGAGTATAGCCTCAGGGCAGTGTATGCGGAGGATGGGGGTGATGGTGCAGGGCAGCAGCAGTAACGACACGGAGTCAGTGATGCAGTTCAGGGCCTTTACTCACAGTTCTTATTATCCAGACCACGTCTGCAGGTAACGGCTGCCCACGTCGTACTGTGCTCACCAGGTGAGGGGCTCAGACAACTCCCAGATAACTTTGGAGCGCTTCACAGGACCCCCTTTGTGTGTCCTTTGTCTGGCCTTTCTTACCAACACTTCTGTCCGGTTGCCTCGGGCCTCCTCTTGGTAAACTTGGCGCCAGTTTCCCTGACCCTATGTGGTGCCTTCCTAGCGGGTGGAGCAAGGGGCTGCGCCACATAAAATGTCAGAGCCTCCGGTTTCTAGCTGAGGGTCGTTTCCTGCCTCCACTAGTTCGGGGACCGGTCTCCCCCTTTGGCCTGACCCCTCCACGCAGGTGGATTCGGGCGTGCGGTGGCGACTCGCCCGTCCGCACCCCTGGGATCCCTTCATTCCTCGTTCCTGGAGCCTTCTCCGCTCCTCTTCCTTCCTTCTCCCTCTTGCAGGCCTGGGCCTCTGTTACTAGGCCCGCCTCCGGAGCAGAGCTCATGCAGAGCCCCTGCTCCCTGCCACTTCTGCTCAGACTTCTCTGCACTGAACTAAGATGGTGCCCACCTTTTATACTCCCTTCTCAATGCACCCAGGAACTGCTTCCTCCCTGCTCCTGCACTGCAGGGTTCCCCTTCCTCAGTGTTCCCTCCCCCCACTCCAGCCAGGGACAGGGACTGTCGTGCCCATCTCAGGGGCATATTGGTCGCCCTGCCCCACGGCAATGTGGTGTAATGCATGCAGGTGTCGGGTCCTGATCCACACTCCATCCTTATCTGAGAGTGAGATATCACACCTCTGGGTGAGGTGCAATACGTCTGTAGCAACCGAGCCCTCGGTGCTACAGTTCCATTTATCTTCAGCCTAGGTGACGTATTGTGATACAGGGCCGTGATTTTGGCTATAAAAGGGTCCCCTAGACCCCTACCCCAAGCTTTTTAAGAGAATCATATATGGCGTGCCAGGAGACTCTATGGAATGCTTTCTCAGCATCCAACGAGAGTATCTACTTACAAATTTTTAACTGCATCTAGCCCAGGAAATACTTTGTGCCTAGTAGCAGTGTCTGCTAGTCAGCGGATTATCCCGGCTGTTAAGCAAGCTACACCACCTGTAGTTTGGACACTTAATTTTTTCAAAGGAAATGCTTCGGGACCACGGGATACTTAGTGAAGAGCATCAGGAGGCACCCCAAGGCATAGGGGCTGGGACTGGCACTAGGATGCCTTGCGGTGGACAGCCGAGCTCGATCCTTATAAAAGCTTTTTAACTGCAGCAGCTTTAGTGGACGCTACTGGAGCTGGAATTACGCGGCTGCTGGCATGAGACTTGCCCTCCAATAGATCCTTGTAAATGGATTTAAAGTGTATTCATTCAAATTAGAGGGACAATTTAAATTAAAAAGCTTAGAGCTGCCTCCACCACAGGGGGGCTCTCTCGACCCACCAGCGGACAGGCACCAGTATTGGGAGAGGGGGGCTGGCCGTCAGGGTTCACCGCGGCTCTGGCACAAACCCGGCGACACGGAGGTGGCACGGGCAGGAGCGGACTGGCCGTCTCGGCTTCTCACTTTTTGGATTTTAGAAGGGCATGACATGCCTATATCTGTGTCTCCCCCTCCTTTTACTCCTCCACCTCTTTTCTTTTCGCATGACTATATGTACTTGTCACTTTTCCATGTGTTAGTTGTGTCTTCTGAGCAGTTTGTCAGCTTTTGGACACCTTTGAAGGTGTTTTCTATGTGTTTCTATGTGTTTTTGTTTGCCTGCCATTGGTTTTAACGGTGTTCGAAGGTGTTCGACGAACAGTTCGACGAACAGTTCGGCGAACACACGGGTGTTCGACGAACCGAACTCGAACACTACGGGGGTGGCTCAACACTAGTCTTTTCTAGTAGTGTGGGAAATATATAAATCTACTCTTCCGCCATCTGTTTGCGAGTAATGTGCAGAAAAACAATTTACAACAATGAGGAGAGCATGAAATAGGGGATGTGGATGTGGCCGTGGTGGTGCTGGTGTAGCTGCTGATGGTGGTGGTGGTGTAGCTACTGCAGGGAGAGGATGTAGTCATTCTGTACCTGCTGTGTGCCCAAATGCAATACCTTCCTCTGATGCACGCAAGAGACAGGACATTATGCGTCCTTTCGTAGGCCCGGAAACCCCTGCACTAATGGTGAGACCACAATATGTTGAAAAGGTGTTAGATTGGATGGCTGAGAGTGGCTCTATTTCCTTTGCATTACCATTCACCTGGTCCACTGATGGGTTTTTATAAAGCAAGGAAATTTACAACACCTGGCCTTTCCTAATGATGATAGTGAACAAGCCATATTCATTACAGGCTAATTAAGACCTGAAACCTTGGTCAAAATTATCTGAGCACATAAATCTCCAAGGGTGCCCAAACTTTTGCATAGGCCCATTTTCGTTCTTGTAATTTTTAAAATGTAAAAAATGACAATATATATACTGTATATCTTTTGCCTTACAAAGGAAATGTGTCATCTTTAACTTTCGGCCTTTTAGAGATCATTTATCTTCAACTTGCTTAACTGTTAACAACAACAGTAATTTTGACCAGGGGTGCCCAAACTTTTACATGCCACTGTAGGTTATAATGAGTGTGCCTGTGTAAGTGTCTCAAGTGCGTGTGAAAACTGTCACCACACGCACTAGAAACACTGTGAGCCTAATACAGAGTCCCTCTTCCTTCTAATATTTGGCTGTTCTTGCATTGTCCGCATAGGCTTTGTGAGTTTCTGCGTCCCTCCTTCATAAATTAATCAGGATGGGTCTGACCATGTCACACACACCACATGCCCAGATAAGGTAGTAAAATGTTAAAATTACATTTATCGGTGACTACCCGTGAGTGTAATTTTATTTCCCTCTCTACTTTTTCATCTACTATAGTCATAGGCGATGGGGAAATACGGTGAGAGATGGGTGGAGGAGGTGTTTTTTCTTCTCTTTTTAATTTTACCTTATACACAAGTCATTATACAGGAAAGAATGATTCCTAACATTTTTTCCTGTAACATACATTTTTTCTTTGTTTTTTTTATGTTTTCTTGTCAGTTTGTAAAAGTGGAGTAATACTCTGACAACATTGTTCCCAGCAGCGACCAGGGAGTCAGAGATGCGTCCAGGCATCTTTCCCATGCTGTTCCCATTCCATTTGAGCACTGTTTCAATCCACATTAGCAACTTTTCTGCCTCCCCAGCTCTTCTGTTATAGTCTTCTGGAAAAATGCTTGAGTTTTCCATTGACTTCCATTATACTAGGTACTCGAGTCAAGCCCGTCCAAGCATCAGACTTGCTCAATTCGAATACTGAGCACTTAAGCATTTTAGTGCTCGATCATCACTAGTGGTCATCACAACATTTCTAAAATTACTATTTATCTCTGTTGCACCAGAGTCACAAACATATTTACTTGACAGGTTATTTCCACCTTGATTATCTCATCATTAAAACCATGAAGAGCATTTCTGCTGATGACCTATAATTGCCCGTCTGAGATCATTAGAAGACAAAACTCCAACTCTTCATCATCTCGGCTAACACACTATAGCACCTCTTAAAGATTATTACTTGGACAATGTTATTGCAGAAGTCTGATTTACATCCACTGTTCTATACACATATCTTAGTGATTTGGGCATTAGTTTTGGCATAGTATCTCCCATTCTCACTCAGATAACAGCAACCTTGGCCAGAATTAGTCACTTAAGAGAATAAAAACAGGTCAATTTAATGTAATGGTTCAATTGCTTGTGTACACAGGAACATATCACAACTTTCCATGCAGCTTTTCTTATTTATTTAATATCAGTGAAAATAAAATCCCTTCTACTAAAGTTAAACCACATTGCAATTTTGTTGATCATTACTTTTTGCCAAAGAACTGTAATATCAAAATTACTTGTGTTGGAAAATCAATATCAGAGTTTTGATCAATTTTCCTGGCTAAAGCGATGCACTATCATAAAAAAAAAGCTTTTTACTCAGATAAACAGCTAGAGATGAGGAAACTTTTGCAGTAAATCTCAATGTTGCAATAACTTTATGTACAAAAATAGAACAATAGCATAGAACAATATATAATGCTTTGTATATGCTATATCTATATTTAGAGTGCGAGAGAGAGAGAAAGATATATATGTATATATAGATATACAGTGGGTACGGAAAGTATTCAGACCCCTTTAAATTTTTCACTTTTTGTTTCATTGCAGCCATTTGGTAAATTCTAAAAAGTTCATTTTTTTCTCATTAAAGTACACTATACACCCCATCTTTACTGAAAAAAACAGAAATGTAGAAATTTTTGCAAATTTATTAAAAAAAAAAAAAACTGAAATATCACATGGTCATAAGTAGTGTTGAGCGAATTTGTTTGCCATTTCAAATTCGGGTTCGTGTTCGGGGTTCCGGCTTGTTCGTGCCAAAAAATCAGCTCCGCCCATGAACATCCCTGATTTGCCACGCTGTCACGCAGATAACATCTGTGACAGCACCTGTCCTTTCAGCATGCTTACAGAGGAGGACTTCTTTGATGGCATCTGATGGTGGTGATGGAGGAGAGGGAGATGGTGATGGTGAGAGTGGTCGTGACTCTGAGTTGCCACTCACAAAAAAAATGATGCAATCTTTCCTTGGTTCCTTGTGAGCCTCATTACAGGAAGATATGCGCGGCATGTTGAAAGATTGAAAGGGGGAGATAAGGTAGATTCTTTAGGAGATCGTTCGGCACATATTGAAACAAAACTGGCAGAATATGCTTCATCACTAGTGTTGAGCGACACCTTCCAATATCAGGAAATATCGTATCGGATTGGATCGGACCGATACTCAAAAAGTATCGGATATCGCCGATTCCGATACCGGAAACCAATGCAAGTCAATGGGACAGAAATATCGGAATGAAAATAAACCCTTTCTTTCCTTGTAGGTTAATTCTACATGAAGTAAAACAACTAAGAATAATGTAGAATGTATTATGCGAAAATCCGGCAATTTATCAGCGCATACACCGGTACCCGACAATTTACAACAGAAAGAATAGAGCTTCACACATAGATTAGATAGATAGAAACATGTCAGTCACATATATATGAAGTACAGTGACAGTGTTGCTCAATGTACTTGTCATTTAGTGCAAAGGATTTATTAAAAAAAATATTAGTGTTTTCATGCACCGTCTCTTTAAAAAAGCCGGCCGGCAATTCAGCAGCGGTACCCGACAAATTATAACAGAATAGAGCTTCACACATAGATTAGATAGATAGAAACATGTCAGTCACATATATATGAAGTACAGTGACAGTGTTGCTTACTGTACTTGTCATTTAGTGTAAAGGATTTATTTAAAAAAATAATAGTGTTTTAATGCACCGTCTCTTTAAGAAAGACGGCCGGCAATTCAGCATCTGTACCCGACAATTTAGAATAGAAGGAATAGAGAATCATACATAGATTAGATAGATAGAAACATGTCAGTCACATATATATGAAGTACAGTGACAGTGTTGCTTACTGTACTTGTCATTTAGTGTTAAAATAAAGGATTTATTTAAAAAAAAATTGGCGTGGGGTTCCCCTTAATTTTAGTCTCTAGCGGAGGTTAAGCAGACGGCTGGGGCAGATGTTTGAAGCCTGGGAAGGGGGTAATACCCACGGAGCTTCCCAGGCTGCTAATATCAGCCCCCAGCGGAATACTTAGCCTTTATTAGCTATTAAAATGGGGGACCCCCCCCAAAAAATGACGTGGGGTCCCCCCTAATTTAATAGCTAGCAAAGGCTAGGCAGACAGCTGGGGGCTGATATTAATAGCCCAGGAAGGGTGCCATGAATATTGGCCCCCTCCCAGGCTAGAAACACCAGCCGTCAGCCGCTCCAGTAATAAAGAGAATGACGGCACTTCCACTAAAAAAACTAGGTGTGAACAGGTGCTTACTAAGAGCAGCTACCTCCATATATAATGAACAAATAAAGTAGCACACTGTAACACTGAGTATATAGATGTGAAATATGAAATATGAATAGCATAACTGCTGTAAAAAATAGAAATAAATGAAAAATTTTTTGAAAAATTTTTTTAGCGCATGAAATATGAAGTATGGAAAATGAATAGCATTACTGCTGTAAATAAATGAGAAATCTTAGCGCATAAATTGGCCAATTCATGTGTACCTGACAGCCGTGGTAAGGCGTTTCTCGATGTCAGGACCTACCAATGTGAATACCTCTCTAAGAGACCTCCGTCTGCTTATGTGTGGGAAAGACAGATCCTGATGCATTTAAAACCACCTGCGGCATGGGGGTGGGGGTGGAGTGCTCAGTCAACGCTAAATCTAGTAACAAAGAGAATGACGGCACTTCCACTACAAAAACTAGGTGTGAACAGGTGCTTACTAAGAGCAGCTACCTCCATATATAATGAACAAATAAAGTAGCACACTGTAACACTGAGTATATAGATGTGAAATATGAAATATGAATAGCATAACTGCTGTAAAAAATAGAAATAAATGAAAAATTTTTTGAAAATTTTTTTTAGCGCATGAAATATGAAGTATGGAAAATGAATAGCATTACTGCTGTAAATAAATGAGAAATCTTAGCGCATAAATTGGCCAATTCATGTGTACCTGACAGCCGCGGTAAGGCGTTTCTCGATGTCAGGACTAGTGTTGAGCCACCCCCGTAGTGTTCGGGTTCGGTTCGGTTCGTCGAACACCGGGATGTTCGAGGAACTGTTCGTCGAACTGTTCGTCGAACACCTTAGAACACCGTCGAACACCGTTAAAACCAATGGCAGGCAAACAAAAACACATAGAAACACATAGAAAACACCTGCAAAGGTGTCCAAAAGCTGACAAACTGCTCAGAAGACACTCTCTTTAAAAAAGCCGGCCGGCAAATTCAGCAGCGGCATACACCGGTACCCGACAATTTAGACAAGAAGGAATAGAGCATCACACATAGATTAGATAGATAGAAACATGTCAGTCACACATATAAGAAGCACAGTGACAGTGTTGGTTACTGCACTTGTCATTTAGTGTAAAGGATTTATTAAAAAAAATATTAGTGTTTTCATGCACCGTCTCTTTAAAAAAGCCGGCCGGCAATTCAGCATCTGTACCCGACAATTTAGAACAGAAAGAATAGAGCTTCACACATAGATTAGATAGATAGAAACATGTCAGTCACATATATATGAAGTACAGTGATAGTGTTGGTTACTGTACTTGTCATTTAGTATTAAAATAAAGGATTTATTATTAAAAAAATTGGCGTGGGGTTCCCCTTAATTTTAGGCTCTAGCGGAGGTTAAGCAGACGGCTGGGGCAGATGTTTGAAGCCTGGGAAGGGGGTAATACCCACGGAGCTTCCCAGGCTACTAATATCAGCCCCCAGCTGAATACATAGCCTTTACTAGCTATTAAAATGGGGGACCCCCCAAAAAAAATGACGTGGGGTCCCCCCTAATTTAATAGCTAGCAAAGGCTAGGCAGACAGCTGGGGGCTGATATTAATAGCCCAGGAAGGGAGCCATGAATATTGGCCCCCTCCCAGGCTAGAAACACCAGCCGTCAGCCGCCCCAGAAATGGCGCATTCATAGGATGCGCCAATTCTGGCACTTAGCCTCGCTCTTCCACGCTGCCCTGGTGTGGTGGCAGGGGGTAATAGGGTTGGGGTTGATGTCAGCTTATAATGCCAGCTGACATCAAGCCCAGGTTAGTAATGGAGAGGCGTCTATAAGACACCCCCATTACTAACCCCATAGTCAAAGTTAAAAAAAACACAAACACCCAGAATAAAGTCCTTTAATTGAAATAAAGACACAATCCTTTATTGTTCTAAATTAAACCATACTTACCATCACGCCCATTCCAGCTGAAGCCAACGATCTCCTGCAATAAAAGAAAAATAATAAAGCAACCTCATCCTTACCTTTCCATGGTTCCCACGACAGCTTCAGCTCTGCTACATCGAGATGACAGGCTGGACCGCAGCAGAACGCTGCCATCCAGCCTCTCATCCCGCAGACACTGAGAAGCGCAGGCTTGCTTGCGCTGC
This sequence comes from Phyllobates terribilis, assembly GCF_046119375.1. Classification (NCBI taxonomy): domain Eukaryota; kingdom Metazoa; phylum Chordata; class Amphibia; order Anura; family Dendrobatidae; genus Phyllobates; species Phyllobates terribilis. The sequence goes on from NW_027362761.1 coordinate 878,586,225, forward strand.
TCAGCGTCTCTCTGTGACGACATCCAGATGAGCCGAGTTCATGTCCAATGAACTCGGCTCACCTCATGCATGTCACTGACAGCGTGGGAAAATTCTCACGCTGAAGCGGTGAGTGCAGGAGAATTCTCCCACGCTGTCAGTGACGTGCATAAGGTGAGCTCATGTCCAATGAACTCAGCTCACCTCCTGCACGTCACTGACAGCATGGGAGAATTCTCCTGCACTCAGCGCTTCAGCGTGAGAATTCTCCCACGCTGAAGCGCTGAGTGCAGGAGAATTTTCCCACGCTGTCAGTGACGTGCAGGAGGTGAGCTGAGTTCATTGGACATGAGCTCACCTCATGCACATCACTGACAGCGTGGGAGAATTCTCCTGCACTCAGCACTTCAGCGTGAGAATTTTCCCACGCTGTCAGTGACGTGCATGAGGTGAGCCGAGTTCATTGGACATGACCTCGGCTCATCTGGATGCCGTCACAGCGAGACAGTGAGGAGCGCAAGCATGCCTGCGCTTCTCAGTGTCTGCGGGATGACAGACTGGATGGCAGCGTTCTGCTGCGGTCCAGCCAGTCATCTCGATGTAGCAAAGCTGAAGCTGTCGTGGGAACCATGGAAAGGTAAGGATGAGGTTGGTTTATTATTTTTCTTTTATTGCAGGAGATCGTTGGCTTCAGCTGGAATGGGTGTGATGGTAAGTATGGTTTAATTTAGAACAATAAAGAATTGTGTCTTTATTTCAATTAAAGGACTTTATTCTGGGTGTTGTGTTTTTTTTAAATACTTTACTAGAAATTCATGGCGGTCATGTCTAATACTGGCGTGACCCCATGAATTTTGGGCTTGGGGCCAGCTGATAATACCAAGCTGGCCCTAACCCCTTTATTACCCAGTGAGCCACCGCACCAGGGCCCTGGATGAGTTGGGTACAGCGCCAGAAGATGGCGCTTCTATGAACGCGCCATTTTCCGGGGTGGCTGCGGACTGCAATTTGTAGCGGGGGGGGGCCCAGAAAGCTTGGGCCTCCCTGCGCTGCAGATTCCAGCCCCCAGCTGCCTAGTTGTACCTGGCTGGACACAAAAATAGGGCGAAGCCCCACGTACTTTTTTTTAAATTATTTCATGAAATTCATGAAATAATTAAGAAAAAAAGGCCTTCCCTATATTGTTGTGTCCGGCCAGGTACAAATAGGCAGCTGGTGGTTGGGGGCAGCCCGTTCCTGCCTGCTGTACCTGGCTGGACACTAATATAGTGCGAAGCCCCACTTCAATTTTTTTAAATTATTTCAGGAAATTCATGAAATAATTTAAAAAAAATTGACGTGGGGCTTCGCACTATGTTTGTGTCCAGCCAGGTACAGCAGGCAGGAACGGGCTGCCCCCAACCACCAGCTGCCTATTTGTACCTGGCCGGACACAACAATATAGGGAAGCCCTTTTTTTCTTAATTATTTCATGAAATAATTTAAAGAAAATTGACGTGGGGCTTCGCCCTGTTTTTGTGTCCAGCCAGGTACAACTAGGCAGCTGGGGACTGGAATCCGCAGCGCAGGGAGGCTCAAGCTTTCTGGGCCACCCCCGCTGCAAATTGCAGTCCGCAGCCACCCCGGAAAATGGCGCGTTCATAGAAGCGCCATCTTCTGGCGCTGTACCCAACTCATCCAGGGCCCTGATGCGGTGGCTCACTGGGTAATAAAGGGGTTAGGGCCAGCTTGGCATTATCAGCTGGCCCTAAGCCCGAAATTCATGGGGTCACGCCAATATTAGACATGACCACCATGAATTTCTAGTAAAGTATTTAAAAAAAACACAACACCCAGAAAAAAGTCCTTTAATTGAAATAAACACACAATTCTTTATTGTTCTAAATTAAACCATACTTACCATCACGCCCATTCCAGCTGAAGCCAACGATCTCCTGAAATAAAAGAAAAATAATAAAGCAACATCATCCTTACCTTTCCATGGTTCCCATGACAGCTTCAGCTCTGCTACATCGAGATGACAGGCTGGACCGCAGCAGAACGCTGCCATCCAGCCTGTCATCCCGCAGACACTGAGAAGCGCAGGCTTGCTTGCGCTCCACAGTGTCTCTCTGTGAGGGCATCCAGATGAGCCGAGTTATTGTCCAATGAACTCGGCTCACCTCATGCACGTCACTGACAGCGTGGGAAAATTCTCCTGCACTCAGCGCTTCAGCGTGGGAGAATTCTCACACTGAAGCGCTGAGTGCAGGAGAATTCTCCCACGCTGTCAGTGACATGCAGGAGGTGAGCTGAGTTCATTGGACATGAGCTCACCTTATGCACGTCACTGACAGCGTGGGAAAATTCTCCTGCACTCAGCGCTTCAGCGTGGGAGAATTCTCACGCTGAAGCGCTGAGTGCAGGAGAATTCTCCCACGCTGTCAGTGACGTGCAGGAGGTGCGCTGAGTTCATTGGACATGAGCTCACCTTATGCACGTCACTGACAGCGTGGGAGAATTCTCCTGCACTCACCGCTTCAGCGTGAGAATTTTTCCACGCTGTCAGTGACGTGCATGAGGTGAGCCGAGTTCATTGGACATGAACTCAGCTCATCTGGATATGGTCACAGAGAGACGCTGAGCAGCGCAAGCAAGCCTGCGCTTCTCAGTGTCTGCGGGATGAGAGGCTGGATGGCAGCGTTCTGCTGCGGTCCAGCCTGTCATCTCGATGTAGCAGAGCTGAAGCTGTCGTGGGAACCATGGAAAGGTAAGGATGAGGTTGCTTTATTATTTTTCTTTTATTGCAGGAGATCGTTGGCTTCAGCTGGAATGGGCGTGATGGTAAGTATGGTTTAATTTAGAACAATAAAGGATTGTGTCTATTTCAATTAAAGGACTTTATTCTGGGTGTTTGTGTTTTTTTTAACTTTGACTATGGGGTTAGTAATGGGGGTGTCTTATAGACGCCTCTCCATTACTAACCTGGGCTTGATGTCAGCTGGCATTATAAGCTGACATCAACCCCAACCCTATTACCCCCTGCCACCGCACCAGGGCAGCGTGGAAGAGCGAGGCTAAGTGCCAGAATTGGCGCATCCTATGAATGCGCCATTTCTGGGGCGGCTGACGGCTGGTGTTTCTAGCCTGGGAGGGGGCCAATATTCATGGCTCCCTTCCTGGGCTATTAATATCAGCCCCCAGCTGTCTGCCTAGCCTTTGCTAGCTATTAAATTAGGGGGGACCCCACGTCATTTTTTTTGGGGGGTCCCCCATTTTAATAGCTAGTAAAGGCTATGTATTCAGCTGGGGGCTGATATTAGTAGCCTGGGAAGCTCCGTGGGTATTACCCCCTTCCCAGGCTTCAAACATCTGCCCCAGCCGTCTGCTTAACCTCCGCTAGAGCCTAAAATTAAGGGGAACCCCACGCCAATTTTTTTAATAATAAATCCTTTATTTTAATACTAAATGACAAGTACAGTAACCAACACTATCACTGTACTTCATATATATGTGACTGACATGTTTCTATCTATCTAATCTATGTGTGAAGCTCTATTCTGTCTGTTCTAAATTGTCGGGTACCGCTGCTGAATTGCCGGCCGGCTTTTTTAAAGAGACGGTGCATGAAAACACTATTATTTTTTTTGATAAATCCTTTACGCTAAATGACAAGTACAGTAAGCAGCACTGTCACTGTACTTCATATATATGTGACTGACATGTTTCTATCTATCTAATCTATGTGAGATTCTCTATTCTTTCTATTCTAAATTGTCGGGTACCGCTGCTGAATTGCCGGCCGGCTTTTTTAAAGAGACGGTGCATGAAAACACTATTATTTTTTTTGATAAATCCTTTACGCTAAATGACAAGTACAGTAAGCAGCACTGTCACTGTACTTCATATATATGTGGCTGACATGTTTATATCTATCTAATCTATGTGTGAAGCTCTATTCTTTCGGTTCTAAATTGTCGGGTACAGGTGTATGCCGCTGCTGAATTGCCGGCTTTTCATGTTTCACTGTTGGCACTGTTCCCATCGATTTGGGCAATCACTGTAATGCCACAACCACCATGGCTGTGGCATTACAGTGAGTGGCAGACAATCCCTGCATGATTGGTGCTCTAAATAGCGCCAGACATGCAGGACACGCTTTTGGTGCACGAACAGTTATCGAACATAACCTCGAACAGCCGAATTTTTTGCAAATCGTTCGGGTTCGTCGAACAACGCCCAAAACAGCTCGAATTTGAGATTGGCGAACAGTTCTAGTCGAACACCGCTCATCTCTAGTCAGGACCTACCAATGTGAATACCTCTCTAAGAGACCTCCGTCTGCTTATGTGTGGGAAAGACAGATCCTGATGCATTTAAAACCACCTGCGGCATGGGGGTGGGGGTGGAGTGCTCAGTCAACGCTAAATCTATTAACAAAGAGAATGACGGCACTTCCACTACAAAAACTAGGTGTGAACAGGTGCTTACTAAGAGCAGCTACCTCCATATATAATGAACAAATAAAGTAGCACACTGTAACACTGAGTATATAGATGTGAAATATGAAATATGAATAGCATAACTGCTGTAAAAAATAGAAATAAATGAAAAATTTTTTGAAAAATTTTTTTAGCGCATGAAATATGAAGTATGGAAAATGAATAGCATTACTGCTGTAAATAAATGAGAAATCTTAGCGCATAAATTGGCCAATTCATGTGTACCTGACAGCCGCAGTAAGGCGTTTCTCGATGTCAGGACCTACCAATGTGAATACCTCTCTAAGAGACCTCCGTCTGCTTATGTGTGGGAAAGACAGATCCTGATGCATTTAAAACCACCTGCGGCATGGGGGTGGGGGTGGAGTGCTCAGTCAACGCTAAATCTATTAACAAAGAGAATGACGGCACTTCCACTACAAAAACTAGGTGTGAAGAGGTGCTTACTAAGAGCAGCTACCTCCATATATAATGAACAAATAAAGTAGCACACTGTAACACTGAGTATATAGATGTGAAATATGAAATATGAATAGCATAACTGCTGTAAAAAATAGAAATAAATGAAAAATTTTTTGAAAAATTTTTTTAGCGCATGAAATATGAAGTATGGAAAATGAATAGCATTACTGCTGTAAATAAATGAGAAATCTTAGCGCATAAATTGGCCAATTCATGTGTACCTGACAGCCGCGGTAAGGCGTTTCTCGATGTCAGGACCTACCAATGTGAATACCTCTCTAAGAGACCTCCGTCTGCTTATGTGTGGGAAAGAGAGATCCTGATGCATTTAAAACTAGAGATGAGCGGTGTTCGACTAGAACTGTTCGCCAATCTCAAATTCGAGCTGTTTTGGGCGGTGTTCGAGTTGTTCGACGAACCCGAACGATTTGCAAAAAATTCGGCTGTTCGAGGTTATGTTCGATAACTGTTCGTGCACCAAAAGCGTGTCCTGCATGTCTGGCGCTATTTAGAGCACCAATCATGCAGGGATTGTCTGCCACTCACTGTAATGCCACAGCCATGGTGGTTGTGGCATTACAGTGATTGCCCAAATCGATGGGAACAGTGCCAACAGTGAAACATGAAAAGCGGCAATTCAGCAGCGGCATACACCGGTACCCGACAATTTAGAACCGAAAGAATAGAGCTTCACACATAGATTAGATAGATATAAACATGTCAGCCACATATATACGAAGTACAGTGAAAGTGCTGCTTACTGTACTTGTCATTTAGCGTAAAGGATTTATCAAAAAAAATAATAGTGTTTTCATGCACCGTCTCTTTAAAAAAGCCGGCCGGCAATTCAGCAGCGGTACCCGACAATTTATAACAGACAGAATAGAGCTTCACACATAGATTAGATAGATAGAAACATGTCAGCCACATATATATGAAGTACAGTGACAGTGTTGATTACTGTACTTGTCATTTAGTGTAAAGGATTTATTAAAAAATATAATAGTGTTTTCATGCACTGTCTCTTTAAAAAAGCCGGCCGGCAATTCAGCATCTGTACCCGACAATTTATAACAGACAGAATAGAGCTTCACACATAGATTAGATAGATAGAAACATGTCAGTCACATATATATGAAGTACAGTGATAGTGTTGGTTACTGTACTTGTCATTTAGTATTAAAATAAAGGATTTATTATTAAAAAAATTGGCGTGGGGTTCCCCTTAATTTTAGGCTCTAGCGGAGGTTAAGCAGACGGCTGGGGCAGATGTTTGAAGCCTGGGAAGGGGGTAATACCCACGGAGCTTCCCAGGCTACTAATATCAGCCCCCAGCTGAATACATAGCCTTTACTAGCTATTAAAATGGGGGACCCCCCAAAAAAAATGACGTGGGGTCCCCCCTAATTTAATAGCTAGCAAAGGCTAGGCAGACAGCTGGGGGCTGATATTAATAGCCCAGGAAGGGAGCCATGAATATTGGCCCCCTCCCAGGCTAGAAACACCAGCCGTCAGCCGCCCCAGAAATGGCGCATTCATAGGATGCGCCAATTCTGGCACTTAGCCTCGCTCTTCCACGCTGCCCTGGTGCGGTGGCAGGGGGTAATAGGGTTGGGGTTGATGTCAGCTTATAATGCCAGCTGACATCAAGCCCAGGTTAGTAATGGAGAGGCGTCTATAAGACACCCCCATTACTAACCCCATAGTCAAAGTTAAAAAAAACACAAACACCCAGAATAAAGTCCTTTAATTGAAATAAAGACACAATCCTTTATTGTTCTAAATTAAACCATACTTACCGTCACGCCCATTCCAGCTGAAGCCAACGATCTCCTGCAATAAAAGAAAAATAACAAAGCAACCTCATCCTTACCTTTCCATGGTTCCCACAACAGCTTCAGCTCTGCTACATCGAGATGACAGGCTGGACCGCAGCAGAACGCTGCCATCCAGCCTCTCATCCCCCAGACACTGAGAAGCGCAGGCTTGCTTGCGCTGCTCAGCGTCTCTCTGTGACGACATCCAGATGAGCCGAGTTCATGTCCAATGAACTCGGCTCACCTCATGCACGTCACTGACAGCGTGGGAAAATTCTCTCGCTGAAGCGGTGAGTGCAGGAGAATTCTCCCACGCTGTCAGTGACGTGCATAAGGTGAGCTCATGTCCAATGAACTCAGCTCACCTCCTGCACGTCACTGACAGCGTGGGAGAATTCTCCTGCACTCAGCGCTTCAGTGTGAGAATTCTCCCACGCTGAAGCGCTGAGTGCAGGAGAATTTTCCCACGCTGTCAGTGACGTGCATGAGGTGAGCCGAGTTCATTGGACATGAACTCGGCTCATCTGGATGCCCTCACAGAGAGACACTGAGGAGCGCAAGCATGCCTGCGCTTCTCAGTGTCTGCGGGATGACAGGCTGGATGGCAGCGTTCTGCTGCGGTCCAGCCTGTCATCTCGATGTAGCAGAGCTGAAGCTGTCTTGGGAACCATGGAAAGGTAAGGATGATGTTGCTTTATTATTTTTCTTTTATTTCACGAGATCGTTGGCTTCAGCTGGAATGGGCGTGATGGTAAGTATGGTTTAATTTAGAACAATAAAGAATTGTGTGTTTATTTCAATTAAAGGACTTTTTTCTGGGTGTTGTGTTTTTTTTAAATACTTTACTAGAAATTCATGGTGGTCATGTCTAATATTGGCGTGACCCCATGAATTTCGGGCTTAGGGCCAGCTGATAATGCCAAGCTGGCCCTAACCCCTTTATTACCCAGTGAGCCACCGCATCAGGGCCCTGGATGAGTTGGGTACAGCGCCAGAAGATGGCGCTTCTATGAACGCGCCATTTTCCGGGGTGGCTGCGGACTGCAATTTGCAGCGGGGGTGGCCCAGAAAGCTTGGGCCTCCCTGCGCTGCGGATTCCAGCCCCCAGCTGCCTAGTTGTACCTGGCTGGACACAAAAACAGGGCGAAGCCCCACGTCAATTTTCTTTAAATTATTTCATGAAATAATTAAGAAAAAAAGGGCTTCCCTATATTGTTGTGTCCGGCCAGGTACAAATAGGCAGCTGGTGGTTGGGGGCAGCCCGTTCCTGCCTGCTGTACCTGGCTGGACACAAATATAGTGCGAAGCCCCACGTCAATTTTTTTTTTTTTAATTATTTCATGAATTTCCTGAAATAATTTAAAAAAATTGAAGTGGGGCTTCGCACTATATTTGTGTCCAGCCATGTACAGCAGGCAGGAACGGGCTGCCCCCATCCACCAGCTGCCTATTTGTACCTGGCCGGACACAACAATATAGGGAAGCCCTTTTTTTCTTAATTATTTCATGAATTTCATGAAATAATTAAAAAAAATTGAAGTGGGGCTTCGCACTATATTTGTGTCCAGCCAGGTACAGCAGGCAGGAACGGGCTGCCCCCATCCACCAGCTGCCTATTTGTACCTGGCCGGACACAACAATATAGGGAAGCCCTTTTTTTCTTAATTATTTCATGAATTTCATGAAATAATTAAAAAAAATTGAAGTGGGGCTTCGCACTATATTTGTGTCCAGCCAGGTACAGCAGGCAGGAACGGGCTGCCCCCAACCACCAGCTGCCTATTTGTACCTGGCCGGACACAACAATATAGGGAAGGCCTTTTTTTCTTAATTATTTCATGAATTTCATGAAATAATTAAAAAAAAAAGTACGTGGGGCTTCGCCCTATTTTTGTGTCCAGCCAGGTACAACTAGGCAGCTGGGGGCTGGAATCTGCAGCGCAGGGAGGCCCAAGCTTTCTGGCCCCCCCCCCCCGCTACAAATTGCAGTCCGCAGCCACCCCGGAAAATGGCGCGTTCATAGAAGCGCCATCTTCTGGCGCTGTACCCAACTCATCCAGGGCCCTGGTGCGGTGGCTCACTGGGTAATAAAGGGGTTAGGGCCAGCTTGGTATTATCAGCTGGCCCCAAGCCCAAAATTCATGGGGTCACGCCAGTATTAGACATGACCGCCATGAATTTCTAGTAAAGTATTTAAAAAAAACACAACACCCAGAATAAAGTCCTTTAATTGAAATAAAGACACAATTCTTTATTGTTCTAAATTAAACCATACTTACCATCACACCCATTCCAGCTGAAGCCAACGATCTCCTGCAATAAAAGAAAAATAATAAACCAACCTCATCCTTACCTTTCCATGGTTCCCACGACAGCTTCAGCTCTGCTACATCGAGATGACAGGCTGGACCGCAGCAGAACGTTGCCATCCAGTCTGTCATCCCGCAGACACTGAGAAGCGCAGGCATGCTTGCGCTCCTCACTGTCTCGCTGTGACGGCATCCAGATGAGCCGAGGTCATGTCCAATGAACTCGGCTCACCTCATGCACGTCACTGACAGCGTGGGAAAATTCTCACGCTGAAGTGCTGAGTGCAGGAGAATTCTCCCACGCTGTCAGTGATGTGCATGACGTGAGCTCATGTCCAATGAACTCAGCTCACCTCCTGCACGTCACTGACAGCGTGGGAAAATTCTCCTGCAATCAGCGCTTCAGCGTGAGAATTTTCCCACGCTGTCAGTGACGTGCATGAGGTGAGCCGAGTTCATTGGACATGAACTCGGCTCATCTGGATGTCGTCACAGAGAGACGCTGAGCAGCGCAAGCAAGCCTGCGCTTCTCAGTGTCTGCGGGATGACAGGCTGGATGGCAGCGTTCTGCTGCGGTCCAGCCTGTCATCTCGATGTAGCAGAGCTGAAGCTGTCGTGGGAACCATGGAAAGGTAAGGATGAGGTTGCTTTATTATTTTTCTTTTATTGCAGGAGATCGTTGGCTTCAGCTGGAATGGGCGTGATGGTAAGTATGGTTTAATTTAGAACAATAAAGGATTGTGTCTTTATTTCAATTAAAGGACTTTATTCTGGGTGTTTGTGTTTTTTTTGACTTTGACTATGGGGTTAGTAATGGGGGTGTCTTATAGATGCCTCTCCATTACTAACCTGGGCTTGATGTCAGCTGGCATTATAAGCTGACATCAACCCCAACCCTATTACCCCCTGCCACCGCACCAGGGCAGCGTGGAAGAGCGAGGCTAAGTGCCAGAATTGGCGCATCCTATGAATGCGCCATTTCTGGGGCGGCTGACGGCTGGTGTTTCTAGCCTGGGAGGGGGCCAATATTCATGGCTCCCTTCCTGGGCTATTAATATCAGCCCCCAGCTGTCTGCCTAGCCTTTGCTAGCTATTAAATTAGGGGGGACCCCACGTCATTTTTTTTGGGGGGTCCCCCATTTTAATAGCTAGTAAAGGCTATGTATTCAGCTGGGGGCTGATATTAGTAGCCTGGGAAGCTCCGTGGGTATTACCCCCTTCCCAGGCTTCAAACATCTGCCCCAGCCGTCTGCTTAACCTCCGCTAGAGCCTAAAATTAAGGGGAACCCCACGCCAATTTTTTTAATAATAAATCCTTTATTTTAATACTAAATGACAAGTACAGTAACCAACACTATCACTGTACTTCATATATATGTGACTGACATGTTTCTATCTATCTAATCTATGTGTGATGCTCTATCTTTCTGTTCTAAATTGTCGGGTACCGCTGCTGAATTGCCGGCCGGCTTTTTTAAAGAGACAGTGCATGAAAACACTATTATTTTTTTAAATAAATCCTTTACACTAAATGACAAGTACAGTAAGCAACACTCACACTGTACTTATTATATATGTGACTGACATGTTTCTATCTATCTAATCTATGTGTGAAGCTCTATTCTTTCTGTTCTAAATTGTCGGGTACAGATGCTGAATTGCCGGACGGCTTTTTTAAAGAGACGGTGCATGAAAACACTAATATTTTTTTTAATAAATCCTTTACACTAAATGACAAGTGCAGTAACCAACACTGTCACTGTGCTTCTTATATGTGTGACTGACATGTTTCTATCTATCTAATCTATGTGTGATGCTCTATTCCTTCTTGTCTAAATTGTCGGGTACCTGTGTATGCCGCTGTTGAATTTGCCGGCCGGCTTTTTTAAAGAGAGTGTCTTCTGAGCAGTTTGTCAGCTTTTGGACACCTTTGCAGGTGTTTTCTATGTGTTTCTATGTGTTTTTGTTTGCCTGCCATTGGTTTTAACGGTGTTCGACGGTGTTCTAAGGTGTTCGACGAACAGTTCGACGAACAGTTCCTCGAACATCCCGGTGTTCGACGAACCGAACCGAACCCGAACACTACGGGGGTGGCTCAACACTATTTAAAACCACCTGCGGCATGGGGGTGGGGGTGGAGTGCTCAGTCAACGCTAAATCTAGTAACAAAGAGAATGACGGCACTTCCACTACAAAAACTAGGTGTGAACAGGTGCTTACTAAGAGCAGCTACCTCCATATATAATGAACAAATAAAGTAGCACACTGTAACACTGAGTATATAGATGTGAAATATGAAATATGAATAGCATAACTGCTGTAAAAAATAGAAATAAATGAAAAATTTTTTGAAAATTTTTTTTAGCGCATGAAATATGAAGTATGGAAAATGAATAGCATTACTGCTGTAAATAAATGAGAAATCTTAGCGCATAAATTGGCCAATTCATGTGTACCTGACAGCCGCGGTAAGGCGTTTCTCGATGTCAGGACCTACCAATGTGAATACCTCTCTAAGAGACCTCCGTCTGCTTATGTGTGGGAAAGACAGATCCTGATGCATTTAAAACCACCTGCGGCATGGGGGTGGGGGTGGAGTGCTCAGTCAACGCTAAATCTAGTAACAAAGAGAATGACGGCACTTCCACTACAAAAACTAGGTGTGAACAGGTGCTTACTAAGAGCAGCTACCTCCATATATAATGAACAAATAAAGTAGCACACTGTAACACTGAGTATATAGATGTGAAATATGAAATATGAATAGCATAACTGCTGTAAAAAATAGAAATAAATTAAAAAATTTTTGAAAAATTTTTTTAGCGCATGAAATATGAAGTATGGAAAATGAATAGCATTACTGCTGTAAATAAATGAGAAATCTTAGCGCATAAATTGGCCAATTCATGTGTACCTGACAGCCGCGGTAAGGCGTTTCTCGATGTCAGGACCTACCAATGTGAATACCTCTCTAAGAGACCTCCGTCTGCTTATGTGTGGGAAAGACAGATCCTGATGCATTTAAAACCACCTGCGGCACGGGGGTGGGGGTGGAGTGCTCAGTCAACGCTAAATCTAGTAACAAAGAGAATGACGGCACTTCCACTACAAAAACTAGGTGTGAACAGGTGCTTACTAAGAGCAGCTACCTCCATATATAATGAACAAATAAAGTAGCACACTGTAACACTGAGTATATAGATGTGAAATATGAAATATGAATAGCATAACTGCTGTAAAAAATAGAAATAAATGAAAATTTTTTTGAAAAATTTTTTTAGCGCATGAAATATGAAGTATGGAAAATGAATAGCATTACTGCTGTAAATAAATGAGAAATCTTAGCGCATAAATTGGCCAATTCATGTGTACCTGACAGCCGCGGTAAGGCGTTTCTCGATGTCAGGACCTACCAATGTGAATACCTCTCTAAGAGACCTCCGTCTGCTTATGTGTGGGAAAGACAGATCCTGATGCATTTAAAACCACCTGCGGCATGGGGGTGGGGGTGGAGTGCTCAGTCAACGCTAAATCTAGTAACAAAGAGAATGACGGCACTTCCACTACAAAAACTAGGTGTGAACAGGTGCTTACTAAGAGCAGCTACCTCCATATATAATGAACAAATAAAGTAGCACACTGTAACACTGAGTATATAGATGTGAAATATGAAATATGAATAGCATAACTGCTGTAAAAAATAGAAATAAATGAAAAATTTTTTGAAAAATTTTTTAAGCGCATGAAATATGAAGTATGGAAAATGAATAGCATTACTGCTGTAAATAAATGAGAAATCTTAGCGCATAAATTGGCCAATTCATGTGTACCTGACAGCCGCGGTAAGGCGTTTCTCGATGTCAGGACCTACCAATGTGAATACCTCTCTAAGAGACCTCTGTCTGCTTATGTGTGGGAGAGACAGATCCTGATGCATTTAAAACCACCTGCGGCAAGGGGGTGGGGGTGGAGTGCTCAGTCAATGCTAAATCTAGTAACAAAGAGAATGACGGCACTTCCACTACAAAAACTAGGTGTGAACAGGTGCTTACTAAGAGCAGCTACCTCCATATATAATGAACAAATAAAGTAGCACACTGTAACACTGAGTATATAGATGTGAAATATGAAATATGAATAGCATAACTGCTGTAAAAAATAGAAATAAATGAAAATCTTTTTGAAAAAATTTTTTAGCGCATGAAATATGAAGTATGGAAAATGAATAGCATTACTGCTGTAAATAAATGAGAAATCTTAGCGCATAAATTGGCCAATTCATGTGTACCTGACAGCCGCGGTAAGGCGTTTCTCGATGTCAGGACCTACCAATGTGAATACCTCTCTATGAGACCTCCGTCTGCTTATGTGTGGGAAAGACAGATCCTGATGCATTTAAAACCACCTGCGGCATGGGGGTGGGGGTGGAGTGCTCAGTCAACGCTAAATCTAGTAACAAAGAGAATGACGGCACTTCCACTACAAAAACTAGGTGTGAACAGGTGCTTACTAAGAGCAGCTACCTCCATATATAATGAACAAATAAAGTAGCACACTGTAACACTGAGTATATAGATGTGAAATATGAAATATGAATAGCATAACTGCTGTAAAAAATAGAAATAAATGAAAAAATTTTTGAAAATTTTTTTTAGCGCATGAAATATGAAGTATGGAAAATGAATAGCATTACTGCTGTAAATAAATTAGAAATCTTAGCGCATAAATTGGCCAATTCATGTGTACCTGACAGCCGCGGTAAGGCGTTTCTCGATGTCAGGACCTACCAATGTGAATACCTCTCTAAGAGACCTCCGTCTGCTTATGTGTGGGAAAGACAGATCCTGATGCATTTAAAACCACCTGCGGCATGGGGGTGGGGGTGGAGTGCTCAGTCAACGCTAAATCTAGTAACAAAGAGAATGACGGCACTTCCACTACAAAAACTAGGTGTGAACAGGTGCTTACTAAGAGCAGCTACCTCCATATATAATGAACAAATAAAGTAGCACACTGTAACACTGAGTATATAGATGTGAAATATGAAATATGAATAGCATAACTGCTGTAAAAAATAGAAATAAATGAAAAAATTTTTGAAAATTTTTTTTAGCGCATGAAATATGAAGTATGGAAAATGAATAGCATTACTGCTGTAAATAAATGAGAAATCTTAGCGCACAAATTGGCCAATTCATGTGTACCTGACAGCTGCGGTAAGGCGTTTCTCGATGTCAGGACCTACCAATGTGAATACCTCTCTAAGAGACCTCCGTCTGCTTATGTGTGGGAAAGAGAGATCCTGATGCATTTAAAACCACCTGCGGCATGGGGGTGGGGGTGGAGTGCTCAGTCAACGCTAAATCTAGTAACAAAGAGAATGACGGCACTTCCACTACAAAAACTAGGTGTGAACAGGTGCTTACTAAGAGCAGCTACCTCCATATATAATGAACAAATAAAGTAGCACACTGTAACACTGAGTATATAGATGTGAAATATGAAATATGAATAGCATAACTGCTGTAAAAAATAGAAATAAATGAAAATTTTTTTGAAAAATTTTTTTAGCGCATGAAATATGAAGTATGGAAAATGAATAGCATTACTGCTGTAAATAAATGAGAAATCTTAGCGCATAAATTGGCCAATTCATGTGTACCTGACAGCCGCGGTAAGGCGTTTCTCGATGTCAGGACCTACCAATGTGAATAACTCTCTAAGAGACCTCCGTCTGCTTATGTGTGGGAAAGACAGATCCTGATGCATTTAAAACCACCTGCGGCATGGGGGTGGGGGTGGAGTGCTCAGTCAACGCTAAATCTAGTAACAAAGAGAATGACGGCACTTCCACTACAAAAACTAGGTGTGAACAGGTGCTTACTAAGAGCAGCTACCTCCATATATAATGAACAAATAAAGTAGCACACTGTAACACTGAGTATATAGATGTGAAATATGAAATATGAATAGCATAACTGCTGTAAAAAATAGAAATAAATGAAAAATTTTTTGAAAAATTTTTTAAGCGCATGAAATATGAAGTATGGAAAATGAATAGCATTACTGCTGTAAATAAATGAGAAATCTTAGCGCATAAATTGGCCAATTCATGTGTACCTGACAGCCGCGGTAAGGCGTTTCTCGATGTCAGGACCTACCAATGTGAATACCTCTCTAAGAGACCTCTGTCTGCTTATGTGTGGGAGAGACAGATCCTGATGCATTTAAAACCACCTGCGGCAAGGGGGTGGGGGTGGAGTGCTCAGTCAATGCTAAATCTAGTAACAAAGAGAATGACGGCACTTCCACTACAAAAACTAGGTGTGAACAGGTGCTTACTAAGAGCAGCTACCTCCATATATAATGAACAAATAAAGTAGCACACTGTAACACTGAGTATATAGATGTGAAATATGAAATATGAATAGCATAACTGCTGTAAAAAATAGAAATAAATGAAAATCTTTTTGAAAAAATTTTTTAGCGCATGAAATATGAAGTATGGAAAATGAATAGCATTACTGCTGTAAATAAATGAGAAATCTTAGCGCATAAATTGGCCAATTCATGTGTACCTGACAGCCGCGGTAAGGCGTTTCTCGATGTCAGGACCTACCAATGTGAATACCTCTCTATGAGACCTCCGTCTGCTTATGTGTGGGAAAGACAGATCCTGATGCATTTAAAACCACCTGCGGCATGGGGGTGGGGGTGGAGTGCTCAGTCAACGCTAAATCTAGTAACAAAGAGAATGACGGCACTTCCACTACAAAAACTAGGTGTGAACAGGTGCTTACTAAGAGCAGCTACCTCCATATATAATGAACAAATAAAGTAGCACACTGTAACACTGAGTATATAGATGTGAAATATGAAATATGAATAGCATAACTGCTGTAAAAAATAGAAATAAATGAAAAAATTTTTGAAAATTTTTTTTAGCGCATGAAATATGAAGTATGGAAAATGAATAGCATTACTGCTGTAAATAAATTAGAAATCTTAGCGCATAAATTGGCCAATTCATGTGTACCTGACAGCCGCGGTAAGGCGTTTCTCGATGTCAGGACCTACCAATGTGAATACCTCTCTAAGAGACCTCCGTCTGCTTATGTGTGGGAAAGACAGATCCTGATGCATTTAAAACCACCTGCGGCATGGGGGTGGGGGTGGAGTGCTCAGTCAACGCTAAATCTAGTAACAAAGAGAATGACGGCACTTCCACTACAAAAACTAGGTGTGAACAGGTGCTTACTAAGAGCACCTACCTCCATATATAATGAACAAATAAAGTAGCACACTGTAACACTGAGTATATAGATGTGAAATATGAAATATGAATAGCATAACTGCTGTAAAAAATAGAAATAAATGAAAAATTTTTTGAAAAATTTTTTTAGCGCATGAAATATGAAGTATGGAAAATGAATAGCATTACTGCTGTAAATAAATGAGAAATCTTAGCGCATAAATTGGCCAATTCATGTGTACCTGACAGCCGCGGTAAGGCGTTTCTCGATGTCAGGACCTACCAATGTGAATACCTCTCTAAGAGACCTCCGTCTGCTTATGTGTGGGAAAGACAGATCCTGATGCATTTAAAACCACCTGCGGCATGGGGGTGGGGGTGGAGTGCTCAGTCAACGCTAAATCTAGTAACAAAGAGAATGACGGCACTTCCACTACAAAAACTAGGTGTGAACAGGTGCTTACTAAGAGCAGCTACCTCCATATATAATGAACAAATAAAGTAGCACACTGTAACACTGAGTATATAGATGTGAAATATGAAATATGAATAGCATAACTGCTGTAAAAAATAGAAATAAATGAAAAAATTTTTGAAAATTTTTTTTAGCGCATGAAATATGAAGTATGGAAAATGAATAGCATTACTGCTGTAAATAAATGAGAAATCTTAGCGCATAAATTGGCCAATTCATGTGTACCTGACAGCTGCGGTAAGGCGTTTCTCGATGTCAGGACCTACCAATGTGAATACCTCTCTAAGAGACCTCCGTCTGCTTATGTGTGGGAAAGAGAGATCCTGATGCATTTAAAACCACCTGCGGCATGGGGGTGGGGGTGGAGTGCTCAGTCAACGCTAAATCTAGTAACAAAGAGAATGACGGCACTTCCACTACAAAAACTAGGTGTGAACAGGTGCTTACTAAGAGCAGCTACCTCCATATATAATGAACAAATAAAGTAGCACACTGTAACACTGAGTATATAGATGTGAAATATGAAATATGAATAGCATAACTGCTGTAAAAAATAGAAATAAATGAAAAATTTTTTGAAATTTTTTTTTAGCGCATGAAATATGAAGTATGGAAAATGAATAGCATTACTGCTGTAAATGAATGAGAAATCTTAGCGCATAAATTGGCCAATTCATGTGTACCTGACAGCCGCGGTAAGGCGTTTCTCGATGTCAGGACCTACCAATGTGAATACCTCTCTAAGAGACCTCCGTCTGCTTATGTGTGGGAAAGAGAGATCCTGATGCATTTAAAACCACCTGCGGCATGGGGGTGGGGGTGGAGTGCTCAGTCAACGCTAAATCTAGTAACAAAGAGAATGACGGCACTTCCACTACAAAAACTAGGTGTGAACAGGTGCTTACTAAGAGCAGCTACCTCCATATATAATGAACAAATAAAGTAGCACACTGTAACACTGAGTATATAGATGTGAAATATGAAATATGAATAGCATAACTGCTGTAAAAAATAGAAATAAATGAAAAAATTTTTGAAAATTTTTTTTAGCGCATGAAATATGAAGTATGGAAAATGAATAGCATTACTGCTGTAAATAAATGAGAAATCTTAGCGCATAAATTGGCCAATTCATGTGTACCTGACAGCTGCGGTAAGGCGTTTCTCGATGTCAGGACCTACCAATGT
Organism: Phyllobates terribilis; assembly: GCF_046119375.1. NCBI lineage: Eukaryota > Metazoa > Chordata > Amphibia > Anura > Dendrobatidae > Phyllobates > Phyllobates terribilis. Next base: position 878,604,188 of record NW_027362761.1, read on the forward strand.
GAATACCTCTCTAAGAGACCTCCGTCTGCTTATGTGTGGGAAAGAGAGATCCTGATGCATTTAAAACCACCTGCGGCATGGGGGTGGGGGTGGAGTGCTCAGTCAACGCTAAATCTAGTAACAAAGAGAATGACGGCACTTCCACTACAAAAACTAGGTGTGAACAGGTGCTTACTAAGAGCAGCTACCTCCATATATAATGAACAAATAAAGTAGCACACTGTAACACTGAGTATATAGATGTGAAATATGAAATATGAATAGCATAACTGCTGTAAAAAATAGAAATAAATGAAAAATTTTTTGAAATTTTTTTTTAGCGCATGAAATATGAAGTATGGAAAATGAATAGCATTACTGCTGTAAATGAATGAGAAATCTTAGCGCATAAATTGGCCAATTCATGTGTACCTGACAGCCGCGGTAAGGCGTTTCTCGATGTCAGGACCTACCAATGTGAATACCTCTCTAAGAGACCTCCGTCTGCTTATGTGTGGGAAAGAGAGATCCTGATGCATTTAAAACCACCTGCGGCATGGGGGTGGGGGTGGAGTGCTCAGTCAACGCTAAATCTAGTAACAAAGAGAATGACGGCACTTCCACTACAAAAACTAGGTGTGAACAGGTGCTTACTAAGAGCAGCTACCTCCATATATAATGAACAAATAAAGTAGCACACTGTAACACTGAGTATATAGATGTGAAATATGATATATGAATAGCATAACTGCTGTAAAAAATAGAAATAAATGAAAAATTTTTTGAAAAATTTTTTTAGCGCATGAAATATGAAGTATGGAAAATGAATAGCATTACTGCTGTAAATAAATGAGAAATCGTAGCGCATAAATTGGCCAATTCATGTGTACCTGACAGCCGCGGTAAGGCGTTTCTCGATGTCAGGACCTACCAATGTGAATACCTCTCTAAGAGACCTCCGTCTGCTTATGTGTGGGAAAGACAGATCCTGATGCATTTAAAACCACCTGCGGCATGGGGGTGGGGGTGGAGTGCTCAGTCAACGCTAAATCTAGTAACAAAGAGAATGACGGCACTTCCACTACAAAAACTAGGTGTGAACAGGTGCTTACTAAGAGCAGCTACCTCCATATATAATGAACAAATAAAGTAGCACACTGTAACACTGAGTATATAGATGTGAAATATGAAATATGAATAGCATAACTGCTGTAAAAAATAGAAATAAATGAAAAAATTTTTGAAATTTTTTTTTAGCGCATGAAATATGAAGTATGGAAAATGAATAGCATTACTGCTGTAAATAAATGAGAAATCTTAGCGCATAAATTGGCCAATTCATGTGTACCTGACAGCTGCGGTAAGGCGTTTCTCGATGTCAGGACCTACCAATGTGAATACCTCTCTAAGAGACCTCCGTCTGCTTATGTGTGGGAAAGACAGATCCTGATGCATTTAAAACCACCTGCGGCATGGGGGTGGGGGTGGAGTGCTCAGTCAACGCTAAATCTAGTAACAAAGAGAATGACGGCACTTCCACTACAAAAACTAGGTGTGAACAGGTGCTTACTAAGAGCACCTACCTCCATATATAATGAACAAATAAAGTAGCACACTGTAACACTGAGTATATAGATGTGAAATATGAAATATGAATAGCATAACTGCTGTAAAAAATAGAAATAAATGAAAAATTTTTTGAAAAATTTTTTTAGCGCATGAAATATGAAGTATGGAAAATGAATAGCATTACTGCTGTAAATAAATGAGAAATCTTAGCGCATAAATTGGCCAATTCATGTGTACCTGACAGCCGCGGTAAGGCGTTTCTCGATGTCAGGACCTACCAATGTGAATACCTCTCTAAGAGACCTCTGTCTGCTTATGTGTGGGAGAGACAGATCCTGATGCATTTAAAACCACCTGCGGCAAGGGGGTGGGGGTGGAGTGCTCAGTCAATGCTAAATCTAGTAACAAAGAGAATGACGGCACTTCCACTACAAAAACTAGGTGTGAACAGGTGCTTACTAAGAGCAGCTACCTCCATATATAATGAACAAATAAAGTAGCACACTGTAACACTGAGTATATAGATGTGAAATATGAAATATGAATAGCATAACTGCTGTAAAAAATAGAAATAAATGAAAATCTTTTTGAAAAATTTTTTTAGCGCATGAAATATGAAGTATGGAAAATGAATAGCATTACTGCTGTAAATAAATGAGAAATCTTAGCGCATAAATTGGCCAATTCATGTGTACCTGACAGCCGCGGTAAGGCGTTTCTCGATGTCAGGACCTACCAATGTGAATACCTCTCTAAGAGACCTCCGTCTGCTTATGTGTGGGAAAGACAGATCCTGATGCATTTAAAACCACCTGCGGCATGGGGGTGGGGGTGGAGTGCTCAGTCAACGCTAAATCTAGTAACAAAGAGAATGACGGCACTTCCACTACAAAAACTAGGTGTGAACAGGTGCTTACTAAGAGCACCTACCTCCATATATAATGAACAAATAAAGTAGCACACTGTAACACTGAGTATATAGATGTGAAATATGAAATATGAATAGCATAACTGCTGTAAAAAATAGAAATAAATGAAAAATTTTTTGAAAAATTTTTTTAGCGCATGAAATATGAAGTATGGAAAATGAATAGCATTACTGCTGTAAATAAATGAGAAATCTTAGCGCATAAATTGGCCAATTCATGTGTACCTGACAGCCGCGGTAAGGCGTTTCTCGATGTCAGGACCTACCAATGTGAATACCTCTCTAAGAGACCTCCGTCTGCTTATGTGTGGGAAAGACAGATCCTGATGCATTTAAAACCACCTGCGGCATGGGGGTGGGGGTGGAGTGCTCAGTCAACGCTAAATCTAGTAACAAAGAGAATGACGGCACTTCCACTACAAAAACTAGGTGTGAACAGGTGCTTACTAAGAGCAGCTACCTCCATATATAATGAACAAATAAAGTAGCACACTGTAACACTGAGTATATAGATGTGAAATATGAAATATGAATAGCATAACTGCTGTAAAAAATAGAAATAAATGAAAAAATTTTTGAAATTTTTTTTTAGCGCATGAAATATGAAGTATGGAAAATGAATAGCATTACTGCTGTAAATAAATGAGAAATCTTAGCGCATAAATTGGCCAATTCATGTGTACCTGACAGCCGCGGTAAGGCGTTTCTCGATGTCAGGACCTACCAATGTGAATACCTCTCTAAGAGACCTCCGTCTGCTTATGTGTGGGAAAGAGAGATCCTGATGCATTTAAAACCACCTGCGGCATGGGGGTGGGGGTGGAGTGCTCAGTCAACGCTAAATCTAGTAACAAAGAGAATGACGGCACTTCCACTACAAAAACTAGGTGTGAACAGGTGCTTACTAAGAGCAGCTACCTCCATATATAATGAACAAATAAAGTAGCACACTGTAACACTGAGTATATAGATGTGAAATATGATATATGAATAGCATAACTGCTGTAAAAAATAGAAATAAATGAAAAATTTTTTGAAAAATTTTTTTAGCGCATGAAATATGAAGTATGGAAAATGAATAGCATTACTGCTGCAAATAAATGAGAAATCTTAGCGCATAAATTGGCCAATTCATGTGTACCTGACAGCCGCGGTAAGGCGTTTCTCGATGTCAGGACCTACCAATGTGAATACCTCTCTAAGAGACCTCCGTCTGCTTATGTGTGGGAAAGACAGATCCTGATGCATTTAAAACCACCTGCGGCATGGGGGTGGGGGTGGAGTGCTCAGTCAACGCTAAATCTAGTAACAAAGAGAATGACGGCACTTCCACTACAAAAACTAGGTGTGAACAGGTGCTTACTAAGAGCAGCTACCTCCATATATAATGAACAAATAAAGTAGCACACTGTAACACTGAGTATATAGATGTGAAATATGAAATATGAATAGCATAACTGCTGTAAAAAATAGAAATAAATGAAAAAATTTTTGAAATTTTTTTTTAGCGCATGAAATATGAAGTATGGAAAATGAATAGCATTACTGCTGTAAATAAATGAGAAATCTTAGCGCATAAATTGGCCAATTCATGTGTACCTGACAGCTGCGGTAAGGCGTTTCTCGATGTCAGGACCTACCAATGTGAATACCTCTCTAAGAGACCTCCGTCTGCTTATGTGTGGTAAAGATAGATCCTGATGCATTTAAAACCACCTGCGGCATGGGGGTGGGGGTGGAGTGCTCAGTCAACGCTAAATCTAGTAACAAAGAGAATGACGGCACTTCCACTACAAAAACTAGGTGTGAACAGGTGCTTACTAAGAGCAGCTACCTCCATATATAATGAACAAATAAAGTAGCACACTGTAACACTGAGTATATAGATGTGAAATATGAAATATGAATAGCATAACTGCTGTAAAAAATAGAAATAAATGAAAAATTTTTTGAAATTTTTTTTTAGCGCATGAAATATGAAGTATGGAAAATGAATAGCATTACTGCTGTAAATAAATGAGAAATCTTAGCGCATAAACTGGCCAATTCATGTGTACCTGACAGCCGCGGTAAGGCGTTTCTCGATGTCAGGACCTACCAATGTGAATACCTCTCTAAGAGACCTCCGTCTGCTTATGTGTGGGAAAGAGAGATCCTGATGCATTTAAAACCACCTGCGGCATGGGGGTGGGGGTGGAGTGCTCAGTCAACGCTAAATCTAGTAACAAAGAGAATGACGGCACTTCCACTACAAAAACTAGGTGTGAACAGGTGCTTACTAAGAGCAGCTACCTCCATATATAATGAACAAATAAAGTAGCACACTGTAACACTGAGTATATAGATGTGAAATATGAAATATGAATAGCATAACTGCTGTAAAAAATAGAAATAAATGAAAAAATTTTTGAAAATTTTTTTTAGCGCATGAAATATGAAGTATGGAAAATGAATAGCATTACTGCTGTAAATAAATGAGAAATCTTAGCGCATAAATTGGCCAATTCATGTGTACCTGACAGCTGCGGTAAGGCGTTTCTCGATGTCAGGACCTACCAATGTGAATACCTCTCTAAGAGACCTCCGTCTGCTTATGTGTGGGAAAGACAGATCCTGATGCATTTAAAACCACCTGCGGCATGGGGGTGGGGGTGGAGTGCTCAGTCAACGCTAAATCTAGTAACAAAGAGAATGACGGCACTTCCACTACAAAAACTAGGTGTGAACAGGTGCTTACTAAGAGCAGCTACCTCCATATATAATGAACAAATAAAGTAGCACACTGTAACACTGAGTATATAGATGTGAAATATGATATATGAATAGCATAACTGCTGTAAAAAATAGAAATAAATGAAAAATTTTTTGAAAAATTTTTTTAGCGCATGAAATATGAAGTATGGAAAATGAATAGCATTACTGCTGTAAATAAATGAGAAATCTTAGCGCATAAATTGGCCAATTCATGTGTACCTGACAGCCGCGGTAAGGCGTTTCTCGATGTCAGGACCTACCAATGTGAATACCTCTCTAAGAGACCTCCGTCTGCTTATGTGTGGGAAAGACAGATCCTGATGCATTTAAAACCACCTGCGGCATGGGGGTGGGGGTGGAGTGCTCAGTCAACGCTAAATCTAGTAACAAAGAGAATGACGGCACTTCCACTACAAAAACTAGGTGTGAACAGGTGCTTACTAAGAGCAGCTACCTCCATATATAATGAACAAATAAAGTAGCACACTGTAACACTGAGTATATAGATGTGAAATATGAAATATGAATAGCATAACTGCTGTAAAAAATAGAAATAAATGAAAACATTTTTGAAAAATTTTTTTAGCGCATGAAATATGAAGTATGGAAAATGAATAGCATTACTGCTGTAAATAAATGAGAAATCTTAGCGCATAAATTGGCCAATTCATGTGTACCTGACAGCCGCGGTAAGGCGTTTCTCGATGTCAGGACCTACCAATGTGAATACCTCTCTAAGAGACCTCCGTCTGCTTATGTGTGGGAAAGACAGATCCTGATGCATTTAAAACCACCTGCGGCATGGGGGTGGGGGTGGAGTGCTCAGTCAACGCTAAATCTAGTAACAAAGAGAATGACGGCACTTCCACTACAAAAACTAGGTGTGAACAGGTGCTTACTAAGAGCAGCTACCTCCATATATAATGAACAAATAAAGTAGCACACTGTAACACTGAGTATATAGATGTGAAATATGAAATATGAATAGCATAACTGCTGTAAAAAATAGAAATAAATGAAAAATTTTTTGAAAATTTTTTTTAGCGCATGAAATATGAAGTATGGAAAATGAATAGCATTACTGCTGTAAATAAATGAGAAATCTTAGCGCATAAATTGGCCAATTCATGTGTACCTGACAGCCGCGGTAAGGCGTTTCTCGATGTCAGGACCTACCAATGTGAATACCTCTCTAAGAGACCTCCGTCTGCTTATGTGTGGGAAAGAGAGATCCTGATGTATTTAAAACCACCTGCGGCATGGGGGTGGGGGTGGAGTGCTCAGTCAACGCTAAATCTAGTAACAAAGAGAATGACGGCACTTCCACTACAAAAACTAGGTGTGAACAGGTGCTTACTAAGAGCAGCTACCTCCATATATAATGAGCAAATAAAGTAGCACACTGTAACACTGAGTATATAGATGTGAAATATGATATATGAATAGCATAACTGCTGTAAAAAATAGAAATAAATGAAAAATTTTTTGAAAAATTTTTTTAGCGCATGAAATATGAAGTATGGAAAATGAATAGCATTACTGCTGTAAATAAATGAGAAATCTTAGCGCATAAATTGGCCAATTCATGTGTACCTGACAGCCGCGGTAAGGCGTTTCTCGATGTCAGGACCTACCAATGTGAATACCTCTCTAAGAGACCTCCGTCTGCTTATGTGTGGGAAAGACAGATCCTGATGCATTTAAAACCACCTGCGGCATGGGGGTGGGGGTGGAGTGCTCAGTCAACGCTAAATCTAGTAACAAAGAGAATGACGGCACTTCCACTACAAAAACTAGGTGTGAACAGGTGCTTACTAAGAGCAGCTACCTCCATATATAATGAACAAATAAAGTAGCACACTGTAACACTGAGTATATAGATGTGAAATATGAAATATGAATAGCATAGCTGCTGTAAAAAATAGAAATAAATGAAAAAATTTTTGAAAAATTTTTTTAGCGCATGAAATATGAAGTATGGAAAATGAATAGCATTACTGCTGTAAATAAATGAGAAATCTTAGCGCATAAATTGGCCAATTCATGTGTACCTGACAGCCACGGTAAGGCGTTTCTCGATGTCAGGACCTACCAATGTGAATACCTCTCTAAGAGACCTCCGTCTGCTTATGTGTGGGAAAGACAGATCCTGATGCATTTAAAACCACCTGCGGCATGGGGGTGGGGGTGGAGTGCTCAGTCAACGCTAAATCTAGTAACAAAGAGAATGACGGCACTTCCACTACAAAAACTAGGTGTGAACAGGTGCTTACTAAGAGCAGCTACCTCCATATATAATGAACAAATAAAGTAGCACACTGTAACACTGAGTATATAGATGTGAAATATGAAATATGAATAGCATAACTGCTGTAAAAAATAGAAATAAATGAAAAAATTTTTGAAATTTTTTTTTAGCGCATGAAATATGAAGTATGGAAAATGAATAGCATTACTGCTGTAAATAAATGAGAAATCTTAGCGCATAAATTGGCCAATTCATGTGTACCTGACAGCTGCGGTAAGGCGTTTCTCGATGTCAGGACCTACCAATGTGAATACCTCTCTAAGAGACCTCCGTCTGCTTATGTGTGGTAAAGATAGATCCTGATGCATTTAAAACCACCTGCGGCATGGGGGTGGGGGTGGAGTGCTCAGTCAACGCTAAATCTAGTAACAAAGAGAATGACGGCACTTCCACTACAAAAACTAGGTGTGAACAGGTGCTTACTAAGAGCAGCTACCTCCATATATAATGAACAAATAAAGTAGCACACTGTAACACTGAGTATATAGATGTGAAATATGAAATATGAATAGCATAACTGCTGTAAAAAATAGAAATAAATGAAAAATTTTTTGAAATTTTTTTTTAGCGCATGAAATATGAAGTATGGAAAATGAATAGCATTACTGCTGTAAATAAATGAGAAATCTTAGCGCATAAACTGGCCAATTCATGTGTACCTGACAGCCGCGGTAAGGCGTTTCTCGATGTCAGGACCTACCAATGTGAATACCTCTCTAAGAGACCTCCGTCTGCTTATGTGTGGGAAAGAGAGATCCTGATGCATTTAAAACCACCTGCGGCATGGGGGTGGGGGTGGAGTGCTCAGTCAACGCTAAATCTAGTAACAAAGAGAATGACGGCACTTCCACTACAAAAACTAGGTGTGAACAGGTGCTTACTAAGAGCAGCTACCTCCATATATAATGAACAAATAAAGTAGCACACTGTAACACTGAGTATATAGATGTGAAATATGAAATATGAATAGCATAACTGCTGTAAAAAATAGAAATAAATGAAAAAATTTTTGAAAATTTTTTTTAGCGCATGAAATATGAAGTATGGAAAATGAATAGCATTACTGCTGTAAATAAATGAGAAATCTTAGCGCATAAATTGGCCAATTCATGTGTACCTGACAGCTGCGGTAAGGCGTTTCTCGATGTCAGGACCTACCAATGTGAATACCTCTCTAAGAGACCTCCGTCTGCTTATGTGTGGGAAAGACAGATCCTGATGCATTTAAAACCACCTGCGGCATGGGGGTGGGGGTGGAGTGCTCAGTCAACGCTAAATCTAGTAACAAAGAGAATGACGGCACTTCCACTACAAAAACTAGGTGTGAACAGGTGCTTACTAAGAGCAGCTACCTCCATATATAATGAACAAATAAAGTAGCACACTGTAACACTGAGTATATAGATGTGAAATATGATATATGAATAGCATAACTGCTGTAAAAAATAGAAATAAATGAAAAATTTTTTGAAAAATTTTTTTAGCGCATGAAATATGAAGTATGGAAAATGAATAGCATTACTGCTGTAAATAAATGAGAAATCTTAGCGCATAAATTGGCCAATTCATGTGTACCTGACAGCCGCGGTAAGGCGTTTCTCGATGTCAGGACCTACCAATGTGAATACCTCTCTAAGAGACCTCCGTCTGCTTATGTGTGGGAAAGACAGATCCTGATGCATTTAAAACCACCTGCGGCATGGGGGTGGGGGTGGAGTGCTCAGTCAACGCTAAATCTAGTAACAAAGAGAATGACGGCACTTCCACTACAAAAACTAGGTGTGAACAGGTGCTTACTAAGAGCAGCTACCTCCATATATAATGAACAAATAAAGTAGCACACTGTAACACTGAGTATATAGATGTGAAATATGAAATATGAATAGCATAACTGCTGTAAAAAATAGAAATAAATGAAAAATTTTTTGAAAATTTTTTTTAGCGCATGAAATATGAAGTATGGAAAATGAATAGCATTACTGCTGTAAATAAATGAGAAATCTTAGCGCATAAATTGGCCAATTCATGTGTACCTGACAGCCGCGGTAAGGCGTTTCTCGATGTGAGGACCTACCAATGTGAATACCTCTCTAAGAGACCTCCGTCTGCTTATGTGTGGGAAAGAGAGATCCTGATGTATTTAAAACCACCTGCGGCATGGGGGTGGGGGTGGAGTGCTCAGTCAACGCTAAATCTAGTAACAAAGAGAATGACGGCACTTCCACTACAAAAACTAGGTGTGAACAGGTGCTTACTAAGAGCAGCTACCTCCATATATAATGAGCAAATAAAGTAGCACACTGTAACACTGAGTATATAGATGTGAAATATGATATATGAATAGCATAACTGCTGTAAAAAATAGAAATAAATGAAAAATTTTTTGAAAAATTTTTTTAGCGCATGAAATATGAAGTATGGAAAATGAATAGCATTACTGCTGTAAATAAATGAGAAATCTTAGCGCATAAATTGGCCAATTCATGTGTACCTGACAGCCGCGGTAAGGCGTTTCTCGATGTCAGGACCTACCAATGTGAATACCTCTCTAAGAGACCTCCGTCTGCTTATGTGTGGGAAAGACAGATCCTGATGCATTTAAAACCACCTGCGGCATGGGGGTGGGGGTGGAGTGCTCAGTCAACGCTAAATCTAGTAACAAAGAGAATGACGGCACTTCCACTACAAAAACTAGGTGTGAACAGGTGCTTACTAAGAGCAGCTACCTCCATATATAATGAACAAATAAAGTAGCACACTGTAACACTGAGTATATAGATGTGAAATATGAAATATGAATAGCATAGCTGCTGTAAAAAATAGAAATAAATGAAAAAATTTTTGAAAAATTTTTTTAGCGCATGAAATATGAAGTATGGAAAATGAATAGCATTACTGCTGTAAATAAATGAGAAATCTTAGCGCATAAATTGGCCAATTCATGTGTACCTGACAGCCACGGTAAGGCGTTTCTCGATGTCAGGACCTACCAATGTGAATACCTCTCTAAGAGACCTCCGTCTGCTTATGTGTGGGAAAGACAGATCCTGATGCATTTAAAACCACCTGCGGCATGGGGGTGGGGGTGGAGTGCTCAGTCAACGCTAAATCTAGTAACAAAGAGAATGACGGCACTTCCACTACAAAAACTAGGTGTGAACAGGTGCTTACTAAGAGCAGCTACCTCCATATATAATGAACAAATAAAGTAGCACACTGTAACACTGAGTATATAGATGTGAAATATGATATATGAATAGCATAACTGCTGTAAAAAATAGAAATAAATGAAAAATTTTTTGAAAAATTTTTTTAGCGCATGAAATATGAAGTATGGAAAATGAATAGCATTACTGCTGTAAATAAATGAGAAATCTTAGCGCATAAATTGGCCAATTCATGTGTACCTGACAGCCGCGGTAAGGCGTTTCTCGATGTCAGGACCTACCAATGTGAATACCTCTCTAAGAGACCTCCGTCTGCTTATGTGTGGGAAAGACAGATGCTGATGCATTTAAAACCACCTGCGGCATGGGGGTGGGGGTGGAGTGCTCAGTCAACGCTAAATCTAGTAGCAAAGAGAATGACGGCACTTCCACTACAAAAACTAGGTGTGAACAGGTGCTTACTAAGAGCAGCTACCTCCATATATAATGAACAAATAAAGTAGCACACTGTAACACTGAGTATATAGATGTGAAATATGAAATATGAATAGCATAACTGCTGTAAAAAATAGAAATAAATGAAAAATTTTTTGAAAAATTTTTTAGCGCATGAAATATGAAGTATGGAAAATGAATAGCATTACTGCTGTAAATAAATGAGAAATCTTAGCGCATAAATTGGCCAATTCATGTGTACCTGACAGCCGCGGTAAGGCGTTTCTCGATGTCAGGACCTACCAATGTGAATACCTCTCTAAGAGACCTCCGTCTGCTTATGTGTGGGAAAGACAGATCCTGATGCATTTAAAACCACCTGCGGCATGGGGGTGGGGGTGGAGTGCTCAGTCAACGCTAAATCTAGTAACAAAGAGAATGACGGCACTTCCACTACAAAAACTAGGTGTGAACAGGTGCTTACTAAGAGCAGCTACCTCCATATATAATGAACAAATAAAGTAGCACACTGTAACACTGAGTATATAGATGTGAAATATGAAATATGAATAGCATAACTGCTGTAAAAAATAGAAATAAATGAAAAATTTTTTGAAATTTTTTTTTAGCGCATGAAATATGAAGTATGGAAAATGAATAGCATTACTGCTGTAAATAAATGAGAAATCTTAGCGCATAAATTGGCCAATTCATGTGTACCTGACAGCCGCGGTAAGGCGTTTCTCGATGTCAGGACCTACCAATGTGAATACCTCTCTAAGAGACCTCCGTCTGCTTATGTGTGGGAAAGAGAGATCCTGATGCATTTAAAACCACCTGCGGCATGGGGGTGGGGGTGGAGTGCTCAGTCAACGCTAAATCTAGTAACAAAGAGAATGACGGCACTTCCACTACAAAAACTAGGTGTGAACAGGTGCTTACTAAGAGCAGCTACCTCCATATATAATGAACAAATAAAGTAGCACACTGTAACACTGAGTATATAGATGTGAAATATGAATAGCATAACTGCTGTAAAAAATAGAAATAAATGAAAAATTTTTTGAAAATTTTTTTTAGCGCATGAAATATGAAGTATGGAAAATGAATAGCATTACTGCTGTAAATAAATGAGAAATCTTAGCGCATAAATTGGCCAATTCATGTGTACCTGACAGCCGCGGTAAGGCGTTTCTCGATGTCAGGACCTACCAATGTGAATACCTCTCTAAGAGACCTCCGTCTGCTTATGTGTGGGAAAGACAGATCCTGATGCATTTAAAACCACCTGCGGCATGGGGGTGGGGGTGGAGTGCTCAGTCAACGCTAAATCTAGTAACAAAGAGAATGACGGCACTTCCACTACAAAAACTAGGTGTGAACAGGTGCTTACTAAGAGCAGCTACCTCCATATATAATGAACAAATAAAGTAGCACACTGTAACACTGAGTATATAGATGTGAAATATGAAATATGAATAGCATAACTGCTGTAAAAAATAGAAATAAATGAAATTTTTTTTTAAAAAATTTTTTAGCGCATGAAATATGAAGTATGGAAAATGAATAGCATTACTGCTGTAAATAAATGAGAAATCTTAGCGCATAAATTGGCCAATTCATGTGTACCTGACAGCCGCGGTAAGGCGTTTCTCGATGTCAGGACCTACCAATGTGAATACCTCTCTAAGAGACCTCCGTCTGCTTATGTGTGGGAAAGACAGATCTTGATGCGCCAATTCTGGCACTTAGCCTCGCTCTTCCCACTGCCCTGTAGCGGTGGCAGTGGGGTAATAGGGTTGGGGTTGATGTCAGCTTATAATGCCAGCTGACATCAAGCCCAGGTTAGTAATGGAGAGGCATCTATAAGACACCCCCATTACTAACCCCATAGTCAAAGTTAAAAAAAAAAACACAACACCCAGAAAAAAGTCCTTTAATTGAAATAAACACACAATTCTTTATTGTTCTAAATTAAACCATACTTACCGTCACGCCCATTCCAGCTGAAGCCAATGATCTCCTGCAATAAAAGAAAAATAACAAAGCAACCTCATCCTTACCTTTCCATGGTTCCCACGACAGCTTCAGCTCTGCTACATCGAGATGACAGGCTGGACCGCAGGAGAAAGCTGCCATCCAGCCTGTCATCCCGCAGACACTGAGAAGTGCAGGCATGCTTGGGCTCTTCAGTGTCTCTCTGTGACGGCATCCAGATGAGCCGACAATGAACTCAGCTCACCTCATGCACGTCACTGACAGCGTGGGAGAATTCTCCTGCACTCAGCGCTTCAGCGTGAGAATTTTCCCACGCTGTCAATGACGTGCATGAGGTGAGGTCATGTCCAATGAACTCAGCTCACCTCATGCACGTCACTGACAGCATGGGAAAATTCTCACGCTGAAGCGCTGAGTGCAGGAGAATTTTCCCACGCTGTCAGTGACGTGCATGAGGTGAGCCGAGTTCATTGGACATGACCTCACCTCATGCACGTCACTGACAGCGTGGGAAAATTCTCCTGCACTCAGCGCTTCAGCGTGAGAATTTTCCCACGCTGTCAGTGACGTGCATGAGGTGAGCTGAGTTCATTGGACATGAACTCGGCTCATCTGGATGACGTCACAGAGAGACACTGAGGAGCGCAAGCATGCCTGCGCTTCTCAGTGTCTGCGGGATGACAGGCTGGATGGCAGCGTTCTGCTGTGGTCCAGCCTGTCATCTCGATGTAGCAGAGCTGAAGCTGTCGTGGGAACCATGGAAAGGTAAGGATGATGTTACTTTATTATTTTACTTTTATTGCAGGAGATCGTTGGCTTCAGCTGGAATGGGCGTGACGGTAAGTATGGTTTAATTTAGAACAATAAAGAATTGTGTGTTTATTTCAATTAAAGGACTTTATTCTGGGTGTTGTGTTTTTTTTAAATACTTTACTAGAAATTCATGGTGGTCATGTCTAATATTGGCGTGACCCCATGAATTTCGGGCTTAGGGCCAGCTGATAATGCCAAGCTGGCCTTAACCCCTTCATTACCCAGTGAGCCACCGCACCAGGGCCCTGGATGAGTTGGGTACAGTGCCAGAAGATGGCGCTTCTATGAACGCGCCATTTTCCGGGGCGGCTGCGGACTGCAATTTGCAGTGGGTGGGGCCCAGAAAGCTTGGGCCTCCCTGCGCTGCAGATTCCAGCCCCCAGCTGCCTAGTTGTACCTGGCTGGACACAAAAATAGGGCGAAGCTCCACGTATTTTTTTTTTAAATTATTTCATGAAATTCATGAAATAATTAATCAAAAAAGGGCTTCCCTATATTGTTGTGTCCGGCCAGGTACAAATAGGCAGCTGGTGGTTGGGGGCAGTCCGTTCCTGCCTGCTGTACCTGGCTGGACACAAATATAGTGCGAAGCCCCACGTCAATTTTTTTTTAATTATTTCATGAATTTCCTGAAATAATTAAAAAAAAATTGACGTGGGGCTTCGCACTATATTTGTGTCCAGCCAGGTACAGCAGGCAGGAACGGGCTGCCCCCAACCACGAGCTGCCTATTTGTACCTGGCCGGACACAACAATATCGGGAAGCCCTTTTTTAAAAAAAATATTTCATGAAATAATTTAAAAAAAAAATACGTGGGGCTTCTCCCTATTTTTGTGTCCAGCCAGGTACAACTAGGCAGCTGGTGGATGGAATCTGCAGCGCAGGGAGACCCAAGCTTTCTGGGCCTCCCCCCCACTGCAAATTGCAGTCCGTAGCCACCCCAGAAAATGGCGCGTTCATAGAAGCTGGATGCTGTACCTGGCTGGCATACAAAAATATGGCAAAGCCCACGTCAAAATTTTTGGGAAAAATTAATTAAAAAATAAATAATAATTTAGGGACTGCATCTTTATTAACTCCTCAAATGTCATTTAGTGTTAAAATAAAGGATTTATTTAAAAAAAAAATTGGCGTGGGATGCCCCATAATTTTAGTCTCTAGCGGAGGTTAAGCAGACGGCTGGGGCAGATGTTTGAAGCCTGGGAAGGGGGTAATACCCACGGAGCTTCCCAGACTACTAATATCAGCCCCCAGCTGAATACCTAGCCTTTACTAGCTATTAAAATGGGGGACCCCCCCAAAAAAATGACGTGGGGTCCCCCCTATTTTAATAGCTAGCAAAGGCTAGGCAGACAGCTGGGGGCTGATATTAATAGCCCAGGAAGGGTGCCATGAATATTGGCCCCCTCCCAGGCTAGAAACACCAGCCGTCAGCCGCCCCAGAAATGGCGCATCCATAGGATGCGCCAACTCTGGCACTTAGCCTCGCTCTTCCACGCTGCCCTGGTGCGGTGGCAGGGGATAATGGGGCTGGGGTTCATGTCAGCGCCAGCTGCCATGAAGTCCAGGTTAGTAATGATGGGCGTCTATAAGACACCCCCATTACTAACCTACAAAGTGTTAAAAATAAAAAACACACTACACCCAGAAAAAAATAATTTATTTGAAATAAAACACACCATTTTATTTAATTCTTAGTTTACTAAAAAAAAATAGTTACCTGTCCATGTTCCTGCGCTGATCTCCCATGCACAGCTGTCACATCTGGAGATGGTGACAGCTGTGCATGGCTGCTGTAAGCTCACGCTGCCGGGAACACGTCCGCTCCCGGCAGCTGGAGCCCCTGACTGAGGTCACCGGAGTGCATTCAGGCAGCGCAGCTCCGGAGACCTCCTTTACGGCACTGCTGTACCGTGGGAATTTCCCACGATACAGCAGGGCCGTAAAGGAGCTGACCGGAGCAGCGCTGCCTGAACTCCGGCGAACCCGCTTATGCAATGACTGGGCTGCTTTACGGCCCCATCATTCTAGCGGCGGCAGCGGTTCAGAGCGGTCACATTCTATGTGGCTGCTCTAAACTGGAGATCATCGTGGGACACTCGTGGACTACTACGGAGGGGTAAGGATAAGGTTGTGGCTTATTATTTTATATTTTATTACAGGAGATCGATGGCTTCGGGGAATTAAGTGTCTAGGTGAGTATAGGTGTAGTTTTTTATTTTTTACTTTATTTTAGGTGGCGATCGGCGGGGACAGGTAACGTATGAACTAATTTATTGTAGGTAACCACTGGCCACCAATGACATGTATTTAAAATTTATTGGGGACACAGTAGGGCAATTTAAATAGCAGGGTCAGGCTGATGGGAACTACTGCTCCCATCGAGCTGATCCTGCTGACACGAGTGGACGGGGGACAGACATAGGCCGATGGGAGTAGTAGTGTCACATCGGCCTATGTCTGCCTGCACGCACACACCCGCACACATCGCGCAGACACCGCACACACCCGCAGACATCGCACAGACATCGCACAGACACCGCGCACACCCGCAGACATCGCACACACCCGCAGACACCGCACAGACACCGCACACACCCACAGACATCGCACACACCCGCAGACACCGCACAGACACCCCACACACCGCGCACACCCGCACAGACACCCACACACACACCAATCATGACCGGTCTGGGAGGTGAGGCTGACCTGTGCGACCGTGGGAAAGTTCATGTGAGTTCATGCAATGCAGTCAAGCATGAACTCACATGAACCCTCCGAGGGCACCGCGGCGACTTCAAATGAACAGCTGATCAGCATCACCTGATACCTCAGCTGTTCATTTGAAATAACCGGCGGGAGAGCGCAGCACAGAACGGGAAAGCCGGCGGTGAAGTCTTTTCACTGCCGGCTTCCCCGCCCGGGTCCTTCGCTCCCCGCTCCTTGGTGCTGTGCTCCCCGCCCGGTCCTAACTTACGATCGGGATGGGAGGTGGCGAGGGGAGCGGAGGATCGGGGTGGGAGGCTGCGGGGAAGCAGTATGGGGCTGTGTGATTGTTTAAAAGCCGGCGGCTTTTTACCGCGCGCCGGCTTTTAAACAATCAGGAGAATTCTCCCACGCTGGGATGGCATTCTGATGACAGGCTGGATCGCAGCTGAGCGCTGCCATCCAGCTTGTCATCCTTCAGAGACACTGCAGAGCGCAGGCATTATGGGAACTTCCGATTCCGGTATTCGATATTGTAAAAGTATCGGAATTAAGTATCGGAATTCCGATACCGTGAATATCGGCCGATACCCGATATTTCAGTATCGGAATGCTCAACAGTATTCATCACATAATGATTTGATAGATGTTAATGCAGCATTAGAAGAAGGAGTTCATTATCTTAAAGGCAAGATTTGTGATCTGGAAGATAGATCCAGTCAGAACAATGTATGGGTGAGGGGAATCTCTGAATCTATTTAGGATACAGATCTGGCTAATCTTTTGTAAATTGCTGCAGTTGGTTCTTCCTGAATTAGAACTCCAGGACTTGATGATAGATAGGATTCATAGAATCCCAAAACCTAATAATCTTAATCTTGCGCTGCCACAAAACATTCTGGCTAGATTTCATTTTTATAAAACGAAGGACATTTTCCTGCAGAATTTAAGGGGAAAAAAACAATTTTACCAGACAATTTTCAAAATATATTGATTTTTCCTGATTTTCCTATCTCAACACTCTCTAGAAGGAAAGAATTTATGAAAGTGGCTAAAATCCTGAGAGACAATAATATTATATGTAGATGGGGATTTCCTGTTAAAATTATGATTTTTTTTATTCAGGATCAACATATGTCTGCAAAACACCATTACAAGCAGAAAACTTGCTACAAAAATGGAATTTGCTTGCCTCTAGCTTTGCAATCTTGTCTTCAATTAATGGCAATCAGAAGAAAATAGACTCAGAATGGTGAAAGAACTAAAGTGGTTGCACTAACCTATTTTTTTTTAAGTGGAAGGAGACACAGGAGTCCTGCTGGACTTTCAGGCTATAATGGATCTGACTGTTAATATTGTACATTTCACATGCATTTTTAAGCATGTATTGTTCCATTTCCCCAAGAGACAGTTTGTCTGCCTGAGGCCATTGCCCCACTATCAGTATTTGGTCAGTGTTCGGTCAGTATTTTTCTCAGCAGTGGGAGCTAAAACCAGGTGAGGCACAATAATAGATATAGGTATAATAGAAACAAGTCACCAATTTATCACCCACTCTTTGTTTTGGCACCCGCTCCTGAGAAAAAATACAGACCGAATACTGACCAAATACTGATAGTGGGGCCTTGGCCTAATTGCAAAGTTTTTAGCTGGGTCTTTTTTTTAGATGTTTTTTATGTTATATGTCTGTTTGTTATGTCATAAGTCTCAGCATAAATTTCAGGGAGTATAGATGTCTCTATTTGAATCACGAGTTTGCAGTTGTTATCCATTAATGTAAAGGGGTTGATTTCACCGGCTAAAAGATCTATGGCTTGGAAAGAAATTATGAGATATTAATGCGATATAGCATGTATACAGGAATCGCAGTTATTAGAGAATGATAACTCAAGGATGAAACATAAAATAATTCCCTATATGCTTTTTGCAAATACGTCTAGGGTGGGGGAAAGGCGAGAGTTTGTATTTTTATCAAAGACTCCATGGTGTTTAAACAAATTGAGGTATTTAGTGACCCTGAGGATACATTTATTATTTTAGTATGTTGTATAGATAATGCAATATACACGATTGCTACTTTATATGCCCCAAATACCTCTCAAATATAATTTTTTCGTACATTTTTACAAAATTTTAAAGAGTTTGAACAGGGTTTTCAAATTATATGCAATGATTTTAATATTCCTGTATCAAGGACTATGGATTGCTCTTCATTAAGAGCTACTAGGAAAGAGCTTGGTCCATTAATTATGGAATACTATCTGCATGATATATAATAATAATAATAATTTTTATTTTTATAGCGCCAATATATTCCGCAGCACTTTACAATTTTAGGGGAGACTTATACAAACAATACAGCCAGTAAAGGCTGAGTATACAGCTGGGGGCTGATACTAATAGCCTGGGAAGCTCCATCGGTATTCAAACCTACCCAGGCTATAAACATCTGCCCACAGCTGTCCGATTACTCTCTGCTGGTGTGTAAAATTACAGGGGGCCCCATGCCTTTTTTTAAAAAAACAAAGAATTCCCAATATAAAAAAAAAACAGGCAAAAAAATACAAATTTGGAAAAGAAGAAACATTTATTAAATACAATTTAATGTGTCATTGTATTTTTCAACAATACAAACATATTTACATATGGCAAAGGGGAAAACCAAACATTGAACATAACACAAATATAATTTTCAAACATTATAAATTATGATATTTTGGGGGTGACAAAAGATGCTTACCTGGACTGGGGGTTGGAAAACGTGGCGGAGCACATATGCGTGTAGAGACATGGGAGGTTCCAGATGGTGGGAGAGTAAAAGGTGGTAATAAAGAAGGGTCCGGAGTGGAAGGGAGAGGTGTTATGTCATTATTATAACATTGCTGAATCAAATTTTGGACAGGTGTTTGAGATGATGTTGGTATTATGTATTTGTTTTTCTATTGGCCTCGGATTCTGGGTACAGAGCACAATATGGTCCTGGACTTGGAGGAGGCTGGGCCGGAGCACAATATGGTCCAGGACTTGGAGGAGACTGGGCCAGAGCACAATATGGTGTCGGCCTTTAAGGAGACTGGGCTGGAGCAGAATGAGGAAGGTGCATGTGACAAGGCTGGGCCTATAAAGTCTGGCATCTAGGAGCAAGAGGCTGAGGTAGGGTAGGTTGCAGGGCTGACTGCCCTTGTGTTGTGTCCAATGGTTGTATTTGATTTCCACTAGAAAGCTGCCACCTTTCCAGGAAATCAAATGCAACCATTGGCACGTTTTTTTTTATTTGGGCAGGGAGGGAGAGGCAGCACTAATCACAATTTACATAGCTGCCCTGGTCCTCAGCCTCAAGTTGAAGGGAACCTTCTCCAAATATTGGACCAGACGTCTACAGAATTCCTCCTCACCTACCTCAGCCACAACATCCTCGTGGTTGCTTGGTTTTGGGTTCTTAGGGACCCTCCTTCGCCGGTTTGCATCCCGATGGCTGTTGGGTGCTTGGGGGGAACTGTAGTGGGAAACACTTGGACTGGTAGGCCCAAGTTCCTCTTCCACAGCCTCCGGACAACTTTCCACATTCTTGTGGGAAGGGTCACCTGCGACTCCAACCTCAGACGACAAGGAACTTCCCTTTTTTGATCTGCATTTAAAAATGAAATGTTAAAAAAAAGGGTAGGCAACATGATTTAAAAAGAAAAAAAACACAAAACAAGGTTGCAAATCAATCACTGGGACCAAAAATTGAAGCAGCTCAAAATATATATATTCACGCTTCTTAAATACTCCAACACCACTCTGGGACCGCATCTGCCTCTCCCGCTGAATCTGGTCCCGGCAGCTTCGCCAGCGTTTTGTCACTGTAAGCACTTAAAATAAAATAACATATTAAGGTCATTGATAATTATGGTAACTAAGTTAGAAAGAGCAAAAAATGTGTGGCATACTTACTTATGGCATCCTGTTCTTTTTATGACATATGTGGAACATTCGGGAAAAGGTCCCCACAGATCTAGCACCATGATGCATGCCACTTGGTGAGATCCTGATATTCCACATGTCTACTGTCCCATAACTGTGGCCGCTGCTGCAGCAACAAAATAAGACTCTGCACATTCATACTGTGTGGCATCTTTCTGCTTCCATGGAGGCGTGACTTGTTCTTAACTTCCTATTTATTACATCACTTGTGGGAATTAATGAACTCTCCTGGGTTGTCCTTAACAAATTGGTTGAATTTGGATACTTATGTGCGTTTTTTAAAGAAAAAAAATGGACAGCACTTGCATGTTTCTCGCACCCATTGACTTGCATTGTCGAATCTCGTTCAATATACGCGGCAAATCGCAGCATGCTGCAATTTTTCTCTCAGTCCGATTTCAGTTGAGTAAAAAAATCGCAAATGAGATGAGCCTCAATTTTTTATCGGATTGCACTCGTCCGTTATTCATGCAGATGAGTATGAGCCCTAACAGTGCAAAATCAGTATGCTGCAGCTAGATTCCCCACATGGAGCTTAAATACTCATTTACTGATGGATGCAGATTTTATTAAAGAAGTAAAGAAAAATTTGATGGAATATTTTGCTAATAATGATAATGGAATGGTGTTAGATGAAAGTATATGGTTGGCACATAAGACGGTCATTAGGGGAATTTTTATCAAACGTGCCTCTTTCATAAAAAAAGGTTTGGAAAAAGCTTTAAAGGGTTTAATTTCCAAAATTCAACAACTGGAAAAAATAAAGTCTCTCCTTCAAAACTAATTCTGGATAGATTATCAAAACTCAGATTCCAACTTTGATCTAGGTTATTCTTTTTAAATTAGAATGATTTAAGGAAATCTGAATCTAGATTTTATGACTTGGGGGATAGGGCAGGAGCTTTATTGGCTAAAAGAATAAAAAAGAAAGAAGCTAAAACTAAAATAGAGTTTCTAGAAGGCCCAAATAAATTAGTTATATAGAATCCGATTGAAATAGCGGAGACATTTGCTGATTATTATTATAAACGCTACAATTCAAAAGAAGATCTTGTTACTATACAACCAAATAAGGAGAGTATATAGTCATATCTTGGGAAATTGAATATTCCTCAAATCTCTGCAGAACAATTAGGGTATCTTAATGCACCTTTTTCCATACAGTAAATCCAAAATATTATAAAAACTTCTAAAAATAATTCATAGCCTGGTTCAGATGGGCAATCAAATGAATACTATCATCAATTTATTGAGAATTTATCCCTCTATTTGCTTAGCACTTTTAATTATTGGCAGAGCACAGAATCTATAGCTCCAGAAAATCTTGAGGCTAAAATTATAACTCTTTTGAAACCAGGAAAATACCTGGGGTTACTGGAGAACGATAGACCTATTTCTCTTTTGAACTGTGATGTTAACATGTTTTCAAAATTAATAGCTTCTAGGTTAACTTAGTGACCCCGGACCAGGTTGAATTTGTAACAGGACAGAATGCGAAAGATGGAACGAGACGGATGATAAATCTAAATAAGATAGCAGAGATGTCCGGTATTCTCAGTGCACTCTTATCTCTGGATGCCGAGAAGGCCTTTGACCAGGTGCACCGGGGATAACTGGAGGAAGTTCTCACAAAATTTGGTCTGATAAGTTTAATTAGATCTGAAATTAGATCCTTGTATTCCAATCCTAGGGCAGTGGTTTCAGCTTCGCGTTTTTTGTCCTCTAAGTCTGATATCATTAATGGAACAAGACAGGGGTGTACATTATCACCTATTATTTTTAATAACGTGTTGATCCAGATATTTCAGGCATAAAAGTACAGTGGGTACGGAAAGTATTCAGACCCCTTTAAATTTTTCACTCTTTGTTTCCTTGCAGCCATTTTGTAAATTCTAAAAAGTTCATTTTTTTCTCATTAAAGTACACTCTGCACCCCATCTTGTCAGAAAAAAACAGAATTGTAGAAATTTTTGCAAATTTATTTAAAAAGAAAAACTGGAATATCACATGGTCATAAGTATTCAGAACCTTTACTCAGTATTGAGTAGAAGCACCCTTTTGAGCTAGTACAGCCATGAGTCTTCTTGGGAATGATTTCACACCTGGATTTGGGGATCCTCTGCCATTTCCGTCAGGTTGGATGGTGAACGTTGGTGGACAGCCATTTTCAGGTCTCTCCAGAGATGCTCAATTGGGTTTAGTTCAGGGCTCTGGCTGGGCCAGTCAACAATGGTCACAGAGTTGTTCTGAAGCCACTCCTTTGTTATTTTATCTGTGTGCTTAGGGTCATTGTATTGTTGGAAGGTGGACCTTCAACCAAGTCTGAAGTCCAGAGCACTCTGGAAGAGGTTTTCATCCAGGATATCTCTGGACTTGGCCGCATTCATGTTTCCTTCAATTGCAACCAGTCGTTCTGTCCATGCAGCTGAAAAACACCCCCATAGCTTGATGCTGCCACTACTATGTTTCACTGTTGGGATTGTATTGGGCAGGTGATGAGCAGTGCCTGGTTTTCTCCACACATACCGCTTAGAATTATCACCAAAAAGTTCTATCGTCATCTCTTCAGACCAGAGAATCTTATTTCTCATAGTCTGGGAGTCCTTCATGTGTTTTTGAGCAAACTCTATGGGGGCTTTCATATGTCTTGCACTGAGGAGAGGTTTCGTCGGGCCACTCTGCCATAAAGGCCCGACTGGTGGAGGGCTGCAGTGATAGTTGACTTTGTGGAACTTTCTCCCATCTCCCTACTGCATCTCTGGAGCTCAGCCACAGTGATCTTGGGGTTCTTCTTTACCTCTCTCACCAAGGCTCTTTTCCCACGATTGCTCAGTTTGGCTGGATGGCCAGGTCTAGGAAGACTTCTCGTGGTCCCAAACTTCTTCCATTTAAGAATTATGGAGGCCACTGTGCTCTTAGGAACCTTGAGTAATACAGAAATTATTTCGGATCCTTGGCCAGATCTGTGCCTTGCCACAATTCTGTCTCTGAGCTCCTTGGGCAGTTCCTTTGAGTTCATGATTCTCATTTGGTCTGACATGCACTGTGAGCTGTGAGGTCTTATATAGACAGGTGTGTGCCTTTCCAAATCAAGTCC
Organism: Phyllobates terribilis; assembly: GCF_046119375.1. Taxonomy (NCBI): domain Eukaryota; kingdom Metazoa; phylum Chordata; class Amphibia; order Anura; family Dendrobatidae; genus Phyllobates; species Phyllobates terribilis. The sequence goes on from NW_027362761.1 coordinate 878,627,912, forward strand.
TATCAGTTTAATTAAACACAGCTGGACTCCAATGAAGGAGTAGAACCATCTCAAGGAGGATCACAAGGAAATGGGGGCATGTGACTTAAATATGAGTGTCTGCGCAAAGGGTCTGAATACTTATGACCATGTGATATTTCAGTTTTTCTTTTTTAATAAATGTGCAAAAATTTCTACATTTCTGTTTTTTTTTAGTCAAGATGGGGTGCAGAGTGTACTTTAATGAGAAAAAAAATGAACTTTTTAGAATTTACCAAATGGCTGCAATGAAACAAAGAGTGAAAAATTTAAAGGGGTATGAATACTTTCCGTACCCACTCTAGGTGATTTGGACTTTATACAGACAATGTTATTTTAATGTGCACAAATGTGGAAAAATTCCTCCAGGCCATCAATAGAAATTTGGTGAATTTTTCCGCTATTTCGTACTATAAACTTAACGGGTCTAAGCCATTAATTTTTCCTATTCATATTCCCTATCAAACTATGAGTAAGATAGAGACTTTATTCCCCTTTAAGTGGACTGAATTTCATATGTAGGTATATTTCTTATATCTACACATTTCTTGGTACAGGAGAATTTTGATACCATATATAGCTCTCTTAAAATGGAACTGGAAATATATTCAACGATCGCCCTATCATGGATAGCAAGGATAAATGCTCTTAAAATTACCTTACTTCCCAAATTATTATATTTATTTCGATGTATGTCCTTAAAAATTCCTCGTAAGCTAATTAACAAATTTCAAGCATTGATTGGGAAATTCATATGGGTGGAGAAAAAAACAAGAGTCTCAAAATCTTTTATTTCATATCCTTTTAGTTTGGGGGATATGGGAGTTTCGGATGTCTTGGTATATTATAAAGCTGCTATACTTGACTCAACAAGGATCGGTTGTTGGAAGAAGGTTCTCATAGATGGTTGCAAATTGAATCTGTTATGGGTCTGGATGGTGGAACCACTGTGCCGGGGTACAAGGAGGGACCAGAGGGGCGTTACTAAGTGCCTACCCTGGCTACATGGCGGGTTAGTCGACTCTGTGAACCAAGGAGGGACCCGGAAGGTGAACCAGGTGCCACTCTGGGACCGACCTCGTGTGAGAGCTGGCGACTCCCACTGGGCTGATAGCCGAAGCGGACTGGCACAACAGATGGGCAGACAGATGTGCACAGCTAGTAGGCAGGCGGACGGAGCTGACTGATGGACAGGCTCGGCTGGCAGGCTGATTGGCAAGCACGGCTAATAGACAGGCTGGCAGGCATGGCAGATAGGCAGGCACAGCAGATAGGCAGGCTGGCGGGCACAGCTGATGGACAGACTGGCGGGCACAGCTGATGGACAGACTGGTGGGCACAGCTGATGGACAGGCTGGTGGGCACGGCTGATGGACAGGCTGGCGGACACGGCTGATAGACAGGCTGGCGGGCACGGCAGATAGACAGGCTGGCGGACAGCACTGGGACCTGAGGGCTGCAGAGAGTGTTAGCACACAAACTACAACATTGCACAGGCACCTCCATTTTGGAGGAGGTGCCTAAAATATCAGCTGTCCACTGGCCATTGGCCAGGGACATATTAGCCAGGGACATATTAGGATGGTGCGCACGGCCCCTTTAAGAAGCAGGGAGCACGCACGCCCTAAGCACAGTGCCCGGGGATCTGCGCGCCATGCAAGCACCCTGGGCACGCACAGCCAGGAGAGCGGCGGACGCCGGAGCAGAGCCGCGACGGTAAGGGGGTCGATGTCTCTGCCGGGCAGTAAGCAGAGACGCCGGCGTTACAGACTCCTCTTATGCTAACAGTGGTTCTTCAAGGAGAGCTCTTGAAATTGAATATCTAAAGCCAACAGTTTTCTCTCCTTGTTTACCAACTATGGTGGCAACTATGTATGCTTGGAACAAATGGGCTAGAAGAAATCTGTCTATTTCATTGGCAAATATTTCCATTAGGTCTATAGAATCTCATATCCCATATCTAAATATAGCATTATGGCATAAAAGTGGAATTAATACATTAGCTGATATATTTGATGGCTCCGTTCTTATGCCATATGATGTTCTTAGAAATAAGTATCGTTTGAGCAAAAGTTGTTTTTATCAATATTTACAAATTAGACATTTCCTAGCATCATGTTTCCAAGATAAAGGAAATACTAGAACTCCGCTTCAATTTTTTAAAAATAATGCTAACTCCAAAACTTAGGGAATGTCTTTAATCTATAAAATCTTAAATAGTCCACTAGTGGAGGGGAAATTGCAGTATATGCTTAAGTGGGAAACTGATCTAGATATATCATTAAGAAATCAGAATTGGCATAATGCAATTGCCTGGATACAAGGAACATCAATATGTATTAACCCCTTAACCCCCGAGGGTGGTTTGCACGTAAATGACCAGGCCAATTTTTACAATTCTGACCACTGTCATTTTATGAGGTAATTACTCTGGAACGCTTCAACGGATCCCCCTGATTCTGAGATAGTTTTTTTGTGACATATTGTACTTCATGATTTTGGTAAAATTTCTTCGACATCACTTGCGTTTATTTGTGAAAAAAATGGAAATTTGGCAAAAATTTTGAAAATTTTGCAATTTTCAAAATTGTAATTTTTATGCCCTTAAATCAGAGAGATATGTCACACAAAATACTTAATAAATAACATTTCCCACATGTCTACTTTACATCAGCGCAATTTTGGAACCAAATTTTTTTTTTGTTATGGAGCTATAAGGGTTAAAAGTTGACCAGCTATTTCTCATTTTTCCAACAAAATTTACAAAACCATTTTTCTAGGGACCACATCACATTTGAAGTCACTTTGAGAGGTCTTTATGACAGAAAATACCCAAAAGTGACACCATTCTAAAAACTGTACCCCTCAAGGAGCTCAAAACCACATTCAAGAACTTTATTAACCCTTCAGGTGCTTCACAGGAATTTTTGGAATGTGGAAGAAAAAAATGAACATTTAACTTTTTTCACAAAAATGTTTCTTTAGACCCAATTTTTTTTATTTTCACAGGGGTAACAAGAAAAAATGGACCACAAAATTTGTTGTACAATTTCCTCTGGGCACGCAGATACCCCACATTTGGGGAAAAAACACTGTTTGGGCGCACGGCAGGGCTCGGAAGGGAAGGAGCGCCATTTGACTTTTTGATTGCAAAATTTGCTTGAATAATTAGCGGACGCCATGTTGCGTTTGGAGAGCCCCTGATGTGCCTAAACATTGGAGCTCCCCCACAAGTGACCCCATTTTGGAAACTAGACCCCCCAAGACACCTATCTAGATGCATAGTGAGCACTTGGAACCCCCAGGTGCTTCACAAATTGATTCGTAAAAATGAAAAAGTGAAAAAAAAAACACTTTTTCATTTTTACGAATCAATTTGTGAAGCACCTGGGGGTTCCAAGTGCTCACTATGCATGTAGATAGGTGCCTTGGGGGGTCTAGTTTCCAAAATTGGGTCACTTGTGGGGGAGCTCCAATGTTTGGGCACACAGGAACTCTCCAAATGCAACATGGTGTCCGCTAACAAATTGAATGGAAAATCGGCTCAAATTGTTAGCGGACACCATGTTGCGTTTGGAGAGTCCATGTGTGCCCTAACATTGGAGCTCCCCCACAAGTGACCCAATTTTGGAAACTAGACCCCCCAAGGCACCTATCTACATGCATAGTGAGCACTTGGAACCCCCAGGTGCTTCACAAATTGATTCGTAAAAATGAAAAAGTGAAAAAAAAAACACTTTTTCATTTTTACGAATCAATTTGTGAAGCACCTGGAGGTTCCAAGTGCTCACTATGCATCTAGATAGGTGCCTTGGTGGGGCTAGTTTCAAAAATGGGGTCACTTGTGGGGGAGCGCCAATGTTTGGACACACAGGGACTCTCCAAATGCAACACGGTGTCCGCTAACAAATTGAATGGAAAATCGGCTCAAATTGTTAGCGGACACCATGTTGCGTTTGGAGAGCCCCTGTGTGCCCAAACATTGAAGCTCCCCCACAAGTGACCCCATTTTGGAAACTAGACCCCCCCAAGGCACCTATCTACATGCATAGTGAGCACTTGGAACCCCCAGGTGCTTCACAAATTGATTAGTAAAATTGAAAAAGTGAAAAAAAAAACACTTTTTCAGTTTTACGAATCAATTTGTGAAGCACCTGGGGGTTCCAAGTGCTCACTATGCATCTAGATAGGTGCCTTGGGGGGGCTAGTATCCAAAATGGGGTCACTTGTGGGGGAGCGCCAATGTTTGGGCACACAGGGACTCTCTAAATGCAACATGGTGTCGCTAACAAATTGAATGGAAAATCGGCTCAAATTGTTAGCGGACACCATGTTGCGTTTGGAGAGCCCCTGTGTGCCCAAACATTGGTGCTCCCCCACAAGTGACCCCATTTTGGAAACTAGACCCCCCAAAGCACCTATCTACTTGCATAGTGAGCACTTGGAACCCCCAGGTGCTTCACAAATTGATTTGTAAAAATGAAAAAGTGAAAAAAAAACACTTTTTCATTTTTACGAATCAATTTGTGAAGCACCTGGGGGTTCCAAGTGCTCACTATGCATGTAGATATTTGCCTTGGGGGGTCTAGTTTCCAAAATTGGGTCACTTGTGGGGGAGCTCCAATGTTTGGGCACACAGGGACTCTCCAAATGCAACATGGTGTCCGCTAACAAATTGAATGGAAAATCGGCTCAAATTGTTAGCGGACACCATGTTGCATTTGGAGAGTCCCTGTGTGCCCTAACATTGGAGATCCCCCACAAGTGACCCCATTTTGGAAACTAGACCCCCCAAGGCACCTATCTACATGCATAGTGAGCACTTTGAACCCCCAGGTGCTTCACAAATTGATTTGTAAAAATGAAAAAGTGAAAAAAAAAACACTTTTTCATTTTTACGAATCAATTTGTGAAGCACCTGGGGGTTCCAAGCGCTCACTATGCATCTAGATAGGTGCCTTGGGGGGGCTAGTTTCCAAAATGGGGTCACTTGTGGGGGAGCGCCAATGTTTGGGCACACAGGGACTCTCCAAATGCAACATGGTGTCCGCTAACAAATTGAATGGAAAATCGGCTCAAATTGTTAGCGGACACCATGTTGCGTTTGGAGAGCCCCTGTGTGCCCAAACATTGGAGCTCCCCCACAAGTGACCCCATTTTGGAAACTAGACCCCCCATGGCACCTATCTACATGCATAGTGAGCACTTGGAACCCCCAGGTGCTTCACAAATTGATTTGTAAAAATGAAAAAGTTTTTTTTTTTTCACTTTTTCAGTTTTACGAATCAATTTGTGAAGCACCTGGGGGTTCCAAGTGCTCACTATGCATCTAGATAGGTGCCTTGGGGGGGCTAGTATCCAAAATGGGGTCACTTGTGGGGGAGCGCCAATGTTTGGGCACACAGGGACTCTCTAAATGCAACATGGTGTAGCTAACAAATTGAATGGAAAATCGGCTCAAATTGTTAGCGGACACCATGTTGCGTTTGGAGAGCCCCTGTGTGCCCAAACATTGGAGCTCCCCCACAAGTGACCCCATTTTGGAAACTAGACCCCCCATGGCACCTATCTACATGCATACTGAGCACTTGGAACCCCCAGGTGCTTCACAAATTGATTTGTAAAAATGAAAAAGTGAAAAAAAAAACACTTTTTCATTTTTATGAATCAATTTGTGAAGCACCTAGGGGTTCCAAGTGCTCACTATGCATCTATATAGGTGACTTGGGTGGTCTAGTTTCCAAAATGGGGTCACTTGTGGGGGAGCCCCAATGTTTGGGCACACAGGAGCTCTCCAAACGCGATATGGTGTCCGCTAACAAATTGGAACCATGTCGCGTTTGGAGAGGCCCTGTGTGACTAAACATTAGTCATTAGTCTTGAGCGCAAGTGCTCGCTACTTGAGTTTGCATCGGGTACTCAGGTATGCACCATGTACTGCGTGTGCTCGAGTGACATGCTCGAGTGGCATGCTCGAGTCCCCGCCTGGATGTTTCACGGTTATTAGACACCCAAAAAAAAACATACGGGGATCGCTCGTGCATGGCAGGCAATCCCCGCAAAGTTTTTTGGGCCGTGAAGCATATGGGGCGGAGACTCAAGCATGTCACTCAAATACCCACGATACTCAATGCATACCAGAGCACCCGATGCAAACTCAAGTAGCGAGCACTTGCGCTCAACACTAGTCGCCATATCGTCATCTTTTTTTCTTTCTTTTGAAAAAAATCCCAACCCCATCACAACCCTAACCCCAACCCTAACCCCAACCCCAGCCCTAACCCTAACACAACCCTAACCATAGCACAACCCTAACCCTAGCACAACCTTAACCCTAGCACAACCCTAACCCTAGGACAACCCTAACCTGAGAGTTTATTTTTTACGCCGTTCCTCATGCGGTATAAGTGATTAGACGACCTTATTCTTCGGGTCGGTGAGACTACAGCGATACCAGAATCATATGGGGTTTTCTAAAAGACGCATTTTTGGTAAAATCTAGTTTTTGCATCGCCATATTTTGAGAGCTATAATTTTTCCAGATTTTGGCAGACAGTCATTTCACGGCTTGTTTTTTGTGGGATGAGTTGACGTTGTTATTGGTGCCATTTTCAGGCACGTGACATTTTTTGATCGCTTTCTATTCCGATTTTTGGGAGGCAGAATAAACAAAAAACAACAATTCAGGAATTGTTTTTTTTTTTCTTTTTATTCTGTTCCGCGTGTGGTAAAATTGATAAGGCAGCTTTATTCTTCGGGTCAGTACGTTTACAGCGGTACCACATTTATATCGTATTTCTATGTTTTGCACTTTTACATAATAAAAGCAATTTTATAGAAAAAATTATTTTCTCGCATAGCTTTATTCTGAGAGCTATAACTTTTTTATTTTTTGGCTGATGGAGCTGTATGGTGGCTTGTTTTTTGCGGGACGAGATGACGTTTTCAGCGGTACCATTTTTATTTATATTTGTCTTTTTGATCGCGTGTTATTCCATTTTTTGTTTGGCTGTATGGTGATAAAGCATTGTTTTTTGCTTCGTTTTTTATTTTTATTTTCAACCGTGTTCACTGAAGGGGTTAACTAGTGGGACAGTTTTATAGGTCAGGTTGTTCCGGATGCGGCAATACCAAATATGGGACTTTCACTTTTTTTTCTCTGATCGCCTGCATGGCACAGGAATGCAGCACCATCCCTGTGCCATGCAGGCTGTCAGCGCTGGACAGGGAGAAGATTGTTTGGAGATGCACTGCGCATGTCCAAAAAATCTTCCTGCTGTCTGGTGACCCAGATGTTGTCATGACAACATCGGGTCGTCATGGCAACATCCTGGAAGCCACGGCAGACAGCGCTGGAAGCCGGAAGAGGAGGTGAGTATCTGCGATCACCTCCCCTTGCCACCGCAATGTAGTGGACACTACACAGCAGAATAGGGTCAATTGCATGTTCTGTCTGCTGCTGCTGCTTCCTGTTACAGGTATCTATTGAACTAGGTATCTGGGCTAAATTTTTTTGGCCCTAAATCCTGATTATTTCTTTAAAAAGCAATACAGTCCAACATTTTACTAACATATCAGATATTACTGCAGTACAAATCCAGAAATTTGTAGGACACATGTAAAATATTCTACTCCATTTACAGTTTGGCAGCAGTGTGGTAGTGAACCTATTCACACATGGTCGCTGAGCAATACTAAACTAGAAGCGCAGTGCTTAAAACCGTGGGTGCTCTCGTCACACGTATCAGATATTACTGCAGTACAAATCTAGAAATTTGTAGGGGACGTGAAAAATATTCTACTCCATTTACAGTTTTGTATCGGTGTGGTAGTGAACCTATTCACACGTGGTCGCTGAACAATACTAAACTAGAAGGGCAGTGATTAAAACCGTTGGCGTCCCATCACATGTCAGATAATACTGTGGTACAAATCCAGCAATTTGTAGGAGACGTTCAAGATATTATACTCCTTTTAAAGTGGACAAGGCACGTGGCAAGGGACAGGGAAATAGACGTTATTGTGATGGTGCATGCAGAGGCCGAGGTCGTGGGCAAGCTGAGATTGTGCCACAACAAGAACCCATATCACGTTGCCCTACCCTCCTGTCCCAATTACTAGGGGACTGCAGCACACCACTATTGAACCCAGAGAAGTGTCAAAAGGTTGTTGTCTGGATAGCAGATAATGCTTCCAGTCACTTTGCCACCACCACCACCCTGTCTTCCACACGGTCAAGTCTCAGTAGCTGTGAGTATGGACCACATATTACTCACCCTGATCCTCGATCCTCCCACCATGCCGAGTGACTGGAAACAACTGATCCCACACTTGGACATTCCGAAGAGCTGTTCACTTTTCCATTTATAGATTCGGGCCTCTTGCCCGGCCAGCTTCAAGCGGCGCAAGAGGAGATTGCATGTAGCGATGCCCAAATATTTGAGCAGCTATGGTCACACGAAGGTGATGATGGGAAAGTGCAATTACTGTCGCAAGAGGTGGATGATGATGATGAGATACAATTGTCAGAAAGTAAGGAGGAGGACCAGGGTGTGGATATGGAAGACAAGGTGGTGGACGATGAAGTCACTGACCCAACCTGCAAGGTGACATGCATAGCGAGGACAGCAGCACAAAGGGAGAGGGAGGCATAGCACCACAACAGGCAGGAACAAGCCAAAGACACAAGGCGGGCAACTGTTCCCCGAAAGACCAACACTATGGAAATTGCCACTCCAACTGTTAGGTCTTCCAGAGTCTGTCTCTTTTTTAAAGACTGTCCAGATAACCCCAAAAGGGCCATTTGCTACATCTGGCAGACCTGCTTCAGCAGGGGCAGCAAAACTACCAGCCTGACCACCACCAGCATGCTCAGGCACATGACAGCAAAGCACCCGACTAGGTGGGCCGAACGCCAGGGTCATGAAACAGTGTCTGCGGGTGCCACCACTGCCTGTTCCACTGTTGTGCGTGCAAGCCAATCCCCCATCCATGGCGCAGGCGAGCATGCCTTCCACCCTGCACCTTTCATTGCACACTTGCAACCACCACCATCAACCACGTTCACGTCCTAGTCCTAGCACAGCATTCAGTTGTCTCTACCCCAGTCCTTGGAACGGAAGTGCAAATATGCAGCCAACCACCAACAGGCTACACTACTAAACTCCCACATTTCAAGAATGATTGCACTTGAAATGTTGCCTTTTAGGCTTGTGGAGACAGAATCTTTCCGCAACCTAATGGCGGCGTCTGTCTCTCGGTACTCGGTCCCCAGCTGTCACTATTTTTACCGGTGTGCTGTCCCCGCATTACACAAGTACGTGTCCCAGAACATTAGCCGTGCCCTCATCAATGCAGTTACTGGGAAGGTCCACCGAACCACGGACACGTGAACAAGTGCTTGTGGGCAGGGACAGTACATCTCGCTGATGGAACACTGGGCTAATATAGTGAAAGCTGGGACCCAGTCTTGCCAGGCACTGGGGCATTAGAGGCATTATTGGCAGACCCTTGCTGAGATGTGTACAAACCCATTATGTAAAATTGGATCATATACATATACTGTATGTCTATCCATTATGTGCATAATATTGATCAAATGCTCTGATTTACTGTTATGATCTTTACATTATTCTATCTATTTATCGAACACTGTGCACTTTACATATCATTGAGAGTATTTACTCAGTGTGAGTGTAAATGTATAAGGGAGATCTCTCCAAAAAAGCACTGTGTACTTTATAGAATTTGAACTGTGAGTTATTCTATGATATGGTGTTATCAATTTAAGGAACCATTTATCAAATCCTTGGTTATGACACACATAAGTAGTGCATGGATATATCTTTGTTATATTGAGGTAATATCTAACCACCGTTAGCGGGACATCAATTTTGGTGGTGCTACAACTCTGTTGGGACATTATATGAATACGTATTTAGCTATAGTGCCCATATAGGACAGAATGCAATCTATTACGTACCTTTAATTTTAGCATGGTATACTAATCAATTTGTACATTCAATGCACATTGCATTTTATTTATTAAGTGTATTTAAGGGGTTTGGTACTCCACAGGAAGGGTGACTCGTAAATTTTGAGGTCACTTTTGGACTATCATAATATCAATATATCTTACTCGGTTGTTTATTCTCTCTGTCTACCCCCCTTAGCATTGAGGTTTGGTCTCTGTATAGCATTAGTAATCCCTACTGTATTATATTGTTTAGTAGAGGGATACAGAGGGACATTAGGGAGAACCATCGAGGACGGGGACGCCATAACATTATCCCCTATGGTGCCAACCTCCGCTGGCAGGAAAGGACAGTTGAGGGACAGTCTAGGATATCAGCTAGTTGCCAATATAACAATCTAGAGTATTTGGTTGTGTTTTTCTAGGTTGGTGGTGGTGGTTCTATGTGTTGATTTATTAATTGTGGTCATCTTTATGACCTTTTTAGGATTAATATAAATAAAGGTTATTTTTTAAGATTAAGGTTTTTTCTTATGATTCTCAATCAGGGTTATCCCCTTAATCTACAGCTCCTGCACCTCCTCCTCCTCTTCACCTCCATCTCTGAAATGACAACATCGGTCGGAAGCTGGAAGCACTGCAGCACTGCCTCGGCCAAGCAGCCATAGGCACTGCTGAAGCTAATATGCTTAGGTGACAAACTGCACACCGGTGAAGAGTTGTTGACAGCTCTAAAAGAGCAGGCGGATCAGTGGCTACCACCGTGGAACCTGGTGGCAGGCATGGTTGTGTGTCAATGGCTGGAACCTGGTGGCAGCTCTGAAGCGAGGCGAGCTCACACATGTACCATACCTGGCCCATGTGCTCAACCTAGTGGTTCAGAAGTTTCTCAAAACCTACCCGGATCTGCATGATCTGCTTGTCAAAGTACACCGCCTGAGTGCCAATTTTAGAAAGTCAGCTACAGCTTCCGCCACCCTTGCTGTGCTTCAGCAGCATTTGTAGCTTCCAGCCCACCGACTGATGTGCAATGTCCCCACATGTTGGAACTCCACCTTGCAGATGTTGGGAAGGATTTCTGAGTAGCACAGGGCAGTTGTTGCGCACGAGCTTCAAAACGCCCGTCGGTATTCTGGTCAGCCTCCGCACATAAGAGCTAGCTCAGGAGTGGGCATGGATATCAGACATCTGTGCCATCCTCCAAAACTTTGAGGACTCCACCAAGATGGTGAGCGGCGATGATGCCATAATTAGCGTCACCAGCCCACTTCTCTGTGTACTGAAACTCTCGCTGCTCACAATTAAAAAGGAGGCATTGCAGGTGGAGCACGATGAGATGGAGCAACGAACCATACAGGGTGATTCCGCACAGCCCAGCCTCATCTCATCCCAATGCGGATTGGGTACCAATGAGGAAGAGGAGGAGGAAGAAGAACAGGAGCTAGTTTCCTGCACTATAGATGGTACTACCCACACAACTGTAATACCATCTGTTCAGAGTGGATGGCCTGAGGAGAGGAAGTATGAGGAGGAGGATGAGGAGGAGCGCATGGTCAGTCATCCTCTTGGTGAGGACGTGGAAGTCTTGCCTTTTAGCAGTCTGGCACACATGGCTGACTTTATGTTAACACTGCCTTTTCCATGACCCTCTCTTTGTCCAAATTTTGGGTAACAGTCATTATTGGTTGGTGACCCACGCTACAAGTAGATCTTTCCATCTCTCATTCCTGTTGCGGAGAGGTCTACTAAAATGGTGCAATACCAGAAGGACCTTGTTGCAGAATTATTAAAAAAATTCCCATCTGAAAACACTGGTGACAGAGGTCACAGTTCGTTGGGCAACCAAGGAGTACGGGCGAGAGAGACACAAATATGATCCAGCAGAGGCAGGGGAACACTGTCAAAGTACTAGGACAGTTTTCTCAGACCCTCCCATCGCACAGGCCTTATGCACGGGGTACTCTCACAAGGAGGGATAATTTTTCGAAGATGCTGAAGGAGTATTTTGCCGACCATACCAACGTCCTCCATGATTCCTCTGTGCCTTATAATTATTGGGTATTCAAGCTGGACACGTGGCATGAACTTGCTCTTTATGCCTTGGAGGTCCTGGCCTGCCCTGCCGCTAGCTTTTTGTCAGAGCGGGTTTTTAGTGTGGCCGGGGGCATTATAACTGATAGGTGCATCCGCTGTCAACTGAAAATGCTGGCCGGCTGACTTTTATGAAAATGAACAAGGGCTGGATTGGGCCAGAGTTCTCAAAACCACCGGATGATAGCAGCGTAACATAAACTCAAATCCAGTGGGATTTTTGGGAGATCTGTTCCCATGCACCTCTTCACACCCAGATGTGGGTATAAACTCCCTGATATTGTCTATTTTCTGTTCTCCTCCAAGTGTTTCTAAATTGGTATTGGGGTTTTTCCAAAATTTAGACAGCCATTGCAGTCACTGCATACACAATAATTGCATAGCAGAACCACTCCTTTATAATAGGAACATTTTGTTACTGAGGCCCTCCACTATGTGTCTTCAAAGGGGTATTCAGATGCGTCCAAAATTTAGGCTGCCATTGCAGTCACTGCATACGCAATAACTGTATAGCAGAACCGCTCCTTTATAATGGGAAATTTTTGTTACTGAAGCCCTCCTCTATGTGTCTCTAAATTGGTATTGTTTTTTTTTTTAAAAAACTTAGGCAGCCGATGCAGTTACTACATACGAAATAACTGTATAGCAGAATTGCTCCTTTATAATAGGAAGATTTTGTTACTGAGGCCCTCCTCTATGTTTCTTCAAGGGGGTATCGGAATGCGTCCAAATTCTTGGCAGCCCTGCTACTCACTGCATACCCAATAACAGTATAGGAGACCTGCTCCTTTATAGTGGGAACATTTTTTTAACTGAGGCCCTCCTCTATGTCTCTTCCAAGGGGCATTGGAGTGCATCCAAATTTTTAGCAGCCCTGCCACTCACTGCATACGCAATAACAGTATAGGAGACCCACTCCTTTATAATGGTAACATTTTGTTTTTGGAGGCCCTCCTCTGCGTCTTTTCAAAGGGATATTTGAGTATGTCTTAATTTTTGGCAGTCCTTGAAGTCACTGCATATGCTATAACAGTATAGGAGACCCGCTCCTTAATAATGGGAACAACAAAGCATAGCCAGCTGATGGCTCTCTAACAATAGTAAGGGCCGCCTAATGGCCCTATAAAAATAGGCTTTGTGACTTTCAGAGTCCCTCCTTCATAAATGAAACAGGATGTGTCTGATCATGTCTCATACACAACATGGCCAGATAAGGTAGTAAAATTTTAAAATGACGTTTACTGATAAATGTATTTTTCTCCATTGAAAGCAATGCAAAAGTGCAAAAACGCATTACAAACGCTACAAGTGAACATAGCCCAAGGTGTGGAGGAGCATTTTTGTTTTGGTTATTTATTTTGCCTTATATACAAGTCATTACCCTAGAAAGGATGTTCCTTAACATTTTCCCAGGAAAATCTGTTTTGGTTTAGTTTCTGCATGTTTTATTGTGATCCCGTAAAAGTGGCGTAATACTCTGACATTGTTTACAGCAGTGACCTGGGAGTCAGGAGTCTTCCCCATGCTGTTCCCATTTCATTTGAGCACTGTTCCCATCAATTATGGCAATTTTTAGGCCCTCTGCAGACCTCCGGGGGGGGGGTGGGTGGGCGCCGGAAAAATGCTCGAGTTTCCCATAGACTTACATTGGGCTCACTGCTTGGGTCGAGCACCCGAGCATTCCAATTTGCTCTACCCGAACAACGAGCACCCGAGCATTTCAGTGCTCGCTCATCACTACTGTCTCGTAATGTTATATGTTGTGTTAAATGTTGCACTCCTTTTATGATTTTGAAATATTGAACTTTTTCTCTTTGTAAAAGGAAGTGTAATTATATGTTTATGTTCTATTTATGCTTAAGAGTGATGTATTTCATTTTTGATGTTGTAAAAATTGGAAAAATATAATAAAGAAAAAGGATAAAAATAAATAAATAAAATAATTAACATTAATTTCTACAATTTGTTTTGTAAGGTTTTGTTATACACATGTTTATTTCCTTTGTGTGTATTGGAACAACACAAAAATGAAAAAAAGGCAAATTGGGCATAATTTCTCAAAAAATCCAAAAATGGGCCAGACAAAATTATTGACCCCTTCAACTTAATATTTGGTTGCACACCCTCTGGAATAAATAACTGAAATCAATTGCTTTGTTTCCATCCATATCTGAGTGCTTCTTGAAGTATGTTTAGGGTCATTGTCCTGTTGGAAGATCCATGACCTAGGACGCAAACACAGCTTTCTGACACTGAACACTGCATTGTAACTCAAAATTCCTTGATAATCTTCAGATTTCATAATGACTTGCACACAGTCAAGGCACACAGTGCCAGAGGCAGCAAAACAACCCCAAAACATCTTTGAACTTCCACCATATTTTACTGTAGGTACTTTGTAAGGCTCATCATTACATTTTCAGTAAACAGTAGAATGATGTGCTTTACCAAAAAGTTTTATCTTGGTCTCATCTGTCCACAAGATGCTTTCCCGGAAGGATTTTGACTTACTCAAACACATTTTGGAAAACTGCAGTCTAGCTTTCTTATGTCTCTGTTACCAGTGGGGTCCTCCTGGGTTTCCTGCCATAGTGTTTAATTTCATTCAAATGTTGACATATAATTCAAACTAACACTGATGCACCATGAGCCTGCAGGACAGCTTGAAGTTCTTTGGAACTTGATTGGGGTTGCTTATCCACCATCCGGATTATCCTGCATTGAAACCTTTTATCAATTGTTCCCTGCTTCCAGGTCCAGGGAGATTAGCTGCAGTGAAATGAGTTGTAAACTTCTTGATTATGTTGTGCACTGTGTACAAAGGAACATCAAGATCCCTGGAGATGGACTTCTCAAGTCCTCAGACAGTTCTCGACTCCTCTTTCTGTTATCAATTCTTAGTGTAACACATACAGACACACAATGCAAAGATTGAGTCAACTTCTCCCCCTTTTTATCTGATGTCAGGTGTGATTTTCTTTTTGCCCACAACTGTTACTTGCCACAGGTGAGTTTGAGCGAGAATTACATGCTTGAAATAAAGGGTCCATTGGTGACACCCAGCCCTATATACAGTACAGACCAAAAGTTTGGACACACCTTCTCATTTAAAGATTTTTCTGTATTTTCATGACAATGAAAATTGTACATTCACACTGAAGGTATCAAAACTATGAATTAACACATGTGGAATTATATACTTAACAAAAAAGTGTGAAACAACTGAAATATGTCTTATATTCTAGGTTCTTCAAAGTAGCCACCTTCCGCTTTGATGACTGCTTTGCACACTCTTGGCATTCTCTTGATGAGCTTCAAGAGATAGTCATCGGAAATGGTCTTCCAACAATCTTGAAGGAGTTCCCACAGATGCTTAACACTTATTGGCCCTTTTGCCTTCACTCTGTGGTCAAGCTCACCCCAAACCATCTTGATTGGGTTCAGGTCTGGTGACTGTGGAGGCCAGGTCATCTGGCGTAGCACCCCATCACTCGCCTTCTTGGTCAAATAGCCCTTACACAGCTTGGAGGTGTGTTTGGGGTCATTGTCCTGTTGAAAAATAAATGATGGTCCAACTAAATGCAAACCGGATGGAATAGCATGCCGTTGCAAGATGCTGTGGTAGCCATGCTGGTTCAGTATGCCCTCAATTTTGAATAAATCGCCAACAGTGTCACCAGCAAAGCACCCCCACACCATCACACCTCCTCCTCCATGCTTCACGGGGGAACCAGGCATGTAGAGTCCATCCGTTCACCTTTTCTGCATCGCACAAAGACACGGTGGTTGGAACCAAAGATCTCAAATTTTGACTCATCAGACCAAAGCACAGATTTTCACTGGTCTAATGTCCATTCCTTGTGTTCTTTAGCCCAAACAAGTCTCTTCTGCTTGTTGCCTGTCCTTAGCAGTGGTTGGTTTCCTAGCAGCTATTTTACCATGAAGGCCTGCTGCACAAAGTCTCCTCTTAACAGTTGTTGAAAAGATGTGTCTGCTGCTAGAACTCTGTGTGACACTGACCTGGTCTCTAATCTGAGCTGCTGTTAACCTGTGATTTCAGAGGCTGGTGACTCGGATAAACTTATCCTCAGAAGCAGAGGTGACTCTTGGTCTTCCTTTCCTGGGGGGTTCCTCATGTGAGCCAGTTTCTTTGTAGCGCTTGATGGTTTTTGCTACTGTACTTGGGGACACTTTCAAAGTTTTCCCAATTTTTCGCACTGACTGACCATCATTTCTTAAAGTCAGTCATCAAAGCAAAAAGTGGCTACTTTGAAGAACCTAGAATATAAGACATATTTTCAGTTGTTTCACACTTTTTTGTTAAGTATATAATTCCACATGTGTTAATTCATAGTTTTGATGCCTTCAGTGTGAATGTCCAATTTTCATAGTCATGAAAATACAGAAAAATCTTTAAATGAGAAGGTGTGTCCAAACTTTTGGTCTGTACTGTATATTATTGAGCCCATTGAATGTGTATAGAGTTTCCTATTCCGGCATAGTGACCAGTAGTGTATCAACTGCAATAACCATGGTGACTTCCAGTTGTTTGGATTACAACTAGTGATATTGTGGGCTGTGGTACCACCTAGTGGTCCCCCATTTTTTAATGTTCCATGTTTTATATCCGTGTATTTTTCATAATAAAGATTGATCTAATGAAATGATTAATACTTTTTGTCTGATACTTTGTGTCATCACTACCTCTATTTTTGTTTTGTTCTGATTTACACTATTTCTCTATAGGGTATCAATTTCGTGTGTACAGAACTACTTAGGATATCCATGTAGAACACTAGGCATAAGATGTGTTTTTCCATTAAGTCACACTGATGTCGTGTGTGTGGTTATTCTTAATTTTTGGAAAGGTGCCAACAAATTTGTCCAGCCCATTTTTAGAGTTTTGAATGAAATGATGTCTAATTTGTTTTTTTTTTCTCTTTTTTTGTGTTGTTCCAATGCATACATAGGAAATAAACGTGTATAATAAAGCATGTGTAACTGCAATCATTTTCTGAGAGAAATACTTCACTTTCTGGAACAATTTCAAGGTTGCCAACACTTTCAACCAGGACTGTGTGGTATTTAAGTTGCCTAAGTCCCACCACATACAGTAATAATAATAATACATTTATAATGGCACTGAGTCCCCTCATAAATGGTAAGAATGGCCCATCGCCCCTTCACATATAGTAATTACTTTGCCTGAGTCCCAACACATACAGTAACAATAATACTACAGTAATAATGGACACTGGGTACCTTCACATACTGTAAGAGTGGCCAAACCCCCACCCATACAGTAATAATGCCCCCTTTGTCCCTGACACCCCCATCCTTCCACATACTGTACACTTGAGGAAACGATTATTGGCTGTTTCTTCCATATTTGTCTCTTTTTACAAATCCTGTAATGATCTTTATATTGAAATAAATGGGATTTAATGGCAAGTAATCCTTGGTGAGTTCCATGTATATACCTCTATGCCAATGAAGCTTTGCAATACATTTACTTATTTTTTCATCCATATGACACATACACCGATGAAACACTGAAGGTAAAAACTGACAAACTGACAAAATAATGATGAAAGTTGGATGATTTTTTTTGTACCAGAAAATTCACTGACGTCTGAAAGAGACCTTATATTAATGCCTGCCCATTGTCCCAATGCTATATACAATATGAGCCAGTGTGCTGGTTGCAGCTTAGTGTAATGCGAAGTTGGAGATTGAAGCAACCATCCTGCAAACTGTGTACAAAATGTACACATAGGGTTGCTACGTTTCCCATCAAAAAATACATATCAGGTTAATAAAAGCAAAAAGGGTGTGGTTTTAGGGGTGTGGCTTCACAAAGAATTAGTGATGAGAATTAATAAATAAGTAGAGTTGTAAGAGAAGACCCCAGACCAGAACCTCAGTCCACAGACCCCTGCCTATATACAAACCCCAGTCAGATACCAGTAATATGCCTTATTCGATCACATATACAGGAAGAAAAATAGATAAAATAACTTAGACCAGAATTTGAACACTCATTTCCAGCTGATGATACCTAGCACCCGTCCCTATTCTAAAAGCAGCTAATAGCGGTATCAATAGGGAATCAATTTTTTCTTTGTAGTACACAGTATAAGTCAATAATCTCTGGCTGGATCCAGGTATTACGCTATCCATACTGCCATAGCTCACCTGTACATGGATTTCAGATAAGAGAGGTAATATACGAGGGTCAGTCAATAAGTAATGCCTCCTATTTTTTTTCTCCTTTTAATTGGCAAGAAATTCAAATGCAATTACATAGGTTGAAAACCACAACATTAACGATTAATTTGTCACTTTTCAATATAATCTCCATCCATTTCCACAGTCTTGATCCACCGTTTAACAAGGGCATGTATTCCAGCATGGTAAAAAGCATTCTTGGGACCCACCGTGCACAAACTTTTCTGTATCCCAGTTGTCCAATAATTTTCATCACACTGCCTTTACTGAGGCAGATAATGCCACACAATTCATCTGCTGTCACCCGGCGGTCACCACGAATGATGTCATCGACTCGCTGAATGTTGCTTGGAGTCACTGCGGTTACTGGCCTGCCACTCCCCATTTTGTCAGCCAATGGTGTTGGCCCTTCAGCTGTGTTACAGCGATGAACCCATCGTCTAACAGTACTGACAACCACTGTTGCATCACCGTACACATTTTTCAGTCTCTCATGAATTCGAATGGGCGTTTCACCTTCTGCATGCAAGAATTCAATCACAGAACGTTGTCTAATACGAACATCGATGTCAGCCATTTTGCAAATGGATACAGTCCTGCCACCTCTTGGTGCAGGAAGTTGCAGTTGCTGTGGATTGGAGAAGAAGGTTTGAGGAATTGTGCCAAATTCGAATATTTAACATAACTACCTTATTTAAGAAGAAAAAAAATAGGAGGCATTACTTATTGACTGACCCTCGTAGTAGAATAAAAAACAGATTTTAACCGGCTCTGAAGAGGTTTTTTTTTGTCCGTTGCAGCACCAAACTGCAGGAACGCAAGCAACCTTGCCTGCTTTGATGAATTTCATGAGTGTAGATTGCATTAAAAAACATCTGTCAATGATTTTTGGAAAAAAGCAATCAAGTTATTAGACATTGTAAGAGATGTATGCAACCAGAATGAACACTCATTTACAGCTGATCAATAGGTATCAATAGGGAACAGAATTTTTTTTGTTTGCTTGCAGCAGCAAGAGTATCAGGGAATAATCCCTGTCTGGATGCGTGTAATACACTATCCATAGTGCGATAGCTCACCCATACACGAATTTCAGATAAGAGTTAATATTGTAGAATATAGAATCGATTTGAATTGGCCTTTTATTATTTAGGAATGGGTCTCTTATACTGTTATTGTGTATGCAGCAAGTTTCAGGGCTGACAAAAATTAGGATGAACTCCAATACCAATTTGAAGAGACGTAGTGGAGGGCCTCAATAACGAAAAATATTTTCCATTATTAAGGAGTGGGTCTCCTAGACTGGTAATGCCCATGCACTAAGTGCATGGGCTGAAAAACATTTACCCCTATGTGTCCACACATATACAGTACAGGCCAAAAGTTTGGACACATCTTCTCATTTAAAGATTTTTCTGTATTTTCATGACTATGAAAATTGTACATTCACACTGAAGGCATCAAAACTATGAATTAACACATGTGGAGTTATATACTTAACAAAAAAGTGTGAAACAACTGAAAATATGTCTTATATTCTAGGTTCTTCAAAGTAGCCACCTTTTGCTTTGTTGACTGCTTTGCACACTCTTGGCATTCTCTTGGTGAGCTTCAAGAGGTAGTCACCGGAAACGGTTTTCACTTCACAGGTGTGCCCTGTCAGGTTTAATAAGTGCGATTTCTTGCCTCATAAATGGTGTTGGGACCATCAGTTGTGTTGTGCAGAAGTCTGGTGGATACACAGCTGATAGTCCTACTGAATAGACTGTTAGAATTTGTATTATGGCAAGACAAAAGTAGCTAAGTAAAGAAAAACGAGTGGCCATCATTACTTTAAGAAATGAAGGTCAGTCACTCCGAAAAATTGGGAAAACTTTGAAAGTGTCCCCAAGTGCAGTTGCAAAACCATCAAGCGCTACAAAGAAACTGGCTAACATGAGGACCGCCCCAGGAAAGGAAGACCAAGAGTCACCTCTGCTTCTGAGGATGTTTATCCGAGTCCCCAGCCTCAGAAATCGCAGGTTAACAGCAGCTCAGATTAGAGACCAGGTCAATGCCACACAAAGTTCTAGCAGCAGACACATCTCTACAACAACTGTTAAGAGGAGACTTTGTGCAGCAGGCCTTCATGGTAAAATAGCTGCTAGGAAACCACTGCTAAGGACAGGCAACAAGCAGAAGAGACTTGTTTGGGCTAAAGAACACAAGTAATGCACATTAGACCAGTGGAAATCCGTGCTTTGGTCTGATGAGTCCAAATTTGAGATCTTTGGTTCCAACCACCGTGTCTTTGTGCGACGCAGAAAAGGTGAACGGATGGACTCTACATGCCTGGTTCCCACCGTGAAGCATGGAGGAGGAGGTGTGATGGTGTGGGGGTGCTTTGCTGGTGACACTGTTGGGGATTTATTCAAAATTGAAGGCATAATGAACCAGCATGGCTACCACAGCATCTTGCAGCGGCATGCTATTCCATCCAGTGTGCGTTTAGTTGGACCATCATTTATTTTTCAACAGGACAATGACCCCAAACACACCTCCAGGCTGGGTAAGGGCTATTTGACCAAGTAGGAGAGTGATGGGGTGCTGCGCCAGATGACCTGGCCTCCACAGTCACCAGACCTGAACCCAATCGAGATGGTTTGGGGTGAGCTGGACCGCAGAGTGAAGGCAAAAGGGCCAACAATTGCTAAGCATCTCTGGGAACTCCTTCAAGATTGTTGGAAGACCATTTCCGGTGACTACCTCTTGAAGCTCATCAAGAGAATGCCAAGAGTGTGCAAAGCAGTCATCAAAGCAAAAGGTGGCTACTTTGAAGAACCTAGAATATAAGACATATTTTCAGTTGTTTCACACTTTTTTGTTAAGTATATAATTCCACATGTGTTAATTCATAGTTTTGATGCCTTCAGTGTGAATGTACAATTTTCATAGTCATGAAAATACAGAAAAATCTTTAAATGAGAAGGTGTGTCCAAACTTTTGGTCTGTACTGTATATTATATAGAATCTTAGAGGTAGGCCTCTAAAAATAGTTCCTATGGACATCATAAACACCCTTAAAAAATTATTTGGGTGTTGCATGATGGTCAACCTGGTGATATGGTGGTGGAGGATGAGGAGAAGGATAAGGAGGATGACATAAAATAGACTAAATCCTGAAGCGTATTCCCATGTCTCGGTGTGAAGGGGTGCATGGGAATAGACCCTCCAAAAAAAGCCACTGGATTTGAGTTTATGTTCCACTGCTATCGTCCGAAGGTGTCGAGAAGTCTGGCCCAATCCAACCATTGTTCATTTTGATAAGAGTCAGCCTTGTCAGCATTTTTAGTTGACAGGCTGATGCGCCTATCAGCTATAATGCCCCCAGTTCATGCCACATGTCCAGCTTGAATACCCAATAGTTGTAAAGCACAGAGGAATCACAGAGGATGCTGGTATGGTCATCAAGGTACTCCTTTAGCATTCAAAACTTATTCCTCCTTGTCAGAGTAACCCGCGCATCAGGGCCTGGGCATTGGAAGGGTCTGAGAAAACTGTCCCATACCTTTGACAGAGTCCTGTGCCTCTGCTGCATCTGGTTTGTGTGTCCCTCACCTGTACTCCTTGGTTGTCAAAGGAACTGTGACCTCTGCTGCCAGCATTGACAACTGAGAATTTTTAAAATAATTCTTCAACAAGTTCCTTCTGGTACTGCAACATTTTATTAGACTTGTCCTCCATGGGAGACAGAAAGTTCTCCTTGTAGCGCAGGTCTAGAAGTATGACCAACCAGGAAGTACTGTTGCCCAAAATGCGTACGTGAGGGTCATGGGAAAGGCAGCGGAACATAAACTCAGCCATGTGTGCCAGACTGCCAACAGCCAAGACTTCCCTGTCCCCACCAAGAGAACAACTGTCCATGTTGTCCTCCTCATCCTCCTCCTGGTCCTCCTCCTCCTCCTCCCCCTCTTCCAGCGATCCACGTTGAACAGACGGTATGAATGTGGTGTGGGTACTGCTGTCTGTAGTGCAGGAAAACAGCTCCTGTTCCTCCTCCTCCTGCTCCTTATTATCATCCAATCCGCATTGAGAAGAGTTGAGTCTGGTCTGTGTAGCAACACCTCGTATAGTTCCTTGCTCCATCTCATCATGCTCCGCCTACAATGCCCCCTCTTTAATTGTGAGCAGTGAGCATTTCAGTAGAAAGAGAACCGGGATGGTGATGCTAATTATGGTGTCATCACCGCTCAACATCTTGGTGGAGTCCTCAAAGTTTTGGAGGATGGCATAGATGTCAGACATTCATACCCACGCATCAGCTCTCATGTGCGGAGGCTGACCTGAATACTGACGGGCGTGTTGAAGCTGGTACTCAACAACTGCCCTCTGCTGCTCACAAATCCTTCCCAACATATGCAACATTGAGTTCCAATGCGTGGTAAAATCACACATCATTCAGTGAGCTGGAAACAGCAAGCGCTGCTGAAGCATTGTCAGGGTGGCGGCAGTTGTATCTGACTTTCGGAAATGGGCAAACATGTGGCGTACTTTCACAAGCAGCTCAGGCTGATCTAGGTAGGTTTTGAGCAACTGCTTAACCACTAAGTTGAGCACATGGACCAGGCTTGGTACGTATGTGAGGTTGCCAAGCTTCAGAGCCACCACGAGGTTCAGGCCATTGTCACACACGACCATGCCTGGCTGTAGATTCAGCAGCGAGAGCCACAGATCAGTCTGCTCTGTTACAGCTTTCAACAATTCTGCAGCGTTGTGCGGTTTGTCACCTAAGAAGATAAACTTCAGCAGTGCCTGTGGCCGCTTGGCCGAGGCAGTGCTACAGTGCTTCCAGCTTGCGACTGGTGTGGTAATTTCATAGATGGAGGCCGAAGAGGAGGAGAAGGTGCAGGAGCTGTAGAATGTGGGGGCAACCCTGACCCAGGGCCCGCAATCCTTGGTGCCGGGAGGACGTGTTCTGTCCCAGGGTCCGACTGCGTCCCGGCTTCCACAATATTAACCCAGTGTGCCGTCAGTGAAATGCACCACCCCTGGCCACAAGCACTTGCCCACGTGTCCATGGTTAGGTGGACCTTCCCAGTAACTGCTTTGGTGAGGGCACTGGTAATGTTCTGGGACACGTGCTTGTGTAAGGTGAGGACGCCATACAGGGAGAAAGAGTGGTGGCTGGGGACCGAGTACCAAAGGACAGCTGCCACCATGAGGTTTCAGAAAGCTTCCGTCTCCATGAGCCTAAAGGCAACATTTCCAGTGCAAGCAGTTGAGAAATGTGACAGTTTAGTATTCTGGCCTGTGGGTGGATGGCTGCATATTTGCACTTGCGTTCCAAGCACTGGGGAAGGGACAACTGAATACTGCGCTGGGACAAGGACGTGCACATGGTTGCTGACGGTGATGGTTGCAAGTGTGCAATGACAGGTGCAGGGTGGAAGGCATCTTTGCCTGCGTCATGGATAGGGGATTGGCGTGCACGCACAACAGCGGAACAGGCTGTGGTGTCGCCCACATACATCCCCTCTCGACCCTGGTGTTCGACCCAATAAGCCAGGTGCTTTGCTGTCAGGTGCCTGAGTGTGGCGGTCAAGCTGGTAGTTTTGCTGCCCCTGCTGATGCTGGCATGGCAGATGTTGCAAATGGCCTTTTTTAGGTTAACTGAATAGTCTTGAAAAAAGAACCAGACTTGGGAAGACATAACAGTGTTTTGGGGAACAGCTGCCCACCTTGTGTCTGTGGCCACCTCACTGCTTCTTCCTGCCTTGGTGGTGCTATGCTTCCCTCCCCCTCTGCCTTGCTGTCCTCGCTACACATGTCACTTTGCCAGGTTGCAGGGCCGGCGTCAGCACCCGGCGTACCCGGGCAAGTGCCGGGGCCCTGGAAAATCAGAGGAGCCCAGCCGCCCACCCACTCACTGTGGGGGCCCGGCCCACACACCCACACACCCACCCGCCCACTCACTGTCGGAGCCCACCCGCCCACTCACTGTCGGGGCCCTGGCCGCATCTTCGGCACCTGTTCAGGGACGCAGGTGCTGCTTGATTGCCGGCACTCCCCCAGACATGGCCGCGCGCTGTCCGGCTGTGTCTGCTAGTAATGACACGGCAGGGGCGACGGCACTGCACCTTTAATTGTGCTTGTGTGTCGCCCCTGCCGCGTCATTACTAGCAGACACAGTCGCACAGCGAGCGGCCGTGTCTGGGGGAGTGCCATCAAACACCGTCGGATCGGAGGTCCTGCACAGATGGGGGGGAGCGGCCCAGACCCGACCGCAAGTGGGCCCCTCTGATGTTCCAGGACCATGAAGTCTGTGACACGCCGGGGGCCCTGCACTGCCCCATACCTGAGGAGCTGCTGGACAGGACACTGGACCGGGGACAGGTGAGTGAGGCTTCCCCAATCCCCATATTAAAAATATTTGTAATGGGTCTGTGTGAGTGCATGTATGTGAATGTCAGTGTGTATAACTGTGTATATATATTTGTCTGTTTTATATATGTCTTTAAGAATTTGTGTAAAAATATGTGTATGTCTGTATGTGTACAAATCTGTGTACCGTGTGTCTGCGTACCGTGTGTGCGTGCGTGTGTCTGCGTACCGTGTGTGCGTGCGTGTGTCTGCGTACCGTGTGTGCGTGCGCGTGTCTGCATATGTGAAGGATGAGGTGGCAGGCTGGGCCCTGTGTACTATATATATATATATTTCTCCGCCGTATCTCTGCATCATGAATCGTGTATGTGTTAAAGGGGCCCACTGAGACTCTTTCGCCCGGGGCCCAGAAAAACCTGGAGCCGGCCCTGCCAGGTTGGGTCAGTGACTTCATCGTCCACCACCTTATCTTCCACGTATGCACCCTGGGCCTCCTCCTGACTTGCTGGTAATTGTGTCTCATCATCATCCACCTCTTGTGACAGTAACTGCTCTTTCCCACCGTTGCCTTCATGTGACCGTGGCTGCTCAAATATTTGGGCATTGCTACATGTGATCACCTCTTGCCCCATTGAAGCGGACTGAGTGAAAGGCCACAATCTATAAATGGAAATGTGAACAGCTCTTCGGAGTGTCCAAGTGGGGGATGACTTTTCTCCAGGCACTTGGCATGGTGGGAGGAAGGAAGATCATGGTGAGAAATATGTGGTCCAGACTGCTATCCAAATGGTCTGGCTTCAAGAGTGATGTTCCTCGGCCCCCTAGAAAGTGGGACAGGAAGTTTGGTCGACATGACGTGGGGGCTTGTTGTGCTCCCTCAGCAGGCACAGTTTCATCTTGCCCACGGCCTCGGCCTCTGTTTGCATCATCAGCGTTACGTTCACTTCCCTGTCCCTTACCACACGCCTTGCCCATTTTAAATGGAGCTCAATATTTTGCAGCTTGCAAAAAATGTCACAGTTATTACCGCAGTAATATTTGATCATGTCTGATGGCAAATTTTTTTAGGCAGTGCTGGTAAAGCGATGCTATTGGTTGGTCAGCAACCAAGTGTGGATATATTTTGAACACACAACTAACAGACTTTAAATAGAGTATAATACTTTGCAGCTTGCAAAAAATGTCATGGTTATTACTGCAGTAATATTTGATCATGTTTGGTGACCAATTTTTTTTGGCAGTGCCAGTATAGCGATGCTATTGGTCAGCGAACCAGTGTGGATATATTTTGGACACACAACTAGCAGACTTTAAATGGAGTATAAGGTTTTGCAGCTTGGAAAAAATGTCATGGTTATAACTGCAGTAGTATTTGATCACATCTGATGACTATTTTTTTTTTGTCAGTGCTGGTATAGCGATGCTATTGGACAACAAACAAATGTGGATATATTTTGGACACACAACTAGCAGACTTTAAATGGAGTATAATATTTTGCAGCTTGCAAAAAATGTCACCGTTATTACTGCCGTAATATTTGATCACGTCTGATGAACAATTTTTTTTGTCGGTGTCAGTATAGCGATGCTATTGGTCAGCGAACAAGTGTGGGTATATTTTGGACACACAAATAGCAGACTTTAAATGGAGTATAATATTTTGCAGCTTCCAAAAAAATTCAGGATTAATACTACAGTAATATTTGACCACCCAAATCTAGCTATATGCTGCTGACTAGCAAATGGAGCAGGGAAAATGGTATATTATACTGCTTTTCACCAAAATTGGCAGGATTAAGAGCAAAAAGAATATTTATCTCTGATATCTAGGGCTATTGATAGGAGTTCTAGCAGCAGAAAGAACTTGCAAAGTACCCTATTCTGTACTATACTAGGTCTCCACAAACTCTGCCTAACTAGTGCTATCAGCAGGATTAATATTCATCAGAATGAGCCCTTACAAGGACTATTAGAGTAGATTAATAATTGTGGTATGGATTCTCTGTTTAAAATAACCGCCAATTCTCAACCTCACTCAGGTGCAGCTTTCCCTACTCTGCATCTTTGACCGGTAGACTGTGACGAGCATAGGGTCCTGGGTCTAAAATAGACCCGATGACTAATGATGAGCGAGCATGCTCACTACTGCTTGGTGCTCACCCGAGCATCTCACTGCTCGAGATGCTCGGCGCTCGCCGAGTATTTCCGGGGTTGCTCGGCGGGAGCTCAAGTCCCCTCCCTGCATGTTTGGTGCTCTTTACAGAGCCAATGAACATGCAGGGATTGCCTGCCACTCACTGTAATGCCGCAGCCATGTTGGTTGTGGCATTACAGTGATTGGTTGGCCGCACAGCGTCATCAGGTCTATATCAGACCTGGCGCCGCCCTGCTCGTTACGGTCACTCCCGAATCAGACAGTGTAGGGAGAGGTGCTGCTGAGCTAGGAAGAGATTTGCTTGTTTATTAGGTAGTGTAGGTAGAACAGAAGTATATTACACATATCCATCTCAACAAACAGTTCTTCTGAGGACTAATCCATCTGCAGAGATATCAGGCAGGCAGTGTATATTGGCAGGCAGGCAGTGTATATAGCAGACTGCAGTGCATATAGCAGAAGAGGCTCCATTCCAGTTTTGTCTGCTGCTGCTGTTAGATATTTCTAGACATAAGCCCAGGTCTCAGGGGCCAGGAATAATTTTTTGGGGGATTTTAATCCTCATTATTTGCTTAAAAAGCAATCCAGAGAACACCATTTTTCTGCGCCATTTGCTTGTTGGCAGTGCAGAATACAGCCAGATCCTTTCCATATTACAGCGCTAAAAATCTAGCTATTTAAAACTGTGGTTTGTCTGTCACACGGATCACATATTCGTTTTCAGAAAATACTGCCATTTCTGGCCTCCATTAAAAATTAGTTTCAGTGTTTCAGTGAAGCTATTGACACCAGTTTGCTGTTCAAAATAGTTACCTACAGGCCAGCTTTTTAAAACTGTGGTTTGCCCATCACACCGATCACATATAAGTTCGCTCCAAATTCTGCCATTTCTATTGAGCGTGGAAGATATTGTCCTCCATTTAAAATAGGCAAGGCACATGGCAAGGGATGGGGAACTGGACGTGATGGTGATGGTGCATGCAGAGGCCGAGGCCGTGGGCAAGCTGAAATTGCGCCACAACAAGCTCTAACATTTTCTCGCTCGACCTTCCTGTCCCAATTAATAGGGGACCACAGAACACCACTATTGAACACAGAGCAGTGTGAAAAGGTTATTGATTGGATAGCAGATAATGCTTCCAGTCACTTAGCCACCACCACCACCAGTCTATCTTCCACATGGTCAAGTCTCAGTAGCCGTGAGTCTGGACCGCATATTCCTCACAATGAACCTCATTCCTCCCACCATGCCGAGTGCCCAGAGACAAATGATCCCACACTTGGACACTCCGAAGAGCTGTTCACTTTTCCATTTATAGATTCAGGCCTCTTGCCCGGTCCACTTGAAGCGGGGCAAGAGGAGATCGCAAGTAGCGATGCCCAAATATTTGAGCAGCCACGGTCACACAAAGGCGACGGGGGGAAATTGTCACAAGAGGTGGACGATGATGAGACACAGTTGCCAGAAAGTGAGGAGAAGAACCAGGGTGCGGAAGTGGAAGACAAGGTGGTGGATGATATAGTAACTGACTCAACCTGGCAGGAGGACATGCAGAGCGAGGACAGCAGTACACAGGGGGAGGGAGGCAGAACACACCAACAGGCAGGAAGAAGCAGTGTTGTGGTCGCAGACAGAAGGCAGGCAACTATTCCCCGTAACACCAACATGAAAGAAGTTGCCAGTACAACAGTTAGGTCTTCCCGAGTCGGGTTGTTTTTTAAAGACTCTGCCAATAACCCCAAAAAGGCCATTTGCACCACCTGCCTGACCACCACCAGCAGGATCAGGCACATGACAGCAAAGCACCCAACTTTGTGGGTCGAACTCCAGGATCCAGGAACAGTGTCTGCGGGTGGCACCACTGCTTCTTCCGCTGTTGTGCATGCATGCCAATCTGCTGTCCATGGTGCATGCGAAGATGCCTCCTGCCTTGCACCTGTCGTTGCACTCTCAAGTAGCAGCATCAGGAAGCACGTCAACGTCCTTGTCCCAGCGCAGCGTTCAGTTGTCCATACCCCAGTCCTTGGAATGCAAGAGATGCGCCCCCTGGGCCGTGGGGTACTCAGTAGCCGGGCCGGTCGTTGCTAGGGGAGATGTCACAGTGGCGGTGACCCGGACCATGACCTAGGGCGGTCAATAAAAGGGGATTTTATAGTTTTTATAGTTAATGTTCGTGACGCCACCTGTGGTAAGCGGCAAAAGGGAGCCGCCACTGTGGAGCAGGTCCTCTGGAGCTGATGTTAGTGCAGCAGGGTTGGTTTAGCTCTCCACAGGTAGAGCTTAGCTCCAGGGCGTTGCAGGGATGTTATAGATGACGTAGGTGTGTAGGGTTGTGCAGGGGATGATGGCGCAGTAATAATTCGCAGAGACAGTGGGGGGCAGTCTTCAGGGTTTTACTCATGATTTTTAGACTCCAAGTTACCAGGGCCAGGGTAACTTCCCACGCCGTCCTGTGTTTACTTAGGGAGGGGTTCATCAAACTCCCAGGTACCTCCGGAGTACATAACGGGACCCCCTTCTGTGTGTTCCTTCCGTCTCCCTGCACCTCACACCCAGTTTCCCAAGCCAGTGACCGCGGACCTTGTAGGGCAACTTTTTCTCTGTTCCCTGAGTCCTCTATGGCCACCTTTTTGGCAAGTTAGGTGTGGCTGTTGGCTGCAGCACCTGAAATGCTGCACCCTCCTGTTATCTAGTTGAGACTTGAAGAACTCTGCTAGTTTAGGGGCCGGTCCCCTCTCTGTGGCCTGATCCTTCCACTCCTGGTGGGTTCGGCACTGCCCGTGCCCCTGGAATCCTTTCTGCTCTTACTGGAGCCTTTCTTCCTGCTCCTCTCCTCTCTTCAGTCTGTCCTGGGCCTCTCTCACTAGGCCCTCCTCCTGAGCACTCAGACTGTTCTGACTGACTGACTGTTCCCCTCAGACTGGACTCTCTGACTGGACTCACAAGATGGCTTCTCTTTTTATATCCTCCTTCTCAAGTGCTCCCCTAACTGCTTCCTCCACCCACACCCACTACATGGTTCCCCCTCTCTTGGTTCCCCCCACTCCAGCCCGGGACAGGGCTCAGCAGCGCAGCAGTGCATCTTGCCCCTCCTGCTTGTCTGGAGTAGTGTAGTGTTGGATGCAGGTGTTTGGGTCCCGGGCAGTACTCCATCCTTACCTGAGAGTGAGATACCACACTTCTGGGTGAGATGCAGTACCTCTGTGGCAACTGAACCCGCAGAGGCACCACACAAGCTCAAATACGCAGCCAACGCCCCACAGGCCACACTACTAAATTCCCACATTTCGCGACTGCTTTCACTTGAAATGTTGCATTTTAGGCTTGTGGAGACTGAAGCATTCCGCAACCTGATGGCGGCGACGGTCCTTCGATACTCAGTCCCAAGCCGCCACTATTTCTCCCAGTGTGCCATCCCCGCATTACACAAGCATGTGTCCCAAAACATTAGCCATGCCCTCAACAATGCAGTTACCGGGAAAGTCCACCGAACCATGTACATGAGGAAAAGTGCTAGTGGGCAGGGATGGTACATCTCACTGATGGCACACTGGGTTAACATAGAGAAAGCCGGGACCCAGTCGGACCTTGGGACGGAACACGTCCTCTCGATGCCAAGGATTGCGGACCCTAGGTCAATCAGGGTTGCCCTCACAGTCTACAGCTCCTGTACCTCATCCTCCTCAGCCTCCTCCTCCTCTTCAGCCTCCATTTCAGAAATGACCACATCAGTCACAAGTTGGAAGCACTGCAGCACTGCGTCGGCCAAGCGGCAACAGGCAGTGCTGAAGCTAATATGCTTAGGTGAAAAACCGCACAATGCTGAAGAGTTGTGGACATCACTGAACCTACAGCCAGGCATGGTCATGTGTGACAATGGCCGGAACCTTGTGGCGGCTGTGAGGCGAGGCGAGCTCACACACGTACCATGCCTGGCCCATGTGCTTAACCTTGTGGTTCAACGGTTTCTCAAATCCTACCCGGAGCTGCCGGATCTGCTTGTTAAAGTACGCCGCCTGTGTGCCCATTTTAGAAAGTCACCTACAGCTTCCGTTGCCCTTGCCATGTTTCAGCAGCGTTTGCAACTTCCGGCTCACAGACCTGTGTGTGATGTCCCCACGTGTTGGAACTCTACGCTGCAGATGTTGGGAAGGATTTGTGAGCAGAAGAGGGCAGTTGTTGAATACCAGCATCAACAAGGCCGTCGGTATTCAGTTCAGACTCCACACATAAGACCTCAGGAGTGGACATAGATGTCAGACATATGTACCATCCTCCAAAACTTTGAGGACTCCACCAAGATGGTGAGCGGCGATGACGCCATAATTAGCGTCACCATCCCGCTTCTCTATCTCGAGCACTGTGATGCTTGGGTAAGTAAAGAGTAGTGACGAGCATGATTTAGCAGCAAGCTGTGAGAGATTTTTATCGGCTTGCAATCGTCTCGGGTGACTGGGAAGTGGTTATTATAACTGAAGTCTACAAGAAACAGTACTTCAAATGACTCCAAATGAAATTACAGTATGAAGCTACAGCATTGGATACTACAACTTTTTACTGTTTGATTTTTTTTTTTGATTATTAACTTTCTATACCATATTTTATTGGACATATTAGTTTTTACTATGATGTGTTTTATTGATATAATTATTTATGTATGTTGACTATATTAATATTTTTTATCTAGCACTTTTGCACTTTATTAATATTTAGTGTTGAGCATTCCGATACTGAAATATCGGGTATCGGCCGATATTCGCGGTTTCGGAATTCCGATACTTAATTCCGATACTATTGCAATATCGTATACCGGAATCGGAAGTTCCCATAATGCAATGAGACATTTTCATTTTATTCAGCCAATGAGGATCCTAAGAAGTGTGGGCACATCCTGTTAGGCATGTAGGCATCTTAACTAATGGCATGGCTGTGATTGGCTGCTGAAATGATGTCATGATGCACTATAAAAGCCACCGCCGCCATTTTGAGCTCACTCTGCTGTGAATTCAGTTAGGGATAGGACGCTGTTGTTCTGAGGGACAGTTTTAGCTACCTATTTGCTCTATACTGCTTTACCCAAGCTACTTTCTAAATCACTGTGCCTTGCAGTGCTAGTGCACAGTTCCCTGTGCTGTTCACCGCTATCTGCAAGGTCTGTGTGTGTGAGTGCAGCTCACCCTGTAGTGTGTGCTTCAGCCAAGTCTGGTTGTAGTGCACTCAGTGTGTGTCACTGCCTCATACATTGTCCTTTTTTGCCAATTCATAATTTTTCCTGATATCTCCTATTAGTGTGGTGGTTCCATCTGTATTCAGCTAAATTGGTTCCAAACACACTATATAGGAGTAGATAGAGAAATTTTTTTCCGTCTTGCAGCACTAGTGCACAGTGCTCTGCATCTGTACTGTTCACCGCTGTCTGCAAGGTCTGGTGTGTGAGTGCAGCTCACCCTGTAGTGTGTGCTTCAACCCCGTCTGGTTGTAGTGCACTCAGTGTGTGTCACTGCCTCATACATTGTCCTTTATTGCCAATTCATAATTTTTCCTGATATCTCCTATTAGTGTGGTGGTTCCATCTGTATTCAGCTAAATTGGTTCCAAACACACTATATAGGAGTAGATAGAGAATTTTTTTCCGTCTTGCAGCACTAGTGCACAGTGCTCTGCATCTGTACTGTTCACCGCTGTCTGCAAGGTCTGGTGTGTGAGTGCAGCTCACCCTGTAGTGTGTGCTTCAACCCCGTCTGGTTGTAGTGCACTCAGTGTGTGTCACTGCCTCATACATTGTCCTTTATTGCCAATTCATAATTTTTCCTGATATCTCCTATTAGTGTGGTGGTTCCATCCATATTCAGCTAAATTGATTCCAAACACACTATATAGGAGTAGATAGAGGAGCCTTTCTGCAGCATTGGGCCCTGCAGCCCCAGCCAGATTAGTATTAGCCTATTTTTTGCAGCCTCATCTATTGCATTGTAGGTTACCTTCCTACATTGTAATAGCTACAAAAAGTTTGTGATACTATCGTTATTACATCTTTAGGCACATCCAGTGTCTTTTTATGACAAAAAAAAACCTAAATAAAGTTCACCAAACACTCCACTTTACAGTTGTGTAGGCCACATTAGCTCATATTAAAGTCTAGTCCACACTTTATAAAATTAGTGTTTCTTATACCTGTTAGCAGCTGTTCAGGAATAAGCACACTAAGCCCTTAGTACTTTTCTGCCTATCTTTATCAGTCTACCAAGATGAAGAAGGCAGGGAGTAAGGCATGTGGTCGTGGTCGTGGGCGTGGGCGTGGAGTTTCTGCAGGGAGAGGACGTGAGGATTCTGTGCCTGCAGGGAGAGGACGTGGGGATTCTGTGCCTGCTGCGGGCACCAGTGACTCAGCATCCCCCAGTTTTACCAGGGAACAGTCCTTTATGCGCAGCTTTGTAGGAGCTAGCCGTACCCCACTGCTGCGCGAGGACCAAATTGAAGCCGTTGTCGGATGGATGGCAGCTAACGCATCGACTTCAATTAGTTCCAGATCCTCTCAGGTCCTGAGCACTGAAGAGCACCCATCTGTCTCTTCACCACCTGCCAAATTGCCCAGGCAGTCAGAGAGCCCTGGACAGGAGCCATCTCTACTTCTGTTCTCTGAATCTCTTGGCTTGGAAAGAGGGGGCCAGCCAAGCAGAATTCGAGAATTTGAAGAAGAGGTAGTATGCAGTGATGCGCAACCGTTTTGTCTCTCTGAATCTGAAGAGGCGGGTGGGCCAGTGCCTATGGTCAGCAGCACACCTCAGTACGCATCTGATGATGAGACTCAGGTGCCACTTTCTGGTGCGTACTGTGCTGTCGAGACTACCCAGGAGAAGCAGTTGTTTGAAGAGGGTGGTGTAGATGATGAGGTCCTTGACCCATCATGGCGTGAGGGACAGGAAGGTGGTGGGAGCAGCTCTGAGGAAGAGATTCCCCGAACGGCCCAAAAAGGAGGGAGAGGGAGGGGGCAGACTTGGTTGCCTGTAGCCTCCACTTCGGCACCCATTAGGAGCATGGCTCTTCCAAAATCCAAAGCGGGCGCTCCCAAGACTTGCAGTGCCTGGTCCTTTTTTGACACAGTTGCAGATGACATTTGCTTTGTCAAATGCAAGCTGTGTAATCAGAAGGTGAAAAGAGGGAAAAGTGTCAGCAACCTCAATACCACAAATATGTGGAAACATGTGCGGACCAAGCACGTGGTGGAGTTACACAAACACACTGAAGACCTAGGCCAACCTACAGCGCCACCTACCACCTCTTCAGCTCGTGTTGTAGCCTCTTCCTCCAGCTCACACACAGCTGGTTCGGCTTCCTCACAGGATCGCCATGGAAGAATCTCTGGCACTGTTGTACAGAGACACAGTGTAATTCCACCCACAGCACCACTTTCCCAGTCATCCTCACACTCCCAGGCCAGTCTACAGCCATCGTTAGCACAGGCATGGGAGAAAAGGCGCCCATACTCGGCAAACCACCCCCGAGCACAGGCTCTGAATGCTGGCATTGCTAAACTACTGGCCCTTGAAATGCTATCATTCAGGCTGGTGGAGACTGACACATTCCGTAACTTTATGGCATTGGCAGTCCCACAATACAACGTGCCCAGCCGCTTTTATTTCAGCAGGCAAGCCGTCCCTGCCCTGCAACATCATGTGGAGGGAAAAATTAAACATGCGCTACAAAACGCCGTCAGTAGCAAGGTCCACCTGACCACTGATGCGTGGACCAGTAAGCATGGACAGGGACGATACCTTTCCCTCACTGCCCATTGGGTAAATGTTGTGGAGCCGGGTACAGATCTTGAGAGTGGCGCTGTACGTGTTCTGCCAACTCCAAGGATTGCAGGAATCCAGTCTGTACACATTGACTCCTCCTCATACTCCAGTTCCTCTGAATCAGCGCTGCAGGAGCCGTCACGGTCTACCTCCACATCGACCCGTGAACGGTTACCTGTTATGATGACCGATATGAGCACAGCCGTGGCCAAACGTCAACAGGCCGTATTAAAATTAATTTCTTTGGGGAATCGAAGCCACACAGCGCAGGAGCTCTGGAATGCCATCAAGCAGCAGAGTGACGTGTGGTTTGTGCCAGCGAATCTCCAGCCAGGCATGGTAGTGTGTGACAATGGCCGAAATCTGGTGGCAGCTCTGGGCCTAGGCAACCTCACTCACATCCCATGTCTGGCACATGTGCTCAACTTGGTCGTGCAGAGTTTTTTGAGGGACTATCCGGATCTTGATGCACTGCTTCACAAGGTCCGCATAGAGTGCGCTCACTTGCGGCGTTCCAGCAATGCAAGATCACGCATTGCAGCTCTGCAGCGCCGATTATGTCTTCCGGAACATCGCATCATATGTGACCTACCCACCAGGTGGAATTCAACGTTACATATGTTGGAGAGGTTGTGTGAGCAGCAGGCAGCAGTAATGGAGTACCAGCTGCAGCAGGCGCAAACAAGTCGCAGTGCGCGCCGTTCACACTTCACCACCACTGAGTGGGCCTCTATGAAGGACATTTGCCACGTTTTGCGTGCCTTCGATTATTCCACGCGGATGGCGAGTGCAGATGATGCACTAGTCAGCATGACTATCCCCCTTATCTGCCTGCTTGAAAAAACACTGCAAGCACTAAGGGACGAGGTTTTGGAAGAGGTGGAGGATGAGGAGTCACAAATGCCATCTGCTTCTCTACAGTCTGCGCAACGTGGTTCCTCACAAAGGCCTAGGCAGGGGACACTTTGTGAGGAGGATGAGGAGGAGTCAATGGATGAGGAAGACATCTGTCCAGAGGAGGGAGGTACACAATGCTCTAGTAGTCAGTATCTAGAGCGAGGGTGGGGTGATGCAGAGCAGGCAGAGATCACGCCTCAAGCAGGGGACAGCGTTTCTTGGCCAGTTGGCAGTCTGCAGCACATGGTTGATTTCATGCTGCAGTGCCTCAGAAACGACCGCCGCATCGCCCACATTCTCAACACGGCTGATTATTGGGTGTCCACCCTCCTAGATCCTCGCTACCGGGACAACTTACAAAGCCTCATAACACCATTGAACCGGGAGCGTAAAATGCGGGAGTACCAAGACGCACTGGTGCATTCCATCATGTTCTCCATTCCAACCGAGAGCAGTGCTGCTAGTGCTTTACAAAGCAGCTCAGTGCGTCGAGGCAGTGGAGGAAGCTCTGCACAAAGAGGGAGCAGAAGCAGCGCCTCAGCACAAGGCAAGACCAGTATGGCCGAAATGTGGCAAAGTTTTGTGTCCCCGCCGCCACAAATGTCTACACCATCACAGACAGCTCCAGTCAGCAGGAGGCAACGTTTCCGTCAGATGGTGACAGACTACATGTCTTGCCCTCTTAGTGTACTCCCAGACTGCTCTTCTCCCTTCAAGTTTTGGGTCTGTAAGCTGGATACATGGCCAGAGCTTAGTCAGTATGCACTGGAGGTGCTAGCTTGCCCTGCTGCTAGTGTATTATCGGAACGCGTCTTTAGTGCCGCAGGTGGTGTACTAACAGACCGTCGCATGCGACTATCCTCCGATAACGTTGACCGGCTTACTTTTCTCAAAATGAACAAGGCCTGGATCTCTCATGAATTTGCCAGTCCTCTTCCAGAATAAATAATTGGTTGGCAACAGTATCCAGGTCTCCTGTTCTGTTCATGTTTCTACCACCTGAACTGTAATCCCTGAGCTCCAACACCGCCAGTTGGCGCTCGGAAGTGCCGTCTGCACAGTCAACACTTGCTGCCGTGTTATTGGGGTTCAGTAACGTCAGCTGTTCTCCTGCTGTGCGGACGGCAATTTCTCCTGATTTGTCCACATCCACTGTACTACACATTTTAAAGTTGCTCCAATTACTCCTCTGGCTCCTCTGTTTTCATTCTTATCCCTGGGCTCCAGCACCGCCAGTTGGCGCTCGGAAGTGCTGTCTGCACAGTCAACACTTGCTACCATGTTATTGGGGTTCAGTAACGTCAGCTGTTCCCCTGCTGTGCGGACGGCAATTTCTCCTGCTCTGTCCACATTCTCACTACTACAGATTTTAAAGTTGCTCCAATTACACCTCTGGCTCCTCTGTTTTCATTCTTATCCCTGGGCTCCAGCACCGCCAGTTGGCGCTCGGAAGTGCCGTCTGCACAGTCAACACTTGCTGCGGTGTTATTGGGGTTCGGTAACGTCAGCTGTTCCCCTGCTGTGTTCACGGCAATTTCTCCTGCTCTGTCCATATTCACTGTGCTACTTATTTAAAACTTGCTCCAATTACACCTCTGGCTCCTCCGTTTTTAGTATTTACCCTGGGCTCCAACACCGCCAGTTGGCGCTCGGAAGTGCTGTCTGCACAGTCAACACTTGCTGCCGTGTTATTGGGATTCAGTAACGTCAGCTGTTCTCCTGCTGTGCGGACGGCAATTTCTCCTGCTTTGTCCACATCCACTGTACTACACATTTTAAAGTTGCTCGAATTACACCTCTGGCTCCTCTGTTTTCATTCTTATCCCTGGGCTCCAGCACCGCCAGTTGGCGCTCGGAAGTGCCGTCTGCACAGTCAACACTTGCTGCCGTGTTATTGGGGTTCAGTAACGTCAGCTGTTCTCCTGCTGTGCGGACGGCAATTTCTCCTGCTTTGTCCACATCCACTGTACTACACATTTTAAAGTTGCTCGAATTACACCTCTGGCTCCTCTGTTTTCATTCTTATCCCTGGGCTCCAGCACCGCCAGTTGGCGCTCGGAAGTGCCGTCTGCACAGTCAACACTTGCTGCGGTGTTATTGGGGTTCGGTAACGTCAGCTGTTCCCCTGCTGTGTTCACGGCAATTTCTCCTGCTCTGTCCATATTCACTGTGCTACTTATTTAAAACTTGCTCCAATTACACCTCTGGCTCCTCCGTTTTTAGTATTTACCCTGGGCTCCAATACCGCTAGTTGCTGCTCAGAAGTGCCGTCTGCACAGTCAACGCTTGCTCCAGTGTTATTGGGATTCAGTAACGTCAGCTGATCCCCAGCTGTGTGTCCGGCAAATTCTCCTGCTTTGTCCACATCCACTGTAGTACGGATTTAAAACCTCCTCCAAATACACCTCTGGCTCTTCTGTTTTTAGTATTTACCCTGGGCTCCAGCACCGCCAGCTGGTTCTCGGCAGTTCCATTGGCTCTTGTACCTTCTGCTACCCATCCGGGTTCCAGTACCGTCAGCTGGTTCTCGGCAGTGTCTTTGGCACGGGTACTCCCTCCTGCCCAGCCTGGTTCCAGCACGCCAGCTGTTTCCGGGTAGTGTCAACGTCACTTTGCCTCCAATGCGTTGTCCTGTCGTGTTGCGGTCGGGTTAGCCGACTCTATGGTGCCTGCAGTTTAGGTGACTCCTATGTGGGCTGCGGGATCTGGCAATGAAGGCTGGTTCCATAGTGCCAATAGGACAAGCACCCTCTGTAGGACTGTGGGTTTTGGTAACTGCGGCCGGCTCGCGGCCTTGAACTTTTTTTTTACATGGGTACCTTCTGCTACCCATCCGGGTTCCAGTACCGTCAGCTGGTTCTCGGCAGTGCCTTTGGATTAGGTGCCTCCTTCTCGGTATCCAAGTTCCACCAACGTCTGCTGGTCCTTGGTAGTGCTTTCTGGCACAGGTACCTCCTGCTTAGTAACCGAGTTCCAGTAACATCAGCTGGTCCTCGGTAGTTCCATTGGCTCTTGTACCTTCTGCTACCCATCCGGGTTCCAGTAACATCAGCTGGTCCTCGGTAGTTCCATTGGCTCTTGTACCTTCTGCTACCCATCCGGGTTCCAGTACCGTCAGCTGGTTCTCGGCAGTGCCTTTGGATTAGGTGCCTCCTTCTCGGTATCCAAGTTCCACCAACGTCTGCTGGTCCTTGGTAGTGCTTTCTGGCAC
This sequence comes from Phyllobates terribilis, assembly GCF_046119375.1. Classification (NCBI taxonomy): domain Eukaryota; kingdom Metazoa; phylum Chordata; class Amphibia; order Anura; family Dendrobatidae; genus Phyllobates; species Phyllobates terribilis. Next base: position 878,666,645 of record NW_027362761.1, read on the forward strand.
AGGTACCTCCTGCTTAGTAACCGAGTTCCAGTAACATCAGCTGGTCCTCGGTAGTTCCATTGGCTCTTGTACCTTCTGCTATCCATCCGGGTTCCAGTACCGTCAGCTGGTCCTCGGTAGTTCCTCAGCTTTCTTGTACCTTCTGCTACATTTCCAAGTTCAAGCTTTTTGAAATGGTTCTTGGTAATCACTCTGGATCTCCCTGACGAGGACCCTGAAGACGAGGACCCTGAAGACCAACCCTAAGAAGACGAGGACCCCGAAGACAATGACCCTGAAGACGAGGACCCTGAAGACCACCCCGAAGAAGACGAGGACCCTGAAGACCACCCCGAAGAAGACGAGGACCCTGAAGACCACCCCGAAGAAGACGAGGACCCCGAAGACGAGGACCCAGAAGACCAACCCGAAGAAGACGAGGACCCCGAAGACGAGGACCCCCGAAGACGACGACCCTGAAGACCACCCCGAAGAAGACCAAGAAGATGACCCTGAAGAAGTTGACCAAGAAGACAAAGAAGAGAAGACAAGCACCAAGATACAGAAAAACAAGAGACAGAAAACCAAGAAGCAGAAATACAAGAAGCTGCAGAACAAAAAGCGGAAGAACATTAAGCATAAGACTAAAAATCAGAGCAAAAGATAATATCTAAATTATAAGCAGAAGATGACTAAGCAGTGTATGGGGGTGAGTCCGTTCCTCCTCGTGGTGCCCCTGGAAAAGACCTGCTGCTGCAGGCCAAACTGAACGCGGACAAATCCTGTTGTAAATCTTTTGTGACGGGCAGAACGAAAGGTGTAATGTCCAACCTTTTATAGATAACAACTACAGGAATGCCTGTCACAAATAAGAATATGATGAAGAAGAAGAATATGAAGAAGATGAAGAAGTAGAATATGAAGAATGTAAAAAAAAGAATAATACGAAGAAGGTGAAGAAGAAGAAGGTGAAGAAGAAGTGGATGAAAAAGATGCTGAGGATGATGAAGGAGAAAGTGTGGGAGAAGTAAAAAAGAAGGTGAAGAGCATGGAAGTAGTGAAACATAAATATCTGACAAAATATAAAAATACTTAACATAGTTAATATTTCCGTAACTCAGAACATAATAAAAAAATATTAATTCCTGCTATTCCATTTGACTGGGCTAAACCTCTATGCCTTTATTGTCTCCCCCACCTCCCCCAATACATTCTACATTATTCTTAGTTGTTTTCCTTCATGTAGAAATAACCTACAAGGAAAGAAAGGGTTTATTTTAATTCCGATATTTATGTCCCATTGACTTGCATTGGTTTCCGGTATCGGAATCGGCGATATCCGATACTTTTTCGGTATCGGTCCGATCCAATCCGATCCGATATTTCCCGATATCGGAAGGTATCGCTCAACACTATTAATATTTAATAAACTTACAGGCACTTTGTCAACACTAATTATGTTGTCATACTGTATATTCATTCAACATGGTACTGTAGCATTTGCCACCTTATCTATTAATTTGCACATATCCTTATCACTCTATTTGTCTCTAATTATGTGCACCATCCCTTTCTTTTTTGTCACTGGTGGCAGTTCTGTCTCTTTTTATTTATGATATTGAAGTTTATTAATAGCTTCACTTTCATTAGACTGATATAATCACCAATTGTTTTTTTATTCTTACACTTTTATATTCATGTGTAGTAATCCTCCTCTATATAATGGGGTCACTTATTTATTTATTATTTTGGTCGTAGTATGTTTTGGGACAGATTGGTAGCTAGATCTTATAACTATACCTATTCTTATATTGACGTCAGCCATATGTTTGTTTTGACTTTTACTACATATATATATATTATATTAGTATGTTATTAGTTGTCTCGGTTTTGATTTCCTGCCCAGAAATAGACATATTAGGGTTATTAATCCTTTGTCCCATGTTGATTTTATAGCATGTTTGGTCCCCTATCTTCTATTTTGAATAGTGTGCGTGCAGCTACATGGTAGTGCGCATGCGCTGTCCAAAATTCCACAACTGACTTCCGGTAGCGTCTATCAGGTGACCGCCTGCGTTCCAGCATGCCGTTCACCAGACACGAGCCATGAAGTCATTTTTACCTAATTGGAATGATACGGACACGTCATGCGCCGATGATGCCAATGCATGCGTCACCAACTTCACCTCCTCTCCCTGCCTATACTTTACTCTGCGCTTACCCATTGGCTATTTGAGCATTAAAAGGAGATTACCCCTGTTACTGGTATATGCCCCTGGAAGAAGCAGAAGCGAAACGTCGTCTAGGTGAGGTGGACGGCCCACAACACTCTTCCTTTCTGTGGTTATCACTAAGGTATAAAATGTTATGGTGGCTATTTAATTATTTCTGTTATGTCATTTATCTTTATTAGCTAGTGTCATTTACTGCTGCTCTGGCGGCCCCATGTGGTCATCTTCTACAGTTTATATATATTAATGGTACTGTCTACTGCTATGGGATATTCCCCCTATATGATATTCAGATAGGCACTTAATATTATGTACTGTGGACTTTATTCTGTTTAGCTGTGGCCTAGTAATGTGTAATTAATCATTATATGTACCTATTTGGGAATTCTAATTACTGTATTATGCCTAGCTATTTTCGATACCGCCAGTTATATGAGAAAGTTTTTTGTTCGGAATGCCCTCCCCTCCATTGTGAGGTTCCCTTTTCCTTCGGTTTTTGTGTGTTTTTAAAATTGCATTAATAAAAACATATTTTTACTATTACCATAGCTAGAGTCTCATTTGCCCTTGTCTGCAATTTTGACTTGAAGGGGCTATTGATATATTATTAACTGTGTATAGTGTAGAGCAGAAATCTTATTTTAGAGCTTCTAAGAAAAATCATCAAAAAATTTTCATAAAAACCCTTTTTACTTTGAGATCATTTTTGCAGTATGAACCTCATGGTGTGTGGACTTGAAATGAAACTGATATGTTTTTAATTATTGATTTTTTTTCTTAATTATATTGGCTGTTCTGCTTAAAGTAATTCAAATAATAATGGACTGCTTATATTTCAGAATCTCACAAATTATAAAAATTTCTAAGGTATCTCCTGGCACAAGATAATTTCCATAAAGTGAAACAGTAAATCATAGGATTCATGAAATATGTATTGCTTTTGGGTGCCAAGGTAGACTTAAACATATCAATACCACCTTTAATTTCATATATGTCCTGCCAAAGATGAACCACATTACATATCCTGCAAGAAATGCTATTGATGTTATGCTGCTCTTCATAAAAACTTGAATGGTTCCCAACATAGAATAAAGGATTAATGGAGTTCAGGGTGGTCATTTTTCTGGCATATTCTTTAATAATCAAAGAATTCATCAAATATAAATATATTTTCTGATAAAATGCCACATCTTAGGGATCTTCAGGTATTTACTGGTGATGAGCGAGCGTGCACATTACTCGTTCGAGTATCAGGGTATTTGAGATGCTCGTTACTCGGCAAGTATGTTTGAATGCTCGCGCGCAAGTTTGAGTCCCAACCCCGCATGTTTGCCACTTGTTAGACAGCCAATAAACATGCGGGAATTGCCTGCCAGTCACTGTAATACTGTAGCCATATTGGTAGTGGCATTACTGTGATTGGCTGGCCATATAGTGACATAGTGACATAGTTTGTAAGGCCGAATAAAGACTTGCGTCCATCAAGTTCGACCTGTTAGTTCTGTAGTTGCTAAAGTTGATCCAGAGGAGGGCAAAAACCCCAAATGATTTAGCCAATCTTCACCTGAGGAAAAATTCCCTCCTGACTCTGAAACCAGCAGTCAGAATAAATCCCTGTATCAACCTACTATTTTATTTTATTTTTAAGTATACGCTGAAATCTGCCTGGTATCTAGAAATGCATCCAGTCCCCGCTTGAACTGGTGTAGTGAATCCGACATTACCGTCTCCTCACTCAGTGAATTCCATATTCTCACTGCTCTTACCATAAAGAACCCCTTCCTATGCTGGTGCTGAAACCTTTTCTCTTCTAGTTTTAGTGAATGCCCTCTTGTTACCGTAATATCCCTCCTTTTGAATAAATCCCGGGCAAGATCTCTATACTGTCCCCTAACATATTTGTACACATTTATTATGTCCCCCCTCAACTTTCTCTTTTCCAGGCTGAATAGTCCTAGTTTTGCCAACCTCTCTGGGTATTGCAGTCCCTCCATTCCCTTTATTAATTTTGTTGCCTTCCTTTGTACCTTTTCAAGCTCATTTATATCCTTTCTATATATTGGGGCCCATAAATGAGCACAGTATTCCAAGTGTGGTCTGACTAGTGCTTTGTACAGTGGAAGAACAATGTTCTCATCCTTTGCAGCTATACCTCTTCTGATACATCCCATTACCCTGTTTGCCCTTACAGCAGCGGCCTGACTTTTGGCACTCCAATTTAGTTTGCTATCAATCAAGATGCCCAAGTCCTTCTCCATCTCTGAATTCCCCAATGATTTCCCATTCAGTGAGTACTGGTGACTTCCATTTTTCCTTCCCATATGTATGACCTTACATTTCTCCTCATTAAACCTCATTTGCCATTGAATGCTCCACCTACCCAGCTTATCCAAGTCCCTCTGTAGGTCTGCACTATCCTCTTTTGTATTAATTGTTTTACATAACTTTGTGTCATCTGCAAATATTAATATTTTACTATTTATCCCGTTGACTATGTCGTTAATAAATTAAATAACATTGGGCCTAGTACAGACCCCTGTGGTACCCCACTAGTGACGCTTACCCAATCTGAATATATTCCATTTATAACTACCCTCTGCCTTCTATCCTTTAGCCAGTTAGCTACCCACTTGCAGACATTTTCCCCCAGCCCCATCATTCTCATTTTGTATACCAACCTATTATGTGGCACGCTATCGAACGCTTTTGAGAAGTCGAGATACACGACATCCACTGGTTCCCCCTGATCTACTCGAGAGCTCACCTCCTCGTAGAAGTCAATCAGGTTTGTTTGGCAGGAGCAATTCCTCATGAATCCATGTTGGTTCGGGATTAAAAGATTATTAGCATCAAGATGCTGCGTAATTGCCTCTTTAATGAAGCTTTCAAAATTTTGCCCACAACGGACGTCAGACTCACCGGCCGATAGTTTCCGGCGTCACTTTTTGCTCCCTTTTTGAATATTGGCACTACATTCGCCTGTCGCCAATCAAGTGGTACAGACCCAGTCTCAACAGAGTCCTTAAATATAAGATATAATGGTCTGTCTATCACATTACTTAGTTCCCTTAGTACCCGTGGGTGTATGCCATCAGGTCCTGGTGATTTGTTTATTTTAATGTTACTGAGGCGTTTCTGTACCTCAACTTGGGTTAGATTAGTCATACTTAGTGGAGGATTAAGTTTGTCACTTCTCATTTCTCCTGTTAGTTCGATTTCCTTTGTGAAAGTTGTCAAAAAAAATTATTTAATAGATTAGCTTTATCCTCATCTTTCTCTATGATTTTGCCTTCCTCACTTTTTATCGGTCCAATATTATCCGATTTACTCCTTTTACTATTTATATACGTAAAGAACAGTTTGGGATTTGATCTACTTTCCCTAGCAATACGTTTCTCTATTTCCTCCTTCGCTATTTTTATTTGTTTTTACAGGTTCTCGTTTTTTCCTTGTAACACATTAGTGCCTCCTTACTGTTTTCCTGTTTTAATCTCTTGAACGCCTCTTTTTTGCTATTTAACGCCCCTTTTACGTTCTTGTTCAACCATATTGGTTTCCTCTTATTTCGGGCCCTTTTATTCCCATACGGTATATACCTCTCGCACTGAGTATTCAGAATTCTTTTGAAGGTTTCCCATTTACTATTCGTATTCCTTTGATTAAGAACTTTGTCCCAGTCAATAAGTTGAAGGTTTTCTATCAGCTGATCAAACTTCGCCCTCCTAAAGTTTAATGTTTTTGTTGTTCCCTTATTGATAACCCTACTGAAGGGCATTTTGAAGTCGATAATATTATGATCGCTATTACCTAGGTGCCCCCCTATCTGTACCTCAGTTATTCTATCAGGCCTGTTAGTCAATATTAAGTCCAACACGGCCTTCCCTCTCGTTGGTTCCTGCACTAATTGGGAGAGATAATTATCCTTAATATTTGTCAAGAACCTTTTTCCTTTCTGAGATCTACAGGTTTCTGTTTCCCAGTCAATATCCGGGTAGTTGAAATCCCCCATTACAATCACATCATTATGTTTTGCTACTTTGTCTATTTGTCCTAATAGCAGATTCTCATTCTCCTCTGTTATATTTGGTGGCTTATAGCAGACCCCCAGTAATATTTTATTATTATTTTTAGTTCCCTCTATCTCTACCCACATGGACTCAACCCCCTCTTCTCCCTCTCCTATATCTTCCCTTAGTCTGGGCTTTAGACATGACTTTACATATAAGCAGACTCCTCCACCTTTCCCCTGTTTCCGGTCCCTTCTAAATAAACTATAATCTAATAAATTTACCGCCCAGTCGTAGCTATTGTCTAACCAAGTCTCTGTTATACCTACGATGTCATACCTCTCCTCCGATATAAGCGCCCGCAGCTCATCCGCCTTATTGGTCAGGCTTCTTGCGTTGGTCAGCATGCAAGATAAAATTTTGGGGTTATTTAGCATCCTATTCTTCTCTAACGATCTAACTGTACTAGTGTCTTCGGGTCAATATAAAACCCGGGACGCTATTCTCGGCACAGTGTACCAACTGACACAGGCAGAGAAGGGAGAGGTGCTTCCGAACTAGGGACAGAGTTTTAGGTGTGTATAGGCAGCGATTAGACACCACTTTTATTTCTTTCAACCGCAACAACAGACCTTATTAGGGCTAATTATAATCAATATTTATACTGCTGCTAGCAGCACTTAGGGAGAAATTGTGCCGGAAGGATAATGTAGGACAGGATAAGGTTAATTTCACATTCTTTCTGCTGCAAATCATATCAAAAGCCCTTCTCAGGGCTACTAATATTCTTTGTGCTCTTAATCCTGCAAAGTTTTCTCAGTAGGGAAATTTTATACACCATTTATAGTGCTCCAGTTGTGTGTTAAAAGCATACAGCCAGACTCAGTTGGTTGCAATTGCATTGCTATATAGTGCAAGCAGTTAAATAAGTCCATCTGAGGTGGACAAAATTTCCTGTGATACAAATAATGAAAAGTTTTCTCAACATCGAAATATTATATTCCATTTAAACTGTGCCAGTTATGCATTAAAAGCATACAGCCAGACTTGGTTGCTTAGCAATAGCAACACTATATTGCTACTGCAGAGTAAGAAGTCCATCTGAGGTGGGCACATTTTCTTGCCATACTAATAAGCCTGCAAAGTTTTTTCAGCATGGAAATATCATACGTAATTTAAAATGGGCAAGGTGCGTGGTAAGGGACGGGGATGTGGACGTAATGTTGATGGTGAGCGCAGAGGTCGAGCCCACAGTCAAGGTGAAACTGTGCCTGATGCAGGAGCACAACAAACACACACATCATGACAACCTAGCTTCCTTTCCTACCTTTTAGACGGACGCGGAACACCACTCTTGAAGCTAGACCAGTGTGAAGATGTTGTTGATTGGACAGCAGATGATGCTTCCAGTCAGTTTGCCAGCACCAATCTGTCTTCCAAATAGTAAAGTCTCAGTAGCCGTGAGTCTGGATCACATAATCTGCACCCTGATCCTCCTTCCTCTAAGTGCCCGGAAACAAGTGACCCCACACTTAGACACTCTGAAGAGCCGTTCACATTTCCATTTATAGATTCTGGCCTCTCGCCCTACCCGTTTCAAACGAGACATGAGGAAATCGCAGGTAGCGATTAGAGATGAGCGGTGTTCGAATCGAACTGTTCGCCAATTTCAAATTCGAGCTGTTTTGGGAGGTGTTTGAGCCGTTCGACGACCCCGAACGATTTGAAAAAAATCCGGCTGTTCGAGGTTATGTTCGATAACTGTTCGTGCACCAAAATCGTAACTGGATTTTTTCACAGTAATGCTGATAATCAATGTTAATACACAGTTTGAGTGTACAGCGGGGCGGGGGGAGGGGCATGGGATGGATCTCTGCAGAAATAATAAAGATCTCCATTTTTTTTTCTCTTTCCCGCATTTACAGTGGGGAGGTGCAGTCTGTCAGCCTATCAGCAGCGCACACACGGCGCGAAGTGCTTTTTTTCACACAAGCAAGGGCATGTGTCATTGGCAGTGTATGTCACATGTCCTTGCCCTATAAGACCCAGCCATTTTCCCCGTCGCCACCATTTTCTCACTGCTGCAGCTGAGTGTTAGACGGCACTGCTGTTGTTAGCGCTATATTGTGTAACTGAATTGCAAGCGAATTTTCTCTTAAATAGACAGAAAGGTTTAGGGAGTAGGGACTAGTTTGTAATTGCAGCCCTTTTGAGGGCTAGGTTACAGCAGTTCCTAGCACTTTTAGCAGGCAGGTCTGTGCTCTTAAATCGACAGATAGGTTGGGAGTAGTCACTAGTTGTAATTCCAGCCTTTTTGAGGGCTAGGTTACATCAGTTCCTCTCACTTTTTGACAGGCAGGTCTGTTTTAGTGCTGTGCAAGTGTTTTTCACAGCATTTGGCTAAATCTAGCGAAGCAAATCCTTTTGGGCCTCTTGCAGTGTGTGTTAGTCAGTGGAGTAGCGTATCTGTGTTGCAAGCTATACCACCTGTGTATGTAATGCAAATTTTTTACTGCACCTAGCCAAGTAAAACCCTTTGGGCATAGTAGCAGTGTGTGGCACTCATTGTATTAGGCCATCTATACCAAGCTCCACCAGCTTTGAATTAATAATATATTTTAGCTGCATCTAGCCCGGAAAATAATTTTGGGCTTAGTAGCAGTGTGTGGTACTCATTGTATTAGGCCATCTATACCAAGCTCCACCAGCTTTGAAATTAATAATAATTTTTAGCTGCATCTAGCTCGGAAAACAATTTTGGACATAGTAGCAGTGTGTGGTACTCATTGTATTAGCCATCTATACCAAGCTCCACCAGCTTTGAAATTAATAATAATTTTTAGCTGCATCTAGCCCAGAAAATAATTTTGGGCATAGTAGCAGTGTGTGGTACTTATTGTATTAGGCCATCTATACCAAGCTCCACCAGCTTTCAAATTAATAATAATTTTTGTTCTCTCTGAACGTGTGTTCAGCGCTGCTGGTGGTGTGCTGACAGATAAGCGCACGCAGCTGTCCACTGACAATGTAGACAGACTCACGTTCTTAAAGATGAACAAATCATGGATCCGCAAGGACTTTTCTACCCCTGTGTCATCCTGGGGAGAGTAAAAGCTTGAGGATTTGTTAAAATCACCTCACCCACCGTTTTAAGCAACTCTGGGGCAATTGATGCCACTTAAGTGGTGTGTGTGCCCCAAATTTTTTGAAAAAATGGAGACTCTTTTAGGAGTCCCCTTGCTGTGTTTTACGTGACGTTGGCATTGTCAATTACAGGTGGGTTGGGTCTCCCCCCCCCCTTTTAACCATAAGAAACTACATACACTATGGCTTGGGGTAACACAGATGGTTGAGTCTGAAGAGCTGTTTACCCAGAGGTCTGCTCCAAAGCTTCAGTGTCTGCTAGTCAGCGTAGTAACCCTGCTGCGAAGCAAGCTGCACCGCCTGTGTATCTAATAATGATTTTTAACTGCATCTAGCCTAGGCAGACTGTGGTGACCCCCAACCAAACCCAGACGCTCAGCCCCCTACCGCCCCCCTTTCATTGACTATACAATCATGTAACTCTTACAACTGGATGGGTGAGGATCGGTCACAGCTTTATTAACTGTTTATACTCAATACATTAGAATTTTATTTCTAAAATAATTCTGCTTGTTGCAGCATGCCCTGTGTCTCCAGTCTCCACAACGACAAGTTGGCCAACAAGTGTAACTCTCCAACATGTCCTTTCTATTTCCAGGCCATGGAGGATCCTGCGTACTCGTATGCAGGACTCTGTCCCCCATCCATCACTGTTAATGCTTGTTCCACTCCATCCTAGAGTCCTGACAGGAATATGTCCAGTCCAATATCCATTAAGTGAACACAGTCGGGCCGTATGAGGCCTGCTTTATCTCCTTCCAGTTGCCCGCCTCTGTCTCTTATAAATTTTGCCATCCAAATATTTATTAGCCGCCTTGTCTGTTCGATGGCCGTGATGTCTCGGGCACCTTGCCATACCGCGCTCGGTACAATCTCTGACTGTTTTTGTGAAAAAATCTCTGAAGCGCTCAGTGTCTAGTTTCATTATTTCCATTAGTTATGAACTCTTGTGATAACCTAGGTCGTTTCCCCCGGCCTGTATAACTAAGATGACCGGACCTCTTGCCTCTCTCCCTACCTTGATTACCTCCATTAGTATCTGTGGCCATTGCAGGCCTCTAATACCTCTCCAGTTGAAATATGTGTTATGAAACTCTAATTTCCTCCCGCCAGGGCAGACTTTGCCCTTTTTTCTGCCCAATATATATACGAGTGGCCTATCACCCACACTGTTGGCTTAGCGTCACCTGTAAAAGAAACAAGCCACATTAGGATAGCACGTCCGGTCTTATGTATCTCGCCAAACACATGGATCGCCATCTCCCTATCCTCTGAACTTCTGTTTGTGACAGTCCTGCTCTTGCTGCTTCCGTGGCCGCGCCTATGCGGAATGAGTGTGTCCCATAATCTTTGCGGTGGTTCCCTGCCGATGTTATGCATTTATTAAATATAGCTTGGAACTGGTATCTTGATAATGGTGTTCCATCAATGTGTGATAGGAAGAAATTACTTTGTGGTCTGATGGTTATATATATTTTTAGTATTGTTACCCGACTCAGCGTAACATTTGTGGGTTGTAGAAGTACCCAAGTGCCCCTGCCCGCTGGAACCGTTTTCGATTTGTGTATGCGTAGACGTATTGCATTATTGGCTATGACTGCGTCCTGGTGTAATAAGCCTCCACTGGTGTTAATTTTGGATTGAGGGGCTAATTCGCTTATGCATAGTGCCCCGAAGAAGGCAATCGCAAATACAGTAGACAGTAGTGTTGCTTCGAATTGTGAGTATCATGTTAATGGTGTTAGGGATATGATGTGAGAAATCAGTTTTAGTGACACGGGACGGGACGTCTACACTCCTGACTTGGCTGACCCCTTTTCCACCCTTTTATGGATTGTCTGATGATGAATCTCTTTGTCACATGTCCCCAATTCAGTAGCTGTAAGTGAAATGCTACTCCGGTCAGCCACCGCTGTGCTGACGCCCCTGATATGCCCCTCATCATTAGCTGGTGACTTGTAATCTGGCTTGTTCACATTGGTCAACCCGTCTGCCTGCTACTAGTCGTGTCCACTGTTCCCATGCCTTACCGTATGCTTGCCACATCGACGGGGCAACTGACGCTCTGATTAATGGCATCAACTATTTTCCACTAGATCCCATAGGGAGGCTGGGCAAATGTTGCCCGATGGGTGGGCGTTGGGGAGGAGCTCTGTGAAAATCTGCCAATTGAATTGTGATAAAGCGTTAGCAGCAGCGTTAGACCCCTCAGCATCGTGGCTAGCGCGGACCCATACATTGTGTTTTAGGCACAGGAATGCTAGCCAGCGTAGTAGGCCTAGCACTGGGAGAGACGATGATGCCATATTATTAATGAAGGGCGCTAGGCTGGTGTTTTTTGTTATGAAGAGTATATTTTTGTTAGCCTGGCGCGCGCCCCATATTTCTATTGCTACCACTATTGGAAACAGTTCCAGGACTGTCTGTTTTTTTGCCAGCACTTGTTCTGCCCAATACGGAGGCCATAAGCTTGAGCACCATTGGTTATTTAGTATCGCTGCATATCCGCCTGATTCTGCCGCCCCGGTGAATAATCTTAGTTGAATGTTGGACTGTTCTGCTGACATAAATAACGTGTGACCGTTGAATGATTATAAGAAGGTTTTCCACACCTCTAAGTCCGCCCGTAGCTGCCTGCTGATTCTGATTGTATGACTCGGTTTAGATGCCCCTTTTGTTGCGGGCGATAAATGAAGAGAAAAAACCCTTCCAACTATCATCACCCGGCTCGCAAACACGAGGAGACCTAGTAATACTTGCATCTGCTGTAGTGTTACTTTCCATACTGCACAAAAAACCTAGATCAGGTGTAATGTTTTGGTATTTTTTCCCATGGGAGGCGGAACAACCTTGCTGTGGTGTCGATTTCGATGCCTAAGAATGATTTTTTTTAGTTGTGGGGCCTATGTTTTTGGTTGGGCATAATGGGACTCCAAACCGACGGGAGATGTTTGTGAATTCGTTGAGTAAAGGGCAGCGAAAGTGGATGACCAATCGCCACATGGCAGAAAAAGAAAGGAAAAAATCAGCTCACCCACCTAGAAGATCAACAGCACGGAGCCAGGAGTGCTACCAGACGAACATGAGGAACCAGGAAGATCCAGCTGAACAAATCTTCTAAAATCCACTTTTTATTGGGTCATACAAAAAATATTTTAAAAGTCCACCTTGGAGAAGAACAGCAAATGCGTTTCGAACTAAAGGTTCTTAATCATTGCATAGCAAAAAAACAGCAAGGAAGTGGTATTTATATGTCATGTCCTGCTATGCACCTGTTCAAGGCTGAGTTAATCAGAAATTTAAACACACATACCTTGTTAAAATCGTATAGTATAGAAACAATGCATATAAATGTAAATAATCCAAAAGAAAAAGAATAAAGGAACATATATATAATAGTAATCTATAAATGATCATTCATAATGATACATCAAATCATGTCTGATGTTTAAACCCGCTGGTACACGTGTATTTAAAGTATAAATCCACAAACTTTCTCTATTAAGGAGCTTTCTCCTATAATCATCCACCAAATCTCCACCAATCGCCACGGCCCACGGAGGGGACACCACAGTCAGTGAATCCTTCCTTATTTAGTATACAGTCTACCAATACTTTGGGCGTATTAGCCCAGCTGCGAAGCAAGCTGCACCGCCTGTGTATCTAATAATAATTTTTAACTGCATCTAGCCAAGGCAGACTGTGGGGACCCCCAACCAAACCCAGACGCACTGCATCTAACCCAGCCAATCATTTGATAGTATTGCTAGTAGCAGAGTCGCATGGGCTCTAAACCTTGCATAGCCTGTGCATTTTTTCAGATCGATAAGGATGACCCAACTCGTGTTATCTGTAACATTTGTCACCAAAAGCTAAGTAGAGGTCAAAAAATCCATAGTTTGAGTACTTCATGCATGAACCGTCACACGGATATGAAGCATAAGTTGCAGTGCGAAGCTCACTATGCTACAATGCGGCCTAGCGGGCCGGGACAACCACCATCTGCCCCACCTGGGGAGACTAATAAAAGCTTGAGTATTTTGGAAAATCACCTCACCGACCGTTTTAAGCAACTCTGGGACAATTGATGCCACTTAAGTGGTGTCTGTGCCATAATTTTGGGAGAAAATGGAGACTCTTTTTGGAGTCCCCTTGCTGTGTTTTACATGATGTTGCCATCGTCAATTCCAGGTGGGTCGGGTCTCTCCCCCCCCTTTTAACCGTAAGAAACTACATACACTATGGCTTGGGGTAACACAGATGGTTGAGTCTGAAGAGCTGTTTACTCATACTATAGCCTGGGAATCAGAGGTCTGCTCCAAAGCTTCAGTGTCTGCTAGTCAGAGGAGCAGCCACCGCCTGTAGATCTAATTACATTTTTTTTTTCAAATTCAAGTTTTTTTTTATTTTTGTGTTGAAAAAGTACAAGAAAATACAATATACATAGTAAAAGGGGTAGTATAACTATAAATCTATGCATAACGACAGTACATTGGGGGGTACAGGGAGGGTTTTCCATCAATATCCAGATCAAGCATGTATTTTTCCATATGAAAGATAGAGAGAGAGGGAGCAGACCACGGCAGACCACCAATCAATAGAGTGCGATTATGATCATTGTTGTGCCGACATCACGGATAACTATAGTTGGGGGCTAGATGAAAGGCGTCAGAGTTTTGCAAATCAATCCAATCCCTCCAAATCACACAGTATCTATCAACATCAGCCGGTGAGATGGCAATCAGATGCTCCATCCTATTAAGGAGGGAGATCTCCGCAAACCATTCCTCCACAGTGGGTGGGTCTCTGCTTTTCCAGTGTCATGGAATAACATTCTTAGCCGCCTGTATTAGGTAGCCTATTGATTACCTTTTATAACTACGTTTACTTATTGGTAACATTGATAAAAGGAGGGCTTCTGGCGTATTAGGGATAGTCAAACCAGTTATTTTCTCAATCATGGGAACCACCTTTGCCCAAAATGCATTTATTATAGGGCATGCTCACCATATGTGTGACATTGTCCCTTCCCCCTCCCCACATCTCCAACATCTATCTGAGACCACTGGATACCATCTATGAAGGACTGCTTGTACCCGGTACCATCTAGAGATAATTTTGAAGGAGGTTTCCTGAGCTTTGGACCCTATTGAGATTTTATGTGTTAGGAAGAAACATTTATCCCATTGTAAGTCAGAGAAGGACTTCCCCAGTTCTCTTTCCCATGCACCGCAGAATCCTGGCCTATTGTCAGTTACCTGGGCAATGAGGAGATTATACAGTAGGGAGATGGAGTGTGTAGGGGGTGACAATGATAGGCTCAATTTTTCAAAGTTTGTGAGATCTCTATGAAGATGTGTGCACTTCTTCACAGTCGAATAGGTGTTGTAACTGGCTATATTCAAAATTAGCCTTCGGGGAAGTGGCTCTTCCCTATAACAAGTCATTGAGGGGGAGCAGCGAAGTATTGGAGATGACATGAGAAAATAATATCGGATGGGATTTATTTGAACCGAGAAATCTATTTGCAGATAGTCCTGGTGGGAAATCTGGATTATCTGAAATCGGGAGCAAGGGGCCCTGGGGGTCGATTGAGGATAAGCTTTTTTTTGGGGATCTCAAAGCCAAAGCAGTGGCATAAGTATTATATGACATGAGGCCAAGAGAGGGGACAGTTAAATGGGCGCACCATGGGAGAGTGGTAAGAGCTTTAGGACAAATGGATTGAGCTATTTTGACCTACAAATTCCCCTCCGAATGATGGAAGAAGTCCAGGATTCTAGCGTGTACTGCTGCCATGTAATACCCTCTACAATCCGGAAGGCTAAGGCCCCCCTTTTGTTTGTGTCTAATCAGAACGTCCCCCCGAATGCGTGGACGCCCACTTGCCCAGATAAATCTGCAAAAGCTAGTGCGTAGTCTTTTCCAAAAATTTGAGGGAATTACCACTGGAATGGTTTGGAAGAGGTATACGAATTTAGGTAGGACGTTCATTTTTAGTATATTTATTCTGCCGAACCAGGAAAAATCCTTCACCGGCCAAGAAGTAAGATCTCTATGGAGTTGTTCAATAAAGGGCCCAAAATTAAGATAAAATAGACGGGAGAGGTCTCTATGAATACGAATTCCTAAGTATTTGATACCCTGTGAGGGCCAGGCAAAGGGAAAGTTGGACTGGATGGAATCCTGTATGGATTTGGGGAGGGAGACATCGAGGGCCTCAGACTTCGCTGCATTGATTTTAAAATTTGACCATGTAACAAAGTGATCTATTTCAGCCATAACAGCATGGATGGATATATGCCTCAATCACACCCATCCTCTTTTCCATACATAGAATCATAGAATCATAGAATGGTAGAGTTGGAAGGGACCTCCTGGGTCATCTGGTCCAACCCCCTGCTCAAAGCAGGATTCACTAGATCATCTCAGACAGATGTCTGTCCAGCCTCTGTTTGAAGACGTCCATTGAAGGGGAACTCACCACCTCTCGTGGCAGCCTGTTCCACTCATTAATCACCCTAACTGTCAAAAAGTTTTTTCTAATATCTAATCTGTGTCTCCTCCCATTTAGTTTCATCCCATTGCTTCTAGTCTTTCCTTGTGCAAATGAGAATAAAGATGATCCTTCTACAATGTGACAGCCCTTGACATATTTGTAGACAGCTATTAAGTCTCCTCTCAGTCTTCTTTTTTGCAAGCTAAACATTCCCAAATCCTGCAACCGTTCCTCATAGGACATGGTTTGCAGACCAGTCACCATTCTGGTCGCTCTTCTCTGAACTTGCTCCAGTTTGTCTATGTCTTTTTTAAAATGTGGTGCCCAAAACTGTACACAGTATTCCAGATGAGGTCTGACCAAAGAGGAGTAAAGACCGATAATGACTTCACGTGATCTAGACTGTATGCTTCTGTTAATACATCCCAGAATTGTATTTGCCTTTTTTGCTGCTGCATCACACTGTTGACTCATGTTCAGTCTATGATCTATTAGTATACCTAAGTCTTTTTCACATGTACTGTTGCTTAGCTCTATTCCTCCCATTCTGTATATGCTTTTTTCATTTTTATTGCCCAGATGTAGTACTTTGCATTTTTCCCTGTTAAAAACCATTCTGTTGGTTGCTGCCCACTGCTCCAGTTTATTTAGGTCTTTTTGAATCCTCTCTCTCTTCTCTAGTATTAGCTATCCCTCCTAGCTTTGTGTCATCAGCAAATTTAATCAGTTTACCCTCAATTCCTTCATCTAAATCATTGATAAAGATGTTGAACAATACAGGTCCCAGGACGGAGCCCTGTGGTACCCCACTTGAGACATTCATCCAGCTGGATGTGAAGCCATTTACAACCACCCTTTGAGTCCGATCACTAAGCCAGTTATGAATCCACCTAACAGTTGCCTGGTCCATTGCATACTTGGTCATTTTTTCAATAAGGATGGTGTGAGATACTTTGTCAAATGCTTTGCTGAAGTCAAGATATACTATATCTACAGCATTTCCCTGATCCACCCAGTCAGTGATTCTGTCATAGAAGGAAATTAAGTTAGTCTGACATGACTTGTTAGTTACAAACCTCCCTCTTGATTAGGTTAAGCCTGTTTCCCCATAACATCTGGAAAAACAGGCCATAGACCCGTGTCCAGAGAGGTTCTGGCAAGATACATACGCTGCCCAGGTAATTTAACAATGGAAGCAAGTACCCCTTGATCAGGTTCTCCCGCTCCCTCAGGGTTAAAGTCCAACCCTTCCACTGGTCCACCTTCTGGGCGGCGATCTTTAGCCTGCCCTCCCAATTTTGTTGGGGGTAATCCCCCGGGCCGAAAATGATGCCTAAGATCTTAGCCATGGACTGGGGCTCTGGGAGGGTGTCCGGGAGACAAAAACTGGGGTCTCCCCCTCCCAGCCAGAGACTCTCACATTTTTCCAGGTTAATCCTCGACCCGGATGCCTCCGAGTAGCGGTGAACATCCAACATCACCCAGTCCGCCTCCTCCTTCGAGGACACAAAAAGGGAGACATCATCAGCGTACGCCACTGCCCTCAAGGTGGCCTCCGGGGCCGCCACGTCCATCCGGACTCCCGCCAACGGTCCACCCTCGATCCTCCTTAAAAAGGGGTCGATGGCGAACACGTATAACAGCGGGCTCAACGGACAGCCCTGACGAACCCCGGATTCTACCTCAAAAGGGCTGCCGGACCAACCATTCACCAACGGGAAAGTCTCTTCCCCCGAATACAATGCCTTTAACCAATTTACAAACCCCCCCGGGCAGGCCATACCTCAGAAGGACAGACCAGAGGTAGTCGTGGTTCACCCGATCAAAGGCTTTTGCCTGGTCTAAGGACAACAGGAACCCCTTCCAGAGACCAGCCCTGCCCTGCTCCACTGCCTCTCGGACACCGAGCACAGCACTAAAAGTGCTGCGGCCTGGAACAGAACAGTGCTGGGACCCCGAAAGGAGCCGGGACCGATTAAACAGTATCTTAGCCAGTACCTTCCGGTCCGTATTGAGAAGCGCTATGGGACGCCAATTCTCAATACGGGACGAGTCCTTACCCTTTGACAGGATAATCAGGGCTGACCTCCTCATTGAACGGGGAAGAGCACCCGAGGAGAGGCATTCGTTTAACACCTCCGTCAAGAGGGGGACCAAGGAGTCCCTAAAGGTCTTGTAGAATTCAGACGTTAAGCCGTCTGGACCTGGCGATTTTTTGGGCCGGAGCCCATCAATGGCCAGTCTCACTTCCTCTTCCCTGATTACCTCGGTCAAAACACCAAGCGAGGGGTCATCCCCTGGTTCAGGGATGGCTTCAGCCAGGAAAGCCGACATCACGTCCCGATTCAGATCCCTCTTTCCCAAGAGGCGTGAGTAGAACGACCTGACGACTTCCAAGATCCCCGATTTGGATCGGTTCAGGGAGCCTGTACCGTCAATCAGGCTGGTCACCACTTTACAACCTACAGACATCTTACAATTTCTGTAGGGGTCGGGCGAGCGGTACCTCCCGAAATCCCTCTCAAAAACTAAAGATGTGTGTCTATCGCACTGACACCTCTTAAGTAAAGACTTCACCCTGGAGATTTCCTCGTGGTCACCTCCAGTCGAAACGAGCTGTTCAAGTTTCCTCCTCAGACCTTGGTACAAACGGTACTTACTCAGGTTCCTGAGGCTAGAGAGCTGGCGGAAGAAGCTCGCAACCTGATCCTTGAACATCTCCCACCACTCTGGCTTAGTGCTACACAGATCCAATAGCGGTACCTGGCTCTGAAGAAAGTCCTCAAAGGATTGTCTCACCTCCGCTTCTTCCAGCAGGGATGAATTCAGCTTCCATAGTCCTCTCCCCATCCGGGGGGTTTCTGCAAAATTCAAGGAAAAGAAAATTAGACAGTGGTCAGAGAATTCCACCTCCACAGCGGACACTGCTGAAGAGACTGCCTCCTCCTTTAAAAAAAACCTGTCTATCCTTGACCTACAGCTACCTCTGAAATAGGTGAACCCACTGTGACCTGGGGTGTGCCGGATGTGGAGATCTGCCAGGCGAGCATCACTAGCTATGCTATTCAAGGCAACGCTATCATAAGCCAGCCGGCCCTTGGCACCTCCCCTGTCACTCAATCTTGTGACGGTGTTGAAGTCACCTCCAAAGACCACCTGCCGTCTTGTAAAAAGATAGGGCTTGATCTTCATAAAGAGACATTTGCGGTCCCACTTAGACTGAGGACCGTAGATGTTTATGAGCCGAATCTCTTGTCCCCTCATGAAGACGTCTAAGAACAAGCACCTCCCCATTTCTACCTCGATAACCCTCCGGCATTCAACCGCTGCGGCCTTAAAAAGGACCGCCACCCCGCTATACGGCTCGGCCGCAAGAGACCAGTATGAGGGCCCACACCTCCACTCACTTTTCGCCTTGTGAATGGCCCCCATGTCAGTTAGCCTGGTCTCCTGCAAGAATAAAACTTCAGCCTCAACCCGGGTGAAAAAATCAAAGGTCGTGAATCTGGCCGCATCAGACTTAATACTGGCGACATTAATGGACGCCAGTGTCAACGGGGTGGGTGCCGCCATTGGATGAACGATTTAGATGGCCTTTTTCTTCCTCCCACCCCCTTCACCATCCGAAAGCGGCCCCATACTGCTCCCCCTATCACACTCCCGGCGCTTGAGGGAGACCGAGGTATCCATGGAGCCCCCCCTCCCTTCCTCACCACTGGGCACGGGGACAGTCCCTCCCCCAGAGGAAGATGGTGTAACCCCCAAAGAAGGGACCCCGCCAGCCCAGGCGACACAGTGCCAGGTAACATATTGCCAGCGGGGGACCCCGTTGGTGCGGCCCCCCTTGCCGTGGTTGGAGGCGGGGCTTCAGATGTTGTGCCATTTTTTTGTTTCTTACAGTGTATGTTTCTTGCACTTTCATTACCTGCATTTTCCCCCGATACCGGCACTGGGGCCCCCGCAGACTTGGGTGGAATTAGGCGAGCGGGGGACCCCAGCAACACCGCGCCCCCTGCCGGAGGTGCGGTCATGGACGCGGCCGGTTGCGTCACCACCGCGGTATCCCTGCTACACCTCCCGCCCTCACTCTCTACTGGCGCCGAGGTCCCTGCAGCCCCAGATGGTGGCGGGCCCTCAGGGGACCTCGGCGACACCGCTCCCCCCGCCGGTGGTGCGATCCGGGATACGGCCGGCAGTTTTACAGTCGCAGCCCTGCTACCGCCCTTTGGAGATACCGGCGCCGCGGGGCCCCCGCAGCCCCAGGTGGAAGCGGGCTTGCAGGGGACCCCGGCAGACCGGCCCCCCCCGCCGAGGGCGCGGGCGGGGTGAGGATGGCCGCAGCAATCACGGCTGCCCCCATGCCCTTCCTAGCGGGCCCTGGGGCCCCCGCAGACCCAGTAGATGACATACTCGCAGGGGACCCCGGAGGCACCACACCCCCCACCAAGGTGGGGGTCCGGGTCAGCCGGACCTGCTGCACCATCCTCATGTTTGGTCCTTGCCCACCCCCCCTGCTATGACCAGCAGGGGCGGCTGCCTGTACCACGGTTACATTATTCGCCCCGCTCCCTTGCACTGGGGCCACATCAGAACCCAGGCTGGGGTGGGAAACGGGCCCACAGTGGGACTGAGGGGTCCCAGGAAGGGGGACATAGATGTATTTCTCCTCCACCACCTTTTTTTTTCCTATCTTCTTTCTTTCCCCCCTCCTGGTTACCTCACCCTGGCAGCCCTCATCCCCAAATCTTAGCTGGGAGTAATCCACTCCCGGGGACTCGAGCTGCCAGATCTGGCACATGAGGTAACCCCCCTCGCTACTGCTGCTGTCGCCGCTCCCCTCGTACTCCGATAGACTGGAGTCCGACGGGAGCGCGACCTGGTGGGGTTCCAGCAGCCCACTATGCGTTACTCGGTGATCACTTACTGAGTCCGCAGGCAGGCCCTGTGGCTCCTCCTCCTCTGATGATGATGATGACGACGACGACGATGATTCCTCTGCCTGGGTCAGGCGACCAGACCCCCCTGGCACCCTCTTTGTGACGGCAGCCATGCTCCAGAACCTCTCGTCGTTCACCAGTTTCTCATAGAAGGGACCTGCATTTTTCAGGATTTCTTGTTTCCTTTTTCCCAGACTTTTTACTGAGCTTTTCAGCTCCTTAATCTTGACAGACAGGGCCGGCCTCTGGCCGCGCGATGCACTACCTGCAGCCAGCCGGGCACACCGCAACTCCTCCCGGAGTCGTCCCAAGGTCTTACCGGCCTCCACGTACTCGCGGAGGTATGCACTCAGGCGGGAGCCATAGGTGCCAACAGGCTCCCCCTCGGCCTGGACGCCCCAGTCCTTGTGGACGGCCGAGCCCCCGCGAGAACTAGGCCCCTCACCGAGAGGAGAGATGGTTACTGCGTCTGGCCCAGCTTTGGCCGGTGCCCTGCTGCCCCTCCTCGCCTTCTTCTCTGTCTTGGCCACCTCCTTCTTGGCCTCCTCCTTCCTAGCCTTAGCCTCCTTGGCTTTTTTAGCCCTTAATGTGCTCCCCTTCATAATGGAGGAAGGGGGACTCAAAGCTCCCAGAAAAGTCCAGATTGGGCTCTCAGAAAGGTCCAGACAGGGCTCCCACCCCCGGTACCAACCGAGGGGTGGGAGACGGGGACAGGCTCCACTGAAGTCCTCAATCCACCCTCCCTCTCCTGGGTCCGAGAAGGGGGGGGTCCCTGTAGGCAAACAAAGTCTTGGAGCTTCAGCTCCTCTCTCCAACACCTGACTCTCTCCACCAAACTCCGCCCAGGAAGTGACGCGGCTGCTGGCATGAGACTTGCCCTCCAATAGATCCTTGTAAAAGGATTTAAAGTGTACTCATTCAAATTAGAGAGACAATTTAAATTAAAAACATTAGACCTGCCTCCACCGCAGGGGGGCTCGCTCGACCCACCAGCGGACAGGCACCAGTATTGGGAGAGGGGGGCTGGCCGTCAGGGTCCACCGCAGCTCTGGCACAAACCCGGCGACACGGAGGTTGCACGGGCAGGAACGGACTGGCCATGTCGGCTTCGCACTTTTTTGGTTTTAGAAGGGCATGACATGCCTATATCTGTGTCTCCCCCTCCTTTTACTCCTCCACCTCTTTTCTTTTCGCATGACTATATGTACTTGTCACTTTTCCATGTGTTAGTTGTGTCTTCTGAACAGTTTGTCAGCTTTTGGACACCTTTTGAATTGTTTTCTATGTGTTTTTGTTTGCCTGCCATTGGTTTTAACGGTGATCGAAGGTGTTCGACGAACAGTTTGACGAACAGTTCGGTGAACATACGGGTGTTCGACGAACCGAACCGAACTCGAACACTACGGGGGTGGCTCAACACTAGTAGCGATGCCCATATATTTGAGCAGCCATGGTCAGAAGAAGGTGATTGTGGGAATTATTGTCGCAAGAGGTGCATGGTGATGAGACACAATTGCAAAAAAGTGAAATTGCTAAGTCAGCAAGTCAGGAGGAGGACCAGGGTGCGGAAGTGGAAGACGACGTGGTAGACAATGAAGTCACTGACCCAACCTGGGAAGGGGACATGCAGAGTGAGGACAGGAGCGTAGAGTGGGAGTAGTCCACAGCACCACAACAGGCCGGAAAAGGCAGTGGGGTGGCCACAGACACAAGGCGGGCAACTGTTCCCTAGATCACCAGCAGGGGAAGTTTCAAGGCCAAGAATGAAGTGTTTCCGAGGCTGTCTCTTTTTCAAAGACTGTCCAGTTAACCCAAAAAAGGCCATTTGCAACATCAGCAGGGTAAGCACAACTACCAGCCTGACCACTACCAGAATGCTCAGGCACATTTCAGCAAAGCACCCGACTAGTTGGGCCAAACACCAGGGTCCAGAAATACTGTCTGGGGATGACACCACTGCCTCTTCCCCTGTTCTACGTGCATGCCAATCCCCTGTCCATAACGCAGGTGAAAATGCCTCCCACTCTGCAACTGTTGTTGTACACTTTCAACCACTGTCAGCAACCACGTCCGCGTCCTTGTTTTAGCACAGCGTTCCGTTGTCATTACCCCAGTCCTTGGAATGCAAGCATAAATACTCAGTCACCCACCCACAGGCTACAATTTTAAACATAAATACCTCGCCAACCACAAGTCGCCCCATCAACCGCAACTGCTGCTTCTTCCTCATCCATCACTGTGGCAAGTGTTCTCTCACAAGTTTCCGGCCGAAGAATTTCCATTTGTTTACCTGCTACAGTCGGGGGGGGGGGGGTGAGCAGGCATGTCAGCTGTTACGGAAGCGGACATGCCTGCTGATTTTGACTGATTTCAGACACCAAGCACACCACATCTTTCTCAATCCACCATAACATTTCCACCTGCATCTCTCTCACAGACCAGCAGTTTGTCGTGTTCATGCTACTCCACCCTCTCTCAGCACAGCAGCGAGCCCTTGGTCCCACAGTTGTGGTCACGTAAAACATTGTTTCCTCCTACACATGCCAAAGCAAAGAACTTGAACTTCACCATCTCTAATCTGTTGGCCACGGAAATGCTGCCTTTCATCCTGGTGGATACAGACGTTTTCCGAAAGCTGATGGCTGTCGCAGTTCCCCAGCACCAGTTGCCCAGCCACCTTTACTTCTCTAAGAAAGATGTGCCTGCACTACACCAGCATGTTGCAGACATCATCACCAGTTTCTTGAAAAAATCTATGTCTGACAGGATGTATTTCACCACTGACACCTGGGAAAAGCATGGCCATGTTATGTTCTGCTACCAGAGCTAAGGAAAGAGAGGAGATCTGTCCCTACGATAGAACTCAGCTTTATCCCTACGATGTAACAGGGGACCTGATCCTGCGATCAGACCTGCTAAAGTCCTAAGCTAGTCTGTACGGAGACCTATAGATGTGGGGAAGGAATCCCTACAAGTACTAAGGACTGGGAGGAAAATGGGACACCTCCTAACAGAAATAGTAGCAGACAGACGAACAAACAAAATATATAGAACACAGAGGTCCGTAGACCAAGCAAACTAACAGAGTTAGATACAGAGCACAGGCTAGCTAGAAAGTAGTTATACAATGAAGTCCAGCAAAGCCAGAAGGGCGGAGCAGGATTAAATAGGCCAACAAGGTCATGTGACCAGCAAAGGAAAAAACCTAAGAGCAAGGTTCTAACAGTACCCCCCCTTCTAAGAGGATCCTCCGGATCCCCTAGGACCAGGCTTATCAGGAAATCTCCTGTGAAACGCTCTGATAAGTCTGGACGCGGAAACATCATCTGACCTCACCCAAGAGTTATCCTCGGGTCCGAAACCTTTCCAGGCCACAAGATACTGCAAACTACCTCTATACCGTCTAGAGTTAAGGATGCGAGAAATTTCATATTCCCCGTCCTCCACCACCGGAGGAACAGAGGCAGAGGCGTCACCATCCGACACAACAGCTTTTTTTAACAGAGAGACATGAAATACCGGATTAATTCTCCAGGAGGTAGGAACCTCCAACCTAACAGCAGATTGGTTGACAACCTGAAGCACCTTAAAGGGCCCTACAAACTTGGGACCCAATTTCTTAGAAGGAATCCTCAACCGCAGATTCCTAGAGGACAACCAAACCATGTCACCAACAGCGAACAAAACCTCCTGTCGTTTCCTATCAAAGTAGTCTTTAGATTTTCTGTTGGCCTCCTGAAGATTACCACGCACATCCGTCCAAACTCTCTCCAAATCACCGGAAAAATTCTCCTCCTCAGGCACGGCAGATCCCAACTTGGAGAACGACCCAAACGACGGATGTCTCCCAGAACAACAAAAAAAAGGCGAACAACCAGCAGAAGAAGATGTATGATTGTTCAGAGCAAATTCAGCAAGTGGCAGAAACTCAGACCACCCCTCTTGATTGTCTGCCACAAAACAACGCAAGAACTGCTCAACATCCTGGTTTTTCCTTTCTGTCTGGCCATTAGATTCAGGATGATATCCGGACGAGAACGACAAATGAACTCCCAACCTGTCACAAAAGGCACGCCAAAAACGAGCCACGAACTGAGGACCCCTATCAGAAACAATGTCAGAAGGAACGCCATGAAGTCTGACAAAGGCCTTAGCGAGAGTTTTAGCGCAGGGCAGTTTGACGAAGGGAACCAAGTGACACATCTTGCTAAAACGGTCCACGACCACCCAGATGACAGTAAAACCCTCAGAGGGGGGAAGGTCAGTTATAAAGTCCATAGCCAAATGTGTCCAAGGAGCACTGGGAACCTCCAAAGGACAAAGCAACCCCGCAGCAGGAGTATGTGAGGACTTAGATCTAGCACATATAGTACATTGACGCACCCACTTAATGACTTCCTTCTGCCATCCAGGCCACCAAAAACTGCGACCCACCAGTCTCTTGGTCTCAGAGATTCCGGGATGACCTGCCAACCGAGATTCGTGACACTCAACAAACAAATCTCTCCTAAAGGTCCCAGGCACAAACAACCTCCCATGAGGAGTGTTAGATGGGGCATTCTCCTGTGCTTTAAGAATCTCATCTTCCAAAACGGAGTCCAAAGCAGCTATCACAACACCTTCTTGTAAAATGTTCTCCTCTTTCTCAGCACCGACTATGGGAGAAAAACTGCGAGACAAGGCATCCGCCTTAACATTCTTAGTACCAGGGATGTAAGTAACGGAGAAATTAAACCGCGAGAAAAACAGTGCCCACCTAGCCTGACGGGCATTCAGGCGCTTGGCAGCATCAAGATATATCAGATTTTTATGATCCGTAAGAACCTGAACGGGAAATTCCGCACCTTCCAAGAAGTGGCGCCAGTGTTCAAATGCGAGTTTAATAGCCAATAATTCCCGATTACCAATATCGTAATTCAGTTCAGTCTCCGAAAATTTTTTTGAAAAAAAGGCACAGGGATGTAATCCATCCCCGTTATCCTGAGACAATACTGCGCCAACCCCCACAGAGGAAGCATCAACCTCAACCAAAAACGGCTTAGTCACATCAGGCTGCATAAGGATGGGAGCAGAGGTGAACCTCTCCTTGAGATACACAAAAGCTTCAATAGCCTCAGAAGACCACTGAACCGCATCAGCACCTTTCCTGGTGAGATCGGTCAGAGGTTTGACAATACTAGAAAAATTTTTTATGAATTTTCTGTAATAATTGGCGAAACCTAAAAACCTCTGTATCGATTTCAAACCAATAGGCCTAGGCCATTCCTGTACAGCTTGAACTTTAACCGGGTCCATCTCAAAACCTTCGCTGGAGATAATGTAACCAAAAAACTAATTCTCTGTACAGCGAACTCACATTTCTCCAGCTTAGCAAAAAGCGAATTGTCCATTAACAACTGTAATACCTCACGTACGCTCCGCCAATGAGACTCCAGATCCGGCGAATAAATCAAATTGTCATCCAAATACACAACCACATTTTTGCCGATCAAAGGTCTAAGGATGTCATTAATAAGATTCTGAAAAAATGCAGGAGCATTAGTAAGACCAAAAGGCATAACCAGATTCTCAAAATGACCCACAGGAGTGTTAAAAGCAGTCTTCCATTCGTCACCCTCCTTCATGCGCAACAGATTGTATGCCCCCTTAAGGTCAATTTTAGAGAACCACTTGGCCCCCATTAACTGGTTAAACAGATCAGGAATCAATGGCAGTGGGTAAGGATTGCGTACAGTAATTTTGTTAATCTCACGAAAATCCAGACAAGGACGTAAACCGCCGTCCTTTTTTTTTACAAAAAAAAATCCAACCGCCACAGGAGACTTAGAGGGCCTAATGTGACCGGCGGCCAAACTTGTCTGTATGTATTCCTCCAAAGCCTTCCTCTCAGGAATAGTAAGGTTAAATAAACGACTTTTAGGAAGAGTCGCTCCAGGGACAAATTCAATAGAACAATCATAGTCTCTATGGGGAGGCAAAACCTGCGACTCCTTCTCAGAAAAAACTCTCCAAAAATCCTGAATAGGAACAGGCAATTCTCCCCTATCCAAAGCTGCAATACGCCCGTTACAACACTTGTCATAACTAGTGTTGAGCCACCCCCGTAGTGTTCGAGTTCGGTTCGGTTCGTCGAACACCCGTGTGTTCGCCGAACTGTTCGTCGAACTGTTCGTCGAACACCTTCGAACACCGTTAAAACCAATGGCAGGCAAACAAAAACACATAGAAACACATAGAAAACACCTTCAAAGGTGTCCAAAAGCTGACAAACTGCTCAGAAGACACAACTAACACATGGAAAAGTGACAAGTACATATAGTCATGCGAAAAGAAAAGAGGTGGAGGAGTAAAAGGAGGGGGAGACACAGATATAGGCATGTCATGCCCTTCTAAAATCCAAAAAGTGAGAAGCCGAGACGGCCAGTCCGCTCCTGCCCGTGCCACCTCCGTGTCGCCGGGTTTGTGCCAGAGCCGCGGTGAACCCTGACGGCCAGCCCCCCTCTCCCAATACTGGTGCCTGTCCGCTGGTGGGTCGAGAGAGCCCCCCTGTGGTGGAGGCAGCTCTAAGCTTTTTAATTTAAATTGTCCCTCTAATTTAAATGAATACACTTTAAATCCATTTACAAGGATCTATTGGAGGGCAAGTCTCATGCCAGCAGCCGCGTAATTCCAGCTCCAGTAGCGTCCACTAAAGCTGCTGCAGTTAAAAAGCTTTTATAAGGATCGAGCTCGGCTGTCCACCGCAAGGCATCCTAGTGCCAGTCCCAGCCCCTATGCCTTGGGGTGCCTCCTGATGCTCTTCACTAAGTATCCCGTGGTCCCGAAGCATTTCCTTTGAAAAAATTAAGTGTCCAAACTACAGGTGGTGTAGCTTGCTTAACAGCCGGGATAATCCGCTGACTAGCAGACACTGCTACTAGGCACAAAGTATTTCCTGGGCTAGATGCAGTTAAAAATTTGTAAGTAGATACTCTCGTTGGATGCTGAGAAAGCATTCCATAGAGTCTCCTGGCACGCCATATATGATTCTCTTAAAAAGCTTGGGGTAGGGGTCTAGGGGACCCTTTTATAGCCAAAATCACGGCCCTGTATCACAATACGTCACCTAGGCTGAAGATAAATGGAACTGTAGCACCGAGGGCTCGGTTGCTACAGACGTATTGCACCTCACCCAGAGGTGTGATATCTCACTCTCAGATAAGGATGGAGTGTGGATCAGGACCCGACACCTGCATGCATTACACCACATTGCCGTGGGGCAGGGCGACCAATATGCCCCTGAGATGGGCACGACAGTCCCTGTCCCTGGCTGGAGTGGGGGGAGGGAACACTGAGGAAGGGGAACCCTGCAGTGCAGGAGCAGGGAGGAAGCAGTTCCTGGGTGCATTGAGAAGGGAG
This sequence comes from Phyllobates terribilis, assembly GCF_046119375.1. Classification (NCBI taxonomy): domain Eukaryota; kingdom Metazoa; phylum Chordata; class Amphibia; order Anura; family Dendrobatidae; genus Phyllobates; species Phyllobates terribilis. The sequence continues at coordinate 878,694,840 of NW_027362761.1, forward strand.
TATAAAAGGTGGGCACCATCTTAGTTCAGTGCAGAGAAGTCTGAGCAGAAGTGGCAGGGAGCAGGGGCTCTGCATGAGCTCTGCTCCGGAGGCGGGCCTAGTAACAGAGGCCCAGGCCTGCAAGAGGGAGAAGGAAGGAAGAGGAGCGGAGAAGGCTCCAGGAACGAGGAATGAAGGGATCCCAGGGGTGCGGACGGGCGAGTCGCCACCGCACGCCCGAATCCACCTGCGTGGAGGGGTCAGGCCAAAGGGGGAGACCGGTCCCCGAACTAGTGGAGGCAGGAAACGACCCTCAGCTAGAAACCGGAGGCTCTGACATTTTATGTGGCGCAGCCCCTTGCTCCACCCGCTAGGAAGGCACCACATAGGGTCAGGGAAACTGGCGCCAAGTTTACCAAGAGGAGGCCCGAGGCAGCCGGACAGAAGTGTTGGTAAGAAAGGCCAGACAAAGGACACACAAAGGGGGTCCTGTGAAGCGCTCCAAAGTTATCTGGGAGTTGTCTGAGCCCCTCACCTGGTGAGCACAGTACGACGTGGGCAGCCGTTACCTGCAGACGTGGTCTGGATAATAAGAACTGTGAGTAAAGGCCCTGAACTGCATCACTGACTCCGTGTCGTTACTGCTGCTGCCCTGCACCATCACCCCCATCCTCCGCATACACTGCCCTGAGGCTATACTCCTCCCGTGGGGAGTTATGCTACGCTCTGCTGCACCCACAACACCAGCCTTAGCGGTCTGCCCTGTAGCGGCGGTTCACTCTGACCGCAATCCACGGGTGGCGTAGTCGGACATTTAAACATCAAAACCACATAAATAGTTCCGCCACTGGTTTGACCGCCCTGAGCCACGGAACCGGATCGCCGCCACGAAGACTACAACCACCAGCATCCACCAAAAAGGGTCCGGCTCCGGGTGTCCCAAGGCCCAGGGGGTGCGTCAGAACATTTTCATCACCTTTCACAATCACCAATGGGACAAGGCAGGGATGTCCTCTGTCCCCTCTCTTATACATCCTAGTGACGGAGCACCTGCTCTCATCAATTCGCCATAACCCCAATATTAGGTGGATTGAGGTGGGAGGCACCGAGTACAAGTGCTCTCTATTTGCTGATGATGTCCTAGTATATATCACTCAATCACATATATCCATCCCTGCTGTTATGGCTGAAATAGATCACTTTGTTACATGGTAAAATTTTAAAATCAATGCAGCGAAGTCTGAGGCCCTCGATGTCTCCCTCCCTAAATCCATATAGGATTCCATCCAGTCCAACTTTCCCTTTGCCTGGCCCTCACAGGGTATCAAATACTTAGGAATTCCTATTCATAGAGACCTCTCCCATCTATGTTATCTTAATTTTGGGCCCTTTATTGAACAATTCCATACAGACCACGGTTGGCAAGTTAGAACTGTAAGATTCACTACGTGAACCACTGGTGTTTTGTGGAAAAGCACATGTACACCGCGTTCCAAATTATTATGCAAAAAGTGTTTAGGAGTGATAAGGGAAGAATTTGTTTGTTTGTCAGTTAAACTCATTGATGGTGATGTGTGTCAGGGCTCTTTATATCACTGTAAGCAATTGCAGACACCTGTGCTAATTAGTTTGGCAGGTGTGTCCAATGAAAGGCAAGACTACTTAAGAAGGCTCTCTCACATTATTAAGCAGCCTACATTTTCTGCCAAAATGAGAAAGAAAAAGGATGTGTCGGCTGCTGAGAAGCAACAAATTGTGGAGTGTTTAGGTCAAGGCATGACTACAATCAACATTGTGCGATGATCAGGATGAAGTGTCTTGGCAATCAAGAAGTATGTAGCTGATTCACAGTACACACGTGTGCGTGCTGATAAGGGCAAATTGAGGACTCTTTCCTACAGGCAATTACGTCAGGTTGAAACAGCAGCGGCAAAAAAGCCTTGTCATAGCAGCAGACAAGTTTTTGAAGCTGCTTGTGCCTCCAACGTCCCCCGAACAACAAGATGCAGGGTCCTTCAGAGGTTTGCAGCTGTGCATATGCCATCCTGTCGACCTCCTCTATCCACTTCACACAAGCAGAAACGGCTCCAGTGGGCCAAACATTACATGAAGACTGATTTCAAAACTGTTTTGTTCACGGATGAGTGCCGTGCAGCGCTCGATGGTCCAGATGAATGGAGTGGAGGATGGCTGGTTGATGGACACCCCACGCAAACACGGCTACAGCGCCAACAAGGAGGAGGTGGAGTAATGTTTTGGGCTGGAATCATGGGGAGAGAGATTGTCGGCCCCTTTAGGATCCCTGAAGGCGCTAAAGATGAACTCCATAATGTATGTGGATTTTCTCAAACAGCACTTCCTGCCATGGTTCAAGAAGAAGAACCGTGTATTTCACAGCAAGATCATTTTTCTGCATGATAATGCACCATCTCATGCTGCACATAAAACATCTGCATCTCTGGCTGATATGGGCATAAAAGGGGACAAACTTATGGTGTGACCCCCATGCTCCCCTGACCTCTACCCCATTCAGAACCTTTGGAGCATCATTAAAAGGAGTGTCTATGATGGCGGGAGGCAGTTCACATCTAAGCAACAGCTCTGGGAGGGTATTCTGTCCTCATGCAAAACAATTGAAGCAGAAACCATCCAAAACCTGACAAATTCAATGGACGAGAGAGTTCAGAAGCTCCTTTCGAACAAGGGGTCCTATGTGAAAATGTAACATCACCTAGAATAAAGTTTTGAGTTGAAAACTGTTTGATTTCAGTTTCTAACAACCTGCTAATGCTTATAATTTCAAAAATGACCATTTTTTTGGTCTTTATTAAAATGAAAAGGTTGATCGAAAAGTTTGGGGGATCTAAGAGTGTGGCAACCCAGTAGTCATGATTACTTCGAATTCTGACAATATGAGGGTCATGCTGCAGGTAGTGCAGCAAGAAGGCACTTATGTGTCTTGCGCATCTCGGAGCCCCAAAATTATTTTCCGGGCTAGATGCAGCTAAAAATTATTTTTAATTTTAAATCTGGTGAAGCTTATTATAGATGGCCTAATAGGATCAGTGCTGCACACTGCTACAAAGCCCAAATTATTTTCCAGTCAAGATACAGATAAACATGATTAGTAATTTGAAAGCTTAAAACGGTTGGTAGGGTGATTTTAACCAATCATCAAGCTTTTACTCTCCCCAGGATGACACAGGGGTAGAAAAGTCGTTTCGGATCCATGATTTGTTCATCTTTATGAACGTGAGTCTGTCTACATTATCAGTGGAGAGCCGCGTGCGCTTATCTGTCAGCACACCACCAGCAGCGCTGAACACACGTTCAGACAGAACGCTGGCTGCGGGGCATGACAAGATCTCCAAGGCGTAAGTGGCTAGCTCCGGCCATTTATCCAGATTGGAAGCCCAAAAAGAGCAAGGGTCCAGTGACACAGTCGTGGCTTCAATGTTTACTTGGAGATACTCCTGTACCATCGTCTCTAGGCGTTGACTATGTGTCAGACTTCTTGTCTCCTGTGGCCTTGCAAAGGATGGGCTAAAAAAGTGGTGAAATGATTCCGCAAAATTGATGTTACCAGCAGATACTGTGGTTCTGTTACGGTTTGAGTGCTGAACACTTGACGGTCCCACGGTTGGCAAGTTGGAACTGTGAGATTCACTACGTGCACCACTGGTATTTTGTGGAAAAGCACATGTAAGATTCTGCAACAGTCTCTGCTGATACTCCTGCATGCGTGCATCCCTTTCTATGGCAGGAATAATTTCTGCAAATTTACTTTTGTACCGGGGATCTAACAGTGTGGCAACCCAGTAGTCAGGATTATTTCTAATTCTCACAATTCGAGGGTCATGTTGCAGGTAGTGCAGCAAGAAGGCACTCATGTGTGTTGCGCATCCAGGAGCACCATGTCCCTGTTGTGTTGGTGGCGAGGTAACAATCATGCTTCCTTCCTCTGTCCTCTCCCCCCAACCTCGCACAACAGAAATGTGATCAAGGTCTCCCTCATCTGATGAGTCTTCCATCAGTTCGTCCTCCACTTCTTCCTGGGCTCCTGCACCTTCCTCACTAGTTTGGCTGCTACCATGCGCCCTGGTAAAACCATCTCCCCCACCCTCACATGCCTGCCGCCTTGGTGCTGCCGACCGTCTGGACCTTGCAGATGTTAGCCCTTCCTCATACAACTCCTCCTCCTCTACTTCCTCCACCTCCTCTTGTGCCACCACCTGACTCCGAATTCTGTTTAACATGTGCTCCAGCATGTAAATCACCGGAATAGTCATGCTGATAATGGCATCGTCAGCACTAAACATCTTCGTCGCCATTTCAAAACTGTGCAGAAGGGTGCATAGGTTCCTGATCTGAGACCACTCCTCCAGCGTGATTTGCCCCACCTCTGAATCTCGTTGGCCCAGGCTATACGTCAGAACGTATTGCACCAGGGCTTGTCGGTGCTGCCACAGTCGCTGCAACATGTGCAGAGTTGAATTCCACCGGGTAGGCACATCGCATTTTAGCCGGTGAAGTGGCAGGCCCAACGACTTCTGTAGAGATGTAAGTCGCTGAGCTGCGGGATGCGAACGGCGGAAGTGAGCACACAGCGACCGTGCCCTCTGCAGAAGGCCATCTAGTCTGGGATAGTGGGCTAAAAATTGCTGGACAACCAGGTTCAACACGTGAGCCATAAAAGGCACGTGTGTGACATTGCCCCGGCGAAGGGCCGCACCCAGGTTTGCAGCATTGTCGCACACGGCCTTCCCTGGTTTCAGGTCCAGTGGAGACAACCATTCATGAAATTGGTTCTCCAGAGCTGACCACAACTCCTCAGCTGTGTGACTCACATTTCCCAGACATTTCAATGTAAAAACCGCCTGATGACGTTGAGCCCTACTGCCAGCATAGTAAGGAGGTGTGCAGGATCCCTTCTGCGCAGTTAGAAAGCTTGTGGCATGACCAGACAGGCTTTGGGTGCAGGTGGAAGACCGAGAGGAGGTTGAGGAGGCAGAAGCAGTGGAGGAATTTTGACATAAAGAGGATTGACGCACAACTCGTGGGGACGGCAAGACTTGGACAGCAGCCCCTTGTCCTGCTGTCACCATAGTTACCCAGTGCCCAGTCAGCGACATGTAACGCCCCTGTCCATGCCTACTCGTCCAAGTGTCTGTGGTGAAATGCACCCTGTCACACACAGAGTTTCTCAAAGAAGCGGTGATGTTGTGTGCGACATGCTGGTGGAGCGCAGGCACACCTTTCTTTGAGAAGTAGTGCCGACTGGGCATCTGGTACTGGGGCACTGCGACGGACATAAGGTCTCGAAAATCCTCTGTGTCCACCAGGCGGAAAGGCAGCATTTCTGTAGCCAAGAGCTTGCAGATGGTGAAATTCAACCTCTTAGCTTTCTCATGGCTAGGAGGAAATGGTCTTTTACTTGTCCACATCTGAGGGACCGAGGGCTGGCTATTGTGCTTAGACGGGGTTGATAAGGGTGTCCCCGGCAAACTGCCGGTCTGTGAGGAAGATGCAGGCGGACATGTTAGGTTGCCTTGATCCAAAGGTGGTGCTATCGATGTCGGACAGCGCTCAACACCAGCTGGTGTTACCACCTCCAAAGAAAATGATGACCTGCCAATCACGCTGGCTGTTGCGGGTAAAGAGGTGGCAGGTCTGCGCCCCAAAACAGGTGTGACTGCTGTCCCCCCAGTCACAGAGGATGAAGAGGCCGCGGATGCACAAGATATGGCAGACGGTGATTGGCCCGGCCGGCTAGGCCGCATTGTAGCACACTGAGCTTCCCACTGCAACTTATGCTTCATGTCCATGTGCCGGTTCATGCATGAAGTACTCAAACTATGTATTTTTTGGCCTCTACTTAGCTTTTGCTGACAAATGTTACAGATAACACGAGTTGGGTCATCTTTATCGATCTGAAAAAATGCCCAGGCTATGCAAGGCTTAGCACCCATGCGACCTGAAGAGCCACCACGACTTGTGGTGAGAGGCAGAGTTGTGTTTGAGGATGCAGTTGTTGACGTGCTTCCAGTACTACGTCTCTGTCCAGGAAGGCGCAACCTGACCTCGTCGTCACTAGCATCTTCCTCCACCTCCTCTGCTGACCTCATCTCTTGGCTGACTGTGGGTTGACAGTAAGTGGGATCTCCGACCTCATCATCATCACCCTGTGCGTTATCACACCCGTCGTCCTCAGAGCCAACCTGTTCCTGCCCTGACAAAAAACTAAAGTTGTCGCTCCAATCAGGTATTTGAGTCTTATCATCGTCTTCCTCATTGTCTCCACCAACAGGAGTTACAGTTTGGGAATGAGGGTCTACATTATGGTCAGAACCTTCTGCGTCTGGTCCTGGATCCGACTCATAAAGATTCTGGGCATCAGTGCAGATCATTTCCTCGTCTGGATTCACAGAAGCGCTGGAGTCGACCTCTGATTCCCAGGCTATAGTATGAGTAAACAGCTCTGCAGACTCAACCATCTGTTCTACCTCATACTCAGACGGGCAGCTGGAGATTTGGGAGCTGTGAGGAAGCAAGTGCGATTTGGGTGACACCTTTGAGGACTGGAGTATTTGTGATGTTGAAGTTGATGTGGAGGAGAGCCCACTTAAAGGAGCACTTGATATCCGTTGAAGCACCTGCTGTTTTTGTGCCTCATCTGGAATTTGTATCGATTGGCGTGGCCGTAAGAAAGGGATCTTATCACATTGTCCGCTAAAAGAAGTAGACATTTTAGTTTGGCTGGAAGATGGTCTTTCTTCTGCACCTACCCCACGGACACAACCTTTTTTCCCCTTCCCAACACGCCTATTCCCCTTTCCACCAGCAGCAGGCCTTTTTCCACTCATTTTGGTGGTTAACTAATTCACAACTCTGGAGTTGTTTGCACAAAAAAACAATGGATGGTAACCGAGCAGAGCTGAGTGGCCAAACTGTGGTATTAGGCCAAAACTATTGGATGGGCTAGATGCAGAAAAAAATTATTTTTAATTTGCAACCTGATGGAGGTCAGTATAGATGGACTAATAGACCAAGTCCCACACACTGCTAGAAGCCCAAATATTTTTTCAGAGCTAGATGCAGAAAAAAAATATTTTTAATTTGCAACCTGATGGAGGTCAGTATAGATGGACTAATAGACCAAGTCCCACACACTGCTAGAAGTCCAAATATTTTTTCAGAGCTAGATGCAGAAAAAAATTATTTTTAATTTGCAACCTGATGGAGGTCAGTATAGATGGACTAATAGACTAAGTCCCACACACCGCTAGAAGCCCAAATATTTTTTCAGAGCTAGATGCAGAAAAAAATTATTTTTAATTTGCAACCTGATGGAGGTCAGTATAGATGGACTAATAGACCAAGTCCCACACACTGCTAGAAGCCCAAATATTTTTTCAGAGCTAGATGCAGAAAAAAAATATTTTTACTTTGCAACCTGATGGAGGTCAGTATAGATGGACTAATAGAACAAGTCCCACACGCTGCTAGAAGCCCAAATATTTTTTCAGAGATAAATGAAGAAAAAAATTATTTTTAATTTGCAACCTGATGGAGGTCAGTATAGATGGACTAATAGACCAAGTCCCACACACTGCTAGAAGCCCAAATATTTTTTCAGAGCTAGATGCAGAAAAAAATTATTTTTAATTTGCAACCTGATGGAGGTCAGTATAGATGGACTAATAGACCAAGTCCCACACACTGCTAGTAGCCCAAATATTTTTTCAGAGCTAGATGCAGAAAAAAATTATTTTTAATTTGCAACCTGATGGAGGTCAGTATAGATGGACTAATAGACCAAGTCCATCACACCGCTAGAAGCCCAAATATTTTTTCAGAGCTAGATGCAGAAATTTTTTTTATTCAATTTGCAACCTGATGGAGGTCAGTATAGATGGACTAATAGACCAAGTCCCACACACTGCTAGAAGCCCAAATATTTTTTCAGAGCTAGATGCAGAAATTTTTTTTATTCAATTTGCAACCTGATGGAGGTCAGTATAGATGGACTAATAGACCAAGTCCCACACACTGCTAGAAGCCCAAATATTTTTTCAGAGCTAGATGCAGAAAAAAATTATTTTTAATTTGCAACCTGATGGAGGTCAGTATAGATGGACTAATAGACCAAGTCCCACACACTGCTAGAAGCCCAAATATTTTTTCAGAGCTACATGCAGAAAAAAATTATTTTTAATTTGCAACCTGATGGAGGTCAGTATAGATGGACTAATAGAACAAGTCCCACACGCTGCTAGAAGCCCAAATATTTTTTCAGAGATAAATGAAGAAAAAAATTATTTTTAATTTGCAACCTGATGGAGGTCAGTATAGATGGACTAATAGACCAAGTCCCACACACTGCTAGAAGCCCAAATATTTTTTCAGAGCTAGATGCAGAAAAAAATTATTTTTAATTTGAAACCTGATGGAGGTCAGTATAGATGGACTAATAGACCAAGTCCCACACACTGCTAGAAGCCCAAATATTTTTTCAGAGCTAGATGCAGAAAAAAATTATTTTTAATTTTCAACCTGATGGAGGTCAGTATAGATGGACTAATAGAACAAGTCCCACACGCTGCTAGAAGCCCAAATATTTTTTCAGAGATAAATGAAGAAAAAAATTATTTTTAATTTGCAACCTGATGGAGGTCAGTATAGATGGACTAATAGACCAAGTCCCACACACTGCTAGAAGCCCAAATATTTTTTCAGAGCTAGATGCAGAAAAAAATATTTTTAATTTGCAACCTGATGGAGGTCAGTATAGATGGACTAATAGACCAAGTCCCACACACTGCTAGAAGCCCAAATATTTTTTCAGAGCTAGATGCAGAAAAAAATTATTTTTAATTTGCAACCTGATGGAGGTCAGTATAGATGGACTAATAGACCAAGTCCCACACACCGCTAGAAGCCCAAATATTTTTTCAGAGCTAGATGCAGAAAAAAATTATATTCAGTTTGCAACCTGATGGAGGTCAGTATAGATGGACTAATAGAATGATGCTATGCCCAAAAGATTTTACTTCACTAGGTGCAGTAAAAAAATTGGTATTCTATACACAGGTGGTATATCTTGCAACACAGATAGGCTACTCCACTGACTAACACACTCTGCAATAGGCCAAAAAGGATTAGCTTTGCTAGATTCAGCCAAATGCTGTGAAAAAAACTTGCACAGCACTGGCACAGACCTGCCTGGCAAAAACTGATAGGAACTGATGTAACCTAGTCCTGAAAAGGACTCCAATTACAATTAGTCTTTACTCCCACAATCTATCTATTTAAGAGCACAGACCTGCCTGATAAAAGTCGTAGGAAATGCTGTAACCTAGTCCTTAAAAGGACTGCAATCACAACTATTCCCTACTCCCAAGCTATCTGTATATTTGTGCGAAAATTGGCTTGAAATTAACAAGGTATAGCGCACACAGCAACAGCGGTGCCGTCTAACACGCAGCTGCAGCAGTGAGAAAATGGTGGCGACGGGGACAATGGCTTGGTCTTATAGGGCAAGGACATGTGACATACACTGCCAATCACACATGCCCTTGCTTGTGTGAAAAAAAGCACTTCGCTCCGTGTGTGCGCTGCTGATAGGCTGACAGATTGCACCTCCCCACTGCAAATACGGGAAAGAGAAAAAAAAATGGAGATCTTCATTGTTCCTGCAGAGATCCATCCCCTGCCCCTCCCCCCGCCCCGCTGTACACTCAAACTGCGTATTAACATTAATTTTCATCATTACTGAGAAAAAATCCAGTTATGATTTTGGTGCACGAACAGTTATCGAACATAACCTCGAACAGCCGAATTTTTCTCAAATTGTTCGTGTTCGCCGACCGGCTCGAACACCGCCCAAAACAGCTCGAATTTGAGATTGGCGAACAGTTCGAGTAGAACAACGCTCATCTCTAGTCATAACATTTATGGCTCCAGGATTTAATTTCACTGGTAGACCAATCCAGTACAGGATTGTGAAATTTTAACCAGGGCAATCCCAATATTACTGGAGAAGGCAAGTTATTCAAAACTACCAAATCCAATTTCTCATGGTGAACACCATTAATAGTGAGAGGAAATTCACAGACCTTGAGAGTAACATTCTTCAAAGGGGAACCATCCACAGAAACCACAGCAATGGGGGATGATAAAGGTTCGGGTTTTAAATTGAGTCTTTCCAAGAATCCCCCATCAATTACATTCAGAGTAGACCCACAATCAACAAACACCCGAAATTCCATTAATTTTTCCTGAGCAATCGTGGAAGCAGCTAAAAATACACCCTTGGAATTTAAACAGGCAATACGGGCATGACTGACCATTTTTTTTTCTTTCTTCATACGAAGCTCACAGCCTTTAATCAAATGACCAGATTTTCCGCAATAGAAACACAAGCCTTCAAAAAATCTACGGTCTTTTTCTTGAGAGCGAGGTGCCACCGATCCAATCTCCATCGGTTCACCACTGTTAGTACACACATTCTCATAACCAGAAACTGACATAGCAGAGGATTTGCTCTCATTAACCCTTGCACGCAGTCTCCTATCCACCCGTATAGCTAATTGCATAGCCTGTTGCAAATCTTCAGGTGTAGGATAAGCAATTAGCAGGTCTTTAACCCTTTCATTGAGCCCAGCAAGAAATAGACTTTTCAGAGCAGAATCGTTCCACCCTGTTTGAGTAAACCAACGACGGAAATGAGTACAATATTTTTCCACATTACCTGATCCCTGTTTCAAACGTCTCAACTCAGTCTCAGCTGATGCGACACGGTCAGGATCATCATATAATAGTCCCAAAGCAGAAAAAAAACTATCCACTGATCTGAAGCATGCATCACTAGGTTGCAAAGAAAAGGCCCACTCCTGAGGCTCTTTGCGCAAAAGTGACATTATGAACCCTATGCGCTGGGATTCATCCCCAGAGGACTTGGGTCTCAAACAAAAATACAATAAGCAAGCATTTTTAAATGAAAAAAATTCTCGGTGTTCACCAAAAAATAAATCCGGCAAACATACCTTAGGCTCCAAGAAATGTGCTCCAGGAGAGTTACTCACGTGCTGACGGAGCTCGGCCACCTCCAGAGAGAGTCCCTGCAGGCGATGAGCCAAATCCTGAACCGACACCATGATGGAACAGAAAAATCTTTCCTTAGAGAATTTGCAGGCTGGACTTACTGTTATGTTCTGCTACCAGAGCTAAGGAAAGAGAGGAGATCTGTCCCTACGATAGAGCTCAGCTTTATCCCTACGATGTAACAGGGGACCTGATCCTGCGATCAGACCTGCTAAAGTCCTAAGCTAGTCTGTACGGAGACCTATAGATGTGGGGAAGGAATCCCTACAAGTACTAAGGACTGGGAGGAAAATGGGACACCTCCTAACAGAAATAGTAGCAGACAGACGAACAAACAAAATATATAGAACACAGAGGTCCGTAGACCAAGCAAACTAACAGAGTTAGATACAGAGCACAGGTTAGCTAGAAAGTAGTTATACAATGAAGTCCAGCAAAGCCAGAAGGGCGGAGCAGGATTAAATAGGCCAACAAGGTCATGTGACCAGCAAAGGAAAAAACCTAAGAGCAAGGTTCTAACAGGCCAGGTGCGTTACATCTCGCTGATTGGGCATTGGGTGACTCTGGTGGCTGTGAGGCAGGTGGGGAATGGCCTGCTCCACAAGACTTGGAATCCCCAAGGCTTGCAGGGCGCTTTGAGATGGAGAACTAAACTACTAGACAACAGGGGTTGGAGAACTAAACTACTAAACACTTAGGATGGGAGAACGAACCAAATACACACCAGAACATGGAGAACTAAACTAATAGACAACAGGGGTTGGAGAACTAAACTACTAAATGCTAGGGTTGGAGAATTAAACCACTACACATCAGGTTATGATAACTAAACCACTAGACACCAAGTCTTGGAATCCCCAAGGTTTGGGGGACAAACCTCTGTATCAAATACTTCTTCCACTGCTTCTGCCTCCTCCACCTCCTCTAGGGTCTCCACCTGCATCCTCAACCTCTTCCTTAATGAGACACGAGTTCCAACATTGCAGAGAGAATCCCTTCCACCTCTGTACTGCACAGCCAGGGCTCACCACAATCAGGCAATGTTTAAATTAATACGCCTTGGAGATCGCAGTCATACAGTTCAAGAGTTGTGGACAGCTATCCATGCCGAGTTTGAGCAATGGCTGTCTCCACTGAACCTGGAGCCAGGGAAGGCCATGTGTGATAATGGTAAAAACCTGGTGGCTCATACAAGTGCATTGCATGGCTCACACACTTAACCTGGTGGTACAGCAATTTCTCCGCCACTATCCCGGCCTGGATGTGCTGCGGCAGAAACCACAATCGCTGTGTGCTCACTTCCGTCATTTGCAACCCGCAGGTCATCGACTTGCATTGCTAAAGAGATCTTTTCGCCTACCAGTTAACCGGTTGATATGCGATGTTGCGACATGGTGTAATTGAACTCTGCACATGTTGCAGCAACTGTGCCAGCAGTGATGAGCCCTGACACAGTATGTCATTTTGCATAGCCTGGGCAAACACAGTACGGACGTGGAGCAAATCACACTTGCAGAGTGGACACAGATAAAGGACCTTTGCACAGTTTTGCACATTTTCGAAATGGCTGCTAAGGTGGTTAGGGCTGATGATGCCATCATCAGCATCACTATTCCGGTCATTTACATGTTGGTGCACACTTTGAAAAGTCTGCGGGAGGAGGAGGTGGTCCCAGGGTAAGAGGAGGAAGAGGAGAAAGAGGAGGATGTGGAAGGGCTAACAATATCTCTAAGTTCCGGACTGTCGCCGCACAGTGAGGGTGGATTACAGTGACTAAGGGGGGCTCATGGTACCAGACAAACTGTTAGTGAAGGTGCAGGAGCCGAGGAACAAATGGAGGAGGACAAGGAGGAAGAGTTGATGAACGCGTAACAGTTAGGATAGAAGAGGATAATGATTAGTGTTGAGCCACCCCCGTAGTGTTCGAGTTCGGTTCGGTTCGTCGAACACCCGTGTGTTCGCCGAACTGTTCGTCGAACTGTTCGTCGAACACCTTCGAACACTGTTAAAACCAATGGCAGGCAAACAAAAACACATAGAAACACATAGAAAACACCTTCAAAGGTGTCCAAAAGCTGACAAACTGCTCAGAAGACACAACTAACACATGGAAAAGTGACAAGTACATATAGTCATGCGAAAAGAAAAGAGGTGGAGGAGTAAAAGGAGGGGGAGACACAGATATAGGCATGTCATGCCCTTCTAAAATCCAAAAAGTGAGAAGCCGAGACGGCCAGTCCGCTCCTGCCCGTGCCACCTCCGTGTCGCCGGGTTTGTGCCAGAGCCGCGGTGAACCCTGACGGCCAGCCCCCCTCTCCCAATACTGGTGCCTGTCCGCTGGTGGGTCGAGAGAGCCCCCCTGTGGTGGAGGCAGCTCTAAGCTTTTTAATTTAAATTGTCCCTCTAATTTAAATGAATACACTTTAGATCCATTTACAAGGATCTATTGGAGGGCAAGTCTCATGCCAGCAGCCGCGTAATTCCAGCTCCAGTAGCGTCCACTAAAGCTGCTGCAGTTAAAAAGCTTTTATAAGGATCGAGCTCGGCTGTCCACCGCAAGGCATCCAAGTGCCAGTCCCAGCCCCTATGCCTTGGGGTGCCTCCTGATGCTCTTCACTAAGTATCCCGTGGTCCCGAAGCATTTCCTTTGAAAAAATTAAGTGTCCAAACTACAGGTGGTGTAGCTTGCTTAACAGCCGGGATAATCCGCTGACTAGCAGACACTGCTACTAGGCACAAAGTATTTCCTGGGCTAGATGCAGTTAAAAATTTGTAAGTAGATACTCTCGTTGGATGCTGAGAAAGCATTCCATAGAGTCTCCTGGCACGCCATATATGATTCTCTTAAAAAGCTTGGGGTAGGGGTCTAGGGGACCCTTTTATAGCCAAAATCACGGCCCTGTATCACAATACGTCACCTAGGCTGAAGATAAATGGAACTGTAGCACCGAGGGCTCGGTTGCTACAGACGTATTGCACCTCACCCAGAGGTGTGATATCTCACTCTCAGATAAGGATGGAGTGTGGATCAGGACCCGACACCTGCATGCATTACACCACATTGCCGTGGGGCAGGGCGACCAATATGCCCCTGAGATGGGCACGACAGTCCCTGTCCCTGGCTGGAGTGGGGGGAGGGAACACTGAGGAAGGGGAACCCTGCAGTGCAGGAGCAGGGAGGAAGCAGTTCCTGGGTGCATTGAGAAGGGAGTATAAAAGGTGGGCACCATCTTAGTTCAGTGCAGAGAAGTCTGAGCAGAAGTGGCAGGGAGCAGGGGCTCTGCATGAGCTCTGCTCCGGAGGCGGGCCTAGTAACAGAGGCCCAGGCCTGCAAGAGGGAGAAGGAAGGAAGAGGAGCGGAGAAGGCTCCAGGAACGAGGAATGAAGGGATCCCAGGGGTGCGGACGGGCGAGTCGCCACCGCACGCCCGAATCCACCTGCGTGGAGGGGTCAGGCCAAAGGGGGAGACCGGTCCCCAAACTAGTGGAGGCAGGAAACGACCCTCAGCTAGAAACCAGAGGCTCTGACATTTTATGTGGTGCAGCCCCTTGCTCCACCCGCTAGGAAGGCACCACATAGGGTCAGGGAAACTGGCGCCAAGTTTACCAAGAGGAGGCCCGAGGCAGCCGGACAGAAGTGTTGGTAAGAAAGGCCAGACAAAGGACACACAAAGGGGGTCCTGTGAAGCGCTCCAAAGTTATCTGGGAGTTGTCTGAGCCCCTCACCTGGTGAGCACAGTACGACGTGGGCAGCCGTTACCTGCAGACGTGGTCTGGATAATAAGAACTGTGAGTAAAGGCCCTGAACTGCATCACTGACTCCGTGTCGTTACTGCTGCTGCCCTGCACCATCACCCCCATCCTCCGCATACACTGCCCTGAGGCTATACTCCTCCCGTGGGGAGTTATGCTACGCTCTGCTGCACCCACAACACCAGCCTTAGCGGTCTGCCCTGTAGTGGCGGTTCACTCTGACCGCAATCCACGGGTGGCGTAGTCGGACATTTAAACATCAAAACCACATAAATAGTTCCGCCACTGGTTTGACCGCCCTGAGCCACGGAACCGGATCGCCGCCACAAAGACTACAACCACCAGCATCCACCAAAAAGGGTCCGGCTCCGGGTGTCCCAAGGCCCAGGGGGTGCGTCAGAACATTTTCATCACCTTTCACAATCACCAATGGGACAAGGCAGGGATGTCCTCTGTCCCCTCTCTTATACATCCTAGTGACGGAGCACCTGCTCTCATCAATTCGCCATAACCCCAATATTAGGTGGATTGAGGTGGGAGGCACCGAGTACAAGTGCTCTCTATTTGCTGATGATGTCCTAGTATATATCACTCAATCACATATATCCATCCCTGCTGTTATGGCTGAAATAGATCACTTTGTTACATGGTAAAATTTTAAAATCAATGCAGCGAAGTCTGAGGCCCTCGATGTCTCCCTCCCTAAATCCATATAGGATTCCATCCAGTCCAACTTTCCCTTTGCCTGGCCCTCACAGGGTATCAAATACTTAGGAATTCCTATTCATAGAGACCTCTCCCATCTATGTTATCTTAATTTTGGGCCCTTTATTGAACAATTCCATACAGACCACGGTTGGCAAGTTAGAACTGTAAGATTCACTACGTGAACCACTGGTGTTTTGTGGAAAAGCACATGTACACCGCGTTCCAAATTATTATGCAAAAAGTGTTTAGGAGTGATAAGGGAAGAATTTGTTTGTTTGTCAGTTAAACTCATTGATGGTGATGTGTGTCAGGGCTCTTTATATCACTGTAAGCAATTGCAGACACCTGTGCTAATTAGTTTGGCAGGTGTGTCCAATGAAAGGCAAGACTACTTAAGAAGGCTCTCTCACATTATTAAGCAGCCTACATTTTCTGCCAAAATGAGAAAGAAAAAGGATGTGTCGGCTGCTGAGAAGCAACAAATTGTGGAGTGTTTAGGTCAAGGCATGACTACAATCAACATTGTGCGATGATCAGGATGAAGTGTCTTGGCAATCAAGAAGTATGTAGCTGATTCACAGTACACACGTGTGCGTGCTGATAAGGGCAAATTGAGGACTCTTTCCTACAGGCAATTACGTCAGGTTGAAACAGCAGCGGCAAAAAAGCCTTGTCATAGCAGCAGACAAGTTTTTGAAGCTGCTTGTGCCTCCAACGTCCCCCGAACAACAAGATGCAGGGTCCTTCAGAGGTTTGCAGCTATGCATATGCCATCCTGTCGACCTCCTCTATCCACTTCACACAAGCAGAAACGGCTCCAGTGGGCCAAACATTACATGAAGACTGACTTCAAAACTGTTTTGTTCACGGATGAGTGCCGTGCAGCGCTCGATGGTCCAGATGAATGGAGTGGAGGATGGCTGGTTGATGGACACCCCACGCAAACACGGCTACAGCGCCAACAAGGAGGAGGTGGAGTAATGTTTTGGGCTGGAATCATGGGGAGAGAGATTGTCGGCCCCTTTAGGATCCCTGAAGGCGCTAAAGATGAACTCCATAATGTATGTGGATTTTCTCAAACAGCACTTCCTGCCATGGTTCAAGAAGAAGAACCGTGTATTTCACAGCAAGATCATTTTTCTGCATGATAATGCACCATCTCATGCTGCACATAAAACATCTGCATCTCTGGCTGATATGGGCATAAAAGGGGACAAACTTATGGTGTGACTCCCATGCTCCCCTGACCTCTACCCCATTCAGAACCTTTGGAGCATCATTAAAAGGAGTGTCTATGATGGCGGGAGGCAGTTCACATCTAAGCAACAGCTCTGGGAGGGTATTCTGTCCTCATGCAAAACAATTGAAGCAGAAACCATCCAAAACCTGACAAATTCAATGGACGAGAGAGTTCAGAAGCTCCTTTCGAACAAGGGGTCCTATGTGAAAATGTAACATCACCTAGAATAAAGTTTTGAGTTGAAAACTGTTTGATTTCAGTTTCTAACAACCTGCTAATGCTTATAATTTCAAAAATGACCATTTTTTTGGTCTTTATTAAAATGAAAAGGTTGATCGAAAAGTTTGGGGGATCTAAGAGTGTGACAACCCAGTAGTCATGATTACTTGGAATTCTGACAATATGAGGGTCATGCTGCAGGTAGTGCAGCAAGAAGGCACTTATGTGTCTTGCGCATCTCGGAGCCCCAAAATTATTTTCCGGGCTAGATGCAGCTAAAAATTATTTTTAATTTTAAATCTGGTGAAGCTTATTATAGATGGCCTAATAGGATCAGTGCTGCACACTGCTACAAAGCCCAAATTATTTTCCAGTCAAGATACAGATAAACATGATTAGTAATTTGAAAGCTTAAAATGGTTGGTAGGGTGATTTTAACCAATCATCAAGCTTTTACTCTCCCCAGGATGACACAGGGGTAGAAAAGTCGTTTCGGATCCATGATTTGTTCATCTTTATGAACGTGAGTCTGTCTACATTATCAGTGGAGAGCCGCGTGCGCTTATCTGTCAGCACACCACCAGCAGCGCTGAACACACGTTCAGACAGAACGCTGGCTGCGGGGCATGACAAGATCTCCAAGGCGTAAGTGGCTAGCTCCGGCCATTTATCCAGATTGGAAGCCCAAAAAGAGCAAGGGTCCAGTGACACAGTCGTGGCTTCAATGTTTACTTGGAGATACTCCTGTACCATCGTCTCTAGGCGTTGACTATGTGTCAGACTTCTTGTCTCCTGTGGCCTTGCAAAGGATGGGCTAAAAAAGTGGTGAAATGATTCCGCAAAATTGATGTTACCAGCAGATACTGTGGTTCTGTTACGGTTTGAGTGCTGAACACTTGACGGTCCCACGGTTGGCAAGTTGGAACTGTGAGATTCACTACGTGCACCACTGGTATTTTGTGGAAAAGCACATGTAAGATTCTGCAACAGTCTCTGCTGATACTCCTGCATGCGTGCATCCCTTTCTATGGCAGGAATAATTTCTGCAAATTTACTTTTGTACCGGGGATCTAACAGTGTGGCAACCCAGTAGTCAGGATTATTTCTAATTCTCACAATTCGAGGGTCATGTTGCAGGTAGTGCAGCAAGAAGGCACTCATGTGTGTTGCGCATCCAGGAGCACCAAGTCCCTGTTGTGTTGGTGGCGAGGTAGCAATCATGCTTCCTTCCTCTGTCCTCTCCCCCCAACCTCGCACAACAGAAATGTGATCAAGGTCTCCCTCATCTGATGAGTCTTCCATCAGTTCGTCCTCCACTTCTTCCTGGGCTCCTGCACCTTCCTCACTAGTTTGGCTGCTACCATGCGCCCTGGTAAAATCATCTCCCCCACCCTCACATGCCTGCCGCCTTGGTGCTGCCGACCGTCTGGACCTTGCAGATGTTAGCCCTTCTGCATACAACTCCTCCTCCTCTACTTCCTCCACCTCCTCTTGTGCCACCACCTGACTCCGAATTCTGTTTAACATGTGCTCCAGCATGTAAATCACCGGAATAGTCATGCTGATAATGGCATCGTCAGCACTAAACATCTTCGTCGCCATTTCAAAACTGTGCAGAAGGGTGCATAGGTCCCTGATCTGAGACCACTCCTCCAGCGTGATTTGCCCCACCTCTGAATCTCGTTGGCCCAGGCTATACGTCAGAACGTATTGCACCAGGGCTTGTCAGTGCTGCCACAGTCGCTGCAACATGTGCAGAGTTGAATTCCACCGGGTAGGCACATCGCATTTTAGCCGGTGAAGTGGCAGGCCCAACGACTTCTGTAGAGATGTAAGTCGCTGAGCTGCGGGATGCGAATGGCGGAAGTGAGCACACAGCGACCGTGCCCTCTGCAGAAGGCCATCTAGTCTGGGATAGTGGGCTAAAAATTGCTGGACAACCAGGTTCAACACGTGAGCCATACAAGGCACGTGTGTGACATTGCCCCGGCGAAGGGCCGCACCCAGGTTTGCAGCATTGTCGCACACGGCCTTCCCTGGTTTCAGGTCCAGTGGAGACAACCATTCATGAAATTGGTTCTCCAGAGCTGACCACAACTCCTCAGCTGTGTGACTCACATTTCCCAGACATTTCAATGTAAAAACCGCCTGATGACGTTGAGCCCTACTGCCAGCATAGTAAGGAGGTGTGCAGGATCCCTTCTGCGCAGTTAGAAAGCTTGTGGCATGACCAGACAGGCTTTGGGTGCAGGTGGAAGACCGAGAGGAGGTTGAGGAGGCAGAAGCAGTGGAGGAAAAATGACATAAAGAGGATTGACGCACAACTCGTGGGGACGGCAAGACTTGGACAGCAGCCCCTTGTCCTGCTGTCACCATAGTTACCCAGTGCCCAGTCAGCGACATGTAACGCCCCTGTCCATGCCTACTCGTCCAAGTGTCTGTGGTGAAATGCACCCTGTCACACACAGAGTTTCTCAAAGAAGCGGTGATGTTGTGTGCGACATGCTGGTGGAGCGCAGGCACACCTTTCTTTGAGAAGTAGTGCCGACTGGGCATCTGGTACTGGGGCACTGCGACGAACATAAGGTCTCGAAAATCCTCTGTGTCCACCAGGCGGAAAGGCAGCATTTCTGTAGCCAAGAGCTTGCAGATGGTGAAATTCAACCTCTTAGCTTTCTCATGGCTAGGAGGAAATGGTCTTTTACTTGTCCACATCTGAGGGACCGAGGGCTGGCTATTGTGCTTAGACGGGGTTGATAAGGGTGTCCCCGGCAAACTGCCGGTCTGTGAGGAAGATGCAGGCGGACATGTTAGGTTGCCTTGATCCAAAGGTGGTGCTATCGATGTCGGACAGCGCTCAAGACCAGCTGGTGTTACCACCTCCAAAGAAAATGATGACCTGCCAATCACGCTGGCTGTTGCGGGTAAAGAGGTGGCAGGTCTGCGCCCCAAAACAGGTGTGACTGCTGTCCCCCCAGTCACAGAGGATGAAGAGGCCGCGGATGCACAAGATATGGCAGACGGTGGTTGGCCCGGCCGGCTAGACCGCATTGTAGCACACTGAGCTTCCCACTGCAACTTATGCTTCATGTCCATGTGCCGGTTCATGCATGAAGTACTCAAACTATGTATTTTTTGGCCTCTACTTAGCTTTTGCTGACAAATGTTACTTATAACACGAGTTGGGTCATCTTTATCGATCTGAAAAAATGCCCAGGCTATGCAAGGCTTAGCACCCATGCGACCTGAAGAGCCACCACGACTTGTGGTGAGAGGCAGAGTTGTGTTTGAGGATGCAGTTGTTGACGTGCTTCCAGTACTACGTCTCTGTCCAGGAAGGCGCAACCTGACCTCGTCGTCACTAGCATCTTCCTCCACCTCCTCTGCTGACCTCATCTCTTGGCTGACTGTGGGTTGACAGTAAGTGGGATCTCCGACCTCATCATCATCACCCTGTGCGTTATCACACCCGTCGTCCTCAGAGCCAACCTGTTCCTGCCCTGACAAAAAACTAAAGTTGTCGCTCCAATCAGGTATTTGAGTCTTATCATCGTCTTCCTCATTGTCTCCACCAACAGGAGTTACAGTTTGGGAATGAGGGTCTACATTATGGTCAGAACCTTCTGCGTCTGGTCCTGGATCCGACTCATAAAGATTCTGGGCATCAGTGCAGATCATTTCCTCGTCTGGATTCACAGAAGCGCTGGAGTCGACCTCTGATTCCCAGGCTATAGTATGAGTAAACAGCTCTGCAGACTCAACCATCTGTTCTACCTCATACTCAGACGGGCAGCTGGAGATTTGGGAGCTGTGAGGAAGCAAGTGCGATTTGGGTGACACCTTTGAGGACTGGAGTATTTGTGATGTTGAAGTTGATGTGGAGGAGAGCCCACTTAAAGGAGCACTTGATATCCGTTGAAGCACCTGCTGTTTTTGTGCCTCATCTGGAATTTGTAGCGATTGGCGTGGCCGTAAGAAAGGGATCTTATCACATTGTCCGCTAAAAGAAGTAGACATTTTAGTTTGGCTGGAAGATGGTCTTTCTTCTGCACCTACCCCACGGACACAACCTTTTTTCCCCTTCCCAACACGCCTATTCCCCTTTCCACCAGCAGCAGGCCTTTTTCCACTCATTTTGGTGGTTAACTAATTCACAACTCTGGAGTTGTTTGCACAAAAAAACAATGGATGGTAACCGAGCAGAGCTGAGTGGCCAAACTGTGGTATTAGGCCAAAACTATTGGCTGGGTTAGATGCAGAAAAAAAATATTTTTAATTTGCAACCTGATGGAGGTCAGTATAGATGGACTAATAGACCAAGTCCCACACACCGCTAGAAGCCCAAATATTTTTTCAGAGCTAGATGCAGAAAATTTTTTTATTCAATTTGCAACCTGATGGAGGTCAGTATAGATGGACTAATAGACCAAGTCCCACACACTGCTAGAAGCCCAAATATTTTTTCAGAGCTAGATGCAGAAAAAAATTATTTTTAATTTGCAACCTGATGGAGGTCAGTATAGATGGACTAATAGACCAAGTCCCACACACCGCTAGAAGCCCAAATATTTTTTCAGAGCTAGATGCAGAAAATTTTTTTATTCAATTTGCAACCTGATGGAGGTCAGTATAGATGGACTAATAGACCAAGTCCCACACACCGCTAGAAGCCCAAATATTTTTTCAGAGCTAGATGCAGAAAAAAATTATTTTTAATTTGCAACCTGATGGAGGTCAGTATAGATGGACTAATAGACCAAGTCCCACACACCGCTAGAAGCCCAAATATTTTTTCAGAGCTAGATGCAGAAAAAAATTATATTCAATTTGCAACCTGCTGGAGGTCAGTATAGAAGGACTAATAGAACAAGTCCCACACACTGCTAGAAGCCCAAATATTTTTTCAGAGCTAAATGAAGAAAAAAATTATTTTTAATTTGCAACCTGATGGAGGTCAGTATAGATGGACTAATAGACCAAGTCCCACACACTGCTAGAAGCCCAAATATTTTTTCAGAGCTAGATGCAGAAAAAAAATATTTTTAATTTGCAACCTGATGGAGGTCAGTATAGATGGACTAATAGACCAAGTCCCACACACTGCTAGAAGCCCAAATATTTTTTCAGAGCTAGATGCAGAAAAAAATTATTTTTAATTTGCAACCTGATGGAGGTCAGTATAGATGGACTAATAGACCAAGTCCCACACACCGCTAGAAGCCCAAATATTTTTTCAGAGCTAGATGCAGAAAAAAATTATTTTTAATTTGCAACCTGATGGAGGTCAGTATAGATGGACTAATAGACCAAGTCCCACACACCGCTAGAAGCCCAAATATTTTTTCAGAGCTAGATGCAGAAAAAAATTATATTCAATTTGCAACCTGCTGGAGGTCAGTATAGAAGGACTAATAGAACAAGTCCCACACACTGCTAGAAGCCCAAATATTTTTTCAGAGCTAAATGAAGAAAAAAATTATTTTTAATTTGCAACCTGATGGAGGTCAGTATAGATGGACTAATAGACCAAGTCCCACACACTGCTAGAAGCCCAAATATTTTTTCAGAGCTAGATGCAGAAAAAAATTATTTTTAATTTGCAACCTGATGGAGGTCAGTATAGATGGACTAATAGACCAAGTCCCACACACTGCTAGAAGCCCAAATATTTTTTCAGAGCTAGATGCAGAAAAAAATTATTTTTAATTTGCAACCTGATGGAGGTCAGTATAGATGGACTAATAGACCAAGTCCCACACACCGCTAGAAGCCCAAATATTTTTTCAGAGCTAGATGCAGAAAAAAATTATATTCAATTTGCAACCTGCTGGACGTCAGTATAGAAGGACTAATAGAAAAAGTCCCACACACTGCTAGAAGCCCAAATATTTTTTCAGAGCTAAATGAAGAAAAAAATTATTTTTAATTTGCAACCTGATGGAGGTCAGTATAGATGGACTAATAGACCAAGTCCCACACACTGCTAGAAGCCCAAATATTTTTTCAGAGCTAGATGCAGAAAAAAATTATTTTTAATTTGCAACCTGATGGAGGTCAGTATAGATGGAATAATAGACCAAGTCCCACACACCGCTAGAAGCCCAAATATTTTTTCAGAGCTAGATGCAGAAAATTTTTTTATTCAATTTGCAACCTGATGGAGGTCAGTATAGATGGACTAATAGACCAAGTCCCACACACTGCTAGAAGCCCAAATATTTTTTCAGAGCTAGATGCAGAAAAAAATTATTTTTAATTTGCAACCTGATGGAGGTCAGTATAGATGGACTAATAGACCAAGTCCCACACACCGCTAGAAGCCCAAATATTTTTTCAGAGCTAGATGCAGAAAAAAATTATATTCAATTTGCAACCTGCTGGAGGTCAGTATAGAAGGACTAATAGAACAAGTCCCACACACTGCTAGAAGCCCAAATATTTTTTCAGAGCTAAATGAAGAAAAAAATTATTTTTAATTTGCAACCTGATGGAGGTCAGTATAGATGGACTAATAGACCAAGTCCCACACACTGCTAGAAGCCCAAATATTTTTTCAGAGCTAGATGCAGAAAAAAATTATTTTTAATTTGCAACCTGATGGAGGTCAGTATAGAAGGACTAATAGAACAAGTCCCACACACTGCTAGAAGCCCAAATATTTTTTCAGAGCTAAATGAAGAAAAAAATTATTTTTAATTTGCAACCTGATGGAGGTCAGTATAGATGGACTAATAGACCAAGTCCCACACACTGCTAGAAGCCCAAATATTTTTTCAGAGCTAGATGCAGAAAAAAATTATTTTTAATTTGCAACCTGATGGAGGTCAGTATAGATGGACTAATAGACCAAGTCCCACACACTGCTAGAAGCCCAAATATTTTTTCAGAGCTAGATGCAGAAAAAAATTATTTTTAATTTGCAACCTGATGGAGGTCAGTATAGATGGACTAATAGACCAAGTCCCACACACCGCTAGAAGCCCAAATATTTTTTCAGAGCTAGATGCAGAAAAAAATTATATTCAATTTGCAACCTGCTGGACGTCAGTATAGAAGGACTAATAGAAAAAGTCCCACACACTGCTAGAAGCCCAAATATTTTTTCAGAGCTAAATGAAGAAAAAAATTATTTTTAATTTGCAACCTGATGGAGGTCAGTATAGATGGACTAATAGACCAAGTCCCACACACTGCTAGAAGCCCAAATATTTTTTCAGAGCTAGATGCAGAAAAAAATTATTTTTAATTTGCAACCTGATGGAGGTCAGTATAGATGGACTAATAGACCAAGTCCCACACACCGCTAGAAGCCCAAATATTTTTTCAGAGCTAGATGCAGAAAAAAATTATATTCAATTTGCAACCTGCTGGACGTCAGTATAGAAGGACTAATAGAAAAAGTCCCACACACTGCTAGAAGCCCAAATATTTTTTCAGAGCTAAATGAAGAAAAAAATTATTTTTAATTTGCAACCTGATGGAGGTCAGTATAGATGGACTAATAGACCAAGTCCCACACACTGCTAGAAGCCCAAATATTTTTTCAGAGCTAGATGCAGAAAAAAATTATTTTTAATTTGCAACCTGATGGAGGTCAGTATAGATGGAATAATAGACCAAGTCCCACACACCGCTAGAAGCCCAAATATTTTTTCAGAGCTAGATGCAGAAAATTTTTTTATTCAATTTGCAACCTGATGGAGGTCAGTATAGATGGACTAATAGACCAAGTCCCACACACTGCTAGAAGCCCAAATATTTTTTCAGAGCTAGATGCAGAAAAAAATTATTTTTAATTTGCAACCTGATGGAGGTCAGTATAGATGGACTAATAGACCAAGTCCCACACACCGCTAGAAGCCCAAATATTTTTTCAGAGCTAGATGCAGAAAAAAATTATATTCAATTTGCAACCTGCTGGAGGTCAGTATAGAAGGACTAATAGAACAAGTCCCACACACTGCTAGAAGCCCAAATATTTTTTCAGAGCTAAATGAAGAAAAAAATTATTTTTAATTTGCAACCTGATGGAGGTCAGTATAGATGGACTAATAGACCAAGTCCCACACACTGCTAGAAGCCCAAATATTTTTTCAGAGCTAGATGCAGAAAAAAATTATTTTTAATTTGCAACCTGATGGAGGTCAGTATAGATGGACTAATAGAACAAGTCCCACACGCTGCTAGAAGCCCAAATATTTTTTCAGAGATAATTGAAGAAAAAAATTATTTTTAATTTGCAACCTGATGGAGGTCAGTATAGATGGACTAATAGACCAAGTCCCACACACTGCTAGAAGCCCAAATATTTTTTCAGAGCTAGATGCAGAAAAAAATTATTTTTAATTTGCAACCTGATGGAGGTCAGTATAGATGGACTAATAGAACAAGTCCCACACGCTGCTAGAAGCCCAAATATTTTTTCAGAGATAATTGAAGAAAAAAATTATTTTTAATTTGCAACCTGATGGAGGTCAGTATAGATGGACTAATAGACCAAGTCCCACACACTGCTAGAAGCCCAAATATTTTTTCAGAGCTAGAAGCAGAAAAAAATTATTTTTAATTTGCAACCTGATGGAGGTCAGTATAGATGGACTAATAGAACAAGTCCCACACGCTGCTAGAAGCCCAAATATTTTTTCAGAGATAAATGAAGAAAAAAATTATTTTTAATTTGCAACCTGATGGAGGTCAGTATAGATGGACTAAAAGACCAAGTCCCACACACTGCTAGAAGCCCAAATATTTTTTCAGAGCTAGATGCAGAAAAAAATTATTTTTAATTTGCAACCTGATGGAGGTCAGTATAGATGGACTAATAGACCAAGTCCCACACACCGCTAGAAGCCCAAATATTTTTTCAGAGCTAGATGCAGAAAAAAATTATATTCAATTTGCAACCTGCTGGAGGTCAGTATAGAAGGACTAATAGAACAAGTCCCACACACTGCTAGAAGCCCAAATATTTTTTCAGAGCTAAATGAAGAAAAAAATTATTTTTAATTTGCAACCTGATGGAGGTCAGTATAGATGGACTAATAGACCAAGTCCCACACACCGCTAGAAGCCCAAATATTTTTTCAGAGCTAGATGCAGAAAAAAATTATATTCAATTTGCAACCTGCTGGAGGTCAGTATAGAAGGACTAATAGAACAAGTCCCACACACTGCTAGAAGCCCAAATATTTTTTCAGAGCTAAATGAAGAAAAAAATTCTTTTTAATTTGCAACCTGATGGAGGTCAGTATAGATGGACTAATAGACCAAGTCCCACACACTGCTAGAAGCCCAAATGTTTTTTCAGAGCTAGATGCAGAAAAAAATTATATTCAGTTTGCAACCTGATGGAGGTCAGTATAGATGGACTAATAGAATGATGCTATGCCCAAAAGATTTTACTTCACTAGGTGCAGTAAAAAAATTGGTATTCTATACACAGGTGGTATATCTTGCAACACAGATAGGCTACTCCACTGACTAACACACTCTGCAATAGGCCAAAAAGGATTAGCTTTGCTAGATTCAGCCAAATGCTGTGAAAAAAACTTGCACAGCACTGGCACAGACCTGCCTGGCAAAAACTGATAGGAACTGATGTAACCTAGTCCTGAAAAGGACTCCAATTACAATTAGTCTTTACTCCCACAATCTATCTATTTAAGAGCACAGACCTGCCTGATAAAAGTCGTAGGAAATGCTGTAACCTAGTCCTTAAAAGGACTGCAATCACAACTATTCCCTACTCCCAAGCTATCTGTATATTTGTGCGAAAATTGGCTTGAAATTAACAAGGTATAGCGCACACAGCAACAGCGGTGCCGTCTAACACGCAGCTGCAGCAGTGAGAAAATGGTGGCGACGGGGAAAATGGCTTGGTCTTATAGGGCAAGGACATGTGACATACACTGCCAATCACACATGCCCTTGCTTGTGTGAAAAAAAGCACTTCGCTCCGTGTGTGCGCTGCTGATAGGCTGACAGATTGCACCTCCCCACTGCAAATGCGGGAAAGAGAAAAAAAAATGGAGATCTTCATTGTTCCTGCAGAGATCCATCCCCTGCCCCTCCCCCCGCCCCGCTGTACACTCAAACTGCGTATTAACATTAATTTTCATCATTACTGAGAAAAAATCCAGTTATGATTTTGGTGCACGAACAGTTATCGAACATAACCTCGAACAGCCGAATTTTTCTCAAATTGTTCGTGTTCGCCGATCGGCTCGAACACCGCCCAAAACAGCTCGAATTTGAGATTGGCGAACAGTTCGAGTAGAACAACGCTCATCTCTAATAATGATCCCCTCTCTGTTGTCCGTGGTTACTAGTAGGGGATGGAGGAAGCAAGCTTGAGTGTTATCCCGCCACCAATACAATATGGACTTGGACCTCATGAAAGAGACCGACCCATGAGCTCCTTCTTGCTGCACTATCTACAACATGATTGTTGCCCATATTGTTAGCATTAGAAATCGTGCTGTCTGCTGGGTTGCCACTGTGTTCGGTTCAGTAAATTTTGCCAGCTGCTTCTTCCCCTGGAAAGGGACGCGCCCATGCTGTAGCATCAAAACATGTTTGAAGACAACTTTGAGAGTGGCTTTCCACAAGACAACATTAAGGCACACAGTGTGCATCGCAATTAGACTTCCAACCCCGGGAACGTTGAGTCGTCAACGCAAAAACATTACCAACCTTGCAGCGCTGGGGTTCTGCATTCCAACCCCACGAAGGACAACAACTGAAAGGAGTTTGTATGTTCTCCCCATGTTTGCGAGGGTTTCCTCCGGTTACTCATTTTTCTTCCTACACTCCAAAGACACACTGATAGGAAGTTTAGATTGTGAGCCCCAATGGGGACAGTGCCACTAATGTCTGTAAATGTCTGTAAAGCACTGTGGAATTAATGGCGTTTTATGAATAAAATAAATGTAAAAAAACTTTTTGGGAGTCGTTTCACCCATTTTTTAGACCAGACCGTGCATGTCCAGAAAAGTGTACAAGTCTGACATGTAGTGAACAAGTGGAGAAGATGGTGCAGGAGTATCTCGAAGTCAATATCAATGCCATCAGGGGGAGTTGGACCCTTTTGAATTTTGGCCTATAAAAATTGAAGAGTGGCCTGAGCTTGCCTGTCACACCTTAGAAGTTTTGTCACGGGCTTGCAGCCAGCATTCTCTCAGAACGTGTTTTCAGCGCTGCTGGTGTCTTCATGGATAAGCGCATCTGGCTGTCCCCTGAAAGTGTAAACCACCTAACTTTCATCAAGATGAACAAGTCATGGATCTCCAATGACTTTTGTACCCAGTCACAGACGGGAAGACTAGGCTATGGTGCAGTTTTTAGTGTGCTGCATTGATCTCGTGTTATTGCAGTCTGTGACACTGTGGCGCCCCTGCGGGTTCAGTCGCCACAGAGGTACTACATCTCACCCAGAGGTGTGGTACCCCACTCTCAGGTAAGGAGGGAGTACTACCCAGGACCCACCCACCCGCATCCAACACACTCCACTTTGGTAGGGAAGGGCGAGATTGCTCCTAAGGAAGAGCACAGTCCCTGGTCCCTAGCTGGAGGGTGGAACCATGTAGTGGGTGTGGGTGGAGGAAGTAAATCAGGGGAGCACAGACAGGAAGAGTATAAGAAGGAGGCGAACCATCTAGAAGGGTCGAGTCCTGCTCAGGAGAGCAGTGTAGGAGGGTCCAGGCTCCTGGCTCCAGTGATTGGAGCAGGAGTTGAGGAAGAGAGAGAGGAGTCGGGCCTAGTCTGAGAGGCCCAGGAGAGAGAGTGAGAGAGGACGGGAGCAGAGGGAAGGCTCCAGGAGGAACAGAGGGGATCCCAGGGGCACGGTGAGTGCAGGAAGCCACCCTTGCACCCGAATCTACACAGACATGGAGGGATCAGGCCGCAGAGGGGACCGGCCCCTAACTAGTGGAGAACAACCAGGCTCAGCTAGATAACTGGAGGCTGCTGCATTTTCAAGTTGCTGCAGCCAACAACCACAATTACATTGCCGAAAAGGCGGCCTCATAGGGTCCAGGGGACTGCACGTCGCCTGACAAGACCCGAGGCTACTGGCTTGGGACAATGAATGTGAGGCGCAGGGCAGGAGGGCGAGAGCTAGCGCAGTGAGACGACAGGGAAGGGCACATAGAACGGGGTCCCATTTAAGTACTTCTGAGAGACTTGAGAGATTGCTGAACCCATTCCCTGGAGGACACAGGACGACGTGGGAGGTTACACACTGGCCCTTGTAACCTTGTAACCTGTAGTCTTGAAGAACTGTGAGTAAAACCTGAAGACTGGACCCCACTGTGTCCTTGAATTATTGCTGCGCCATTACCAGCCATCATTACACCTCACCAACAACATCTACCTCATAAAATCCCCATCTACTGCCCTGGAGCTAAGGTCTGCCTGTGGAGAGCTGAACCAACTCTGCTGCGTCACCATCAGCTCCAGTGGGTCTGCACCGCAGCGGCGGTCCTATATAGCCGCATACCATAGGTGGTGTCATGAATATTATCTCTAAAAACTTTATTCCCCTTTCACTTTTCCTTTTATTGACCGCCCTGGGTCACGGACCGGGTCACTGCCACTGTGACATCCCCCAGCACTGACCGGCCCGGCTACCGAGTACCCCACGGCCCAGGGGGCGCGTCAACACCTTTGTCGTGGCTTCTGTACCTGTTGTTGCTAGTGCTGCTGATTAGTGATGAGCGAGCATACTCGCAAGTACTCGCCCGAGCATCTCAGTACTCGAGATGCTCGGAGCTCGCCAAGTACTTGCGAGATGCTCGGGCGGATGCTCGGGTCCCCTCCCTGCATGTTTGGTGCTTTTAAGAGCGCCAATCAACATGCAGGGATTGCCTGCCACTCACTGTAATGCCACAACCATGTTGGTTGTGGCATTACAGTGATTGGCTGGCCGCACAGCGTCATCAGGTGTATATCAGTCCTGGCACTGCTGTGCTCGTCAGTCTACTCCGCAATCATGCAGTGTAGGGAGAGGTGCTGCTGAGCTAGGGAGAGATTTGGTTGTGTATTAGGTAGTGTAGGGAGAAAACAAGTACATTAAACATATCCATCTCAAGAAACAGTGCTTCTGAGGACTAATCCATTTGCAGAGATATCAGGCAGGCAGTGTATATAGGCAGGCAGTGTATATGGCAGACTGCAGTATATAGCATTGGAATAATTTTTTTGGATCTTAATCCTCATTATTTTCTTAAAAAGCAATCCAGAGAACACCGTTTTTCTGTGCCATTTACTTGTTGACACTGCAGAATACAGCCAGGTCCTTTCCATATTACAGCGCTAAAAATCCAGCTATTTAAAACTGTGGTTTGTCCGTCACACAGATCACATATAATTGCGCTGAAAATACTGCTATTTTTGGCCTCCATTCAAATTTTTTTTCAGTATGTCAGCAAAGTTTTTTACAACGGTTTTCTGTTCAAAATAGTTACCTACAGGCCAGGTATTTAAAACTGTGGTTTCTCCGTCACACGAATAACATATAATTGTGCTGAAAATACTGTAATTTTTGGCCTCCATTCAAATTTTTTTTCAGTGTTTCAGCAAAGTTTTCGACACCAGTTTGCTGTTCAAAATAGTTACCTACAGGCCAGGTATTTAAAACTGTGGTTTTTCCATCACACGGATTACATATAACTTCACTCTAAATTCAGCCATTTGGTGAGCGTGGAAGATATTGTCCTCCATTTAAAATTGGCAAGGTGTGTGGTAAGGGACAGGGAACTCGACGTGATGGTGATGGTGCATGCAGAGGCCGAGGCTGTGGGCAAGCTGAAATTGTGCCACAACAAACACGCACATCTTCTCGCCCAACCTTCCTGTCCCAATTACTAGGGGGCCGCAGCACACCACTATTGAAACCAGAACAGTGTCAAAAGGTTGTTGGTTGGATAGTGGATAATGCTTCCAGTCACTTTACCACCATCACAACCACCCTGTCTTTCACACGGTCAAGTTTCAGTAGCCGTGAGTTCCTCACCCTGATCCTCATTCCTCCCACCATGCCGAGTGCCCAGAGACAACTGATCCCACACTTGGACACTCTGAAGAGCTGTTCACTTTTCCATTTATAGATACGGGCCTCTCGCCTGGTCCAATTGAAGCGGGGCAAGAGGAGATCGCATGTAGCGATCCCCAAATATTTGAGCAGCCACGGTAACACGAAGGTGACAGTGGGAAAGTGTTACAAAAGGTGGACGATGATGAGACACAATTGCCAGAAAGTCAGGAGGAGGACCAGGGTGCGAAAGTGGAAGACGAGGTGGTGGATGATATAGTAACTGACCCAACCTGGCAGGAGGACATGCAGAGCGAGGACAGCAGCACTCAGGGGGAGGGAGGCAGAGCACCCCAACAGTCAGGAAGAAGCAGTGCGGTGGCCGCAGAAAGAAGGCAGGCAACCGTTCCCCATAACACCAACACGAAGGAAGTTGCCAGTGCAACTGGTTGTTTTTTAAAGACTCTGCCAGGCTAGCAACAGCAGGGGTAGCAAAACTAGCAGCCTGACCACCACCAGCATGATCAGGCATATGGCAGCAAAGCACCTGACTTTGTGGGCAGAACCCCAGGGTCCAGGAACAGTGTCTGCGAGTGGCACCATTGCTTCTTCCGCTGTTGTGCATGCAAGCCAATCCCCTGTCCATGGTGCATGAGAAGATGCCTCCCGCCCTGCACCAGTCGTTGCACACTTTCAAGTTGCAGCATCAGGAAGCACGTCAACGTCCTTGTACCAGTGCAGCGTTCAGTTGTCCATACCCTAGTCCTTGGAACGCAAGCGCAAATACGCAGCCAACGCCCCACAGGCCACACTACTAAATTCCCAAAATTCACGACTGCTTGTGCTCGAAATGTTGCCTTTTAGGCTCGTGGAGATGGAAGCATTCCGCAACCTGATGGCGGCGGCCGTTCCTCGGTACTCAGTTCCCAGCCACCACTATTTCTCACGGTATGCTGTCCCCACATTACACAAGCACGTGTCCCAAAACATTAGCCGTGCCCTCAACAACGCAGTTACTGAGAAAGTCCACCTAACCACAGACACCTGGACAAGTGCTTGTGGGCAGGGACGGTACATCTCGCTGACGGCATACTGGGTTAACATAGTGGAAGCTGGGACCCAGTCGGACCTTGGGACGGAACACGTCCTCTCGACGCCAAGGATTGCGGGCCCTAGGTCAATCAGGGTTGCCCCCACAGTCTATAGCTCCTGCACCTCATCCTCCTCAGCCTCCTCCTCCTCTTCAGCCTCCATCTCTGAAACGACCACATCAGTCACAAGCTGGAAGTACTGCAGCACTGCCTCGGTCAAGCGGCAACAGGCTGTGCTGAAGCTAATATGTGACAAACCGCACAATGCTGAAGAGCTGTGGTCAGCTCTGAAAGAGCAGGCAGATCCATGGCTCACACTGCTGAACCTACAGCCAGAACCTGGTAGCAGCTCTGAAGCGAGCTCACACACGTACAATGACTGACCCATGTGCTTAACCTTGTGGTTCAGCGGTTTCTCAAATCCTACCCGAAGCTGCCGGATCTGCTTGTTAAAGCATGCCGCCTGTGTTCCCATTTTAGAAAGTCACCTACAGCTTCCGCTGCCCTTTCTGTGTTTCAGCAGTGTTTGTAGCTTCCGGCCCACAGACTGGTGTGTGATGTCCCCACGCGTTGGAACTCTACACTGCAGATGTTGGGAAGGATTTGTGAGCAGAAGAGGGCAGTTGTTGAGTATCAGCATCAACAAGGCCATCGGTATTCAGTTCAGACTCCACACATAAGACCTCAGGAGTGGACATAGATGTCAGACATATATACCATCCTCCAAAACTTTGAGGACTCCACCAAGATGGTGAGCAGCGATGATACCATAACTAGAGATGAGCGGTGTTCGACTAGAACTGTTCGCCAATCTCAAATTCGAGCTGTTTTGGGCGGTGTTCGAGTTGTTCGACGAACCCGAACGATTTGCAAAAATTCGGCTGTTCGAGGTTATGTTCGATAACTGTTCGTGCACCAAAAGCGTGTCCTGCATGTCGGGCGCTATTTTGAGCACCAATCATGCAGGGATTGCCTGCCACTCACTGTAATGCCACAGCCATGGTGGTTGTGGCATTACAGTGATTGCCCAAATCGATGGGAACAGTGCCAACAGTGAAACATGAAAATCGGCAATTCAGCAGCGGCATAGACCGGTACCCGACAATTTAGAACAGAAAGAATAGAGCATCACACATAGATTAGATAGATAGAAACAAGTCAGCCACATATATACGAAGTACAGTGACAGTGTTGCTTACTGTACTTGTCATTTAGTGTAAAGGATTTACCAAAAAAAATAATAGTGTTTTCATGCACCGTCTCTTTAAAAAAGCCGGCCGGCAATTCAGCAGCGGTACCCGACAATTTAGAATAGAAAGAATAGAGAATCACACATAGATTAGATAGATAGAAACATGTCAGTCACATATATGAAGTACAGTGACAGTGTTGCTTACTGTACTTGTCATTTAGTGTAAAGGATTTATTAAAAAAAATAATAGTGTTTTCATGCACTGTCTCTTTAAAAAAGCCGGCCGGCAATTCAGCAGCGGTACCCGACAATTTTGAATAGAAGGAATAGAGAATCACACATAGATTAGATAGAGAGAAACATGTCAGTCACATATATATGAAGTACAGTGACAGTGTTGCTTACTGTACTTGTCATTTAGTGTTAAAATAAAGGATTTATTTAAAAAAAAATTGGCGTGGGGGTCCCCATAATTTTAGGCTCTAGCGGAGGTTAAGCAGACGGCTGGGGCAGATGTTTGAAGCCTGGGAGGGGGGTAATACCCATGGAGCTTCCCAGGCTACTAATATCAGCCCCCAGCTGAATACCTAGCCTTTACTAGCTATTAAAATGGGGGACCCCCCCAAAAAAAATGACGTGGGGTCCCCCCTATTTTAATAGCTAGCAAAGGCTAGGCAGACAGCTGGGGGCTGATATTAATAGCCCAGGAAGGGTGCCATGAATATTGGCCCCCTCCCAGGCTAGAAACACCAGCCGTCAGCCGCCCCAGAACTGGTGCATCCATAGGATGCGCTAATTCTGGCACTTAGCCTCGCTCTTCCCACTGCCCTGTAGCGGTGGCAGTGGGGTAATAGGGCTGGAGTTGATGTCAGCTTATAATGCCAGCAAAAGTAAAATAATAAAGCAACATCATCCTTACCTTTCCATGGTTCCCACGACAGCTTCAGCTCTGCTACATCGAGATGACAGGCTGGACCGCAGCAGAACGCTGCCATCCAGCTTGCCATGCCGCGGACACTGAGAAGCGCAGGCATGCTTGCGCTCCTCAGTGTCTCGCTGTGACGGCATAAATTTTCCCATGCTGTCAGTGACGTGCATGAGGTGAGCTCATTCATGTCCAATGATCTCAGCTCACCTCATGCACGTCACTGACAGCGTGGGAGAATTCTCACGCTGTAGCGCTGAGTGCAGGAGAATTTTCCCACGCTGTCAGTGACGTGCATGAGGTGAGCTGAGATCATTGGACATGAACTCGTCTCATCTTTATGCCGTCACAGCGAGACACTGAGGAGCGCAAGCATGCCTGCCCTTCTCAGTTTCTGCGGGATGACAGGCTGGATGGCAGCGTTCTGCTGCGGTCCAGCCTGTCATCTCGATGTAGCAGAGCTGAAGCTGTCGTGGGAACCATGGAAAGGTAAGGATGAGGTTGCTTTATTATTTTTCTTTTATTGCAGGAGATCATTAGCTTCAACTGGAATGGGCGTGACGGTAAGTATGGTTTAATTTAGAACAATAAAGTATTGTGTGTTTATTTCAATTAAAGGACTTTTTTCTGGGTGTTGTGTTTTTTTTAAATACTTTACTAGAAATTCATGGCGGTCATGTCTAATATTGGCGTGACCCCATGAATTTCGGGCTTAGGGCCAGCTGATAATGCCAAGCTGGCCCTAACCCCTTTATTACCCAGTGAGCCACCGCACCAGGGCCCTGGATGAGTTGGGTACAGCGCCAGAAGATGGCGCTTCTATGAACGCGACATTTTCCAGGGTGGCTGCGGACTGCAATTTGCAGCGGGGGGGACCCAGAAAGCTTGGGCCTCCCTGCGCTGCAGATTCCAGCCCCCAGCTGCCTAGTTGTACCTGGCTGGACACAAAAATAGGGCGAAGCCCCACGTATTTTTTTTTTTAATTATTTCATGAAATTCATGAAATAATTAAGAAAAAAAGGGCTTCCCTATATTGTTGTGTCCAACCAGGTACAAATAGGCAGCTGGTGGTTCCTGCCTGCTGTACCTGGCTGGACACAAATATAGTGCGAAGCCCCATGTCAATTTTTTTTTTAATTATTTCATGAAACTAGATGGTGGCCCGATTCTAACGCATCAGGTATTCTAGAATATGTATGCCGCAGACCCGGCGCAATCAGCAGAGCGGTGTTTAAATTTGGCGCCAAAATCGCTGACTGGTCGCGGCCAGCAACCGCGACCAATCAGCAAAGCAGTGTTGAAATTTGGCGACTATATCGCTGATTGGTCACGGCCGGCGGTTGCGACTAATCAGCAGAGCGGGGTTTAAATTTTGCGCCAATAATGCTGATTGGTCGCGGTCGCGACCAATCAGCAAAGCGGTGTTTAAATTTTGCGCCAATAATGCTGATTGGTTGCGGTTGCGACCAATCAGCAAAGCGGTGTTTAAATTTGGCGCCAATAACGGTGATTGGTCACGACCGCGACCATTCAGCAGGGCGGTGTTTAAATTTGGCGGCAACAATGTTGATTAGTCGCCGCCGGCGGTCGCGACCAATCAGCAGAGCGGGGTTTAAATTTGGCGCCAATAATGCTGATTGGTCGCAATCGCCGGCCGTGACCAATCAGCAGACCCGTGTTTCAATTTGGCGCCGAAATCGCTGATTGGTCGCGGCCGGCAACCGTGACCCATCAGCAGAGCGGGGTTTAAATTTGGCGCCAATAATGCTGATTAGTCGCGGCCGGCATCCGCGACCAATTAGCAGAGCGGGGTTTAAATTTGGCGCCAATCTCGCTGATTGGTCGCGGCTGGAGTCCGCGACCAATCAGCAGAGCGCTGTTTAAATTTGTCGCCAATCTCACTGATTGGTCGCGGCCGCTACTTAAATGTGGCGCCCAAATCGGTGATTGGTCGCGGGCAGTTTCCGCGACCAATCAGCAGAGCGGTGTTTAACTTTAGCGCCAAGATCACTGATTGGTCGCGTGCGGAGAGCGCGACCAATCAGCGAATTGTATTGGTGAGGACCGGGGAGCGCCGCTGCCTGGTCGGATACTTCCGCTGCGAGAAGCCGGGAGATGAGCGACTGCTCGCAGCAGATGTATCCCGACCCGCAGCTCCGCTCCCCGGTCCTCCCTTGACACCCTAGCCGCTGATCTCCCCACAGTATCCGCATGGTGTTACAAAGATCCGGACATTTGTGTTAAAAATCGCTGATTGGTCGCGGGCGCTGCCCGCGACCAATCACCGATTTGGGCGCCAAATTTAAATATCGGCCGCAACCAATCACCGATCTTGGCTCCACATTTAAACACCGCTGTGCTGATTGGTCGCCGACGCTGGGCGCGACCAATCACCGATTTTGGCGCCACATTTAAATAGCGTCCGCGACCAATCAGTACAGCGGTGTTTAAATGTGGAGCCAAGATGGGTGATTGGTCGCGGCCGATATTTAAATTTGGCGCCCAAATCGGTGATTGGTCGCGGACAGCGCCTGCGACTAATCAACGATTTTTAACACAAATGTCCGGATCTTTGTAACACCATGCGGATACTGTGGGGACATCAGCGGCTAGGGTGTGAAGGGAGGACCGGGGAGCGGCGCTGCGGGTCGGGATACTTCTGCTCCGAGCGCCCGCTCATGTCCCGGGTTCTCGCAGCGGAAGTATCCGCACAGGCAGCGCCGCTGACATCCATGCGGCTAGGGCGTGAAGGGAGGACCTGGGAGCGCCGCTGCCTGGTCGGATACTTCCGCTGCGAGAAGCCGGGAGATGAGCGACTGCTCGCAGCAGATGTATCCCGACCCGCAGCTCCGCTCCCCGGTCCTCTCTTGACACCCTAGCCGCTGATCTCCCCACAGTATCCGCATGGTGTTACAAAGATCCGGACATTTGTGTTAAAAATCGCTGATTGGTCGCGGGCGCTGCCCGCGACCAATCACCGATTTGGGCGCCAAATTTAAATATCGGCCGCAACCAATCACCGATCTTGGCTCCACATTTAAACACCGCTGTGCTGATTGGTCGCCGACGCTGGGCGCGACCAATCACCGATTTTGGCGCCACATTTAAATAGCGTCCGCGACCAATCAGTACAGCGGTGTTTAAATGTGGAGCCAAGATGGGTGATTGGTCGCGGCCGATATTTAAATTTGGCGCCCAAATCGGTGATTGGTCGCGGACAGCGCCTGCGACTAATCAACGATTTTTAACACAAATGTCCGGATCTTTGTAACACCATGCGGATACTGTGGGGACATCAGCGGCTAGGGTGTGAAGGGAGGACCGGGGAGCGGCGCTGCGGGTCGGGATACTTCTGCTCCGAGCGCCCGCTCATGTCCCGGGTTCTCGCAGCGGAAGTATCCGCACAGGCAGCGCCGCTGACATCCATGCGGCTAGGGCGTGAAGGGAGGACCGGGGAGCGGCGCTGACATCCAATTGGTCGCGGCCGCTATTTAAATGTGCCGCACAAATCGGTGATTGGTCGCCGTCTTGACCGCGACCAATCACTGATCTTGCCGCCAAAGTTAAACACTACTGTGCTGATTGGTCGCGGATGCTGCCCGCGACCATTCACCGATTTGTGCGCCAAATTTAAATATCAGCCTCATGCACGTCACTGACAGCGTGGGAAAATTCTCCTGCACTCAGCGCTTCAGCGTGAGAATTCTCCCACGCTGTCAGTGACGTGCATGAGGTGAGCCGAGCTCATTGGACATGACCTCGGCTCATCTTTATGCCGTCACAGCCAGACACTGAGAAGCGCAAGCAAGCCTGCGCTTCTCAGTGTCTGCGGGATGACAGGCTGGATGGCAGCGTTCTGCTGCGGTCCAGCCTGTCATCTCGATGTAGCAGAGCTGAAGCTGTCGTGGGAACCATGGAAAGGTAAGGATGATGTTGGTTTATTATTTTACTTTTATTGCAGGAGATCGTTGGCTTCAGCTGGAATGGGCGTGATGGTAAGTATGGTTTAATTTAGAACAATAAAGAATTGTGTGTTTATTTCAATTAAAGGACTTTATTCTGGGTGTTTGTGTTTTCTTTTAACTTTGACTATGGGGTTAGTAATGGGGGTGTCTTATAGACGCCTCTCCATTACTAACCTGGGCTTGATGTCAGCTGGCATTATAAGCTGACATCAACCCCAGCCCTATTACCCCACTGCCACCGCTACAGGGCAGTGGGAAGAGCGAGGCTAAGTGCCAGATTTGACGCATCCTACGGATGCGCCATTTCTGGGACAGCTGACGGCTGGTGTTTCTAGCCTGGGAGGGGGCCAATATTCATGGCACCCTTCCTGGGCTATTAATATCAGCCTCCAGCTGTCTGCTTAGCCTTTGCTAGCTATTTAAATAGGGGGGACCCCACGTCATTTTTTTGGGGGGGGTCCCCCATTTTAATAGCTAGTAAAGGCTAGGTATTCAGCTGGGGGCTGATATTAGTAGCCTGGGAAGCTCCGTGGGTATTACCCCCTTCCCAGGCTTCAAACATCTGCCCCAGCCGTCTGCTTAACCTCCGCTAGAGACTAAAATTACGGGGAACCCCACGCCAATTTTTTTTTTAAGAAATCCTTTATTTTAACACTAAATGACAAGTACAGTGATCAACACTATCACTGTACTTCTTATATATGTGACTGACATGTTTCTATCTATCTAATCTATGTGTGATGCTCTATCTTTCTGTTCTAAATTGTCGGGTACCGAGGCTGAATTGCCGGCCGGCTTTTTTAAAGAGACAGTGCATGAAAACACTATTATTTTTTTAAATAAATCCTTTACACTAAATGACAAGTACAGTAACCAACACTGTCACTGTACTTATTATATATGTGATTGGCATGTTTATATCTATCTATGTGTGATGCTCTATTCTTTCTGTTCTAAATTGTCGGGTACCGCTGCTGAATTGCCGGCCGGCTTTTTTAAAGAGACGGTGCACGAAAACACTATTATTTTTTTAAATAAATCCTTTACACTAAATGACAAGTACAGTAAGCAACACTGTCACTGTGCTTCTTATATGTGTGACTGACATGTTTCTATCTATCTAATCTATGTGTGATGCTCTATTCCTTCTTGTCTAAATTGTCGGGTACCGGTGTATGCCGCTGCTGAATTGCCGGCCGGCTTTTTTAAAGAGAGCGTCTTCTGAGCAGTTTGTCAGCTTTTGGACGCCTTTGAAGGTGTTTTCTATGTGTTTCTATGTGTTTTTGTTTGCCTGCAATTGGTTTTAACGGTGTTCGACGGTGTTCTAAGGTGTTCGACGAACAGTTCGACGAACAGTTCCTCGAACATCCTGGTGTTCGACGAACCGAACCGAACCCGAACACTACGGGGGTGGCTCAACACTAACCATAACTAGCATCACCATCCCGCTTCTCTGTCTTCTGAAATGCTCTCTGCTCACAAAGAGAATGCATTGCAGGCGGAGCACGATGAGATGGAGCAAGGAACCATACAGGGTGATTCCACACCGCCCAGCCTCATCTCATCCCAACGTGGATTGGGTGACAATGAGGAAGAGGAGGAGGAAGAACGGGAGCTAGGTTCAGGCGCTATAGACGATACTACCTGCACAACTGTTATACTGTCTCTTCCGCATGGATGGCCAGAGGACATAGAGGAGTATGAGAAGTAGGAGGAGGAGAGCATGGTCAGTCATCCTCTTGGTGAGGACACGGAAGTCTTTCCTGTTAGCAGTCTGGCAAGTATGGCTGAGTTTATGTTACGCTGCCTTCCCCATGATCCTCGCATTTACAAAATTTTGGGTGACAGTCATTACTGGTTGGTGACATTTCTAGACCCACGCTACAAGGTGAATTTTATATCTCTTATTCCTGAGGCGGACAGGTTTACAAAAATGGGGCAGTACAAGAAGGCCCTTGTTGCCGAACTATTAAAAAAATTCCCATCTGAAAACGCTGGCAGCAGAGATCACAGTTAGTTGGACAACCAAGGAGTTACGGTGAGAGAGATATAACTTCAATTCAACAGAAGCAGGGGAACACTGTCAAAGTTCTGGGAGAATTTTCTCAGCCCCTCCCATCGCACAAGCCCTGAGGCGTGTGGTACTCTCACAAGGAATGCAAAGTTTGGGAAGATGCTGAGGGAGTACCTTGCCGACCGTACCAACATCCTCCGTGATTCCTCAGTGCCTTATAATTATTGGGTATCCAAGCTAGATACGTGAAATGAACTGTCTCTCTACGCCTTGGAGGTCCTGGCCTGCCCTGCCGCCAGCGTTTTATCAGAGCGTGTTTTTAGTGCCACTGGTGGAATTATAACTGATAAGGGCATCCGCCTGTCAACTGAAAATGCTGATAGGCTGACTCTTATAAAAATGATCAAGGGCTGGATTGGGCCCTTGTCTGGGTTCAGACTTCTCAACACCACCGAATGATAGCAGCGTTACATAAACTCAAATCCAGTGTCTTTTCTTGGGAGATGCATTCCCATGCAACTCTTCACACCCACACATGGGTATATGCTTCCCGATTTTGGCTATTTGCTCTTGTCCTCCTTCTCCTCATCCTCATTCTCCACCACCATATCACCAGGGTGACCGTGGTCTGTGATGCAACACCCACATAATTTTTTTAAAGGGTGTTTATGATGCCCGTAAAAATATTTTTTTTTACAGTATGTTCATGCATACCCCCCAGGGGTAAATGTTTGTCAGCCCATACACTTAGTGCATGGGCTTTGGAGTGCCTCCAAATTTTTGGCAACCCTTGCATTTACTGCATAGGCAAACACTATGGGAGACCCACTTCCTAATAATGGGAACATTGTTTTCAGGAGGCCCTCTGACCTCCACGTCTCTTCCAAGGGGCATTGGAGTGCCTCCATATTTTTGGCAACCCTTGCATTCAATGGGAACATTGTTTTCAGGAGGCCCTCCTCTAAGTCTCTTCAAAGGGGTATTGGGATGCATCCAAATTTTTCAAAGTGGTATTGGGGTGCGTCCAAATTTTGGGCAGCCCTGCTACTCACTGCATATGCAATAACAGTATAGGAGACCCACTCTTTAGTAATGGGAACAATAAAACATTGCCAGCTGAGGGCTCTTTAAGAATATTAAGGGTCGACTGCTGGCCCTTTAAGAATAGTAAAGGCCGCCTGATGGCCCTATACAAATAGGCTTTGTGACTTTCAGACTCCCTCCTTCATAAATGAAACACAATGTGTCTGATGATATCTCACACATCACATGGCCAGATAAGGTTGTAAAATGTTAAAATGACATTTCCTGGTGAATGCATTTGTCACGGTTGAAAGCAATGCAAAAGTGCAAAAATGCATCAAAAACGCTACGTGTGAACATAGCCCAAGGTGTGGAGGAGCATTTTTGTTTTTGGTTATTTGTATTGCTTTTTATATAAGTCATTACCCTGGAAAGGATGTTCCTTAACATATTTCCCAGGAAAATCCATTTTGGTTTCGTTTTTGTATGTTTTATAGTGAGTCCGTTAAAGTGGCGTAATACCTCTGACAACGTTGTTGACAGAAGTGACCTGGGAGTCAGAAATGCTTCCAGGGGTCTTCCCCATGCTGTTTCCTTGTCATTTGAGCACTGTTCTCATCGATTTTGGCAATTTTTAGGCCTCTGCAGACCGCCGGGGGGAGCCGCCAGAAAAATGCTCGAGTTTCTCATAGACTTACATTGGGCTCGTTGCTCGGGTCGAGCACCCGAGTATTCCAATGTGCTCGACCCGAGCATCGAGCACCCAAGCATTTTAGTGCTTGCCCATCACTACTGCTGATGTTACTAAAAATTTTTCGAAATGTGGAGACTCCAAGTTGAGTCTCCATCTGGTGGGTTGCCTGTAGTGGAAGGCATGTCAGAGCCCCATAATACTATTTCTACTATGGGGAAATTGATAATGTCTGTAAAGTGCTGTGCAATTATTTGCGGTATATAAGGGAGTCAAATAAATAAATAAATAGAAATTGATGCCACTTTCGTGGTATCTGCCCATAATTATTGCAAATGTTTGGTCTCCAAGTTGGGTTTCCTTCATGTGTGTTGGCTGAATTTGGCATAGCTCTCAGAGCACCAGGCCTATACCAGTCACTCATTCACCAGTTACTGATCAAACTTTAAGCTTGAAATGCTGCTCCAAGCCCTGTCCAATGCTGAAATGTGGCATGGTCTCAGGACCACGCTATTAGTACAACAAATTTAGATTCTGAAATTTGGACTTTTCGATGGAGCACAATAATATCACAAAATATTTATCTGGTAAAATGTGACCTGGCCTCTGGACCACCCTATTAGCACATAGAATTTATATTGTGAAATTTGGACTCCTGGCTGGAGCACAATATTAGCACAAAATAATTAAAAGCTGAAAGGTGGTCTAGTTTCTGTAGCACGATAGTAACACAACAAATTTAGATTTTATAATGTGAAACCCTGCATGGAGCTGAATATCGGCACCAAAGAATAAAAAGCTAAAGTGTGGCCTGCTTTAGGCAGCACAGTAGTAAGACAATAAATTTAGTTTTTTTCATGTGAACGAACCCCTGTATGGAGAACAATATCAGCACTAAAGAATTAAATGCTGAAATGTGGCCTGCTTTATGTAGCACAGTAGTAAGACAAATTTAGATTTTATCATGTGAAAACCTGTATGGAGAACTATATCAGCACCAAAGAATTTAAAGCTAAAATGTTGCCTGCTTTATATAGCACAGTAGTAAGACAACAAATTTAGATTTTTTCACTTAAACCCCTGTATGGAGAACGATATCATCACCAGCGAATTAAACACTGAAATGTGGCTTGCTTTATGCAGCACAGTAGTAGGACAGCAAATTTAGATTTTATCACTTGAACCCCTGTATGAAGAACAATATCAGCACCAAAGAATTTAATGCTAAAATGTGGGTGGCCTGTTTTGTGTAGCACGGCAGTAAGACAACGAATTTAGATTTTTTCATGTATTTGAACCCCTGTAAGAATTTAAAGCTAAAATGTTGCCTGCTTTATGGAGTACAGTAGTAAGAAAACACATTTAATTTTTTTTCATGTGAACTCCTTTGTGGAGAACAATATTAGCACCAAAGAATTGAAAAATGAGATGTGGCCTGCTGTATGTATCACGGTAGAAACAGAAGAAATTAGATTTCTTTACTGTGGACGTACTCTGGATACAGGAGAATCTCTGTGCAAAAAAATTACAAGCGGAGATGTGGCCTGCTGTATGTATTACAGCAGTAACTAGTGATGAGCAAACGTGCTTGCCACTGCTTGGTACTCGCCAGAGCAGCAGAGCATCACTGTGATTGACGAGCTCGGCACTCGATGAGTATTTCCGGGTTGCTCGGGCGGGAACTCGGGTCCCCTCCCACCATCTTTGGCGCTCTTTAGAGAGCCAATGAACATGCAGGGATTGCCTGCCACGCACTGTAATGCCGTAGCCATGTTGGTTGTGGGTAGTGTTGAGCCACCCCGGTAGTGTTCGAGTTCGGTTCGGTTCGTCGAACACCCGTATGTTCGTCGAACTGTTCGTCGAACACCTTCGAACACCATTAAAACCAATGGCAGGCAAACAAAAACACATAGAAACACATAGAAAACACTTCAAAGGTGTCCAAAAGCTGACAAACTGCTCAGAAGACACAACTAACACATGGAAAAGTGACAAGTACATACAGTCATGCGAAAAGAAAAGAGGTGAA
Organism: Phyllobates terribilis; assembly: GCF_046119375.1. Classification (NCBI taxonomy): domain Eukaryota; kingdom Metazoa; phylum Chordata; class Amphibia; order Anura; family Dendrobatidae; genus Phyllobates; species Phyllobates terribilis. The sequence goes on from NW_027362761.1 coordinate 878,738,800, forward strand.
CGAGTAAAAGGAGGGGGATACACAGATATAGGCATGTCATGCCCTTCTAAAACCAAAAAAGTGCGAAGCCGACACGACCAGTCCGTTCCTGCCCGTGCGACCTCCGTGTCGCCGGGTTTGTGCCAGAGCCACGGTTGACCCTGACAGCCAGCCCCCCTCTCCCAATACTGGTGCCTGTCCGCTGGTGGGTCGAGCAAGCCCCCCTGCGGTGGAGGCAGGTCTAATCTTTTTAATTTAAATTGTCTCTCTAATTTGAATGAGTACACTTTAAATCCTTTTACAAGGATCTATTGGAGGGCAAGTCTCATGCCAGCAGCCGCGGTAATTCCAGCTCCAGTAGCGTCCACTAAAGCTGCTGCAGTTAAAAAGCTTTTATAAGGATCGAGCTTGGCGGTCCACCGCAAGGCGTCCTACCGCCAGTCCCAGCCCCTGTGCCTTGGGGTGCCTCCCCGATGCTCTTCACTGAGTGTCCCGGGGGCCCGAACCATTTCCTTTGAAAAAATTAAGCTTGAAAACTACAGGTGGTGTAGCTTGCTTAACAGCTGGGATAATCCGCTGACTAGCAGACACTGCTACTAGGCACAAAGTATTTCCTGGGCTAGATGCCGTTAAAAATTTGTAATTAGATACTCTCGTTGGATGCTGAGAAAGCATTCCATAGAGTCTCCTGGCACGCCATATATTATTCTCTTAAAAAGCTTGGGGTAGGGGTCTAGGGGACCCTTTTATAGGCAAAATCACGGCCCTGTATCGCAATACGTCACCTAGGCTGAAGATAAATGGAACATTTTCATCACCTTTAATAATCACCAATGGGACAAGGCAGGGATGTCCTCTGTCCCCTCTCTTATACATCCTAGTGACGGAGCACCTGCTCTCATCAATTCGCCATAACCTCAATATTAGGGGGATTGAGGTGGGAGGCACAGAGTTCAAGTGCTCTGCATTTGCTGATGATGTCCTAGTATATATCACTCAATCACATATATCCGTCCCTGCTGTTATGGCTGAAATAGATCACTTTGTTACATGGTCAAATTTTAAAATCAATGCAGCGAAGTCTGAGACCCTCGATGTCTCCCTCCCCAAATCCATACAGGATTCCATCCAGTCCAACTTTCCCTTTGCCTGGCCCTCACAGGGTATCAAATACTTAGGAATTCGTATTCATAGAGACCTCTCCCATCTATGTTATCTTAATTTTAGGCCCTTTATTGAACAACTCCATACAGACCACGGTTGGCAAGTTAGAACTGTAAGATTCACTACGTGAACCACTGGTGTTTTATGGAAAAGCACATGTACACTGTGTTCCAAATTATTATGCAAAAAGTGTTTAGGAGTGATAAGGTAAGAATTTTTTTGTTTGTCAGTTAAACTCATTGATGGTGATGTGTGTCAGGGCTCTTTATATCACTGTAAGCAATTGCAGACACCTGTGCTAATTAGTTTGGCAGGTGTGTCCAATGAAAGGCAAGACTACTTAAGAAGGCTGTCCCACTTTATTAAGCAGCCTACATTTTCTGCCAAAATGGGAAAGAAAAAGGATGTGTCGGCTGCTGAGAAGCAACAAATTGTGGAGTGTTTAGGTCAAGGCATGACTACAATCAACATTACCAAGACACTTCATCCTGATCATCGCACAATCAAGAAGTATGTAGCTGATTCACAGTACACATGTGTGCATGCTGATAAGGGAAAATTGAGGACTCTTTCCTACAGGCAATTATGTCAGGTTAAAAGAGCAGCGGCAAAAAAGCCTTGTCATAGCAGCAGACAAGTTTTTGAAGCTGCTGGTGCCTCCAACGTCCCCTGAACAACAAGATGAAGGGTGATTCAGGGGTTTGCAGCTGTGCGTAAGCCATCCTGTCGACCTCCTCTATCCACTGTACACAAGCAGAAACGGCTCCAGTGGGCCAAACAATACATGAAGACTGACTTCAAAACTGTTTTGTTCACCGATGAGTGTCGTGCAACGCTCGATGGTCCAGATGGATGGAGTGGAGGATGGCTGGTTGATGGACACCCCATGCAAACACGGCTACGGCGCCAACAAGGAGGAGGTGGAGTAATGTTTTGGGCTGGAATCATGGGGAGAGAGATTGTCGGCCCCTTTAGGATCCCTGAAGGGGTAAAGATGAACTCCATAATGTATGTGGAGTTTCTCAAACAGCACTTCCTGCCATAGTTCAAGCAGAACAACCGTGTATTCCGCAGCAAGATCATTTTCATGCATGATAATGCACCATCTCATGCTGCACATAACACATCTGCATCTCTGGCTGATATGGGCATAAAAGGGGACAAACTTATGGTGTGACCCGCATGCTCCCCTGACCTCAACCCCATTGAGAACCTCTGGAGCATCATCAAAAGGAGTGTCTATGATGGTGGGAGGCAGTTCACATCTAAGCAACAGCTCTGGGAGGGTATTCTGTCCTCATGCAAAACAATTGAAGCAGAAACCATCCAAAACCTGACAAATTCAATGGACGAGAGAGTTCAGAAGCTCCTTTCGAACAAGGGGTCCTATGTGCAAATGTAACATCACCTAGAGTAAAGTTTTAAGTTGAAAACTGTTTGATTTCAGTTTCTAATAACCTGCTAATGCTTATAATTTCAAAAATGACCATTTTTTTGTTCTTTATTAAAATGAAAAGGTTGATCAAAGAGTGTGGGGGATCTAAGAGTGTGGCAACCCAGTAGTCAGGATTATTTTGAATTCTGACAATCTGAGGGTCATGTTGCAGGTAGTGCAGCAAGAAAGCACTCATGTGTCTTGCGCATATAGGAGCCCCAAAATTATTTTACGGGCTAGATGCAGCTAAAAATTATTAATTTGAAAGCTGGTGGAGCTTAGTATAGATGGCCTGATAGAATCAGTACTGCAAACTGCTACAAGGCCCAAATTATTTTCCAGTCAAGATACAGATAAACATGATTAGTAATTTTAAATCTGGTGGAGTTTAGTATAGATGGCCTAATAGAATCAGTACTGCAAACTGCTACAAGGCCCAAATTATTTTCCAGTCAAGATACAGATAAACATGATTAGTAATTTTAAATCTGGTGGAGTTTAGTATGGATGGCCTAATAGAATCAGTACTGCACACTGCTACAAGGCCCAAATTATTTTCCAGCCACGATACAGATAAACATGATTAGTAATTTGAAAGCTTAAAACGGTTGGTGAGGTGATTTCAACAAATCATCAGGCTTTTACTCTCCCCAGGATGACACAGGGGTAGAAAAGTCGTTTCGGATCCATGATTTGTTCATCTTTATGAACGTGAGTCTGTCTACATTATCAGTGGAGAGCCGGGTGCGCTTATCTGTCAGCACACCACCTGTCAACTATAAACTTTATACTTATGGAGATCGATAGCGTGGGTCGGAGTGAAGACAACACGATATATCGTATTAACAGGATATATATTGAAGCAGGCAAGCATATATTATAGCAGGCAGGTATAGGCAATAAGCGATCAGTAAACAGTCTCTGGAAACGGTTGTGATGTCAGTACAAACCGATAGATGTCCCAGGTCCAGAAACGCACAGTCCACGAGATCCTGAGCTCGGACCATTCTCCTTGCAGAGAGCAAGCTGAACTGCAGGTGGATGCAGAGCGGGTCTTTGCACACAGATGAAAGTCCAGATAAACGGCAGGCAGGTAACAGGTGGGAAATCCCAATGTAGAGAAGCAACAGGCACGATGCAAGTCCTTCAAGCTTGGCAGCAGGTAAGATACAAGATACACAAGCAATGTATAGTTGGCCAGAGTCTCTTTATATATATATATATAGCAAACAGGAAACAGGAGATATCAGACAGGAAACAAGATGGCCCCCGAGGCTGTCAACTCCATTTTGGATAAGGGCAGAACCAAACAGAAGAGATACATGATTCAGATCCTTACACCACCAGCAGCACTGAACACACGATCAGACAGAACACTGGCTGCGGGGCATGACAAGATCTCCATGGCGTAAGTGGCGAGCTCCGGACATTTATCCAGATTGGAAGCCCAAAAAGAGCAAGGTTCCAGTGACACAGTCATGGCTTCAATGTTTACTTGGAGATACTCCTGTACCATCGTCTCTAGGCGTTGACTATGTGTCAGACTTCTTGTCTCCTGTGGCCTTGCAAAAGATGGGCTAAAAAAGTGGTGAAATGATTCCGCAAAATTGATGTTACCAGCAGATACTGTGTTTCTGTTACGTTTCGAGTGCTGAACACTCGACGGTCCCACGGTTGGCAAGTTGGAACTGTGAGATTCACTATGTGCACCACTAGTGTTTTGTGGAAAAGCACATGTAAGATTCTGCAACAGTCTCTGCTGATACTCCTGCAGGCATGCATCTCTTTCTATGGCAGAAATAATTTCTGCAAATTTACTTTTGTACCGGGGATCTAACAGTGTGGCAACTCAGTAGTCAGGATTATTTCTAATTCTCACAATTCGAGGGTCATGTTGCAGGTAGTGCAGCAAGAAGGCACTCATGTGTCTTGCGCACCCAGGAGCACCAAGTCCCTGTTGTGTTGGTGGCGAGGTAACAATCATGCTTCCTTCCTCTGCCCTCTCCCCCCAACCTCGCACAACAGAAATGTGATCAAGGTCTTCCTCATCTGATGAGTCTTCCATCAGTTCGTCCTCCACTTCTTCCTGGGCTCCTGCACCTTCCTCACTAGTTTGGCTGCTACCATGCGCCCTGGTAAAACCATCTCCCCCACCCTCACATGCCTACCGCCTTGGTGCTGCCGACCATCTGGACCTTGCAGATGTTAGCCCTTCCGCATACAACTCCTCCTCCTCTACTTCCTCCACCTGCTCTTGTGCCACCACCTGACTCCAAATTCTGTTTAACATGTGCTCCAGCATGTAAATCACCGGAATAGTCATGCTGATAATGGCATCGTCAGCACTAAACATCTTCGTCGCCATTTCAAAACTGTGCAGAAGGGTGCATAGGTCCCTGATCTGAGACCACTCCTCCAGCGTGATTTGCCCCACCTCTGGATCTCATTGGCCCAGGCTATACGTCAGAACGTATTGCACCAGGGCTTGTCGGTGCTGCCACAGTCGCTGCAACATGTGCAGAGTTGAATTCCACCGGGTAGGCACATTTTAGCCGGTGAACTGGCAGGCCCAACGACTTCTGTAGAGATGTAAGTCGTTGAGCTGCGGGATGCGAATGGCGGAAGAGAGCACACAGCGACCGTGCCCTCTGCAGAAGGCCATCTAGTCCGGGATAGTGGGCTAAAAATTGCTGGACAACCAGGTTCAACACGTGAGCCATACAAGGCCCGGCGAAGGGCCGCACCCAGGTTTGCAGCATTGTCGCACACGGCCTTCCCTGGTTTCAGGTCCAGTGGAGACAACCATTCATGAAACAGGTTCTCCAGAGCTGACCACAACTCCTCAGCTGTGTGACTCACATTTCCCAGACATCTCAAAGTAAAAACTGCCTGATGACGTTGAGCCCTGCTGCCAGCATAGTAAGGAGGTGTGCAGGATCCCTTCTGCGCAGTTAGAAATATTGTGGCATGACCAGACAGGCTTTGGGTGCAGGTGGAGGACCGAGAGGAGGTTGAGGAGGCAGAAGCAGTGGAGGAAATTCGAGATAAAGAGGATTGACGCACAACTCGTGGGGATGGCAATACTTGGACAGCAGCCCCTTGTCCTGCTGTCACCATGCACAAGATGTGGCAGACGGTGGTTGGCCCGGCCGGCTAGGCCGCATTGTAGCACAGTGAGCTTCCCACTGCAAATTATGCTTCATATCCATGTGACGGTTCATGCATGAAGTACTCAAACTATGTATTTTTTGGCCTCTACTTAGCTTTTCCTGACAAATGTTACAGATAACACGAGTTGGGTCATCCTTATCGATCTGAAAAAATGCCAGGCTATGCAAGGCTTAGCACCCATGCAACCTGAAGAGCCACCACGACTTGTGGTCAGAGGCAGAGTTGTGTTTGAGGATGCAGTTGTTGACGTGCTTCCAGTACTACGTCTCTGTCCGGGAAGGCGCAACCTGACCTCATCGTCACTAGCATCCTCCTCCACCACCTCTGCTGACCTCATCGACTGGCTGACTGTGGGTTGACAGTAAGTGGGATCTCCAACCTCGTCATCATCACCCTGTGTTTTATCACACCCGTCGTCCTCAGAGCCAACCTCTTCCTGCCCTGACAAAAAACTCAAGTTGTCGCTCCAATCAGGTATTTGAGTCTCATCATCGTCTTCCTCATTGTCTCCACCAACAGGAGTTACAGTTTGGGAACGAGGGTCTACATTATGGTCAGAACCTTCTGCGTCTGGTCCTGGATCCGACTCATAAAGATTCTGGGCATCAGTGCAGATCATTTCCTCGTCTGGATTCACAGAAGCTCTGGAGCCGACCTTTGATTCCCAGGCTATAGTATGAGAAAACAGCTCTGCAGACTCAACCATCTGTTCTACCCCATACTCAGACGGGCAGCTGGAGACTTGGGAGCTGTGAGGAAGCAAGTGCGATTGGGGTGACACCTCTGAGGACTGGAGTATTTGTGATGTTGAAGTTGAGGTGGAGGAGAGCCCACTTAAAGGAGCACTTGATATCCGTTGAAGCACCTGCTGTTTTTGTGCCTCATCTGGAATTTGTAGCGATTGGCGTGGCCGTAAGAAAGGGATCTTATCACATTGTCCGCTAAAAGAAGTAGACATCTTAGTTTGGCTGGAAGATGGTTTTTCTTCTGCAGATGTTACTGTTGCTTTAACACCTACCCCACGGACACAACCTTTTTTTCCCTTCCCAACATGCCTATTCCCCTTTCCACCAGCAGCAGGCCTTTTTCCACTCATTTTGGTGGTTAACTAATTGACAACTCTGGAGTTGTTTGCACAAAAAACAATGGATGGGAACCGAGCAGAGCTGAGTGGCCAATCTGTGGTATTAGCCCAAAAGTATTGACTGGGTTAGATGCAGTAAAACAATTTTATTACATACACAGGTGGTGGAGGTTAGTATAGATGGACTAATAGAACAAGTCCCACACACTGCTACAAGCCCAAGCCCAAATATTTTTTCAGAGCTAGATGCAGATAAAAATTATTTTGAATTTGCAACCTGGTGGAGGTTAGTATAGATGGACTAATAGAACAAGTCCCACACACTGCTACAAGCCCAAGCCCAATTTTTTTCAGAGCTAGATGCAGATAAAAATTATTTTGAATTTGCAACCTGTTGGAGGTTAGTATAGATGGACTAATAGAATATGTCCCACACACTGCTACAAGCCCAAATATTTTTTCAGAGCTAGATGTAGTTAAAAATTATTTTGAATTTGCAACCTGGTGGAGGTTAGTATAGATGGACTAATAGAACAAGTCCCACACACTGCTACAAGCCCAAGCCCAAATATTTTTTCAGAGCTAGATGCAGATAAAAATTATTTTGAATTTGAAACCTGGTGGAGGTTAGTATATATGGACTAATAGAATGATGCTATGCCCAAAAGGTTTTACTTGGCTAGGTGCAGTAAAAAAATGTGTATTCTATATACAGGTGGTGTAGCTTGCAACATAGATAGGCTACTCCACTGACTAACACACACTGCAAGAGGCCAAAAAGGATTTGCTTAGCTAGATTTAGCCAAATGCTGTGAAAAAAGCTTGCACAGCACTGGCACAGACCTGCCTGGCAAAAAGTGATAGGAACTGATGTAACCTAGCCCTCAAAAGGACTGCAATTACAATTAGTCTTTACTCCCAACCTATCTATTTAAGAGCACAGACCTGCCTGATAAAAGTGATAGGAACTGATGTAACCTAGCCCTCAAAAGGACTGTAATTACAATTAGTCTTTACTCCCAACCTATCTATTTAAGAGCACAGACCTGCCTGATAAAAGTCGTAGGAAATGATGTAACCTAGTCCTCAAAAGGACTGCAATCACAACGATTCCCTACTCCCAAGCTATCTGTAGATTTGTGCGAAAATTGGCTTGAAATTAACACTCAAATTATAGCGCACACAGCAACAGCGGTGCCGTCTAACACACAGCTGCAGCAGTGAGAAAATGGTGGCTACGTGGAAAATGGCTGGGTCTTATAGGGCAAGGACATGTGACATACACTGCCAATGACACATGCCCTTGCATGTGTGAAAAAAAGCAGTTCGCTCCGTGTGTGCGCTGCTGATAGGCTGACAGATTGCACCTCCCCACTGTAAATGCGGGAAAGAAAAAAAAAATGGAGATCTTCATTATTTATGCAGAGATCCATCCCCTGCTCCTCCCCCCGCCCCGCTGTACACTCAAACTGCGTATTAACATTAATTTTCAGCATTACTGAGAAAAAATCCAGTTATGATTTTGGTGCACGAACAGTTATCGAACATAACCTCGAACAGCCGAATTTTTTTCAAATTGTTCGTGTTTGCCGAACGGCTCGAACACCGCCCAAAACAGCTCGAATTTGAGATTGGCGAACAGTTCGAGTCGAACACCGCTCATCTCTAGTTGTGGGTATTACAGTGATTGGTTGGCCGCACAGCATCATCAGGTGTATATAAGACCGGGCGCAGCCATGCTTGTCACAGTCTACCCCGGAATCAGGCAGAGTAGGGAGAGGTGCTACTGCGTCAGGGAGAGATTTGCTTGTTTATAGTTAGTATAGGTATTCCACGACATATATCTATATCCATCTGAACTAACTGTCCTTCTGAGGACTAATCCAGCTGCATATAATCTGTTAAAGGCAGGCAGGCAGTGTATGTTGCAGACTGCAGTGCATGATACAGCATAAGAGGGTCCATTGAATGTCCTGTTAGTATAGGTATTCCACAACATATATCTATATCCATCTGAACTAACAATCCTTCTGAGGACTAATCCAGCTGCATATAATTAGTGCTATGCAGGCAGGCAGTGTATGTGGCAGACTACAGTGTATGATACAGCACAATAGGGTCCATTGAACGTCCTGTCTGCTGCTGCTGTAATAATTACAGATATTTCTAGACATAGAAAGGCAATTTTTTTTTATCTTAATCCTGGTTATTTTCTTAAAAAGCAATCTAGAGTACATAATTTTCTGCTCACTGCAGAATCAAGCCAGATCTGTTCCATTTTTCAGCGATAAAAATCCAGAAATTTGAACTGAACATGGAAAATATTGGCCTCCTTTTCCATTCTGTTGCAGTGTGTCGGTGAAGCTATTCACACTAGGTCTCCGTGTAGAATAATATTAGTAAATTACAGGCCCACAATTTAAAGCCGTGGTTCTCTGTCAGACATATCACCTGGTGACGGAGAAATGACAGCTGGAGTAGATACAGTTTCCCTCTATGCCAGTCCTTTCACCGAGCTAAAGAATATGGCTGTGGTGAAATACAACTCCCACTGAGAACCAGTTTCAAACTGAAAAACATTGGGCCCACCAGAGGATTTGATTCTGAGGGCTCACCTTTCTCCCCCGCTCAAGAGCCCCATAGCTGCTGCAAAGTTTGCGCTATCATGAACTCTCCTGATGGAGAAGCCAGGGCCCACCCGAGGATTCTCTGGTGGGACCTTCCAACGCTGCCGAGAAGCAGCCCTGGCTAAGAAAAAAGTGTGTGGGAAGGTTCCCGGACACTCTATGGCTGCTTTTTTAATGTGCACTGGGGAGGGCATGAGAAATGTTGTGGGACCCGTGCTTGTGGAAAGCGGAGACGACACCAGGAGAAATAGTGGCGCCTGGGGACCGAGTATGGACACCTGGCTGCCTCTGCCATGAGGTTGTGGACAGCTTCCGCCTCCACGAGCCTAAAATGCCACATTTCAAATGCAAAAAGCTGCCCAGAAATATGGAAATTTAGTATTGCAGCCTGTGGCTGGCTGCATACATGTGCTTGCATTCCAAGTAACAGAAAACTATGCAGATGGTGGCCTCTATCATCATCATGGCCTCACCTCACCACTATAAACTCTCCCAATGGAGAAGCCAGGGCCCACCGGAGGAGTCTCCAGTTCTCTGGTGGGCCCGTCCAACCCTGCCGAGAAGCAGCTCTGGCTAAGAAATGTGTTTGAGAAGGTTCCCGGACACTCTGTGGCTGCATTTTTCATGTGGACTGGCTCAGTAGCGTCCCTGTCCACATTCACCTGTCCACATGTTTGTGGTTAGGCGGTACATCCCACCTAAGTGCACTGGGGAGGGCACAGCTAATGTTGTGGGACCCATGCTTGTGGAAGGCAGAGACGACATTGGGAGAAATAGTAGTGGCTGGGGACCGAGTATGGACACCCGGCCGCTGTTGCCATGAGGTTGTGGACAGCTTCCGGCTCCACAGGCCACATTTCAAGTGCAAGCAGCTGCCCAGAAATCTGGCAGTTTAGTATTGCGCCTTGTATACAAAAAAAATTACAAGCTGAGATATGGCCTGCTGTATGTATCACGGTAGTAATCAAAAGAAATTTGATTTTTTTTTACTGTGAATGAGCTTTGTATACAGCTGAATCTCAGAGCAAAAAATTACAAGCTGAGATGTGGCCTACTGTATGTATCATGGTAGTAACAGAAAAAATTAGATTTTTTACTGTGGAGCCCTGGATACAGCTGAACCTCAGTGTAAAAGAATTACAAGCTCAGATGTGGCCTGCTTTATGTGGCACAGTAGGAATAGAAAAAAATTGAGTTTCAAAAGGGTACTCCTGCATGGAGCACAATATCATCACAACAGAGTTCTATTCTAAAATGTGACCTGGTGACTATATCTAGACCACACTAATAGCAAAAAATGATTGTTCTGCTGGAAGGTCGATTTCTGAGCCAAACACAATCCTATCTATCTAAACTATCTGACTTACATGCAACTGCCTAGCTAACTGTTTCCATCTCTCAGTATCCAGTAGCAGCAGGAGCAGCCTCTCTGCACTGCTACACTGACAAAATGGCACTAAAACAACATGTCTTTATATGTAGAGGGACATGTGATTTCAGCAGCCATTGACAGAAGCCCTTGTGCCTGGACTTTGTGAATGGTTCCTGTGCCCTACTGGCTTGCTGGAATCTCCACACCTCAAGTTAAGAAAAAAAAATTAAGATTAACAGTTTGCCGCTACTCTGACCTCTCCCCACTCACTCCCCTCATCAAACACATCCCCCCCCATTCATCATACAGCACCACAATCCTAGCCAAAGTCATAAAATATACAGTAGTGGAAACGCAAGTGTGGCATCACTGAGGGTTCGGTCGCCACAGAGGTATTGCATCTCATCAAGAGGTGTGGCATCAGGAGTATGGCTCAGGACTCTAACACTACATCCACTACACCACATTTCCGGGGGACAGGGTGAGATTGCTCCTACGGGAGAGCACAGTCCCTGATCCCTGGCTGGAGTGGGGAGGAACCACTTAGAGAGGGGGAACTAAGTAGTGGATGGGTGGAGGACGTAGATCCTGAGAGCACTGGAGTAGGAGTATAAAACAGTACACCATCTTAGTTCAGGGAGAGAGAGTTCTGTCGGAGGAGTAGTGAGGAGGAGACAGGGGGCAGAGGCTCCGTACGAGCTCTGCTCCACAGGAAGGCCTAGTTAGGAGGCCTGAGCCTGAAAGGAGAGAAGAGAGGGAAGAGGGAGCAGGAAGGCTCCAGGACGAGAGGAGAAGGGACCCCAGAGGTATGGGCCGTGCAGCAAGCCACCCGTACGCCCGCCGCTACCGGGAGGTAGAGGGGTCAGGCCAGAGAAGGGGAACCGGGTCCCCCAACCAGCAGAGACTACAGGGCTCAACTGGGAACTGGAGGCTGCAGGACTTTAAGTACAGCAGGCCGTCCACACCAGCCACTAGGAAAGTAGCCACATAGGACCCAGGGGACGGAACATGCGTCGCCCGCTAAGGCCCGAGGACACTGGACAGAGGTGCCGCTAGGTGTGAGGTACAAAGAAAGAAGCCAGAGAGGACACACAGAAGGGGGTCCTGATAAATACTCTGGAGATATCTGAGGGTCGTCCGAGCCCCTCACTGCGTGAACACAGGACGCCGTGGGCCTTGCACTGGCGCCTGTAAATGGAACTGCTATAATCGTGAGTAAAGACCCTAGGACTGCACTGCAAAGACTCCGTGTTATCATTACTGATCCCGGCATTATCACCACCATCATCCATACACGCTGCCCTGAAGCTCCACTCTTCCTGTGGGGAGTCACATCACCTTGCTGCACACACCATCGGCTTCAGTGGACTGCTCCACAGTGGCGGTTCCCAATAACCACATCCCACAGTTGGCGTAGTCGGACTATATATAACAGAGACACATAGACTACCCTCGTTTGACCGCCCTGGGTCACGGACCAGGTCGCCGCCAGGGTGACTACAACCCCCAGCATCTACAGACCCGGCTCCGGGTGTCCCCACAGCCCAGGGGGCGCGTCAACTTTGGCGTAGTCGGCAGGATACGAAACCAGCCCGTTATCATCGGGTATTGTGTGCCTAGAGACTGTTTCACTGTACTGAATGTGGCGACCCCCCCAGAAGAATGGACGCCATTATGTGCGAGTCAGAAGGCAACAAGAAACCACCTCCCATCATGGGCTGGGTCCCAGAATGGCGCCAAAAGCGGAGCCCACCCTAACCAGCAGTGATTATGTATGTGGATATATCCATCGACGTGGGGGGGCTGCCCTTGGAAGTGACCGACAGCAGACTGCCCTGGAACCGCCCCCGAAAGGGGAGGGGAGGCAGGAAAATTGGGAGACAAGGTGTGGTCTGGACCAGTCCAGGCAGGCCGCACCCGGGAAAGGACATGGACCGTGGCAGCTCCGGAGACCCTGCCAGCGACATGCTGCAGGCCGAAGCGCCTTATACCCTGGAGGAGCTGGTGGCCAAGCTCCCCCGGGAGGATACCGAATTTCTCTGCTCCAGCATGGAAGATCTGGGCCGGAGAATGACCAGGGCGCAGCGAGACACCATTACGGATTGGAAGAGGGAGATGGAGCAAAGGATTGCGGCCCGGCAGCCAGCGATGCTGCCCAGCACCGGCAGCGCCCCAGCCTCCAAGGACCGGGATTGAGGTCAGGAGGCCGCGTCGGATGCAGGAGCGGCTGCAGGAGCAGGTAGGAGAAGTTCCCCTGTGCAGGGCGCTGTAAGCGTCGACCTGCTCCTGGGCCCCCTGGTGGAGTCGCAGATCCCGGGCGTCACCGAAGCTGTCCCATTCCCGACGCCAGAGCCAGATGCTTTAATCCAGGGTGAGACCGCCACGTGCCCACCATGCATGTACCAGGGTGCGCCAGTTCTAAGTGCCCTCCAGACCCCGGAACCAGCTCCAGGCACCAGTGACACCGGCCCGCTCCTAGGTCCCCTGCAGGAGCCGCCCCCACTGACACCCGAATGGGTGTATGGGCGCTTACCCTGGGACTGGACCGCGGAGGTGGAAGACCAGCGGTCTTCACTCCTGCCCGCTCCACAGCCCGCCGCTGCTGTCTACCAGATACCGGAGGATGAGGCCCAATTCGGGTGGGAGCAACTCAAGGCTAGGAATATGGAGGAGAAGGCGCGGATCCGCCATGACAAGCAAGCGGCTCATGGTCCCAGAATGACTGGGACCATTGTGAAATTCAACCTGGACGCAGGATGGGAGTTCATCTGGGACCCGCTGACAGACACGGATCTTTTTGTGAATAGGAGAGACGTGGTATCCCGCCTGCCAGAGGGACACCCAGATCAGGACCTGTATCCCGGGGACACCGTGTCCTACACCAGGCACTGAGGAGTCAGGGGCTGGTATGCCCTACATGTCCACTGGGTGGAGACAAAGTTCCACCACGCTGAAGATCCGGCTGGGTCAGCAAGCGATGGACCAGCGCCTCCCTGGAGGGAGCACCCTTACTAAGTATAGTAAGAGGAACTGAGCATTTAGAATGTACATAGTTACCACTCAGGTTATGCAGGGACACTGCAAAAAGTTAATGTTTATCCAGTTGCCCGGAAGGGTACAATCAAAAGTTTTCTTGTGTGCACTTAGTTACCTGGAACGGGTCCAAAAACTGACCGGCTGAGGACTGGGAGCAGCCACTTCTTGTAAATAGTTGCACCTCTTAAGGTGCCCCTTATTGGTTTTATAAGAACTACAACGAGTGACCTCAGAACAAAAACCCGTTGGAGGTGGCCGAAGGCGAGGTCCAGCATCTGGATCGTCTAAGCCCTGCAGCCACCCCAGGGCCTTCATTGAGGGTTTGGGACGGGTCCCTCATATTCGTGTTTGTAAGTTTGCACTTTTAAAGAAAAAGGACACCTGGTTGCAAAGTGCACTGTGACCGGTTGATAAGAGGTTTATATAAAGAAATGTGTTGATGTGACAAATGTTGATAATATATGAAGAATGTTTATGACAGAAATGTTTTATATGCAAAGGAAGTGTTTTATAAAGTCTTATATATGTGAAGAAATGTTTTATACGTGTAAAGAGAGATGTCCTTTAAAAAGTGTTTATAATGTTTTTGGTAAAGGAAATGTAACCAGCAACGTTAAAAGAAGCATGCCTCCCATAAAAGGAAGAAGAGTTGTTTATGATCTTGTATGCGGACATGTCCTAAAATTTTGCATGTCTTTTAAAATTGTCTTTTACTCTGTTCCAGCCCGCGGACGTGCTGTGTTTTACCAGGGGGGGGGTGTGGCGCCCCTGAGGGTTCGGTCGCCACAGAGGTATTGCATCTCATCCAGAGGTGTGGTACCTCACTCTCAGGTAAGGAAGGAGTATGGCTCAGGACCTTAACACTACATCCACTGCACCACATTTCCGGGGAACAGGGCGAGATTGCTCCTACGGGAGAGCACAGTCCCTGATCCCTGGCTGGAGTGGGGAGGAACCACTTAGAGAGGGGGAACTAAGTAGTGGATGGGTGGAGGACGTAGATCCTGGGAGCACTGGTGTAGGAGTATAAAACAGTACACCATCTTAGTTCAGGGAGAGAGAGTTCAGTCGGAGGAGTAGTGAGGAGGAGACAGGGGGCAGAGGCTCCGTACGAGCTCTGCTCCACAGGCAGGCCTAGTTAGGAGGCCTGAGCCTGAAAGGAGAGAATAGAGGGAAGAGGGAGCAGGAAGGCTCCAGGACGAGAGGAGAAGGGACCCCAGGGGTACGGGCCGTGCAGCAAGCCACCCGTAAGCCCGCTGCAACCGGGAGGTAGAGGGGTCAGGCCAGAGAAGGGGAACCGGGTCCCCCAACCAGCAGAGACTACAGGGCTCAACTGGGAACTGGAGGCTGCAGGACTTTAAGTACAGCCGGCCGTCCACACCAGCCACTAGGAAAGTAGCCACATAGGACCCAGGGGACGGAACATACGTCGCCCGCTAAGGCCCGAGGACACTGAACAGAGGTGCCGCTAGGTATGAGGTACAAGGAAAGAAGCCAGAGAGGACACACAGAAGGGGTTCCTGATAAATACTCTGGAGATATCTGAGGGTCGTCCGAGCCTGCGTGAACACAGGACGCCGTGGGCCTTGCACTGGTGCCTGTAACTGGAACTGCTAGAATCGTGAGTAAAGACCCTAGGACTGCACTGCAAAGACTCCGTGTTATCATTACTGATCCCGGCACTATCACCACCATCATCCATACACGCTGCCCTGAAGCTCCACTCTTCCTGTGGGGAGTCACATCACCTTGCTGCACACACCATCAGCTTCAGTGGACTGCTCCACAGAGGGGGTTCCAAATAACCGCATCGCGCAGGTGGCGCAGTCGGACTATATATAACAGAGACACATAGACTACCCTGGTTTGACAGCCCTGGGTCACGGACCGGGTCGCCGCCACGGTGACTACAACCCCCAGCATCTACAGGCCCGGCTCCGGGTATCCCCACGGCCCAGGGGGCGCGTCACAAGCAGTTACCACACTTTTGCGGAATTGGGCCGATTTTCAGTAAAAATACTCGGGTGTCCAATCACGAATCCGAATGTGCAATGTTCGTGCCGAATTTAAAAAAACAAACATTTTCTGAACATGTTCACTCCTCTTTAGTGGTGACGTTAAGATGCCACTTACAAAAAAAAACTGTGCAGTCTCTTCCTGGTTCTTTGAGAGCTTCAATGCAGGAAGATATGTGCAGCATGTTAAAAGTTTTAAAGGGGAAAATAGATTCTTTAAGTGATCGGCACGCATGGTGCATATTGAAACAAAAATGGCAGAATATGCTTCTTTACATAATGATTTGAGAGATGCTAATGCAGTTTTAGAAGAGGTAAATTATCTTAAAGGCAAGATTTATGATTTAGAAGACTTTTGTTCCTGTTGGAACAAAGTACGGGTGAGGGAAATCTATTCAAGATACAGATCTGGCTAATAACTTTTGTAAATTGCTACAGTTGGTTCTTCCTGAATTATATCTCTGAGACTTGATGATAGATGAGATTTATACAATTCCAAAACCTAAAATTCCTGTGTTGCCACGGGACATTTTGGCTAGATTTCATTTTTATAAAACTAAGGAATCCTTCTTGCCGAATTTAATGAAAAAACTGAATCTACCTGATAATTTTCAAAATATACTGGTTTTCCCAGATTTGTCTATGTTGACACTTTGTAGAAGAAAAGAATTTATGAATGTGGCTAAAATCCTGAGAGACAATAACAGTACGTATAGATGGGGATTTCCTGTTAAAATGAAGATTTTTTATTCAGGATCAACATATGTCTGCCAAACACCATTACAAGCTGAAAATTTGCTGCAAAAATGGAATTTGCTTGCCTCTAATTCCACAAACTTGTCTTCAATTAACGGCAATCAGAAGAAAATAGACCTGGCATGGTCAAAGAATCAATTTGGAAGGAGACACAGGAGTCCTTCTGGACTTTCAGGTTATAACGGAACTGAGAGTTTACATCATATATTTCTCCTGTATTTCAAGCATGTATTGTTCCTTTTACCCAAAAGGCAGTTTTTCTGCCTAATGTGGAGTTTTTTGGTTCGGTTTGTTTATTTTATTATGTGTTTTTGTCCTTTTCATATGTTTTTTTTAATGTTATATGTTTATTTGTTATGTCATGAGTCTCAGCATAAAATTCAGGGAGTATAGACGTCTCTATTTGAACCAGGAGTTTTCAGTTGTTATCCATTAATGTAAAGGGGTTGAATTCCCGGCTAAAATATCATAGTAACATAGTAATATAGGTTGAATAGAGACCTAGGTCCATCAAGTTCAACCTTTCTCCCCCAATTGTACTCCCTACACTAACACTACACTAACTTACTAACTAATTTGGACTATGGCTTGATAAAAGAGAAAAAACGTGGCGCTATCTAAGCGTAGTAAGATTTGATCAATTAAAAGGGTGAGTATCTATAGGAAATTGCTCACCTGATGCGGTTGTGCAAGCAGAGGCACAACTCCCGCTTGTAGTATGGATGAATTTGCAAAAGACTGCGGCTGACCTGGTGAGGTAGGATTGAATCCTGAGACAGGAGTATCCCACAATGAGGATGCCAAAAGGGAGAACCAGATTATGGCACTGTTTTTGCCACCAATCACGGTGCAGGAACTTCAGGTTGCTCGTAAATAAAAAAATTTTTTTTATTATTCACACTAATATCAAACAATAAAACCTATATACACAACGCATTTTGGCTGTTTGAAGCCTTCTTCAGGTGTATGGAAAAGATGAATTTGACCCTTATCTTCATCCTGCATTGTTCTCAGTTTTTTTCATATATATATATATATATATATATATAGATATACTGTATACAAAAATAATAAAAAAACATAAAATCATATACATGCTATATATAAAATAACAAATAACAAACCTTTTTTGTAAGAAACATGTCAATCAGATTAAAATCCCATTATTAGAAAGCTAAAAAGTATCACTTCAACAGAAAAATACACATGTGCTCTTTTTGTGTTAAAATATATTGAATAATTAAAAAAAAAAAAATGAAACTTTTTTATTTTTTTTTTCCCTTTTCCGTCTTTTTTTTTTTCCCTTCTGTTTCTTTTGAATAAAAAATACAACATCCCATTATCTAGAAAGCTAAAAAGTACCACTTCAACATTTAAATACACAACTGGTCTTTTGGTGTTAAAAAATGTTGAATAAATAAATAATGAAAAAATAAATTAAAAACAAAAAAAGAAAAACAGAGATTCATAATTAAAGATCCATAATAAAAATGTATTTGTGATGATGATCAAACTTGTTCTAGGTTATCGTACAGACCACCCGGAAATAAACTTTGCAATTTAAATATCCAAAATGATTCTTTAGCATTCAATGTCCAAACGAAAGAAATTGGCATCCCAAGCGGCATCACATTGTACTATAAGATCTAGATAAATACAATTCTTTCCCTTCCTATGATGAACTAAATAAAAATATAATATCAAGATTGAGAACATATGAGAGAGAGCTGGCAGAAAGAAACGCTAGCAAATTGAAACGACATTCATACAAACCTAATAATGAACCATCCCTGCTGACAGCGGCAAGTGCAAATTCAAACTATAAAGTGCCACCAAAACCATACAATATTTCTTTCAAAAATATTAATAAAAACAAATACATAAATAATAATAGCAACCTTCTCCACCACCTGTTTCTCCCTCATCAGCCAGTACTGCTTCACACATTTCTTTTTTAGAAATAGGACCCACATCCACCACCTCCATAATTGCCCACAACTCCCTCAGTCCCTTTGCTACCGACTACAAAAACACCTCCCCTTTTGGCGCGAAACACAATAAAATATTATTTTGCCCCACTGGTCTCCCGCAAAAGAAAAGAAAGACCAGGGGGAAGCGAGGAGGAAGAAAACATAGAAATAAAACAAAAACGAAAATAAATGCCAATTCTAATGAAATGAGAAGTGAGGATGAAAAATCAAATAAAACACAGTTAAGATTTTTAATCTCTCTAGCCATACTCTCACTGAGGGAGAAAACTCTTTATTAAGTAAGGGTCTAAATTTTTGTCCTGCGCAAAACAGCAATAATTTTCATCTTTTTTTTCAAATAATTTTGTGAGGAAATTAACACTCAGCAGACATTTTGCCCTGATGAAAAACCCACATACTGAACCAATATGTCAGCTGATGATTTCAGACATCAGAATGTGAGACCTAGCTCCAAGTTTTACCCCCTTCACCACCGGGGATATTATTTGGATACATTTACTCCTTAGTGGCAGAGGATTTTAAAAAAAAGTGGTACTGCACAAAAAAGAGACAAAAATCTCACTAGAAAAGAAAAAGAAGCATTACAATGTTTACAATCGAATGGAAATATTGTAATCAGACAGGCAGATAAAGGGGGGGGGTCGTTCTACAAGATACAGATGATTATGTTAGGGAGGCATATAAGATTTTGTCGGATAAAAAGTACTACACATTAGTTGATACGGATCCATCACCCCAATTTGAATTAGAATATTTACAACTGATAAACAAAGCCTACAAAGAAAAAATATTAAAAAAGAAAAACGTTTTTGACCAACTCTGCTCCAACTAGAGCAATATTCTACCATCTCCTAAAAATCCATAAGAGTTTAAAAGAACCCCCAGGACACCCCATTATATCGGGCATAGGATCCCCCCCCAGCTCCCTCTCACACTATATAGATCTCTATCTACAGGAGTTTGTTATTCAACTTCCCTCTTATTTGAGAGATTCGGCACAATTGATCAAAGAGACAAAAGAAATCGTATGGGAGAAGAATTAATTATTTATAACACTTGATGTCACAGCCCTCTATTCCAATATCGGACACAAATTGGGACTAGGTTGTGTAGAATTTTAACTGAACACAGATCCTACCTTAAAAACGGAGCAAAAGCTTTTTTTTATTGGCATGTCTGCATTTTATATTAGAGCACAACCTCTTTATGTTCGAGGATAAATTATACCTGCAGCGGCTTGGGACAGCAATGGGGACTCGGGTTGCCCCAAGTTTCGCAAATCTGTTCATGGGGCGATTCAAGTCCCTATCGTCAATTATGTCACATGAATATAAAGCATACATCAAATACTACTGTAGATATATTGATGACCTGATTATTATATGGAGCAGTACGGAACAGAAGGCTACAAAATTTGTGAGAGGACTCAATGCCAATTAATGGGGCCTCACATTCACAGTTCATATAGCGAGTGACAAAATGATATATCTAGATCTGGAATTATTTCATATGGATAAGACCATCTTGAGCAAAACACACTTCAAAACAGTCGATGGAAATGGTTATTTAGACTTCAATAGAGCTCATTTTCCGAAATGGAAAAAGAATATCCCATCAAGTCAATTTCACCGAATCAAGAGAAATTGTACCTTAACATCTGATTACATAAATCAATCAAAAATTCTTGAAAAAAAGTTCAAAGAAAAGAGATATCCCATGGGAATTGTTGAAACAGCTTTTCAAAAAATGTTTAATTTAACGCAATTGGATTGTCTCAATAAACAAAATAAGAAGGGAGAAGAAAGGAAGGAGGATAAAAACCTTTGGAGACACAATTTCATTACGGCATATAACCTGGGTAATCAGTATATCTGCAACACT
This sequence comes from Phyllobates terribilis, assembly GCF_046119375.1. NCBI lineage: Eukaryota > Metazoa > Chordata > Amphibia > Anura > Dendrobatidae > Phyllobates > Phyllobates terribilis. The sequence goes on from NW_027362761.1 coordinate 878,759,311, forward strand.
TTAAAGAAATATTGGTACATATTGCAAAAGGACCCTATATTAAAAACAATTTTACCAAAAGAACCACAAATTACTTTCAGAAGGGGCACACCGGTAAAAAACATGATAGCTACAAGTAAATTGAAGAAAAAAAGACCCCAAAAAATCAGTGTTGATTCATCGGGTTATAAAAAGGAGGGGGGAGTCTCTAAATGCTTTCTAAAAAAATTCTGCTGCAGCTGCAGGATTATAAATCATGGAGCTAAAGAAATTAATTGTAATAGTACGGGAGAAAAACATAAGATCTCACAAAATCTAACATGCAATTCCGATCACATGATTTATGTGGTAACCTGTGTCTGTGGTCTTCAATATGTGGGTCGCACAACCCAGACTCTGAGATCACGCATGAATGGCCACAGACATAATGTAAAAAATGGTTTCTTGAAACAAAGTCTATCTAGACATATAGTGATGAAGCACAATAAAAACTTTGATGTGGTCAACGTTACACCACTGGAACAAATCAATATAGAATCACTAAATAGAAAGATGACATTGAATGCTAAAGAATCATTTTGGATATTTAAATTGCAAAGTTTATTTCCGGATGGTCTGAACGATAAACTAGAACAAGTTTGATCATTATCACAAATACATTTTTATTATGGATCTTTTATTATGAATCTCTGTTTGTTTTTTTTGTTTGAAATTTTTTTTTTTAAATTATTTAACATTTTTTAACACAAAAAGAGCAGATGTGAATTTTTGTGTTGAAGTGATACATTTTAGCTTTCTAATAATGGGATTTTAATCTGATTGACATGTTTCTTACAAAAAGGGTTTGTTATTTGTTATTTTATATAAAACATGTATATGTTTTTATGTTTTTTTATTATTTTTATATATATATGTATGAAAAAAACTGAGAACAATGCAGGATGAAGCACTCTGGCAAAGGGCTATAAGAGAAGGGTAAAATTCATTTTTTCCATACACCTGAAGAAGTCTGCAAGCAGCCGAAACGCGTTGCGTATAATATAGGTTTTATTGTTTTATATTAGTGTGAATAATAAAAAATTTTTTTTTACTTATGAGCAACCTGAAGTTCCTCCACCGTGATCTCACTTGGTGGCAAAGACAGCACCTTCAACTGGTTCTCCCTTTTGGACTATGGCTTGGAGAGAAATTATGAGATATAAATGTGATATAGTATGTATACAGGAATCACATTTATTAGAGAATTTTTAATTGATTTTAATATTCTTCTATGAAAGACCATAGATTGCTCTTCATTAAGAGCAACCAGGAAAGAGCTTGACCCATTAATTATGCAATACCATCTGCATGATATATGGAAATATTTACATGCAAATGAAAAAGATTATTCCTTTTTTCACGTAGGCACCGTTCATATAGCAGAATTGATTATTTCCTAGTTGATAGTAAAATGTTAGGTAACTGTGTGGATTCATCGATAGTAGCAGAATCATGGTAAGACCACGCTCCTATTTCTCTAACTGAAGAATCAGTATGCTGCAGCTAGATTCCCTACATGGCGCCTAAATACTCGTTTACTGCTGGATGCTCATTTAATTAAGGAAATAAAGGAAAATGTGACGGAATATTTTGCTAATAATGATAATGAGATGGTCTCAGATAAAAGAATATGGTTGGCCCATAAGGTGGTCATTAGAGGAATTTTTATTAAACATGCTTCCATTATTATTAAAAGAAATTCTGGAAAAAGTTTTAAATAATTTAATTTCCAAAATTCATCATCTGGAGAAAAAAAAAAGTTTCCTCTTCTAAACAAATCTCAGACAGATTATTAAAACTTAGATTCCAACTTCGATCTAGATTGCTGTCTATATCTGAGAACAACTTAAGAAAGTCTAAAACTAGATTTTATGCCTTGGGAGGATAGATCAGGAGTATTACTGGCTAGAATTAAAAAGAAAGAAGCTAAAACTAAAATAGTGTTTATAGAAGGCCCCAATAAATTTATTGTACGGAATCAGATTGAAATAGCAGAGACATTTGTGGATTATTATTATAAGCTTTATAATTTAAAAGAAGAGCCTGCTATTGTACAACCAAATAAGGAGAGTATAGGGTTATATCTTGAGAATTTGAACCTTCCTCAAATTTCTACAGAACAATTAGGGTATCTTAGTTCTCCTTTTTCTATACAAGAAATATCATAAAAACTTCTAAAAATAATTCAGCTCCAGACCCAGATATGCTACCAAATGAATATTACTTTCAATTTATTGACAACTTATCCCCGTATTTACTTAGGATTTTTAACTACTGACAGAGTACAGAATCTATAGCCCCAGAAAATCTTGAGGCTAGAATTATAATTCTTTTGAAACCAGGAAACTATCCGGGGTTACTGGAGAACTTTAGATCCATTTCTCTTGAAATGTGATGTACATTTTTTTCAAAATGAATAGCTTATAGGTGAAATAGGGTGATACCTTACTTAGTGGCCCCAGACCAGGTTGGATTTGTGACAGGACTGCAAGCAAAGGATGGAACAAGATGGATGATAAATCTAATTAAGATTGCAGAGCTGTCCGGTGTTCCCAGTGCACTCTTGTCTTTGGATGCCGAGAAGGTCTTTGACAGGGTGCACTGGGAATACCTGGAGGAAGTTCTCACAAAATTTGGTCTGATGGGTTTTATTAGATCTGCAATTAGATCCTTGTACTCTAATCCTAGGGAAGTGGTCTAAGCTTTGGGATTTCTGTCTTCTAAGTTTAATATAACTTATGGAACCCACCAGGGGTGTCCACTATCCCAAATTATTTTTTCACTAGCCATGGAGCACTTGGCGGAGTCCATTCGTGCTAATACAGATATCTCAGGCATAAAAGTGGGAGATTTGGACCATGTAATTGGACTTTATGCGGATGATGTTATCCTAATGTGGAAAATACCCTCCAGGCCATTAACAGAAATTTGGTGAATTTTACTGATGTTTCGTATTATAAACCTAATGGGTCTTCAATTTTTCCTATTCATATTCCCAATCAAACTAAAAGTAGGCTAGAGACTTTATTTCCCTTCAATTGGGCTGAAAAGGGAATTTTATATCTATCGCAGAAAACTTGCATCTATACATTTATTGGTACAGGAGAATTTTGATTCCATATATAGTTCACTTAAAATGGAGTTGGAAATATACTTGACGATTGCCCTATCATGGATAGCAAGGATAAATGCTTTTAAAATGACTTTACTTCCCAAATTATTATATTTATTTAGATGTACTCCCTTAAAAATTCCTCATAAGTTGATTAGCAAATTTCAATTATTAATTGGGAAATTTATATGTGCAGGGAAAAGACCAAGAGTTTAAAAAAAAAAAAATATTTCCTATCCCTTTAGATTGGGAGGTATGGGAGTTCCACATTTCTTGGCACATTATACAGCTGCTATTCTTGACTCAATGAAGGAATGGTGATTGGAAGAAGGTTCTCAAAGATGGATGCAAATTGAATCCTTTTATGCTAATTGTGGATCGACAAGGAAAACACTTGAAATTGAATATCTAAAGCCATCTTCTTCTTTCTTTTCTTTTTTTAACTTATATAGCGCCAACATATTCCACAGCACTTTACAATTCAATTTGCAGATATTTTGGGCACTGTCCCCATTGGGGCTCACAATCTACATTCCCTATCAGTATGTCTTTGGAGTGTGGGAGGAAGCCAGAGAACCTGGAGGAAACCCACGCAAACACAGGGAGAACATACAAACTCCTTGCAGATGTTGTCCTTGGTGCGCTTTGAACTCAGGACCCCAGCGCTGCACGGCTGTTGTGCTAACCACTGAGCCACCGTGCTGCTTTTTCTCCTTGTTTACCAAATATGGTGGCATCTATATATGCTTGGAACAACTGGGCTAGAGGGAATCTGTCTATTTCATTGGCAAATATTTCCATCAGGTCTATAGAATTTCATATTCCTTATTTAAATCTAGCACTATGGCTGAAGAGTTGAATGAATACATTAGCAGATATATTCGATAGATCAGTTCTTATGCCATATGATACCATCAGAAATAAATATTGTTTGAGTAAAAGTTGTTTCTATCAATATTTACAAATTAGACATTTCCTAGCATTATGTTCTCTAGATAAAGGTAATCGTGGAGGTTCGCTTCAGAAGTTTTTAAATACTGCGAACTCCAGGACTAAAGGAATGTCTTTGATTTATAAAATCTTAAATAGTCCACTAGAGGAGGATAAATTGCCGTACATGCTTAAATGGGAAATGGATCTAGATTAGTGATGAGTGAACGTGCTCGCCGCTACTCCGTACTCGCCCGAGCATAACGGTGCTTGACAAGCTCGGTGAGTATTTCCGGGCTACTTGGGTGGGTACCATGTATGTTTTGTGCTTTTTAGAGAGCCAATGAACATGCAGGGATTGCTTGCCATGCACTGTAATTCCGTAGCCATGTTGGTTGTGGCATTACAGTGATTGGCTGGCCGCATAGCATCATCGGGTCTATTTAAGACCCGATGACACTAGGCTCATCACAGTCTACCCCGGAAACAAGCAGAGTAGGGAGAGATGCAGCTGTGTGAGGGAGAGATTAACTTGTTTATTAGTTATTCCACAACATACCTATATATCCATCTGAACTAACAGTCCTTCTGAGGACTAATCCAGCTGCATATATTCAGTGGTGATATCAGGAGTTAGGCAGGCATGAAGGCAGGGTTTGTGGCCGTGTATACAGCACAAAAGGGTCCATTGCACGTTCTGCCTGCTGCTGCTGTTACAGATATTTGTAGACATAGCCCCATATATCAGGGGCCAGGGCTATTTTTTTTTTTAGCTTAATCCTGATTATTTGCTTAAAAAGCAAGGCAGGCAAGCAGGGTTTGTGGCAATATATGCAGCACAAGAGGGTCCATTGAACGATCTGTCTGATCCTGCTGTTACAGATATTTGTAGACATAGCCCCAGATATCAGGGGCCAGAGCTATTTTTTTTTATCTTAATCCTGATTATTTGCTTAAAAAGCAATCCAAAGTACACAATTTTTCTGCTCCATTTGCTTTTTAGCACTGTAGAATACAGCCAGAACGTTTCCACATTACATATTAAAAATCCAGAAATTTGTAGTGAACGTGGAAAATATTGGCCTCCATTTACAGTTTGTAGCAGTGTGTCAGTTTAGCTATTCACACATGGTTGCTGTGAAGAATAGTAAACTACAGGGCCACTATTTAAAACCGTGGTTGTTCGTCAGACGTATCGCATATAACTGCGGTCCAAATTCAGCCATTTTTGTCCTCCATTTACAGCTTGTAGCAGTGTGTCAGTGAAGCTATTCACACATGGTCACTGTGAAGAATAGCAAAAAAAGGAGCATGGACCGTACCTCCAAAAAATCATACATTTGATCTAATGCCTCTCGGCAAAAATATTTGTACCTGTACATGAGGTTCTTAGTTTAACATTCTGATCAGACTGTATGAAGCCCACTGCCACGTCACGGCAAACCTCGTAGTGGGTCCTAACATTTCCTGCTGAACAGGAGCGGAGCCTAGCGCCAACCACCGCCGCAGCGACAATGCAACAGCAAGGCGGGCGGCCTGGTGCCTCACAGCACCTATGCTGCAAGACCGAGTCCCCATGACTCCAGGCCATGCCGCCCCACAAGCAAAAAACCACAGCAACAATGGCCGATACACTGCACCAACACCACATGAAAGGAGCATTATGACGCACCTTCCATGGGGACTCGGTCTTGCAGCATGGGTGCTGTGAGGAACCAGGCCGCCCACCCTGCTGGTGTATTGTCGCTGCGACAGTGGTTGGCACACGGCTCCGCTCCCGCCCCTATTTCTCCTGGTGTGCCTTCCCCGCATTGCACAAGCACGTGTCCCACAACATTAGCCGTGCCCTCAGCAATGCAGTTACTAGGAAAGTCGACCTATCCACAAACACGTGGACAAGTGCTTGTGGGCAGGGACAGTACATCTCGCTGATGGCACACTGGGCTAACATAGTGGAAGTCGGGACCCAGTCGGATCTTGGGACAGAAAATGTCCTCCCGACGCCGAGGATTGCGGGCCCTACGTTAATCAGGGTTGCCCCCACATTCTACAACTCCTACACCTCATCCTCCTCCTCCTCTTCAGCCTCCATCTCCGAAATGACCACATCAGTCATAAGCTGGAAGTACTGCAGCACTTCCTCATCCATGCAGCAACAGGCTGTGCTGAAGCTAATATGCTTAGGTGACAAACCGCACAATGCTGAAGAGTTGTGGACAGCTCTAAAAGAGCAGGCAGATCTGTGGCTGACACCGCTGAACCTACAGCCAGGCATGGATGTGTGTGACAATGGCTGGAACCTGGTGGCGGCTCTGAGGCGAGGCGAGCTCACACACGTACCATGCCTGGCCCATGTGCTTAACCTCGTGGTTCAGTGGTTTCTAAAAACCTACCCGGATCTGCCGGATCTACTTGTCAAAGAATGCCACCTGTGTGCCCAATTTAGCAAGTCAGCTACAGCTTCCGCTGCCTTTGCCGTGCTTCAGCAGCATTTGCAGCTTCTGGCTCACTGACTGGTGTGTGATGTCCCAACGCATTGGAACTCTACATAGCAGACGTTGGGAAGGATTTGTGAGCAGAAGAGGGCAGTTGTTGACTACCAGCATCAACAAGGCCATGAGTATTCAGGTCAGACTCCACCAAGATGGTGAGCGCCATAATTGGCATCACCATCCCACTTCTCTGTCTTCTGAAATACTCTCCGTTTTCAATTAAAGAGGATGCATTGCAGGCGGAGCACGATGAGATGGAGCAAGGAACCATACAGGGTGTTTATACACAGCCCAGCCTCATCTCATCCCAACGTGGATTGGGTGGCAATGAAGAAGAGGAGGAGGAAGAACAGAAGCTAGCTTCCTGCTCTATAGACGGTACTACCTGGACAACTGTCATACTGTCTGTTCAGAGTTGATGGCCTGAGGACAGGGAGGAGGAGGAAGAGGAGGAGGATGAGGAGGAGAGCATGGTCAGTCGTCCTCTTGGTGAGCACACAGAAGTCTTGCCTTTTTGCAGTCTGGCACACATGGCTGAGTTTGTTACGCTGCCTTTCCCGTGACCCTCACGTTGTCCAAATTTTGTGTGACAGTCATTACTGGTTGGTGACGCTTCTAGACCCATGCTACAGGAAGAACTTTATGTCTCTTATTCCTTTGCAGGACAGATCTAAAAATGGTGCAGTACTAGAAGGCCCTTGTTGTGGAATTATTGAAAAAATTTCCATTTGAAAACGCTCGCGGCAGAGGTCACAGTTCGTTGGACAACCAAGGAGCATAGGCGAGAGAGCCACAAATGCAATCCAGCAGAGGCAGGGGAACACGTGGCATGAACTGGCTCTCTACTCCTTGGAGATCCTGGCCTGCCCTACTGCTAGCGTTTTGTCAGAGTGGGTTTTTAGTGCCGCCGGTGGAATTATAACCGATAGGCGCATCCGCCTGTCAACTGAAAATGCTGACAGGCTGACTTTTATAAAAATGATCAAGGGCTGGATTGGGCCAGACTTCTCAACACCACTGAATGATAGCAGCATAACATGAACTCAAACACATTGTCTTTTTTTGGGGAGTTCTAACTCTATTCCCGTGCACCTCTATCTTCACACTCAGACATGGGTATATGCTTCCTGATTTTGTCTATTTGCTCTTGTCCTCCTGCTACTCCTCATCCTCCACCACCATATCACCACCATATATACCATATCAACATATCTACAGGACAGACCAAAAGTTTGGACACACCTTCTCATTTAAAGATTTTTCTGTATTTTCATGTCTATGAAAATTGTACATTCACACTGAAGGCATCAAAACTATGAATTAACACATGTGGAATTATATACTTAACAAAAAAGTGTGAAACAACTGAAAATATGTCTTATATTCTAGGTTCTTCAAAGTAGCCACCTTTTGCTTTGATGACTGCTTTGCACACTCTTGGCATTCTCTTGATGAGCTTCAAGAGGTAGTCCAAACTTTTGGTCTGTACTGTACGTCTCTTGCAAGGAGCATTGGAGTTCCTCCAAATTTTTGGCAGCCGTTGCTTCAGTGCATAGGCAAACACTATGGGAGAACCACTTCCTAATAATGGGAACATTGTTTTCAGGAGACCCTCCGACCTCTACGTGTCTTGCACGGGGCATTGGAGTTCCTCCAAATTTTTGACAGCCATTGCAGTCACTGCATAGACAAACAGTATGGGAGACCCGCTACTTTCTAATGGGAATATGTCGTTACTGTGGCCCTGCTCTATGTGTCTTTAAATTGTTAGTGGGGTTTTTCCTAATTTTTGGCAGCTGTTGGACTCACTGCTTACCCTATAACTGTATAGCAGACCCTCTCCTTTCTAATGGGAACATGTCGAAACTGTGGCCCAGCTCTATGTGTTTTTAAAATGTAAGTGGGGTTTTTCCCAAATTTGGTCAGCCCTTGCAGTCACAGCATGGGCATTACCACTATAGGAGACCCGCTCCTTTATAATGGGAACATCTTTTTTACTGAGACCCTCCTCTATGTCTCTTCAAAGGGGTATTGGGTTGCGTCCAAATTTTTGGCAGCCCTTGCAGTCACTGCATACGCAATAAGAATATAGGAGACCCACTCGTTAATAATGGGAACAACAAAGCATAACCGGCTGATGGCTTTCTAACAATAGCTAGTGCCGACTGCTGGCCCTTTAAAAATAGCAAGGGCCGCCTGATGGCCCTATAAAAATAAGCTTTGCGACTTTCAGAGTCCCTCCATCATAAATGAAACACCCACATGGCCAGATACGGTTGTAAAATGTTAAAATGACATTTCCCGGTGAATGCATTTGTCTTAAAAAATAACGTAAAATAAATAAATTAAAAAAATAAAACACAGTAGGATCTTTCTTTAGTATAAAAACCAGACTCACCAATGTAGCTTCAATGTAATCATATTGTTCAGCTCCTGCACCTCCAGTTCGGCCTCCATCTCCGAAATGACCTCATCAGTCACAAGCTGAAAGCACTGCAGCATTTCATTGGCCAAGGGCAACAGGCTGTGCTGAAGATAACATGCCTAATGCTTAGATGACAAACCGCCCACCACTGCAGAGTTGTTGAAAGCTGTAACACAGCAACCTGATCTGTGGCTCTCACCACTGAACATACAGCCATGCATGGTCGTGTATGACAATCAGCAGAACCTGGCAACGGAGAAATGACAGCAGGAGTAGATACGGTTTCCCTCTAAGCCAGTCCTTTCACCGAGCCAAATAATATGGCTGTGGTGAAATACAACTCCCACTGAGAAGCAGTTTCATATTGAAAAACATTGGGCCCACCAGAGGATTTGATTCTGAGGGCTCACCTTTCTCCCCCGCTCAAGAGCCCCATAGCTGCTGCAAAGTTTGCGCTATCAAGAACTCTCCTGATGGAGAAGCCAGAATTCACCCGAGGATTCTCTGGTGGGACCGTCCAACCCTGTCGAGAAGCAGTCCTGGCTAAGAAAAGTGTGTGGGAAGGTTCCCAGACACTCTATGGCTGCTTTTTTTATTGTGGATTTGATGTGCTTAATTGCATGTTATTTCTCAAACTGCATTGCAGACCAGGCCATTGCCCATCTCTGTAGTCATGAAAATAAAGGGCAAAGAAAGATGTTTGTGTGTCGAAGCACCACCGAAAAGTGCGAGGTGATGTTGGATGGGCTTCCATTGTTTATGCGACAAGCTGCATTAGAGGACTTCCTGGGAGAAAACAGCTGGAGAAGATACGGTTTCCCAAGTCAGTCCTTTCATTGAGCTAAAAAATATGGCTGTGGTGAAATACAACTCTCACAAAAAGCTGTGGACTGGCTCCGTACCGTCCCTGGCCACATTCAGTTGTCCACGTGTTTGTGGTTAGGCGGTCCTTCCCAGTAAGTGCACTGGGGAGGGCTTGGGTAATATTGTAGGACCCGTGCTTGTGGAAGGCTTAGACAAGTATGGTTGGCTGGAGACCGAATATGGATACCTGGACGCCGCCGCCATATGGTTTCAAGTGTAAGCAGCTGTCAAAAATTTGGCAGTATAGTATTGCAGCCTGTGGGTGGGTGGCTGGCTGCATACTTGTGCTTGCATTCCAAGGAATGGGGTAGGGGCAACTGAACGCTGTGCTGGGACAAGGGTGTGGACAGTAATTGTTGCAAGTCTGCAACAACAGGTGCATGGAGGGAGGCATCTTCGCATGCGCCAAAGATCACTTATGATGGGCACACTTTTAGGCAGTGACCTGGGAGTCAATGATGCTTCCAGGGGTCTTCCCCATGCTGTTCCAATGTCTTTTCAGCACTGTATGCATGTGTCTGATGATGTGTGACACACACCACATGGCAAGATAAGGTTGTAAATTGTTAAAATGATATTTCCCAGTGAATGCATTTGTCATGATTGAAAGAAATGCAAAAGTGCAAAAACGCATCAAAAACAGTATGTGTGAACATAGCCCAAGGTGTGGAGGAGAATTTTTGCTTTTGTTTATTTATTTTGCCTTATATACAAGTCATTACCCTGGAAAGGATACTCCTTAACATATTGCCCAGGAAAATCCATTTTGGTTTTGTTTTTGTATGTTTTCTTGTGAGTCCGTAAAAGTGACATATTACCTCTGACAACATTGTTGACAGCAGTGACCTGGGAGTCAGAAATGTTTCCACGGGTCTTCCTCATGCTGTTCCCATGTCATTTGAACACTGTTTCCATTGATTTGGGCAATTTTTAAGGCCCTCTGTTAGCAGTCTGGCACACATGGCTGAGTTTATGTTACGCTGCCTTTCCTGTGACCCTCACGTTCTCCAAATTTTGGGTGACAGTCAGTACTGGTTGGTGACACTTCTAGACCCATGCTACAAGGAGAACTTTCTATTAGTGATGAGCGAGCACTAAAATCCTTGGGTACTCGTTGTTTGAGTCAAGAAAATTGGAAAGCTCAAATGCTCGGTCCGAGCAATGAGCCCAATGTAAGTCTATGGGAACCTCGAGCATTTTTCCGGCGGCCCCCCCAGCGGTCTGCAGAGGGTCTAAAAATTGCCCAAATCGATGGGAACAGTGCTCAAATCACATGGGAACAGCATGGGGAAGACCCCTGGAAGCATTTCTGACTCCCAGGTCACTTCTGTCAACAACGTTGTCAGAGGTATTACGCCACTTTTACGGACTCACAATAAAACATACTAAAACAAAACCAAAATGGATTTTCCTGGGAAATATGTTAAGGAACATCCTTTCCTGGGTAATGACTTGCATATAAAGCAAAATAAATAACCAATATCAAAAATTCTCCTCCACACCTTGGGCTATGTTCACACGTAGCGTTTTTGATGCGTTTTTGCACTTTTGCATTGCATTCAATGGTGAAAAATTCACCGGGAAATGTCATTTTAACATTTTACTACCTTATCTGGCCATGTGGTGTGTGAGACATGATAAGATACATTCATACAGTGCTGAAAAGACATGGGAACAGCATGGGGAAGACCCCTGGAAGCATCTCTGACTCCCAGGTCACTGCCTAAAACTCTGGTCATCTCATCAGACGTTATCCTATATTACTGCGGTAATAATACAGACATTTTTGGCAATGTGACAAATATTAAACTCCATTTAAAATGGGCAAGGTGTGTGGCAAGGGATGGGTAAGTATACGTTATGGTGATGGTGATAGTGCAAGCAGAGGCCGTGGGCAAGATGAAACTGTGCCTGCTGAGGGGGCACAACAAACACCCACATCATGTCGAACTACCTTCCTGTCCCAATTTCAAGGGGGCCGCGGAACACCACTCTTGAAGGGAGAGCAGTGTGAATGTTAGAACTCTCCTGTTAGGTTTTTTCTATCTTGCTGGTCACATGACCTTGTTTGCCTATTTAATCCTGCTCCACCCTCCTGCCCTTGCTGGACTTCATTGTAATTTCTACTCTTAAGTTATCCTGGTGCTTAGTTACCTTTCTCAGTCAGTTTAGCTTGGTCTTCGGACCTTTATGTTCTATCTTGTAAGGATCCCTCCCTTGCATCTATAGGTCTTCGTACAGACTAGCCGAGGACTTTAGTGGGTCTGATCGCAGGATCAGGTTCCCCGTTACATCGTAGGGATCTAGCTTAGTTCTATTGTAGGGACAGATCTCCTTTCTTTCCTTAGTGCTTGTAGCAGATCATAACAGTAAGTCCAGCCCAAAAATATCTCTAAGGAAAGACTTCCAGTTTCCATCATGGTGTTGGTTCAGGATTTGGCTCAACGCCTGCAGGGACTCTCTCTGGAGGTGGCCGAGCTCCATAAACACGTGAGTAGCTGTTCTGGAGCACATTTTGTGGAGCCAAAGGTACGTTTGCCTGATTTATTCTTTGGTGATCAACAGGAATTTTTTTCCTTTAAAAATGCTTGTTTATTGTATTTTCGTTTGAGACCCAGATCCTCTGGTGATGAATCACAGCGCATAGGGTTCATAATGTCACTTTTGCGCAAAGAACCTCAGGGATGGGCCTTTTCTCTCCAACCTAGTGATCCATGCTTTAGATCAGTGGATAGTTTTTTTTCTGCTTTGGGTTTGTTGTATGATGATCCTGAACGTGTCTCATCAGCTGAGACTGAATTAAGACATTTGAGGCAGGGATCAGGTAATGTGGAAAAATATTGTTCTCACTTCCGTCGGTGGTCTGCCCAGGTGGGGTGGAGCGATTCAGCTTTGAAAAGTTTGTTTCTTGCGGGGCTAGGTGAAAGGGTTAAGGATTTGCTGATTGCTTATCCCACACCTGGAAATTTGCAGGAGGCTATGCAATTAGCTATACGGGTGGACAGGAGACTGCGTGCAAGGGTTAATGAAAGTAAATCCTCTGCCATGTCAGCTCCGAGTCTGGAGAGGGTCTGTACTGACATTGGAGAGCCGATGGAGATTGGGGCGATGGCACCCCGCTCTCAGGAAAAAGACCGCAGATCTTCTGAAGGTTTGTGCTTTTATTGCGGGAAATCTGACCATTTTATTAAGAACTGTGTGCTTCGTATGAACAAAGAAAAAAAAAAAAGGACAGTTACGCCCGTATTGCCTGTTTAAATTCTAAGGGGGTATTTCTTTCTGCTACTACTGCTGCTCAGGAAGAATTAATTGAATTTCGGATATTTGTGGATTGTGGTTCTACTCTGAATGTGATTAATGGGGGATTCTTGGAAATACTTAAATTAAAACCCAAACCTTTGTCATCCCCTATTGCTGTGGTTTCTGTCGATGGCTCCCCCTTGAAGAGTGTTACTCACAAGGTCTGTGAATTTCCCCTCACTATTAATGGTATTCACCAAGAAAATTTGGATTTGGTGGTATTAAATAATTTGCCTTCTCCAGTAATTTTGGGGTTACCCTGGTTAAAATTGCACAATCTGTACTGGATTGGTCTACCAATGAAATTAAGTCCTGGAGTCCTAAGTGTTATGACAAGTGTTGTAATGGACATATTGCTGCGGTGGAAAAAGGGGAATTACCTGTACCTATTCATGATTTTTGGAGAGTTTTTTCTGAGGAGGAGTCACAAATATTGCCTCCCCATAGAGACTATGATTGTACCATTGAATTTGTCCCTGGAGCGACTCTTCCTAAAAGTCTTTTATTTAATCTTACTATTCCTGAGACAAAGGCTTTGGAGGAATACATACAGACAAGCTTGGCCGCCGGTCACATTAGGCCTTCCAAGTCTCCTGTGGCTGTTGGATTTTTTTTTGTTAAAAAAAAGGACGGCGGTTTACGTCCTTGTCTGGATTTTCGTGAGATTAATAAAATTACTGTTCGCAATCCTTACCCACTGCCATTGATTCCTGATTTGTTTAACCAGTTAGTGGGGGCCAAGTGGTTCTCTAAAATTGATCTCCAGGGGGCATACAATTTGTTGCGCATGAACCTGGTTATGCCTTTTGGTCTTACCAATGCTCCAGCATTTTTTCAGAATCTTATTAATGACATCCTTAGACCTTTGATCGGCAAAAATGTGGTTGTGTATTTGGATGACATTTTGATTTATTCGCCTGATCTAGAGTCTCATTGGCGGAGCGTACGTGAGGTATTACAGTTATTAATTGACAATTCGCTTTTTGCTAAGCTGGAGAAATGTGAGTTTGCTGTACAGAGAATTAGTTTTTTGGGCTACATTATCTTCAGCGAGGGCTTTGAGATGGACCCTGTGAAGGTTCAGGCGGTTCAGGAATGGCCTAGGCCTATTGGTTTGAAATCGATACAGAGGATTTTGGGTTTCGCCAATTATTACAGAAAATTCATTAAAATTTTTCTATTATTGTCAAACCACTGACCGATCTCACCACGAAAAAGGCGCTAATGCGGTTCAGTGGACTACTGAGGCCATTGAAGCTTTTGTGTTTCTAAAGGAGAGGTTCAGCTCTGCTCCCATCCTTATGCAGCCTGATGTGACTAAGCCGTTTTTGGTTGAGGTTGATGCTTCTTCGGTGGGGGTCGGTGCGGTGTTGTCTCAGAAAAACAAGGATGAAGTACATCCCTGTGCTTTTTTTTCAAAAAAATTTTCTGAGACTGAACTTAATTACGATATTGGTAATCGGGAATTGCTGGCTATTAAACTCGCATTTGAACACTGGCGTCATTTCTTGGAAGGTGCTGAATTTCCCATTCAGGTTTTCACTGATCATAAAAATCTGATCTATCTTGATGCTGCCAAGCGCTTGAATGCCCGTCAGGCTAGGTGGGCACTTTTTTTCTCGCGGTTTAATTTTTCCGTTACTTACATCCCGGGTACCAAGAATGTTAAAGCTGATGCTTTGTCTCGCAGCTTTTCTCCCATGGTCGGTGCTGAGGAGGAGGGGAGCATTTTACAAGAAGGTGTTGTGATTGCTGCATTGGACTCCGTTTTGGAAGATGAGATTGTTAAAGCACAGGAGAATGCCCCATCTAACACTCCCCATGGGAGGTTGTTTGTGCCTAGGACCTTTAGGAGAGATTTGTTTGTTGAGTGTCATGAGTCTCAGTTGGCAGGTCATCCAGGAATTTCTGAGACCAAGAGACTTGTGGGTCGCAGTTTTTGGTGGCCTGGATGGCAGAAGGAAGTCATTAAGTGGGTGCATCAATGTACGGTGTGTGCTAGATTTAAGTCTTCACATACTCCTGCAGCGGGGTTGCTTTGCCCTCTGGAGGTTCCTAGTGCACCTTGGACACATCTGGATATGGACTTTATTACTGACCTTCCCCCCTCTGAGGGTTTCACAGTCATCTGGGTGGTCGTGGACCGTTTTAGCAAGATGTGTCACTTGGTTCCTTTCATCAAACTGCCCTGCTCTAAGACACTCACTAAGGCCTTTGTCAAAGAAATTGTCAGACTACATGGCGTTCCTACTGACATTGTTTCGGATAGGGGACCTCAGTTCGTGGCTCGTTTTTGCCGTACTTTTTGTGACAGGTTGGGAGTTCATTTGTCGTTTTCATCCGGATATCATCCTGAGTCTAATGGCCAGACAGAAAGGAAGAATCAGGATGTTGAGCAGTTCTTGCGTTGTTTTGTGGCAGACAATCAGGAGGGGTGGTCTGAGCTTCTGCCACTTGCTGAGTTTGCTCTTAACAACCATACATCCTCTTCTGCTGGTTGTTCGCCTGTTTTTTGTTGTTCTGGGAGACATCCGTCTTTTGGGTCATTCTCCAAATTGGTATCGGCTGTGCCTGAGGAGGAGAGTTTTTCCGGTGACTTGGAGAGAGTTTGGACGGATGTGCATGGTAATCTTCAGGAGGCTAACAAAAAATCGAAGAGGTACTTTGATAGGAAACGGCAAGAGGTTTTGTTTGCTATTGGTGACATGGTTTGGTTGTCCTCTAAGAATCTGCGGTTGAGGATTCCTTCTAAAAAATTGGGTCCCAAGTTTGTAGGGCCCTTTAAGGTGCTTCAGGTAGTTAACCAATCTGCTGTTAGGTTGGAGGTTCCTACCTCCTGGAAGATTAATCCGGTGTTTCATGTTTCTCTGTTGAAAAGAGCTTATGTGTCGGATGGAGACGTCTCTGCCACTGTTCCTCCGGTGGTGGAGGACGGGGAATACGAAATTTCCCGCATCCTAAATTCTAGACGGTATAGAGGGAGTTTGCAGTATCTCGTCGCTTGGAAAGGTTTCGGACCCGAGGATAACTCATGGGTGAGGGCGGATGATGTTTCTGCTTCCAGACTTGTCAGAGCGTTTCACAAGAGGTTTCCTGATAAGCCTGGGCCTAGGGGATCCGGAGGATCCTCATAGAAGAGGGGGTACTGTTAGAACTCTCCTGTTAGGTTTTTTCTATCTTACTGGTCATATGACCTTCTTTGCCTATTTAATCCTGCTCCACCCTCCTGGCCTTGCTGGACTTCATTGTAATTTCTACTCTTAAGTTAGCCTGGTGCTTAGTTACCTTTATCAGTCAGTTTAGCTTGGTCTTCGGTCCTTTATGTTCTATGTTGTGTGTTTGTCTTTTACTGCTACAATTTCTGCTAGGAGGTGCCCAACTTTATCCCAGTCCCTAGTTCTTGTAGGGATCCCTCCCTTGCATCTATAGGTCTTCGTACAGACTAGCCGAGGACTTTAGCGGGTCTGATCGCAGGAGGGACAGATCTCCTTTCTTTCCTTAGTGCTTGTAGCAGATCATAACAGTGAAAAGGTTCTTGGTTGGATAGCAGATAATGCTTCCAGTCAGTTTGTCACCACCACCTCCCTGTCTTCCACACAGTCCAGTCTCAGTAGCCATGAGTCTGGACCACATTATTATTATTACTTTAGCGCCATTTATTCCATGGCGCTATACATGTGAACAAAGGGTATACAAATACATCGCAAAAACAATTACAATAATCTTGAACAAAAATGTGACAGCAACTGCTACAGGAGAGGAGAAGACCCTGCCCAAGAAGGCTCACAGTCTAAAAGGGATGAGTGAGGATAGAGTCGGTGAGGATAGAGCTGGTGATTCAGCGATATGGTGGAGCGAGGGTTACTGCAGGTTGTTGGAAGAGGTGAGTCTTCAGCTACCTTTTGAACGTTTCAACAGTAGGCGAGAGTCAGAAATGTTGGGGTCGAGAGTTCCAGAGAAGGGGGGGATGCACGGGAAAAATCATGTATGTAATTGTGGGAAAAGGAGATAAGAGGGGAGTAGAGAAAGAGATCTTGTGAGGATCGGAGGTTGCGTGCAGGTAAATACCGGGAGACTAGGTCACAGATGTATGGAGGAGACAGGTTGTGGATGGCTTTGTATGTCGAGGTTAGGGTTTTGAACTGGAGTCTCGGGGCAATGGGGAGCCAGTGAAGGGATTGACAGAGAGGAGAGGCCAGGAAATAGTGCGGGGACAGGTGGATTAGTCGGGCAACAGAGTTTAGGATACATTTGAGGAATGCAAGAGTGTTAGAAGGGAGGCCACAGAGCAGGAGGTTGCTGTCGTCAAGATGGGAGATAATGAAGGCATGCACTAGTGTTTTTGTAGATTTGTGGTTGAGGACTGTGCGAATCCGGGAGATATTTTTTCTTGGAGTCGGCATACTCCTCACCCTTATCCTCCTTCCTCCCACCATTCCGAGTGCCCTGAGACAACTTATCCCACACTTGGACACTCTGAAGAACTGTTTTGTTCATCTTTCCATTTATACATTCTGGCTTCTTGCTCGGTCCGCTCGGAAGTAGAAAGATCTTGGATATGTGGTTTGAAGGAGAGATTAGAGTCCAGAGTTACCCCAAGAGCTGTTCACTTTTATATTGATAGATTCAAGCAGGGCAACAGAAGATCGCATGTAGCAATTTAAGCAGCCATGGTGATCCGAAGGTGACGGTGGGAAAGTGCAATTACTGTCCCAAGAGGTGGATAATGATGAGACACAATGGACAGAAAGTCATGAGGAGGACAAGGGTGCAGAAGTGGAAGACGAAGCCGTGGACGATAAAGTTACTTACCCAACCTGGCAAGGGGACATGTACAAAGAGAACAGCAGCACACAGAGGGAGGGAGGCATGGCACCACAACAGGCAGGAACAAGCAGTGTGGTGGCCACAGACACAAGGCGGGAAACTGCTCCCCAGAACACCAACATGACGGAAGTTGCCAGTCCAACTGTTAGGTCTTCCCGGGTCTGGTTCTTTAGTCTGTTGTTTAGATAACCCCAAAAAGGCCATTTGCAACATCTGCCAGGCCAGCATCATCAAGAGCACCAAAACTACCAGCCTGACCACCACCGGCATGCTCAGGCACATGACAGCCAAGCACCCGACTAGCTGGGCCGAATGCCAAGATCCAGAAACAAGGTCTGCAGGTGACACCACTGCCTCTTCCACTGTTGTGCATGCAAGCCATTCCCCTGTCCATGGAGCAGTCAAAGGTGCCTCCTACCCTGCACCTGTCGTTGCAGACTTGCAACCATCACCGTTCACGTCCTTGTCCCTTTGTAGCGTTCAGTTGTCCCTACCCCAGTCCTTGGAATGCAAGCGCAAGTATGCAGCCAGCCACCCACCCACAGGCCACAATAGTAAACTGCCACATTTTTGGACTGCTTGCTTGTACTTGAAATGTGGCCTCTTAGGCTCGTGAAGATGAAAGTTTTCCACAACCTCATGGCGGCAGCGGCCAGGTGTCCAAACTCAGTTCCCAGCCGCCACTATATCTTTCAGTGTCGTCTCTGCCTTCACCATGCGCGGGTCCAAGAACATTACCCATGCCCTTCCCAGTTCACTTAAGTGGGAAGGACGGACTAACCACAAACACGTGGACAAGTGAATGTGGCCAGGGACGGTACATCTCACTGACACATGTCACTGAGTTAATATTGTGCTCGGTCTTCTAGACAACGACCAAATTATTCATGATGATAAAATGATTATTATTATTATTATGATGGTCGGATCATCCATCTCCTTAGCTTTGTGTTACTTGGAATGCAAGCGCAAGTATACAGCCAGCCAAACGCCCACCCACCCACAGGCCACAATACTAAACTGTCACATTTTGGGACTGCTTGCTTGCACTTGAAATGTTGCCTTTTAGGCTCATGGAGGCGGAAGTTTTCCATAATCTCAAGGCGGCGTAAGCCGGGTGTCCATACTCGATCTCCAGCCACCACTATTTTTACCTGTGTCATCTCAGCCTTCCACAGGCGCGGGTCCCAGAACATTATCCATGCCCTCTCCAGTGCACTTAGTGGGAAGGATTGCCTAACCACAAACACGTGGACAAGTGAATGTGGCCAGGGACCATTCAGCTCTCTGACAAATTCCACTGGGTTAATATTGTGGAAGCCGGGACACTGGGACGGAACACGTCCTCCCGATGAAGAGGATTGCAGGCCCTTGGTCAATCATGGTAGCCTCTACATTCTACAGCTCCTCTTCAGCCTCCATCTCCATCACTTGATTCACTTTTTCAGGACATATTCCAGATTATTTGTTAAACTTTCTGTGTGCCAATAACAATAAGCAGGACTGTATGCTTAGGCGACAAACTGCACACTGTTGCAGAGTTGTTGAAAGCTGTATCAGAGAACCTGGTGGCGGCTCTGAAGCTAGGAACGCTCACACACATACCATGCCTTGCCCATGTGCTCAATTTAGTGGTTCTACGGTTTCTCAATACCTACCTGGATCTGCAAGAGTGGCTTGTGAAAGTATGCCATGTACCCCGGAAAATGGCGCGTTCATAGAAGCGCCATCTTCTGGCGCTGTACCCAACTCATCCAGGGCCCTGATGCGGTGGCTCACTGGGTAATAAAGGGGTTAGGGCCAGCTTGGCATTATCAGCTGGCCCAAAGCCCGAAATTCATGGGGTCACGCCAATATTAGACATGACCACCATGAATTTCTAGTAAAGTCTTTAAAAAAAACACAACACCCAGAAAAAAGTCCTTTAATTGAAATAAACACACAATTCTTTATTGTTCTAAATTAAACCATACTTACCATCACGCCCATTCCAGCTGAAGCCAACGATCTCCTGAAATAAAAGAAAAATAATAAAGCAACATCATCCTTACCTTTCCATGGTTCCCATGACAGCTTCAGCTCTGCTACATCGAGATGACAGGCTGGACCGCAGCAGAACGCTGCCATCCAGCCTGTCATCCCGCAGACACTGAGAAGCGCAGGCTTGCTTGCGCTCCACAGTGTCTCTCTGTGAGGGCATCCAGATGAGCCGAGTTAATGTCCAATGAACTCGGCTCACCTCATGCACGTCACTGACAGCGTGGGAAAATTCTCCTGCACTCAGCGCTTCAGCGTGGGAGAATTCTCACACTGAAGCGCTGAGTGCAGGAGAATTCTCCCACGCTGTCAGTGACGTGCAGGAGGTGAGCTGAGTTCATTGGACATGAGCTCACCTTATGCACGTCACTGACAGCGTGGGAAAATTCTCCTGCACTCAGCGCTTCAGCGGGAGAATTCTCACGCTGAAGCGCTGAGTGCAGGAGAATTCTCCCACGCTGTCAGTGACGTGCAGGAGGTGAGCTGAGTTCATTGGACATGAGCTCACCTTATGCACGTCACTGACAGCGTGGGAGAATTCTCCTGCACTCACCGCTTCAGCTTGAGAATTTTCCCACGCTGTCAGTGACGTGCATGAGGTGAGCCGAGTTCATTGGACATGAACTCGGCTCATCTGGATGTCGTCACAGAGAGACGCTGAGCAGCGCAAGCAAGCCTGCACTTCTCAGTGTCTGCGGGATGACAGGCTGGATGGCAGCGTTCTGCTGCGGTCCAGCCTGTCATCTCGATGTAGCAGAGCTGAAGCTGTCGTGGGAACCATGGAAAGGTAAGGATGAGGTTGCTTTATTATTTTTCTTTTATTGCAGGAGATCGTTGGCTTCAGCTGGAATGGGCGTGATGGTAAGTATGGTTTAATTTAGAACAATAAAGGATTGTGTCTTTATTTCAATTAAAGGACTTTATTCTGGGTGTTTGTGTTTTTTTTTACTTTGACTATGGGTTTAGTAATGGGGGTGTCTTATAGACGCCTCTCCATTACTAACCTGGGCTTGATGTCAGCTGGCATTATAAGCTGACATCAACCCCAACCCTATTACCCCCTGCCACCGCACCAGGGCAGCGTGGAAGAGCGAGGCTAAGTGCCAGAATTGGCGCATCCTATGAATGCGCCATTTCTGGGGCGGCTGACGGCTGGTGTTTTTAGCCTGGGAGGGGGCCAATATTCATGGCTCCCTTCCTGGGCTATTAATATCAGCCCCCAGCTGTCTGCCTAGCCTTTGCTAGCTATTAAATTAGGGGGGACCCCACGTCATTTTTTTGGGGGGGTCCCCCATTTTAATAGCTAGTAAAGGCTATGTATTCAGCTGGGGGCTGATATTAGTAGCCTGGGAAGCTCCGTGGGTATTACCCCCTTCCCAGGCTTCAAACATCTGCCCCAGCCGTCTGCTTAACCTCCGCTAGAGCCTAAAATTAAGGGGAACCCCACGCCAATTTTTTTAATAATAAATCCTTTATTTTAATACTAAATGACAAGTACAGTAACCAACACTATCACTGTACTTCATATATATGTGACTGACATGTTTCTATCTATCTAATCTATGTGTGATGCTCTATCTTTCTGTTCTAAATTGTCGGGTACCGCTGCTGAATTGCCGGCCGGCTTTTTTTAAAGAGACAGTGCATGAAAACACTATTATTTTTTTAAATAAATCCTTTACACTAAATGACAAGTACAGTAAGCAACACTATCACTGTACTTATTATATATGTGACTGACATGTTTCTATCTATCTAATCTATGTGTGAAGCTCTATTCTTTCTGTTCTAAATTGTCGGGTACAGATGCTGAATTGCCGGCCGGCTTTTTTAAAGAGACGGTGCATGAAAACACTATTATTTTTTTTGATAAATCCTTTACACTAAATGACAAGTACAGTAAGCAACACTGTCACTGTGCTTCTTATATGTGTGACTGACATGTTTCTATCTATCTAATCTATGTGTGATGCTCTATTCCTTCTTGTCTAAATTGTCGGGTACCGGTGTATGCCGCTGCTGAATTTGCCGGCCGGCTTTTTTAAAGAGAGTGTTTTCTGAGCAGTTTGTCAGCTTTTGGACACCTTTGAAGGTGTTTTCTATGTGTTTCTATGTGTTTTTGTTTGCCTGCCATTGGTTTTAACGTTGTTCGACGGTGTTCTAAGGTGTTCGACGAACAGTTCGATGAACAGTTCCTCGAACATCCCGGTGTTCGACGAACCGAACCGAACCCGAACACTACGGGGGTGGCTCAACACTACTGATGAGTGGACATGGATGTCTGATATCTGTGCCATCCTCCAAAACTTTGAGGACTTTACCAAGATAGTGAGCAGTGATGACGCCATAATTAGCGTCACCATCCTGCTTCTCTGTCTACTGAAACGCTCGCTGCTCAAAATTAAAGAGGAGGCATTGCAAGCGGAGCAAGGAACTATACAGGGTGATGCTACTCAGCCCAGACTCATCTCATCTCAATGCGGATTTGGTGATAATGAGGAGGTGGAAGAGGAAGAGAACATAGACAGTCGTCCTCTTGGTGAGAACAGGGAAGTCTTGACTGTTGGCAGTGTGGCACACATGGCCGACCTTATGTTCCGCTGCCTTTACCATAACCATTGCGTTGTACGCATTTTGGGCATTACAGAAAACTGGCGTGGCACTAGAGAATTCTTGGAGATGGGGGTGTGAGGTTCTGATTAAGGAGGATGTCTGTCTTAGATCAGTTGCAGAACGGAGGGCACAGGAGGAGTGATACACAGAAATGAGGGATGAGATAAAGGGCGGTGCAGAACTATGGAGAGCTTGGTGGGTGAGAGAGATGAGTTTGTATTGTATTCTGTAGTGATTGATTGTTTAACCTAACCAGTGCAATGACTGGCACAGGGTAGAGGCGTTGGTGAAGCGGCTTGATAGAAATATGACCCTGGCTGCTGCATTCAGAAGGGATTGGTGAGGAGACAGTTTGTTTAGAAGTAGACCGATTAGAAGAGAGTTGCAGTAGTGAATAAGAGCAACAGTAAGAGTTTTTGCAGTATCAATAGTGAGAAAAAGTCGAATTCTGGAAGATGTTTTTAAGGTGCAAGTGACATGAGCGAGTGAGTGATTTTCCACGTTGAGTAAAGGAAAGTTGTGTGTCAAATATTTCTCCAAGACAGCAGGCGTGCCGAGTGGGAGTTATGGTGGCACCACCTAATGGAAATTGCAAAGTCAGGTATAGATAGGTTAGTAGAGGGAGGAAAACGAAGGAGTTCATTTTTGGAGATATTAAGTTGGGGCTCTTGTTGAAGAATTATAACAAAACAAAAAAATTCCCATCTGACAACGCTGGTGGCAAAGTTCACACTCAGACAGTTCATTGAACAACCAAGAAATACAAGCCAGGGAGACACAAACCAGATGCAGCAGAGGCAGTAGAACACAATCAAAGGTCTGGGACAGTTTTCTCAAACCCTCCCAGTGCCCAGGCCCTGATACACGGGGTACTCTGACAAGGAGGGAAAAGTTTTGGAAGATACTGAAGGACTACCTTGGTGACCATACCAGCATGCTCCATGATTCCTCTCTGTCTCTGTGCCTTACAACTGTTGGGTATCCAAGTTGGACATGTGGCATGAACTGTCTCTCTATGCCTTGGAAATCCTGGCCACTAGCGTTTCATCAGAGATGGCTTTTAGGGCCGCCAGGGGCATTATAACTGATAAAACTGATAGGCGCATCCGCCTGTCAACTGAAAATGCTGACAGGCTGACTCCTATAAAAATGAGCAAGGGCTGGATTGGGCCAGACTTCTCAACACCACCAGATGACAGCATCAAACATTAACTCAAATCCATTTGTTATTTTTGGGGGGTTTATTCCCATGCACCTCTTCACACCCCGTCATGGGTATATACTTCAGGAATTGTTCTATTTTATGTTGCCCTCCTCCTTTTCCTCATCCTCCACCACCATATCACCAGGTTGACCGTGATGCAACACCCACATAATTTTTTTAAGGGTGTTTCTGATTAGAGACGAGCGAATATTTCAATATTCGTTTCGGATTACAATCACTGTTTTTGCAATATTCGCCAATGAAATTGTCGAATATTCGCCGAACATTGCAGAACACCATTGGATTCAATGGGTCCAAAACCAAACGCATACACAACACCTTCAAATGGGACCAAAAGCTGCCAAAACACATCAATTTAGGAGCTGTCACCAAGAAAGTGCCATCAATTGACGCAGAGTACAAGTAGTATAATTATTATTATTTATTATTAAAGCGACATTTATTCCATTGCGCTTTACATATGAAAAAAGGTAACTGACTGGTACAAGAGCTGAGAGGACCCTGCCTGTGAGGGCGCACAAACAGTCTATAAGGGATGGGTGAGGATACAGTAGGTGAGGGTACAGCTGGTCATGCAGCGGTATGGTGGAGCGAAGGTTGCTGCAGGTTGTAGGCTTGTCGGAAGTGGTGGGTCTTCAGCTTCCTTTTAAAGGTTTCAACAGTAGGCGAGAGTCTGATATGTTGGAGTACAGAGTTAAAGAGTAGAAAGGATGCATGGGAGAAATCTTGTATGCAATTGTGGGAAAAGGACATAAGACGGGAGTAGAGAAGGAGATCTTGGGAGGATCGGAGGTTGCGTGCAGGTATGTACCGGGAGACTAGGTCACAGATATATGGAGACAGGTTGTGGATGGCTTTGCATGTCATGGTTACGGTTTTGAACTGAAGTCTCTGGCCAATGGGGAGCCAGTGAAGGTAATAAATAGACTCGAGCCAGTCCACAGTACAAATGCAGCCATAGAGTGTCCGGGAATCTTCCCACAGATTTTTCTTAGCCAGGGCAGCTTCTCGGCATGGTTGGACGGGCCCACAAGAGAATCGGAGACTCCTCCTGTGGGCCCTAGCTTCTCCTTCAGGAGACTTCATAGTGTAACGGGTCTGGGAGGCGGAACCTCTGAGCAACTATACAAGGGGGTGGTCCTTGTAAGGAAGCGGGTGGCTCCCAGGGAAGATGGGCAGGTAGTCACGGCAAGTGACGGGGACAGTCTCTGGGTAGAAGGGCAGGTAGTCACGGCAAGTGACAGGGACAGTCTCTGGGTAGAAGGGCAGGTACTCACGGCAAGTGACAGGGACAGTCTCTGGGTAGAAGGACAGCAGGCAGGTGGCTGGTGAGCGCTCCCAGGTGAGCGGGCAAGAGTCTTTGGACAGGCAGGTGGTCACAGCAAGTGACGGCAGAGCCTCCAGATAGGCTAGCAGACAGGTAGCAGGTGAGCGCTCCCAGGTGAGCAGGCAAGAGTCTCTGGACAGGCAGGTGGTCACGGCAAGTGATGGCGGAGCCTCCAGGTAGGCTAGCAGGCAGGTAGCAGATGAGCGCTCCCAGGTGAGCGGGCAGGCTGGTCCATAGACAGACTGACAGGTGACGGAAGGCAGACCGTCGGACCGCAGGCTTGCAAGCAGGTAAACGGATATCAGGCAGGTATCAAGCAGGAATCTGGCAGGTGACTGGCAGGTAACTGGTAAAGGGACCTGAGGGCTGAAGCAGAGTGAAGGCTTTGCAACAACATTGCTCGGGCACCTCCATTTTGGAGGAGGTGCCTTATATATGGTGAAGTCCTCCGGCCATTGGCCGGGGACTCCTTAGGACGGCGTGCGCGACCCCTTTAAGAGAGGGGGAGCGCGCGCGCCCTAAGCACCGTGGCCGGGAAGCAGCGCGCGCTGCCAGCAGGGTGGGAGGAAGACGCTGGGCACGGAGCGGAGAGGTGAGGGGAACAGCGTCCCTGCCTAGCAGGAGGCAGGGACGCCGACGCTACAGTACCCCCCCCTTTAGGCCCCCCCTTTTTTAGGCCAGAGAGAAATTTATCAAGGATGAGAGGGGCATGGATGTTCTCCCGAGGCTCCCACGATCTCTCCTCAGGACCAAACCCCTTCCAATCTACCAGAAAAAAGGTTTTTCCTCTTACCCTTTTGGTGGCCAGAATGTTCTCTACCTCAAACTCGTTCTCAGTGGAAACCGGAGCAGGAGGCGTACCTGTAGACTTGGAAAAAGAGTTAAGTACCACGGGTTTGAGGAGAGATACATGGATGGAGTTAGGAATCCGTAGGTTGGCCGGGAGTTTCAATTTATAGGCCACCGGATTGATCTGTTTGATAACTTCCAGTGGGCCGATGAACCGAGGCCCTAACTTGTAGGAAGGAACCTTGAGCCGGACATACTTGGACGAGAGCCAGACTTTATCTCCAGGACAGAATTGTGGAGGATCCAGGCGTTTTTTGTCAGCGTGTTTTTTCATCCGCTCGGATGACTGAAGGAGTGCGGATCGGGTACTCTCCCAAATGGAGGAGAATTCGCTAACGAGAGATTCCGCAGCCGGATTGTCCACCGAGGTGGAGACGGGAAACGGGATCCGAGGATGCTGACCGAAGACTACAAAAAACGGGGATTTGGAGGAAGATTCGCTCTCGTGATTATTGTAAGAGAACTCGGCCCATGGTAGGAGATCCACCCAGTCCGAATGGTGGGCATTAACGAAGTGCCGGAGGTAACTGGCCAGGTTCTGATTGATCCACTCCACTTGACCATTGGACTGTGGATGGTAAGCGGAGGAGAAGTCCAGAGTGACGTCAAGCAACTTACATGTGGCTCTCCAGAAGCGTGAGGTGAACTGAACCCCACGATCTGACACGATGTTGGGGGGCAGGCCATGGAGACGGAAGATGTGGCGGATAAAGTCTTTAGCCAGTTCGGGTGCAGACGGGAGACCCGGCAGGGGAATGAAGTGCGCCATCTTGGAAAAGCGATCAGCGACCACCCAAATGACCGTACAACCGGCAGAGACAGGGAGATCCGTTATAAAGTCCATAGCTATATGCTGCCACGGGGCAGCAGGTACTGGAAGAGGAAGGAGGCGACCGGCTGGCAGGTGTCTCGGAACTTTGTTGCGGGCACAAGAAACACAGGCAGAAACAAAGTCTATTACATCCTTGTGCAGGGAAGGCCACCAGTAATGCCGGGTAATGAGCTGGAATTTAGATTCACGGGGGCCACTTGCATTATTCTGGCGGGATCAATGATGTGCTTAGGTTCCTCCTCTAGATCAGATACCAGGAAGGATCGGGACAAGGCGTCAGCTTTGATGTTTTTGTCTGCCGGGCAAAAATGAAGAACAAAATCAAAGCGGGCAAAAAACAAGGACCACCGGGCTTGGCGCGGGTTAAGTCTCTGGGCACTCTGGAGGTAAGCTAAGTTCTTGTGATCCGTGTAGATTATTACCGGGTGAAGAGCCCCCTCGAGCAGGTAACGCCACTCCTCCAGTGCCAGCTTAATGGGTAACAATTCTCAGTCTCCGATAGAATAATTGCGCTCAGAAGAGGAGAAGAGTTTGGAGAAAAAAACGCAGGTTACCATTCTTTCAGAAGATGACTTTTGGGTAAGTACCGCCCCGGCTCCGGAGGAGGAAGCGTCAACTTCTAGGAAGAATTGTTTGTTGCCGTCCGGACGATGCAGCACAGGGGCGGAGGAGAAAGCCTGTTTTAAGGAAAGAAAGGCCTCCTCAGCTTCGGGCGGCCATTTTCTGAGATTAGTGCCCTTACGGGTGAGCGCAGAGATAGGGGCAGTCCGGGAAGAGAAGTGCGGTATGAAGAGGCGGTAATAGTTGGTGAAGCCCAGGAACCGCTGAATAGCCTTGAACCCCTCTGGTCGGGGCCACTTCTGGATGGCAGACAGTTTCTCAGGATCCATTTGTAGGCCGGTCTGAGAGATTATGTAGCCCAGAAATGGAAGAGAGGTCTGTTCAAAGATGCACTTCTTATATTTAGCGTAGAGGTGATTCTGCCTGAGCCTGAGCAGGACCTGACGAACATCCCTCCGGTGAGTAGGAAGGTCCGGAGAGAAGACCAAGATGTTGTCCAGGTACACCACCACGCAGGAGTAGAGAAGGTCACGGAAGATGTCATTGACCAACTCTTGAAAGACGGCAGGAGCATTACAGAGACCGAAGGGCATTACAAGGTACTCATAGTGGCGATCCCGGGTGTTGAATGCCGTCTTCCACTCATCCCCTGACGGATACGGACCAGGTTATACGCCCCACGGAGATCCAGTTTGGTGAAGATTCTAGCCCCCCTCAGACGGTCAAATAATTCAGGAATGAGTGGGAGGGGGTATTTATTCTTCACTGTAATCTGGTTAAGGCCTCTATAATCTATACATGGACGGAGTGAGCCGTCCTTCTTTTTGACGAAGAAGAAGCCTGATCCCGCCGGGGAGGTAGACTTCCGGATAAATCCCCGGGCCAGATTCTCCTCAATATATTCTGACATGGACCGGGTCTCTGCAGTGGACAAAGGGTAAATACGCCCATGGGGAGGAGTAGAGGCGGGTATCAAGTCGATTGGGCAGTCGTATGGTCTATGAGGGGGTAATGTGTCTGCTTCTTTTTTATTGAAGACATCCGCATAAGACCAATAGGGAACCGGTAGACCGGGTAGATTGACTGGGATAGGAGAAGGACGAGCAGGATGAACGGGAACTAGACAAGTCTTATGGCAGTCCTGTCCCCAGCGAAGGACTTCTCCGGTCTGCCAGTCAAGCACGGGTGCATGTTTCTGGAGCCAAGGTAGGTCTAGCAAGAGTGCGTGAGAGAGTCCAGGCAGAACATGAAAGGAGATGCTCTCAGAATGCAGCATTCCCACCTGTAGAGTTAGAGATTTGGTGATGAGTTGGATGGGATGTGGTAAGAGGCCCCCATCCACGGCGGCGACAGATAAAGGTACGGCCAGAGGTTTAGTGGGAATACGGTATTTCTCTACCAGGGATTGAGAGATGAGATTTCCAGCAGCTCCTGAGTCAAGTTGAGCCAGTTCAAAATAGCGGTTCTCTCCGCAGATGATAGAGACTGACAGCATCAGGGATGGAGAGGGTTTACTTTTGTCTAGGGCGACCTCTCTGAGCGATCCTAGACACAGGCGTTTCCCGACCTCTCTGGGCAGGAACGGATCCGGTGCTCCTTACTGCCACAGTAGAAGCAGCTCCCCTCGGCACGGCGTAAGTCTTGACGGGTTTTGACCATCTTGGTCTGGTCGACCTGCATAGGCTCAGGTGAGTGTGCCTGGGGAGTAACGGAGGGAGTGACGGGTTTCTGGAAGGTAGGAGCTAGACGTGGAAACCTCCTCTCACGGGTGACCTCTTTGGCGCGCTCCTGGAACCGGATGTCAATCCGGGTGGCAAGTGTTATTAAGTCGTCGAGAGTGGTAGGAATGTCCCGACCGGCGAGTTCATCTTTAATATGGCCGGACAGACCCTCCCAGAAGACAGACACCAGGGCGTCATTATCCCAGGCCAGCTCCGAAGCAAGGGTACGGAACCGTATGGCATATTGGCCTACGATGAGATCTCCTTGATGGAGGCGTAGCAGAGATGATGCGGATGAGGTCTTCCGTCCGGGTTCGTCAAAGACTTTCCGGAAAGTCGTGAGAAAGGCTGGCAGGTCGGACACCAGTGGGTCTCCTCTCTCCCATAGAGGATTTAGCCAAGCCAGAGCCTCCCCCGTGAGGTGGGACATGATAAAGGCTACTTTGGACCGGTCAGAGATAAACTGGTGGGACAAAAGTTCAAAGTGCAGGGTGCACTGGTTTATGAAGCCCCGAGCTTGAGCGGAGTCACCTCCAAAGCGAGGAGGTGCAGAAAGCCGGGGTCCGGGGCAGGATACCATGGTATTGGTGGGCAACGGCGCTGCCGGGTTGCGAGTCATGACACTAGCGGTGGTAGCTGGTGGAGCAGTCAGAGTGTCCAGGCGAGAGTTGACATTCCGCAGGTGACTCAGGATGGACTCCTGTTGGGACCTCTGACGGGACAGTTCATGACATAGATCCGAGAGCGAGGGAGCTTGGGTGCCACCGGGTTCCATGGCCCGAGCAAACTGTAACGGGTCTGGGAGGCGGAACCTCTGAGCAACTATACAAGGGGGCGGTCCTTGTAAGGAAGCAGGTGGCTCACAGGGAAGACGGGCGGGTAGTCACGGCAAGTAACAGGGACAGTCTCTGGGTAGAAGGGCAGGTAGTCACGGCAAGTGACAGGGACAGTCTCTGGGTAGAAGGGCAGGTACTCACGGCAAGTGACAGGGACAGTCTCTGGGTAGAAGGACAGCAGGCAGGTGGCTGGTGAGCGCTCCCAGGTGAGCGGGCGAGAGTCTTTGGACAGACAGGTGGTCACGGCAAGTGATGGCAGAGCCTCCAGGTAGACTAGCAGGCAGGTAGCAGGTGAGCGCTCCCAGGTGAGCGGGCAAGAGTCTCTGGACGGGAAGGTGGTCACGGCAAGTGACGGCAGAGCCTCCAGGTAGGCTAGCAGACAGGTAGCAGGTGAGCGCTCCCAGGTGAGCAGGCAAGAGTCTCTGGACAGGCAGGTGGTCACGGCAAGTGACGGCGGAGCCTCCAGGTAGGCTAGCAGGCAGGTAGCAGATGAGCACTCCCAGGTGAGCGGGCAGGCTGGTCCATAGACAGACTGACAGGTGACGGAAGGCAGACCGTCGGACCGCAGGCTTGCAAGCAGGTAAGCGGATATCAGGCAGGAATCAAGCAGGAATCTGACAGGTGACTGGCAGGTAACAGGCAGGAATCTGGCAGGTGACTGTCAGGTAACTGGTAACGGGACCTGAGGGCTGAAGCAGAGTGAAGGCTTTGCAACATCATTGCTCGGGCACCTCCATTTTGGAGGAGGTGCCTTATATATGGTGAACTCCTCCGGCCATTGGCCGGGGACTCCTTAGGACGGCGCACGCGGCCCCTTTAAGAGAGGGGGAGCGCGCGCGCCCTAAGCACCGTGGCCGGGAAGCAACGCGCGCTGCCAGCAGGGCGGGAGGAAGACGCCGGGCACGGAGCGGAGAGGTGAGGGGAACAGCGTCCCTGCCTCCTGCCGACGCTACACATAGCACAAACTTTACAGGTCGTGATGATGATACAGGCCACCATCTCCTTAGTTTGCTGCTGGTAGTTTTCTGTGGTAATCAGCTTGCTTGGAATATTTCCAGGTGTTTAGTATTGGCACCCAGTACCAGAAGCGAAGCCATCCACAATTTCCTTCTTAGGAATTTTATTTGGTAGACTGAGTGGCTGCCCAAATACATTAGTTTCTCACAAAGGAACTGAAGATACTGAGTGACAGCAGGTGCAAGTTTCTCCAGCATGTTAGATATCAGAGGGTTTCCCCTCAGTAAAAAAGCAGCCATAGAGTGTCGAGGAAACTTCACACAGACTTTTTGTAGCCAGGGCTGCTTCTCGGCAGGGTTGGACGGGCCCACCAGAGAATCCCCAGGTGGGCCCTGGCTTCTCCATTAGGAGAGTTCATGATAGCGCAAACTTTGCAGCTGCTATGGGGCTCTTGAGTGGGGGAGAAAGGTGGGCCCTCAGAATCAAATCCTCTGGTGGGCCCAATGTTCTTCAGACTGACACTGCTTCTCGGTGAGAGTTGTATTTCACCACAGCCATATTCTTTAGCTCGGTGAAGGGACTGGCATAGAGGGAAACCGTATCTACTCTGGCTGTCATTTCTCCGCCACCAGGTTCCGGCCATTGTCACACACGACCATGCCTGGCTGTATGTTCAGTGGTGAGAGCCACAGATGAGGCTGCTATGTTACAGCTTTCAACAACTCTGCAGCAGTGGGCGGTTTGTCACCTAAGCATTAAGCATGTTATCTTCAGCACAGCCTGTTGCCGCTTGGCCAAGGCAGTGCTGCAGTGCTTCCAGCTTGTGACTGATGTGCTAATTTCGGAGATGGAGGCCGAACAAGAGGAGGAGGTGCAGGAGCCGAACAATGTGATTACATTGAGGTTACATTGGCGAGTCTGGTTTTTATACTAAAGAAAGATCCTACTGTGTTTTAATTTTTTATTTATTTTACGTCTCATCAAATGTGTTTTGGAGTTGTTCCTAATTTTTGGCAGCCCTTGAAATTGCTGCATATGCAATAACAGTATAGGAGACCCACTCCTTAATAATGGGAAGGACAATTCAAATAGATTCTATATTCTAGAATATTAACTGTCTTATCTGAAATTCTTTTATGGGTGAGGTATAGCAGTATGGATAGCATATTACACCGATCCAGACAGGTATTATTGCCTTATACTGCGTGCTGCTGGTGCTGCCCAAAAACATTTAAAATCTATTCCATTCCCTATCGATAACGCTGTTAGCTGCATTTACAATAGGGACAGGTTCTGCTAGGTGGTATCATCACCAGCTACAGATGAGTGTTCATTCTGGTTGCATCAATGTCTTTCACCATCCATAACTTTTTTTTTTCTAATTTATTTGGCCTTATATACAAGTCATTACCCTGGAAAGAATGTTTCTAAACATTTTTTCCATTTTAGCTTGTTTTTTGTATGTTTTTTTTTATCAGTCCATAAAAGTGGCGTAATACTCTGACAACATTGATCACAGGTATGCTATTTGTCAGTGGCCATCTGTGAATAAGTTTTAACCCACAACCCCACAACTGCAATACTGTAAATGGACTGTAATATTTGATATGCCCACAAAAATTGCTGGATTATTAGGGCAGTCATATGGGATGTCTGATGTCCATGGTTTCAGGCAGCCATATTTAAAATCACACACCTCCAATGTAGATTGACGCCGCCTGAAGAAGGCAACGCCCAACACGCGGTCCAT
Source organism: Phyllobates terribilis (assembly GCF_046119375.1). Classification (NCBI taxonomy): domain Eukaryota; kingdom Metazoa; phylum Chordata; class Amphibia; order Anura; family Dendrobatidae; genus Phyllobates; species Phyllobates terribilis. The sequence continues at coordinate 878,791,987 of NW_027362761.1, forward strand.
GTGTGGAAGTCCATAGAGTACAGTCCTCTGCCCAGGTATATATTCTTGCCAAATATGTATCCACACTTATTCTGTGTTACTATTAGGTGATCTCTTCATGTGGTGTTTATCCACATATATACACAATGACCTAATATTCCCAAGTGCCTTAAGTAATATAGACCTGACCTTTGGAGCTTATGGGATTTCAGCATGATGGCACTGGATAATAGACACTGAGCTACAGGACATTAGTTAAATATATATTTTTGTGGGCTTCCTTTCATTATGGACCGTGTTGATCCTACTTATGATGGATTTTTAACAATGTATGTATCTGCACCTCTCATACTAGATGTCTATTTCTGATTTTAATGAAATTATAAAAAAAGGTTAATTTTTATTATGAACACTTTTTGGGCTGTGTTTGATCACATGTTTTTTCTTCAATTGAATCCTTATGTATAGCGGTCTTCCCATACTTACATCATTGGGTGCAAGCTAGTTAGCTTTAAGTCTAGAATATTATGCACCTGTTGAGAAATTTATCTTGTATTATCTTTTCCGTGTTATGCATCGGTTTTTTGTTCCCAACAGTGATGGATTTTAGAGCCAAGGAACAGACATGGCTCGGCCAAATGGATCAGATGTTTGGCGTGAGCGGTGCGGAACCACGGGTAGAGGGCGATCAAAGTTGGGACAAACAGGTTCAGTCCATACAGGGTCTTTTGGTGAAACGCACGAAGCTGTGGTGGAATAGGGCATTTCTACAGAGGTACATCACCAACAAACTAATTCCAAGAGGACTGAGAGTGCGGGTCATTCCGACCTTTGTGGTAGATGATAACGACTTTATTTCTAATTGGGAGGCCCTCTGTAACACGTGCTCCCTGGGATTTATGCAGCTATTAATACAACATAACAGTAAGGCTATTTTAGCCCTCGATGAATCTATTGATGTAGCACAAAATTTACTTAGGACTACTTGCCCCAGTGATAAACTTCAGGAGTTTGATATACAAGTGGAAAAAAATCTTGACTTATGTGTTAAAAAACTACAGAATAACCAGTCATCCAAAATGGCAAGAGATCAACGTGATTTTACATCTAACACAGTATATAATTGGAGGAAACCCACTATTCAACCTGCGGTCGGACAACGATCATCTTCCATTACATCACTTTCATCCCTCAGTGATTCATCTGGTATGACGCCCCTATCTAGTACTACGAGGTCAGGACTGAGCTTTAAGAGGACACGTAACACCAATTTTCATCCATATAGATGCAGACTCTATCAACAGTCGCCCGTGGACAGTGGGGATAATAAGGTAATTAACCTGAGTAGCTATAAACTAACTGATACTGACCTTACATTGTTGAGTAGGGGTCTCTCCTTCTCACCTAAAAGTAATTTTGATGCTTTTACTGCTGTGAAAGACCTTCATTTGTTTGCAAGGTCTCTGCTGCTCAAAAAACATTTTTTTAATGATGAACAATTTAATCTCTTCCCGACAGAAGAAGAGCAGATAGCCTTGCGAACATTGGAGGAACTCTATAGTGAACATAATTTGGAAGAGGGAGGTAAGATCCCTACATCAATTAAGGTCAAATCTAAAAAATTCCCCCCAATGTCCACGTGCGCTAATATAGATCTGTTCATCCAAGTGGTAACGAAGGAGTTCGAACGCATTCCGCGCTACATACAGAGAGACAACCTCACTAGAGATGAGCGTGGTCACCTGAGAGCCCTTCAGAACCTCCCTGATGTAGTGCTGAAGCTGGCTGACAAGGGTGGCAACATTGTACTGTGGCCAAGGGATATGTATGAGAGGGAGGCCTTTAGACAGCTTAATAATCAAACTTGTTATAAACGTCTGACATTCAATCCTTTGGCCTCCTTTTCTCTTCAACTATCCAAAATCATCAATCAAGCGACAGTCAATGGGGTCATCACGAGGGAACTGGCTTCAGCACTACTAGTCAGCGAACCTATGGTGTCTACGTTTTATTTGTTGCCGAAAGTGCACAAAAACATGTTCTCACCACCTGGACGTCCTATTATTTCCGGATCCGGAAATTTCTTAGAAAATGTCAACCGATGGATTGATAGTAAACTTCAACCTTTGGTGGAATGTTTGCCATCATTCCTCTTAGATACAGGTGAATTACTCAAGAGAGTGGATGGGCTATGCCTAGATCCAGAAATGATTCTAGTGACAGGAGACGTAGAGTCACTATATACAAGTATTAAACCTGTAGATGGCCTAAGGGCATCTGCCTTTTTTCTCAAAACATCTAATTTATCTAGTGACATGATTAAGTTGGTGATGGACCTCCTGGAATTTTCCCTGACCCATAACTTTTTCACCTTTAAGGGATTCTTCTACCTGCAGCTCCAGGGCACTGCTATGGGCGCAGCTTTTGCGCCGGCATACGCTAATCTTTTCCTGGGGCTGTGGGAGAAGGATCTCACCCTGCCAGATCGGCGGGAGTCTATGGACCGCTTCCCCTTTTGGACGCGCTACATTGATGATATCCTGCTGATCTGGCAGGGTAGCCTTGAGGACTTGGTGGCATTTATGCCATCCCTCAATGACAATGATATGAACATTCATATCACATATATATGGGACAAGGACTCGGTAAATTTACTGGATGTGACCCTCACCAGAGATCGAGATAACTGCCTACAAACTAATATTTATAGAAAAGATACCTCCACGAACATGTTGCTTCATGCGACATCTTCTCATCCTCCCTATATGATTCAATCTGTACCGACTGGACAATTTCTACGTCTTCGTAGACTTTGTTCCAATGATAATGACTTCGTCAGACAGGCTGTAGACATGAAAAAAAGATTTTATGAAAGGGGATACAGTAAGCGTATGGTCAAAAGGGCATACCATCGGGCCAAGCATTCTGAAAGACATGACTTATTATATAAGGTTAAGACCCCCAAGGTGGAGAATAAAGTAAGATTTGTAACTAATTACCATGCACAGTTTGGACGGATGAGGGAATGCCTGAATAAGGCTTGGCCAATTCTAATGGTAGATCCTATACTATCAAAAATTCTTCCCGACCATCCGTCCATGACTGTGCGTCGCTCTAGAAATCTCTGCGACCATCTAGTACACAGCCATTACCAGAATGAACCGGAAACTACTATCTTTGGTGCCTCTAGTCCTGAGTGTGGAAGCTTTCCATGCGGTCGTTGTGTTGCCTGCCCTAACGTGGAACAAATAAATAACTTCTCCAATGCAGCTGGTACCAATATATATGCTTTCAAGAGTTGCATTACCTGTACCTCACGATATGTCATCTACTATGCCACATGTCCTTGTGGATTAATTTATGTTGGCCTAACAACTCGCCAACTTAAGGTGAGAGTAAAGGAGCACGTGCGGGGTATTTTGGCGGCCGTCGACTGTGTGAATGTGTCCACACTCAGGACTATACCGAGACACTTTAAACAATGTCATGACTGCGATAGTTCCCTTCTGAAAGTTAGGGGAATTGATACACTTAAGGTTGGAATCCGGGGAGGTAAACTAAGTGAACGTCTGGCTCAGTTAGAGTCCAGATGGATCTGGAAATTGGGAACAGTACATCCTTATGGACTGAACGAGAGTCTCAGCTTTGCTCCTTTTCTTTGATCCCCCTCTACCTGTCCCATACAATTGTTGATTTGATTTTGGTTTTAATTTCACTTTTATTCTTTTTAGTTTCATCCATCGTCATTACTTGCTGCATTCTTTTTGCAGTGATATGACTCTATGAAATTCGGCCTGCCACTAGTGATGAAGTGGGGAGAAGAAGAGTATTTTTACTTACCTGGAAACGTCTTTTGTCATACCTGTTCCTCTCAGTCTCCCATATATTGATATGCTATGGTTTTCTGACATGGATATGTCTGTGTATGTTTCATGTTAATATTCGAGCCTTACGTTGCCGTATATACTTGGTGGAGGTCCCAGGCAGAACCATATTGGCTTTGTGGTCTGGGTTGGGGAGTCCCGCCAACTGTTTGTGTGGAAAATCCGCACCATTTTTAACTGTGCTTAGTATGGGCATGCACTTTATCTGGCAATTGTGCCCATGACAGATGGTTGCATATATATGACCCTACTTTAACAAATACGATAAAGCATGACTGAAGATACGTTAGATATTCGCATGACTATAAATATGGTGACTTTGGACCTGCTAGTATTGTTCTGCGACCTATGGTGGATTCTTATCTGTAAATTATACTATACCATAGATATATTTAATGTACTACAAATATATGGCTTGTCAGTAATGGAATCACCCATGAGCCGCAGCGGTACATGAAATTAATTGTATTACTATATATGAAATATTGTTCCAATATATGATGTCTGTATATGAAGAATTGTATGGGACATATTGACTGGTGACCGTTTAGGATGTTGAGTTAACCATATGAGAAATGGATATCAGGGGGTGATAGTTTGCTGCGAGATATGTATTGCCATATGTTCGTGTATGCACTATATGTCGGAGGCCGTGTGGACTGGTACGCGCTGGTGTCGGTGGTTGTCATGGCGCCCAGTGCTGCTTGGCGTCTCGATGCAAGGACCTGTGGAGTCACGTGGGCCCACGTGACCACCGCGTGATCCACCGTATGACGCCGACGTCACTGGTTGCCCTGGCGACGGCGACGCTATGCACGTCAAGAGAAGTCCTCCCACCTCATCCCATTGGCCGGCTCCATATTTAAAATCACACACCTCCAATGTAGATTGACGTCCCCTGAAGAAGGCAACGCCGAAACGCGCGTTGGGGAGGACGCGCGGTCCATGTGTGGAAGTCCATAGAGTACAGTCCTCTGCCCAGGTATATACTCTTGCCTAGATATGTATCCACACTTATTATGTGTTACTATTAGGTGATCTCTTCATGTGGTGTTTATCCACATATATACACAATGACCTAATATTCCCAAGTGCCTTAAGTAATATAGACCTGACCTTTAGAGCTTATGGGATTTCAGCATGATGGCACTGGATAATAGACACTGAGCTACAGTACATTAGTTAAATATATATTTTTGTGGGCTTCCTTTCATTATGGACCGTGTTGATCCTACTTATGATGGATTTTTAACAATGTATGTATCTGCACCTCTCATACTAGATGTCTATTTCTGATTTTAATGAAATTATAAATAAAGGTTAATTTTTATTATGAACACTTTTTGGGCTGTGTTTGATCGCATGTTTTTTCTTCAATTGAATCCTTATGTATAGCGGTCTTCCCATACTTACATCATTGGGTGCAAGCTAGTTAGCTTTAAGTCTAGAATATTATGCACCGATTGAGAAATTTATCTTGGTTTCAGGCAGTCACCTAATAGTATGATATTTGTCAGCGACCAAGTGTCAATTGGTTCAACAAAACACAGGTGGCTGACCTTAAATGGAGTGGAATATTTGGCACGCTCCACAAAATTTCTGTATTATTACTGCAGTCATATGGATCACGTGTGTCTGATCATTGTAAAAAGTTCCTCTGCTTCCACAATACAGTAGTGTGAATACAAGTAAAAAAATCTGGCTGTATTCTGCAAACAAGCAAATGGAGCAGTAAAATGGTGAACACTGACACACTGATACAAACTGTGAATGGAGGACAATATTTTCCACTTTCACTACAAATAGCTGGATTTGTACCAGAGTTATATGTGATACATCTGACGGACACCCACGGTTTTAAATAGCGGGCCTCTAGTTTACTAATACTATTCTTCACAGCGACCCCATGTGAATAGCTTCACTGACACACTGCTACAAAATGTAAATGGAGGTCAGAAATGGCTGAATTTGGAACGCAGTTATGAGATGCGTCTGACAGAGAACCACGGTTTTAAATAGCGGGCCTGTAGTTTACTAATACTATTTTTCACCGCAACCTCATGTGAATAGCTTGACCGACACACTGCAACAAACTGTAAATGGAGGCCGGAAATGACTGAATTTGGACCACAGTTATATGTGATATATCTGACGGACAACCACAGTTTTAAATAGCGGGCTTGTAGGTTACTATTTTTCACAGTGACCACATGAGAATAGCTTCACTGACACACTGCAACAAACTGTAAATGGAGGCCAATATTTTCCACGTTCGCTACACATTTCTGGATTTTTATCGCTGTAATATGGAAAAGATCTGGCTGTATTCTACAGTGCTAACAAGCAAATGGAGCAGAAAATGGTGTACTCTGGATTGCTTTTTAAGCAAATAATCAGGATTAAGATAAAAAAAATTAGCCCTGGCACCTGATACCTGAGCCTATGTCTACGAATATCTGTAACAGCAGGATCAGTCAGACCGTGCAATGGACCTTCTTGTGCTGTATGCACTGCAGTTTTCCACATACCCTGCCTGCCTTGCTTTTTAAGCTAATTACCAGGATTGAGATAAAAAAAATTAGTTCTGGCCCCTGATATCTGGGGCTATGTTTACAAATATCTGTAACAACAGCAGCAGTAGACAAAATGTGCAATGGACCCTCTTGTGCTGTATGCACTGCAGTCTGCCACAAACCCTGCCTGCCTAACTCCTGCTATCACCACTGAATATATGCAGCTGGATTAGTCCTCAGAATAACTGTTAGTTCAGATGTATATATGCTGTGGAATACTTTTACTATCTATAAACAAGCAAATCTCTCCCTGACTCAGCAGCAGCTCTCCCTACTCTGCCTGTTTCCGGGGTAGACTGTGACGAGCCTAGCGTCACCGAGTCTTAAGTAGACCCGATGATGTTATGCGGCCAGCCAATCACTGTAATGCCGCAACCAACATGGCTATGGCATTACAGTGCGTGGCAAGCAATCCCTGCATGTTCATTGGCTCTCTAAAGAGCACCAAACATGCAGGGCGGAGACCCGAGCTCCCGCCCGAGCAACCCGGAAATACTCGACGAGCGCCGAGCTTGACGAGCACAGTGATGCTCGGGCGAGTACCAAATAGTGGCAAACATGTTCGCTTATCACTATTTTCTATCTCTTATTCCCACGGTGGACAGGCCTAATAAAATGGGGCAGTACCAGAAGGCCCTTGTTGCAAAATTATTAAAAAAATTTCCATCTGAAAATGCTGGCGGCAGAGGTCACAGTTCGTTGGACAACCAAGGAGTACAGGCGAGAGAGATACAAATCCAATCCAGAGGCAGGGCAACACTGTCAAAGTTCTGGGACAGTTTTCTCAGACCCTCCCATCGCACAGGCCCTGATTCCCGGGGTACTCTCACAAGGAGGGAAAAGTTTGGGAAGATACTGAAGGAGTACCAACATCCTCCGTGATTCCTCCATGCAAAACCAGGTGAGGAACAATCAGAGAAAAGGTATAATAGAAACAAGTGCACCAATTCTGCATTTATCACCCATTCCTTTGGCTCCCACTCCTGAGAAAAAATACTGACCGAATACTGACCAAATACTGATAGTGGGGCCATGGCATAAGGCAGAAAGTTCCAAATGGGGTAGATGGATTATGCAGATGGTTAAGATATAACAGATGCTACTGAGTATAATGAGTGTCAGCTACCATTGAACTAAGTCCCAATCTCAAAAGCAGATGTCATATAGTGCAGTAGATGAGTTCAACAAATCAGGTACTTAATACACCCAGAATAGAGACACTTGTGTCCTTTGGTATGTTGTATCCAAAAAGTCTTAGTCTTAATAATCCTCATGGGCTAGAAGTAGAAGATGGAGAGTATTGTACCTCGTTCTGATGGCGGATGGCGGATCACCCTTCCGCATGCAAGTACTTGATTCAGGAGGATACCATATGGTGGAGCGATGTCTCGGCCGGCGGCATTCACTCTGTTCGACTCCTCCGATGTCTCTACACTGTCTAAAGCATTACATAAGATATACAGTGGGTACGGAAAGTATTCAGACCCCTTTAAATTTTTCACTCTTTGTTTCAATGCAGCCATTTTCTAAAAAGTTAATTTTTTTTTCTCATTAATGTACACTCTGCACCCCATCTTGACTGAAAAAAAACAGAAATGTGTAAATTTTTAAAAAAATTTATTAAGAAAGAAAAACTGAAATATCACATAGTCATAAGTATTCAGACCCTTTGCTCAGACACTCATATTTAAGTCACATGCTGTCCATTTCCTTGTGATGGTTCTACTCCTTCATTGGACTCCAGCTGTGTTTAATTAAACTGATAGGACTTGATTTGGAAAGGCACACACCTGTCTATATAAGACCTCACAGCTCACAATGCATGTCGACCAAATGAGAATCATGAGCTCAAAGGAACTGCCCAGTGAGCTCAGAGACAGAATTGTGTCAAGGCACAGATCTGGCCAAGGTTACAAAAGAATTTCTGCAGTACTCAAGGTTCGTAAGAGCACAGTGGTCTCCATAATCCTTAAATGGGAGAAGTTTGGGACCACCAGAAGTATTCCTAGACCTGGCCTTCCAGCCAAACTGAGCAATCGTGAGAGAAGAGCCTTGGTGAGAGAGGTAAAGAAGAACCCCAAGATCACAGTGGCTGAGCTCCAGAGATGTAGTAGGGAGATGGGAGAAAGTTCCACAAAATCAACCGCAGCCCTCCACCAGTCAGGCCTTTATGGCAGAGTGGCCCGACGGAATCGTCTCCTCAGTGCAAGACATATGAAAGCCAGCATAGAGTTTGCTCAAAAACACATGAAGGACTCCCAGACTATGAGAAATAAGATTCTCTGGTCTGATGAGATGACGATAGAACTTTTTGGTGATAATTCTAAGCGGTATGTGTGGAGAAAACCAGGGACTGCTCATCACCTGCCCAATACAATCCCAACAGTGAAACATGGTGGTGGCAGCATCATGCTATGGGGGTGTTTTTCAGCTGCAGGGACAGGACGACAGGTTGTAATTGAAGGAAACATGAATGCAACCAAGTACAGAGATATCCTGGATGAAAACCTCTTCCAGAGTGCTTTGGACCTCAGGCTTGGCCGAAGGTTCACCTTCCAACAAAACAATGACCCTAAGCACACAGCTAAAATAACAAAGGAGTGGCTTCAGACCAAATCTGTGACCATTCTTGACTGGCCCAACCAGAGCCCAGACCTAAACCCAATTGAGCATCTCTGGAGAGACCTCAAAATGGCTGTCCACCAACGTTCACCATCCAACCTGATGGAACTGGAGAGGTGTGAAAAACTTGTTGCATCATTCCCATGAAGACTCATGACTGTAATAGCTCAAAAAAGTGCTTCTACTCAATACTGAGCAAAGGGTCTGAATACTTATGACAATGTGATATTTCAGTTTTTCTTTTTTAATAAATTTGCAAAAATTTCTACATTTCAGTTTTTTTTTCAGTCAAGATAGGGTGTAGAGTGTACATTAATAAGAAAAAAAATTAACTTTTCAGAATTTACCAAATGGCTGCAATGAAACAAAGAGTGAAAAATTTAAAGGCGTCTGAATACTTTCCGTACCCACTGTAAGGCAATTGCCTAAAGTATATATAGCGGAGAAAATAAGTATTTGATACAAAGCCAATTTTGCAAGTTTCCCACATACAAAGAATAGAGAGGTCAGTAATTTTTATCGTAGGTACACTTTAACTGTGAGAAAAAAAATCTAAAAATAAAAACCAGAAAATCACATTCTATGATTTTTAAATGATTAAATTGCATTTCATTGCATGAAATAAGTAATTGATCACCTACTAATAAGCAAGAATTCTGGCTCTCACAGACCAGTAATTTTTCTTTAAGAAGCCTTCCTACTCTGCACTCATTACCTGTATTAATTGCCCCTGTTAGAACTCATTGCCTGTATAAAATACACCTGTCCACACACTCAATCAATCACACTCCAACCATGGCTAAGACCAAAGAGCTGTCTAAGGACACCAGCGACAAAATTGTAGACCTGCACAAGGGTGGGATGGTCTACAGGACAATAGGCAAGCAGCTTGGTGAGAAAGCAACAACTGTTGGTGAAATTATTAGAAAATGGAAGAAACACAAGGTGACTGCCAATCTTCCTCGGTCTGGGACTCCATGCAAGATCTCATCTCGAATCAGCCCAGAACTACATGGGAGGACCTGGTCAATGATGACCTGAACAGAGCTGTGACCACAGTCTCAAACATTATGACTGTGTTCGAAAGGGTACAAAGCGTGAAAAACTGCTGCCGGAGATGTGGGCAGAGGTGCTGGCCCCCTATCTGACTTGCGAGCCCCAAAAGGCTTATTATGACCTGGCTTTACTGGATGCCCAGGAATATTCAAAGTTAAAAACTAAGATACTGGCATGTTCAGGGGTGACTATGTCTGTTCGAGCTCAAAGGGTCCACTACTGGGCATATTGCGGTGATAAACCCCCTCATTCCCAAATGTTCAATCTCCTGCATCTGGTACAGAAGTGGTTGAAGCCAGAGTCCTCTACCCCTGCCCAGATGGTAGAACGGATGGTGATGGACAGGTTTATCCACTTCCTCCCCAGACTGGTGCAGACCTGAGTTGCCCAGGGGGATCCACAAAATGCGGACGACCTGGTTGGCCTAGTAGAAAAGTATCATGTGGTTGACAGGTCCCTAAGGGAGCTGGGCGGAGTTGCATCCCCATATTGGGGTACCCAGAAGGAGCCTGAACCTCTACAGAGGATTAGTAGAGCCACAACTGGGAGAAGTCCAAGGTCTCAAGGGGTTGCTGAGGGGTTGCAAAAGGCCGCTCGGAAAGACATGATCTGCTGCAGATGTCCGTTGTCCTATGTCCTCCGAGCAGATGGACTGCAGTCTAGGGAGGTGCTGTTCGTACTATGCCTATCCTGCCTGCAGTGTGGATTATCAGGCCATTGAGGGACCACAGACATGTTCTGTGACCATAAATGGGGTACTGGTGTCAGGACTTTTTGACTCAGGGAGTTTGGTGACTCTGGTAAGGGCCACATTTCCCTACCAGTTGAACCCCGGGAAAAATGTGGGCATCCGCTGTATTCACGGGGACGTCATGGACTACCCTGTGGCCAGAGTGACTATAGAAATGAACCGTGGGGTTGAGTCCCGTGAGGTCGGAGTGGTTAAGGACCTGCTACACCTGGTTATTATAGGGCAGGACTTTAGCCTGTTCTAGGACTTATGGCGGAAAGCATCATTGTTCATTTCTGCCGGTCTTGCCCTACCTGTCAACTAACTGCTCCAGTATCCTACTTCCGCAATCCCCTAGTGCAGTTGCCCATTATAGAGGTCCCATTTGACAAGACTGCCATGGATCTTGTCAGACCCCTAGTTAAGTCAGTCAGCGGTCACCAATACATTCTAGTGGTGATGGACTACACGACACAGTACCCGGAGGCGGTACCACTGAGAAAATCCTCTACCAAGAGTGTAGCCCAAGAGCTGGTACATATTTTCCTCTCGGATGGGCCTGCCAAAGCAGATCCTGACAGACCAAGTAACTCCTTTTATGTCCAAAGTGATGAGGAAGTTGTGTAAGGTTCTCAAAATTACACAACTCAGGACATCAGTATACCATCCGCAGATGGCCTGCCTTGTGAAGAGGTTCAATAAGACCCTAAAGTCCATGCTTAAGAAGGTCGTGGAGAAGGATGGCTGACACTTGGATTGCCTACTAGTGTTGAGCCACCCCCGTAGTGTTCGAGTTCGGTTCGGTTCGTCGAACACCCGTGTGTTCGCCGAACTGTTCGTCGAACTGTTCGTCGAACACCTTCGAACACCGTTAAAACCAATGGCAGGCAAACAAAAACACATAGAAACACATAGAAAACACCTTCAAAGGTGTCCAAAAGCTGACAAACTGCTCAGAAGACACAACTAACACATGGAAAAGTGACAAGTACATATAGTCATGCGAAAAGAAAAGAGGTGGAGGAGTAAAAGGAGGGGGAGACACAGATATAGGCATGTCATGCCCTTCTAAAATCCAAAAAGTGAGAAGCCGACACGTTCAGTCCGCTCCTGCCCGTGCCACCTCCGCGTCGCCGGGTTTGTGCCAGAGCCGCGGTGGACCCTGACGGCCAGCCCCCCTCTCCCAATACTGGTGCCTGTCCGCTGGTGGGTCGAGCGAGCCCCACTGTGGTGGAGGCAGCTCTAAGCTTTTTAATTTAAATTGTCTCTCTAATTTGAATGAATACACTTTAAATCCATTTACAAGGATCTATTGGAGGGCAAGTCTCATGCCAGCAGCCGCGTAATTCCAGCTCCAGTAGCGTCCACTAAAGCTGCTGCAGTTAAAAAGCTTTTATAAGGATCGAGCTCGGCTGTCCACCGCAAGGCATCCTACTGCCAGTCCCAGCCCCTATGCCTTGGGGTGCCTCCTGATGCTCTTCACTGAGTATCCCGTGGTCCCGAAGCATTTCCTTTGAAAAAATTAAGTGTCCAAACTACAGGTGGTATAGCTTGCTTAACAGCCGGGATAATCCGCTGACTAGCAGACACTGCTACTAGGCACAAAGTATTTCCTGGGCTAGATGCAGTTAAAAATTTGTAATTAGATACTCTCGTTGGATGCTGAGAAAGCATTCCATAGAGTCTCCTGGCACGCCATATATGATTCTCTTAAAAAGCTTGGGGTAGGGGTCTAGGGGACCATTTTATAGCCAAAATCACGGCCCTGTATCGCAACACGTCACCTAGGCTGAAGATAAATGGAACTGTAGCACCCTGAGGGCTCGGTTGCTACAGAGGTATTGCACCTCACCCAGAGGATGTGATATCTCACTCTCAGGTAAGGATGTAGTGTGGATCAGGACCCGACACCTGCATGCATTACACCACATTGCCATGGGGCAGGGCGACCATTATGCCCCTGAGATGGGCACGACAGTCCCTGTCCCTGGCTGGAGTGGGGGGAGGGAACACTGAGGAAGGGGAACCCTGTAGTGCAGGAGCAGGGAGGAAGCAGTTCCTGGGTGAATTGAGAAGGGAGTATAAAAGGTGGGCACCATCTTAGTTCAGTGCAGAGAAGTCTGACCAGAAGTGGCAGGGAGCAGGGGCTCTGCATGAGCTCTGCTCCGGAGGCGGGCCTAGTAACAGAGGCCCAGGCCTGGAAGAGGGAGAAGGAAGGAAGAGGAGCGGAGAAGGCTCCAGGAACGAGGAATGAAGGGATCCCAGGGGTGCGGACGGGCGAGTCGCCACCGCACGCCCGAATCCACCTGCGTGGAGGGGTCAGGCCAAAGGGGGAGACCGGTCCCCGAACTAGTGGAGGCAGGAAACGACCCTCAGCTAGAAACCGGAGGCTCTGACATTTTATGTGGCGCAGCCCCTCGCTACACCCACTAGGAAGGCACCACATAGGGTCAGGGAAACTGGCGCCAAGTTTACCAAGAGGAGGCCCGAGGCAGCCGGACAGAAGTGTTGGTAAGAAAGGCCAGACAAAGGACACACAAAGGGGGTCCTGTGAAGTGCTCCAAAGTTATCTGGGAGTTGTCTGAGCCCCTCACCTGGTGAGCACAGTACGACGTGGGCAGCCGTTACCTGCAGACGTGGTCTGGATAATAAGAACTGTGAGTAAAGGCCCTGGACTGCATCACTGACTCCGTGTCGTTACTGCTGCTGCCCTGCACCATCACCCCCATCCTCCGCATACACTGCCCTGAGGCTATACTCCTCCCGTGGGGAGTTATGCTACGCTCTGCTGCACCCACAACACCAGCCTCAGCGGTCTGCCCTGTAGCGGCGGTTCACTCTGACCGCAATCCACGGGTGGCGTAGTCGGACATTTAAACATCAAAACCACATAAATAGTTCCGCCACTGGTTTGACCGCCCTGAGCCACGGAACCGGGTCGCCGCCACGAAGACTACAACCACCAGCATCCACCAAAAAGGGTCCGGCTCCGGGTGTCCCAAGGCCCAGGGGGTGCGTCAGAACATTTTCATCACCTTTCACAATCACCAATGGGACAAGGCAGGGATGTCCTCTGTCCCCTCTCTTATACATCCTAGTGACGGAGCACCTGCTCTCATCAATTCGCCATAACCCCAATATTAGGTGGATTGAGGTGGGAGGCACCGAGTACAAGTGCTCTCTATTTGCTGATGATGTCCTAGTATATATCGCTCAATCACATATATCCATCCCTGCTGTTATGGCTGAAATAGATCACTTTGTTACATGGTAAAATTTTAAAATCAATGCAGCGAAGTCTGAGGCCCTCGATGTCTCCCTCCCCAAATCCATATAGGATTCCATCCAGTCCAACTTTCCCTTTGCCTGGCCCTCACAAGGTATCAAATACTTAGGAATTCCTATTCATAGAGACCTCTCCCATCTATGTTATCTTAATTTTGGGCCCTTTATTGAACAATTCCATACAGACCACGGTTGGCAAGTTAGAACTGTAAGATTCACTACGTGAACCACTGGTGTTTTGTGGAAAAGCACATGTACACTGCGTTCCAAATTATTATGCAAAAAGTGTTTAGGAGTGATAAGGGAAGAATTTGTTTGTTTGTCAGTTAAACTCATTGATGGTGATGTGTGTCAGGGCTCTTTATATCACTGTAAGCAATTGCAGACACCTGTGCTAATTAGTTTGGCAGGTGTGTCCAATGAAAGGCAAGACTACTTAAGAAGGCTCTCTCACATTATTAAGCAGCCTACATTTTCTGCCAAAATGGGAATGAAAAAGGATGTGTCGGCTGCTGAGAAGCAACAAATTGTGGAGTGTTTAGGTCAAGGCATGACTACAATCAACATTGTGCGATGATCAGGATGAAGTGTCTTGGCAATCAAGAAGTATGTAGCTGATTCACAGTACACACGTGTGCATGCTGATAAGGGCAAATTGAGGACTCTTTCCTACAGGCAATTACGTCAGGTTAAAAGAGCAGCGGCAAGAAAGCCTTGTCATAGCAGCAGACAAGTTTTTGAAGCTGCTGGTGCCTCCAACGTCCCCCGAACAACAAGATGCAGGGTCCTTCAGAGGTTTGCAGCTGTGCATACGCCATCCTGTCGACCTCCTCTATCCACTTCACACAAGCAGAAACGGCTCCAGTGGGCCAAACATTACATGAAGACTGATTTCAAAACTGTTTTGTTCACGGATGAGTGCCGTGCAGCGCTCGATGGTCCAGATGGATGGAGTGGAGGATGGCTGGTTGATGGACACCCCACGCAAACACGGCTACAGCGCCAACAAGGAGGAGGTGGAGTAATGTTTTGGGCTGGAATCATGGGGAGAGAGATTGTCGGCCCCTTTAGGATCCCTGAAGGCGCTAAAGATGAACTCCATAATGTATGTGGATTTTCTCAAACAGCACTTCCTGCCATGGTTCAAGAAGAAGAACCGTGTATTTCACAGCAAGATCATTTTTCTGCATGATAATGCACCATCTCATGCTGCACATAAAACATCTGCATCTCTGGCTGATATGGGCATAAAAGGGGACAAACTTATGGTGTGACCCCCATGCTCCCCTGACCTCTACCCCATTCAGAACCTTTGGAGCATCATTAAAAGGAGTGTCTATGATGGCGGGAGGCAGTTCACATCTAAGCAACAGCTCTGGGAGGGTATTCTGTCCTCATGCAAAACAATTGAAGCAGAAACCATCCAAAACCTGACAAATTCAATGGACGAGAGAGTTCAGAAGCTCCTTTCGAACAAGGGGTCCTATGTGAAAATGTAACATCACCTACAATAAAGTTTTGAGTTGAAAACTGTTTGATTTCAGTTTCTAACAACCTGCTAATGCTTATAATTTCAAAAATGACCATTTTTTTGGTCTTTATTAAAATGAAAAGGTTGATCGAAAAGTTTGGGGGATCTAAGAGTGTGGCAACCCAGTAGTCATGATTACTTCGAATTCTGACAATATGAGGGTCATGCTGCAGGTAGTGCAGCAAGAAGGCACTTATGTGTCTTGCGCATCTCGGAGCCCCAAAATTATTTTCCGGGCTAGATGCAGCTAAAAATTATTTTTAATTTTAAATCTGGTGAAGCTTTAGTATAGATGGCCTAATAGGATCAGTGCTGCACACTGCTACAAAGCCCAAATTATTTTCCAGTCAAGATACAGATAAACATGATTAGTAATTTTAAATCTGGTGGAGCTTATTATAGATGGCCTAATAGAATCAGTGCTGCACACTGCTACAAAGCCCAAATTATTTTCCAGCCAAGATACAGATAAACATGATTAGTAATTTGAAAGCTTAAAACGGTTGGTAGGGTGATTTTAACCAATCATCAAGCTTTTACTCTCCCCAGGATGACACAGGGGTAGAAAAGTCGTTTCGGATCCATGATTTGTTCTTCTTTATGAACGTGAGTCTGTCTACATTATCAGTGGAGAGCCGCGTGCGCTTATCTGTCAGCACACCACCAGCAGCGCTGAACACACGTTCAGACAGAACGCTGGCTGCGGGGCATGACAAGATCTCCAAGGCGTAAGTGGCTAGCTCCGGCCATTTATCCAGATTGGAAGCCCAAAAAGAGCAAGGGTCCAGTGACACAGTCATGGCTTCAATGTTTACTTGGAGATACTCCTGTACCATCGTCTCTAGGCGTTTACTATGTGTCAGACTTCTTGTCTCCTGTGGCCTTGCAAAGGATGGGCTAAAAAAGTGGTGAAATGATTCCGCAAAATTGATGTTACCAGCAGATACTGTGGTTCTGTTACGGTTTGAGTGCTGAACACTTGACGGTCCCACGGTTGGCAAGTTGGAACTGTGAGATTCACTACGTGCACCACTGGTATTTTGGGGAAAAGCACATGTAAGATTCTGCAACAGTCTCTGCTGATACTCCTGCATGCGTGCATCCCTTTCTATGGCAGGAATAATTTCTGCAAATTTACTTTTGTACCAGGGATCTAACAGTGTGGCAACCCAGTAGTCAGGATTATTTCTAATTCTCACAATTCGAGGGTCATGTTGCAGGTAGTGCAGCAAGAAGGCACTCATGTGTGTTGCGCATCCAGGAGCACCAAGTCCCTGTTGTGTTGGTGGCGAGGTAACAATCATGCTTCCTTCCTCTGTCCTCTCCCCCCAACCTCGCACAACAGAAATGTGATCAAGGTCTCCCTCATCTGATGAGTCTTCCATCAGTTCGTCCTCCACTTCTTCCTGGGCTCCTGCACCTTCCTCACTAGTTTGGCTGCTACCATGCGCCCTGGTAAAACCATCTCCCCCACCCTCACATGCCTGCCGCCTTGGTGCTGCCGACCGTCTGGGCCTTGCAGATGTTAGCCCTTCCGCATACAACTCCTCCTCCTCTACTTCCTCCACCTCCTCTTGTGCCACCACCTGACTCCGAATTCTGTTTAACATGTGCTCCAGCATGTAAATCACCGGAATAGTCATGCTGATAATGGCATCGTCAGCACTAAACATCTTCGTCGCCATTTCAAAACTGTGCAGAAGGGTGCATAGATCCCTGATCTGAGACCACTCCTCCAGCGTGATTTGCCCCACCTCTGGATCTCGGCCCAGGCTATACGTCAGAACGTATTGCACTAGGGCTTGTCGGTGCTGCCACAGTCGCTGCAACATGTGCAGAGTTGAATTCCACCGGGTAGGCACATCGCATTTTAGCCGGTGAAGTGGCAGGCCCAACGACTTCTGTAGAGATGTAAGTCGCTGAGCTGCGGGATGCGAACGGCGGAAGTGATCACACAGCGACCGTGCCCTCTGCAGAAGGCCATCTAGTCTGGGATAGTGGGCTAAAAATTGCTGGACAACCAGGTTCAACACGTGAGCCATACAAGGCACGTGTGTGACATTGCCCCGGCGAAGTGCCGCACCCAGGTTTGCAGCATTGTCGCACACGGCCTTCCTGGTTTCAGGTCCAGTGGAGACAACCATTCATGAAATTGGTTCTCCAGAGCTGACCACAACTCCTCAGCTGTGTGACTCACATTTCCCAGACATTTCAATGTAAAAACCGCCTGATGACGTTGAGCCCTACTGCCAGCATAGTAAGGAGGTGTGCAGGATCCCTTCTGCGCAGTTAGAAAGCTTGTGGCATGACCAGACAGGCTTTGGGTGCAGGTGGAAGACCGAGAGGAGGTTGAGGAGGCAGAAGCAGTGGAGGAACTTTGACATAAAGAGGATTGACGCACAACTCGTGGGGACGGCAAGACTTGGACAGCAGCCCCTAGTCCTGCTGTCGCCATAGTTACCCAGTGCCCAGTCAGCGACATGTAACGCCCCTGTCCATGCCTACTCGTCCAAGTGTCTGTGGTGAAATGCACCCTGTCACACACAGAGTTTCTCAAAGAAGCGGTGATGTTGTGTGCGACATGCTGGTGGAGCGCAGGCACACCTTTCTTTGAGAAGTAGTGCCGACTGGGCATCTGGTACTGGGGCACTGCGACGGACATAAGGTCTCGAATATCCTCTGTGTCCACCAGGCGGAAAGGCAGCATTTCTGAAGCCAAGAGCTTGCAGATGGTGAAATTCACCCTCTTAGCTTTCTTATGGCTAGGAGGAAATGGTCTTTTACTTGTCCACATCTGAGGGACCGAGGGCTGGCTATTGTGCTTAGACGGGGTTGATAAGGGTGTCCCCGGCAAACTGCCGGTCTGTGAGGAAGATGCAGGCGGACATGTTAGGTTGCCTTGATCCAAAGGTGGTGCTATCAATGTCGGACAGCGCTCAACACCAGCTGGTGTTACCACCTCCAAAGAAAATGATGACCTGCCAATCACGCTGGCTGTTGCGGGTAAAGAGGTGGCAGGTCTGCGCCCCAAAACAAGTGTGACTGCTGTCCCCCCAGTCACAGAGGATGAAGAAGCCGCGGATGCACAAGATATGGCAGACGGTGGTTGGCCCGGCCGGCTAGGCCGCATTGTAGCACACTGAGCTTCTCACTGCAACTTATGCTTCATGTCCATGTGCCGGTTCATGCATGAAGTACTCAAACTATGTATTTTTTGGCCTCTACTTAGCTTTTGCTGACAAATGTTACAGATAACACGAGTTGGGTCATCTTTATCGATCTGAAAAAATGCCCAGGCTATGCAAGGCTTAGCACCCATGCGACCTGAAGAGCCACCACGACTTGTGGTGAGAGGCAGAGTTGTGTTTGAGGATGCAGTTGTTGACGTGCTTCCAGTACTACGTCTCTGTCCAGGAAGGCGCAACCTGACCTCGTCGTCACTAGCATCTTCCTCCACCTCCTCTGCTGACCTCATCTCTTGGCTGACTGTGGCTTGACAGTAAGTGGGATCTCCAACCTCATCATCATCACCCTGTGCGTTATCACACCCGTCGTCCTCAGAGCCAACCTGTTCCTGCCCTGACAAAAAACTAAAGTTGTCGCTCCAATCAGGTATTTGAGTCTTACCATCGTCTTCCTCATTGTCTCCACCAACAGGAGTTACAGTTTGGGAATGAGGGTCTACATTATGGTCAGAACCTTCTGCGTCTGGTCCTGGATCCGACTCATAAAGATTCTGGGCATCAGTGCAGATCATTTCCTCGTCTGGATTCACAGAAGCGCTGGAGTCGACCTCTGATTCCCAGGCTATAGTATGAGTAAACAGCTCTGCAGACTCAACCATCTGTTCTACCTCATACTCAGACGGGCAGCTGGAGATTTGGGAGCTGTGAGGAAGCAAGTGCGATTGGGGTGACACCTTTGAGGACTGGAGTATTTGTGATGTTGAAGTTGATGTGGAGGAGAGCCCACTTAAAGGAGCATTTGATATCCGTTGAAGCACCTGCTGTTTTTGTGCCTCATCTGGAATTTGTAGCGATTGGCGTGGCCGTAAGAAAGGGATCTTATCACATTGTCCGCTAAAAGAAGTAGACATTTTAGTTTGGCTGGAAGATGGTCTTTCTTCTGCAGATGTTACTGTTGCTTTAACACCTACCCCACGGACAGAACCTTTTTTCCCCTTCCCAACACGCCTATTCCCCTTTCCACCAGCAGCAGGCCTTTTTCCACTCATTTTGGTGGTTAACTAATTCACAACTCTGGAGTTGTTTGCACAAAAAAACAATGGATGGGAACCGAGCAGAGCTGAGTGGCCAAACTGTGGTATTAGGCCAAAACTATTGGCTGGGTTAGATGCAGAAAAAAATTATATTCAATTTGCAACCTGATGGAGGTCAGTATAGATGGACTAATACAACAAGTCCCACACACAGCTAGAAGCCCAAATATTTTTTCAGAGGTAGATGCAGAAAATTTTTTTATTCAGTTTGCAACCTGATGGAGGTCTGTATAGATGGATTAATAGAACAAGTCCCACACACAGCTACAAGCCCAATATTTTTTCAGAGGTAGATGCAGAAAAAAAAATATTCAGTTTGCAACCTGATGGAGGTCAGTATAGATGGACTAATAGAGAAAGTCCCACACACTGCTAGAAGGCCAAATATTTTTTCAGAGTTAGATGCAGATAAAAATTATTTTTAATTTGCAACCTGATGGAGGTCAATATAGATGGACTAATAGAACAAGTCCCACACACAGCTAGAAGCCCAAATATTTTTTCAGAGGTACTGTAGATGCAGATAAAAATTATTTTTAATTTGCAACCTGATGGAGGTCAGTATAGATGGACTAATAGATAAAGTCCCACACACTGCTAGAAGGCCAAATATTTTTTCAGAGCTAGATGCAGATAAAAATTGTATTCAATTTGCAACCTGATGGAGGTCAGTATAGATGGACTAATAGAGAAAGTCCCACACACTGCTAGAAGGCCACATATTTTTTCAGAGGTACTGTAGATGCAGATAAAAATTATTTTTAATTTGCAACCTGATGGAGGTCAGCATAGATGGACTAATAGAGAAAGTCCCACACACAGCTACAAGCCCAATATTTTTTCAGAGGTAGATGCAGAAAAAAAATATATTCAGTTTGCAACCTGATGGAGGTCAGTATAGATGGACTAATAGAGAAAGTCCCACACACTGCTAGAAGGCCAAATATTTTTTCAGAGCTAGATGCAGATAAAAATTATTTTTAATTTGCAACCTGATGGAGGTCAGTATAGATGGACTAATAGAACAAGTCCCACACACAGCTAGAAGCCCAAAGATTTTTTCAGAGGTACTGTAGATGCAGATAAAAATTATTTTTAATTTGCAACCTGATGGAGGTCAGTATAGATGGAATAATAGAGAAAGTCCCACACACTGCTAGAAGGCCAAATATTTTTTCAGAGCTAGATGCAGATAAAAATTATATTCAATTTGCAACCTGATGGAGGTCAGTATAGATGGACTAATAGAGAAAGTCCCACACACTGCTAGAAGGCCAAATATTTTTTCAGAGCTAGATGCAGATAAAAATTGTATTCAATTTGCAACCTGATGGAGGTCAGTATAGATGGACTAATAGAGAAAGTCCCACACACTGCTAGAAGGCCACATATTTTTTCAGAGGTACTGTAGATGCAGATAAAAATTATTTTTAATTTGCAACCTGATGGAGGTCAGCATAGATGGACTAATAGAGAAAGTCCCACACACTGCTAGAAGGCCAAATATTTTTTCAGAGCTAGATGCAGAAAAAAAATATATTCAGTTTGCAACCTGATGGAGGTCAGTATAGATGGACTAATAGAGAAAGTCCCACACACTGCTAGAAGGCCAAATATTTTTTCAGAGGTAGATGCAGAAAAAAATATATTCAGTTTGCAACCTGATGGAGGTCTGTATAGATGGATTAATAGAACAAGTCCCACACACAGCTAGAAGCCCAATATTTTTTCAGAGGTAGATGCAGAAAAAAATATATTCAGTTTGCAACCTGATGGAGGTCAGTATAGATGGACTAATACAACAAGTCCCACACACAGCTAGAAGCCCAATATTTTTTCAGAGGTAGATGCAGAAAAAAATATATTCAGTTTGCAACCTGATGGAGGTCTGTATAGATGGATTAATAGAACAAGTCCCACACACAGCTAGAAGCCCAATATTTTTTCAGAGGTAGATGCAGAAAAAAATATATTCAGTTTGCAACCTGATGGAGGTCAGTATAGATGGACTAATACAACAAGTCCCACACACAGCTAGAAGCCCAATATTTTTTCAGAGGTAGATGCAGAAAAAAATATATTCAGTTTGCAACCTGATGGAGGTCTGTATAGATGGATTAATAGAACAAGTCCCACACACAGCTAGAAGCCCAATATTTTTTCAGAGGTAGATGCAGAAAAAAATATATTCAGTTTGCAACCTGATGGAGGTCAGTATAGATGGACTAATACAACAAGTCCCACACACAGCTAGAAGCCCAATATTTTTTCAGAGCTAGATGCAGAAAAAAATTATATTCAATTTGCAACCTGATGGAGGTCAGTATAGATGGACTAATATAATGATGCTATGCCGAAAAGATTTTACTTCACTAGGTGCAGTAAAAAAAATTGGTATTCTATACACAGGTGGTATATCTTGCAACACAGATAGGCTACTCCACTGACTAACACACTCTGCAATAGGCCAAAAAGGATTAGCTTTGCTAGATTCAGCCAAATGCTGTGAAAAAAACTTGCACAGCACTGGCACAGACCTGCCTGGCAAAAACTGATAGGAACTGATGTAACCTAGTCCTGAAAAGGACTCCAATTACAATTAGTCTTTACTCCCACAATCTATCTATTTAAGAGCACAGACCTGCCTGATAAAAGTCGTAGGAAATGCTGTAACCTAGTCCTTAAAAGGACTGCAATCACAACTATTCCCTACTCCCAAGCTATCTGTAGATTTGTGCGAAAATTGGCTTGAAATTAACAAGGTATAGCGCACACAGCAACAGCGGTGCCGTCTAACACGCAGCTGCAGCAGTGAGAAAATGGTGGCGACGGGGAAAATGGCTTGGTCTTATAGGGCAAGAACATGTGACATACACTGCCAATGACACATGCCCTTGCTTGTGTGAAAAAAAGCACTTTGCTCCGTGTGTGCGCTGCTGATAGGCTGACAGATTGCACCTCCCCACTGTAAATGCGGGAAAGAGAAAAAAAAAATGGAGATCTTCATTGTTCCTGCAGAGATCCATCCCCTGCCCCTACCCCCACCCCGCTGTACACTCAAACTGCGTATTAACATTAATTTTCATCATTACTGAGAAAAAATCCAGTTATGATTTTGGTGCACGAACAGTTATCGAACATAACCTCGAACAGCCGAATTTTTCTCAAAGTGTTCGTGTTCGCCGAACGGCTCGAACACCGCCCAAAACAGCTCGAATTTGAGATTGGCGAACAGTTCGAGTAGAACAACGCTCATCTCTATTGCCTACTACCCTACTTGCTATTCATGATTAGGGAAGTTCCTCAGGCCTCTACGGGGTTCTCGCCTTTCGAGCTGCTTTATGGATGGCACCCTAGAGGACTTCTGGACATTGCAAAGGAGACCTGGGAAGCCGAAGTAATACCACACCGGAGCATCATCGAGCATGTGGCCCATATACAGGACCGGATTGCGAAGGTGATGCCGATTGTGAAGGAAAGCCTCCTTCAATCCCAAGAGGCTCAAGCAAGTGTCTACAATTGGTTGGCAAGACTGAGACAGTTTATCCCTGGAGACTGGGTGTTGGTGTTGATCCCCACGGTGGAAAGCAAGTTCTGAGCAAAGTGGCAAGGGCCATATTAGGTGGTTGAAAAGTTGATTGACGTTAACTACAAGGTCAACCAAACAAGGAGAAGAAAGCCAAACCAGATGTACCACATTAACCTGCTCAAACCATGGCAAGACAGGGAACTGGTGGAGACTACGTGCCTGGGGGCCCATCCTGAAGCCAGGGTTAAGGATGTCACAGTGGCAGAGACACTGTCACCTGCCCAGAAGCAAAGCCCAGAAGCAACAGTGCTGAGAGCTGCTTCTGCAGAACCAGGACCTGTTTCCGAGCTGCCAGGTTGTACACAGGTTGTGGAGCATGAAATCCTGATGGAACCACATATGAGAGTGAACCAAAAGCTGTATTGGATTCCCAAAGCCCATTGCGAGGTGATCTCCAAAGAAGTAAGGAGAATGTTGAGCCTGGGAGTCATCGAGGAGTCAAAGACAGGCTGGTCCAGCTACATTGTCCTTGTGTCGAAGCCAGATGTTGAGTGGTGATTTTGTAATGACTACAGGAAGCTAAATGAGGTGTCCAAGTTTGATGCATATCCGATGCCCCGGGTCGATGAGCTCATTAAGTGTCTAGGATCAGCCAGATATATCACCACTCTGGACCTAACGAAACGGTACTGGCAAATTCTCCTGTCCCCAAGTGCCAAGGAGAAGACTGCCTTCTCTACACCTGATGGGTGCTTTTAGGACTCCAGGATGCCGTTCGGTGTGCAGGGAGCTCCAGCTACCTTCCAGAGGGCAATGGACCGGGTCCTAGAAGCTCACAAAAACTACACTGCAGCTTATCTGGATGACATTATGATCTTCAGCCCAGATTGGGGAAGTCACCTGCAGAAAGTCCAGGCGGTACTGGATGCACTGAGGAAGGCAGGGTTTACTATAAACCCAAAGAAATGCCCTATAGGAAAAGAAGAAGCAAAATACTTGGGCTATGTAGTCGGAAGAGGCGAAATCAATCCACAAGTAAATCAGGTAGAGGCAATTCAGAATTGGCTACAACTAGTGATGACTAGTACCGTAATATTTGTAATCGCTATTCTCGTAATGAGTACTTTGTAATAATTACGTATTTGTTCCGAATGGCGAGTACAATGTAAGTCAACTGGAAATGTGAGTAATTTTCTGCTGGACCCTACAAGGGGTCTGGGGGTCAGAGGAAAAGGCTGAAATGGATGGGAAAGTGATGAAACAGCATGGGAAGAGCCTGGAGAATGTGCCTGCATGCATTTCTGACTCACATATGGTTTCTGGGAATAAGTCGCAGTATTACGCCACTTTTACAGACACACAAAAACAACTACCAAACCTTACCTAAATTGCATTTAATAGGCCAAAAAGCTTAAGAAACTGTTTTCCTGCATAATCACTTGTATATAAGGTTAAATAAACCAGAGAAACCAAAAAAATATCCCTTTTAGCCTTTGTTCACACATACAGTTGTGGCTTTTTTACAATTGCCTTTTACAATTGGGAGGGCCCTGATTAATACATTCTGTAGGTCCGTCTGTCATACATCATTTTTAGTTCGCTATTCCCCAGCACTTTACAAGCACAGTTAGAACGCACCAGTAGGTATGTTGATCTTTTACCTGAGAGGACTCAGGTGGCTCTGTAACATGCGTTTTGGAGGCACAGCTGTTACTTAGACATTTGGGCGGTCCCTTCATCATTGACACTCAGATAGTGGAATACATATTCCATAGCAGTTTACAACGTGCCCATTTTAGCGTCGGGTTTGACCCTCCTTCTCCTCCTCCACCACCACCATGTGATACTGCGGCCCTAAAGTCAAATGTTCAGAGGGCCTGCAGTAGGCAGGAAAGCTGAGCTTTGTGAGTGCCCTTGTGTGGCCCTGTAACATATATTTTGAAGTGCCCCCCTCTAGAAATTTTGGAGGTGCCTCTTGTGTACATTTGAGTGTGCCCTCACTTATTCATATTGTAGGGCCCTCACTATTATTTAACTAATTTAAGGGCAGAGACTACAGAGAAAATGGCCAAGAGACATGGAGTACTAGAAGGTAGCAGTGAGTGCGGCCTACGATCCTCAGGTATGGCTGAAAAATAAAAGCTGCACTAGTCAACTGGATGACTAGCTCAAATATATCACTTGTGCAAGTAAATGGACAAAGGATATATGGTGCCCCCTCTCCAGGATGGGTTGGAGAAGCTTCTCCAAATGGCTTAGAGATTTTGATTGTCAATATTCCCCAGATTATATAGCAAGAGAAGACTTCTTGATACTGTACTACTTTGTCCAGTGCAGAATGTGCATCATATTTCCAAAAATTACTCCGGGTGCTGGGGGCTGTGTCATAGGTGTTGACTTGTGCCATCAACATCTGAAAATCTGTCAACAAAACCCAAAATGCCAAAAAGCCTGTTGTTAAGGGACGTGGACGTGGTGTTGTCAGTGGTGCGAGAGAAGGCACTCTCTGTCAGGTCAGAAGAAGCTTGATGCATCCACTATGTTTCTGGAAAAAGTTCCCGGTCTGGAACGTAAACGTGTGTGGAAGCCAGAAGAGTGAGAGCAGATTCTGTCTTGGATAGCAGACAAAGCCTCTACGCATTTGTCAAGCAGCAACAAATCTTCCACAACCACACAGTCTACTGTGGATACACAGAAGGCTGGCCCTTTCAAACCTGAAGCTGGTTCTCCTACCTCCCGCCACTATCAGTCACAGGAGACATATGACCCCAAGCTTGGCCACTCCGAGGATCTGTTTGGTACGTATCCTTTGGTTGGCTCTGGCCTATCACTGTGCAGCATTGAAGAGGGACAAGAGGAGGTGGCGTGCGCTAATGCTCATGTATTTAAGGACCTACGGCCAGAAGAAAGCCACTTGGAGGAACATCATTTACTGTCTCCAGAGGTGGAGGCTGATGATGATGAGACACAGTTGCCATCAGGTCAGCCTACAATGTCAACTGGGAAGGAGGAAGAGATAGGAGACGAGGTGGTCGATGATGAGTCCACTGATCTGACCTGGACTGTTGGCACGCATAGCCTTTACAGCAACACAGAGGAAGATGGATATGTAGCACCAACACAGGCACCAAGGGGTCGTGGTTTGCCCAGAGTGAGAACTGTGTCAACTGTTCCCAAGAGCACCCCCGCTTTGCGCCAAGTCAGGGCTAGGGGGCGTTCAGCTGCTGTGCGGAATTTTTTTTTCTGAAAGTCCTTCAGAGAAAAACATTGTTGTCTGTAGCATCTGCCATACCAAGTTGAGCAGAGCCCAGGGCAAAGGCAACCTGAGCACCACCAGTATGAGAAACCAAATGGCAGCCAAGCATCCCAGTAGGTGGGCGGAACACCAGGGTACCAAATCTGCGTCTGATGGTCAAACCAATAATAATAATTATAATACTCTTTATTTATAAAGCTCCAACCTATTCCACAGCGCTTTACAATTCAGAGGTTCATATTCGACAGTCATAAGTAACATAGCTAAAGATAATACAATAATTAAAGCAAAAATAATGAAGACCCTGCTCGTAAGAGCTTACGATCTACAATGAGGTGGGGGTGACACAAAGGACAGGGGCTTATTTACAATGATGGTCCAGCCTTCTTGAGGGGATGAGGGATAGACAAAGGCTGCATGAGCTCATCACCAGCCAGTATCTGTAGTGCTTTTGGGTTCGGTGGAGACTTATTCAATGTCGCCTGGGCTATGTCCTTCAGAATCTGCTGTTCAAGAAGCAGGCGCTCATACCTCCTGCCCACAAGCTGCGGTTCCTCACACACAACAAACATCAACCACATCCACTTCCTTGTGCCAGCAAAGCATCCAATTGTCAATGCCTGACAGCTTGGAAAGAAAGCGTAAATACCCAGCCACGCACCCACAGGCACAAATGCTAAACTCGCACATTGCCAAATTGCTAGCTGTGGAGATGTTGCCGTTTAGGCTTGTGGGAGCACAGTCTTCCATGATCTCTTGGCTGTGGCTGCCCCACGATACAGTGTTCCCAGCCGCCACTATTTTGCCCGGTGTCCCGTTCCTGCGTTACACAAGCACGTATTAAACAATCTGAACCGTGCTCTCACCAACGTCGTTACCCGGAAAGTCCACCTAACAACAGACACCTGGACAAATTGTTGTGTATAGGGATGATACATTTCTGTCATGGCACACTGGGGGAACCTGGTGGAGGGTGGGACAAAGGAGCAAACTGGAACATCACACATCCCACCCACGCTAAGAATACCGGGCCCAACTTCTGTCAGGGTTTCCACCTCTTCATATTCCACTTCCTCTCTCCCCTTCTCCTGATCCTCATCTTCTGCTGAATTATCCTCCCCATCACTGCCAAGCTAGGACCTGTGCAGCAGCGCATCGGCAAAGTGCCAAGATGCTCTGCTGAAGCTGATCTGTTTAGGTCAGAAAGCACACACTGCAACAGAGCTGTGGCAAGCATTAAAACAATAGACCAATCAGTGGCTCTACCCACTGCACCTCCAACCCGGTCTGGTCGTCTGTGATAATGGGCATAACCTGGTGGCGGTTTTAAAGATCGGCAAGCTGGTACAAGTGCCATACATGGCTCATGTGTCGAACTTAGTTGTTTAGAAATTTCTGAAAACTTTCCGTGACTTGCCGTACCTACTTGAGAAGGTGCGCCGTATTTGCGCCCATTTCCACCATTCCTCTACTGCTTTTGCTGCTTTTACAGCGCAGCAAAAGCGCTTGAAGTTGCCAAGTCACCAACTTATTTGCGACCTGCCCATGCGGTTGAACTCCACCTATCATATGTTGGCAAGGATTAGTGAACAGCAAAGGGCAGTAGCTGAAGTTGACTTATTCATACCAAGTTTAAGAGCGGTCTTCGCTCGAAACGCGTCTGGTAGCGCACCCCTCCTTGGTGCCCCTGTGTTTCCGTTCTAGTACTGTTCTTCTACCAGCAGGAGTTACATTTTCGCCATCTGGATATTTGAAAAAAATTCTAAATAAAAGACATTTGTTTTTACTATTGGAGTCTGTGGAGCTGGATCATCGTCTTTCCTATTACCTGTCTACTGAGCGAAGCAGCAGCACTGATCACGGATCCCGGAGACACCAAGCTGGTTCATGGAGGTGAGCTGATTTTTTTTCTTTTCCCTTTCCATCCGGCAGTAGCTGAATACCAGCTTCAGCATGCCGGTCAGACTGAGAGTCAGCTACCACATATAACAACTGTCAAGAGGGTGTGGATCGCTGACATTTGTGAGGTTCTTGAGAACTTTGAGTACTGCACCAACCTTGTGAGCGGTGATCAGGCTGTTATCAGCGTAACCATCCTGCTGCTGTGTCTCTTGAAACAATCACCGCATAATCTCAAAGAGGAAGCGTTGAGTGCCCAGCATGTTGGTATGGAGTCAGATTTCCCAATGGATGATACTACCCAGCCTAGCCAATATTCTGAGGCAACATGGGTGATGAGGAGGAAGATGAGGAGAGAGAGGACTTGTTTTTCTGTGCTACCAAGGGGACTCGTGATGCTACAGAG
Organism: Phyllobates terribilis; assembly: GCF_046119375.1. Lineage (NCBI taxonomy): Eukaryota > Metazoa > Chordata > Amphibia > Anura > Dendrobatidae > Phyllobates > Phyllobates terribilis. The sequence goes on from NW_027362761.1 coordinate 878,821,016, forward strand.
GGGACATCCAGCCCAAGCTTCATGTCTATCCAGCCTGGATGGGCTGGAGAGGAGGAGGTGGAAGTGGAGGAGGAGGAGGCGAGTCAGCGTGAGGAGATAATGGATAATGTTTCTACTGTTGGGGACACAGAACATTTGCTTTTTTGCAGCTTGGCCCACATGGCGCACCGCTCATGTGTAAGTGTCTGTGGCAAAACCCTCGCGTTATACACATTTTATCCAACAGAAATAATAATAATAATTTTTATTTATATAGTGCCAATATATTCCGCAGCACTTTACAAGTAAGCGGAGACATGTACATACAATAAATTCAGTTTAAACAGTTACATTAGGAGTGAGGTCCCTGCTCACAAACTTACATTCAACAAGGCAATGGGTGGACACAATAGGTGAAAAGTGCTTGTTATTTCAGGCCAGGCTATTATAATAAGTAGGGATTTTCATATATAAGACAGCTTGATCCGGTCATCAGCCAGTAAGTTTAAGTGCAATAATCAAGTATCAAGTGTAGTTATCGTGTGCATGGAGGGTAGACAGATGAATAGTAGGGTGCAGATTCAGAATAATAATTAGAAGGAGGGAACAGGGGAAACTTAGTTTACTGAGTAGTTGAGGTGGTAGGCTTGTTTAAAGAGATGTTTTTTTAAAGCACGCTTGAAAACGTGGTGGCTAGGCATCAGTCGGATCGTGTGGGGTAGAGCATTCAAGAGAACTGGTGAAGTCTTGGATATGGAGGTACGAGGTTCGGATTATGGGGGATGTTAGTCTTAGGTCATTTGTAGAATGGAGGGCACATGTAGGGCGATAGACAGAGATGATAGAGGAGATATAAGGCGGTGCAGAACTGTGGAGAGTTTTGTGGGTGAGATTGATGAGTTTATATTGGACCCTGTAGCAAATGGGCAACCAATGTAATGACTGGCACAAGATGGAGGCATCAGTGAAGCGGCTGGACAGAAATACGACCCTGGTTGTCTCATTCAGGACAGATTGAAGTGAAGAAAGTTTGGTAAGAGGGAGATCAATCAGAAGACAGTTGCAGTAGTCCAGACGAGAGTGAATAAGGCCAACAGTAAGAGTTTTAGCAGTTTCAAAGGTGAGAAAAGGTCAGATTCTGGAGATGTTTTTAAGGTGCAGGTGACAAGACCGAGCTATACTGGTTGGCCACCTTTCTCGATCCACGGTACAAGGAGAAATTTCCTTCTCTCCTTTTGGAGTCAACAAAGAGTTTTACAATTGAATTGTTCAAGAGGGTCGTTGTAGATCAGTTGCTGAAAACATCACCCTCAGACAATGCTGGTGGCAGAGGTACCGGCTCTTTTCAACACCAAGGGATAATGGGGAGAGACAAAAACACCAGCTCCAACAGAGGTGGGGGGAAAATGTGCACAAATTGGGCAATTTTCAATAGACCAGCACAACAGTAAAAGCTATCTGTGCCTGTAACAATGCCAAGGAGAGATAAGTTGTAGAACATGGTCAAGGGATACTTAAGTGACCATACGTGCATCCTTTCTGATGCTTCAGTTCCCTTTAATTATTGGGTGTCTAAGCTGAACACTTGGTGTGACCTCTCCTTATATGCCTTGGAGGTGCTGGCCTGCCCGGCTGCTAGTATGGTGTCTGAGTGTGTTTTCAGTTCCGCTGGGGCAATTATCACTGATAGGCGCACACGCCTCTCCACGGAAAATGCAGACAGACTTACTATGATTAAATTCAACAAGGTCTGGATATCTCCACAGTTTGTAATCCCTCTAGATGAGAGCAAGCCAACCTAAATTCACCAAAAATGCAGATTCATGCTACTGCTGTTAACGTCACCCCCTTCTCATAAGAACCCGTTTCCTTCCTGCGTCAACCATGACTCAGCCCATAGGACTCATTTTTAGAAACCCTATGCACATTGTGCAGTGTACAAACCAGGAAAGTATTCCTACTTCAGCCTAACTACTATTTGTGATTGGAGGCCCTTGGGATGGTAGCTTACTGCGTGAACCATGACTCAGCCCATAGGTCTAATTTTTACAAACCCTACGCAGATTGTGCAGTGGACAAACCAGGAAAGTATTCCTACTCCAGCCTAACTACTATTTGTGATTGGAGGCCCTTGGGATGGTGGCTTCCTGCGTCAACCATGAATCAGCCCATAGGGCTAATTTTTACAAACCTTACTCATATTGTGCAATGGACAAACTAGGACAGTATTCCTACTCCAGCCTAACTATTATTTGTGATTGGTGGCCCTTGGGATGGTGGCTTCCAAAACAGTGGTTAAAATGGCCTGATGCTTGTTTGTAGCAGGCAGTAGGAAATGTTTGGACTACTGCTTTGTGCAGGGCAATCAAAGATTTTTTATGTACACTAATATGGACAGAAGGCAGGCTCTGACCCCTAAAACAGCAGGGAAAATAGACCAGTGATAAAAAAAAAAAAGTAGCACACAATGCTAATTCTAGGTGTGCAGGAAAAATATTGCTTTGCCTCTGACAAGAGCTGTTTTAAGACACTGGAAGAATGCTTTATCCTCTCCCTAGCTAATACACAAGCTCACCTCTGTACTCTGACTTTGTTGTGAGTCTTCAGCTCTGAAAAGAGCTATTCTTTGGTGGAACTAGTACTCACTGCAGGTAGCCCTTATAAGGCCTTTTGTTTGATCATAGGCCTAAACACTCTCCCTAGCAGCTCAGCCATCTCTCCCTATGCTTATAGAACGCAGGCTTCAGATGCAATGTGCTCAAAATGGCGGCGGCAGGGCTTAAATAGACCCTATGACGCTGGGCGGCCAGCCAATCACAGTAATGCCACAATCAAGATGTCTGCAGCATTACTGTGATTGGTTAAGAAGCCCAGCATGTTTAGCGGCTGCAGAGGAGGCGCCAAAACTTCAGGGCGGGACATTTGAATATAGCGAGGAGAGTACACAAATACTCACCAAATAATGATTAACCCCAATACCGTACTATTCGTGCGAGTAGCGAATAGTAACAAATACACTCGCTCATCACTAGCTACAACCGATCTCCAAGAAACAGGTTCGGGCATTTCTGAGAATTGTGGGATACTATTGGAGATTTATCCTGAATTTCGCCATGATAGCCGAGCCCCTGACTGATCTTCCTAAGGACACGAAGACGTCAATGGCAACATGGTCCTCTGAAGCGAAGATGGCGTTCCAGGAGTTGAAGCTTGCCTTATATAAACAGCCGGTCTTGGTCGCACCTGACTTCACTAAGGAGTTTGTGGTCCAGACAGACGCCTCCAAGGTCAGTTTGGGAGCAGTTTTGTCCCAGGAAATAGATGGGGATGAACATCCAGTCCTATTCCAGAGTAGGAAACTCTCCTCCTTTCAAAAGAACTATGCCATCGTAGAGAAAGAGTGCTTAGCCATCAAATGGGCAAGTGACATGCTGAGGTACTACCTGTTAGGCCGTAAATTCAGGCTAGTGTAAGATCATGCGCCCCTGAGATGGATGAGGGAAAGGAAGGGGAAGAATGCCCAGGTGACTATGTGGTTTCTAGCGCTCCAAGACTTTAGTTTTCATGTGGCCCTGGGAAGTGACTCCCCAGTGTCTGCGCAATAGAACTCTACGGCACAGTGCACGGAAAGACCGGGCCGAGAGGAAGCAAAGCGAGCTGTATGTGAGCAGCGTTTTGCGCATGCCCGGGAAGTCAGGGAGAACAGTGCACGTCACAGGGCCCTGTGACGTGCAGGGGAGGAGGGGGATATGGTAAATAAGCACATAGGTGGTGATTTCAGGGAATAATAAACAGATAGCTGGGGATTTCTGGCGTCCCCCAGGACGCCAAGCCTGTGGAAAATGGAGTTTATAAAAACACATTTCTCTGCAATCAAGCCTCTACTATGGGCCATACAGGTATGTATAGATTTACTATAACCTGTATGCCCATAATAGAGGTCAGATATCTCCCAGGGGGTGACAGATTCCATTTAACGCATGTGCAATCACGTCACCGGACTTTATTTCTTCAGAGACCCAGACGCATGCACTGTACACTCACTACAGAACTTATGTGCCACATGCTGATCCCTCCCCTTCACTTTTCTTATGCCACATCCACTTCTCCCGACACCTATGTGACACATTGCTGTCCAAGAAAACTTTCACCCAGTGAGCTGTGAAACTCATATATTGTCCAAGGCCATAGCTCTTGCTTCCAGTATCTAGCATGCAATGAACCTTGGAGCTCAAAGACAAGTCCAGAAAGCAGCCTATATTGTTCTGTACTCCGTTCTGCAATAAGTATCTTCCAGCAAGGCTGAGCACTTACCATTAATTCCCAAAAATCAATAGAATTCTCTACATGGTAAGGCAGCTATTTCACCACCAGCAATTTGACAAGATGCAAGTTTGGTTGGCAAAACAATGGTTGACTGAGATCATATACATGTTTCCTTGACACATAATTGGGGATTGATATTTACCATTGCGACAGAGAATTGAGTACGACTCGTAGTAGAGAAGCATGGCAATGACGATGGTGTTGATGGTGATACTGGCCAAATAGTTCTTGGCAGATATAAAGATGAGCTTGGGAAGGAGGACATGTTCAGGCTTGCTCTAATTGCTGGCCGGGTTAAATTTACCAAATGAGCAGGTGATGTTGCTCCATGTGCTGATGGAAAGCTGTAATACCTAGTCTATAAGAGCCAAGACATACACAACTTATTTTCCTCTTGCTGAGCCTGCAGAGTGCCAAAATTCATTATACAGAAATGTGTAAAAGAACTCCCACACACGAGAAGCATCTGCAAATTGCCATAACAGCGACGAGACCTTTAAGGTGCAACCAACTTTTTCCCACTCTGATATTTGCCCTGGCTCAGAGTTCTATTTCCATTGACAATGATACTACCATTATGGCTTATAGTGCCTGCAATACAGCGTAGTATTAGAATGGTGTTCTCCATTAGAGATGAGCGTTGTTCTACTCGAACTGTTCGCCAATCTCAAATTCGAGCTGTTTTGGGCGGTGTTCGAGCCGTTCGGCGAACACGAACAATTTGAGAAAAATTCGGCTGTTCGAGGTTATGTTCGATAACTGTTCGTGCACCAAAATCATAACTGGATTTTTTCTCAGTAATGATGAAAATTAATGTTAATATGCAGTTTGAGTGTACAGCGGGGTGGGGGGAGGGGCAGGGGATGGATCTCTGCAGGAACAATGAAGATCTCCATTTTTTTTTCTCTTTCCCGCATTTACAGTGGGGAGGTGCAATCTGTCAGCCTATCAGCAGCGCACACACGGAGCGAAGTGCTTTATTTCACACAAGCAAGGGCATGTGTCATTGGCAGTGTATGTCACATGTCCTTGCCCTATAAGACCAAGCCATTTTCCCCGTCGCCACCATTTTCTCACTGCTGCAGCTGCGTGTTAGACGGCACCGCTGTTGCTGTGTGCGCTATACCTTGCTAATTTCAAGCCAATTTTCGCACAAATATACAGATAGCTTGGGAGTAGGGAATAGTTGTGATTGCAGTCCTTTTAAGGACTAGGTTACAGCATTTCCTACGACTTTTATCAGGCAGGTCTGTGCTCTTAAATAGATAGTTTGTGGGAGTAAAGACTAATTGTAATTGGAGTCCTTTTCAGGACTAGGTTACATCAGTTCCTATCAGTTTTTGCCAGGCAGGTCTGTGCCAGTGCTGTGCAAGTTTTTTTCACAGCATTTGGCTGAATCTAGCAAAGCTAATCCTTTTTGGCCTATTGCAGAGTGTGTTAGTCAGTGGAGTAGCCTATCTGTGTTGCAAGATATACCACCTGTGTATAGAATACCAATTTTTTTACTGCACCTAGTGAAGTAAAATCTTTTGGGCATAGCATCATTCTATTAGTCCATCTATACTGACCTCCATCAGGTTGCAAACTGAATCTAATTTTTTTCTGCATCTAGCTCTGAAAAAATATTTGGCCTTCTAGCAGTGTGTCGGACTTTCTCTATTAGTCCATCTATACTGACCTCCATCAGATTGCAAATTCAAAATAATTTTTATCTGCATCTACAGTACCTCTGAAAAAATATTTGGGCTTCTAGCTGTGTGTGGGACTTGTTGCATTAGTCCATCTATACTGACCTCCATCAGGTTGCAAACTGAATATATTTTTTTCTGCATCTACCTCTGAAAAAATATTGGGCTTCTAGCTGTGTGTGGGACTTGTTGTATTAGTCCATCTATACTGACCTCCATCAGGTTGCAAACTGAATATATTTTTTTCTGCATCTACCTCTGAAAAAATATTGGGCTTCTAGCTGTGTGTGGGACTTGTTGTATTAGTCCATCTATACTGACCTCCATCAGGTTGCAAACTGAATATAATTTTTTTCTGCATCTAGCTCTGAAAAAATATTTGGCCTTCTAGTAGTGTGTCGGACTTTCTCTATTAGTCCATCTATACTGACCTCCATCAGGTTGCAAATTAAAAATAATTTTTATCTGCATCTACAGTACCTCTGAAAAAATATTTGGCCTTCTAGCAGTGTGTCGGACTTTCTCTATTAGTCCATCTATACTGACCTCCATCAGGTTGCAAATTCAAAATAATTTTTATCTGCATCTACAGTACCTCTGAAAAAATATTTGGCCTTCTAGCTGTGTGTGGGACTTGTTGTATTAGTCCATCTATACTGACCTCCATCAGGTTGCAAACTGAATATATTTTTTTCTGCATCTACCTCTGAAGAAATATTGGGCTTCTAGCTGTGTGTGGGTCTTGTTCTATTAATCCATCTATACAGACCTCCATCAGGTTGCAAACTGAATATAATTTTTTTCTGCATCTAGCTCTGAAAAAATAGTTGGCCTTCTAGAAGTGTGTCGGACTTTCTCTATTAGTCCATCTATACTGACCTCCATCAGGTTGCAAATTCAAAATAATTTTTATCTGCATCTACAGTACCTCTGAAAAAATATTTGGGCTTCTAGCTGTGTGTGGGACTTGTTGTATTAGTCCATCTATACTGACCTCCATCAGGTTGCAAACTGAATATATTTTTTTCTGCATCTACCTCTGAAAAAATATTGGGCTTCTAGCTGTGTGTGGGACTTGTTGTATTAGTCCATCTATACTGACCTCCATCAGGTTGCAAACTGAATATATTTTTTTCTGCATCTACCTCTGAAAAAATATTGGGCTTCTAGCTGTGTGTGGGACTTGTTGTATAAGTCCATCTATACTGACCTCCATCAGGTTGCAAACTGAATATAATTTTTTTCTGCATCTAGCTCTGAAAAAATATTTGGCCTTCTAGTAGTGTGTCGGACTTTCTCTATTAGTCCATCTATACTGAACTCCATCAGGTTGCAAATTAAAAATAATTTTTATCTGCATCTACAGTACCTCTGAAAAAATATTTGGCCTTCTAGCAGTGTGTCGGACTTTCTCTATTAGTCCATCTATACTGACCTCCATCAGGTTGCAAATTCAAAATAATTTTTATCTGCATCTACAGTACCTCTGAAAAAATATTTGGCCTTCTAGCTGTGTGTGGGACTTGTTGTATTAGTCCATCTATACTGACCTCCATCAGGTTGCAAACTGAATATATTTTTTTCTGCATCTACCTCTGAAAAAATATTGGGCTTCTAGCTGTGTGTGGGTCTTGTTCTATTAATCCATCTATACAGACCTCCATCAGGTTGCAAACTGAATATAATTTTTTTCTGCATCTAGCTCTGAAAAAATATTTGGCCTTCTAGCAGTGTGTCGGACTTTCTCTATTAGTCCATCTATACTGACCTCCATCAGGTTGCAAATTCAAAATAATTTTTATCTGCATCTATAGTACCTCTGAAAAAATATTTGGGCTTCTAGCTGTGTGTGGGACTTGTTGTATTAGTTCATCTATACTGACCTCCATCAGGTTGCAAACTGAATATATTTTTTTCTGCATCTACCTCTGAAAAAATATTGGGCTTCTAGCTGTGTGTGGGACTTGTTGTATTAGTCCATCTATACTGACCTCCATCAGGTTGCAAACTGAATATATTTTTTTCTGCATCTACCTCTGAAAAAATATTGGGCTTCTAGCTGTGTGTCGGACTTTCTCTATTAGTCCATCTATACTGACCTCCATCAGGTTGCAAATTAAAAATAATTTTTATCTGCATCTACAGTACCACTGAAAAAATATTTGGCCTTCTAGCTGTGTGTGGGACTTGTTGTATTAGTCCATCTATACTGACCTCCATCAGGTTGCAAACTGAATATATTTTTTTCTGCATCTACCTCTGAAAAAATATTGGGCTTCTAGCTGTGTGTGGGTCTTGTTCTATTAATCCATCTATACAGACCTCCATCAGGTTGCAAACTGAATATAATTTTTTTCTGCATCTAGCTCTGAAAAAATATTTGGCCTTCTAGCAGTGTGTCGGACTTTCTCTATTAGTCCATCTATACTGACCTCCATCAGGTTGCAAATTCAAAATAATTTTTATCTGCATCTACAGTACCTCTGAAAAAATATTTGGGCTTCTAGCTGTGTGTGGGACTTGTTGTATTAGTCCATCTTTACTGACCTCCATCAGGTTGCAAACTGAATATATTTTTTTCTGCATCTACCTCTGTAAAAATATTGGGCTTCTAGCTGTGTGTGGGACTTGTTGTATTAGTCCATCTATACTGACCTCCATCAGGTTGCAAACTGAATATAATTTTTTTCTGCATCTAGCTCTGAAAAAATATTTGGCCTTCTAGCAGTGTGTCGGACTTTCTCTATTAGTCCATCTATACTGACCTCCATCAGGTTGCAAATTCAAAATAATTTTTATCTGCATCTACAGTACCTCTGAAAAAATATTTGGGCTTCTAGCTGTGTGTGGGACTTGTTGTATTAGTCCATCTATACTGACCTTCATCAGGTTGTAAACTGAATATATTTTTTTCTGCATCTACCTCTGAAAAAATATTGGGCTTCTAGCTGTGTGTGGGACTTGTTGTATTAGTCCATCTATACTGACCATCATCAGGTTGCAAACTGAATATATTTTTTTCTGCATCTACCTCTGAAAAAATATTGGGCTTCTAGCTGTGTGTGGGACTTGTTGTATTAGTCCATCTATACTGACCTCCATCAGGTTGCAAACTGAATATATTTTTTTCTGCATCTACCTCTGAAAAAATATTGGGCTTCTAGCTGTGTGTGGGACTTGTTGTATTAGTCCATCTATACTGACCTCCATCAGGTTGCAAACTGAATATATTTTTTTCTGCATCTACCTCTGAAAAAATATTGGGCTTCTAGCTGTGTGTGGGACTTGTTGTATTAGTCCATCTATACTGACCTCCATCAGGTTGCAAACTGAATATAATTTTTTTCTGCATCTAGCTCTGAAAAAATATTTGGCCTTCTAGTAGTGTGTCGGACTTTCTCTATTAGTCCATCTATACTGACCTCCATCAGGTTGCAAATTAAAAATAATTTTTATCTGCATCTACAGTACCTCTGAAAAAATATTTGGCCTTCTAGCAGTGTGTCGGACTTTCTCTATTAGTCCATCTATACTGACCTCCATCAGGTTGCAAATTCAAAATAATTTTTATCTGCATCTACAGTACCTCTGAAAAAATATTTGGCCTTCTAGCTGTGTGTGGGACTTGTTGTATTAGTCCATCTATACTGACCTCCATCAGGTTGCAAACTGAATATATTTTTTTCTGCATCTACCTCTGAAAAAATATTGGGCTTCTAGCTGTGTGTGGGTCTTGTTCTATTAATCCATCTATACAGACCTCCATCAGGTTGCAAACTGAATATAATTTTTTTCTGCATCTAGCTCTGAAAAAATATTTGGCCTTCTAGCAGTGTGTCGGACTTTCTCTATTAGTCCATCTATACTGACCTCCATCAGGTTGCAAATTCAAAATAATTTTTATCTGCATCTACAGTACCTCTGAAAAAATATTTGGCCTTCTAGCTGTGTGTGGGACTTGTTGTATTAGTCCATCTATACTGACCTCCATCAGGTTGCAAACTGAATATATTTTTTTCTGCATCTACCTCTGAAAAAATATTGGGCTTCTAGCTGTGTGTGGGTCTTGTTCTATTAATCCATCTATACAGACCTCCATCAGGTTGCAAACTGAATATAATTTTTTTCTGCATCTAGCTCTGAAAAAATATTTGGCCTTCTAGCAGTGTGTCGGACTTTCTCTATTAGTCCATCTATACTGACCTCCATCAGGTTGCAAATTCAAAATAATTTTTATCTGCATCTATAGTACCTCTGAAAAAATATTTGGGCTTCTAGCTGTGTGTGGGACTTGTTGTATTAGTTCATCTATACTGACCTCCATCAGGTTGCAAACTGAATATATTTTTTTCTGCATCTACCTCTGAAAAAATATTGGGCTTCTAGCTGTGTGTGGGACTTGTTGTATTAGTCCATCTATACTGACCTCCATCAGGTTGCAAACTGAATATATTTTTTTCTGCATCTACCTCTGAAAAAATATTGGGCTTCTAGCTGTGTGTCGGACTTTCTCTATTAGTCCATCTATACTGACCTCCATCAGGTTGCAAATTAAAAATAATTTTTATCTGCATCTACAGTACCACTGAAAAAATATTTGGCCTTCTAGCTGTGTGTGTTGGACTTGTTGTATTAGTCCATCTATACTGACCTCCATCAGGTTGCAAACTGAATATATTTTTTTCTGCATCTACCTCTGAAAAAATATTGGGCTTCTAGCTGTGTGTGGGTCTTGTTCTATTAATCCATCTATACAGACCTCCATCAGGTTGCAAACTGAATATAATTTTTTTCTGCATCTAGCTCTGAAAAAATATTTGGCCTTCTAGCAGTGTGTCGGACTTTCTCTATTAGTCCATCTATACTGACCTCCATCAGGTTGCAAATTCAAAATAATTTTTATCTGCATCTACAGTACCTCTGAAAAAATATTTGGGCTTCTAGCTGTGTGTGGGACTTGTTGTATTAGTCCATCTATACTGACCTCCATCAGGTTGCAAACTGAATATATTTTTTTCTGCATCTACCTCTGTAAAAATATTGGGCTTCTAGCTGTGTGTGGGACTTGTTGTATTAGTCCATCTATACTGACCATCATCAGGTTGCAAACTGAATATATTTTTTTCTGCATCTACCTCTGAAAAAATATTGGGCTTCTAGCTGTGTGTGGGACTTGTTGTATTAGTCCATCTATACTGACCTCCATCAGGTTGCAAACTGAATATAATTTTTTTCTGCATCTAGCTCTGAAAAAATATTTGGCCTTCTAGTAGTGTGTCGGACTTTCTCTATTAGTCCATCTATACTGACCTCCATCAGGTTGCAAATTCAAAATAATTTTTATCTGCATCTACAGTACCTCTGAAAAAATATTTGGCCTTCTAGCAGTGTGTCGGACTTTCTCTATTAGTCCATCTATACTGACCTCCATCAGGTTGCAAATTCAAAATAATTTTTATCTGCATCTACAGTACCTCTGAAAAAATATTTGGGCTTCTAGCTGTGTGTGGGACTTGTTGTATTAGTCCATCTATACTGACCTCCATCAGGTTGCAAACTGAATATATTTTTTTCTGCATCTACCTCTGAAAAAATATTGGGCTTCTAGCTGTGTGTGGGTCTTGTTCTATTAATCCATCTATACAGACCTCCATCAGGTTGCAAACTGAATATAATTTTTTTCTGCATCTAGCTCTGAAAAAATATTTGGCCTTCTAGCAGTGTGTCGGACTTTCTCTATTAGTCCATCTATACTGACCTCCATCAGGTTGCAAATTCAAAATAATTTTTATCTGCATCTACAGTACCTCTGAAAAAATATTTGGGCTTCTAGCTGTGTGTGGGACTTGTTGTATTAGTCCATCTATACTGACCTCCATCAGGTTGCAAACTGAATATATTTTTTTCTGCATCTACCTCTGAAAAAATATTGGGCTTCTACCCGTGTGTGGGACTTGTTGTATTAGTCCATCTATACTGACCTCCATCAGGTTGCAAACTGAATATAATTTTTTTCTGCATCTAGCTCTGAAAAAATATTTGGCCTTCTAGCAGTGTGTCGGACTTTCTCTATTAGTCCATCTATACTGACCTCCATCAGGTTGCAAATTCAAAATAATTTTTATCTGCATCTACAGTACCTCTGAAAAAATATTTGGGCTTCTAGCTGTGTGTGGCACTTGTTGTATTAGTCCATCTATACTGACCTCCATCAGGTTGCAAACTGAATATATTTTTTTCTGCATCTACCTCTGAAAAAATATTGGGCTTCTAGCTGTGTGTGGGACTTGTTGTACTAGTCCATCTATACTGACCTCCATCAGGTTGCAAACTGAATATATTTTTTTCTGCATCTACCTCTGAAAAAATATTGGGCTTCTAGCTGTGTGTTGGACTTGTTGTGTTAGTCCATCTATACTGACCTCCATCAGGTTGCAAACTGAATATATTTTTTTCTGCATCTACCTCTGAAAAAATATTGGGCTTCTAGCTGTGTGTGGGACTTGTTGTATTAGTCCATCTATACTGACCTCCATCAGGTTGCAAATTGAATATAATTTTTTTCTGCATCTAACCCAGCCAATAGTTTTGACCTAATACCACAGTTTGGCCACTCAGCTCTGCTCGGTTACCATCCATTGTTTTTTTGTGCAAACAACTACAGAGTTGTGAATTAGTTAACCACCAAAATGAGTGGAAAAAGGCCTGCTGCTGGTGGAAAGGGGAATAGGCGTGTTGGGAAGGGGAAAAAAGGTTGTGTCCGTGGGGTAGGTGTTAAAGCAACAGTGACATCTGCAGAAGAAAGACCATCTTCCAGCCAAACTAAAATGTCTACTTCTTTTAGCGGACAATGTGATAAGATCCCTTTCTTACGGCCACGCCAATCGCTACAAATTCCAGATGAGGCACAAAAACAGCAGGTGCTTCAACGGATATCAAGTGCTCCTTTAAGTGGGCTCTCCTCCACATCAACTTCAACATCACAAATACTCCAGTCCTCAAAGGTGTCACCCAAATCGCACTTGCTTCCTCACAGCTCCCAAATCTCCAGCTGCCCATCTGAGTATGAGGTAGAACAGATGGTTGAGTCTGCAGAGCTGTTTACTCATACTATAGCCTGGGAATCAGAGGTCGACTCCAGCGCTTCTGTGAATCCAGACGAGGAAATGATCTGCACTGATGCCCAGAATCTTTATGAGTCGGATCCAGGACCAGACGCAGAAGGTTCTGACCATAATGTAGACCCTCATTCCCAAACTGTAACTCCTGTTGGTGGAGACAATGAGGAAGACGATGATAAGACTCAAATACCTGATTGGAGCGACAACTTTAGTTTTTTGTCAGGGCAGGAACAGGTTGGCTCTGAGGACGACGGGTGTGATAACACACAGGGTGATGATGATGAGGTTGGAGATCCCACTTACTGTCAACCCACAGTCAGCCAAGAGATGAGGTCAGCAGAGGAGGTGGAGGAAGATGCTAGTGACGACGAGGTCAGGTTGCGCCTTCCTGGACAGAGACGTCGTACTGGAAGCACGTCAACAACTGCATCCTCAAACACAACTTTGCCTCTCACCACAAGTCGTGGTGGCTCTTCAGGTCGCATGGGTGCTAAGCCTTGCATAGCCTGGGCATTTTTTCAGATCGATAAAGATGACCCAACTCGTGTTATCTGTAACATTTGTCAGCAAAAGCTAAGTAGAGGCCAAAAAATACATAGTTTGAGTACTTCATGCATGAACCGGCACATGGACATGAAGCATAAGTTGCAGTGGGAAGCTCAGTGTGCTACAATGCGGCCTAGCCGGCCGGGCCAACCACCGTCTGCCATATCTTGTGCATCCGCGGCCTCTTCATCCTCTGTGACTGGGGGGACATCAGTCACACCTGTTTTGGGGCGCAGACCTGCCACCTCTTTACCCGCAACAGCCAGCGTGATTGGCAGGTCATCATTTTCTTTGGAGGTGGTAACAGCAGCTGGTGTTGAGCGCTGTCCGACATCGATAGCACCACCTTTGGATCAAGGCAACCTAACATGTCCGCCTGCATCTTCCTCACAGACCGGCAGTTTGCCGGGGACACCCTTATCAACCCCGTCTAAGCACAATAGCCAGCCCTCGGTCCCTCAGATGTGGACAAGTAAAAGACCATTTCCTCCTAGCCATGAGAAAGCTAAGAGGTTGAATTTCACCATCTGCAAGCTCTTGGCTACAGAAATGCTGCCTTTCCGCCTGGTGGACACAGAGGATTTTCGAGACCTTATGTCCGTCGCAGTGCCCCAGTACCAGATGCCCAGTCGGCACTACTTCTCAAAGAAAGGTGTGCCTGCGCTCCACCAGCATGTCGCACACAACATCACCGCTTCTTTGAGAAACTCTGTGTGTGACAGGGTGCATTTCACCACAGACACTTGGACGAGTAGGCATGGACAGGGGCGTTACATGTCGCTGACTGGGCACTGGGTAACTATGGTGACAGCAGGACAAGGGGCTGCTGTCCAAGTCTTGCCGTCCCCACGAGTTGTGCGTCAATCCTCTTTATGTCAAAGTTCCTCCACTGCTTCTGCCTCCTCAACCTCCTCTCGGTCTTCCACCTGCACCCAAAGCCTGTCTGGTCATGCCACAAGCTTTCTAACTGCGCAGAAGGGATCCTGCACACCTCCTTACTATGCTGGCAGTAGGGCTCAACGTCATCAGGCGGTTTTTACTTTGAAATGTCTGGGAAATGTGAGTCACACAGCTGAGGAGTTGTGGTCAGCTCTGGAGAACCAATTTCATGAATGGTTGTCTCCACTGGACCTGAAACCAGGGAAGGCCGTGTGCGACAATGCTGCAAACCTGGGTGCGGCCCTTCGCCGGGGCAATGTCACACACGTGCCTTGTATGGCTCACGTGTTGAACCTGGTTGTCCAGCAATTTTTAGCCCACTATCCCAGACTAGATGGCCTTCTGCAGAGGGCACGGTCGCTGTGTGCTCACTTCCGCCGTTCGCATCCCGCAGCTCAGCGACTTACATCTCTACAGAAGTCGTTGGGCCTGCCACTTCACCGGCTAAAATGCGATGTGCCTACCCGGTGGAATTCAACTCTGCACATGTTGCAGCGACTGTGGCAGCACCGACAAGCCCTGGTGCAATACGTTCTGACGTATAGCCTGGGCCAACGAGATTCAGAGGTGGGGCAAATCACGCTGGAGGAGTGGTCTCAGATCAGGGACCTATGCACCCTTCTGCACAGTTTTGAAATGGCGACGAAGATGTTTAGTGCTGACGATGCCATTATCAGCATGACTATTCCGGTGATTTACATGCTGGAGCACATGTTAAACAGAATTCGGAGTCAGGTGGTGGCACAAGAGGAGGTGGAGGAAGTAGAGGAGGAGGAGTTGTATGCGGAAGGGCTAACATCTGCAAGGTCCAGATGGTCGGCAGCACCAAGGCGGCAGGCATGTGAGGGTGGGGGAGATGGTTTTACCAGGGCGCATGGTAGCAGCCAAACTAGTGAGGAAGGTGCAGGAGCCCAGGAAGAAGTGGAGGACGTACTGATGGAAGACTCATCAGATGAGGGAGACCTTGATCACATTTCTGTTGTGCGAGGTTGGGGGGAGAGGACAGAGGAAGGAAGCATGATTGTTACCTCGCCACCAACACAACAGGGACTTGGTGCTCCTGGATGCGCAACACACATGAGTGCCTTGTTGCTGCACTACCTGCAACATGACCCTCGAATTGTGAGAATTAGAAATAATCATGACTACTGGGTTGCCACACTGTTAGATCCCCGGTACAAAAGTAAATTTGCAGAAATTATTCCTGCCATAGAAAGGGATGCACGCATGCAGGAGTATCAGCAGAGACTGTTGCAGAATCTTACATGTGCTTTTCCACAAAATACCAGTGGTGCACGTAGTGAATCTCACAGTTCCAACTTGCCAACCGTGGGACCGTCAAGTGTTCAGCACTCAAACCGTAACAGAACCACAGTATCTGCTGGTAACATCAATTTTGCGGAATCATTTCACCACTTTTTTAGCCCATCCTTTGCAAGGCCACAGGAGACAAGAAGTCTGACACATAGTCAACGCCTAGAGACGATGGTACAGGAGTATCTCCAAGTAAACATTGAAGCCACGACTGTGTCACTGGACCCTTGCTCTTTTTGGGCTTCCAATCTGGATAAATGGCCGGAGCTAGCCACTTATGCCTTGGAGATCTTGTCATGCCCCGCAGCCAGCGTTCTGTCTGAACGTGTGTTCAGCGCTGCTGGTGGTGTGCTGACAGATAAGCGCACGCGGCTCTCCACTGATAATGTAGACAGACTCACGTTCATAAAGATGAACAAATCATGGATCCGAAATGACTTTTCTACCCCTGTGTCATCCTGGGGAGAGTAAAAGCTTGATGATTGGTTAAAATCACCCTACCAACCGTTTTAAGCTTTCAAATTACTAATCATGTTTATCTGTATCTTGACTGGAAAATAATTTGGGCTTTGTAGCAGTGTGCAGCACTGATCCTATTAGGCCATCTATAATAAGCTCCACCAGATTTAAAATTAAAAATAATTTTTAGCTGCATCTAGCCCGGAAAATAATTTTGGGGCTCCGAGATGCGCAAGACACATAAGTGCCTTCTTGCTGCACTACCTGCAGCATGACCCTCATATTGTCAGAATTCGAAGTAATCATGACTACTGGGTTGCCACACTTTTAGATCCCCCAAACTTTTCGATCAACCTTTTCATTTTAATAAAGACCAAAAAAATGGTCATTTTTGAAATTATAAGCATTAGCAGGTTGTTAGAAACTGAAATCAAACAGTTTTCAACTCAAAACTTTATTGTAGGTGATGTTACATTTTCACATAGGACCCCTTGTTCGAAAGGAGCTTCTGAACTCTCTCGTCCATTGAATTTGTCAGGTTTTGGATGGTTTCTGCTTCAATTGTTTTGCATGAGGACAGAATACCCTCCCAGAGCTGTTGCTTAGATGTGAACTGCCTCCCGCCATCATAGACACTCCTTTTAATGATGCTCCAAAGGTTCTGAATGGGGTAGAGGTCAGGGGAGCATGGGGGTCACACCATAAGTTTGTCCCCTTTTATGCCCATATCAAGCCAGAGATGCAGATGTTTTATGTGCAGCATGAGATGGTGCATTATCATGCAGAAAAATGATCTTGCTGTGAAATACACGGTTCTTCTTCTTGAACCATGGCAGGAAGTGCTGTTTGAGAAAATCCACATACATTATGGAGTTCATCTTTAGCGCCTTCAGGGATCCTAAAGGATCCGACAATCTCTCTCCCCATGATTCCAGCCCAAAACATTACTCCACCTCCTCCTTGTTGGCGCTGTAGCCGTGTTTGCGTGGGGTGTCCATCAACCAGCCATCCTCCACTCCAGCCATCTGGACCATCGAGCGCTGCACGGCACTCATCCGTGAACAAAACAGTTTTGAAATCAGTCTTCATGTAATGTTTGGCCCACTGGAGCCGTTTCTGCTTGTGTGAAGTGGATAGAGGAGGTCGACAGGATGGCGTATGCACAGCTGCAAACCTCTGAAGGACCCTGCATCTTGTTGTTCGGGGGACGTTGGAGGCACCAGCAGCTTCAAAAACTTGTCTGCTGCTATGACAAGGCTTTCTTGCCGCTGCTCTTTTAACCTGACGTAATTGCCTGTAGGAAAGAGTCCTCAATTTGCCCTTATCAGCACGCACACGTGTGTACTGTGAATCAGCTACATACTTCTTGATTGCCAAGACACTTCATCCTGATCATCGCACAATGTTGATTGTAGTCATGCCTTGACCTAAACACTCCACAATTTGTTGCTTCTCAGCAGCCGACACATCCTTTTTCTTTCCCATTTTGGCAGAAAATGTAGGCTGCTTAATAATGTGAGAGAGCCTTCTTAAGTAGTCTTGCCTTTCATTGGACACACCTGCCAAACTAATTAGCACAGGTGTCTGCAATTGCTTACAGTGATATAAAGAGCCCTGACACACATCACCATCAATGAGTTTAACTGACAAACAAACAAATTCTTCCCTTATCACTCCTAAACACTTTTTGCATAATAATTTGGAACGCAGTGTACATGTGCTTTTCCACAAAACACCAGTGGTTCACGTAGTGAATCTTACAGTTCTAACTTGCCAACCGTGGTCTGTATGGAATTGTTCAATAAAGGGCCCAAAATTAAGATAACATAGATGGGAGAGGTCTCTATGAATAGGAATTCCTAAGTATTTGATACCCTGTGAGGGCCAGGCAAAGGGAAAGTTGGACTGGATGGAATCCTATATGGATTTGGGGAGGGAGACATCGAGGGCCTCAGACTTCGCTGCATTGATTTTAAAATTTTACCATGTAACAAAGTGATCTATTTCAGCCATAACAGCAGGGATGGATATATGTGATTGAGTGATATATACTAGGACATCATCAGCAAATAGAGAGCACTTGTACTCGGTGCCTCCCACCTCAATCCACCTAATATTGGGGTTATGGCGAATTGATGAGAGCAGGTGCTCCGTCACTAGGATGTATAAGAGAGGGGACAGAGGACATCCCTGCCTTGTCCCATTGGTGATTGTGAAAGGTGATGAAAATGTTCTGACGCTCCCCCTGGGCCTTGGGACACCCGGAGCCGGACCCTTTTTGGTGGATGCTGGTGGTTGTAGTCTTCGTGGCGGCGACCCGGTTCCGTGGCTCAGGGCGGTCAAACCAGTGGCGGAACTATTTATGTGGTTTTGATGTTTAAATGTCCGACTACGCCACCCGTGGATTGCGGTCAGAGTGAACCGCCGCTACAGGGCAGACCGCTGAGGCTGGTGTTGTGGGTGCAGCAGAGCGTAGCATAACTCCCCACGGGAGGAGTATAGCCTCAGGGCAGTGTATGCGGAGGATGGGGGTGATGGTGCAGGGCAGCAGCAGTAACGACACGGAGTCAGTGATGCAGTCCAGGGCCTTTACTCACAGTTCTTATTATCCAGACCACGTCTGCAGGTAACGGCTGCCCACGTCGTACTGTGCTCACCAGGTGAGGGGCTCAGACAACTCCCAGATAACTTTGGAGCACTTCACAGGACCCCCTTTGTGTGTCCTTTGTCTGGCCTTTCTTACCAACACTTCTGTCCGGCTGCCTCGGGCCTCCTCTTGGTAAACTTGACACCAGTTTCCCTGACCCTATGTGGTGCCTTCCTAGCGGGTGTAGCGAGGGGCTGCGCCACATAAAATGTCAGAGCCTCCGGTTTCTAGCTGAGGGTCGTTTCCTGCCTCCACTAGTTCGGGGACCGGTCTCCCCCTTTGGCCTGACCCCTCCACGCAGGTGGATTCGGGCGTGCGGTGGCGACTCGCCCGTCCGCACCCCTGGGATCCCTTCATTCCTCGTTCCTGGAGCCTTCTCCACTCCTCTTCCTTCCTTCTCCCTCTTCCAGGCCTGGGCCTCTGTTACTAGGCCCGCCTCCGGAGCAGAGCTCATGCAGAGCCCCTGCTCCCTGCCACTTCTGCTCAGACTTCTCTGCACTGATCTAAGATGGTGCCCACCTTTTATACTCCCTTCTCAATGCACCCAGGAACTGCTTCCTCCCTGCTCCTGCACTACAGGGTTCCCCTTCCTCAGTGTTCCCTCCCCCCACTCCAGCCAGGGACAGGGACTGTCGTGCCCATCTCAGGGGCATATTGGTCACCCTGCCCCACGGCAATGTGGTGTAATGCATGCAGGTGTCGGGTCCTGATCCACACTCCATCCTTACCTGAGAGTGAGATATCACACCTCTGGGTGAGGTGCAATACGTCTGTAGCAACTGAGCCCTCAGGGTGCTACAGTTCCATCTATCTTCAGCCTAGGTGACGTATTGCGATACAGGGCCGTGATTTTGGCTATAAAGGGTCCCCTAGACCCCTACCCCAAGCTTTTTAAGAGAATCATATATGGCGTGCCAGGAGACTCTATGGAATACTTTCTCAGCATCCAACGAGAGTATCTAATTACAAATTTTTAACTGCATCTAGCCCAGGAAATACTTTGTGCCTAGTAGCAGTGTCTGCTAGTCAGCGGATTATCCCGGCTGTTAAGCAAGCTTCACCACCTGTAGTTTAGACACTTAATTTTTTCAAAGGAAATGCTTCGGGACCATGGGATACTTAGTGAAGAGCATCAGGAGGCACCCCAAGGCATAGGGGCTGGGACTGGCAGTAGGATGCCTTGCGGTGGACAGCCGAGCTCGATCCTTATAAAAGCTTTTTAACTGCAGCAGCTTTAGTGGACGCTACTGGAGCTGGAATTACCGCGGCTGCTGGCATGAGACTTGCCCTCCAATAGATCCTTGTAAATGGATTTAAAGTGTATTCATTCAAATTAGAGAGACAATTTAAATTAAAAAGCTTAGAGCTGCCTCCACCACAGGGGGGCTCGCTCGACCCACCAGCGGACAGGCACCAGTATTGGGAGAGGGGGGCTGGCCGTCAGGGTTCACCGCGGCTCTGGCACAAACCCGGCGACACGGAGGTGGCACGGGCAGGAGCGGACTGGCCGTGTCGGCTTCTCACTTTTTGGATTTTAGAAGGGCATGACATGCCTATATCTGTGTCTCCCCCTCCTTTTACTCCTCCACCTCTTTTATTTTCGCATGACTATATGTACTTGTCACTTTTCCATGTGTTAGTTATGTCTTCTGAGCAGTTTGTCAGCTTTTGGACACCTTTGAAGGTGTTTTCTATGTGTTTCTATGTGTTTTTGTTTGCCTGCCATTGGTTTTAACGGTGTTCGAAGGTGTTCGACGAACAGTTCGACGAACAGTTCGGCGAACACACGGGTGTTCGACGAACCGAACCGAACTCGAACACTACGGGGGTGGCTCAACACTATTCTCCATCTCCTCTAGCATCATGTATTTCAAAGGCTGACAGACTATCTCTTCCAACAAATCAACTGGAAGAAATTGTTCTAGTGTTTTATGTTGCATAGCTCCAAGGGTGCTGTGGGTTAGAGGACTATCGGGAAGAACAGAAAACGATTTAATTGACAGATTGGAAATTTCGCTCTGCACAATATTAACTGCTTTGGTGGCGGAGAAAGTGTACTGAGCAGAACACTGACTTCAGCTGATGGTGTCACTGTCAAAGGCTATCTCCTTCTGCTGTGATTGAGATGAGTGATGGGACATATATTCCATTATGCCCTCCCATGTTCCCCACTTAAACACTTGCCAGAGGCAAAGGAGATCAAATGGTGGTACAGTTGCAGACAGCAGTATCGGTGGTGTGGCTGCTGGTAGCAAGTAAGAAAATCACATAAATGAAAATAGGAATTTCTTTTAACATGACACATTTGGGTTTTGCATATAATTTGGATACAAGTATAATGTTTAATTAATTTTTATACTTTGGTACTAGTGATGAGCGAGCACTAAAATGCTCGGGTACTTGTTGTTCGAGTCGAGCAAATTGGAATGCTTGAGTGCTCAGACCGAGTAACGAGCCCAATGTAAGTCTATGGGAAACTCGAGCATTTTTCTGGCGGCTTTCCCCGGCGTTATGCAGAGGGCATAAAAATTGGCCAAATCGATGGGAACAGTGCTCATATGACATTGGATCAGCATGGGGAAGACCCCTGGAAGCATTTCAGATGCCCAGGTCACTGCTGTCAACAATATTGTCAGAGGTATTATGCCACTTTTACGGACTCACAATAAAAAATGCAAAAACAAAACCAAAATGGATTTTTCTGGGTAAAATGTTAAGGAACATCCTTTCCAGGATAATAACTTCAATTTAAGGCAAAATAAATAACCAAAAACAAAACTGCTCCTCCACATCTTGGGCTATGTTCACACGTAGCGTTTTTGATACGTTTTTGCACTTTTGCATTGCTTTCAACCAAGACAAATGCATTCACTGGGAAATGTCATTTTACAACCTTATCTAGCCATGTGGTGTGTGACACATCATCAGACACATGCATACAGTGCTTAAAAGACATGGGAACAGCATGGGGAAGACCCCTGGAAGCATCTCTGACACCCAGGTCACTGCCTTAAAGTGTGCCCATCACAAGTGATCCTTGGCGCATGCAAAGATGCCTCTGGCGTTGCAGACTTGCAACACTGTCCATGTCTTTGTCCCAGAGCAGCGTTCAGTTGTCCCTACCCCATTCCTTGGAATGCAAGCGCAAGTATGCAGCCAGCCACCCACCCACCCACAGGCTGCAATACTATACTGCTGACAGCTGCTTGCACTTGAAATATGGCCTTTTTAGACTCGTAGAGGTGGAAGTAGTCCACAACCTTATGGTGGCGGCAGCCGGGTATCCATAATCGGTCCCCAGCCGCCACTATTTGTCCCGGTGTCGTCTCCGCCTTCCACAAGCACGGGTCGTACAATATTACCCGTGCCCTCCCCAGTGCACTTACTGGGAAGGACCGCCTAACCACAAACACGTGGACAAGTGAATGTGGCCATGGACGGTACGGAGCCAGTCCACAGCTTGTAGGTGAGTTGTATTTCACCATAGCCATATTTTTTAGCTCTGTGAAAGGACTGACTTTTGAGAAATCGTATCTACTCCAGCTGTCATTTCTCCCAGGAAGTCCTCTAATGCAGCTTGGCGCATAAGCAATGGCAACTGCCCGTCCAACATCAGCTCACACTTGTCGGTAGTGATTCGACACACAAACATCTTTCTTTGCCCTTTAATTTCATGACTACAGAGTTGAGCAATGGCCTGATCTGCAATGCGGTTTCAGAAGTAACATGCAATTAAGCACATCCAATCCACATTAAAAAACCAGCCATAGACTGTCTGGGAACCTTCCCACACACTTTTCTTAGCCAGGGCTGTTTTTCGGCAGGGTAGGACGGGCCAACCGGAGAACCGGAGACTCCTCCGGTGGGCCCTGGCTTCTCCATCGGGAGAGTTCATATTGCCGAAGTGAGGCCATGATGACGTTGGAGGCCAACATTTGCTTCGTTTTCTGTTACTTGGAATGCAAGCGCAAGTATGCAGCCAGCCACTCAACCACCCACAGGCTGCAATACTATACTGCCAAATTTTTGACAGCTGCTTGCACTTGAAATGTGGCCTTTTAGGCTCATGGAGGCGGAAGCTTTTCACAACCGCATGGTGTCCATACTCGGTCCCCAGCCGCCACTATTTGTCCCGGTATCGTCTCCACCTTCCAAAAGCAAGGGTCCCTAAACATTACTGCTGGTACTTTTCTGTGGGAATCTTTTTACCTCCTACCAGCCTGTAATATTTCCAGTGAACTATGGTACGATGCCATGGTATTAGCACTGCCCCCAGTACCAGTAGCGAAGCCATCCCCAATTTCCTTCTCAGGAATTCTATTTGGTAGACTGAGTGGCTGCCCAAATACATTAGTTTCTCACAAAGGAGCTGAAGATAGAGTGGCAGTAGGTGCAAGTTTCTCCAGCCTGTTAGATATCAGAGGGTGAACAGCAGCACATTGGCTCAGTGGTTAGCACTGAAGCCTTGCAGCGCTGGGATCCTGGGTTCAAATCCCAGCAAGGACAACATCTGCAAGGATTTTGTATGTTCTCCCCCTGTTTGTGTGGGTTTCCACCTCAGTAAAAAAGGAGCCAGAAAGTGTTCGGGAACCTTCCCACACACTTTTCTTAGCCAGGACTGCTTCTTGGCAGGGTTGGACAGTCCCACAAGAGAATCCTCTGGTGGGCCCTGGCTTCTCCATCAGGAGAGTTCATGATAGCGCAAACTTTGCAGCAGCTATGGGGCTCTTGAGGGGGGGAGAAACTTGAGAACTCAGAATCAAATCCTCTGGTGGGCCCAATGTTTTTCAGTTTGAAACTGCTTATCAGTGGGAGTTGTATTTCACCACAGCCATATTCTTTAGCTCGGTGAAAGGACGTCACCAGATTCCGCCCATTGTCACACAAGACCATGCCTGGCTGTATGTTTAGCGGTCAGAGCCACAGATCAGGCTGCTGTGTTGCAGCTTTCAAAAACTCTGCAGTGGTGGGCGGTTTGTCACCTAAGTATTAAGCATGTTATCTTCAGCACAGCCTGTTGCCGCTTGGCCAAGGCAGTGGTGGAGCTCTTTCAGCTTGTGACTGATGTGGTCATTTCAGAGATGAAAGCCGAACTGGAGGAGGAGGTGCAAGAGCTGAACAATGTGATTACATTGAGGTTACATTGGCGACTTTGGTTTTTATATTAAAGAAAGATCCTACTGTGTTTTTTTTTTTTTTTACGTTATTTTTTAAGACAAATGCTTTCACCGGGAAATGTCATTTTAATATTTTACAACCTTATCTGGCCATGTGAGGTCTGACACATCATCAGACACATCCTGTTTCATTTATGATGGAGGAACTCTGAAAGTCACAAAGCCTATATTTATAGGGCCATCAGGCGGCCCTTACTATTCTTAAAGGGCGAGCAGTCGGCCCTCGCTATTGTTAGAGAGCCATCAGCCGGCTATGCTTTGTTGTTCCCATTATTAATGAGTGGATCTCCTATACTGTTATTGCATATGCATTGAATGTAAGGGCTGCCAAAAATTTGGATGCAACCCAATACCCCTTTGAAGAGACATAGAGGAGGGTCTCAGAAAAAAAATGTTCCCTTTATAAAGGAGCGGGTCTCTTATAGTGGTAAAGCCCATGCTGTGACTGCAAGGGCTGACAAAATTTGGGAAAAACCCCACTAACAATTTAGACACATAGAGCAGGGCCACAGTAACGACATATTCCCATTTGAAAGGAGAGGGTCTCCCATAGTGTTTGCCTATGCAGTGAACCAAAATTTTGGAGGAACTCCACTGCCCCTTGCAAGAGATGTAGAGGTCAGAGAGCCTCATAAAAACAATGTTCCCAATATTAGGAAGTGGGTCTCCCATAGCATTTGCCTATGCAGTGAAGCAACGGCTGCCAAAAATTTGGAGGAACTTCAATGCCCCTTGCAAGAGAAGTAGAGGTCAGAGAGCCTCCTAAAAACATTGTTCCCATTATTAGGAAGTAGGTCTTCCATAGTGTTTGCCTAGGCAGTGAAGCAACGGCTGCCAAAAATTTGGAGGAACTCCAATGTCCCTTGCAAGAGAAGTAGATATGTTGATATGGTACATATGGTGGTGATATGGTGGTGGAGGATGAGGATGCGGTCACGGAGGAGGACAAGAACAAATAGACAAAATCAGGAAGCGTATACCCATGTCTGAGTGTGAAGACAGAGGTGCATGGGAATAGAGTTAGACCTCCCCAAAAAATAGACTGTATTTGAGTTTATGTTACACTGCTATCAGTTGGTGGTGTTGAGAATTCTGACCCAATCTAGCCCTTCTTCATTTTTATAGGAGTCAGCCTTTCAGCAATTTTAGTTGACAGACGGATGATGCTATCAGTTATAATTCCACCGGCGGGACTAAAAACTCACTCTGACAAAACGCTGGCAGCAGGGCAGGCCAGAACCTCCAAGGTGTAGAGAGCCAGTTCATGGTACATGTCCAGCTTGGATACCCAATAATTATAAGGCATAGAGGAATCACGGATGACGTTGGTATGGTCGGCAAGGTACTCCCTCACCATTTTCCAAAACTCTGCACTCCTTGTGAGAGTACCCTGCACCTCAGGGCCTGTGCGATGGGAGGGTCTGAGAAAACTATCCCAGAACTTTGACAGTGTTCCCCTGCCTCTGCTGGATTGCATTTGTGGCTCTCGCGCCTGTACTCCTTGGTTGTCCAACAAACTGTGACCTCTGCCGCGAGCGTTTTCAGATGAGAATTTTTTTAATAATTCCGCAACAAGGGTCTTCTTGTACTGCACCATTTTATTAGGCCTGTCCTGCAAGGGAATAATAGACATAAAGTTCTCCCTGTAGTGTGGGTCTAGAAGTGTCACCAACCAGTAATGACTGTCACCCAAAATTTGGACAACGCGAGGGTCATGGAAAAGGCAGCGTAACATAAACTCAGCCATGTGTGCCAGACTGCAAAGAGGCAAGACTTCCGTGTCCTCACCAAGAGGATGACTGACCATGCTTTCCTCCTCATCCTTCTCCTCTTCCTTCTCCTCCTCCTCCCTGTCCTCAGGCCATCCACGCTGAACAGACGGTATGACAGTTGTGCAGGTAGTACCGTCTATAGCGCAGGAAACTAGCTCCTGTTCTTCCTCCTCCTCCTATTTCTCATTGTCACCCAATCCACGTTGGGATGAGATGAGGCTGGGCTGTGTGGAATCACCCTGTATGGTTCCTTGCTCCATCTCATCATGCTCCGCCTGCAATTCGTCCTCTTTAATTGAAAGCAGAGAGCATTTCAGAAGACAGAGAAGGGGGATGGTGATGCTAATTATGGCATCATCGCCGCTCACCATCTTGGTGAAGTCCTCAAAGTTTTGGAGGATGGTACAGATGTCTGACATCCATGTCCACTCCTGAGGTCTTATGTGTGGAGTCTGACCTGAATACCGACGGCCTTGTTTATGCTGGTAGTCAACAACTGCCCTCTTCTGCTCACAAATCCTTCCCAACATCTGCAATGTAGAGTTCCAATGCGTGGGAACATCACACACCAGTCAGTGAGTTGGAAGCTGCAAATGCTGATGAAGCACGGCAAGGGAGGTGGAAGCTGTAGCTGACTTTCTAAAATGGGCACACAGGCGGCATACTTTGACAAGCAGATCTGGCAGATCCGGTTAGGTTTTAAGAAACTGCAGAACATGATTAAGCACATTGACCAGGCATGGTACGTGTGTGAGCTCACCTCAGAGCCGCCTCCAGGTTCCGGCAATTGTCACACATGACCATGCCTAACTGTAGGTTCTGCGTTGTCAGCCACAGATCTGCCTGCTCTTTCAGAGCTGTCCACAACTTTTCAGTAGAGATGAGAGGTGTTCGACTAGAACTGTTCGCCAATCTCAAATTCGAGCTGTTTTGGGCGGTGTTCGAGTTGTTCGACGAACCCGAACGATTTGCAAAAAATTCGGCTGTTCGAGGTTATGTTCGATAACTGATCATGCACCAAAAGCGTGTCCTGCATGTCAGGCGCTATTTAGAGCACCAATCATGCAGGGATTGTCTGCGAGTCACTGTAATGCCACAGCCATGGTGGTTGTGGCATTACAGTGGTTGCCCAAAGCGATGGGAACAGTGCTCACAGTGAAACATGGAAAGCCGGCAATTCAGCAGCGGCATACACCGGTACCCGACAATTTAGAACAGAAAGAATAGAGCTTCACACATAGATTAGATAGATAGAAACATGTCAGTCATATATATATGAAGTACAGTGACAGTGTTGGTTACTGTACTTGTCATTTAGTGTAAAGGATTTATTAAAAAAAATAATAGTGTTTTCATGCACCGTCTCTTTAAAAAAGCCGGCCGGCATTTCAGCAGCGGTACCTGAAAATTTAGAATAGAAGGAATAGAGCATCACACATAGATTAGATAGATAGAAACATGTCAGTCACATATATATGAAGTACAGTGACAGTGTTGATTACTGTACTTGTCATTTAGTGTTAAAATAAAGGATTTATTTAAAAAAAAATTGGCGTGGGGTTCCCCATAATTTTAGTCTCTAGCGGAGGTTAAGCAGACGGCTGGGGCAGATGTTTGAACCCTGGGAAGGGGTAATACCCACGGAGCTTCCCAGGCTACTAATATCAGCCCACAGCTGAATACCTAGCCTTTAGCTACTAAAATGGGGGACCCCCCCAAAAAAATGACGTGGGGTCCCCCCTATTATAAAAGCTAGCAAAGGCTAGGCAGACAGCTGGGGGCTGATATTAATAGCCCAGGAAGGGTGCCATGAATATTGGCCCCCTCCCAGGCTAGAAACACCAGCCGTCAGCCGCCCCAGAAATGGCACATCCATAGGATGCGCCAATTCTGGTACTTAGCCTCGCTCTTCCCACTGCCCTGTAGAGGTGGCAGTGGGGTAATAGGGCTGGGGTTAATGTGTGCTTATAATGCCAGCTGACATCAAGCCCAGGTTAGTAATGGAGAGGCGTCTATAAGACACCCCCATTACTAACCCCATAGTCAAAGTTAATAAAAACCACAAACACCATGAATAAAGTCCTTTTCAGCCGAAGCCAAAGATCTACTGCAATAAAAGTAAAATAATAAAGCAACATCATCCTTACCTTTCCATGGTTCCCACGACGGCTTCAGCTCTGCTACATTCACATGACAGGCTGGATCGCAGCAGAACGCTGCCATCCAGCTTGCCATGCCGCACACACTGAGAAGCGCAGGCATGCTTGCGCTCTTCAGTGTCTCGCTGTGACGGCATAAAGATGAGCTGAGGTCATGTCCAATGAACTCGGCTCACCTCAGGCACGTCACTGACAGCGTGGGAAAATTCTCCTGCACTCAGCGCTTCAGCGTGAGAATTCTCCCACGCTGTCAGTGACGTGCGTGAGGTGAGCTGAGATCATTGGACATGAGCTCACCTCATGCACGTCACTGACAGCGTGGGAGAATTCTCACGCTGAAGCGCTGAGTGCAGGAGAATTTTCCCACGCTGTCAGTGACGTGCATGAGGTGAGCTGAGTTCATTGGACATGAACTCGGCTCATCTCGATGCCGTCACAGTGAGACACTGAGGAGCGCAAGCAAGCCTATGCTTCTCAGTGTCTGCGGGATGACAGGCTGGATGGCAGCTTTCTGCTGCGGTCCAGCCTGTCATCTCGATGTAGCAGAGCTGAAGCTGTCCTGGGAACCATGGAAAGGTAAGGATGATGTTGCTTTATTATTTTTCTTTTATTGCAGGAGATCATTGGCTTCAGCTGGAATGGGCGTGATGGTAAGTATGGTTTAATTTAGAACAATAAAGAATTGTGTGTTTATTTCAATTAAAGGACTTTTTTCTGGGTGTTGTGTTTTTTTTAAATACTTTACTAGAAATTCATGATGGTCATGTCTAATATCGGGCTTAGGGCCAGCTGATAATGCCAAGATGGCCCTAATCCCTTTATTACCCAGTGAGCCACCGCACCAGGGCCCTGGATGAGTTGGGTACAGCGCCAGAAGATGGCGCTTCTATGAACGTGCCATTTTCCGGGGTGGCTGCGGACTGCAATTTGCAGCGGGGGGGGGGGGGGGGCCAGAAAGCTTGGGCCTCCCTGCGCTGCAGATTCCAGCCCCCGGCTGCCTAGTTGTACCTGGCTGGACACAAAAATAGGGCGAAGCCCCACGTATTTTTTTTCTTAATTATTTCATGAAATTCATGAAATAATTAAGAAAAAAAGGGCTTCCCTATATTGTTGTGTCCGGCCAGGTACAAATAGGCAGCTGGTGGTTGGGGGCAGCCCGTTCCTGCCTGCTGTACCTGGCTGGATACAAATATAGTGCAAAGCCCCACGTCAATTTTTTTTAAATAATTTCCTGAAATAATTTAAAAAAAATTGAAGTGGGGCTTCGCACTATATTTGTGTCCAACCAGGTACAGCAGGCAGAAACGGGCAGCCCCCAACCACCAGCTGCCTAATTGTACCTGGCCGGACACAACAATATAGGGAAGCCCTTTTTTTCTTAATTATTTCATGAATTTCATGAAATAATTTAAAAAAAAATACGTGGGGCTTCGACCTATTTTTGTGTCCAGTGAGGTACAACTAGACAGCTGGGGGCTGGAATCTGCAGCGCAGGGAGACCCAAGCTTTCTGTGCCCTCCCCGCTGCAAATTGCAGTCCGCAGCCACCCCGGAAAATGGCGCGTTCATAGAAACGCCATTTTCTGGCGCTGTACCCAATTCATCCAGGGCCCTGGTGCGGTGGCTCACTGGGTAATAAAGGGGTTAGGGCCAGCTTGGTATTATCAGCTGGCCCTAAGCCCGAAATTCATGGGGTCACGCCAATATTAGACATGACCGCCATGAATTTCTAGTAAAGTATTTAAAAAAAAACACAACACCCAGAATAAAGTCCTTTAATTGAAATAAACACACAATTCTTTATTGTTCTAAATTAAACCATACTTACCATCACGCCCATTCCAGCTGAAGCCAACGATCTCCTGCAATAAAAGTAAAATAATAAAGCAACATCATCCTTACCTTTCCATAGTTCCCACGACAGCTTCAGCTCTGCTACATCGAGATGACAGGCTGGACCGCAGCAGAAAGCTGCCATCCAGCCTGTCATCCCGCAGACACTGAGAAGCGCAGGCATGCTTGCGCTCCTCAGTGTCTCGCTGTGACGGCATTCAGATGAGCCGAGTTCATGTCCAATGAACTCAGCTCACTTCATGCACGTCACTGACAGCGTGGGAAAATTCTCCTGCACTCAGCGCTTCAGCGTGAGAAATCTCCCAAGCTGTCAGTGACGTACATGAGGTGAGCTGAGTTCATTGGACATGAGCTCACCTCATGCACGTCACTGACAGCGTAGGAAAATTCTCCTGCACTCAGCGCTTCAGCGTGAGAATTCTCCCACGCTGTCAGTGACGTACATGAGGTGAGCTGAGTTCATTGGACATGAGCTCACCTCATGCATGTCACTGACAGCGTGGGAAAATTCTCAAGCTGAAGCGCTGCATGCAGGAGAATTTTCCCACGCTGTCAGTGACGTGCATGAGGTGAGCTGAGTTCATTGGACATGAACTCACTTCATGCACGTCACTGACAGTGTGGGAAAATTCTCACGCTGAAGCGCTGAGTGCAGGAGAATTTTCCCACGCTGTCAGTGACGTGCATGAGTTGAGCTGAGTTCATTGGACATGACCTCGGCTCATCTGGATGTCATCACAGCCTGACACTGAGGAGCACAAGCATGCCTGCGCTTCTCAGTGTCTGCGGGATGACAAGCTAGATGGCAGCGTACTGCTGTGGTCCAGCCTGTCATCTCGATGTAGCAGAGCTGGAGCTGTCCTGGGAACCATCAAAAGGTAAGGATGATGTTGTTTTATTATTTTTCTTTTATTGCAGGAGATCGTTGGCTTCAGCTGGAATGGGCGTGATGGTAAGTATGGTTTAATTTAGAACAATAAAGAATTGTGTGTTTATTTCAATTAAAGGACTTTATTCTGGGTGTTTGTGTTTATTTTTAACTTTGACTATGGGGTTAGTAATGGGGGTGTCTTATAGACGCCTCTCCATTACTAACCTGGGCTTGATGTCAGCTGGCATTATAAGCTGACATCAACCCCAACCCTATTACCCCACTGCCACCGCTACAGGGCAGTGGGAAGAGCGAGGCTAAGTGCCAGAATTGGGGACGGCTGACGGCTTGTGTTTCTAGCCTGGGAGGGGGCCAATATTCATGGCACCCTTCCTGGGCTATTAATATCAGCCCCCAGCTGTCTGCCTAGCCTTTGCTAGCTATTAAAATAGGGGGGACCCCACGTCATTTTTTCGGGGGGGTCCCCCATTTTAATAGCTAGTAAAGGCTAGGTATTCAGCTGGGGGCTGATATTAGTAGCCTGGGAAGCTCCATGGGTATTACCCCCTTCCCAGGCTTCAAACATCTGCCCCAGCCATCTGCTTAACCTCCGCTAGAGCCTAAAATTACGGGGAACCCCACGCCAATTTTTTTTTTTAATAAATCCTTTATTTTAACACTAAATGACAAGTACAGTAACCAACACTGTCACTGTACTTCTTATATATGTGACTGACATGTTTCTATCTATCTAATCTATGTGTGATGCTCTATCTTTCTGTTCTAAATTGTCAGGTGCCGCTGCTGAATTGCCGGCCGGCTTTTTTAAAGAGACGGTGCATGAAAACACTAATATTTTTTTAAATAAATCCTTTACACTAAATGACAAGTACAGTAAGCAACACTGTCACTGTACTTATTATATATGTGACTGACATGTTTCTATCTATCTAATCTATGTGTGAAGCTCTATTCTTTCTGTTCTAAATTGTCGGGTACCGCTGCTGAATTGCCGGCCGGCTTTTTTAAAGAGACGGTGCACGAAAACACTAATATTTTTTTTAATAAATCCTTTACACTAAATGACAAGTACAGTAACCAACACTGTCACTGTACTTCTTATATATGTGACTGACATGTTTCTGTCTATCTAATCTATGTGTGATGCTCTATTCCTTCTTGTCTAAATTGTCGGGTAATGGTGTATGCCGCTGCTGAATTGCCGGCCGGCTTTTTTAAAGAGAGCGTCTTCTGAGCAGTTTGTCAGCTTTTGGACACCTTTGAAGGTGTTTTCTATGTGTTTCTATGTGTTTTTGTTTGCCTGCCATTGGTTTTAACGGTGTTCGACGGTGTTCTAAGGTGTTCGGCGAACAGTTCGACGAACTGTTCCTCGAACATCCCGGTGTTCGACGAACCGAACCGAACCCGAACACTACGGGGGTGGCTCAAAACTACTTTTCAGCACTGTGCGGTTTGTCACCTAAGCATATTAGCTTCAGCACAGCCTGTTGCCGCTTGGCTGAGGCAGTGCTGCAGTGCTTCCAGCTTTTGACTGATGTGGTCATTTCGGAAATGGGGGCTGAAGAGGAGGAGGAGGTGCAGGAGCTGTAGAATGTGGGGGCAACCACAGACACTGTTGCTGGAACATGGGGTTCGGCCCACTTAGTCGGGTGCTTTGTTGCCATGTACCTGATCATGCTGGTGGTGGTTAGGCTGCTAGTTTTGCTACCTCTGCTGATGCTAGACTGGCAGGTGTTGCAAATGGCCTTTTTGGGGTTATTGGCAGACTTCAAAAAACAACCAGACTTGGGAATACCTAACAGTGGTACTGGCAACTTCCGTCATGTTGATGTTACGGGGAACGGTTGTCCGCCTTCTGTCTGTAGTCACCACACTGCTTGTTCTTGCCTGTTGTGGTGCTGCACCTCCCTCCTCCTGTGAGTTGCTGTCCTCACTCTGCATATCACCTTGCCAGGTTGGGTCAGTGACTTCGTTGTCCACCACCTCATCTTCCACTTCTGCACCCTAGTCCTCCTCCTGACTTTCTGGCAATTGTGTCTCATCATCATCCACCTCTTGTGACAGTTTCTCACCATCGCCTTTGTATGACCATGTCTGCTCAAATATTTGGGCATCGCTACATGCGATCTCCTCTTGCCCCACTTCAAGTGGACTGGGCAAGAGGCCCGAATCTATAAATGGAAAAGTGAACAGCTCTTCAGAGTGTCCAAGTGTGGGATCAGTTGTTTCCGGGTATTCAACATGGTGGGAGGAAGGAGGATCAGAATGAGGAATATGTAGTCCAGACTCACAGCTACTGAGACTTTACCGTGTGGAAGACAGGGTGGTGGTGGTGGCTAAGTGACTGGAAGCATTATCTGCTATCCAACCAATAACCTTTTCACACTGCTCTGTGTTCAATAGTGGTGTTCTGCGGTTCCCTATTAATTGGGACAGGAAGGTCGAGTGAGAAGATGTGTGTGTTTGTTGTGGCACAATTTCAGCCTGCCCACGGCCTCGGCCTCTTACTCTGCATGCACCATCACCATCATGTCCACTTTCCCGTCCCTTGCCACGCACCTTGCCCATTTTAATTGGAGGACAATATTTTCTACGTTCACTACAAATGGGTGGATTTGACCCGCAGTGATATGTGATATATGTATCGGAAAACCACAGTTTTAAAAAGCTGGCCTGTAGGTTACTGTTTTTCACAGCGACCCCATGTCAATAACTTCACTGACACACTGCAACAAAATTTAAATGGAGGCCAGAAATGGCTGAATTTGGTGAGAACTTATATGTGATACATGTGGTGGAAAACCACAGTTTTAAATAGCTGGCCTGTAGGTTACTATTTTTCACATAGCTCTTTTGCAAGGAAGAATGGGCAAGAATTTCAGCCTCTCGATGTGCAAAACTGATAGAGACATACCCCAAGCGACTTGCATCTGTAATCGCAGCAAAAGGTGGTGCTACAAAGTATTAACTCAAGGGGGCCGAATAATATTGCACGCCCCACTTTTCAGTTTTTTATTTGTTAAAAAAGTTTAAAATGTCCAATAAATTTCGTTCCACTTAACGATTGTGTCCCACTTGTTGTTGATTCTTCCCCAAAAAATTAGAATTTTATATCTTTATGTTTGAAGCCAGAAATGTGGCAAAAGGTAGAAAAGTTCAAGGGGGCCAAATACTTTCACAATGCACTGTATATGTGATACGTGTGACGGAAAACCACAGTTTTAAATAGCTGGCCTGTAGGTTACTATATTTCACAGTGACCTGGTGTCAATAACTTCACTAACACACTGCAACAAAATTTAGATGAAGGCCAGAAATGGCTGAATTTGGAGCACACATACAGTGCCTACAAGTAGTATTCAACCCCCTGCATATTTAGCTGGTTTGATAAGATGCAAATAAGTTAGAGCCTTCAAACTGCAAACGAGAGTAGGTTTTATGAACAGAAGCATAAATCTTACAAACCAAAAAGTTATGTTGCTCAGTTGAATTTTATTAAATTTTAAACATAAAAGTGTGGGTCAATTATTATACAACCCCTATGTTTAATATTTTGTGGAATAACCCTTGTTTGCAATTACAGCTAATAATCGTCTTTTATAAGACCTGATCAGGCCGGCACAGGTCTGTGGAGTTATCTTGGCCCTCTCCTCCATGCAGATCTTCTCCAAGTTATCTAGGTTCTTTGGGTGTCTCATGTGGACTTTATTCTTGAGCTCCTTCCACAAGTTTTCAATTGGGTTAAGGTCAGGAGACTGACTAGGCCACTCCAACACCTTGACTTTTTCCCTCTTGAACCAGGCCTTGGTTTTCTTGGCTGTGTGCTTTGGGTTGTTGTCTTGTTGGAAGATGAAATTACGACCCATCTTAAGATCCTTGATGGAGGAGCGGAGGTTCTTGGCCAAAATCTCCAGGTAGGCCGTGCTATCCATCTTCCCATGGATGCGGACCAGATGGCCAGGCCCCTTGGCAGAGAAACAGCCCCACAGCATGATGCTGCCACCACCATGGTTGACTGTAGGGATGGTATTCTTGGGGTCGTATGCAGTGCCATCCAGTCTCCAAACGTCACGTGTGTGGTTGGCACCAAAGATCTCGATCTTGGTCTCATCAGACCATAGAACCTTGAACCAGTCAGTCTCAGAGTCCTCCAAGTGATCATGAGCAAACTGTAGACGAGCCTTGACATGACGCTTTGAAAGTAAAGGTACCTTACGGGCTCGTCTGGAACGGAGACCATTGCGGTGGAGTACGTTACTTATGGTATTGACTGAAACCAATGTCCCCACTGCCATGAGATCTTCCCGGAGCTCCTTCCTTGTTGTCCTTGGGTTAGCCTTGGCTCTTCGGACAAGCCTGGCCTCGGCACGGGAGGACACTTTCAAAGGCTGTCCTGGCCGTGGAAGGCTGACAGTAGTTCCATAAGCCTTCCACTTACGGATGATGCTCCCAACAGTGGAGACAGGTAGGCCCAACTCCTTGGAAAGGGTTTTGTACCCCTTGCCAGCCTTGTGACCCTCCACGATCTTGTCTCTGCTGGCCTTGGAATGCTCCTTTGTCTTTCCCATGTTGACCATGTCTGAGTGCTGTTCACAAGTTTGGGGAGGGTCTTAAATAGTCAGAAAAGGCTGGCAAAAGAGATCGTTAATACTTTTGGGGGACCAAACAGAATTCTTGTGGTTTGAGGGGTTGAATAATAAATGACACTCTGAATTAACTTTTAACGTTTTTCAAAAAAAAACAAAAACAAAATTTGCTGCAGTGCATTTCCCACTTCCAGGCTGATCTACAGTACAAATGTCACAATGCCAAGTTAATTCCGCATGTGTCAACCAGCTAAATCTGCAGGGGGCTGAATACTACTTGTTGTACTATATATGTGATACGTGTGACGAAAAAACCCCACAGTTTTAAATAGCTAGCCTTTAGGTTACTATTTTTCACAGCGACCTCGTGTCAATAACTTCACTGACACACTGCAACAAAATTTAAATGGAGTCCAGAAATGGCTGAATTTGGATCACACTTATATGTGATACTTGTGATGGAATACCATAGTTTTAAATAGCTGGCCTGTAGGTTACTATTTTTCACAGCGACCTGGTGTCCATAACTTCACTGACACACTGCATCAAAATTTAAATGGAGGCCAGAAATAGCTGAATTTGGAGCGAACTTATATGTGATACGTGTGACGGAAAACCACAGTTTTAAATAGCTGGCCTGTAGGTTACTATTTTTCACAGTGACCTGATGTCAATAACTTCACTGACACACTGCAACAAAATTTAAATGGAGGCCAATATTTTCCACGTTTACTACAAATTTCTGGATTTTTATCACTGTAATATGGAAAGGATCTGGCTGTTTTCTGCAATGGCAACAAACAAATGGAGCAGAAAAACGGTGTTCTCTGGATTGCTTTTTAAGCAAATAATCAGGATTAAGATAAAAAAAAACTTAGCCCTGGCCCCTGATACCTGGGGCTATTTCTAGAAATATCTGTAACAGCAGCAGCAGACAGAACTGGAATGGAGCCTCTTGTGCTGTATGCACTGCAGTCTGCCACATATACTGCCTGCCTGCCTACCTCTGATATACACAGTACAGACCAAAAGTTTGACACACCTTCTCATTTAAAGATTTTTCTGTATTTTCAAGGCTTTGAAAATTGTACATTCACACTGAAGGCATCAAAACTATGAATTAACACACGTGGAATTATATACTTAACAAAAAAGTGTGAAACAACTGAAAATATGTCTTACATTCTAGGTTCTTCAAAGTAGCCACCTTTTGCTTTGATGACTGCTTTGCACACTCTTGGCATTCTCTTGATGAGCTTCAAGAGGTAGTCACCTTGAAGGAGTTCCCAGAGATGCTTAGCACTTGTTGGCCCTTTTGCCTTCACTCTGCATTCCAGCTAACCCCAAACCATCTCGATTGGGTTCAGGTCTGGTGACTGTGGAGGCCAGGTCATCTAGCGTAGCACCCCATCACTCTCCTTCTTGGTCAAATAGCCCTTACACAGCCTGGAGGTGTGTTTGGGGTCATTGTCCTGTTGAAAACTAAATGATGGTCCAACTAAACGCAAACCGGATGGAATAGCATGCCGCTGCAAGATACTGTGGTAGCCATGCTGGTTCTGTATGCCTTCAATTTTGAATAAATCCCCAACAGTGTCACCAGCAAAGCACCCCCACACCATCACACCTCCTCCTCCATGCTTCACGGTTGGAACCAGGCATGTAGAGTCCATCCGTTCACCTTTTCTGCGTCGCACAAAGACTCGGTGGTTGGAACCAAAGATCTCAAATTTGGACTCATCAGACCAAAGCAGAGATTTCCACTGGTCTAATGTCCATTCCTTGTGTTCTTTAGCCCAAACAAGTCTCTTCTGCTTGTTGCCTGTCCTTAGCAGTGGTTTCCTAGCAGTTATTTTACCATGAAGGCCTGGTGCACAAAGTCTCCTCTTAACAGTTGTTGAAGAGATGTGTCTGATGCTAGAACTCTGTGTGGCATTGACCTGATCTCTAATCTGAGCTGCTGTTAACCTGCGATTTCTGAGGCTGGTGACTCGGATAAACTTATCCTCAGAAGCAGAGGTGACTCTTGGTCTTCCTTTCCTGGGGCGGTCCTCATGTGAGCCAGTTTCCTTGTAGCGCTTGATAGTTTTTGCAACTGCACTTGGGGACACTTTCAAAGTTTTCCCAATTTTTCAGACTGACTGACTTTCATTTCTTAAAGTAATGATGGCCACTCGTTTTTCTTTACTTAGCTGCTTTTTTCTTGCCATAATACAAATTCTAACAGTCTATTCAGTAGGACTATCAGCTGTGTATCCACCTGACTTCTGCACAACACAACTCATGGTCCCAACCCCATTTATAAGTAGAGATGAGCGGTGTTCGACTCGAACTGTTCGCCAATCTCAAATTCGAGATGTTTTGGGCGGTGTTCGAGCCGTTCAGCGAACCCGAACGATTTGAAAAAAATTCGGCTGTTCGAGGTTATGTTCGATAACTGTTCGTGCACCAAAATCATAACTGGATTTTTTCTCAGTAATGCTGAAAATTAATGTTAATGCGCAGTTTGAGTGTACAGCGGGGTGGGGGAAGGGGCAGGGGATGGATCTCTGCAGAAATAATGAAGATCTCCATTTTTTTTCTCTTTCCCGCATTTACAGTGGGGAGGTGCAATCTGTCAGCCTATCAGCAGCGCACACACGGAGCAAACTGCTTTTTTTCACATGAGCAAGGGCATGTGTCATTGGCAGTGTATGTCACATGTCCTTGCCCTATAAGACCCAGCCATTTTCCCCGTCGCCACCATTATCACTGCTGCAGCTGCGTGTTAGACGGCACCGCTGTTGCTGTGTGCGCTATACTTTGTTAATTTCAAGCCAATTTTCGCACAAATCTACAGATAGCTTGGGAGTAGGGAATAGTTGTGATTGCAGTCCTTTTAAGGACTAGGTTACATAATTTCCTACGACTTTTATCAGGCAGGTCTGTGCTCTTAAATAGATAGGTTGGGAGCAAAGACTAATTGTAATTGCAGCCCTATTCAGGGCTAGGTTACATCAGTTCCTATCACTTTTATCAGGCAGGTCTGTGCTCTTAAATAGATAGGTTGGGAGTTAAGACTAATTGTAATTGCAGTCTTTTTCAGGGCTAGGTTACATCAGTTCCTATCACTTTTTGACAGGCAGGTCTGTGCCAGTGCTGTGCAAGTTTTTTTCACAGCATTTGGCTAAATCTAGCAAAGCAAATCCTTTTTGTCCTCTTGCAGTGTGTGTTAGTCAGTGGAGAAGCCTATCTGTGTTGCAAGCTACACCACCTGTGTATAGAATACAAATTTTTTTACTGCACCTAGTGAAGTAAAACATTTTGGGCATAGCATCATTCTATTAGTCCATCTATACTAACCTCCACCAGTTTGCAAATTCAAAATAATTTTTATCTGCATATAGCTCTGAAAAAATATTTGGGCTTCGGCTAGTAGCAGTGTGTGGGACTTGTTCTATTAGTCCATCTATACTAACCTCCAGGAGGTTGCAAATTCAAAATAATTTTTATCTGCATCTAGCTCTGAAAAAATATTTGGGCTTCAGCTTGTAGCAATGTATGGGACTTGTTCTATTAGTCCATCTATACTAACCTCCAGCAAGTTGCAAATTCAATATAATTATTTTCTGCATCTAGCTCTGAAAAAATATTTCGGCTTGCAGCAGTATGTGGGACTTGTTCTATTAGTCCATCTATACTAACCTCCAGCAGGATGCAAATTCAAAATAATTTTTATCTGCATCTAGCTCTGAAAAAATATTTGGGCTTCGGCTTGTAGCAGTGTGTGGGACTTATTCTATTAGTCCATCTATACTACCCTCCACCAGGTTGCAAATTCAATCAAATTTTTTTCTGCATCTAGCTCTGAAAAAATATTTCGACTTGTAGCAGTGTGTGGGACTTGTTCTATTAGTCCATCTATACTAACCTCCACCAGGTTGCAAATTCAATCTAATTTTTTTCTGCATCTAGCTCTGAAAAAATATTTTGGCTTGCAGCAGTGTGTGGGACTTGTTCTATTAGTCCATCTATACTAACCTCCACCAGGTTGCAAATTCAATATAATTTTTATCTGCATCTAACCCAGCCAATACTTTTGGGCTAATACCACAGTTTGTCCACTCAGCTCTGCTCGGTTCCCATCCATTGTTTTTTGTGCAAACAACTCCAGAGTTGTGAATTAGTTAACCACCAAAATGAGTGGAAAAAGGCCTGCTGCTGGTGGAAAGGGGAATAGACGTGTTGGGAAGGGAAAAAAAGGTTGTGTCCGTGGGGTAGGTGTTAAAGCAACAGTACCATCTGCAGAAGAAAAACCATCTTCCAGCCAAACTAAGATGTCTACTTCTTTTAGCGGACAATGTGATAAGATCCCTTTCTTATGGCCACGCCAATCGCTACAAATTCCAGATGAGGCACAAAAACAGCAGGTGCTTCAACGGATATCAAGTGCTCCTTTAAGTGGGCTCTCCTCCACCTCAACTTCAACATCACAAATGCTCCAGTCCTCAGAGGTGTCACACCAATCGCACTTGCTTCCTCACAGCTCCCAAGTCTCCAGCTGCCCGTCTGAGTATGGGCTAGAACAGATGGTTGAGTCTGCAGAGCTGTTTACTCATACTATAGCCTGGGATTCAGAGGTCGGCTCCAGAACTTCTGTGAATCCAGACGAGGAAATGATCTGCACTGATGCCCAGAATTTTTATGAGTCGGATCCAGGACCAGATGCAGAAGGTTCTGACCATAATGTAGACCCTCGTTCCCTAACTGTAACTCCTGTTGGTGGAGACAATGAGGAAGATGATGCTGAGACTCAAATACCTGATTGGAGCGAAAACTTTAGTTTTTTGTCAGGGCAGGAAGAGGTTGGCTCTGATAACACACAGGGTGATGATGACGAGGTTGGAGATCCCACTTACTGTCAACCCACAGTCAGCCAAGAGATGAGGTCAGCAGAGGAGGTGGAGGAGGATGCTAGTGATGACGAGGTCAGGTTGCGCCTTCCTGGACAGAGACGTAGTACTGGAAGCACATCAACAACTGCATCCTCAAACACAACTCTGCCTCTGACCACAAGTCGTGGTGGCTCTTCAGCTCATATGGGTGCTAAGCCTTGCATAGCCTGGGCATTTTTTCAGATCGATAAAGATGACCCAACTCGTGTTATCTGTAACATTTGTCAGCAAAAGCTAAGTAGAGGCCAAAAAATACATTGCTTGAGTACTTCATACAAGAACCGGCACAGGGATATGAAGCATAAGTTGCAGTGGGAAGATCACTGTGCTACAATGCGGCCTAGCCGGCCGGGCCAACCACCGTCTGCCAAATCTTGTGCATCCGCGGCCTCTTCATCCTCTGTGACTGGGGGGACAGCAGTCACACCTGTTTTGGGATGCAGAGCTGCCACCTCTTTACCCGCAACAGCCAGCGTGATTGGCAGGTCATCATTTTCTTTGGAGGTAGAAACACCAGCTGGTGTTCAGCGCTGTCCGACATCGATAGCACCAACTTTGGACCAAGGCAACCTAACATGTCCGCCTGCATCTTCCTCACAGACCGGCAGTTTGCCGGGGACACCATTCTCAACCCCGTCTAAGCACAACAGACAGCCCTCGGTCCCTCAGATGTGGACAAGTAAAAGATCATTTCCTCCTAGCCATGAGAAAGCTAAGAGGTTGAATTTCACCATCTGCAAGTTCTTGGCAACAGAAATGCTTCCTTTCCGCCTGGTGGACACAGAGGATTTTCGAGACCTTATGTCCGTCGCAGTGCCCCAGCACCAGATGCCCAGTAGGCACTACTTCTCAAAGAAAGGTGAGCCTGCGCTCCACCAGCATGTCGTACACAAGATCACCGCTTCTTTGAGAAACTCTGTGTGTGACAGGGTGCATTTCACCACAGACACTTGGACGAGTAGGCATGGACAGGGGCGTTACATGTTGCTGACTGGGCACTGGGTAAGTATGGTGACAGCAGGACAAGGGGCTGCTGTCCAAGTCTTGCCGTCCCCACGAGTTGTTCTTCAATCCTCTTTATCTCAAAGTTCCTCCACTGCTTCTGCCTTCTCAACCTCCTCTCCTTCCTCCACCTACACCCAAATCCTGTCTGGTCATGCCACAAGCTTTCTAACTGCGCAGAAGCGATGCTGCACACCTCCTTACTATGCTGGCAGCAGGGCTCAACGTCATCAGGCGGTTTTTACTTTGAAATGTCTGGGAAATGTGAGTCACACAGCTGAGGAGTTGTGGTCAGCTCTGGAGAACCAGTTTCATGAATGGTTGTCTCCACTGGACCTGAAACCAGGGAAGGCCGTGTGCGACAATGCTGCAAACCTCGGTGCGGCCCTTCGCCGGGGCAATGTCACACGCGTGCCTTGTATGGCTCACGTGTTGAACCTGGTTGTCCAGCAATTTTTAGCCCACTATCCCGGACTAGATGGCCTTCTGCTGAGGGCATGGTCGCTGTGTGCTCACTTCCGCCGTTCGCATCCCGCAGCTCAGCGACTTACATCTCTACAGAAGTTGTTGGGCCTACCACTTCACCGGCTAAAATGCGATGTGCCTACCCAGTGAAATTCAACTCTGCACATGTTGCAGCGACTGTGGCAGCACCGACAAGCCCTGGTGCAATATGTTGTGACGTATAGCCTGGGCCAACGAGATCCAGAGGTGGGGCAAATCACGCTGGAGGAGTGGTCTCAGATCAGGGACCTATGCACCCTTCTGCACAGTTTTTAAATGGCGACGAAGATGTTTAGTGCTGACGATGCCATTATCAGCATGACTATTCCGGTGATTTACATGCTGGAGCACATGTTAAACAGAATTCGGAGTCAGGTGGTGGCACAAGAGGAGGTGGAGGAAGTAGAGGAGGAGGAGTTGTATGCGAAGGGCTAACATCTGCAAGGTCCAGACGGTCGGCAGCACCAAGGCGGCAGGCATGTGAGGGTGGGGGAGATGGTTTTAACAGGGTGCATGGTAGCAGCCAAACTAGTGAGGAAGGTGCAGGAGCCCAGGAAGAAGTGGAGGACGAACTGATGGAAGACTCATCAGATGAGAGAGACCTTGATTACATTTCTGTTGTGCGAGGTTGGGGGGAGAGGGCAGAGGAAGGAAGCATGATTGCTACCTTGCCAACAACACAACAGGGACTTGGTGCTCCTGGATGCGCAACACACATGAGTGCCTTCTTGCTGCACTACCCGCAACATAACCCTCGAATTGTGAGAATTAGAAATAATCCTGACTACTGGGTTGCCACACTTTTAGATCCTCGGTACAAAAGTAAATTTGCAGAAATTATTCCTGCCATAGAAAGAGATGCACGCATGCAGGAGTATCAGCAGAGACTGTTGCAGAATCTTACATGTGCTTTTCCCCAAAACACTAGTGGTGCATGTAGTGAATCTCACAGTTCCAACTTGCCAACCGTGGGACCGTCGAGTGTTCATCACTCAAAACGTAACAGAA
The DNA here is from genome assembly GCF_046119375.1 of Phyllobates terribilis. Lineage (NCBI taxonomy): Eukaryota > Metazoa > Chordata > Amphibia > Anura > Dendrobatidae > Phyllobates > Phyllobates terribilis. Next base: position 878,863,922 of record NW_027362761.1, read on the forward strand.
ACACAGTATTTGCTGGTAACATCAATTTTGCAGAATCATTTCACCACTTTTTTAGCCCCTCATTTGCAAGGCCACAGGAGACAAGAAGTCTGACACATAGTCAACGCCTAGAGACGATGGTACAGGAGTATCTCCAAGTAAACATTGAAGCCATGACTGTGTCACTGGACCCTTGCTCTTTTTGGGCTTCCAATCTGGATAAATGGCCGGAGCTCACCACTAGAGATGAGCGTTGTTCTACTCGAACTGTTCGCCAATCTCAAATTCGAGCTGTTTTGGGCGGTGTTCGAGCCGTTCGGCGAACACGAACGATTTGAGAAAAATTCGGCTGTTCGAGGTTATGTTTGATAACTGTTCGTGCACCAAAATCATAACTGGATTTTTTCTCAGTAATGATGAAAATTTATGTTAATACGCAGTTTGAGTGTACAGCGGGGTGGGGGGAGGGGCAGGGGATGGATCTCTGCAGGAATAATGAAGATCTCCATTTTTTTTTCTCTTTCCCGCATTTGCAGTGGGGAGGTGCAGTCTGTCAGCCTATCAGCAGCGCACACACGGAGCGAACTGCTGTTTTTCACACAAGCAAGGGCATGTGTCATTGGCAGTAGTGTTGAGCCACCCCCGTAGTGTTCGAGTTCGGTTCGGTTCGTCGAACACCAGTGTGTTCGCCAAACTGTTCGTCGAACTGTTCGTCGAACACCTTCGAACACCGTTAAAACCAATGGCAGGCAAACAAAAACACATAGAAACACATAGAAAACACCTTCAAAGGTGTCCAAAAGCTGACAAACTGCTCAGAAGACACAACTAACACATGGAAAAGTGACAAGTACATATAGTCATGCAAAAAGAAAAGAGGTGGAGGAGTAAAAGGAGGGGGAGACACAGATATAGGCATGTCATGCCCTTCTAAAATCCAAAAAGTGAGAAGCCGAGACGGCCAGTCCGCTCCTGCCCGTGCCACCTCCGTGTCGCCGGGTTTGTGCCAGAGCCGCGGTGAACCCTGACGGCCAGCCCCCCTCTCCCAATACTGGTGCCTGTCCGCTGGTGGGTCGAGAGAGCCCCCCTGTGGTGGAGGCAGCTCTAAGCTTTTTAATTTAAATTGTCCCTCTAATTTGAATGAATACATTTTAAATCCATTTACAAGGATCTATTGGAGGGCAAGTCTCATGCCAGCAGCCGCGTAATTCCAGCTCCAGTAGCGTCCACTAAAGCTGCTGCAGTTAAAAAGCTTTTATAAGGATCGAGCTCGGCTGTCCACCGCAAGGCATCCTAGTGCCAGTCCCAGCCCCTATGCCTTGGGGTGCCTCCTGATGCTCTTCACTAAGTATCCCGTGGTCCCGAATCATTTCCTTTGAAAAAATTAAGTGTCCAAACTACAGGTGGTGTAGCTTGCTTAACAGCCGGGATAATCCGCTGACTAGCAGACACTGCTACTAGGCACAAAGTATTTCCTGGGCTAGATGCAGTTAAAAATTTGTAAGTAGATACTCTCGTTGGATGCTGAGAAAGCATTCCATAGAGTCTCCTGGCACGCCATATATGATTCTCTTAAAAAGCTTGGGGTAGGGGTCTTGGGGACCCTTTTATAGCCAAAATCACGGCCCTGTATCACAATACGTCACCTAGGCTGAAGATAAATGGAACTGTAGCACCGAGGGCTCGGTTGCTACAGACGTATTGCACCTCACCCAGAGGTGTGATATCTCACTCTCAGATAAGGATGGAGTGTGGATCAGGACCCGACACCTGCATGCATTACACCACATTGCCGTGGGGCAGGGCGACCAATATGCCCCTGAGATGGGCACGACAGTCCCTGTCCCTGGCTGGAGTGGGGGGAGGGAACACTGAGGAAGGGGAACCCTGCAGTGCAGGAGCAGGGAGGAAGCAGTTCCTGGGTGCATTGAGAAGGGAGTATAAAAGGTGGGCACCATCTTAGTTCAGTGCAGAGAAGTCTGAGCAGAAGTGGCAGGGAGCAGGGGCTCTGCATGAGCTCTGTTCCGGAGGCGGGCCTAGTAACAGAGGCCCAGGCCTGCAAGAGGGAGAAGGAAGGAAGAGGAGCGGAGAAGGCTCCAGGAACGAGGAATGAAGGGATCCCAGGGGTGCGGACGGGCGAGTCGCCACCGCACGCCCGAATCCACCTGCGTGGAGGGGTCAGGACAAAGGGGGAGACCGGTCCCCGAACTAGTGGAGGCAGGAAATGACCCTCAGCTAGAAACCGGAGGCTCTGACATTTTATGTGGCGCAGCCCCTTGCTCCACCCGCTAGGAAGGCACCACATAGGGTCAGGGAAACTGGCGCCAAGTTTACCAAGAGGAGGCCCGAGGCAGCCGGACAGAAGTGTTGGTAAGAAAGGCCAGACAAAGGACACACAAAGGGGGTCCTGTGAAGCGCTCCAAAGTTATCTGGGAGTTGTCTGAGCCCCTCACCTGGTGAGCACAGTACGACGTGGGCAGCCGTTACCTGCAGACGTGGTCTGGATAATAAGAACTGTGAGTAAAGGCCCTGAACTGCATCACTGACTCCGTGTCGTTACTGCTGCTGCCCTGCACCATCACCCCCATCCTCCGCATACACTGCCCTGAGGCTATACTCCTCCCGTGGGGAGTTATGCTACGCTCTGCTGCACCCACAACACCAGCCTTAGCGGTCTGCCCTGTAGCGGCGGTTCACTCTGACCGCAATCCACGGGTGGCGTAGTCGGACATTTAAACATCAAAACCACATAAATAGTTCCGCCACTGGTTTGACCGCCCTGAGCCACGGAACCGGATCGCCGCCACGAAGACTACAACCACCAGCATCCACCAAAAAGGGTCCGGCTCCGGGTGTCCCAAGGCCCAGGGGGTGCGTCAGAACATTTTCATCACCTTTCACAATCACCAATGGGACAAGGCAGGGATGTCCTCTGTCCCCTCTCTTATACATCCTAGTGACGGAGCACCTGCTCTCATCAATTCGCCATAACCCCAATATTAGGTGGATTGAGGTGGGAGGCACCGAGTACAAGTGCTCTCTATTTGCTGATGATGTCCTAGTATATATCACTCAATCACATATATCCATCCCTGCTGTTATGGCTGAAATAGATCACTTTGTTACATGGTAAAATTTTAAAATCAATGCAGCGAAGTCTGAGGCCCTCGATGTCTCCCTCCCTAAATCCATATAGGATTCCATCCAGTCCAACTTTCCCTTTGCCTGGCCCTCACAGGGTATCAAATACTTAGGAATTCCTATTCATAGAGACCTCTCCCATCTATGTTATCTTAATTTTGGGCCCTTTATTGAACAATTCCATACAGACCACGGTTGGCAAGTTGGAACTGTGAGATTCACTACGTGCACCACTGGTATTTTGTGGAAAAGCACATGTAAGATTCTGCAACAGTCTCTGCTGATACTCCTGCATGCGTGCATCCCTTTCTATGGCAGGAATAATTTCAGCAAATTTACTTTTGTACCGGGGATCTAACAGTGTGGCAACCCAGTAGTCAGGATTATTTCTAATTCTCACAATTCGAGGGTCATGTTGCAGGTAGTGCAGCAAGAAGGCACTCATGTGTGTTGCGCATCCAGGAGCACCAAGTCCCTGTTGTGTTGGTGGCGAGGTAACAATCATGCTTCCTTCCTCTGTCCTCTCCCCCCAACCTCGCACAACAGAAATGTGATCAAGGTCTCCCTCATCTGATGAGTCTTCCCTCAGTTCGTCCTCCACTTCTTCCTGGGCTCCTGCACCTTCCTCACTAGTTTGGCTGCTACCATGCGCCCTGGTAAAATCATCTCCCCCACCCTCACATGCCTGCCGCCCTGGTGCTGCCAACCGTCTGGACCTTGCAGATGTTAGCCCTTCCGCATACAACTCCTCCTCCTCTACTTCCTCCACCTCCTCTTGTGCCACCACCTGACTCCGAATTCTGTTTAACATGTGCTCCAGCATGTAAATCACCGGAATAGTCATGCTGATAATGGCATCGTCAGCACTAAACATCTTCGTCGCCATTTCAAAACTGTGCAGAAGGGTGCATAGGTCCCTGATCTGAGACCACTCCTCCAGCGTGATTTGCCCCACCTCTGAATCTCGTTGGCCCAGGCTATACGTCAGAACGTATTGCACCAGGGCTTGTCGGTGCTGCCACAGTCGCTGCAACATGTGCAGAGTTGAATTCCACCGGGTAGGCACATCGCATTTTAGCCGGTGAAGTGGCAGGCCCAACGACTTCTGTAGAGATGTAAGTCGCTGAGCTGCGGGATGCGAACGGCGGAAGTGAGCACACAGCGACCGTGCCCTCTGCAGAAGGCCATCTAGTCTGGGATAGTGGGCTAAAAATTGCTGGACAACCAGGTTCAACACGTGAGCCATACAAGGCACGTGTGTGACATTGCCCCGGCGAAGGGCCGCACCCAGGTTTGCAGCATTGTCGCACACGGCCTTCCCTGGTTTCAGGTCCAGTGGAGACAACCATTCATGAAATTGGTTCTCCAGAGCTGACCACAACTCCTCAGCTGTGTGACTCACATTTCCCAGACATTTCAATGTAAAAACCGCCTGATGACGTTGAGCCCTACTGCCAGCATAGTAAGGAGGTGTGCAGGATTCCTTCTGCGCAGTTAGAAAGCTTGTGGCATGACCAGACAGGCTTTGGGTGCAGGTGGAAGACCGAGAGGAGGTTGAGGAGGCAGAAGCAGTGGAGGAAAAATGACATAAAGAGGATTGACGCACAACTCGTGGGGACGGCAAGACTTGGACAGCAGCCCCTTGTCCTGCTGTCACCATAGTTACCCAGTGCCCAGTCAGCGACATGTAACGCCCCTGTCCATGCCTACTCGTCCAAGTGTCTGTGGTGAAATGCACCCTGTCACACACAGAGTTTCTCAAAGAAGCGGTGATGTTGTGTGCGACATGCTGGTGGAGCGCAGGCACACCTTTCTTTGAGAAGTAGTGCCGACTGGGCATCTGGTACTGGGGCACTGCGACGGACATAAGGTCTCGAAAATCCTCTGTGTCCACCAGGCGGAAAGGCAGCATTTCTGTAGCCAAGAGCTTGCAGATGGTGAAATTCAACCTCTTAGCTTTCTCATGGCTAGGAGGAAATGGTCTTTTACTTGTCCACATCTGAGGGACCGAGGGCTGGCTATTGTGCTTAGACGGGGTTGATAAGGGTGTCCCCGGCAAACTGCCGGTCTGTGAGGAAGATGCAGGCGGACATGTTAGGTTGCCTTGATCCAAAGGTGGTGCTATCGATGTCGGACAGCGCTCAAGACCAGCTGGTGTTACCACCTCCAAAGAAAATGATGACCTGCCAATCACGCTGGCTGTTGCGGGTAAAGAGGTGGCAGGTCTGCGCCCCAAAACAGGTGTGACTGCTGTCCCCCCAGTCACAGAGGATGAAGAGGCCGCGGATGCACAAGATATGGCAGACGGTGGTTGGCCCGGCCGGCTAGACCGCATTGTAGCACACTGAGCTTCCCACTGCAACTTATGCTTCATGTCCATGTGCCGGTTCATGCATGAAGTACTCAAACTATGTATTTTTTGGCCTCTACTTAGCTTTTGCTGACAAATGTTACAGATAACACGAGTTGGGTCATCTTTATCGATCTGAAAAAATGCCCAGGCTATGCAAGGCTTAGCACCCATGCGACCTGAAGAGCCACCACGACTTGTGGTGAGAGGCAGAGTTGTGTTTGAGGATGCAGTTGTTGACGTGCTTCCAGTACTACGTCTCTGTCCAGGAAGGCGCAACCTGACCTCGTCGTCACTAGCATCTTCCTCCACCTCCTCTGCTGACCTCATCTCTTGGCTGACTGTGGGTTGACAGTAAGTGGGATCTCCGACCTCATCATCATCACCCTGTGCGTTATCACACCCGTCGTCCTCAGAGCCAACCTGTTCCTGCCCTGACAAAAAACTAAAGTTGTCGCTCCAATCAGGTATTTGAGTCTTATCATCGTCTTCCTCATTGTCTCCACCAACAGGAGTTACAGTTTGGGAATGAGGGTCTACATTATGGTCAGAACCTTCTGCGTCTGGTCCTGGATCCGACTCATAAAGATTCTGGGCATCAGTGCAGATCATTTCCTCGTCTGGATTCACAGAAGCGCTGGAGTCGACCTCTGATTCCCAGGCTATAGTATGAGTAAACAGCTCTGCAGACTCAACCATCTGTTCTACCTCATACTCAGACGGGCAGCTGGAGATTTGGGAGCTGTGAGGAAGCAAGTGCGATTTGGGTGACACCTTTGAGGACTGGAGTATTTGTGATGTTGAAGTTGATGTGGAGGAGAGCCCACTTAAAGGAGCACTTGATATCCGTTGAAGCACCTGCTGTTTTTGTGCCTCATCTGGAATTTGTAGCGATTGGCGTGGCCGTAAGAAAGGGATCTTATCACATTGTCCGCTAAAAGAAGTAGACATTTTAGTTTGGCTGGAAGATGGTCTTTCTTCTGCACCTACCCCACGGACACAACCTTTTTTCCCCTTCCCAACACGCCTATTCCCCTTTCCACCAGCAGCAGGCCTTTTTCCACTCATTTTGGTGGTTAACTAATTCATAACTCTGGAGTTGTTTGCACAAAAAAACAATGGATGGTAACCGAGCAGAGCTGAGTGGCCAAACTGTGGTATTAGGCCAAAACTATTGGCTGGGTTAGATGCAGAAAAAAATTATTTTTAATTTGCAACCTGATGGAGGTCAGTATAGATGGACTAATAGACCAAGTCCCACACACCGCTAGAAGCCCAAATATTTTTTCAGAGCTAGATGCAGAAAAAAATTATTTTTAATTTGCAACCTGATGGAGGTCAGTATAGATGGACTAATAGACCAAGTCCCACACACCGCTAGAAGCCCAAATATTTTTTCAGAGCTAGATGCAGAAAAAAATTATATTCAATTTGCAACCTGCTGGACGTCAGTATAGAAGGACTAATAGAACAAGTCCCACACACTGCTAGAAGCCCAAATATTTTTTCAGAGCTAAATGAAGAAAAAAATTATTTTTAATTTGCAACCTGATGGAGGTCAGTATAGATGGACTAATAGACCAAGTCCCACACACTGCTAGAAGCCCAAATATTTTTTCAGAGCTAGATGCAGAAAAAAATTATTTTGAATTTGCAACCTGATGGAGGTCAGTATAGATGGACTAATAGACCAAGTCCCACACACCGCTAGAAGCCCAAATATTTTTTCAGAGCTAGATGCAGAAAATTTTTTTATTCAATTTGCAACCTGATGGAGGTCAGTATAGATGGACTAATAGACCAAGTCCCACACACTGCTAGAAGCCCAAATATTTTTTCAGAGCTAGATGCAGAAAAAAAATATTTTTAATTTGCAACCTGATGGAGGTCAGTATAGATGAACTAATAGACCAAGTCCCACACACTGCTAGAAGCCCAAATATTTTTTCAGAGCTAGATGCAGAAAAAAATTATTTTTAATTTGCAACCTGATGGAGGTCAGTATAGATGGACTAATAGACCAAGTCCCACACACTGCTAGAAGCCCAAATATTTTTTCAGAGCTAGATGCAGAAAAAAATTATTTTTAATTTGCAACCTGATGGAGGTCAGTATAGATGGACTAATAGACCAAGTCCCACACACTGCTAGAAGCCCAAATATTTTTTCAGAGCTAGATGCAGAAAAAAATTATTTTTAATTTGCAACCTGATGGAGGTCAGTATAGATGGACTAATAGACCAAGTCCCACACACCGCTAGAAGCCCAAATATTTTTTCAGAGCTAGATGCAGAAAAAAATTATATTCAATTTGCAACCTGCTGGAGGTCAGTATAGAAGGACTAATAGAACAAGTCCCACACACTGCTAGAAGCCCAAATATTTTTTCAGAGCTAAATGAAGAAAAAAATTATTTTTAATTTGCAACCTGATGGAGGTCAGTATAGATGGACTAATAGACCAAGTCCCACACACTGCTAGAAGCCCAAATATTTTTTCAGAGCTAGATGCAGAAAAAAATTATATTCAGTTTGCAACCTGATGGAGGTCAGTATAGATGGACTAATAGAATGATGCTATGCCCAAAAGATTTTACTTCACTAGGTGCAGTAAAAAAATTGGTATTCTATACACAGGTGGTATATCTTGCAACACAGATAGGCTACTCCACTGACTAACACACTCTGCAATAGGCCAAAAAGGATTAGCTTTGCTAGATTCAGCCAAATGCTGTGAAAAAATCTTGCACAGCACTGGCACAGACCTGCCTGGCAAAAACTGATAGGAACTGATGTAACCTAGTCCTGAAAAGGACTCCAATTACAATTAGTCTTTACTCCCACAATCTATCTATTTAAGAGCACAGACCTGCCTGATAAAAGTCGTAGGAAATGCTGTAACCTAGTCCTTAAAAGGACTGCAATCACAACTATTCCCTACTCCCAAGCTATCTGTATATTTGTGCGAAAATTGGCTTGAAATTAACAAGGTATAGCGCACACAGCAACAGCGGTGCCGTCTAACACGCAGCTGCAGCAGTGAGAAAATGGTGGCGACGGGGAAAATGGCTTGGTCTTATAGGGCAAGGACATGTGACATACACTGCCAATCACACATGCCTTTGCTTGTGTGAAAAAAAGCACTTCGTTCCGTGTGTGCGCTGCTGATAGGCTGACAGATTGCACCTCCCCACTGCAAATGCGGGAAAGAGAAAAAAAAATGGAGATCTTCATTGTTCCTGCAGAGATCCATCCCCTGCCCCTCCCCCCGCCCCGCTGTACACTCAAACTGCGTATTAACATTAATTTTCATCATTACTGAGAAAAAATCCAGTTATGATTTTGGTGCACGAACAGTTATCGAACATAACCTCGAACAGCCGAATTTTTCTCAAATTGTCCGTGTTCGCCGACCGGCTCGAACACCGCCCAAAACAGCTCGAATTTGAGATTGGCGAACAGTTCGAGTAGAACAACGCTCATCTCTAATTGGCAGTGTATGTCACATGTCCTTGCCCTATAAGACCAAGCCATTTTCCCCGTCGCCACCATTTTCTCACTGCTGCAGCTGCGTGTTAAACGGCACCGCTGTTGCTGTGTGCGCTATACCTTGTTAATTTCAAGCCAATTTTCGCACAAATCTACAGATAGCTTGGGAGTAGGGAATAGTTGTGATTGCAGTCCTTTTAAGGACTAGGTTATAGCATTTCCTACGACTTTTATCAGGCAGGTCTGTGCTCTTAAATAGATAGATTGTGGGAGTAAAGACTAATTGTAATTGCAGTCCTTTTCAGGACTAGGTTACATCAGTTCCTATCAGTTTTTGCCAGGCAGGTCTGTGCCAGTGCTGTGCAAGTTTTTTTCACAGCATTTGGCTGAATCTAGCAAAGCTAATCCTTTTTGGCCTATTGCAGAGTGTGTTAGTCAGTGGAGTAGACTATCTGTGTTGCAAAATATACCACCTGTGTATAGAATACCAATTTTTTTACTGCACCTAGTGAAGTAAAATCTTTTGGGCATAGCATCATTCTATTAGTCCATCTATACTGACCTCCATCAGGTTGCAAATTGAATATAATTTTTTTCTGCATCTACCTCTGAAAAAATATTTGGGCTTCTAGCAGTGTGTGGGATTTGTTCTATTAGTCCATCTATACTGACCTCCATCAGGTTGCAAACTGAATATAATTTTTTTCTGCATCTAGCTCTGAAAAAATATTTGGCCTTCTAGCAGTGTGTGGGACTTTCTCTATTAGTCCATCTATACTGACCTCCATCAGGTTGCAAATTAAAAATAATTTTTATCTGCATCTAGATCTGAAAAAATATTTGGCCTTCTAGCAGTGTGTGGGACTTTCTCTATTAGTCCATCTATACTGACCTCCATCAGGTTGCAAATTAAAAATAATTTTTATCTGCATCTACCTCTGAAAAAATATTTGGGCTTCTAGCTGTGTGTGGGACTTGTTCTATTAGTCCATCTATACTGACCTCCATCAGGTTGCAAACTGAATATAATTTTTTTCTGCATCTAGCTCTGAAAAAATATTTGGCCTTCTAGCAGTGTGTGGGACTTGTTCTATTAGTCCATCTATACTGACCTCCATCAGGTTGCAAACTGAATATATTTTTTTTCTGCATCTACCTCTGAAAAAATATTGGGCTTCTAGCTGTGTGTGAGACTTGTTCTATTAATCCATCTATACAGACCTCCATCAGGTTGCAAACTGAATATATTTTTTTTCTGCATCTACCTCTGAAAAAATATTGGGCTTCAAGCTGTGTGTGGGACTTGTTCTATTAATCCATCTATACAGATCTCCATCAGGTTGCAAACTGAATATAATTTTTTTCTGCATCTAGCTCTGAAAAAATAGTTGGCCTTCTAGCAGTGTGTGGGACTTTCTCTATTAGTCCATCTATACTGACCTCCATCAGGTTGCAAATTAAAAATAATTTTTATCTGCATCTAGCTCTGAAAAAATATTTGGCCTTCTAGCAGTGTGTGGGACTTTCTCTATTAGTCCATCTATACTGACCTACATCAGGTTGCAAATTAAAAATAATTTTTATCTGCATCTACCTCTGAAAAAATATTTGGGCTTCTAGCTGTGTGTGGGACTTGTTCTATTAGTCCATCTATACTGACCTCCATCAGGTTGCAAATCGAATATAATTTTTTTCTGCATCTAACCCAGCCAATAGTTTTGGCCTAATACCACAGTTTGGCCACTCAGCTCTGCTCGGTTCCCATCCATTGTTTTTTTGCGCAAACAACTCCAGAGTTGTGAATTAGTTAACCACCAAAATGAGTGGAAAAAGGCCTGCTGCTGGTGGAAAGGGGAATAGGCGTGTTGGGAAGGGGAAAAAAGGTTGTGTCCGTGGGGTAGATGTTAAAGCAACAGTAACATCTGCAGAAGAAAGACCATCTTCCAGCCAAACTAAAATGTCTACTTCTTTTAGCAGACAATGTGATAAGATCCCTTTCTAACGGCCACGCCAATCGCTACAAATTCCAGATGAGGCACAAAAACAGCAGGTGCTTCAACGGATATCAAGTGCTCCTTTAAGTGGGCTCTCCTCCACATCAACTTCAACATCACAAATACTCCAGTCCTCAAAGGTGTCACCCCAATCGCACTTGCTTCCTCACAGCTCCCAAATCTCCAGCTGCCCGTCTGAGTATGAGGTAGAACAGATGGTTGAGTCTGCAGAGCTGTTTACTCATACTATAGCCTGGGAATCAGAGGTCGACTCCAGCGCTTCTGTGAATCCAGACGAGGAAATGATCTGCACTGATGCCCAGAATCTTTATGAGTCGGATCCAGGACCAGACGCAGAAGGTTCTGACCATAATGTAGACCCTCATTCCCAAACTGTAACTCCTGTTGGTGGAGACAATGAGGAAGACGATGATGAGACTCAAATACCTGATTGGAGCGACAACTTTAGTTTTTTGTCAGGGCAGGAACAGGTTGGCTCTGAGGACGACGGGTGTGATAACGCACAGGGTGATGATGATGAGGTTGGAGATCCCACTTACTGTCAACCCACAGTCAGCCAAGAGATGAGGTCAGCAGAGGAGGTGGAGGAAGATGCTAGTGACGACGAGGTCAGGTTGCGCCTTCCTGGACAGAGACGTAGTACTGGAAGCACGTCAACAACTGCATCCTCAAACACAACTCTGCCTCTCACCACAAGTCGTGGTGGCTCTTCAGGTCGCATGGGTGCTAAGCCTTGTATAGCCTGGGCATTTTTCACATCGATAAAGATGACCCAACTCGTGTTATCTGTAACATTTGTCAGCAAAAGCTAAGTAGAGGCCAAAAAATACATAGTTTGAGTACTTCATGCATGAACCGGCACATGGACATGAAGCATAAGTTGCAGTGGGAAGCTCAGTGTGCTACAATGCGGCCTAGCCGGCCGGGCCAACCACCGTCTGCCATATCTTGTGCATCCGCGGCCTCTTCATCCTCTGTGACTGGGGGGACAGCAGTCACACCTGTTTTGGGGCGCAGACCTGCCACCTCTTTACCCGCAACAGCCAGCGTGATTGGCAGGTCATCATTTTCTTTGGAGGTGGTAACACGAGCTGGTGTTGAGCGCTGTCCGACATCGCTAGCACCACCTTTGGATCAAGGCAACCTAACATGTCCGCCTGCATCTTCCTCACAGACCGGCAGTTTGCCGGGGACACCCTTATCAACCCCATCTAAGCACAATAGCCAGCCCTCGGTCACTCAGATGTGGACAAGTAAAAGACCATTTCCTCCTAGCCATGAGAAAGCTAAGAGGTTGAATTTCACCATCTGCAAGCTCTTGGCTACAGAAATGCTGCCTTTCCGCCTGGTGGACACAGAGCATTTTCGAGACCTTATGTCCGTCGCAGTGCCCCAGTACCAGATGCCTTGTCGGCACTACTTCTCAAAGAAAGGTGTGCCTGCACTCCACCAGCATGTCGCACACAACATCACCGCTTCTTTGAGAAACTCTGTGTGTGACAGGGTGCATTTCACCACAGACACTTGGACGAGTAGGCATGGACAGGGGCGTTACATGTCGCTGACTGGGCACTGGGTAACTATGGTGACAGCAGGACAAGGGGCTGCTGTCCAAGTCTTGCCGTCCCCACGAGTTGTGCGTCAATCCTCTTTATGTCAAAGTTCCTCCACTGCTTCTGCCTCCTCAACCTCCTCTCGGTCTTCCACCTGCACCCAAAGCCTGTCTGGTCATGCCACAAGCTTTCTAACTGCGCAGAAGGGATCCTGCACACCTCCTTACTATGCTGGCAGTAGGGCTCAACGTCATCAGGAGGTTTTTACTTTGAAATGTCTGGGAAATGTGAGTCACACAGCTGAGGAGTTGTGGTCAGCTCTGGAGAACCAATTTCATGAATGGTTGTCTCCACTGGACCTGAAACCAGGGAAGGCCGTGTGCGACAATGCTGCAAACCTGGGTGCAGCCCTTCGCCGGGGCAATGTCACACACGTGCCTTGTATGGCTCACGTGTTGAACCTGGTTGTCCAGCAATTTTTAGCCCACTATCCCAGACTAGATGGCCTTCTGCAGAGGGCATGGTCGCTGTGTGCTCACTTCCGCCGTTCGCATCCCGCAGCTCAGCGACTTACATCTCTACAGAAGTCGTTGGGCCTGCCACTTCACCGGCTAAAATGCGATGTGCCTACCCGGTGGAATTCAACTCTGTACATGTTGCAGCGACTGTGGCAGCACCGACAAGCCCTGGTGCAATACGTTCTGACGTATAGCCTGGGCCAACGAGATCCAGAGGTGGGACAAATCACGCTGGAGGAGTGGTCTCAGATCAGGGACCTATGCACCCTTCTGCACAGTTTTGAAATGGCGACGAAGATGGTTAGTGCTGACGATGCCATTATCAGCATGACTATTCCGGTGATTTACATGCTGGAGCACATGTTAAACAGAATTCGGAGTCAGGTGGTGGCACAAGAGGAGGTGGAGGAAGTAGAGGAGGAGGAGTTGTATGCGGAAGGGCTAACATCTGCAAGGTCCAGACGGTCGGCAGCACCAAGGCGGCAGGCATGTGAGGGTGGGGGAGATGGTTTTACCAGGGCGCATGGTAGCAGCCAAACTAGTGAGGAAGGCGCAGGAGCCCAGGAAGAAGTGGAGGACGTACTGATGGAAGACTCATCAGATGAGGGAGAACTTGATCACATTTCTGTTGTGCGAGGTTGGGGGGAGAGGACAGAGGAAGGAAGCATGATTGTTACCTCGCCACCAACACAACAGGGACTTGGTGCTCCTGGATGCGCAACACACATGAGTGCCTTCTTGCTGCACTACCTGCAACATGACCCTCGAATTGTGAGAATTAGAAATAATCCTGACTACTGGGTTGCCACACTGTTAGATCCCCGGTACAAAAGTAAATTTGCAGAAATTATTCCTGCCATAGAAAGGGATGCACGCATGCAGGAGTATCAGCAGAGACTGTTGCAGAATCTTACATGTGCTTTTCCACAAAACACCAGTGGTGCACATAGTGAATCTCACAGTTCCAACTTGTCAACCGTGGGACCGTCAAGTGTTCAGCACTCAAACCGTAACAGAACCACAGTATCTGCTGGTAACATCAATTTTGCGGAATCATTTCACCACTTTTTTAGCCCATCCTTTGCAAGGCCACAGGAGACAAGAAGTCTGACACATAGTCAACGCCTAGAGACGATGATACAGGAGTATCTCCAAGTAAACATTGAAGCCATGACTGTGTCACTGGACCCTTGTTCTTTTTGGGCTTCCAATCTGGATAAATGGCCGGAGCTAGCTACTTACGCCTTGGAGATCTTGTCATGCCCCGCAGCCAGCGTTCTGTCTGAACGTGTGTTCAGCGCTGCTGGTGGTGTGCTGACAGATAAGCGCACGCGGCTCTCCACTGATAATGTAGACAGACTCACGTTCATAAAGATGAACAAATCATGGATCCGAAACGACTTTTCTACCCCTGTGTCATCCTGGGGAGAGTAAAAGCTTGATGATTGGTTAAAATCACCTTACCAACCGTTTTAAGCTTTCAAATTACTAATCATGTTTATCTGTATCTTGGCTGGAAAATAATTTGGGCTTTGTAGCAGTGTGCAGCACTGATTCTATTAGGCCATCTATAATAAGCTCCACAAGATTTAAAATTACTAATCATGTTTATCTGTATCTTGGCTGGAAAATAATTTGGGCTTTGTAGCAGTGTGCAGCACTGATCCTATTAGGCCATCTATACAAAGCTCCACCAGATTTAAAATTAATAATAATTTTTAGCTGCATCTAGCCCGGAAAATAATTTTGGGGCTCCGAGATGCGCAAGACACATAAGTGCCTTCTTGCTGCACTACCTGCAATATGACCCTCATATTGTCAGAATTCGAAGTAATCATGACTACTGGGTTGCCACACTCTTAGATCCCCCAAACTTTTCGATCAACCTTTTCGTTTTAATAAAGACCAAAAAAATGGTCATTTTTGAAATTATAAGCATTAGCAGGTTATTAGAAACTGAAATCAAACAGTTTTCAACTCAAAACTTTATTCTAGGTGATGTTACATTTTCACATAGGACCCCTTGTTCGAAAGGAGCTTCTGAACTCTCTCGTCCATTGAATTTGTCAGGTTTTGGATGGTTTCTGCTTCAATTGTTTTGCATGAGGACAGAATACCCTCCCAGAGGTGTTGCTTAGATGTGAACTGCCTCCCGCCATCATAGACACTCCTTTTGATGATGCTCCAGAGGTTCTGAATGGGGTAGAGGTCAGGGGAGCATGGGGGTCACACCATAAGTTTGTCCCCTTTTATGCCCATATCAGCCAGAGATGCAGATGTTTTATGTGCAGCATGAGATGGTGCATTATCATGCAAAAAAATGATCTTGCTGTGAAATACACGGTTCTTCTTCTTGAACCATGGCAGGAAGTGCTGTTTGAGAAAATCCACATACATTATGGAGTTCATCTTTAGCGCCTTCAGGGATCCTAAAGGGGCCGACAATCTCTCTCCCCATGATTCCAGCCCAAAACATTACTCCACCTCCTCCTTGTTGGCGCTGTAGCCGTGTTTGCGTGGGGTGTCCATCAACCAGCCATCCTCCACTCCATCCATCTGGACCATCGAGCGCTGCACGGCATTCATCCATGAACAAAACAGTTTTGAAATCAGTCTTCATGTAATGTTTAGCCCACTGGAGCCGATTCTGCTTGTGTGAAGTGGATAGAGGAGGTCGACAGGATGGCGTATGCACAGCTGCAAACCTCTGAAGGACCCTGCATCTTGTTGTTCGGGGGACGTTGGAGGCACCAGCAGCTTCAAAAACTTGTCTGCTGCTATGACAAGGCTTTTTTGCCGCTGCTCTTTTAACCTGACGTAATTGCCTGTAGGAAAGAGTCCTCAATTTTCCCTTATCAGCACGCACACGTGTGTACTGTGAATCAGCTACATACTTCTTGATTGTCAAGACACTTCATCCTGATCATCGCACAATGTTGATTGTAGTCATGCCTTGACCTAAACACTCTACAATTTGTTGCTTCTCAGCAGCCGACACATCCTTTTTCTTTCCCATTTTGGCAGAAAATGTAGGCTGCTTAATAATGTGAGACAGCCTTCTTAAGTAGTCTTGCCTTTCATTGGACACACCTGCCAAACTAATTAGCACAGGTGTCTGCAATTGCTTACAGTGATATAAAGAGCCCTGACACACATCACCATCAATGAGTTTAACTGACAAACAAACAAATTCTTCCCTTATCACTCCTAAACACTTTTTGCATAATACACCAGTGGTTCACGTAGTGAATCTTACAGTTCTAACTTGCCAACCGTGGTCTGTATGGAGTTGTTCAATAAAGGGCCCAAAATTAAGATAACATAGATGGGAGAGGTCTCTATGAATAGGAATTCCTAAGTATTTGATACCCTGTGAGGGCCAGGCAAAGGGAAAGTTGGACTGGATGGAATCCTATATGGATTTGGGGAGGGAGACATCGAGGGCCTCAGACTTCGCTGCATTGATTTTAAAATTTGCCAATGTAACAAAGTGATCTATTTCAGCCATAACAGCATGGATGGATATATGTGATTGAGTGATATATACTAGGACATCATCAGCAAATAGAGAGCACTTGTACTCGGTGCCTCTCACCTCAATCCACCTAATATTGGGGTTATGGCGAATTGATGAGAGCAGGTGCTCCGTCACTAGGATGTATAAGAGAGGGGACAGAGGACATCCCTGCCTTGTCCCATTGGTGATTGTGAAAGGTGATGAAAATGTTCTGATGCACCCCCTGGGCCTTGGGACACCCGGAGCCGGACCCTTTTTGGTGGATGCTGGTGGTTGTAGTCTTCGTGGCGGCGACCCGGTTCCGTGGCTCAGGGTGGTCAAACCAGTGGCGGAACTATTTATGTGGTTTTGATGTTTAAATGTCCGACTATGCCACCCGTGGATTGCGGTCAGAGTGAACCGCCACTGCAGGGCAGACCGCTGATGCTGGTGTTGTGGGTGCAGCAGAGCGTAGCATAACTCCCCACGGGAGGAGTATAGCCTCATGGCAGTGTATGCGGAGGATGGGTGTGATGGTGCAGGGCAGCAGCAGTAACGACACGGAGTCAGTGATGCAGTCCAGGGCCTTTACTCACAGTTCTTATTATCCAGACCACGTCTGCAGGTAACGGCTGCCCACGTCGTACTGTGCTCACCAGGTGAGGGGCTCAGACAACTCCCAGATAACTTTGGAGCGCTTCACAGGACCCCCTTTGTGTGTCCTTTGTCTGGCCTTTCCTACCAACCCTTCTGTCCGGCTGCCTCGGGCCTCCTCTTGGTAAACTTGGCGCCAGTTTCTCTGACCCTATGTGGTGCCTTCCTAGCGGGTGTAGCGAGGGGCTGCGCCACATAAAATGTCAGAGCCTCCGGTTTCTAGCTGAGGGTCGTTTCCTGCCTCCACTAGTTTCGTGGACCGGTCTCCCCCTTTGGCCTGACCCCTCCACGCAGGTGGATTCGGGCGTGCGGTGGCGACTCGCCCGTCCGCACCCCTGGGATCCCTTCATTCCTCGTTCCTGGAGCCTTCTCCGCTCCTCTTCCTTCCTTCTCCCTCTTCCAGGCCTGGGCCTCTGTTACTAGGCCCGCCTCCGGAGCAGAGCTCATGCAGAGCCCCTGCTCCCTGCCACTTCTGCTCAGACTTCTCTGCACTGAACTAAGATGGTGCCCACCTTTTATACTCCCTTCTCAATGCACCCAGGAACTGCTTCCTCCCTGCTCCTGCACTACAGGGTTCCCCTTCCTCAGTGTTCCCTCCCCCCACTCCAGCCAGGGACAGGGACTGTCGTGCCCATCTCAGAGGCATATTGGTCGCCCTGCCCCACGGCAATGTGGTGTAATGCATGCAGGTGTCGGGTCCTGATCCACACTCCATCCTTACCTGAGAGTGAGATATCACACCTCTGGGTGAGGTGCAATACCTCTGTAGCAACCGAGCCCTCAGGGTGCTACAGTTCCATTTATCTTCAGCCTAGGTGACGTATTGTGATACAGGGCCGTGATTTTGGCTATAAAAGGGTCCCCTAGACCCCTACCCCAAGCTTTTTAAGAGAATCATATATGGCGTGCCAGGAGACTCTATGGAATGCTTTCTCAGCATCCAACGAGAGTATCTAATTACAAATTTTTAACTGCATCTAGCCCAGGAAATACTTTGTGCCTAGTAGCAGTGTCTGCTAGTCAGCGGATTATCCCGGCTGTTAAGCAAGCTACACCACCTGTAGTTTGGACACTTAATTTTTTCAAAGGAAATGCTTCGGGACCACGGGATACTCAGTGAAGAGCATCAGGAGGCACCCCAAGGCATAGGGGCTGGGACTGGCAGTAGGATGCCTTGCGGTGGACAGCCGAGCTCGATCCTTATAAAAGCTTTTTAACTGCAGCAGCTTTAGTGGACGCTACTGGAGCTGGAATTACGCGGCTGCTGGCATGAGACTTGCCCTCCAATAGATCCTTGTAAATGGATTTAAAGTGTATTCATTCAAATTAGAGAGACAATTTAAATTAAAAAGCTTAGAGCTGCCTCCACCACAGGGGGGCTCGCTCGACCCACCAGCGGACAGGCACCAGTATTGGGAGAGGGGGGCTGGCCGTCAGGGTTCACCGCGGCTCTGGCACAAACCCGGCGACACGGAGGTGGCACGGGCAGGAGCGGACTGAATGTGTCGGCTTCTCACTTTTTGGATTTTAGAAGGGCATGACATGCCTATATTTGTGTCTCCCCCTCCTTTTACTCCTCCACCTCTTTTCTTTTCGCATGACTATATGTACTTGTCACTTTTCCATGTGTTAGTTGTGACTTCTGAGCAGTTTGTCAGCTTTTGGACACCTTTGAAGGTGTTTTCTATGTGTTTCTATGTGTTTTTGTTTGCCTGCCATTGGTTTTAACGGTGTTCGAAGGTGTTCGACGAACAGTTCGACGAACAGTTTGGCGAACACACGGGTGTTCGACGAACCGAACTGAACTCGAACACTACGGGGGTGGCTCAACACTACTCACCACTTACGCCTTGGAGATCTTGTCATGCCCCGCAGCCAGCGTTCTGTCTAAACGTGTGTTCAGCGCTGCTGGTGGTGTGCTGACAGATAAGCACACGCGGCTCTCCACTGATAATGTAGACAGACTCACGTTCATAAAGATGAACAAATCATGGATCCAAAATGACTTTTCTACCCCTGCGTCATCCTGGGGAGAGTAAAAGCTTGATGATTTGCTAAAATCACCTCACCAACCGTTTTAAGCTTTCAAATTACTAATCATGTTTATCTGTATCTTGGCTGGAAAATAATTAGGGCCTTGTAGCAGTGTGCAGTACTGATTCTATTAGGCCATCTATACTAAACTCCACCAGATTTAAAATTACTGATCATGTTTATCTGTATCTTGGCTGGAAAATAATTTGGGCTTTGTAGCAGTTTGCAGGACTGCTTCTATTAGGCCATCTATACTAAGCTCCACCAACTTTCAAATTAATAATAATTTTTAGCTGCATCTAGCCCGGAAAATAATTTTGGGGCTCCTAGATGCGCAAGACACATGAGTGCCTTCTTGCTGCACTACCTGCAACATGACCCTCAGATTGTCAGAATTTAAAATAATCCTGACTACTGGGTTGCCACACTCTTAGATCCCCCACACTCTTCGATCAACCTTTTCATTTTAATAAAGAACAAAAAAATGGTCATTTTTTAAATTATAAGCATTAGCAGGTTATTACAAACTGAAATCAAACAGTTTTCAACTCAAAACTTTATTCTAGGTGATGTTACATTTGCACATCGGACCCCTTGTTCGAAAGGAGCTTCTGAACTCTCTCGTTCATTGAATTTGTCAGGTTTTGGATGGTTTCGGCTTCAATTGTTTTGAATGAGGACAGAATACCCTCTCAGAGCTGTTGCTTAGATGTGAACTGCCTCCCGCCATCATAGACACTCCTTTTGATGATGCTCCAGAGGTTCTCAATGGGGTTGAGGTCAGGGGAGCATGGGGGTCACACCATAAGTTTGTCCCCTTTTATGCCCAAATCTGCCAGAGATGCAGATGTGTTATGTGCAGCATGAGACGGTGCATTATCATGCATGAAAATGATCTTGCTGCGGAATACATGGTTCTTCTTCTTGAACCATGGCAGGAAGTGCTGTTTGAGAAACTCCACATACATTATGGAGTTCATCTTTACCCCTTCAGGGATCCTAAAGGGGCCGACAATCTCTCTCCCCATGATTCCAGCCCAAAACATTACTCCACCTCCTCCTTGTTGGCGCCGTAGCCGTGTTTACATGGGGTGTCCATCAACCAGCCATCCTCCACTCCATCCATCTGGCCCATCGAGCGTTGCACGGCACTCATCGGTGAACAAAACAGTTTTGAACTCAGTCTTCATATATTGTTTGGCCCACTGGAGCCATTTCTGCTTGTGTGCAGTGGATAGAGGAGGTTGACAGGATGCCTTACGCACAGCTGCAAACCTCTGAAGGACTCTGCATCTTGTTGTTCGGGGGACGTTGGAGGCACCAGCAGCTTCAAAAACTTGTCTGCTGCTATGACAAGGCTTTTTTGCTGCTGCTCTTTTAACCTGACGTAATTGCCTGTAGGAAAGAGTCCTCAATTTGCCCTTATCAGCACGCACACGTGTGTACTGTGAATCAGCTACATACTTCTTGATTGTGCGATGATCAGGATGAAGTGTCTTGGCAGTGTTGATTGTAGTCATGCCTTGACCTAAACACTCCACAATTCGTTGCTTCTCAGCAGCCGACACATCCTTTTTCTTTCCCATTTTGGCAGAAAATGTAGGCTGCTTAATAATGTGCGACAGCCTTCTTAAGTAGTCTTGCCTTTCATTGGACACACCTGCCAAACTAATTAGCACAGGTGTCTGCAATTGCTTACAGTGATATAAAGAGCCCTGACACACATCACCATCAATGAGTTTAACTGACAAACAAAAAAATTCTTACCTTATCACTCCTAAACACTTTTTGCATAATAATTTGGAACACAGTGTACATGTGCTTTTCCACAAAACACCAGTGGTTCACGTAGTGAATCTTACAGTTCTAACTTGCGAACCGTGGTCTGTATGGAGTTGTTCAATAAAGGGCCCAAAATAAAGATAACATAGACGGGAGAGGTCTCTATGAATAGGAATTCCTAAGTATTTGATACCCTGTGAGGGCCAGGCAAAGGGAAAGTTGGACTGGATGGAATCCTGTATGGATTTGGGGAGGGAGACATCGAGGGCCTCAGACTTCGCTGCATTGATTTTAAAATTTGACCATGTAACAAAGTGATCTATTTCAGCCATAACAGCAGGGATGGATATATGTGATTGAGTGATATATACTAGGACATCATCAGCAAATGCAGAGCACTTGTGCTCGGTGCCTCCCACCTCAATCCACCTAATATTGGGGTTATGGCAAATTGATGAGAGCAGGTGCTCCGTCACTAGGATGTATAAGAGAGGGGACAGAGGACATCCCTGCCTTGTCCCATTGGTGATTATGAAAGGTGATGAAAATGTTCCACTTATCTTCAGCCTAGGTGACGTATTGCAATACAGGGCCGTGATTTTGGCTATAAAAGGGTCCCCTAGACCCCTACCCCAAGCTTTTTAAGAGAATCATATATGGCGTGCCAGGAGACTCTATGGAATGCTTTCTCAGCATCCAACTAGAGTATCTAATTACAAATTTTTAACTGCATCTAGCCCAGGAAATGCTTTGTGCCTAGTAGCAGTGTCTGCTAGTCAGCGGATTATCCCAGCTGTTAAGCAAGATACACCACCTGTAGTTTGGACACTTAATTTTTTCAAAGGAAATGGTTTGGGCCCCCGGGACACTCAGTGAAGAGCATCGGGGAGGCACCCCAAGGCATAGGGGTTGGGACTGGCGGTAGGACGCCTTGCGGTGGACCGCCGAGCTCGATCCTTATAAAAGCTTTTTAACTGCAGCAGCTTTAGTGGACGCTACTGGAGCTGGAATTACGCGGCTGCTGGCATGAGACTTGCCCTCCAATAGATCCTTGTAAAAGGATTTAAAGTGTACTCATTCAAATTAGAGAGACAATTTAAATTAAAAAGATTAGACCTGCCTCCACCGCAGTGGGGCTCACTCGACCCACCAGCGGACTGGCACCAGTATTGGGAGAGGGGGGCTGGCCGTCAGGGTCCACCGCGGCTCTGGCACAAACCCGGCGACACGGAGGTCGCACGGGCAGGAGCGGACTGGCCGTGTCGGCTTCCCACTTTTTTGGTTTTAGAAGGGCATGACATGCCTATATCTGTGTCTCCCCCTCCTTTTACTCCTCCATCTCTTTTCTTTTCGCATGACTATATGTACTTGTCACTTTTCCATGTGTTAGTTGTGTCTTCTGAGCAGTTTGTCAGCTTTTGGACACCTTTGAAGGTGTTTTCTATGTGTTTCTATGTGTTTTTGTTTGCCTGCCATTGGTTTTAACGGTGTTCGAAGTTGTTCGACAAACAGTTCGACGAACAGTTCGGCGAACATACGGGTGTTCGACGAACCGAACTCGAACACTACGGGGGTGGCTTAACACTGTTTATAAGGCAAGAAATCCCACTTATTAAACCTGACAGGGCACACCTGTGAAGTGAAAAACATTTCCGGTAACAACCTCTTGAAGCTCATCAAGAGAATGCCAAGAGTGTGCAAAGCAGTCATCAAAGCAAAAGGTGGCTACTTTGAAGAACCTAGAATATAAGACATATTTTCAGTTGTTTCACACTTTTTTGTTAAGTAAATAATTCCACATGTGTTAATTCATAGTTTTGATGCCTTCAGTGTGAATGTACAATTTTCAAAGTCATGAAAATACAGAAAAATCTTTAAATAAGAAGGTGTGTCCAAACTTTTGGTCTGTACTTTATATTGTGGATATATTATGTTGTGGAATACCTAGACTAGAAATATCTGTAACAGCAGCAGCAGACAGAACTGGAATGGAGCCTCTTGTGCTGTACGCACTGCAGTCTGTCACATACACTGCCTGCCTAGCTCTGATATATATATTGTGGATATATTATGTTGTGGAATACCTAGACTAACAGGACATTCAATGGACCCTCTTACTATATGCACTGCAGTCTGCCACATACACTGCCTGCCTGCTTAACTCCAGCTGTCACCACTGAATAGATGCAGCTGGATTAGTCCTCAGAAGGACTGTTAGTTCAGATGGATATATATAGATGTTGTGGTATACCTACACTAACTAATAAACAAGCAAATCTCTCCCTAGTTCAGCAGCATCTCTCTCTACACTGCCTGTTTTCGGGGTAGACTGTGACGAGCATATGGCGCCAGGTGTTACGGTATATAGACCTGATGACACTGTGTGGCCAGCCAATCACTGTAATGCCACAACAAACATAGGTACGGCATTACAGTGTGTGACAGGCAATCCCTGAATGTTCATTGGCTCTCTAAAGAGCGCCAAACATGCAGGGAGGGGACCCGAGCTCTTGCCCTAGCAACCAGGAAATACTCGCAGAGCGCCAAGCATCTCATGCAGTAAGATGCTCGGGCGAGTACCGAGCAGTGGCGAGCACGTCGCTCATCACTATTTGGTACCAAACTTGATCAACTCCAGAAAAATATGAAATCGATCAGAAATGTTAGCCACTGGCAATGTTCACAAGATGGACAAAAATAGTAATTCGATAAAAGTCTGCTTGTAGTATCAGTGTGGTATGTGTGTCTTCAATTTGACAATTTAAACAGGTGGGGCAAAAGAGACCTGTGAAGTCAAATGTCTCGATATACTGCAATACTAAAACTATTAAAACACATGAATTCCCCATGGCGAAAAAAGAGCACATAAAAATAAACCAAGGAGATAGGAACACCACCTAAAGATAATGTGGCGTATCGCTGCCAAAATGGAATGTTAAACCTGGTAGGCAGAAAGTAAAATGGGAGATATTTTGGGTTTAAAATTCTCCCACTCTTAACAAAAAATGGTAAACCCTAAAGAGGTCACTAGGTACACATAGGTACAGAAAGTAATTTGCTGCAACAGCCAGTAGTATTGTTGTGGCACCTACGATTGTTAAATATGACTAACAGCTGCAAAACAAAACCTTAACCTTTTTATTTTTTTTAATTGTTTTATACATTTTTGTTTATTTATCTATTTATTTTGTAAAACATGAACTTCCAAACTGAAACATAATTTAAGGAAACCAAAAATGATAGTTTTCTTAGCTGCAATCTGTGCATTCATGATGGGAAACTAATATGTGGCAACTGCGGGTACTATGGTCATGTGTTGTATGATACTTAAAGTAGCCAATTAAAAAATGTGTTAAACATAAATAAACAAATATATAATTTTTTTTATCTTAAAGGTGAAAAAATAAAAAACAGTAATTGCTATTGGCTGCTGTATTCAGGTGGTGTGTGTTACCATCTTATATTAGGCTATTAGAGCAATAAAGAGGGCTAAAAAGTTACTGCAACCAGGTTGCTGACTTCAGTAGGTAAACAGTCATGTTAAAGTTTCAGAATTACGAATATTTATCGTTAAAAAAAATGGCTTGCGCATTTCAATTAACAGGAATCACACTTTATCTGAAATACAAGACTTGAATTCTAAATTTGGTTTTAGCTGCAAAATTACTAGCGAGGGGTTTAATTGTGCCCCTCCTTGTTTGCACTGTGTGAAAAAATGCAGCTATTAAGGTGTTGCTGCTGTATATCCCATATCAATCCGTTTAGTTGCACTGAGTGAAAATACACATCACATTCGGGCTTTTTCTATCTTTATGCTGTGTGCTATGATCTCCTTTCTTTGAAAAGTACAAGCATAAAATGGTGTTACTTGGCCAGCCCTTATCTTTTATGTTGGCAATGATGGCCCTCCTAATTGACTGGGCTAGACCATATGATTTGATTTCTGCAGGGTATTTTGAGGAAGTCTGCATGGCTGCACCTGACATCATTAGCACTGGGATGAAAGTATGGTTCAATTTACTCATTGAGTTTATGAGTGTTTTCAAGTACAGTATAAACTTATATTACTGATTTTGCTTTTAATTATAGTATGGGACAGCTGTAGTCCATAGTTCAGGCTGCTCATAACTGCGCATGAGGAGAGCATTTTGTTCCTAGGCTCTTTAATCCTGTACAAAGTCATCATTGGATATGGAAGCCTAAGAGATGGAGCAGGATGCTCTTCCTCCTAATGCACAATTATGAGCAGCCTGCCGCATAGATTATTATGACTAGTCTACAGTATATTGCTATTTAGAAATCAAACCAGAAATATAAGTTAATTAAAAGAATTATTATTTTGTACAACCATGTAATATAATTGCTTGTGTTTTTTTTTTTTATAATTAAACGTACGCTTCAAAGATAAAACACAATTCCATGTATTACACTTGTAAAGAAACTGCGAAGTGAGGTGCCACAAGTTACGATCTTGCTGCTCCGTACACCCACCAAGACTGTAAAGGAACATGATGATTTAATGGGCACAGAATGGAAACAGCTGAGAAGAAAGATCTCTCTCCTGTTTGTTTTGGTCCAATGTTACCCAACATATCTGAACAACTCTGTCAAGTGGCTCCAACTGTAACATTATGCTCTACTGAAATAGCTTAGGCAGCAAACACTGCAGTGGAGTAATACATTTCTCAAGCTTCGACCTTTTGAATTTCAACCAAAAATCATAATATAAACATAATGAAAATATAATATGCACTATTTAGAAACCTATGGTCCAATTTATAAATATTTTTATTATGTAAAACATGCAATATCCACATATGCTCTCTATAATATAGCGTAGTGACTAATACTTGTTAGGACACTGGCTCCAAACATTAAGTATTTTTTTATATTTGATAGTAAGGAGACATCATCATTTATGCACTGCTTGACATCAGTTGATATTTGCTTTAGAATAATTGGCTGGAAAAGTGGAATTTTCTGACCAAGTGATGAGAAGCTCAGCATTTTAGAATTGCTTATGCCTCATTTTATTTTAGATCTGTGTAAGCTTTGAATACAAAATAAGGAATCTTCATTTTCATCTTTAGATTTCTTCTTACCATGGCATCCATATAAACTTAGGTGTGAATGGGACAAAATACAAAAAAGAAAGACAATTGAGAAAATTGTTTGCAGAAGCAAAAATTTATAATGCAAAAGATTATCATTAGTGATAGCGAGCATGCTCGCTACTGCTCGGCGCTCGCCGAGTATTTCTGGGGTTGCTCGGCGGGAGCTCGGGTCCCCTCCCTACATGCTTGGCGCTCTTTAGATTGTCTGCCACACACTGTAATGCCGCAGCCATGTTGGTTGTGGCATTACAGTGATTGGCTGACCGCACAGCGTCATCAGGTCAATATCAGACCTGGCACCGCCGAGCTCGTCACAGTAACTCCGCAATCAGGCGGTGTAGGGAGAGGTGCTGCTGAGCTAGGGAGAGATTTGGTTGTTTCTTAGTTAGTGTAGGTATTCTACAAGATTCTCTACATATCCATCTCAACAAACAGTCCTTCTGAGGATTAATCCAGCTTCAGAGATATCAGTGCTAGGCAGGCAGGCAGGGTATATAGCAGACTGCAGTGTATATAGCAAGAGGGTACATTCCAGTTCTGTCAGCTCGTACTTTTACAGATATTTGTAGAAATAGGCCCAGGTCTCAGGGGCCAGAAATATTCTTTTTGCATCTTAATCCTGATTATTTGCTTAAAAAGCAATACAGAGAACACCATTTTTCGGCGCCATTTGCTTGTTGGCACTGCAGAATACAGCCAGTTCCTTTCCATATTACAGCGCTAAAAATCCAGCTATTTAAAACTGTGGTTAAATTGCACTGAAAATATTGCCATTTCTGGCCTCCATTGAAATTTTGTTTCAGTGTGTCAGTGAACTTATTGACACGAGGACAGCACTGTTAAAAATATTTACCTACAGGCCAGCTATTTAAAACTGTGGTTTGTCCGTCACATGGATAACATATAATTGCCCTGAAAATTCTGCAATTTCTGGCCTCCATTAACCGGTTCAGGACCGCCCACTGTACATAAACGTGGGCGGTGCCTGGGCTCTGTGCAGCGCTGACGCTTAAAAACGGTGGGTGGTCCCGCAGCACTCAGGCTGGGGGTCCTGCAAGCACTGCGGTTCCGGTGCAGAGCGATAGCTCTGACATGTGACATCATGGGGACCTGAATGGATCAGGTCCCCATGATGTTAACCCGTTCCTATCTTCTAGATGCCGCGATCCATAGCGATCGCGGCATTTAAAAGATAGTGACAGCCGGTGGTCAGTGATCGGGACCCCCACGTACCTTAACAGCAAGGCGATCCCGGTGCAGAGCGCTTTCTGTGACCTCTGACCTCATCGAGACCTGATTGGCTTAGTTCTTGATGATGTCAGCGTCACACTAGCCAATCAGAGAGATCACTGGGAAAGTTTGTTGTAGGGCGATCTGCCTGATAAATACACTGTTTCTTCTCAGATCTCAGTGAGAGAGCAGAGGAGAAACAGTGTGACAAGAGCTGTGTCAGTCTTGCCACTGTGACAGTAAAAAAAAAAAAAAAGAAAGTAAAAGTTAGGGTTAGCGCAGGGTTAGGGTTAGCCTTAGGGTTAGTCAGTCCCCTCAGTCAGTCCCGTCAGTTAGTCCAGTCAGTCAGTCTGGGCAGTCCCGTCAGTCAGTCCCGTCAGTCCCTTTCTGGTCAGTCCAGTCCCGTCCGGTCTGTCCAGTCCGGTCAGTCAGTCCCGTCCAGTCAGTCCCGTCTGGTCAGTCCAGTCCGGTCAGTCCAGTCCAGGCCGGTCAGTCAGTCCCGTCCGGTCAGTCAGTCTCATCCGGTCAGTCCAGTCCATTCCGGTCAGTCCAGTCCTGTCCGACAGTCCCGTCCCGTCAGTCCAGTCCCGTCCCATAAGTCCAGTCTGGTCAGTCCCGTCCGGTCAGTCAGTCCCATCCGGTCAGTCAGTCCCGTCCGGTCAGTCAGTCCCATCCGGTCAGTCAGTCCCGTCCGGTCAGTCCAGTCCAGTCAGTCCAGTCTGGTCAGTCAGTCTCGTCAAAAAATATAAAAACAAATAAAATGGCCCATCAGACTTATACCGCAGAGGAGGCATATTCCCTGTATGTGCTGACAGTGACGACAGTGCAATCTCAGATGGAGATGTGGATTTTGAGAGCTTTAGTAGCGGCGACAGTGAGAGCTCAGAAATGAGCAGTGATTCTGGTCCATCCTCAAGCCCAAGGACCAGTACAACAATAGGGGCAAATAGTGCTATTGGAGAAACATCTCCAAATCAGGGAACATTGCCAAGTGCAAGCGCTGTCCCTGCTAATAGTGAATTGGTGCACGCCAGTATATAAAGTGCTTTGCCACTTGATATAGCATTTCCCAGATGGGAGGCTTCGGATTCGGCTGCTCCATTCAGCCCTGATTTCAACGCCATTCCTGGTATAAATGTGGAGGTGGAAGATTTTGGACCAATGAATTGTTTTAATTTGTTTTTTACAGACAGCTTGCTAGAGCATATTGTCGTGCAAACAAATTTATACGCGTCCCAATTCATAAGCCAGAATTTATGATCTTACTATGCTAGGGCAAATTTATGGACACCAACTAATGTCCCGGAAATAAATAAATTTTTAGGACTTACATTTGCCATGGGGCTTGTTAAAAAACGAGCATTCAATCCTACTGGTCCAACCGCCCTGTTCAAGCCACCCCTATGTTTTCAGTTGTTCTTCCTAGGACCCGTTATGAAATGCTCAGGAGGTTTTGGCATTTTAACGACAATAGTCAATGCCTGCCCAGAAATGCCCCAGAACATGACAGATTATATAAAATCAGACCCATCATTGAAAATTTGTCAGAAAAATTCTTAAGGCTCTACACCCCAAGGCAAAACATTTCTATAGATGAGTCCCTTGTAAAATTCAAAGGAAGACTGCACCTCAAGCAATTTATCCCATCTAAAAGGGCAAGGTTTGGAATAAAGCTCTATAAAATGTGCGAAAGTTCAACCGGATACACATCCGCTTTTCGCATACTGTATATGAGGGGAAAGCTAGCCAACTAAACCCACCAGGATGCCCTACTTATCTGGGGACATCTGGAAAAATTGTTTGGGAGCTGATAAGTCCATTTTTACAAAAAGGCTACAATCTGTATGTGGACAATTATTATACCAGTATACCCCTATTTAAAAGTCTGGTTGAACACAACATCGGAGCTTGTGGCACCATTCGTAAAAACAGTCAGGGGTTTCCACAACCATTGGTCAACCAAAAGTTCCAAAAGGGGCAGTCAGGGGCTGTACGCAATGGAGAGCTACTTGGCCTCAAGTATAGGGATAAGAAGGATATTTTTGTCCTCAGCTCGATCCACACAGATGCCACAAGGGCAACTGTAGAGCTAGGATCTACGACTCCAAAACAAAAACCTGTGTCAGTCACTGACTACAACAAACACATGAGAGGTGTGGACCTTGCAGACCAGGTTCTACAGCCATACCTGGTATCAAGAAATTCCTATACCTGATATAAAAAGTTGGTTATTTTTTTTTTTTTCAGGTGGCCACATACAATTCTTTTGTGTTGTACAAAAAAAGCAGGAAATTCAGATACTTTTCTTGATTATCAAGAAAAGGTAATTGAAAATCTTGTTTTTGATAATGTTAGCGCCGCTCATCCGTTACAATCTGAGGATGTGAAAAGACTGACTGAAAGACATTTTATTGCACTTATTCCAGCAACAGAAAAGAGCAGGAACCCCCAGAAAAGATGTCGTGTATGTACTGAGAGAGGAATGAGGCGTGATACCCGCTACTATTGCCCACAATGCCCATCATTGCCAGCCTTATGAGTCACTGACTGCTTTAAAATCTTCCACACAGAACCACGTTTTTAAACTGTAAAAATGTATCCCATTTTGTCATTCAAACATTTGGTTCATTTAGTGAATGACACATTCGAGTGGAGCTCACTTAATTTCCAGGGGTGGGAGGGGGGGTTCTCCAGAATCTAAACCTTCCATTGCGTGCTTGTTTCTGGAAATCATCCATTGAGTTAAAATGGTCACTAAACCCATAGATGAATTCCCAGAGGGGTGTCAATTCCAAAATGGGGTCACTTCAGGGGGGGATTCTGCAGTTCTGGTACTTAGCGGCTCTGAAAAATGCCAGAACAGCAGAATCCTCCCTGAAGTGACCCCATTTTGGAAATGACACCTCTCTGGGAATTCATCTATGGGTTTAGTGACCATTTACCTTTCTACCTATTTTCCCACCACTAGATTAATTTATACAGAGGAGTAGATTGTAAAATTCGGTCACTTTTGGGGATTTCTGCTGTTCTGGCACATCAGGGGCTCTCCAAATGCAACATGGTGTCACTATCGATTCCAGCCAGTTTTACATTCCAAAAGTGAAATGGCGCTCCTTACCTTCCGAGCCATGCCGTATGCCCAAACAGTGGTTTTGCATCACATATGGAGTATCAACGTGCTCAGGAGAAATTGCACAACACATTTTTGTGTCCATTTTTTCTTGCTGCCCTTGTGAAAATTAAAAATTTGAGGCTAAAGTAGCAGTTTCGCGTTAAAAATGTGTTTTTTTATTTTCACACTTCAACATTATAAAATTCTGTGAAGCCCTTGGGGGTTCAAGGTGCTCACCACACATCTAGATAAGTTCCTTGAGGGGTCTAGTTTCCAAAATTGGGTCACTTGTTGGGGGTTTCCTCTGTTTAGGCACCTCAGGGGCTCTCCAAATGCAACATGGCATCCGCTATCAATTCCAGTCAATTTTCCATTCCAAAAGTCAAATGGCGCTCCTTGCCTTCCGAGCCATGCCGTGTGCCCCAAACAGTGATTTTGCACCACATATGGAGTATCAGCGTGCTCAGGAGAAATTGCACAACACATTTTGGGGTCCATTTTTTCTTGCAGCCCTTGTGAAAATTAAAAATTTGAGGCTAAAGTAGCAGTTTTGTGTTAAAAATGTGTTTTTTTATTTTCACACTTCAACATTATAAAATTCTGTGAAGCCCCTGGGGGTTCAAGATGCTCACCACACATCTAGATAAGTTCCTTGAGGGGTCTAGTTTCCAAAATGGGGTTACTTGTTGGGGGTTTCCTCTGTTTAGGCACCTCAGGGGCTCTCCAAATGCAACATGGCATCCGCTATCGATTCCAGC
Organism: Phyllobates terribilis; assembly: GCF_046119375.1. NCBI lineage: Eukaryota > Metazoa > Chordata > Amphibia > Anura > Dendrobatidae > Phyllobates > Phyllobates terribilis. Next base: position 878,895,146 of record NW_027362761.1, read on the forward strand.
CAATTTTCCATTCCAAAAGTCAAATAGTGCTCCTTACTTTCCGAGCCATGCCGTGTGCCCAAACAGTGGTTTTCCACCACATATGGGGTATCTGTGTGCTCAGGAGAAATTGAAAAACACATTTTGTGGTCCATTTTTTCCTGTTACCCTTGCAAAAATTAAAAAATATTGGGTCTAAGGTAAATTTTTGTGAAAAAAAGTTAAATGTTCATTTTTTCCTTCCATGTTGCTTCAGTTCCTGTGAAGCACGTAAACGGTTAATAAACTTATTGAATGTGGTTTTGAGCACCTTGTGGGGTGTAGTTTTTAGAATGGTGTCACTTTTGGGTATTTTCTGTCATAAAGACCCCTCAAAGTGACTTCAAATGTAATGTGGTCCCTAAAAAATGGTTTTGTGAATTTTATTGGAAAAATGAGAAATCGCTGGTCAACTTTTAACCTTTATAGCTCCCTAATAAAAAAAAATGTTGGTTCCAAAATTGTGCTGATGTAAAGTAGACATGTGGGAAATGTTATTTGTTAACTATTTTGTGTGCCATATCTCTCTGATTTAAGGGCATGAAAATTCAAAGTTTGAAAATTGCAAAATTTTCACTATCATGAAGTACAATATGTCACAAAAAAACATTCTCAGAATCAGTGGAATCCGTTGAAGTGTTCCAGAGTAATTACCTCATAAAGTGACAGTGGTCAGAATAGTAAAATTTGGCCCGGTCATGAAGGTGAAAACAGGCTCTGGTGTGAAGGGGTTAAAATTTTGTTTCAGTGTGTCAGTGAAGTTATTGTCACCAATTTTCTGTTTAAAATAGTTACCTACATGCCAGCTATTTAAAACTGTGGCTTGTCCGTCACACGGATCACATATAAGTTCGCTCCAAATTCAGCCATTTGTAGTGAACGTGGAAGATATTGTCCTCCAATAACAATTGGCAAGGCATGTGGCAAGGGACGGGGAACTGGACATGATGGTGATGGTACATGCAGAGGTCGAGGCCATGGGCAGGCTGAAATTGTGCCACAACAAACACCCACATCTTCTCGCTCGACCTTTCTGTCCCAATTAATAGGGGACCGCAGAACGCCACTATTGAACACAGCGCAGTGTGAAAATTTTATTGGTTGAATAGCAGATAATGATTCCAGTCACTTAGCCACCACCACCACCCTGTCTTCCACACAGTCAAGTCTCAGTAGCCATGAGTCTTGACTGCATATTCCTCACCATGATCCTCCTTTCTCCCACCATGCCAAGTGCCCAGAGACAACTGATTCCACACTTGGACACTCTGAAGAGCTGTTCACTTTGCCATTTATAGATTCGGGCCTCTTGCCTGGTCCACTTGAAGCTGTGCAAGAGGAGATCGCATCTAGCGATGCCCAAATATTTGAGCAGCCACAGTCATATGAAGGTGACGGTGGGAAAGTGTCACAAGAGGTGGACGATGATAAGACATAATTGCCAGAAAGTCAGGAGGAGGACCAGGGTGTGGAAGTGGAAGACGAGGATGTGGCTGATATAGTAACTGTCCCAACCTGGCAGGAGGACATGCAGAGTGAGGAGAGCAGCACACAGGGGGAGGGAGGCACCCCAATAGGCAGGAAGAAGCAGTGTGGTGGCCACAGACAGAAAGAGGGCAACCGCTCCCCGTAACACCAACACAACGGAAGTTGCTAGTACAACTGTTAGGTCTTCCTGAGTCTGGTTGCTTTTTAAAGACTGTCGATAACCCCAAAAAAGCCATTTGCACCACCTGCCAGGCCAGCATCAGCAGGGGTAGCAAAAAGTACCAGCCTGGCCACCACCAGCATGATCAGGCACTTGGCAGCAAAGCACTTAACTTTATGGGCCGAACCCCAGGGTCCAGGAACAGTGTCTGTGGGTGACACCACTGCTTCTTCTGCTGTCATGCGTGCAAGCCAATCTCCTGTACATAGTGCATGCGAAGATGCCTCCCACCCTGCACTTGTGGTTGCACACTCTCAACTAGCACCATCAGCAAGCATGTCCTTGTCCCAGCGAAGCGTTCAGTTGTCCATACCCCAGTCCTTGGAACACAAGTGCAAATACGCAGCCAATGCCCCACAGGCCACACTACTAAATTCCCACATTCCACCTAACCACGGACACGTGGACAAGTGCTTGTTAGCAGGAACGGTACATCTCGCTGATGGCACACTGGGTTAACATAGTTGAAGCCGGGACCAGTTGCACCTTGGGATGGAACACATCCTCCAGACACCGAGGATTGTGGGCCCTAGGTCAATCAGGGTTGCCCTCATAGTCTACGGCTCTGGAACCACATCCTCCTCAGCTTCCTCCTCCTCTTCAGCCTCCATCTCTGAAATGACCACATCAGTCACAAGCTGGAAGCACTGCAGCACTGCCTCGGCCAAGCAGCAACAGGCTGTGCTGAAGCTAATATACTTAGATGACAAACCGCACAATGCTGAAGAGTTGTGGACAGCTCTGAAAAAGCAGGTAGATCTGTGGCTGACACCACTGAACCTACAGTCAGGCATGGTTGTGTGACAATGGCCGGAACCTGGTGGCGGCTCTGAGACGAGGCGAGCTAACATATGTACCATGCCAGGCCCATGTGCTTAGCCTCGTGGTTTCTCAAATCCTACCCGAAGCTGCCGTGTCAACCTTGTCAAAGTACGCCGCATGTGTACCCATTTTAGCCAGTCAGCTACAGCTTCCGCCGCCCTTGCCGTGCTCCAGCAGCATTCACAGCTTCCTGCTCACCGACTTGTGTGTGATGTCCCCACACATTGGAACTGACTACCAGCATCAACAAGGCCATCGGTATTGAGTTCAGACTCCACACATAAGACCTCAGGAGTGGACATGGATGTCAGACATCTGTACCATCCTCCAAAACTTTGAGGACTCCACTAAGATGGTAAGAGGTGAGGATGCCATAATTAGTGTCACCATCCCGCTTCTCTGTCTTCTAAAACGCTCTCTGCTCACAAACAAAGAGGATGCATTGCAGGCGGACCACGATGAGATGGAGCAAGGAACCATACAGGGTGATTTCACACAGCCCAGCCTCATCTCATCCCAATGTGGATTGGGTGACAATGAGGAAGTGGAGGAGGAGGAGGAGCTAGTTTCATGTGCTATAGATGGTACTACCTGCACAACTGTCATACCGTCTGTACAGCGTGGATGGCCAGAGAGCAGGGAGGAGGAGGAGGTGGAGAAGAGCATGGTCAGTCGTCCTCTTGGTGAGGACACGGAAGTCTTGCCTGTTAGCAGTCTGGCATTCATGGCTGAGTTTGTTATGCTGCCTGTTATGTTCTGCTACCAGAGCTAAGGAAAGAGAGGAGATCTGTCCCTACGATAGAACTCAGCTGAATCCCTACGATGTAACAGGGAACCTGATCCTGCGATCAGACCTGCTAAAGTCCTAAGCTAGTCTGTACGGAGACCTATAGATGTGGGGAAGGAATCCCTACAAGTACTAAGGACTGGGAGGAAAATGGGACACCTCCTAACAGAAATAGTAGCAGACAGACGAACAAACAAAATATATAGAACATAGAGGTCCGTAGACCAAGCAAACTAACAGAGTTAGATACAGAGCACAGGCTAGCTAGAAAGTAGTTACACAATGAAGTCCAGCAAAGCCAGAAGGGCGGAGCAGGATTAAATAGGCCAACAAGGTCATGTGACCAGCAAAGGAAAAAACCTAAGAGCAAGGTTCTAACAGTACCCCCCCTTCTAAGAGGATCCTCCGGATCCCCTAGGACCAGGCTTATCAGGAAATCTCCTGTGAAACGCTCTGATAAGTCTGGACGCGGAAACATCATCTGACCTCACCCAAGAGTTATCCTCGGGTCCGAAACCTTTCCAGGCCACAAGATACTGCAAACTACCTCTATACCGTCTAGAGTTAAGGATGCGAGAAATTTCATATTCCCCGTCCTCCACCACCAGAGGAACAGAGGCAGAGGCGTCACCATCCGACACAACAGCTTTTTTTAACAGAGAGACATGAAATACCGGATTAATTCTCCAGGAGGTAGGAACCTCCAACCTAACAGCAGATTGGTTGACAACCTGAAGCACCTTAAAGGGCCCTACAAACTTGGGACCCAATTTCTTAGAAGGAATCCTCAACCGCAGATTCCTAGAGGACAACCAAACCATGTCACCAACAGCGAACAAAACCTCCTGTCGTTTCCTATCAAAGTAGTCTTTAGATTTTCTGTTGGCCTCCTGAAGATTACCACGCACATCCGTCCAAACTCTCTCCAAATCACCGGAAAAATTCTCCTCCTCAGGCACGGCAGATCCCAACTTGGAGAACGACCCAAACGACGGATGTCTCCCAGAACAACAAAAAAAAGGCGAACAACCAGCAGAAGAAGATGTATGATTGTTCAGAGCAAATTCAGCAAGTGGCAGAAACTCAGACCACCCCTCTTGATTGTCTGCCACAAAACAACGCAAGAACTGCTCAACATCCTGGTTTTTCCTTTCTGTCTGGCCATTAGATTCAGGATGATATCCGGACGAGAACGACAAATGAACTCCCAACCTGTCACAAAAGGCACGCCAAAAACGAGCCACGAACTGAGGACCCCTATCAGAAACAATGTCAGTAGGAACGCCATGAAGTCTGACAATTTCCTTGACAAAGGCCTTAGCGAGAGTTTTAGCGCAGGGCAGTTTGACGAAGGGAACCAAGTGACACATCTTGCTAAAACGGTCCACGACCACCCAGATGACTGTGAAACCCTCAGAGGGGGGAAGGTCAGTTATAAAGTCCATAGCCAAATGTGTCCAAGGAGCACTGGGAACCTCCAAAGGACAAAGCAACCCCGCAGCAGGAGTATGTGAGGACTTAGATCTAGCACATATAGTACATTGACGCACCCACTTAATGACTTCCTTCTGCCATCCAGGCCACCAAAAACTGCGACCCACCAGTCTCTTGGTCTCAGAGATTCCGGGATGACCTGCCAACCGAGATTCGTGACACTCAACAAACAAATCTCTCCTAAAGGTCCCAGGCACAAACAACCTCCCATGAGGAGTGTTAGATGGGGCATTCTCCTGTGCTTTAAGAATCTCATCTTCCAAAACGGAGTCCAAAGCAGCTATCACAACACCTTCTTGTAAAATGTTCTCCTCTTTCTCAGCACCGACTATGGGAGAAAAACTGCGAGACAAGGCATCCGCCTTAACATTCTTAGTACCAGGGATGTAAGTAACGGAGAAATTAAACCGCGAGAAAAACAGTGCCCACCTAGCCTGACGGGCATTCAGGCGCTTGGCAGCATCAA